>NC_044571.1:58908243-60336993 GCF_901933205.1 Camarhynchus parvulus
GGAGAGGACTTTAAAGTGCATTGAGTCAGCCATAACCCTATCACTCACAAGTCCAATACTAAGCCATGTCCCAAACTACTACATCTACATGACTTTTAAACACCTCCAGTGATGGTGACTCCACCACTTTCCTGAGCACCCTGCTCCAATGCTTTACAGCCCTTTCTGTGAGCAAACTTTTCCTAATATCCAATCTAAATCTCCCCTGATCTGATATTTGTTGACTCTAACTCTGTAATTTGCTGGTAAGTTGAAACCCCCAACTAACAGAATATTTCATCAGCATCTGCATCCATGTTGGGTGGGCTATAACAGACTCCCACCAAGATATCTGCCTTGTTGGCATTACCCTGATTGTGACATATAAACACTCAACCCTCTCATCACCATCATCAAGCCCTAGAGAGTCAAAACCCTCCCCCACACACAGGGCTCTCCCTCCTTGCCTATCCCTTCTGAAGAATTAACAGTCATCCATTGCAGCACTCCAGCTGTCTGAGTCATCCCTCCATGATTCTGTGATCATGACTATATCACAGTTTTCCTGCTGCACAGTGGCTTCCATTTCCTCCTGTTTGCTGTGTGCTTTGGTGTAGATGTACTTCAGTAAAGCTATTGATCCTGCCACCGTTTTGGGAGGAAAAACATTAATTCCTACAAGACCATTCTGAGGTGCTTCCACGGTTTCTACCAATTGGTAGTAAAAGCATTTCTTTCCCAGAAAATAGTAACACTGACACTCCAAAAGAACAGACAAAATATCTTTATTTTTTAACCAGGCAGCTGCATCTGAAAGGAAAGGAGACAGTAAAAGCAAAATTCAGAAGGAGCACACTAAATGTATAATTTAATCATCTAAACAGGGCTATTTTCTGTTGCTTTACGTTCCAAAACGTATCATTTCTGCCCTTTAGCTTCCATCAAAGAGATATGGATCTGCCATCTGTGACAAATTTACAGCCTATGCGGATATTCTGGATAATAAAAACTATCAGTGGTACTAAGAGCCTACATATGAGCAACTGAATCCCATCCTGTATGTCTATGTCTCAGCTAGTTGCCCTATGTTTTCTTTACAGTTATGAGGTACTCATAGAGAATAATTCATTTGAGCAATTTCAAGTGTCCAGTGTGGAATGAGTTGCTTCATTCAGTACACAACTAGATTTTTTCACTGACTCTAAATGAAGTCCAGGGTTTCTCTTTTAAGCATCTCCACTGTAGATACAACCATTTAATCAGACAACTCTCATCATCAGTAGAACATAACAAGACCTTCTGACTTTTCAGAAAATAGTAACACAGGGTGGCAAACATCACGGCTTCAGTCTGTTTCCATAACATAGTTCACAAAACACCCCAAACCACCACAGCTAAGGACTTTGGCTAAAAGGGATGAAAAGCCTTGAATTCAGTGTATGCCACAGAGAGAAAAAGTAAACATTACATGTGCCACTAATGTCAAAGGCCCTTCCTATAACAGAGTGTAACTGATGACAATATCCAGATGACAGGTGTGGACCACAGTTCACCCTACAGAGGAGAGTGAAAACCTCTTAAGCTGTATCTGGAACTAGGAAAAATTTTCTTCTTGACTTAAAATTTGACAAAATATTTGACATGAAGGAGGTAATAAAAACTTTTAAAACAAATATGTCTTTCTTGTAATAGGGATAGCCACTGTCTGTAAAAATGTCCAGTTTCTGGTCTTCCTGAGAAAGAAAGTGAGAGAAGAGCTATTCATCTCAGTCCTTGCAGGCAGATAGCTGAAGCCTTGATATACCTGTGTTATTTCACTGCTATACAAATCAAGTACAATATATTTCTGATATTGAAACTAATTTTTCCTCTCCATGGCCATACAACTTAGCTTGCATGAGGATGCTATCTTTTCTTTCTGGCTATAAATATTGTAGAAAATTCTCTAAATTGAAAGACACTCGCACCATAGTAGTAAAAAACCAACCAACCAATCAAAACAAAACAAACAAAATCCCACACCTTAAATTAAATACATAAGATAGATTTTAATAAATGAAAATAAGTAAATAATAAGTTGGAAAGTAGTTGGGTTTCCAGATCAAAGACAGTGCAGACTGGGATTGTAATTGGGATAAAGCAAAAAAACCTTAATGATAAAAACTCACAGAAACCTGCTATTAACTCATCAGGTACAATCCACTTGACATGACCAATGCCTGGAAAGATGAGACACAGTCAGGTTGTTGCATATGACAAAGTCACGGAGTCACAACTTCCTTTGACACATCTACCCCAGTGTGTAGAAGTTTTCTGAAAGAGAATTTTTATATGTGCCATTCTTACAATATTCTATAACATTTACAGGCAAAGACATCCCAGTCTAAGTAATAAAGAGGTAAGTAGGTCCAAGTGAATGTAATCCTGGTGGAGCCAGGAATGCCAATAGATTATGATAATATGAGCAATCTGAGATAGAGCTCTTCATCAACAACAAAAAAAAGGTAACTAGATAAGGCTGGAGTTTCTCAGGCTTTGGTGTTTTGGTTTTTTTGCAAGTAACAACTCACAAACTTGTGTGACATAGCTTTATGTAAAAGGTCTTTAAACTAACTGGTTGTGATCCTGAACTATGCTATAATAATTATACATGCAAGTTGAATAGAAGTGCTATTGCGGAAATAAGTCAAGTAACAGACAGCATGACTTGAAAACAGACATGAGATTTCTAGAAGAAAACTTACTCTTAAATAAAATAGATTGTTTGGTGATCTCCAGCTAGTAATCCACCTTACAGGTCTCGGTAGGGTTGCCCCACTTTTGAACTCACGTGTCCGTCTGAGTAGCAGGACTTTACAAAAATTTAGTCTGAAATTTGTTAGGTATAAAGTGCTATTGGATCAAATGCATCTTATGACATAGGCGTTGCTTTCATAAAGTTGCTTTTCCGTTCCAGTACCACAGAGGCACACTTTTTCTTGTTCTTTCCCATATGCTATGGGGTAAGACTGCTAAAGATACAGACCTAAATATGAATTGATTTTTCTTTCATGTTTATTGTGGATTAGTATGCAAAACATTTTCTGTGTTACATCCACTTTCCCAGTAGCTCAAAATTCTTCACAATGCCACCTGGTGAGTTGCCTGGTTACATTTTGTTCCTGTTGTCTTTTTTTCCAAGCATTAGCTGAGCAATTAATGAACAAATCAAATAAATTGGAGCTGCTGTATTTTCCTCTAGATGCAAATGTGAAGGATAATTTTTAAAGTACTTTTATATATCTCCCACATCCTCTGGGGAGGAAGTACAGGCTTCAAGCTCTAAATTACTCATTCCTGCTGGCATCAGATGTATGCCCCAAGGAGTTCATTTTCTGCTCAACAGACAAGAATTTAACTACGTAAATTCATTTCTAAATAGAAAATAATATAATGTAACACTTTCCAGACAATCTCTCACAGGTACTTTAGCACCCACAAGGGAAAGAGCTAAAAAGGCTCAAAGAATTGATACCTTCTTTTCCATGCAGATTATCTATGGGGCTCAAATTTCCCCCACTGGCTTAAGACTTTTACTAGTGAAGGATGCTTAATCCTAAATTAGATCAAACAAGTTTTGGCATGAATCAAGACATTAATATAAAGTTCTTCTCCAATTTACTTCAAGTCTTCCTATCTCCATGTAGCAGTATTGCTTCAAATTCTAGCTAGGCTCATAACAGCAGGTTTCATCATAATGTCCAGGGGTCTTAGTTTTGGAACTGACTAGGAAAATTTAATCATTTTAAAGTATATTGCTACCCTATTAGGAGATAACAATTTAGAAAAATAATCCACCTATGCTATAAAAATCAAGTCATTAAAAGTAGCTCAGATGTGTTGCCATAAAGAGTCTCCAGCCCCACATCCCCCAAGCCATGCTCTTAATACCAGATTTCCTTTTCTTCCAAAAACAGAACTTGTAAGAGCAGCCCCAAGAGGAGAGACCTAGGTTGTCTGGGAATTTCTGCTTATCTCATGTGCTGTAATTACCAAATTAGGTGACTATATCATGAGACACATCAGAATACAAACAAACAAAAAAATAATCTGTCAACTCCAGCAGGTTTATAAAGACATAATGGAAGAGAAAGGAAAAAGAGAAAAAAGGTCACACCCAGCCTGTACTCTCATGCTCCTGAGACTGCTGTTGAAGAAATGAATAGATACAGTCAACAAGATGAACCCTACTGCTTTACACAAAACAGATGTTTAACTATTTTCTCCGTGTTAGAACACACGCACCCATTTGACTGCAATGATGATTAAATTCATCCTGAGTTATTCTGTCACAGGAGGACAATTGCATCTTATGATTAGTTTCTAGCCCCATTTAGTGCAGTGAGAAGCTTGTAAACTAACGGGATGGGCCCCATGTAATAACCCAGCCATGAAGATAACTGGCTGCAGGTAACCAAGAGTGTCAGCTTAAGCATGAATTCACTCCACATCTACATGATTTCCCTCAGCATGACTTCCTGCAAGCAGGGAAATGTTGTCATTTAGTTAGGATTCTGGAAGCTATAAAATACTACGTTCTTTGATTTTGTTACAGGAAACTCAAGTTTGCCAACATCATCATCATTTTTAAATATTTTCAATAAATATTTCATTCTTCCACGTACTTTGTACTTTCTTCCACAAGGAACTACATAAAAACTTCCTGAACTGGACTAACTGAGAAAAAAAAAAGGATCTTGATTGCAATAATCTTTCACTTGCACTTTGCTAAAGCCAAACCAAATTCAACATTTCAAAATATTTTCTATGATATGGATCAAAAACTAAGGATGTTTTCCATCTACAAATCCCAGGGAAGAAAAGAAAGATCAGGATTAGACCTAAGCATGAGAGCGAGGAGGTCTTGGGAAAAATCCAAAAAGTGAAATTTTGCAGATCGTATACGTCCAGTGCTAACTGGAGTGGGATTTTAAACATATTTCTGACATATAGGTAAAAAATGGGCAATGGAGTCCAGGTGACCCCTGCAGTGAATCACTTCCTAAAAGTTAGACAAGATGATTCCCACTTCAGATATTAAATTTAACTGCAACTGATTTCTCCTTTTCTTCTGTATTTAAAGCCAAGCTAGCTAATACAAGACTAGTTAATATAAAGTAACTTTCCAGCATTTAAGACATTTTCATTGTATTCAAATTACAAGCCAGCCAATCTTCTTTAGTATAACTTTCTCAGAATAGTGCATTACCAGCACTTCCTCAGTTTCTCCAACCGTCCAACCGACAATATTTTCAGTCTCTTTGTCTGACTTCAGCATCAGTTCCAAGACATGCTCCAACAGTGCAAGAGTTCAACAAATACTATCTCTACTAATTTTATACAGTCCATTGATTGGCTTCATGAAAGCAACAGATTTCATCATTAATATTACCATCACAGTGTGATCAGACTCAAAGGGCTAGGCAGATATTCTTTACTTGCAGTATTAACATTTACCCAAAGACCAATCTACTATCCAGAGTACTTTAATGGCCACAACATGATATTTAAATCCACCCCCAGATCTTCAGTGGAAATCTTGCTGCTGGCATTGCTTTTCTGCATGTCAGACATTGCAACGACAATGTTACTTCAAACACTGGAATAAACAAGTGACCAGAATTACCAGTGTTCAGGTCATGTCTCAAAGCCACCTGATTACACTGAAAATATATTCAAAATAAAAAGAAACTATTAAATAAAATATGCAGGTTGGTTTAGCTGCAGCTAGCTTTTATCAAAAACTTTGCCTCATGGCTCTTTATATGGATTCACACACTGTTAAACGATTCAGTGTAAAGCAAATGGAAAGATTAATTTCGTGATGTGGCACCAAAAGAAACAATTTAGAGCAAGGATTAGGGATTGGACCATCTCAGCAAAACTTCTGGAACAAATCCTTTATAACTACAGAACATTTCACAATAACTGTATCAGTGATCACAGGAAAGAGGGACTTTTTAGCAGAATTGAGAAAATCCATACAAACAGACTTTCTTCCCCATATTTTTCCAGAAGAAATGAGAATGAGAGAGGTTTTATAGAACTGAAAAAATATTGCTGAAAATAGAATCACTGGCAATTCTGAGTCAGATACTACTAATGAGACATCAGACTGGTATATTGGTATTTATACCTTAATATAGAGCAAAGATAACAACCCAGTGGTCATAATACAGCAATAAGGGGAGGATATTTTGGCAGCATTTGTGTCATTCTATGTACCTCTAAATCTGGTTTATTTTCTTTATTATTAAAAACAATTCAATCAGTAAGAAATCCGTCTTTCCTTTTTCTTCGCGCTCATGCATACATTGCAAAGGTTATTTTTATTAAAGCAGAATAGAGCTAAAGAAATCATCTGAAAACAGCAATTGCAATTTCTACCTCTTTCAGATAGACATTCCCAGAGGAATTTGTTCAACTGATGACTCTTTATGTCCTGTGTCCCCCTGTTTTTTAACAGCAGTTGTTAAAAAATCGTGTTATCAGTAGCATAACTCCATTGCAGCCTTTTTCCTCCCTCCTGTTACCTCTTTTCTGCCCTCCTTAGCTGCCTACCAGTCAGCTAAGATTTGCTCATTCACACTTAGTGTTGTGATCTGAGCAGGAAATCTCCACACAACCAACCATGATGCAACCAGGTTATGAACCTGGACATCCAGCTCTGAAGACAGCTCTGAATTAAAGAAAACCTCTTATAGCTAGTCCCTTTTTCTTTCTAAAAGGTGAATGCCAGGTAAGACAGCCCTGACCTTAACAGTAAAAATCCCTTCCAAATAATTTCACCATCTCATTAGTTCCAGGATTAATTGCTCTCAGATTTTCAGGGTATACATCTGATAGTGTCTAGTCACCATTATTTAGCTTTGTCATGGCAGGATGTCACCCGAAATAATAGTTTATACATAAAGTCATATTTATCTCATCTAACATCAACTCAAGCACCTACAACAGGAGCATAATTCTCCGAAGTTCCATGTACTCAAAAGACATAAGAAATTCTAAATTATCGTTACAGTACAGGTCCATGAGATTAAGGTCACCCTCAAATTTTCTAAAGAGAAAATATGAAAGCCCCTCAAACATTAGAGTATATTAACAACTGAAGCAGAGAAATGTCTGAGAGTGATTATTTCATATTATCTTACATTCAGTTTCATTCTATTTCTAAAATAAAACAAAGGATAATGATTTTTAAAAAGAAAACATCAAAACTTTGCAAATTAATGCTATGAATTAAAAGTCCCCCTGGTTTTTCACAGCATGCCTTCATATTTTTTGATGACTTAATTTCCATGTCTTCATGCTGATTGCTCCTAAAACACCTGGTAAACAGGATGTAGCATATTCCATTCCCTTTTACAAGAACTTAAAGTCTGAGCAATTTAATCTCAGAGCAGAAGAATCACCCCAGTACTGCTCATTGCTGTTGAAGATTAATTTTTACTAGCCACTTAGAGGGCTAAGGAGTGCATTACAACGAGCACTATTATTCAAGTTCAACAGAACAAAATCCATCATTTCTGAGCAGGGGAAAATGGTTTTTATTAGAGCCATTTACACAGTTCCATAATTCAATGGCATACACCATCTCTACTTATTCACTTTCCATTGTAAATTTTATCTTGTCCAAGAAGAAAAAAGTTCATTAGTTTGCTCAAAATGATTCTTAATAAGTGTGCTAATTGAGAGTGTATAAATGCATTTCAGTAGCTTCTTACGTTTGTTTCTTGAGAAGTGACACAAATTTGTCATCCTTGTATGTTTAATGCTAGTAAGATTTTTACAGGAGAGCAACTGTGGTACCCATTGTGCTCAGAGAGGTTGAAATAGTAAAAACCACATCACCTAAATGTTTTGTGAAGGGTATTGAAAAATTAGACTGAAGGATGTTAACACTCCCTCTGTCTTTAATGGGTGAATGAGGGGAAGTGTTTAATCCTATTAGGAAACATTCTCAGTTGGGCCGCAGACCCAAAAGATACTTAATGCAATACATGGCAACCCACTTTCTATTTCCTACCCTGATTCAGCAGGCTCCTCAAGTACCAGCCTCATTCTAAATGTCTGGATAGTGTCACAGAAGGCATATTAAATTATCATCCTAAAGTGGAAGCCTTCATTTGTATATAGAATAGCCAAACAAATTTGACTAAGTTTGAATTTTTAAAACCATTTGCTTCTAAAACTTCCATATTGTTATTCTAATGGTTAAATCTATCTTCATGGACTTATGATGAAGTTTGTCTGTTATTAAATATGAAGAGCTCTGCTTTTCAGTCAGGCAGCACATACCCTCTCCTTATTAGCAAGTCTTTTTAATAAAGCGGGTTTTGAAATACCAACTTCTCCCCAGAAGTCTGCTTTGAAAATAGAGTCAAAGATGCATGATGAAATGTATGTTTCTTTTCACAGACCCTGCTTGGGAAAACAATGTTTCTTAGATCTGAGATAGGAATTGAAGGAACCTGAGTCCATAAGTAAATTACTTCAAATTTTTATGAAGATGGAGAAGAAGAAAGGGATAAAAAGACCTTCATGTGATGGAAATCATTTTAGTAAACATAAAAACAGTGCCTCATACCCCCTTGATTCAAAAATAAATTTCTCCCCCAGTAGAAATAGCTGATAACAAATTAATTCTGACCTTAGATGCATCAGACTGATCCCTTAGAAACTTCTGAGTTTAAAGAGAATTCTCCAATCACCAAAAAATGTGGAAAATTTGTATCTCTGATATAAATACACCAGCAGAAAGCAAGGTCCTAATTTCTTTCCATTCAGGATAGCTGCTATATTCAGAAAGCGAATGGGAAGCTGTTTTACACTGGCCTTTAATAGAACATTCTCAGGGAGTTGTCCTGTGCCTCATCCGACTTCAGTCATAGCAGCTGATAGGGAAAGCCCCTGAGGACAAACCTAGGAACCAGGAAAATGCTGCTGAGACAAAGTGGCCCAGAACTGTAGACTTTGAAGTTGTACCCATTTATCTTTCAAATCACTTTAGTTAATCTCCATTCTGTCTCGTTGTTTTTAATTCAATCTCCACTTAGATGTCAGGCTCCAAATGTAAAGAATATATATACCAGGCCAGTGCAAGCTCTCAAGGAAAGCAGGAGCCAAGGAGGCACAACAGCCTTCTAGAAAAGATTCATCTAAATAATTGTGTGTGGAAAATAAAGAAATAAGGAAAAAGAAGTATTAACAATCACTTTCCCACCCACTGATTCTATATCAACATTAGTGATTAACAGGCAATTTTCAGTTTCAATCACTCAGTGCTAGATTCTCATTTCTATCTCATGAACAAAACAGGTCTCTAAGGTTTTACAAATTTGTTCTTGAAATGTCGTGAAGACCTTCTGACTCCACTTAAATTAGAGGTAGTTTCAGCAAGCCAGATTCTGATAATTTCACTCTCTATTGCTGAGAGTGCTCAGCAATAAATCCTGCCAAAAGTTGCATTCAAATACAAGGAAAACAAAGGGTAAAAATGCAGCCTATGCTCTTACAGTCAGCATTAGAAATATGAAAATGCTGGTATTTAAGTTTTATCCCAAATTTAATGGTTTTAATTCATGACAGTAGTTTTTTATTGTTGGAGTTGGGGTAGTTTTTTTTGTTGTTGTTGTTTTGGGGTTTTTGCTTTAGAGCAGAGTCTCAAGGTGGGACACACGTTCATTACTCTCTAAGACAATACAGAAAATATATTCCTAAATATTTTTATTCCCTCCTGCACTCTACCACATCACACTTTCTATATTTAGAAATGATTAGATTTATTTACTTTGCACAGCAACTCAACTCAAAGGAGTACAGAGCTGAATCTACTCTTGCAAATATCTGTTTACATACCCTGATTTCTATTTAAGTAGTGGCCAATTAAACCTTTGTAAGTAGAAGGAAGCACCCATAGCCTTTGAAATTTTAAGGTAAATATGCAACACACATGAGCATTTCAGATTATTGCTCTCCAATTAGAGCTCAGAGCACATCATCATTGTCCTTTTGACGATGAAACCTGCCAGTCACATTTGCAAGTACACACATGAATTAAACATATCACCTAAGCATAATGTTTTTGCATCTTAGAATTGGGTCTTAGAGCTGTTCAGTCTAATGCATTATAATCATGAAAAGAAGAGCTAACACGCTGCTTCAGAACTCACTGGTGCTGCAGGCATCATGCAGAGGAATCATCCAAAGTGATGGGGCTCCTCCAGTGCCATACAGCTGGGAGGTAAGTTCTTGTTGAGCGGCATCCAACATCTCCTCATGCACCAGCCACGTCCAGCTGCCCTTGCTTCCCTTGGCATCTTGTTGCAAGTTAGTTAAGGCTGTTTGCCTGCAGGCCACTCTCATATACCCAAGGGTACCAGTTAGGCACTCAACCAACCACAGATCAAGGAAGAGATTAGCTTGATTCCTCCTTCTCAGTCCAAATCCTCAGCTGCACTTTGTGCTTTCTGACAATGGCAGAAGTACTGAGCCAGAAGCTGAAACTCCAGGGCAATGTAAGCACTGTTGTAAGCCTGTGTGTGGGAGTAGCTGACTGTGGGTCAGTGGGAAACAAAGGCAGGGAAAAGGAAAAGGGAACAGAAAAAGGACTGAAAGGATTATGCATAATGCAATATTTTGGGGCAAAAATATGCTATTGGTTCTCCAAAGCTGCAGCTTTGCTGCTGGAGATAGGGAATACTGTCCTCAGAGCCCCACTGTCAGACTGGAGTTCAGGAGCATCAGTGCTGGTTTGAATGACAGCACATTGCCTCCTGCTGGGCTGCACACCTCAGCATTGCTTCTGAGCCAAAGCAGGGATGTTATGCACTACTTAGCCCAGAGATGTTTGTAATTTGGTTTGATTTCTCTCAGACAGGATTAGAAAGATGGTGTTCAAGGTCCCCTGTCTCGTGTCAACACCGCAGTACCTCACCTCCCTCTTACTGCTGTGTCACAAAGGTTAAGAATCTCTCTAGCAATGGGACAAAGAAACAGTAAAACAGGAAGCCATACGCTTTTCTTTCAAAGCTATCGCTTGCAGAAAAAATGTGTTTCAGACTTGGCCTGCTGCGTTCCAAAGACAGGAAACTTAGTCCACATTTGCAAGTTGTTCAGCATGGCTTTATAAAAACTTCTCCAGCAGAATGAACTCACTCAAAATCAGCTCCTCTTTTGAAAATATAATGCTTTTCATCTGGGATGAAACAAGCGTAGGCTACTTTCAGTCAAAAAGCCAGTATAATGCAACATGTAGAGTGTGCACTGCCTTTCTCTGTAAAGTTGTATTTCTGAGCAATTACAAAGGAGACATGTAAAACCAAATGAGAAAATCTGTCCAACTGCTGAATGGATTGAATTTTTTCCTCACCTTTTGGTGAGGGTCATCTCTTCCTGCTATTATTAGGATGCCCACTGGGTGCAGGGTACCTCTATAGAAAATGGTATCTGTTGGAATTAATCAGCAATGCTTTAGGTATACTCTGCTTCCTTGCCAAAAAAGTCTAGGAATCAACATTGCTGCCCATTTCCAAATGTCTCCCATGTCCTTATTAAATTTGGCTGTGCAGCAAAAAGAATATCTCTCTTAAACAGCACATTGCAGCATTAAAAAGAGCACAGATGTGCTGAGATTGTCAGTCATACAATTCAGCCTGAACAAAGCAAGTCTTCATAGGGGGAAGCAAGGGAAGCAAGGGTGGATTCACTGGCAATTTTGTTATAGCAGGGAAATATCTCCAGTAGCAGCAGCTAAATAAGAAGAAATTTGTGGTTTTAAATAGATTTGTAAAACCCATTAGAAAAATAGCTCCTGATAAACAGGATAAATAAAATCTTGTAGAAAGTATCCTTTAGCAGCACTAGGGCAGGCAAGGAGTTAAAATCTTGCATTTAAGTAACAGGATGATAAAGCATTCTTCATTACCTGAGATTATTAATCATTTCAATTAAAATTTCGCCCCACAAAACAAGAAGGATTGTTTCCTCAGGTCCAAAGGCTATTTTTTGCCTTTTTATCACACTCTCATAAACAAAAGCTGTGTGAAGGCTGATGACTGGAGCAGAGGCTGCTATGGTGTCCTATGGTAGTAGTTATCTTTTCCTGGAGGGGAAGGAATGTTTTTGCAACAAGATGTAAGCCATTCTGAATTGTGATGGTGGTCTGCCAGCTCCTTTCATAGGTCAGCTGAGCCCCAGAAAGCCTGCTGCCTGGCTTGGTAGCTCACTGCCTCCTCCTTGAAGCCCAGAACCAGTCTTGGCTTGACATGTGTAAGACTAACCCCGGAGTGGTTAGTCTTAGGCCACAGTGTGGTGTTGCCCCAGTGGGGCTGTGAATGCTCAATGTCATGTGTGAACATAACCACCATCTAGCAGCACTCAGACAATACAGCAAGGCTCAGTCTCCTCCAGAGCTCTCCCAGTTGCTGATTCTCAGTTAAGTTCCTTTCTGCCCTGCTAATATCAATGCATCTGTCTGCTGCTGCTGCTCTCCTTTCACAGGCTGTGTCTGCACGTTCTGACCACGTTTGGGCAGCCAGGACTGCGCAGCTGCTGAGCCCAGGTTGCAGGTGAAGGGTCCCAGGAGAGTCATTACTAGGTCAGTCCTTGATCTCACCACCCAGAGGAAAGCCAGTCTTGCAACCTGGATGGAGATGCCCATATTCACCAATATGCATCTTCAAAGGCTTTCCAGATGACAAGGAGACAAAGACCTTGGTGCTAACGAAATACACAGTGAGAAGAAGGATGAGTTGAAAACACTAAGAATGTAAGCCAAATCCAAAGTGATACATAACTAGGAATTACAAACACGATGCAGCCACCAGTTCTTCAGCATGCCAGGGAAACACACAGGGATACATTTACCTAACAGTGGAAAAATTGTTAGAAGTTGGGTGTAAAGGAATCTAAACTGCTTTAAGTTATAAGCATATTTTAGGCCTCATTTTTTCTTTTAGCATTCAGTTTTTCCTAGCCTTGTTCCCTCTAAGGCTTTCATGCAGGCCTTGCTGTAGTTCTCTGCTGAAGGCATGTCTCCAACAAGATTCAAGATGTAGCCTGAATCTGTCTGTAATTTATGGTGTTGGACCTTATTTCCCCAAAGGTACCAGTTTAAACATACTGTCAACTTCATCTTTACATTTCACCACTTGTGCAGTGCATTCCACCTTTAGCACAGCTCTGATAGCTGTGTGTTTGGGATATGGAAATGTCTCAGAGGAGACCAAATGTTTACAGAAGTTCACTTGGCTACTGCATAAAATAACTCTCACTTCTCTCTGCCAAATAATCTGTGAGGTGAGAACAGAGTTGTTTATTGCACAAATGCAAACCCAAGGCATACAAGAGGAAACAATGGTGGAAGAAAATTTCGACCTGAGCACTGCTTGAAGTCACACAGTGGTATATAAGCAAGTTAATAAAATTTGTGGTCTAAAGGAAAGAGAACTCTTTTTAGTGACTTGTAAATGTAGAAAATAAAACAGCAGATGCTTATTCCAGAACACTTTTTCTCTGTATCTGTGCCCTGTGCAAGAACTCTGCCAAAGGTTTTATTTGAGACGTTGGCAGATCAGTAAAACTGTAGCGTGTGTTAGTGCTGCAGATCCCTGGCACCATCGGAAATTGTTTCCAGTTCATATGCACAATATGTCATGCTGTGCTGCATGCTCATGGAGAATATTGGGGTCTTCACTTCCATCAATCTTCTCTCTTGAGCACACACAGATAAGTTGTTCTGTTGTGAAAATATTACGTACTTAATTACCTATTTGAATTTTACTAAGGTGTCTTGGGAATTTGTAATTAATTCTAATTCAAAGAATTCTAATTTTAAAGCAATTCTAGGCAATATTTCAGCCATTCTCTACAGACAGATTCTGTATGGATGGCAGATGTGAGATCATTCATGTGCTCAAATCTAGATCTCATCAAGCCAAAAGTGGAGGGAAATCAAAAATTTTAATATTAGTTATTATGCTCAGTACAGTTTTATCCTGTTTTCAAATGTAAAAATAATTTACATAAATAGCAGGAGCTTAAAATGCTGCTGGTATGATGACGCTCCACAATTTCTTTTTTTATTACCTCTGTAAGAGTTCATGTTCTTCACTGGTCCCTTGCCTATCAATAGGTTTACTAAGTTTCAGAAGTGTTCCTTGGAGGTTACCAGATGGGGATGGCACTGAGTGGATCAGAACAGCAAATATTGTATCATCGTTGATGAGAAGCCAGTAAAAGCACAGACATATCACTGTTGAACTGTCAAAGAAAAAAAACAGGGGAAGGCTTGAACCTTAAGATGCAGCATTGAGGTAAATGCTGCATCTTAAACAGAAGCAGCTTGTTTTGCTTCCTACTTCTAAGTTAATAGAAGCAATTGGTTTTGCAGTATTAGCTTTAGGAATACTTAAAAAAATAATTTTGAAATTTAGTAGAAAGATCCTAGGTGAGCTTCATTTTGAGATAGCTAGGCCTTTGATTATAAAATGGAATGAAACTTCTGTATCAGATTTACAATGGAGGTCACATTTCAGTTTCAATTCTGGAATGACTATGGTTGTCCATATTTTATTTCCCCTAGCAATCCATAAAATGAGTCAATCATCTGCTTATAAGATGGTGCCAGTTATGTAAATAGATAAGTATGTAAGGTAAAATATCATTGGATCACTTTGTGAACTCCACAAAAGATGTGTGTATGCTCATAATAGTGGTCAGTTTATGCTAGGATACATGGTGAACTTCAAACTGAAGTTTCACTGCAAAACGAAGTTTTGAAAGATAAATTGTATAACTAGTTCTTTGCATGCACATGAACAACTAAACAGTCTATTCATACTAGGGCTCATCACATTTGTAATCCGTCCTGTAGGGGGTCAGTGCTAAAATTAAATTATACCTGCCTACGATTCTCAATCAAATCAGGCTGTGAACTGAAAAATAAAACAATTAAAATTAGAGAAAGGACAGCCTCCCACTGTTTATGATCTCATTCTATTTGTGAAGAGTAGGTGGAAATTCACCCATGGTGAGCATTTGGTTTATGTCAATTTTTTCTTGTTATTACAGCTGGGGCTTATTTTATGAACTGTTTGCAGCTATTTCTGCTAAAAATAGGTGGATACCAATTTAAACTTCCTGGCGATATTTCAAGCCAAAGTATCATTAGTAGATAGTTATTATGCTGCACTTTATTGTAAGAGACCCTGCCATGAAGCCAATCTATACAAATATAAATAAAGACAGTTAGAATTACCTTCCAAATGGCTCTATTGGAGGTTATTCATGTTTGGTTTAGCAAAACAAGCTAAGCTATTTGCAAGAAAATTTAGTAGTTGTAGGAACACTGAGTTAATGAGACTTTCTACATCTCCTTATCGGGTTAGACTGTGACACTTAGAGAGAGATTGGGGATCAATTTTGCCTTTTTGCCTCAGTCCTGAGTAAGGGAAACCTGTAGTTCTCCCTTGGTTTCCAAGGAATATAATTTCTTCTTATCACTACTCCCTCCTCTGCTATGCAGTTTTGTAACAAAATAATCTTCTCAAAACACATTCCTTCACAAACAAACAAACAAACAAACAAACAAACAAACAAAAGTGACAATTAGATACAAAATTCCTTGTTTTCTAATGACAACAACGGCTGACATGTGAGGTCACATAATGATGATTTGGTCATCCTTCTCCATGTACTCTCCTAGTTAGCCATCATGGGGTTTTTATCTCGGCCTGTGAAAACTGTCAGACCCAGCTGCCATAAAAGTTTTCATCAGGAATCCCAGAGTCTCAGGGAAACTGCTTATACCATTTCCATCTCAAACTTATGAGCTGATAGTGTGGCTGCAGCTGTTACACAGTTGATATTTCATTCCTGTATTAGGAAAGATTTCATCACTGAAATTGTTGTCAAGCTCTGGAACAGACTGCCCAGGGAAGTGGTTGAGTCACTAGCCTTTGAGGTATTTAAAAGATAATGTTAATGTGGCACTTAGGGACACGGCTTAGTGGTCGATTTGGCAGTTGCTGGATTCAACTGGATGATCTTAGAGGTCTTTTGCAACCTAAACAATTCTGTGATCTATGATCCTATCTGCTGTTATGTTATGTGGCTTTTGACACCAGAATGGAATATCAAGATCTTGTTTTGGCTCTGAATCTCAATGCTAAAGGTGTCTATCTATTGTCAAAGTCAGTAACATATTCAGGAGTGCCCAGGAATGAAATTTTAAAAGGTTACTAAGGTGTGACCACCTAATGTTGTGCTGCAAAGGGTTAGCTAGGCTAGCCTCAGATTTCAAGATACATAATTAAGGAAATTACATCCAGCCACATTTTCTTGTCCCAAACACAAGATACAGCAGTGTCTGAAAGGAACACCCTCTTTGGCCCTAAGCCAAAACCTGATAAAAACAGTATAGAGAATCATTTCCCAGTGCTTGTGCCTTGTGCACTGCATTAGCAGAGTTGGAAGCATTACCATAATAACAGAGTTGCATTTCTTCTTGGTTATAGTATTTTAAGCAATATCCTGTTGAAATAATTGTAATGCCTCATAATGATGTCCTTCTAATTCACTTGACTAACTAGACAGCCACCTGTCTAAAATACAGGAGGGTTTGGTCCAAACTAATTTTTGAGTTTACTTTGTTGCTCTGTCAATTCTTCCTGCCTAATTTAACTACTGCTTTTTAGTCTGGAAAGCATCTCTGGATGTCTGTGTCCATTTCTGGCCACTATCTAGGCACTGACTTTCAGACAATTAAAAACAGCTGGAATGGGAAGAAACATGGGAAAAGAAATGCTTCTGAAAAGATGGGAAGAAGAGAATGGAATCAGTCTGGTTCCACAGCTTCAAAATTTAGGCTGTTCAGCTGATATCCAAGAAAGTCCTTTAAGGGTAAAAATGTTTCTTGCGAAAGATCTGAAGGTTAAGAATGCAAATCTAGCATAATTAACTTAGACATTTAAGCAGAATGGTTCTGATATCTTGTTCTGGCAGTGTAACACATAAAGCCAAATTAGATGCCTGGGGATTGAATACATAAAATGGAGGAAATTTACTTATCCAATTGGGAATTACTGGACTTATTCAGTAAGAAAACTTACTGAACTAGAGTAAGAAAACTTCTGTTTGCATTAGACTTGCTCCTTTAGTTTAGCTTGTTCCTTTAGTCCTACCTACCTAGTTTTTGAAATAACACCCCTGCAAAAATGACATTTAAAATGTATCTTATTCTTTCAGTGCTTTGTTTTCTTTCATCAGGTGCTCATACCACCCACTCTTAAACTGGGAGAAGTGGGTGCTAGGATCTCAGCAACTCATGCAAAGCTACTATTCCTGTAGACAAAGAGTTTACTCATTCTCCACCATTCACCCAAAAGCTGGGATGAGATTAGATTCAGGAAGGATTAGGAGAACAGACATCTGAAGCAGACAGAGAATCAGAGAAGCAATTATGTGAGTCAATAGGAGCCAAATAAAGAAAATTGTTGGGGAAAGTGTTGTGATTGCGTGTTTTGCAGAAAAAAAAATTAAATAATTCCTAAGGAATATAGCAAGAAAGATATAACAAGACCCCAAACTGTTTAATGTGTGTGAATGTAGGTGCAAAACAGTGGTATCAACATAGAGAGAAATGCTCTCTCATGTGCAAAGCAAAAGCAGGAGAAAAGGAGGGTCCAAAATGACCTCCACAGTTACAGAACCCACCAAGGAATTTTCTTAATAGCACTAGCAGGGATTTAGCAGCTCACACAGCTTCAGAAAAAGAGGAAGGAATTTACTTTTATTTCTATTACACTTCAAGGGAGGGGGAACATACAGAAAATCTTATGGAAGACAATGCCAGCAAGTTTGATGACAGGAGAGATGGCAATGAAGATGTTGATATGAGAGGGAATGATATAAAAGTTGCAAATGAAATTTTGTCTTCAGCTGGCTTCTTAAAGAGATATTAGACCTTAACAAAATCCTGCATCTAACAAAGGAAAGAAGGGTGTGTTCTTTTCACTGGGTGGAAAAACAGCAAGAAAAAGTATGTGGGAAACCAACAGTGAATAATAAAATATCCTACTAAAGGATAGAATACCACAAAGGAAAATGTGATCTGAAATGTAATGAAGCTTTAGAAAGTGTGAGGAATGGGGACAAAAAAGGGAGGTCAAAGCAGTCATACTTAATCTTCTTTTTTGGAAGAGTAATTAAGATATTCCATGGAGAAGGTGAAAGGCTAGAAAACAGGAGTGTTTTAAGAAGGTGTCAAATGCTGTAATTAAGCTAAGGACAAAGGTAGGCATATAACTTGATTTCATGATATTCTGGTTACAGGGAGTGGCAAGGCGATTGAATTTTTTCTTATTACCCTACTACCAACACAATTTACTTTTTAAATTTAAGAAGTAGTAGTAGCTCCATTAAATTTATTCTGCTCTTTCTAGTGCAGATATATCATATTTACTTAAATATATTCAGATGATTTAGCCAAATCTGTCAGGCAGATGATATGTTAATTCTTCAGTCTTCTAAAACTTTGTATGGTTGTGACATTATAACTTATATGTCTACAGTAATAATTTAATACTGATAAAATGGAGTAGAACTACCAAACTGGAATTTTTGCTCCTTTTGCTTCACTAAGTAACTGTGGACAATTAAAAGTTACTATGCAAGGTGAGAAACAGAAGGGACTCTTGACATTTGTACCAAAATGAGATTTCAAATTCAGATGATGTGTGAGTCAACACAGGCAGGTGGCCAGAAAAACCCCAAAGCCACTGCTGAAATGCAAAGAATAAATTTATTTCATTACCTTGCTAACTGGAGGATCCCCAAAGAAACACCTGGGCAGCAGAGACATGAGGGGGAACACAAGCAACAGCAGGCTCGTGGCAGACTCTGGGGCTGCTGTTTGCACCCGTTTACCAAGGGCCTGCACACATGTAGTTTACCAGCATGCCTTGATCTCCTCTGTGCTTTCTATGATCTTCGATCACTCTCCCAACAGGGAGCTCAAACATGTCCGTGAGAGCACCTCCAATCTCTGTAAATACCTGTGTTACCTCTAGACAGGGACTCTACTTCACAAAACAGACAGAGGATTAACAGCAGTAGGCATAATACATGGGATTCCCCACACTCTTACTCTCCAGGCTTCAGCATTCCCAGCTGCAAGGTCACTTGAGCTAATCTACCATCCTCCTCACCATTCATCCACTTTTAACCATTTCCTCCTAACAGATGATGTTTTTTAAGAGGACAGAAAGGCCTGAAGAATACTGAAAATGTATATGATTTTGCAGATGACTGACACAAGTCAAAAGAATGTGTGCCATAATTAATGATGTCCCCAGACATGCTGCTGTGAGCAAATCACACTCTTGGAAGGGGTTGCAAGAGAAACTTGGTTGTTCAGCTCCATCCTGATTCTCATAGGCTTCAGTCATCGGAAAGAGATCCCATCTGACAGATGTGAAGATGTGACAGCTTTGCCTTGGGTATTCTTTGCACATTACCTGCCTGAACCCTTGGAAATCTGGTATGAAGAGGACAAATTTTGCAAGAGACTAAAGCAAAACAAAAACATTTTGCTCTCCAACTTAAAAAAACACTCTGCTAATTTCAGAGTGATGTTACACCTTAACAATTTCCAAATACTTCTTGTCTTAGAGTTTCAATAGCTGGATGATCATGCCTACAAGTATACTGCTTGCTATCACTCAGTTTTGTCAAAATTAAACCACCCAGATTAACACCTTTTTTCCCTTTTTTCTTTTCTTTCTGCAAGCACCTGTCATAAATGACTTTTTCACTCTTGACAAAGTTGATAAGTCAGTTACTTTTAAGGAACTGCAAATCTGCATGTGGCTATTTGGCAACATAATCAAATTGGGTTTATATTTTAGAGAGCAAAAATAATGGGCAATGAATTCCACTGCTGCCGGCAGTCAAAACTTCTCTAATAGACTTCTATTTCTGCATTAGTTTAAGGTGAAACATGACCAAATCTCTTCCAAACAAAAGGTGTTTCTGTCAGTGGACTGTTTCACTGAGATAAGAATAAAGGAAAAATAAGTCTTTATGCTTTTAGCACAGATTGTTTACCTTGTGATAGATGTAGGCAAGTCTATCATGGGGGAAAGTTGCATTTCAGTTGACATGATTGAAAATATATTAAATCTCTTCTTTTCTTTTTGTTTTCCTTTTTTCTTTTTAAGCAAAGTATGACCGGAATTAACTCTTTCAGTTAATGCATTGTTTTAATGCATTGGCCTGGCTTTTTCTGTTGTTTGGTTGGGTTTTTACAAAAAAAAACCAAAACGTATCTGCAGCTATAAAATGCAGTCTCTTTGCTACCAGTCTAGTATCAGATTTTAGCAATTACACAGTCATTTCTCTTCACTGACAGTTAAAGTCACAGGGCATAGCTGCCATTTACTTTCCTGAGACCAGGATTTGAACTGCTTTGTCTGGACTGATCCAGCCTGCAGTCTTCTGTGTTGTCTCTGTTATTCACCTTTCACAACCAAATACCACAATTCCTTCCAAAGGATGCCAGCACACTCCTAGGGAGCTTCTGTTATTCCTAAGCACAAGCAGTAGGTTTAGAACCACTTCTGCAGAAAATAAGGATAATCCATGCTTGGAAGGTCATGAAACTCTTAGGCTTCCAAATTTAGAGATCTCAGACTTAAAGTTTAGTGCTAAATCCTGCAAACATACTTAGAATTTTACATCCGTCAGTTCTGTTGCTTCAGTGGCTTTACCGTTCTTAAGTTAAGCATATCAATGTGGCTTTACACAGTCAGGGTTTAAAGAGATGAAGTGAAATTGAAAAATTTGGGAAGATGAAAGGAAGCATAGGTTCTTAGTAAAATGTGTAACTACATAGGTGTCCATTCGGATTTTTTTGAGCGATCATGCACAAATGTACGAGTGCTGGATGAAATATGTCACTCAGTGATCCAGCCCCAAGAGCCAACCTGATTCATCTAACTGCTAACATGAGCAGTTTCAGGGAAAATCCAACCATCCTCTGTGCCTCTTGACCAGTTATGTTCACAAGGTATGGATGCCTCAGAGAATGTAGTTTTCAAACTCTACCAAGCTGCTCAATTTTTCTTAGGGATGTCACATCAAGCAGACGGCATGTTCTCAACACATAGGCTAAACCCACTGCTCAAATTCAAATATTTGTTCAAATATAGCACTAGAATTCAACTGATAATCTCTAGGAGAATTTAAAAATAATAGGACAATGTATTTTCTGAACCCCTTGCAGAGGTTTAACCATTGCTGATGATGATTCCTGAAAAACAACACTCTGACATACACACTAGTAATGGAAATACTGGGGTCAACCAGTAAGAATGTGGTTGCAAGGAACGATTAACTTAGTGTTTTAAAAAGTATAGGAATATGTCCATCATATAAAAATGTTATATTTCTCTTTGGTTTCACAGAAAACTGTAACAGCTTTCAGAAAATTCCCATCTTTTATAGGGCATTTGACAAAGTGTGGATTAATGAAGCTAGGAACCCATCCAGTGATTTACAGCTACTGCTAAAACAGAGATAAAGAGAAGAAAGACAAAAGGCTTACATCAAAACCTTTATTATCAGACTGAAAGCAAGTCTAGAACTTTTAGTAATACAAGGAGTTGTTTTCTCTCTGTAGGCAAATTCACTATTATGATTTTGAGAGCACTTCGCAACGTCAACACTCAAAGTCAATTCAGCTTTCTGTTTCCAGGTTTTATCTGAAGTACATATTCAATAAGGCAAAACTTCCACTGACTTTTGCAGACAGTTTTTCATGACTAAGGCACTAGAAATTGTGTTATGCTAATTACTTGGAGCCTAAATCACCATCTCACTAAGCACTAGAGCTACTACATCACTAGACTTGTTTTGTGGCTCTCTGACACCACTGCATGACAGATTGATTCATTTTCACGTGGCTTTGATATTATGTCATATTTAATACAATTTAATGCATTTTAGTTCACTTTAGATATGTTTAACATCAATAAAAATGAAAAGGGAGGCAGTTTGCCACAGAGGTTTCTCATGTTTGTGGTCTGCCAGGACACTTCTTCCAGTATCTTGCAGTCACCTATACTGTGGTGTGTATGATGTACACTATATATATTTCTTCAGCAGAACAGGGGCCAGAGAAAATCCTGTCTCTAATAAAATATCTGGTCCCCATGCAAAATGATGGAAGAGTAAGCTTCTGTGCATAGAGAAAATATTGGCTTCCCAATCAACCATCTGGTGTATAGTGGGAATGGTCTGAGTATCTTTCTCTGTTGGAACATTTGGAAAATGAATATACTGTTGCTACAGCTCAGGCTGTTGGCCATGATGTTTGTGATAATGTTGTTGATTTACCAGATGTCCTGCAAATTCCTGGTGTGGTAGTGTTTCCTGCTCCTACTGAAGTCTTCATTACATGATGGGTTTATGATTGCAGTCATTTCTCACAGAGTAGGAGGGAGCTGGGAAATGTGTCCAAGCACAGCATGGAATCCATCATCCACTCAACATTCAGTTTGAAAATCAAAATCTATACCAACATGTTGCTTCTAGATGTCTAAAAATTACATGGGAATATATGTAAAGACATGAGTAATACAACTGACATATTTTGCCATTTTTCTAAATCACTCAATACCTAATACAGATGTGTGCTTACACATCTGTCTTCATGTATACATGCCTATTCTTTTTCCCTGCTTTCCAACAAGCAGGCAAGAATACAAATAGGAGTACTGGATGCTGTGTTCACTCATTATGCTCAAGAAGTGTATCTGAGGTTTGAATAAGGATGCTTCACCACTCTGCTCCTGCTCCGTTACGGTAGATTAATGAAGATAATACACAATGCACAGCTGAGCACCTAGGCTTTGACTTCAGAAATTAACTCTTCTCTTTTACTTTCAGAATGAATAAACACATGTGCTGCTTTCTCTATTCTGCTTCATGTTGCCAACTCATAGACAAGATACCTATTGGGATTACCTATATGCTAATGGGGCTCTGAGTAACCTAGTCTGATGGAAGGTGTTGGAGTTAGATGATCTGTGGTTTGAGGTTCTCTGCAAACCAAACCATTCTGTGATTCTGTAAGGGTACCTGTAGAGTAAAAGCACAATGGAGGCCAAGACAGATACACACAGGAAAAAAGTCTATTTCACAAGATTAGAAAATGTATCAGCCTATTTTACCATAATAAGCTCACCATTCTTGTTTTCCTGGTGTGAACATTGCTTAGTCAGCACACTTTGTCAGACAAAATGACTCCTTAGGCCTGAAGTAAAAGTGGTGGTCACTGGCTGAGAAAAAGTCAGAAAATGCACAAGGACTTGTGAATTCCATGTTTGCTCTATAACAAGAAGTAAACAAGAAATTTAAACAAGTATGAAGAAAATATAAATATAAACACTATTTTCAAGTTCAAATAGACAACACTTTCTTCATCCTCTGCTTTATTTTGTATGAATGTTTACAAGTTAAATTGCTCATTTCAGTTCAAGGAGTCCATATTGCCTAAGTATTGAGATCCCAAACTCCCTAACAGATATTTAAAAGATGGATGCACCTTTCTCACAAGCATCTCAAGGTATACAACACTCAGTTTGTCTGAGTATCAGAATAAGCAGTATTTTTTGGTGGCAGTGTGTAAGGAGCCAAGGAGCTGCTGCTGTGAAATGCAGTTCAGGCAGCATTGTCCTCTGCGCACCACAGAACTGTGTTCCATCACAAGTGCAGATAAGTCTTGTTTTAATGTATATTTAAAGTTTTAATGGTTATTTATGGAAATTAATAGAGAAGATACAAACATATCTGTGATCAGATAGATACAAAGTCCACAAAATCTGATATGGGAGTCTTGATATTCCAGACTTAGTATGGAAAAGCAATAATAACAAATTTCCTTCACATCTCAATTTCTTTGTACAGCTAGGGAAGAGAATTCTATGGTGGAAAAAAAATCTCTATAAGAACCAAGATTTTTCATGCCTCATGCTTCATGCAAGGGGGCATTATTTTCTGTGTACAAAAATAGGTCCAAGACTACATGTTGACTGTGGGCTATTAATCTCAAACCAGGAAATGGCATAGTATATATTACTTGTGTTATTTCCACATTCAGAAGCAGGCAGTCTTTCAGAGATATATACAAATTCCTTATAAAGGAGCATATGTTTTCTCATGAAAGTTTCACCAGTGCTTTATTCAGATAGATTGGAAAACCTCCTTTCTTTCATATAATGTTTTTCTCCAGGCTATCCAGATCCAGCTACAGTGAGAAACTATAAACCGAGTTCTGTCAGAGAGAGGAAATTTTACAAAGCCTCTCTTGTAAAGGAAAATGAAGACAGAAAATATTCAATTTGTACTGAAAAGATGGTGATTCCACATGGCTGATCCCACTGACTTTGCCCTGTGTGAGATCTCTCATTCCTCATCTCATTGCCAAGAGCTGTCTTTTAGCACACATAATTTCCCCCAATATTCTGGCTTCTTCCCAGGTGAGCTTCACACAAAAATAGGAGAGGCATGGTACAGCTGGTCCCTGATTAGGTAACTAGCAACATTTAGGTAGGAAACCTGAAAACAAGTATGCGTCTTATTAAGGTTCATTTTATGTATCCCTCTTGAAGGCTGTTGCTTCAGCTTGCCGAATCAGTGATAGCACAAAGAAATGGTCATTTGAAGACCTGTCCCTGGGGATTTGCACAAGCATTCACACCAGCACAGAACTCTCAGAAGTAATGTTTAAAAGACTGTTATGATCAGCAATTTCCAAGTTGTTTCCAATTGTGACTACACTTCCAGTTGAGATACACTTGCAGAAACCATTTATTTTCTTTCAGGTGAATGCTCCTTCTCACAATGATTATCTACAGAATTACTGCCTCTGCTGCGTCCCGCTCCACAACACTGTCAGTAGACAAGACTAAGGCAAAAACAAAAATAACACAACCAAAAACAACAACAACAAAAAGCTCAGGGTTGTTATGCGCTACCTTTTATAAGTCTGGCTGTGTTTAAAATGTTGTTGACTCAAATAACTCAAACACCTACATCTCTGCTGGCAGATATCATCACAGTAATAAAGTCCGCCAAAGGCACAGTTTAAGTATTCTAGCCTGACTGGTTTTAGCTCTCTCTGCTGGTGAACTTGTATTTAACTAACACACAAGAACATAAAGCCATGTAGGTGGGACTGCTGGCACTTCCTTTAAACCAACTTCCACGAGGGCAGTATCCTCTGGAAAGAGACAGGACAGACAACTGAAGACTGTAACTGTTGTAGTGTGTTTTTATTTTGCAGGTTATTGTTTGATTTGCTGTTTGGTAGTTATTTGGACTTTTTTTCCCCTTGCTTTTGGAGTGACACAGATTTGTCTTTATTATTCAATTGAGCCAGGTGTCGGTTTATCTCTTTGCTACTTAGCTACTTTTCTGCCAAGTTTCAAACCCTTTCCTCCCACATCCAGTTGTTAACCCCTCCTGTCCCAAGCAGTTTTCTTCCCTTGTATCCCTTGCCTTTGTGCTCCACCCCCAGTTCCCCTGATTAGTTGAACATTATATCCTCCCTTGAGACCTGCCCCCCCTTTATAAGCTGTTGTTTGCCCCCAGCTCATTGCTTGGGACGCGAGACTCGGGGAGTGTAACATCAAATAAAGTAACCCAGCGCCACCCCAGGCCGGTGCTGCTGCTGTGGCCTTTTTGTTCGGCGCCTCCACTGGTAGCTGGGATTCTGCGGAGCCCCGAAAGGGGGACTGTCGCCCCCCTCACACTGTCACTATCTAGCCAGGACGTGCAACATGTAACATCTTATTTTATTCCAGCAAGACTTCCCAGACATTTTGTGCCACAGTTCATACACTACAGCAGCTTCTATTCAAAACAAATACCATTTAAAAGGTAAATATTCATCTTCTAAGGGGTGAATCTGTTAACCCTTAACCTATCTCCTGAGGGGAAAAAAGAAACAAGGACAAAGAGGAAGTGAAAAAGTAGTAGGCACTGAAATTGGATTTAATCCAGTTTTATAAACCTTAATCAACTCCTGTTTGCCAAAAATTTTTTGTCTCACCTTACCTCATCCCTAGTTTTGTGTCTTTCTGAATTAGCACTGCCATTCCCAAAGTTTTCTCCAAAATTAGTGAATTTCATGGTTATTTCACAAAGGAATTTCTTTTTCCCCAGAAGTTGTATGTACAGCAAATGGACTTTAACACAATTCTGTCCTTTGTAGTTCTTGAGTTAGTAAAGCATTGAAAAGCATTAAGATAAATTATTCTGGGTAACTGTAGGTCGTACACTGCCTGTTGGATCTCTGAACCTTCAGATATATGGTAAGTCATTCTCTGAATATTGCAGTTGGTTGTCTTTCTCTTCATCATTAAGTGATGGGGCTGATGGAGATCAGCTGCTTCCCTTTGTAAGTGGTTAGCATCCTCTCACCTGCTCTGCATGACTACTGAACTGAGGTATGTTGTGACAGTCTGCCCACTCTTCCCTGTTCAGATTAATGAATACAGTTTTAACTGTTAATTCAAAGGCAGTCAAGCTTATATCTAACAATTAGAGTACAACTTCCCTATTCAGATAGTGTACCTGTAATTTGGCACAGCCTTTTGTACCAATTTGGGGTTAAAGTGTGTTTCTGTGCTGAAAACTGACTTTGTAAAAACAACTTTAGGGAGCTCTGTGCTTATTTTCCCTCAGAGACACCCAAGGAAGATTTCCTGTTTTCTCACACAAGGATGGCTTTTTTTCCAACTGCCAGTATGCAGATTCAACCTGTGCTACAAAAAAAAAAAGTCTTCTTTTCACAACATGCATAATTTCTAGTCATAAAAATACTGCAGTCCAATTTTTGCCCTTAGTTACATCTGAGCAACCCAACTGAAAGCAAGGCAAAAAAAGATATTGTCCTGTGAGGGTTGCACAGGTAGATCCCAAGAGAGAGCACAAGCTCAGCCCTGCAGCAGGCAGAGCCTTGACCAATCAGTGCTGCCTGAAATGAAGCTCTCGGAAACCTCTTCTTCCCCATCCTGAGAACGTGTAGGAAACTGCTCATTTCACCATATGCTGTGATACAAATACACTTCCCAACATTTGCCTAAAATGTAAATTCATTCATTCATGACAGCATTTGAGTCAGACACAGGTTCCACAAATGTCAGAGGTAAACTCTTCCAGTTAATGTGACATGCTTTTTTCTTGCTCTTCCCACTTCTTTATCACACATTCATGCTGAAATGTGGAATCTGATTTTGAAATATCAAGTTTTTTAAGGTTCTCAGGGAATTTGCACATCAACTGTAAAGTGCCTATTTATACATCTGAACAGGATTATTTCTGCAGAGCAAAACTCCAAAGATCTGAATTCAGTGCCTAGTTCTACTTCTAACTTCCATGGGCTTAGTATTTTGCTATGAAATGGTAAAAATAACACTCGAGTTTCATCAAAAAAACTTTAATAATTAAAACTTGTCTCTTCCAACAGATAGATAGATAAGCTGTCACTGCAGATCCTTAATTCAGATGACGGCTCCAGGGGGCAATATAAATGTTAAAGTTAACAAGTGAGTACTTTGTAATAGACCTATCTCCAAAGCTCCATTGAGCTATTCCAAAATGTATAGTGGGAAATATAATCTTCATAAAATGTGATTAAATCCTGGCAAATTTGAGAGCCCTTTTAAATTCCAGAGACCCCATCTAAAACAGCAAGTGATACTTAAAAAAGGAAGAGAAGTTAATACCAGTATAAATACCTGAAAAGCCAGGAACTCTGCTATGTGACTGTCACCTTCTGCCCTCTCTTACTTGGTGGACCTTAGATTAGGAGGAGGGCTTGTGTCAGAGACCTCTGTAAACACTTCTATGACAGAAAAATTAATCACAATTTTTTTTCATCAAAATTTTCTACACTTTGAAATAGCACTCAAGTAATTTCATTTCAGGCTAACTTTCAGATGCCAGGAAACCTGTTTCAAAATGCATGTCCTAAATGAGCAGAGTTGACCTCAGGGTTTGGCATGTGAGTCAAAAGTGCCACCAGAGATAGGTGCTTAAAGTCTGATGAAGTTTGCACATTTTTGAATTAGGAAGTCTAAAACAAATCCAGTGTTTTAAGGAAGGGTTTTCTTTGGTCATTAACCGTCCCCCAATCTCTCTCGGCAGATATTAAAGGTTGAATCAGTACAATGAAATATCTGAGAAATGGCAAAAGAAGGAACCTTTTGAGGAACCAGTCCTATGAACTCTTCAGGTTTTTGCCAAACTTCAGAAATGCTTACCCGAGCAAAATACAAAGGCACAAACATTAAAATGCAATCAGTGACAGGCACTTATTAGAAGACCAAGCAACCCCAGACTAAGATTTAAGCAGTCCTAGACCGAGTGTGCTGAAAGTTCAAGTCCTTGTAGCATTGATGTTTCCTAATTAGCCAGATGCCGTCATCATAAACAGCCAAAAGAAAAACATTTGATGCCAAAATCCCAGCATTATCATCTGGCTGTGTTTCAGAAACCTCTTTTTTTCTCCCTCCCCACTTGCTAGCACACATAACTAGACTTGCAACAGAGTGTATACCTGTCTGAGTGAGAGAAGCCCCTACAACATTAGCATTAAAAGGTGGAGAAGGACAGAGGGCAGCTGCCAACTCCAGAGGGAGGGCTGCACTCACAGCGCAACATCCTGACCTGAGATCTCACCAACCCTCCCCTGCTTGCTCCTGCTTTCTCTGACACTCACAGGTTTAATGTCACGTCTCTGTAGCTTTCCCAAAGAGAAAAAAAAAGGCTGTATTAGAAGTTAATAGTCCACTTTCACAGCTACACCGCAACTGAATGTAATCCTTCTCCTCTTGTGTGGCAGCCTTTTTGTGCATTAGATTGGAATAGGCTGTTCCTGCCTGTGTCCAACAGCAGGCTGACTTCAATGACTTTGTAAACACAGCCCTCAACATCAGCGGTGCGCAGGCACGCCTGTGCGCGGGGGCAGCGCTTGGGGCGCGCGTTGGTGGTGGGGCGCTGCCAGGGTTTAATCGGGTCAGGTCTCTCTCCATTTCATCCCCAAACTGCTGCAATAGATCTGAGGTAGGCAGCAGGCCATTCACGACAGGAATATCTCCCAAATAGTTTTCATTGCACACCCCCAGAGGAGTCTCTGAAAGGACCTGTCGTTTTCACCTGAAACGGCCATAACACTGCCAGTCTATTTGCTCTGACTTTGTCTTTAATAAGGTCTTAAAAACTCCTGTCTTTGAGGCTCTACAGAAAAAGCAACCTTAGCAGAGAACACAGATGTTTTTTTCAGGGGAAAATCCCCTTGAAACCCATGATTTGGTTAATTGTAGGAGCTTGGAGGAGTGGGGGATGGAAGAGATATACACATTTTTTAATATGATAGCATGTTTCCAATCAAGCTTTACAAGATCCTACACAGCATGGTTTGCAGCGGAGTGCTGAGTGTTGCTGCCTGAAAAGAAACATGTTTTTTGATCATTATTAATTCTTCCCTTTCTTTCTCTTTTCCCTTTCAGTGAATAACAAGATTTGTGCAGAGAGGAAGAGAAGACAGACTCTGCAAAATATATTCCCCCAAACACACCAGCTAGTTAAAGCATATGAATGTGTCGACAATAAAGTTCACACTAGACAGTTAATGAAGCTGGGAAAAAAAATGTGAATTGGAACGTAATGAAAAATTCATACTTTCAGTGCATGAAAAATAAGTGAATGCCCTTTAATTGTTCAGTTTACTTTCAGAGAGGACAGCTTGAATAAATTGAAAAATTATGCCAGGTTGTTAAAAGGAATAATGCTCAGCCCTCTGTACTTTGTGCTAAATTCTTCAACCCTGCTTGACATGTGAATACGTGAGGATCACTGTAGTCCATCTGGTAGCCCACAGACCCAGGGACCAAATGAGGAAAAACTGTGTAAGCATCAAACTGGACTCATCCTTCTCCACCCACTCATAGGCTGCAACAGAAAGTGAGGTGGCTTCTGGAGACCTGGGGAACAAGATACAGGATTCTGCCACCAGAGGGAGGAAAGCGTTATAGATGGATAATGAGTTGGTTGGCTCTTGCAATTAAAAGATAACTGTTGTGTGAATATTAAGAAAAGCTTTATTGATGTATAGTTATGTGATTGTGGTTTAGATGTCCTCTGTTCCCCCCTCTAATTCCCCTTTTCCCTCCCTGTATTGTGACCACCAGACAGCCAGGGTTGTCTAGGACAGAAGGCGTGCACGTGTCCCTTGCATGGGGCAGTTGGGAACGGAAAATCTTGGGGCTTAGGGGGTGTGGCATGGCAACCCCTGACCTCCAATCCAGTTACAAGAAAGCAGTTTTCACCAACAAATGGCAAAGAAGAGCTGACTGACAGACTTTGTGAGGGGCCAGGGTTAGCTGATGCAACCCCCCAGAGGTATAGAAGACTGAACGTCCATCTTGAAGATGAACTGGCCATGTGGTATTCATGAGGGGCAGTTCCCAGCACTGCAGCTTTTTTCTTGTATAGTCCTTTGTTGTATTTTTGTTAAGGTTTAATAAACCTCTTTAAATTTTCAAAATGAGCAGTTGTCTCTCATAAAAGGAAAGTTGTCACTGCCACTGGAGGGACAAGGAGGAAAGGTTGTAACTGAGGAGAGGTCTCTTGGTCCATTTTCCATTAGCATAGCACCTCTATTCCTGTTGTCCCTGCTCTTTGGTCAAAAGCATAAATCTCTCTCAGAATGCTTTTCCAAGCAGGCTGGAGAAAGAGCTATGGAATTATGGAGGAGCCAAGGCCAGCTGAAAGCCTGCAGTCTGAGAAAGGCTGGAGCTGTACTGCTTAGCAGGACCCTGGTTAACACAGGGGGTGAGGTGGGGGGAAAGGAAGGGATAGGAGGAAGGTGGGAAGGTTTGATGAGATTCTGAGACTAAATGGGAAACTGGGAGTAGCAGCTTAAGGGGTCTGTCCTTACTGTCTTTGTGTTCAGGTGCCTCCCAAATGGCTCCTTGCACTTCTGAGCAGATTTCAACACCCATGCTACTGTCCCTGTCTTACATCAGTATCCTTAAAGACTGTTTGCTTGTTAAATGTTTACTTCTGTGGATCTGCACACGCTTCAGAAAGCATTTATGTTGTCTTTCATCAATAAAGCACTTGAAAAATGCTTGATTAAGCCCCAAAATAGCATCACTTATGCTGAAAAGAGAAAATTTACAAGTGTAAATTAATTACATTTAAAAGCAGAAAAGAACAAAGGAGAAAAAAGAAAGAAAAGGGATGTAGGAGAAATTACCTTTAAAAGCTCACAAATGAAACCCACATCAGGATCAGGACCTGCAGTTCCTTCCTCTACTGCTGTGTTCAGCACCCCAAGCATACCTTCACAACACAAGACACTTCAGTGTTATTCAATGTTTGCATTACATCAGTTGAGTTTCTCACTGTGGGAACTGTCAATTCACAATGTTTTAAAGAAATGTGAAGGGGCACTATGAGTTCAAGTACAATCCCCTTGAACGAGAAATCTCTACTGATGTTAAGGTTAAAGATTTTGTCTGATATCCTCAAAACCAATGATGGAGTGGATGAAATGAATTTACCTTGGTTTTGTTCTCCGAGTACAATAATTTGTTGCAAGAGGGCTTTATGGGCTTTGCACTGTGAACAGTGCAACAAAGCAACTCTTAATCAGCCTGCAGTGACATAAACGGGCAAGAAAGTCATCCATTCCGGCATTCTTGGGCATTTTTTAAATGACAGTCTAAAATGCCAAGTGAATTGTTTCAATTTCACAGCCATTAGCAGAAGGAAAGACCAAGTAGGTCAAGATTGTCACGTTAGAACTACTTAAATAAATAGTAGTAATAGTCTGACACCTGAACCAAAGGAGGATTTCTCCCTTTAGCACATCTACTAGTTCTTTGTTGAGTCTGGTCTGAATGTGTTATAATTAAAACAGTGCACCCTGAAGTCGCAGAAGTTACAGCAAGGGAAATTTGCCCATTATTTTCCAAGCAGATAATCATCAGTAATCATTAGTCAACCTATTCAGGCAGCAGGCAATATAGATGGATTACTTGTAGATCATGTACATACATCTGATCTTTTTATTTCTACAGAAGTGACAAAGAAACCAAATTCTGTGAACTGCTAGAATCGAATTTCATTTGTGTACATGACAGCAAACAGAGCTTTGTAAAAGCTGATATGTTGTCATGGGGGGACTTACTTCTAGAAAAATCTTAATTTTTTGATGAAAAACACATAACAGTGCCTCCTTAATTTCACTCAAGTTTCCACAGGAACTAAAACTACACAGGCTCATCAAGAGAATATGTAAGATACACTGAGCTAGCAATAAAAAGAAAAATGTGACTCTACATATAGGCTTTTTCACACACTTTTATATCTTTCAACTGTCATCATTAACTGCAATTCTAGAAATGTCTTGTTGTTCTGTTGCCTTTGAAAAATAGATACAGTGATTACAATAGGTTTTACTCAGATATACTGAAAAAAAATCCCTGACAGGTATATGCTTCTTTTAGTATGTTTCAACACATGTTCATCATTATAATGATTGAATTTGAAAATATACACATTCCTAGGGGGAAAAAAAAAGTAAAATCTGTAAATTGTTTTCCTGTGGCAATTAGAATGAAAGTCAAAGCTGGAAGACTAGTGGCAACAGAGCTTTACATATTTGTAGAAAAGATGAACTCTTCTGTCTGTTTACTGTTTATCAGAAAAGGAAAGCGAGAGAGATACAGCACTGCAGCCTAAGAAAGCTGATAATGAGTTTTGCTTCGTGATATCTGGTGGTTCTTGTACAAATAACAACAGCAACAACAAAACCAAGGCAGGACATCCTGGCAACAGCAACCTGTACAGTAGAAATAGGATGATATTGTTGGTACTAAAGGATAGCTATCCTTTGCAAACTGACTGATGTAACTGTGTCAAAGGAAAGCCAACTTTGTACTGATTTCCTTGTCATATAAAAGGCAATGACTCAGTGACTGTCACTTAATGTGCATCTGTTTTGAATGAATAGTCACATTCATCCACTTCATAATAAGGTTCCCGTTGTGAATAATATAATAAGCATGTGCAAGATAAAACCCATCAGAAGTGAACGTGTCAGTCAGAGTGATAAATATTCTGATTTGTTGATTCCTCCTCACCTCCATCCAAAACAAGACAAAGCAAATACAGTAAAATGAAAATGTTCCCTCACAAATTAACAAATTTTGATATCACAATAAAATGTACAGGAAGTGTTTTTGGCTGAAAAATAAAAATCTTTTTCTGTATTACAAATACAATCTGGCATCAGTGTTAATTGGCTAAACTTTTTAGTAGGATGTCATAAGAAGTCATGACAAGTACAAGGTGCTCGTCAAAGCCAGAATGGCATGAACCTATTCATTGGCAGGGAATTCCACCTGAAATATGCACTGGAGCAATTTTATTTTCTTTTAGTTGAAATCTCTTTTTTTATGCAGTCTGTAACTAACATTTGTAGCACTGGGTTGATGTATGCTGCATGTGAACATTCCAGAAGAGAGATTAGTGACCTGTAAATTGAATAGATGGGATTCAGTTGCATAAACATAGTCAGCCAACGCCCTCTGAAACATCCTAACATCATCTAGCACATATTCAGGGCTGGCAGGAAAGACTGGCAGATCAATGCTCTCCTGAACTTGTAACTGCTGCTCTGGAAGGGCGCATGTCCCTCATCGGGCCTGCACCATATCTACTAGCCCAGGTTCAGATAAAGAATTTCAAATATAAGTAGATGTCTGTTTTTAGGCAGCTGACTCCACCCTTGCTGATTAAAATTGTCCCCTAACTGTAAACTCTCAGAAAGCTGCTAAGTCCTAAGCCAATGAATTTCTTTCAGATTTTTCTCATCTGAGCTCTTTGGATACCAAATGTAAGACATATTATGGTGGTGTTATGGGGCTAATGCTTCTGACCAGCTGAAGTTCTAAAGTAGTTTTGCTATTTACAAGCTTTCTTTGTAAAATAACTCTGACAAGAGGTACAGCTCACTGAGATTATATAATGTCACCTATCCCTTACTCAATGCTATCCATAAGTGACAGGCATGAATGTGTTTATCCACATGAACTTCACGAATCCATTTTCTTCCTGTTCTAATAGTTGTCACAATACAGGCCTAAATGCACAAGTATTATGCTCCCCTGTGTTACTTTCCTTCTTCATTCCAAGGATTACATGGCGAAGTCACCATGAGAAATCATCCATTGTATTTAAGAAGATTGAATAGCAGCAAGCACGTGACTCTTCATCACTGGATGGTAGCAAAAGCCAAGTGCTTTTTCAAGGGCTGACACAGTTTCTTTTGTTCCCCACAGCAATTTGGGGGGATTATACTTGCTCCCATCCTTTGCAGAAGTAATTACCTTCAAGCACTACTGCTTGTATGTTGTACTTCCCACCTGCTGCCCCACTGCTTCACCTGTAAAAGCCTTAATTTGATTCTTTAAGCATTTATATACCGCTTTACATCTTCAAAGCAGTGTACATGTGTTAATTAAATTACATGCCTAGGAGATAACAAAGTACAAGATACAAAGGCATTTTAAGCACACAGACAGACTATCAAGTTCTAGCACAACAGGAATAAATTAATAATGACCTTTTATAATGACTGAATTGCATAGCTTTGTTTTTCTTGCAAACAGTAAGTCAAATAAAACTATTAGGAATGGAAACATAACAGCTTTGATGTCAAAAGTCTGATGGACCTGCAGACCTTGAAACCAAGCTATATGCCACTGGGAAAAAAAAAGGAGCTGGGTGCGGGGGGAGGATCCTAAAATCCCAAATGAATAATTATTTAATTCATGTGCTTGGTTCCACAGGAAAGACTTCTTTATGGAAAAGAGCTATTTGTCACAGATGGCTGTATTTATTCCACATGAAAATACAGATGGAAAGAACAGTATTTTCACATTTGCAGATGTCTTTCTATAGAGCCTTGGGGTAATTTTTGACCAGGTAGTAGTTTCACAAAGAAATTTAAAAAAATATATAATCATATCATGGCAACTGGCATGTTTCCTGTCCAAGTACAAGTCCTCCAGCCTTTACCTAGCTGGTATGTAGACAGGGATTTACACACAGTCTTCAGGCTTTTGAACCATCCACGATTTCACACACAAAGCTCCTTTGACACATGCAGTTCTGCTTTTAAACAAGCCCAGTATGGCTTGGCCTCAACCGCACTGAAGAGTTTTCTTTCTATCAGTGATGAGGAGAGACAGGGAAGACTTTGAGGTGGTCAAAGAATATGAATTTATTGCAGAGTACAACAGGTATATACTTATTCTAAGAAGGCTAGTAATGTTTTACTACAATGATTGGGTTAAAGATCACATAAACAAACTTACACATTTTAAACATCCCTTGCTTGCAGAAGTCTTGAAGTAATTTTCTTTTTCTGGTAAGTCAGTCTGGTTGAATCTTCTTTTAATCTTTATTTAATCCTCAAAGTTCTGTTTGCTTTTGCCAAGGCATCCTGTTATCAAATCTCTTATGCTAAACCAGATGCAAAGTCCATCCTCTGTCTTGTGTTCCAGTATCCCAATACTGCCTGCCTGCCTTCCCAGCTTTATAAGGATCCACCAATTCTACCAGGAGCGCTCCTTCAAACATTGGAGATTTTTATTCAATTTCTGCCACCATCTGAGAAAGTTTGACTCTATTCCAAAATTTTATTAGGATGGTCATACTGTCCTTTTGGAACATAGAAATGAAATGGCATCTCTTTCATTTCCTGCACTGCAGTGGTAAAGGCCTGAGTTGCTTTTGGTCCTTCAAAGATATGCTGTCAAACTCACAAGCAGGATAAAGACCTGGCCATCCTCCACAGTAAGAAAGAGGTCTGAGAAGGTCAGAGAAGCTTGGTAAATGCAAGTAAGGTTTAAAACTGTTTGGTTGAGTTGTTTTGTTTTGTTTTTCTTCCTGGGTGAAGCTAATGAACTATGAAGCAATAACTATGTGAGTTTTCTAGTAATGAGCTGTCTGAGTTTTCTAGTAACAAGTCATGCTGTCTTCAGTGCAACCCATGCTTAATTGATCATTCTTCTTCATTGTCTAAGGGATCTAATGTTGATGTTGCAAATTCTACAGAGTGGATGAATAAGTACAGGTTAGTTAAGTCAACATTCAACATTCAGCCATTTTAGTAGCAAGGCAACAGCTCCATTAGAGATTTCTTACAAAATAATTTTACATTTCCTCTCTCTGATCTCTGCAAATAGGACCTTTGGTAGCTAAGACCAAACTTAGCTATCTGGTTTTGCTGAGGCTGACTATATAATTCATACATTGCCACATACAAACACCCAGACTAGGTCATTAAAATCTTTCCAACACACCACACTATTCACTATATAGAATTCCTTCATTCATATCAGAAAATTAGTTTTGACTCATGGGAGAACAGTCTGTTGTTAGTCTTTTTAAATTGATTTCATTCTCCTCACAAAAATGGAAAATGAGGAACTGAGAGATTATTTGCAGTGATGTCCATATTCATTTCAGTTTGCAAAACTAATGTGTGTCTCTGTGTGTCATGCATGAGAGAAAGAAAAAAGGGAAGAAAGAGGCATTTCTAATTCTTGCTTTAATGGTCTCCTTCTCATTTAGAAACATGTATTAGTTGTGTGAAGTCAAACGTACATAAAGCAAAAATAAATGCTTACAGGTTACCAGTGATTTCTTAGCATCTTTTCCAGATTTTGAGTAGGAAGTCTAATCTCTTTAAGATGAACTAACTCTAACATTTCTCTTACCTTAAAAAGGAGTAGGGGCAGGAGATAAAAGGAAAAAAAAAAAAAGGACAATGTTATGGGCTGTGCTATGTCATTCTTTCCTTGTACTGATCAATATGTGAAGCCTATTGTAGTGCTCTTACAACTTTGCCTTTGAAACACAGATCAAGCTGGGTCAATGAGACAATCTTTTTGAATTAAAACTTCTTTTTTCTGCAGTCTGCAGACAACTTGTGAGCCAAGTCTTCTGCTGGATAACTACAACAGCACCTGCTTCCAAATGAGGCTTGCTCATAATCAGTTCTTTGTATCTTTTTTGGGGGTTTTTTATATGTGTGTGTGTGCTACTCAACTTCCATCAATGACTTAACAAGCACAGATTTTAAAGGCTTTGATCCTAAGAGCTCTTACCTATGCAAGTTGTACTCAGTCACTCCACAAATCTCACTGAAGCACTGGGTAAGAAAAATTAAATAGCATTTTGTGTAGAAATGTCTGAAAGAGAAGAGAATGTAGCATACCACAATCAGAATATCTTTCTTTCACTGCATTTTAGGAAAAGAATATAGCATAATAATATTTAAAATCTGTAATTCAGTAATATTTCATGGGCAAACACTTCATATTCAGTATCAGAGCCAGGGGTTTAGAGGAAAACCTTTTGCATAATCCCAGAAGATATGGGGTTAATGTGTATGTCCCAAACACATATAGCTGGCTGTCTGTGGAGCCAGGCAAGGGGTGTTGGTAGCAACAGATAGGAATTTTGGGTAATAACCAAAGATTATTTGTAATAACAGGCAATGGGAAGGAACAATATATGACTGGAGAAGGAAGCCATGAAGAAATGGGGCATCACTTTTTCAGAACAAACATCTTTGTTCTAGTTCCTGGAGGTAAACACAGCACAGCACAAGTGCAGGAACATGGCCAGGAAGTGGTCATGGACTGTAAGGAGGTACCAAAACCACCCAAGACCCCTGGAGTTCTCCAACCCATTTCCAGAAAGATCTGAAAGAACAGATACTGCATGAGAAGTAATTTGCATAGATTGTTAGAAACGTGTCTTCAGAGTGGGGAACCCTATTTATAAAAAGGTACCCTCACCAGGCCCAGGTGGTACCCCAGGACCCTGGACATCCCATCAGCTGGATGAATGCTGAAAGGACTGGTGATCTCTTTTTCTCTTATTCTTTCTGTTCTTCTTCCTTAGATCAGGGACTAACATCAATTTCCATGGCAAGTACGTAATTTACTAATAAAACTTTGTGGTTTTTTGCAGACCCTCTGAATTTTGTTATTTCTTTCAACCATGAGTATTTGTTAATGTTGAGTGCTTCCTTCCCTTTAAGGGTGGGACATCACACCTTTGCTTTGGGGAGGGATTTATTCTGTAGTAAAGTCTCTGGAAAAAGTCACGAATTCTGGTATTGCCCTTAATCCAACTGGTCTGCACTTGCACTCTATATCCAGTATAATCAGGAAGGCAGTGCAGGTTTCACAGCTCACTTGTGATGTGCCTACAAGACACCCAAAGACCAGCTTGACACCAGTGACAACTCTCTTCTTCCAGCAGTGACACTGGCTGTAGCACACCAGAGAGGGGTGAAGCTTTTTACTGTCAGTCTCTGAGGGTAGAAGTGAGCCAGGTACAATCTCATTCACGGAAATAGATTTACAGTTTGGCCAAATGACAACATGGGGAATAATAGTAACCAAATTATTACAAGAGATCCATTGGAAAAAAAATTTATATTTATAATTCCCCCCTATTTTGTATTAAGCTACTTCAGTCCTTTGCCTCCCCTAAAAATCTACACAACCAAAAGTGTATACAAGCAGCTGACTCTTGGGAATGGATCTGTTTGTGGGGTTCAAAGATCCATCATTCAATAACACCTTAAAACAGACTGATACTGATAAATCATGTCTGGATAGACATCCCTAGAAATGCTGCTGTCAGGGATGTTGTGCTGACACTGATTATGAATTTTCATCTCATATCTACTGAAAATATTTACCAGAGGATAAGAAACAGTTCTACTGCAATGAATACAAAAGCCCCTTGAAAACATGATGAAGTAAGTGTAATAAAATGAATTATAAAAATATAATTTCAAAATTAAATTGGTTTTCTGTTTACTAGTATAGCTTAAGATGTGGGGACATTTATTTTTTTAATGTATTCTACAATACCAACACTCTCTTGAAGAAATTCAAAGAACAATTTTTCTTTTTTTCAGTTATAAAAAGCAATACTCCAAAGGCAAGAGTTTAAAACTCTTTTTCAGAAGTAAGCCTTATCTAAGCCCTATAAAGACTAGATGACCTAAGCAAAGATCCAAGCTTTGCTGGGTAGAATTAAATTATTTGGGGGATAGGTAGATGGAGTTCTGGCTCCCACTCCAAGAGATGTCTACATCTCCATTCAAATACCTGCTTAATGTAAAATGTTCAAATTCAAACTTTTGCTATGTGAAAAAATGCTCTGAGAACATCAATAGTCAGACACCTTTCTTTAATTTTCAGATGGCACCTTGAGTAAGTGGAGAAAAGTGTAAGCAAACCATAATTAGGAAAGACTGAGCTGGCAGAGTCCTAAATTTATGTGAGAATTTAATTTTTCTGCTAGGTTAAAACTTGTGACTGTTAATGTGGGACCAACATAAGGTTCACAAGTTTTCTCAAATATGTCTTAAATTAATCAATTTCAGCCCACAACTGCTGTCAATAACAGTGGGTTTTCATGCTGTTAGAAAGTAATTAAAAGCTTTAAACCAACACTTCTGTTCTACAAGCAAATTATTATTTCAGGTATTTCATGATTTCATGAGGACATTTCAACATCCTCATGCTAAAGAATATCAAACCCAAAAAATATAACTTCTGTTTTAAATAGAAACTCTGTATGTGTACCCTCAGTTCCAGTTGCGCAATGGAGTTTCCAGTTTAGCGCGTGACATCTCCAAACACAGGGATATAACAATGGCCACAAAACACAATGGTCTTTCAAAAACCTCTAATAGCACCCATAGAGTCACTACTGTATCTAGAATTTGTACGCATCCCAAAATTTACATCACATTCCTGCTCTGTGAAAATTTTCTGAAATTGAAATGGCATTATTTCTTGATTGAAGTGACATGAAAAAAGCTCAAGACTCTGTTATAGCTAAAATGGGCTGCCATTCCTCTTGAAATGCCTGTTGTAACCAAAAAGGCAATAAGGAGAGAGCCAAGGTAATGTAGGAATTACCAGAGCTCCAGGGCTACAGGGAGTGCAGCAAAGCACCCAGAAATATCTGAAGTGACAATAGGTGTCTGTGTTTAGGCATTCCAATAGAGCCTAGCTACCACAGAAAATACATGCTGCTTAAAAAATTCTAATTTTTTTTTCTTTCTTCTTTCAAAGATGCAGCACTCCAACTTTGAAGTAAATTAATTTGGATTGAATTCCGTATTGCTACCAAGAGCAAGCATGGCTCCCATCATATTCTCCCTTCTCTGTGTGACTTGGTGCTGCTGTCTCTGCCTTGTTTCTCTTCTGGATGCCAGGTTATTAATTTAGCGGCCTTGCTACACAAAAGAACACAACAAAAGCAGTGTAAGGCACAACAGAACCCAAAATTTAATGCAGTGATGGTAATTGTAATGTGTCCTTTCTAATATGTATGGCTTCCTCTTGTTCTCCCTTTCTTTATTCTTCTCATAATTGTGCTCATTAACGTCATAGTATAACAATGTCAATTCTTCTAAAAATTCAGGCAAAAGAAACCTCATTCACACATGTGTTTGTAAACAAGATGTGGAAATCCCCCAAGATTTTAGACAGTTTGGCAATATCTATATATATAGAGATGTGTGTAAACGTGTATGTACTGCTGGACAGCAGAATTACTATTGTGCAGTTTCCCTGTTGTGTGTTTTATCCACTAGCATTACAAAAATTGATGAGCTGAAGAAACAAAGGCAGATTAACCAGCAATACTGGCAAAAGCATTGTCTACAAGGATTCAAAGTGAAGTGAGGAAAAACGCTGTAACTACGAGTAACACAGTCCTCGGAGACTCCAGCAATGTTAAAAATCAAGTGATTACCATTTAACTCCTTTCAATCAACTTTGATGTAATAACGTAGCATGAGGAGCTCGGAAAAACAGAAGTTAAGAAAAGCAGGGAATTATGTGAATAATAACCCCTTTGTTTTAAAAGTGCTTTTTATGACTGAAAGATGATTGGCAGCCTCAAATGAAGTCCTCTGTGTAGAAGCAGAGAAAGCTCACCCGGGCCAGCAGTGAAACAAATATTCTCCCTGTGACACCAGTGGCTTAGATTGGATTGCAGGGTTATCTGTAGGCATGCTGGATGCACAGGTTTTCCAGGGGGAAGCTCTATGGCAGGTGAAAGTAGGCAAATACTAATAGATGATGGTGGTAGAGATATTAGTTTACTTAAGATTTAAATGAGATGAGTTTAAAAATAAATCTAATTTGTTTAATTAAAATGTAATTTATTTATAGTAATATGATCTTGTTTATAATAAAAATTTTCACTATCATAATGACTATTACTTACCTTTATAATAATATTTATTCACCATTGATCAATCTAAACTAAATGGGATGTGGAACATGAATGCCTAAAAGGGCAGAAAGTCCTAGGAAATCCTCAGCTTGTCCCAATCTAAAAATCATCTTTATCTGCAAGCCAAATAAAGCAATGTGTCATTGGATCAGTGCATGCTAAGGCAGCAGAAGAGGCTTAGTTTGGCCCATAGTAAGAAGCATTACAGACTCACAGAGGAAAAGCTGGCATGTCACAGACTGTTTCCCTCTTGTCCATGGGAGTTTTGCAATTCCTTAGTATAAATACCAGCCTGCATTTTGAAATCGTTGTTGTAGGAATGTTTGGGGATATTTTGATTTGCATGAAGAGACTGGAGGAGCTGGATAATGCAAATACCAATGACCTTAATTTTATGTGGCTTGATGAATTGCACAGAACTCTTCCAAATCCAGGTCAAAGGATGCATATTTCAGATGTAGCACTGCCCTGGCAGACACCTTGCAAATGCCAGCAGAAACAAACTGGAGGACCCCTCTACAAAATCACAGCTGGGGCATTTTCTCAGCTTCAGGTGTTTAGATGTGGTGCTTAGGGACATGGTTTAATGGTGGACTTGGCAGTGTCAGGTTTATGGTTTGACTCAGTGAGCTCCAGGGTCTCTCCCAACCTAAATTACTCTGCATTCCTGTGATTCTATGTAATGAGCTATGCTCTTAACTAACCTTCATATCACTGCTTTGCAGGACACTTGGATTTCTGGTCCCTCAGATATGTGCCTTTCAGGCTGTGGAGACACTGCAAGTGTCTCTAAGTTGCCAAAGAGCTGCAGGCAGCCCAGAGCCTGTGCAAGGCAGCCAGCTGGTATGACTGCAGATGTGTGTCCTATATGTAACTGGATCTATACGAGCAGAGTTAGCAAATGGAAAGAAAGATTTGATCATCACAGCACTGAGAAAAAACAGAATGTGATATTATTATTTTCCTGCTATTATTTATTATTAATGACTTGATTCCTCTGAGAGGGGTCGACATCAATGTCAGTTGCCAGATCTTGACACTTCTAAGGAAGAGGCCCATTATTAATTAATTATTATTATTATTATTGTATTACTGCACCAGCTGTGTGATAGGTGATTTACAGACATATTCAGGCAGGGTCCCTACATGAAATGTTTAAAATCTAAAACATGAAAATTACAAACAGCATTACAGACAAACAAGCGTGGGAGAGAGACAAAATGACAGAAGTGATTATGTTTGTTGCAGGGTCACTGAGTAAAACCCTGGGCTCAGTGGAGTCCACAGGAACTTTGCTGTTGAGCCCACAGGCTGAGGAGCTTGCTGCTTAGTTTTGCTTCTCTTGTTGCTGATTTGGGGAGAGAGTTGGGGATTTCAAGTTTATCTTCAGATGCCCCTGCAGCATCAGCTCAATTATCGGTCAGTGAAATGAGAAGAAACGTATCAAGGCATCAGGGTCCCAGGCATAAAAATCTGAAGAAATAAACTATTGGAAGGACATGAAGATGAGTTTGAGGAAGTACTTGGCAGTTAAGTGGTGGAAAACACAAATTATTGTGTCCTATGTATGTGCCATTTTTCTCCTCTGTCCAGCTCCTAGTACTTTAAAAGAGCATTTTATTCACAGTTATGTCCACTTCCTAAAATACATGGAACTATTTTTCTCTCACTTACATGTATTTTAACTCAGTGCAAACTCAGTGACTTTAGAGAACTTACTTATTTCACTACAGAGGAAAAATGCTGCCTCTGGTTTAATCCAACCTGAGGTTCCTAACAGAAGGGCAACTTTGCCCAAAGAGCTCTCTGCCAGAAATATAGAGTGACAATGACCTCCAGAGCATAATTCTGCCCACTTAGGAGCTGCATTGCCTTCTGGAGGTTTCTGTCTGTCTCCATTCACTATGGAGTTTAGAGCGACCAAATTCCTAACTCCTGCAATCTCAGTGAGGTGCCTTAATTGAGTAGAATGAACCCATGCCTCTATGCCTATGCATAATTTAAATCTGCACCTCCTTGTAGCTCTGCTGCAGACCAAGAAATTGCTGAGATATGTGACAGCAAAAGATAGTCAATAGATAGGAGGACCATTAAGGTCTGCTTGGATTACTTGTACTTTGCTGGGCTCTTCAAGAGTGCTTTCTGCCAATTAACACTTCACTTCTGATGCTCTTGAATGTCAGAACCTGACTGGACTACTTTTTTTATGAGAGGCATATAGGCAAGGTTTTCACCCTGCACTGTGTTTATTTATTTACAGGCTATTTGGAAAAAAGATTAGTTCAGTCAATCAAGGATTTTAATACATTTATATGGCACAATGGTGTATAAGTTTATTGACTGTGATTTCATGATGCGGAATAGGGAGAAAGCTGTCTTGGAAAAATGTATTGTTATTTTATATGAAATTCATGATGCTATTAAGTTTTTGGTCTCGTATATTGTGGAGTGTAGCATTTCCAAGATAAACTATCTTGATGTTTTCATTTCAAAGACAGGTAATAAGTGGAATACAACAATTTCCTGGAAACCCCAGACAGGCATAATCTGCTTTATGCAGCCAGTCACCATCCTGAGGCTCTTAAAAAAGTTTTACTTTATAGCCATTTTGAAAACCTGTAGGATTTGCAATAATGGCACTGGCTATAGGGTAAAGATGGATTATCTGGTTAATAAATACAAGGAGTGGGACTAACACTAGGAATATATCATGAAGGCAAACAGCACTTGCATTAAGGGAGACACTACAAAATTGCTGTAAATTGAAGCAGATAAATATAAGAAATTTTGCTTTTCGATGATACTTTATGGATCATTCATAATGACACCACTCAGTCTTCCTTCTCTGCAAGCATGATTCCTTTCTCCCGCAGTCTCACAGAGGTGGGGAGCATTTTTTGGCTTCTGTACTGAGTGCTTTTGCAGTGTTGTGCCTGTCTCTTATTGATGGGTACATAGATCCAGTTTCTTTTGCCTGTGCTCCAAACTGGCAGGATGCCATACAACACACGAGCATGTTCGGACAGCACTGTGTCCAAAGGACTATCTCCATCAATATATCCCCAGGCACAGAGTCATTTTAGCATTGTTATGTATTTTTGAGACAGTGTTACATTAAACCAGTTCAAATGATGAAAAGAGAAAATCATGTCTACTTGAGACTAACTTCTACAGACACAGAGATTTCACCAATTTTTTGTCTCAAGCAATATATTTTTCACAGAAGCAGATCTGTTCTGTGCTTGTAGAGTGTCTAACACTGGACACACTCTATAAAGCAATCTTCTGGAAAATAATCTCATGCTAATAACAATAAAGACTAAATTAGTCAGTAAAGAATGGTTTAAGCAAAGGGAATGTGATATCAAAGTCTAAATACATGGTAATTCAATCCCCAACATAGATATGCCTTCTTCATCTTTATTTAAAATGTACATATAATGTCAGCTCCTGAAACACAGGCTCAAATTAGTCTCAACTAAACTATCTACAGCAATGCCAGAAAAATCACTATCAAAACCCTTCTGATTTACTCTGGCATAACAGAAAGCAGAAGTAGACTGTAATCTCATTAGGAAACACTATGATTGATTATCACCATTTCATTCTTTCAGTTACAATAACATAAATTGGAATTAAATTCTGTGTAAATGAGCTCAGAATTAGGATTTTTGACATGTTTTTTTTTTCCATGGTGAAGGAAGGAGGATAATGTCTAGGAAAAATTTAACTCTGAAATGAACTGAATGAACCTGAAGGGACACTTACCTCACTAACTATGCAGTTTTTTGGGAGTAACCTCATTTTCATATTGCAAAACTTCCTCAAAAGTCCTTCCTCTTACTATAAACTAAAATCACAGCAGAAATCTGTAGTGAATCTCCCTGAAAATAGGTCTGAACAATACTTTGAATAAGAGGTTTAGATAGACAGTTCAGAGACAATCAATCTTCCATGTGCAGAAAATGCCATTTCAAGGAATACTAACAGGATCTGCAAATGCAAATTGTAGGGGATAGCTAAAGATGGATTTCAAACACACTAGAAAAGAAATTATGTAATTAAAAAATAAAATGAGAAACCAAAAAGGCTGTCTTTCAAAGCTTGCAAACAGGGACCAGCTATGTCAGCATTCACCACAGTCCAGTTCTGCTCTGATCCTAGAACAACTCATTATTTCTTCCTGAACTGGACATCCACATCTAGTTTGCAGATGAGGCGAAGCTGAGCAGTGCATTTGACATGACAGAAGAAAGTGATACCATCCAGAGGAACCTGGACATGCTTGAGAAATGAGCCCATGAGAATCTTGTGAAGTTCAACAAGTCCAAATGCAAGGTGCTACATCCAGACAGGAGCGTAGATATGAATTCCAATGGAGAGAAGGGCTCAGGGGTCTCATGGATGAAAAGCTCAACTTGAGCCAACACGAGCACCGACAGGCCAGAAAGCCTGGGCTGTATCAAAATCTGTGAGGCAAACAGATTGAGGGAGGTGATCCTCCTCCTCCTCCTCCTCCTCCTCCTCCTACTCTCTGCCAAGAGATCTCACCTGGATTGCTCTCCTGGTTCAGGCACAGCACTCCCCAGTTTAATGTCACCTTTCCTGGCACCAAGACTATCCCAAACCAGACACTACTCATTCTCTCCCCCACAAATTCCACTCCCTCTTCCTGCTTGAGGGATGGACTTGAGAATTGGAGGCACAAAAATGTGAAAATTACAGGTTGAAATAAGAACAATTTACTGTGAACAGCAATGAGATAAGAAAATGAACAGTAACAGCAACAATATTAATAACAAAAGTATACAAAAAGAGAGAATTATTTACAGGCAAAAATGTTCACTGCAGAGCCTGACTGGACTAAAGCCTTTTTTCCTGGAAACAAGAGTCCCTTCCTCCCACCCCCTGGTAATGACCCAAGATGGTATCAATAACCTTGGGGGGTTTGGCCTCATCCACTGGGCACAGGAGCCCAGAACTCCTGGGCTCAAGCCATCCTGCAGACTCAGCTTCCCGCAAAGGTGGGACTACAGGCATGTGCCACTGCTCCCTGCTACTCTAAAAAACAACTCTGTCCTGGCCACAACTAGTGCCAGTGCTGAGTCCAGGTCTGGGGCCCTCCAACACAAGAAAGATGCTGACCCATTAGAGGGGATCTAGACGAAGACCACAAGGATGAGCAGAAGGATGGTGCACCCCTCCTACAAAGAGAGAGATAGGGTTTTTCAGCGTGTAGAAGTGAAGGCTCCAGGGAGACTATAGCAGTTTTCCAGTACCTTAGGGTGTCTTATAAAAAGGAGTAGGATGAACTTTTTATACAGGCAGAGTGACAAGACAAGGGTGATAGTTCTAAACTGAAAGAGGGCAGGTTTAGATTAGCTATCAGGATGAAATTTTTTACTGTGAGGGTGGTGAAGCACTGGAACAGGTTGCCCAGAGAAGATGTGGGTGTCTGATACCTGAAAATGTTGAAGGACAGCTTGGATGAAACTTTGAGCAGCGTGGTCTATAGGTGTTCCTGCCCACAGCATTAGTCTGGGAACCAGGTGATCTTTAAAATCCCTTCCAAGCCAAACCATTTTATGTTTCTATCTCACCAAGTGATCTAGTAGACAGAGGTGGCTTTTGGCTTTCAAAAATTCATACAAACTTCAGTGGTAAAACTTCCCACATGTATTTTCCCCCCAGATAAAATACAAGTTAGATTTTTTATTCCCCCTAGAAACTGCTCCGACAACCTTTTTGCAGTGAGATGCACTTACGATTCTCAGTATGACAAACGTGTTTCATACCATCTGTTCCATATTTATAATTCTTTAGTTTATATTAAAGAAAACAGTAAACTACAGGGATATTATGTATGCAATTGAGGATTTCATAAGGTTCAATAAATTCCCTCTTAACAATCAGAGTTAAGCCCACATAAATTCTAATCTTTCTCCTGCTCTACATTTTACCTTCCCAGTTCCTCAATCAGTTTTGTTGCTCTGTTCTCCACTTTAAGATGAGACATCAATTTTACAACAGGGTAACAGGCTAAACTCTGTTTTTGAAGAGACTCTGTGTGGAAGAATTGTAACATCTAACTGAAGCTAAAGTCATGGAAAGCACTGATTTTTCAGTTTGGGTGGCAAGTTCAAGAGATGGAAGGAATAGTCCAAAAGAAAGAGACTTAAAATTCTATGGTTCTTTTGGACAATTTGTTGATGACACCATGCATCTCATTCCTAGAGCTCGAAAGAAACAAATATGATAATGACCTAGATTTCAAAAATTATCAAAAAATATCACTATCTCTCTTTTACCCAAAACTTGAGTTCTGCGAGCATAGGTCAAGTGTGTGGGTGATTCAGGTTTAGCTCCCTTCTAGGTGGACTGGCAACACCATAAACCACCATCCATGAGACTGGACAAATGCTGGGCTACCTTGGTATCCTTACAGATCCAAGTAGGGAGTAGAGTAGGGACTATCACCCCACACCCATCAGGTGAGTGTTTTCCTATCCTGACTGGAAAGTTATACCACATAACTGGTGATGTGTTTTACAGAGTTATGTCTTCAGTACCCAGCAATAAAGACAGATCTTTGATCAAGAATCTCTCCCTGAACAGAGAAGATCCAGGTCAGGCTTTTCCATGGGAAAGTCCTTGACTGCTAGAATGAACTATTCTTTGAAAAAAAGGTTTCAGCTCTCTCTTTTATTGGAGCTTTTCTGCTTCATATACCACATATAGAAACTTACTAAGAGAAATAGCAGAACAATGAGTCTGGATCTCTAGCCAGAGAGCAGCTCACAGCACAGGAGACAAGAGTTCAACCTTTACTCCACTTGTATCTAAATATTTTTACAGGATGAAACAGTATCAGGAAATCCCTAGTAGAGTGGCATTTATGAACTTCTGGTAAGGATTTAAACACTCCAAATAGAACAAGGAAGAGATAGCACTTTTCTTCTGCATTTTAGCCAACCATTCTGCTGCCTGCTGCCCTGGCAAATGAGAATTTGTAATTCATTTTTAGATTTTAAACATGAAGTCAAAACAGTTTCCCAAGTCATCTGTGCCATTAGGACAATGATGTTTTGTTGCATCGGGCTCTTTTTGAAATATGGGGATGTGTTGCATCAGGTCATATACCATTTTCCTCACATTTCTGTGTACATTGTAAATCTAAAATAAATTTCTGTTCTTGATCTCCTTTTGAAGAATCCCTCTGACTTCACTCATTGTTCCTCAGATTTATGACAGATTATGACTCACTGCCATTCCTGTCATCTAGAAAGACAAGTGAAAAGGGTTAGTTTCAAATTAACATATCAAGTCTTTCAGTTTCATTCTCTTTCTGGTGACACATTCCTTGTCCTCTGGAAATTATACTGAGATTCCCCATGAAAAATCATTGGTATCCAAGGAAAGCCTCATTGACATTAACAATTATGTCCTTTGGCACAGTCTTAAACATGCATTGTTTATGGTGCAATCTTAAAGCCTAAGTCAGCAATATATTCATTGCAGCAAATCGAGAAACCTGGGGTTAACATCATCACATTGAGAGCAGGATTGGTTCTTAGACATTTTTATGTTCTCATTTCCCCTGGTAGCTGTGCTGTCATATTGCCTGATTCATTTGAGCACACAAATAAAAAGCCAAAAGGAGTAGTGTCTATACTGCACAAGAAAACTTCTGTAGAAGGGATGTAGGCAAAGAGCAGGGAAGGAGTGCACATTTTCTTACAGGTTACCAAAGCACCTAGAAGCTTTAATATATGTCTTCAGAAAATAAATAAAGATTTTACAGAGAGATTGCTAGTTTATAAAAAGAGCAAGATATTGCTTACAAGTAGTGAATACATTCAAATATTTTAGACACTGATAAAAATACTGTTTCTTAGTAAACCAAAGGTACTGCAATTATTACAGATCAAAGATAGCTCACATCTGACATGTATTTTAAAGACACAGAAGTTTCAAATTGAAGATAAAGTTCTGCAAGTGGCTGAAAACACAACACAGACTTTTGTTTTCTTGGAATTTCTAGAAATAAAATCTATAAGAAGATTAATGTATGTTACCCTAAGACTTTTTTACTAAATAAAGAACATATTTCTTCATTTTTCTTTAAAAAGAGTATATTTGAATATTTGGATTCGTTTGAGCCATTATTTAACTATGTAGATTAACTGTCTCTGTAAGCACAAAGGAGATAATTCTGGAAAGGCAAAATTAGTGTTTTGGGGGGCACTTTGGAAGTAAGTTTTCCCAAAACAAGCCCAGTGAGCTAAGAGGTTCATTTGTGTTTCACTGCCTTCTTGGACCTCTCTTGGAGCACTCATGTGCTGGATGTCACATTATGCCATGCTGACCACCACTACTGGACCAGGTCGTGGAATTTCCTCTTTCAGGTGTGGAAACCTTCTCATGAGTTAGAACACAGACAGGGGCCAAATAATTTCTGGGTTTTGTTCGTATGGATACCTGCAGTTCCTAAATCTGTTCAAATCCCAAATCTTTTTTGTACAGTAGGCAACCTAAACTCTGAGTGCATCCCACAAGGAGGGAATACAGGAAAATGAGCATGCACCTCATCCTCCTTGATAAAAACAAGGACAGGTTTCTGTCCTTTGCTTGCCTTGGGTAAACAGCGCCCTCAAAAATTCTCCATAAGTGTTGTGAGAGCTCCCTCTCCTGTTACAAATGGCTTTATCAGCAGATTTAAAGTCTCAGTTCTGGTTTACAGGGCTGAATCACAGCTGAGAGAGGGCTGAATCACAGCTGAGCTGTCAGAGAAGAAGGCAGACAGACAAGGAGATGGTGCTAGGATCAGCTACAGAACTCATCTCCCAGAGAAGTGTCAAGCAAAGGAATGTCCTTTTGTCTTTTCAGAAAATGCCCTGGATGCAAGAATGAACTCAAATTGTTAGATGCTTGATCCATTTTAAGATGTAGCTGGTGGCAGGGCCATATTTAAAGAGCTTGAGTAGGGATTTAGTGTGTTTACTGCCTGACTTTTATTCAATAATCTGCTATTGCTTATTTGATTTAATTACTTGATACCAAATAGCAAGCAAAAATAGGTCCCTTTCCACACTAGGTGACATTCAAATGATTCAAAAAGATGAAAAACCATGCAGTCAAGAGAGGGGGAAATACAGCTTCCATCTTGTCCAGCCATTTTTTGTTGGCCTCACAGGAAAAGGAAGCAGGAAGCCCACAGCTAAATAGTCCTGTTCTCCCTGTAATACCTTCCTGTCACAGTCAACCCAAAAGTGGAGTTTTTTACTGTCAGTATTATGGCACTACTGCACAAAGTAGGATCTTCCATACAGGTTGTTTTAAATGGCCTCTGAAAATGAATTAGGCACCAAATGCAAGTAAACATTATCAGTCATCCCTCTCTCTTCACTTATCATTGATTTCAAATTTCAGCTCAACTCAAAAATAAGAATTTAGTATCTTAAATGGGATTTCAGATATATCTGAGGGCTGGAGATAAGATACCAGGAAGTTCTGTACTTCTTTTAGGGGTGAGGGAAGAAGGTGAGCTTGAAGTGCCTTAGCTGGGGAAGTGAGTTGGGTCTGTCTCCCATAGCTATGTGAATACTCAGACGTGAGGCCACTCTGTGCACATTTTCAAGGAAAGCAGCAGCCAGTGCTGCACATTTGTCACAGATATCTCTGAGATATGCCATAAGCAGTTTCTAAGAATGCCTGATCAGGCTGAGTCTCTTGGCGGGAGGGATTGTCTGGGAGGACTTTGGTGAGAATGAAGCACTTTTCATCTGTCCTCCCCAGGCTCAGCACTTCTGGGTAGGCACAGAAGCAAAGCAGGAGGTTCTCAGGGATTTTAAAGGTTAAAAACTGAGGCATCTCTAGAGGAAGTTTGTGAGGCTTTTCAAGGTTTGGATGAGAGCTAAGCAGGGATTTTCAGGTTGCACATTTTGATGTCAGAATTCTTCATAGTTCCCCTTGGAGGAACCAGCATCTTTTTGATTTGCAGGATGTAAGAGCAGGGAGCTTCACTGCCCATGGTGGGACTTCACACTTAAACACCTGCCTAAATACTTTAGAAAATGTGATTTATAGGTCATGACAGGACTCTTCCACACATTTCTTCTCTCCTACACAAAGCCTGCAATTAAGTAGCAGATAATGAGTATTATAAAACCTGTTTCTGCTGTTTCTGAAGAATTTTTAGATGCAGTCCCTCAGTAAAGAGCATTACGGTAATGTAATCCATGTGTTGGTGGAGACAAAATAAACAAGCACATTCGGAAAAGGTAGGCTACCTTTGCCTCATGATTACTTTGTGGGGGGAAAAACCCAATAAAAATAGTTTTTTTGCCTCATGATCTTTTTTTGTGGGTAATTGGATAAACTGAGTCTGTTCTGTTAACTGAGGTTAAACTGTGGCTCTTCTGTGTTTTCCAGATAGTTAAAATAATACCACAGTTCCTTCCCCACAGCAGTTAATTATCAAACACAACCAGTTGCAAAGTTATTAAATAATTATAACACATTTTACAACTGCTGAAAAATGTATATGAATTTTGGATGGTGTTATTATCATATCCCTTGTTAATATTCCTCAGCAGTTTAATAGAATGACTTATGACAATTAAGTGCAGTAAACACCTTTTACTACAGTTTTAACATAATTTCTCACTATATTTTCTACACACTAAATCACAGCTTCAAAGGAATCAAAGTGAAACATTAAAATGTCAATTATCTCAGGATCCTGAAGGGGTAAAGGTGGGAAATGTACTTAGCACAAGTAAAACTGGACTGATTGATCTTTGGGGATGGTCCCTCCTTAGCTCAGGATGAGTTTGAAACAGCCCTTAAAGTTCTGAGGGTAAATTCTTGGTGCAAGCAAATTGAGTGAGCTGTGGAAGATACTAGCACGGATCAAAATCACTGCTTTAAAGTCACTCTTGCAGAACAGAATCTGATCTCCCCATTTTATACTGCAGCAACAATTCCCCCAGTGTCATGGGATTCCCAGAGCATGCAGGTAGATTTTAACCTTTTGGAACTTTTCCCTTATTTGCACTGTACTTTCTGAACTGCAGAACATCAACCTCAAGTTCCAGATTTCTGTAACCTTTTTATTCTGCAAGCCATGCAACTTGTCAGCAACTTGTTGACATCAGCAAGTCTTGTTCTGAGGGCTTGCAGCAGTTGTCATGATTTGGTGCTAGTTAGCAGAGCTGTTAGCATAAGTCCATGAGCTTTAATTTACTGTTTCAGAAATAGATGAATCCTCTGTTCCAAAAACAAACAAAAAAAAGGAACTTTGAATGGATTTTGCGCATTCAATGAGAATAAATAGTCAAGCTGCATGTACAACCTTTTGAAAATCAAGAAGGTTCAAAATTGTGAATCAAAAGTGTCCAAATAGTGCCAACAGCAGCGGCTGACTGTGAGCACCAACAGTAAGTCAGAAAAGGGCAGTGCAATTTGTAGGGATGAGTCACCAGGCATGTATTTTCTGCCCATTCCTGCAACTAAGGAAAATAAAGAATTTACAGAGGAACTCCAGGAGCAGAGACCCCAGAGGGAATCCAGGTAAAAGAAGAACTGAGTGACTTCTGGGGAATCCTGGGGATAACACAATCCAGGTCCAGGACTATGTACCACACAGTTGCATTATTGCACTGACCCACCTGTCATTTGTCCCAGCCCACTTGATTGCTGCCATGAAGCAGGGAAGCCATGCAACTCATAAAAATTCATATATCTGTGCTTTAATGGTCTCCATGCTGTCATTTGGTTGTCATAATTGTGCCAGGGGTCATTGGAAAAATGTGTGTAACAGTGCAGAAGGTCTACAAACTGCTGCTTAAAACCACACTTATATAAAATTCCACTGTCGAAGCATCCAAGAGTTCCAAGAACTCAAAAGACAGGGTAGATAGAATGAGAAATTTTTAAAAGATTAGCAACTAGTATTCAGTCATATTCTGCAAACTGAGAGGTATCAGTACATGAAAAAGGAGAAATCTACTGTCTTGTCAAATCATGGACAATGTATTATTCAGGTCCTAAATACAGGAGCCTGAGGTCCTTGACCACAGTGGCCACTGTTAGTTAAGGAGTTGAACAGAGATGGGGAAAAGAGGAAAGGAGCAGCAATTAAAATAATAAGGTTCTCTAGAAATGTAATAAGATTCTATAGGAGCAGTTCCGGAAACATCTATCATTTAACAATGATAACCAATGATTAAATGAATCATTCCTTATTGTGAAATGGCCACTTCAGGGACATATTAATCTGTTAAATGCCACTGTATGATTTAAAAACAATGGTCTTTTTTTTTTTTTGCTTTTGTTTTAAGAAATAGCTGGGTGATTCTTTACCCATCTTACAAAGAGAAATCAGAAAGGCTGTTGCAGGAGCCCCTGTGAACTACAGCTTTGTGCTGCTAAACAACAGAAGTCCACTAGCACATAGAAAAATACTTAATCAGATGATTCTGCATTTGATCATTCCAGATATATGCCACATAAACAGGCATGACAAAGTGTTGAAATAAACCAGTGTAGATCATGGCTACAATTCCTGTAGAGGATGAATTTCTCTCAGAAGTTCAAGCCATCCTCCAGCTTGTAACATTTGTTGTTCTCAGTTTCCAGGAAAATATTTGGGTTTGCTAGAAAGAGATGGATTTCAGAAGGATTCAGTAGGATTCAGCTAAAACTGTTACAAACTAGATCTGGGATGCAGACTGACCACAGGCTCTGTGGTCACTCCCAAGCTGGTAGAGTGTCCCTCCTACTGATTTTGTAGCTCACCCACCAAGGCTTTCCAAGGAGCGTTAGTGTAGGGTGTTAGTGATCAGCAGTGGCCCTGGGAAGCAGTCAGTGACAGCTGGCCCCAGGGGCCTGGCTTCCTTCCACTAGTAGTGCTGCCATAGGCCAAGAGTCCTTTTTGTTGGTGAATTTTCTACATATCCCACTTTGACTCAACCACCAGGGAAGTGGTTGAGTCACCATCACCATCAATGGTCTTGGAGGTCTATTTCAACCTAAATGATTCTGTGATTAGCTTCTTCATTTTCAATACCAACAAGAAACAGCATATGTTAAACTCACTTTCACTAGCTGTACCTACAAAGCTGTACTGACCGCTCTAGATGTTCTGGTTGGACACACAAATCACATTTTCCATATGCAGGATGCTCACACAGTTGCTCTAAGGCTGATGGAGACCTCCCCACAGACACTTCCACAGACATCCTAGCATGACAGACACTTAAAATGCCAGCATGCTGACTGCCAGCTTCCAAAAGATGATTCCAAAGGATGCAGATTTGCCTGAGGAAATCGCAGGAAATAAAGCTGTTCAGACAACCAGCAAGGCTCAGCAGAAGGGCATCTCCTGCTCTACCTCTGGGTGACCCAGCAGTTACACTCACAGTCTAGCCCTGCTACATGCTAGAGGATTGCAAAGATATGTCCTAAAACTGACAGCCAGTTCCCCACAGTGGGCAAGTTGGACCAATCTGTCAAATGACTGATATGCATCTATTAAACTGTCTTTTGTAAGTCCCAGTAACAGAGAGTAACAAGATAACACTTTGAATAATGCAATTCAGGATAGGGCAACTATAAAACGCAGATGCCTCACTGTCTTACAGTCATATGTCATTCTTCTGTCCTACTACCTCTGACAAATTGACTGGTATGATAGTTATATGGGTTCTTTGTTTCCTCATCTGCCTCTTCTCAAACCCAAGACTGAAAATTAACATGACTTTCAATCAATTTTGCAAGTTATTAAATCTGTTTGCCTCTACAGCAGGTAGATGCCAAAAAGTGGTGGATCCACCAAACCTAGCTCTTCTACTGAGAGGCTCATACACCTGTGGTATGTTCCAGGATCCTTTTCAAGGATAATCTTGACATCTGATCTTTGATGTAATTAGCACAATTGTAAATTTTCACAAGGGATTCTCTGTTCTTGTCAAAATCTTTACCATAACAACCTTTGAATTACAATACAGCAGTAAGTGTACTACAACATTCAGCAGAGGAAAAGATACAGGAGGAACAACTCTAAATGAAATTAATTAGAATGGTTAATGTTCGTGAAGCACTCTGAAGATGGAAAGAGCTATAGTAGTGTTAAATTATAATCATTAGCATGCCAGATCCTGAAGGTCTTACTCATTTATCACCCATTTGTTACACAGACTAAACTTACATTCACTTCAGCTGAAGATTTATCTGAATGAGAGACAAATACAGATTTCAAAATTCATAAATTATAATAGTAAATATGGATTAATAAACCATTCAATTTGTAAAAAGTCTGTTTTCATAGTCCCTGGTTCTTGATTCTGCTTAGTAAAGACTCACTTGGAAATGTCCTCAGGCCAAAAAGATCCATTGTTCACTTAGTTTGAGGAAAAAATTATATAAGCAAAACAATAAAACAGATTTAATAAACATTGGATTAAATAGAAGCTCTGTGCTGGGGAAAGGGAAAGGGAAAGGGAAAGGGGAAAAGAGGGCTCCCAGGGACTGGAAAATTTCAAATGACACACTGAGATGTGCAAAAGGAGGATCCCGGGAGTTAAAGACCAGTCAGCCTGGCCTCAGTTCTTGTTAAGGTGATGGAGCAAAAAATCCCAGAAACCATTTCCAAAAAAATATCAAGGTGATTTGAAGTAATCAGCATGGATTTATAAAGGGTCATTCGTGTCTGACCAACCTGATAGCCTTGTGCAAAGAAATGATTAATCTGGTGCATGAGCGGAGAGCAAAAGTAGACTTTAGCAAGGCATTTAACAGTCTTTCATAATATCATCAGTGGCAAACTGATAATGCACAGGCAAGATAAATGGACAGTGAGGCAGACTAAAAACTGGCTGATCCTTCCCCTTTGCTCAGCATTGATGAGACACGTCTGGATTGCTGGATACAGTCCTCGGTTCCCCCCTACAAAAGAGACACAGACATAGACAGAGCCCAGAAAAGAGTTGCAAATATGGCTAAGGGTCTGACCATCTCTAATATAAGGAGAGACTGAGAGAGATTGGACAGTTCAACCTGGAGAAAAGAAGGCTCTGGAGGAATCTTATCAATGTCTGTAAGTACCTGAAGGGCAGGTGTAAAGAAGACAGAGCCAGGCTTTTCTCTGTGGTGCTTTTCTCTGTGGTGCTTTTCTCTATAACAGGACTAGTGGCAATGGGGACGAACTGAAATACAGGAAAGTCCATCAGAACATAAGAAGACAATTTTGTTTTGTGAGGGTGGTCAAATACTGGCACATAAGGTCAGAGAGGTTTTGAAGTGTCCATTCTCATAAAAGGAGAAGAAATAAGTGGGAAGAAAATGCCCTATGCAGACAGTTGTAATATAGTATAAGAATTCACACATTTGAGTTTAAAAATTAAATACTTTGTGAAAGATTACCAAACTGACAGCCATGGAAGGTGGGAATGTACCTGAACCTCAGTCCCCAAGCAAAGTAATTTACTAACCCTCTCTTAATTCCCATGTGTCTCCTTATTTTCATCAGTGCTTCAGACTATTCTGGGCAGAGGATTGTGACAGAATCCAAGATCAGCACTAATGTACATCACATATTGTCTCCCAACACCCTCATTCAATGGTGAAGAAAGTTCTTTTATGAGTGAGATGAGTTAATTTGTGTTGGTTCACTGCAAATGTTCTATGTTTCTTTTCACTGCAAAAGTAGATCCCATACCTTGTAGTTATTTGGAAATGGTTTACTTTAGAAAAAAAATTCCACATTTAGTAATGCAATTAATTTCTAGCAAAGCTAAAAAAATGTCTTTGTAAATATAATCAGAGAGATTTTAATTTATATCTTCTAAACCTCATATTTTTTCCTTAATGGTGTGGTTTCTGCAAATAGTACATATCTCAGCCAAACTTTATTTGGTGATCAGCCACCCACAAGAAATACACATTAAGTTCTGAGTTGCAATAATGTCCAACGTTTCCAGCTCTTACTGGAGAACTCAGCAACTCCTCCAGTACTCCAAGGGTTTGTCCAGCAGTAAACTGAAGCAGCAGCTGATCAGGATGCTAGGAGAAGAAAACATGAATTTGAAATAAGGTTTTTTTGTTGTTGTTCTTGTTAAAAGCCTTATTACCAGAGAAGATGCATGTGACAAGGATGGGAGTGCCTGTGAGATGATACATGCAGACATCCAACATAGAATTTAAAATACTGGTTAGAAGTATCAATGTATTTTGGCTGCATGCAAGTCCCTGCTTATTATTCTACTGCCAGAAAAGTACACAGCACCTCTGAGTCATATAAAAGTTCTGGTTCCTGCACATAATCTGCATTTAGGCAGAAAGTAATAACTCATAGAGTGGAGAAGAGCAGATAATAGTTCCCCCAATGGTATCACATGACAACTTGAGCTGATTTTAACTCTGTTGTCGCTCTGTATGTATATATAAAGCAAAAGTGTCTTGTAAGCACATGGCAACTCCAAATTCCTGTAGAATTGTATAACTATAACTTCAGCACAGCATGCTCCTTTTGAGTCCTGGTAGGACTCAAATAAGTGCTTGATCACACAAGTATCCATATTAAATGTGGGCATTTAAATTACACTGTCTCATGTAGAAGCTTACATGAGAATGGTGAAGCCTCTACCCAGCTGAAGGAGAGACACCACATCCTAACACAGGCTCTTGTCTCCTACCTCCTCATTGTGCAGCAAGCCTGAGATCCTACAGCGGGATTTATGTCACCTAATTTTAGCTATCCAAATGCTTAGCTTTTGGCTAAGCTGATCTCCAAGCTCCTGCTGCATTCAATGCAGAGATGGGTATTTCCAGTTAAATGTTAGTGTTCCTAGACATCTTGAGGTGGGATAACTTGTTTTCTCTCAAGAGATCCTTGAGAGTACATCATAGCAGTAGCCCATGTGAACAGCTCAGAACAGACGCCTGTAATCTGTATAATATATGACATAAAGTGATACAGAAGAATTTAAAAATGTGGCAATCATTAAGCAGTGTGAAAATCGATTTGTAACCCCCAAGTCACAGCACTCTTCTAACTACCTTCAGCAGCAGGGAAGAATCATAAGTAATGGAATTAGATGTCTACTTTATTCTAATACACTATTAAAGCTCTTGGAGGTTTAAACTTTCTGAAAATTATGGTAGTGTTGAATTCAGTGGTATAATACAGATGAATATTCAAAGATATTTCAAGGATGATTAGCAACTTCTCTTATCTGTTTCCAACACACAGTACTTTATTAAATTAAGAAGAAAGTTTCATTTAAGAGAGGAAGAGTATCACATCAGAGGCTCTGACCAATTGACTGAGGGCAAAACTTGGCAAATTGTAACATTTGTGAAATATTATGAAAATAGTTTGTTGGGAAATGTTAAACTTTTCCAATAAGATAAATTAGCAAAAAGGGACTGAAAATACACACATTGATATATCTTTCTTTAATAATTTAATATAAAAAGAGAATACAATGAAATGAACTGTCAAGTATAAAAATCCTTTTAGTATTCTCTTTTCATGTTCAAAATCTTTGTTGTGTTTGAGCATCCATAATTGCTTTGCGTCAAGTTCCCTAAGACATTTCCATCTGTCTTTCAGCAAACTTGAAAACATTTTTTCTACTTTTGGCTTTAGTAAAAATCAGATGTTTGTTTCAGCCAGCAAGGTTACTTCTGGTGATTGTTTGTCCTCTGCCATTCTGTTGTGATCACTGGGGCCATCTTTCACTTTGCCATGATACATGTATATTACTGTTTGCACCATCACTCACAGCTCATAACTTGGGATAATCCAGAAGGGCATTGCATGCATCATTCCTTCTGTTTAGGCATTGAAATAACTTTACTCAGAATCAAAAGCAGAATAAAACAGCTGAACCCAGCAAACAGAGCAGCTAACATGGGAGTTTCTGAAGGGTTAGCTGCAGACCGTGTGCTCAGCAGTAGAGAAATTGCAAGAGGTGAGTTGGAAGAGTATTTGCATGTGTGTGTGTGTGTGTGTGCATTATCTATTTAAGTTTTGTCCTTTGAGAAAGCTGTGGGGACAGTCCTGCAATCTCCTATCAGGCTGTACTGCTCAGCTTGTCAGAGTTTCTGTGAGACCCATCTGGCCATGACTAGCAGGTCTTTGATCAGAATCAGTGCCTGGAATCATCAAATAGCTAATCCCTCCCAGATTACTGAGGGAATGAGACTCTGCAGTGAGAATTTATATATAAATCATTTGCCTGGCATCCTTTGGAACCAAGCAGATGAGGGAAGAATGAAAAGAAAGTGACTTCACATACAGGAGGGATATTTGGAAAAAACACATCTGGAAAGCACCACTATTGAAGATTCAAGGCAGCAGGGACCCATCACTAAGGAACAAGCTATACGACAAATCAAGGTTTGTAGAACAAGGGACAAGGGTACCATTTTATATACCTGCTCAAGTTCCACAAAATATTCATGTCTGAGACACTAACACAGCCCTATGCGAGTGATCTTGAAGGTTTATGGATTAATTTTCTAGCCAATATAGCGCAAGCTGGGGCACAAGCCACCAGCAGCTCCTACCATCGTATCACATTTCAGAACAGAATCAACAGCTGCTTAAAACCTGCATGTCCTATATTAAGGAAAAAAAGCTGAGGAGCTGACATCTTGACGTGAGTGATATATATCAGAGATCTGTCAGTACAAAAACTACCTTGGAATTTCTGAAAAAAAGTACTGACGATTTCATAACTCAAAAAATAGTGTCATGGAACGATAAATTTGATTTCATCTTGGCAGATAAAAGGGCACTGATCTAAGAACTAAAAACAAAGATTTTTTTAGGAGCAAGCCATCGTGACTTAATTACATTCATTATGTGCAGACTGAAAAAAAAAGTTCAAATCAGTAATAAATATGGTTGGTGATTTAAAAGAGACAGGTTCATAAAGCTGAAAACAACTATAGGCTGATAGATCTGGAAGAAGGTATGAATAATTTGGAGAACTGATTAAATATTTTATTTGATGGTCAAAACGCTACCATCCCACAGCTGAAAAATTAGGTGACATTAGCTATAAAACAACTTGACTTTAGAAGACAGAACAAAAGGAATTCCAAAAGCTAAAATATATTTGTGATCTGTGTCTTCATCAGTGGGGAGGGCTGAGGTGTGGGACAGCGAAAAAAAGGGTAACATGACAGAAATGTATATAAACTTAGAAGCTGGAAAGTTTGGAGAACTGATTAAGGAAACAAAAAAAAAGATAAAATAAAAAAGCAAGGGATGATAGAGTTGTATGTAATAAAACATCCAAATGTAAGGAATTCTGCCAGAATTTTTTTCCTAAATTAATAAAGTAGGGCTGTCAGTAATAATGCAGGAAAAGTGTTCAAAAATATTCTGGTTTTTATTTGGAAAAAAAGACTATATATTTGGATTGCATGAAAATGATGAGTACATTAATAAGAAATTTTTCAGAGGCTTTCTTTATGTTCAAAGGACTATGACAAGGAACAATACAATCTCTGTTACTTTTGCTTAGAAATAAAGAGGGGTTTGAATGAGATTTAATCCAAGTTACCTGGATCTATATTTAGATCTATATTTAGAAATGTTATAAACAAGTCATTTGTTAGCCACAGGGTTCGAGAAGAAACATTAATCTGGGAGTCTACATTTTTTAAAAAAGTCACTTTAAACTCCCAAAGTAGCTTCAAACTCCTAAAGCACTGAACAGATTTACTTCTTCATCTTGAAATGCTGATGCTTTCTTCAGTAGAATGACTGCTATTTGTTAGGCACTTCACAAAGTCTCATATAAATTCTTTCTGAGCATCTGATGAGATGTTGTGTTTCTGGCAAGACAGGATGTCAGTGCCTGCTGCTTTTGAAGGCAGATTTTTTGTGGAAGGTTGTATATAAATACATATTAAGTAAGAATGTTTTAACATAACATTTGAGACATAAATATTCATTTCCTGCTGCAAACTATAGATGAACAAGGTATAATAATTCCTTCAGATTCTTGAGCACTTATTTTTGGAATGTTTGCTACTTCTCCCATCTGTTGCTTCTTGATCCTGTGTTTTCTGTACAAAGTAAAATACCTCAGTGTAGACTTCCTGGATTTCTAGAAGAAAAATATGCAGTGGTGAAGCTGACCAGAACAGTGGCTACTGCTCTCCTGTTTCCTATATGTGAAAGATGCTGAGAATATGATATTCCAATGGTGGTTCTCCCTACCAGCCTGAAATTCTTCCTGAATTCCTGTAGTTTATAAAAGGCAATAAGCAAAGCCCATCACTGGACAAGGACCAATTCCCCTAAGGGTTTATTTGTGCAGGGTGGGCAGTGTACCAGGGCTCTCACCTGAAGTGTTGCACACAAATGACACCGTGGTACGGATGCTGCCAGGCAAGCCCAACCTCAGGCCATACAGTCTGACAAAAGGCTGTGCACAAGCACAAGCTGCTGCATCAATTTGAGGTAAATATCAAGGTCCCTGTTCACTGCAGCTGGAAGGAAAATGGTATTTTCTATGGGAGTATTTTATGTCTCACATCAAACCCACATGGGTATTTTTGCTTCCATCTAATTAAAAAAATCAAAATTGAAACCTTTTCCTCCTATTTTTAGTATTTGAAACACAGACAAAAATCTGTTTCCTCACACATAGGCAGAGGAAGCAAATATTTGCCTCCAAACTTTCCATCTAAAAGAAAAACTGCAGAAGCATTTACATGTTAATAAAAGCAACTCCTTCTACTGGTTATTATCCTCCTTTCTCACTCATGCATATTACAGTGATCCAAGCAGAGAATGAGCAGGCTTTCAGACCTTCCTTAGCATGCAAATGAAGCATTGGCTTATGCATCACCCCTTGCATCTGAAAGCAACTTGTGTGTCGCTGCATAATATCGTTCAGAAATTTGGGGGATCTTCTTCTATTCCTTTAGTCCAGCCAGGAAACATTTTCCATGTCTGATGTATAAGACTAAACCTATTCCAAACAGCAATAAAATTGAGATGGAAGAACAGGTGAAGATAAGGAAGGAAATTAAAATAGATGGGGGTTTTATGGAAATGTTTCAAAAAGGAGGAATTGCAGCATTTCCCTCCAGCTGTACACTCAAAATCAGATATGAAGGACTATCTGATTACTTCCTAAAGTGTTGCCTGGGAGGATTAAGCACAGGCCATGGAGCAGATCCTCTGCATAGGCAAATCAGTCTGTGCTTTTACCCGAGCTGAAAGACTGGTCCTTCTGCATCCCATCTGCCAAATACACATAGATGCAGAACAAGTGACTGCAGTCCTCCAGAGCAGGTACATCCTTTTTCTACCACTTTTTTGTTGGTTTTTGGTTTGGTGTTTTTTGCACCCAGGGAATTTCAGTACTTGGTTTAGTTCTTTTCCAACTTCATTTCACAGAGAACAGGAGACGGTTCTTGGCAATGACACTTAGCTGAACTCTGCTTTGTGTGCAGTTAGATTTACTTCTAACACTTCCGAATGTCGTTACCCACATTGTTGCTTTTGTCCCAAACTCTCTTTTTGTTGGTTGGTTTTTTATTGAAATCACAGTTAAGCCATTCAGCATGGTATTTTCTCTGCAGAGTGAAAAGTGTGTGAAAGCAGTTGAAGGTCACATGCATTATAACAAAACAAAAGAGAGAAATAATAGGGCATCCATTCTGAAGTCCTCAGACATCCAACATATTATTGCCCTGGTGATTTCAGTGTGGATAAGAAGAGTTGCAAAGGGAAGTAGGCATCTTAATCCAGCTGCTCCTTTCAGCATACAATGAGAAGGATGCAGGGGTCGTGTTCCCCAGCCTCTTCCTGCCACTTTGTGTCATGTGCTTGGAGTGATCTCTAGAAAATATGCCTCTGTGCCACAGAGGCTACCACAGAGGAAAATGTCCAGTTTGTGGGTATCTGCAGTAGCACCCCTGAATTCCTCTGTTCTTTTGCTTCCCAGACCAGGCTCTGGGCACTGAGTCCCTGAAGTCCCATTTCAATTATGCAAATATTCCTACATGGCACCCGTGACCAGAGATATATTAAGTGACTGAACAATGAGATTTCTCCAGTAAATATACAGCTTTTTCCTCCACCCCAGAAAATTAGGTGCCTGGGAATATGGTATAAAACACAAGAAAAAAGACAGTAGGGATGTATTTTATTATAGTTCCTTCCCCTCTCCAGCTCTCCAACATCTGAGTCATGAAGAACTACCTGCATTATTTGAAGTGTAATTAATTTATTTCTGTGAGGCTCTTGCCAGCCTGCCAATGTACCCAAACCCTTCTCTTTTAGCAGATACTAGCTCTTCTTTATTGCATTTACCCTGCAGTAGTATAGGAAAAGGACTAATGATTTTAAACTAAGAGTAGAATTTGGCTAGGTATAAGGAAGAAAGTTTTTACAACGCAAGTGGTGAGGCACTGGAATAGGTTGCCCAGAGAAGTGGTGGATGTCCCATCCCTGGAAACATCTAAAGTCAGGCTGGACAGGGTTCTGAGAGACCTGAGTAGTTCAGGGATGTCCCTGCTCATTGGAGAAGGGCTGGACTTGATGATGTCAAAAGAAGCTCTTTCCAACCTAAACTATTCTATTATTCTATTATTTGGAAACAGACTTTTGACACCTTTGAAGCTGGGAACAACACAGCTTTTTTTTGTTTGGGGTTTTTGTTTGGTTGGTTGGTTGGTTTTGTTTTGGGTTTTTGTTTTGTTTTGGTTTGGTTTGGTTTTGGTTTTGGGGTTTTTTGTCTTTATATCTTTTTGTAATTATGATGGTTTCTATTCCACATCAAGTCACTGCTGCTGGCACAGTCAAGCAGAGAAGAGCCTGCTGAGGTCTTGTTGTTTGGGCTGATAGGTAGCCTATGCAAAGCAGCTGTGCACACTCTTAGGCATCTCTAAAGACACTGGGGTGTCACAGCTCTAGCAGATAAGAAGCTCTCACACAGTTCAGTGACCCTGCTGCAGCATATCCCTATACATTTCCAAACAGAAGGGGAAGGGAAGGTTGAGTTCACCCTTGCTTCCGCCGACACAGGGAGGGGACACAGTATTTGTCAGTCACTAAAGCTATTTTAGGAGCAATGAGTTCCCAAAACACATCCCTTGCTTTCTGAGTCCTTGTCTGTTTTCATCTCTCATGGACACTAGTTTTGTCCTCTGCCTGAGAGTCTGAACATTTGGCAACAAAGCCCTGACTCAACATCCAAACAGTTGAGCATAGCCATTAGTCCCAGAGCCCTTTTTCCCCCAGGCCAGATGTTCCTTCAGATGAAGAATATAATTCTCTTAGAGTATAAAGCACATGCAGAGCCGTGGGCTGGCTTGCAGACTAAAAGAATTAAAGACACTTCCCCATCTATACAGCATAATATATATTACATCAGCACAGTACCATACCCAGGCTAATAAAACCAGCTCTGCATTGGAGGTAATAAACCTGCTGGTTGGACTGCAGCCAGTCTCATATTGTAGCTAACCTACAAGAGGTACCAGAGCTAACTAGTGACAGACCAGATTAAGGATTTGGGTGCTTAGCCTCCACTGAACCCAGTGCTGCAGGAGTTCCATTGCTCTCAGCACCTGAGCTAGAGAGTTTAAAGCTTGCTTGGATATGCATTACCAGCTACTTGGGGGGAATATTAAGTGGTGACCTGGTGCAAAGCAGGAGAGAAGATTCTCCTCCTTTTGCCTCCCAGAAGTGGGGTTATATATGAGACCATATGTCAAAGTATATATGGTCTTGTTGTCAGGGCTGGCAAGCAGAGTGACTTTGTGCTTCCACACAGAACCCGAAATCATCAATCCTGGGTCCATACAACAAGGGTATTCCAAACAGGGAGTGTCAATATTAATATCTCATTTCATTGTTTCTAATCAGCTAAAATTATTCAGTCAGGGCAAACTCTGCTCTCTATTATCCTGGTGCAATTCATCGATTTCCACAATGGCCAAGTGTAATTGTGTGCAGAATTTGGCTATTAATGTAATTTTAATAAAAGTTTCTTCATGTATATTTCATAAATCTATTATTTTGCAGTGAGAACTTTCTAATCAGCAAGAAGGTATCTCTAGATACTGTTGCTCATTTGGTAAGGTAGGCAATAAGTAATAAATATCTCTGCATTAGAAATGTAAGTGAAAGAGAAAATTGGAAGTTGCTTTCAGATGAAAATAGATTAAATATAGTACATTTGCTTAAGTATCTTTATAATGTGGCTTGGCTTTTAATCTTGATCTTTGGTTAAAATTACTTTCTCTGAATTTAACTTTTCGTACATGCTAGAACACCTCTGCACTATTGGAATAAACAAGACTGTTAAATTAAATGCATATTGTGCCAAAGCCTTCCCTCAGCAATATATGTGCATAGGAATTTATAACAGGATTTAAAATCAGAGCTGAAGGTCACCTCTTCTGTATCACAGGCCATTACATTTCTTCCTCGTAAGGAAATCCAGTAACTTTTACTCAAATTAAAACATTTCAGCTCCCTTGAGACCTTACTGTTAAGTGCTTCAGACAGGCATCAGCTGAAACAGAGCCACCACAAATGCCCATGGCCTTTGCAATGCCAGATAACAAAGAGGCACAGTACTCTTTTTATCGCAGGACAAAAACAGAGTGCCTGATGCTGTGGGTCAGGGGGAAGCCGCCTTTGCCTCTGAACATGTGAATCTGGCATAATGGGCAAGGACCAAACCAGAGAGTCCTCTGTACCGCACAGGAGCAGTGCCTAGGTCTGCCCTGGGGGAGAGTTTTCCTGATCTTGAAGGCAAAAATCTGTCTGCTTATCAACTCTATCCTAATGGGAACACCCAGCTTCTCCTACAGCCTCAGCAGTGAAGGAATGACTGGGGAATTTGTTCGTGCTTTGTGGTATTCATCTAGCTTGGTGTTCTCTCCAAGTGCCAGCAATCTGTGGAACTAGTCCAGTAGTCCTGATTCCCTGTGTTTAGTCAGAAATTTCCAGAATCCTATTTAAAACTCATTGCTACAAAGTTGCATTTTGTTATTTATGGGTGGCTCTTCTACCTTTGGCATTCGGATACAGCACTTCATTTAGTGTGGGTCAACATGTTGGAGCCTTTCTTTATGCCTCCCACCTAGCTATTAGAACTCTCTCTTTAAAGAACTAACTAAATCCAGTGAAAAGTAAAGTCCAGTGACTGCCTCTCACCCACTTCTTCAGCAGATAGAAGAGGGTATGTTCTGATCTTACCCCTATTAAATTTTCCATATTCTCCTGTAGATAAGGGCATCCTTTCGCAGTACCCCTGACAATGTTGCATACAGAGGAAAGATCACTCCACCAGTTCTGCTCCATTATCCCCTTTGCATGTGGAAACCCATCTTTTTTTACCCCGCAGCAACCTCTTGCATCCAGCACTGATGACATAGGCTCATGTACCCCAAATGTAATTTGTTTTTCAGGAGTCAGTGTTTCATCTGATAGATTTTGCTTGCATTCTGAAAGGCAGGAGTCTAAATCCAGATGTGAAAGAAGCAAGGAAAATGGCTCTGAGTACTGAAATCCTCAAAGGCTTTGAGACTGAATTTTTGACTGAAAGACTGCAATTACTTTCCTGGAGTTGCTGAGAACTGCAGGGATGACCTTGCTTAGTGCAATTTGGGATTTGAGAGAGGTTCCTAAGCTCAGAAGAGTGTGCATTTACTTCAGCTGCTTATTGTTGCCTAAGGGTTACAAATAAGGGCTCAGGGAAACAAAATACTGTTTGAATACTCACAGTTGCAAAGCTGAGACATTTAGGGCATTTGCAACCTAGGTGCTTTACATCATCCTTGTGATAGATATTCAGGACTCCTCTCAGGTATCATCTAGAAAAGCCTGTGTTTTTGTGTCCTAGGAAAGTAGTGACAGTTTACCTTATCAAATTGTCATACAAATAGATCAATTAGGAAAACAGAACTTGCATGCTTAGAAAGTGAAGGATATGTGAGCAAAAGAAAAACCTTGAAAAAGGGGCATTTGTACTGGATCTAGCAGCATGACTTATCACAATTAGTTCAGCACAGTAGCATGTATCATACAAAATGCCATACTGATAGGAAAAAATACTCAAATGTGTCATGTACCACACAAAAAGGGTGGAACCAAACTGTGAAGTGCTGTGAGATAAAATGTTCAAGGTGCAATACAAGATGAGCCAGAATAGAAAAAGATGACAGCAACCAGACAGCAGACCAAAATAAAATAAAATAAAAAAATGACGCACTGCCTTTGATCCTGTTTACAAGAGGAAAGCAGCAGCACAGTAAAGCTTTCATACTATCACAGAATCTGCAAGTATAGCAGAGATTGCTTCTGAGAGAGGGCTTGAACCTGGAAGTTTGCATGCAGCTCTGCCATTAACTTCAGCAAGAGCTCAGTGTGCAGGGCGACAGGAAGATTAGAGTCAAGATAACTCCCTGAGTGTCTTGAGGACAAGAAAGACTTATGCAAAGAAAAATACCATTGATCAATATCACTCTGCACTGTCCTCCTTTACACTGTATTAGCTCACAAGCTTTGGAGTTAAAGTGCATTTTTAATGAAGCTTCAGTATTACTTAAGGCACTACCACCCTCCAAAAGTAGCCACATTTTTGCAAAACGGTTTTAGGATTGCTAGGGAAGCATCAGTCCAGGTGACTGCAAGAGGCAGACAAAGGGAAGCAGTTATCCTGTATGTGGAAAGCAAGTTTTAGAGGGATCAGCACTGCTACTTGCTTGTTGAAAGAGAAACTCTTTTTCAAAAACTAAGTGGTATTAAACAACACATTATCTCTCAAAGCCTTTTACTAGTCAGAGGCTTTGCAGCACCTATACAGCGGCAGGGAAGGAGAAAGAAGGGCAAGCGTTAAAATACATGTTTTCTGATATTTTGCAGCCTCTTCTGTAGCTGAGCTAGCAACCCACATTTTTGCCAGTGCTGCTATAAAGGAATAATTCTGTCCAACAAATTCAAACAAAAAAAAAAAAAAAAAAAAGGCAAGCATTGTACTGAAACCTGTGAGCATTATATGTAAGAGTCATATATAAGGGTAAACATCATACTCTTCTTAGCACCAGGTAAAGAAAGTCTCAGTGTGATGTCATGTCAGCCACCAGACATTTGTGGTTCAAGATAATGGCTGACTAACATGAAAGACTCCAGAAAAAATTTAAAAGACCAGAGGTCTAAAAATCACAGTCCAGCTGGAAAGATGGGAAGAACTGGTTCAATTTACTCATGGGACTAAAAGGCCACCATTTTCAAACACACAAAATTTTGCTGCCAAAAAGGAAAGGGATTAATTGATCTTTCTGTTTAATAGGTAAGACAAGAAGTTAAAAGTTTAAGCTATTTCAAAGAAGCTTTAGAGGAGACATTAGGAGAATTTTCTTAATGCTAAGGATTAGATGGTGTGTATGGGGTAGTCTTACAGCTTTTTAAAAGGGATACATGAAAGACAGAAATGTTTACTCATAGCCATTCTGTTTTCAGACAAAGGATGGCCAAAATGGCCTGTCTAAATCATTCGAGTCTAGATCTATGAGCCAAGCTGCTGCTTCTGAAATGAATTACAATTTATTTATTTTAAAATCATACTGGAAAGTTAAGGAGAAAAACTTAACTTTAATTAAAATAGCAGGAGCAGCATGAACAGGAAACATATTTGGAGATTTGGCCTATGTTAAAACAATTTGTCTAGTGCAGCCTTTTAGGGGCATATTAATGTTTATCAGCAGTAAATATTTTGGCCACTGTCTCTCTTCTGAATGTGGAAGATGCAGAAATTCTCTTTCTCCTTGAGGCATTTATGAGGCACGATTTCATTCCTGTTTACTGGACAGATGGCCATGTGTTGACTCTCTAGATGAAGAAGTTCATTCTGCTGTATTAGTTGATTAGCTTTGAAAAACAGTTCTTTGGAGAGGGAGGAGAAATTGTTCTAAAGCTTTTTCTCTTTTTAGAGGAACTTACTGTTCCAAATTGCTTGCAGCTTTTCTCTCCAAAAATGATTATGGAGTTAAACATTAGCGATTCTGTATAAGTAGAATAATGACAATAACTGGAGCAAGGAATGAAAATGTTAAACTAACAAATAAAGTGGTCGATTACTGAAACAGATGAGAAGACAGAGGGCAAATTCTAATACCAAGACATAGCTGGCACAATGATTAGACCACAGGCAAAGCTTACTGAGTTTGGATTCAGAATGCTAAAGCATCAACAGTGGAAAACAGAGGACTCACAACACAGAAAAGACAAAAAAAAAATAACTGGAGGATATATATGAAAGCAGAAGGGAAAACAGTGCAAGTGAAAAATATTATGAGACAGAAAGTCCAAAAAGGACAAGTTTGCCTGAGGATGAGGGATTGAAATGAGAAGCAGCACTCCTGCAGTACTGTGTGGTTCTTCCTAAGGCAGAATCCCCCTCAGCCCTCCCAACCAGCCCCTACTGACCCTCATCCCTGAAGCATAAGCATGGCAGCAGTGCCATGATTCCTCAAATTGCCCTGCAAAATGAAACTGCAGCTGCATTTCCTTCAGACAGGATGACAATTTGTGTGCAGCATGCCTGTTGCTGATAGGGCTTTGAGACCTCCCTCTGGCCTCACTTATAAGGAATCTGGGTATCCTAGCCCTCTCTAAGGCAGTCTCCTACAGTCAGAGGAAAACAAGCTGCTGTTGATAATGACATGGCAAGGCTTATGCTGTGCAGGGTTGATTGATCTGAATTCAGGTGGTGATGGAGGGGAGCTTCATGGACTAAATCATTCCATGACTACAAGTGATCACTAGGTTGTGCTAGCAGCGATAAAGTGAAGTCCTTTGGTTTTATTTAGGTTCAAAAAAGCAAGGCAGAGAATGACTGAAGGGCTTGAGTAAGAAGGCAAACCTTGTTAGTTTCTATTTATTTTTACCATCTAATATCTAATGCTTCATAGCTCTTGTGACATTTCAGACACACGCGACAATTGCACTAAAATCTAAGTCCATAGAAGTAGTCCAATTTACAGCAACTGAGGAGCTCATTCTTCTAGAGACTGCTACTGAGACAAATCATTTTGATTTTTAGGCTTTCCTCCAGCAATCAATAATTTTATTGCTTTACTTGAGACAGAAAACAATCATATAATAACAAAAGTTGCTGGATTTTTCTTCAGATTGTTTGTTTTACTTTTTACTGCCTTGTTTTGAGCACAGTGGGATAGCCTCTTTTCAGAGAAAATATGAAAAAGGGTGAAAAAGAATTTGTACTCTACTTTGAAGGGAAAGAAGGGAGGCTTCAGTGCACTGCAGATAGGCTGAGTCTCATACTGACTGTTTATTCAGCTTTCAGAGGCTGCATTCTCATCCATGCTGCTGTTTACATGTAAACAGCATCCCTGCTCAGTCATAGGCCACTGCTTGGTTTCATTTTGTTTTCTGTTCCTGTTCTTCATTCATCCCATATCAGAATTTGTGTTCCAAATGAACTGCATTGAAATATCTATAGCTGTTACAGATAATGCTGGTTTCCATCACAAAATTCACATAAGCCATCCAGCAGGAATGAAAAACACAGTGGCAAGCTCACCAAAGTTAGCTACCCAAACTGCCTTGTCCATAAATGTATGGCTTTGCACTTCATATGTAGCAAGCAGGTGAGGGATGGCAGTCAGAAACAGATACTGTAGAATCATGATGCTCTGGACTGGTCACCTCAGAACAATCTTAAAAAATTTTGTTGTGCTTATTGTCACCAATTGTCGTGGTTTAACCCCAGCCCCTCGAAAATCAAGGCCCTCGCAGTCATTCACTCAATCTCCCACCAGCAGGATCAGGGAGAGAATGGGAAGGGTAAAAGCCAGAAAACTCATGGTTTGAGCTAAAGACGGTTTAAAAGGGAAAGCAAGCGCTGCACACAAAAGTAAAACAAAGCCAGGAATTACTTCACTGCTCTCGCTGGGCAGGAAGATGTTTAGCCATCTCCAGGAAAGCAGTACCCCATCACGGATAATGGTGACTTGGGAAGACAAATGCCATCACTCCAAATGTCCTCCCCTTCCTCCTTCTTCTTTATACACTCAGCATGATTCCACATGGTCTGGAATATCCCTTTGGCCAGTTTGGGTCACCTGTCCTGGCTGTGTCTCCTCCCAACCTTCTATGTACCCCCCAACTTCCTTGGCAGTCTGGCAGTCCAAAAAGCAGAAAAGGCCTTGGCTCTGTGTAAGCTCTGCTCAGAAATAACAAAAACATCTCTGTATTATATCTGTGTCCAGAATAAATACAAAACACAGCCCTATACATGCCACTGTGAAGAAAGTTAACTCTACCCCAGTTGAAACACACCAATCTAAAGTTATTCTGTCTGTCAGACCTGGTCTTTGAGGAGATTTTCAACATATCCTCAAGGTGTGCAATACTTCTTTTTCTGAATAGTGCTCATTTTTCTAGTATCACAGGCATCAATATCTGTTTCTCAGCATTTGAGGGAAGATTTAGTTCATTTATCAATTCCTCTATTGAATTCTTTGAAAGGGGACAGATCTTTGAGTTCAGAAGTATAGAAAAATCTTCCCAAGTATTGCTCCATTTGTTTTGCAATTGGTGGCAAGATTAACATGAAAGAACAGATTAGTTGCTGGCTGACAGCTTCTCTGACATTTATAATAGTTACCTAAACTAGCTTTACCTACATAGCGTGATGTCCAGCTAAACTGGTTTAAATTTTGTGCAGTTAAATAATTACAAACATAATGAGTTGGATCTGTTGCTGGTGTTCTTCCTTATAACTTTGCTTTACTACTTCAATTTCTTAAAAATGTGAAATCTGCAGACATTTCTGTAAATTTTGCAACAACTTTTTAAAGTTTGGAATATGGCAACAATGGAGGCCTAAAGTTACCAGGCAGAAACACCTATACAGAATAGCAGAAAAAGAGTAAAGTAGCACAAGAGAAATCACAGCCAAAGAGAGCCCAAAACGTCCCTGTGCTGTCAATAAAATGTAGGGCTTGCCAGTCTCAGTTCTGGTTCAAACACATTGTCTTACCCTGAGCATTTCTCTCCTCCATTTCCCTAAATATAAAATTATAAACTGCCAGGATTAGCTGTTGTATACAGAAGGCCAGTAGCTTACTAATTGTTTACACACTTTTCTGTTAAAAAAAAAGAGTTAAATTATATTTTTGAAGGACTGAAAAAGTAAGCATTACAAAGATTCTATTGGTTTGTACTTGTTTCTTATTAAATATTTCACCTGCTAAGATATTGCTCTGACAGACTTAACCATCTACCAGTTTGATGTCCCTTTGCAAGGACTGTCCTATTGACACAGAATCATTTCTCCCTTCATAATAATATTTTCATGCCTCATGGCATTCCCACCTGTGGCTTTTTAGTAATTAATGATGTTACAATGCAAATTCTAATCAAGCTGCATATGTATTTTGTTCATTTGTTTCCTTATGGGAAACATTTTAATTTCCCCTGGCCTTTATGCAGCAGCTGCATGTCCTTCTGATTATTTCTTCTGTTGAAAAGCGGTCAAAGTATTGTTCAGGACAAAATTCAGTCCAGCTGTAAACATGTGAAACTCTTTTGGCCTTGAGTGTCCTAATCCATGTGCCTAATCCAATATCCAGTTTTATTAAAAGCTGGACATATCATAGAATCCTTGAGATGTAAAGTAGCAGCAAGAAACACAGAGAATTTTGGGGCTGCTGAAGCAGACTGCTGCAGTGGGGGTTTTGAAGATTGCAGCAGCTCTAAGACATAGAAAATAAACTTTCCTGCTACACAATGCTGTCTGTTAAGAACATACCTATAAATAACATTCCCTTATTTTTTGTGTCTATGAACTAGATGAAAGAAACTAAAATAGAATTTTCTAATTAAGATACAATTTAATGTATTTTGAAAGGAATTTAAATACATATGTAGCAACTTGTCTATTATTTTAAATCTCTGTTTTGCTGGATGCAAACATAAAGACAGTCATGTAGCTGAAGTATAAACTTGGGAGTGGGATGGTATACTAAAATCTGTCATGGCCTTTACATTTATTCTACCTCAGTCTAATGAATCTTTTGAGAAATCATTTCAATCTTCTGTAAAATTGAAACAGCTCAAACACAGATTGCAGGGCTCTGGAAGGTATATTTCTTCAAAGGTATTTGATGATCTCTGCTACAAAACATCATAACACTCTAACTATTGCTTTTACACATATCTTCTCTTCAAGGAGATCTGAAGTTGTACCTTCATTACACCTTAATAGCCCGTATTTTTTTTTCTGTTGTAGCTGGAAGCAGTCTTTTAAATTAACTTCAAAACACTGGGAAAAAGGCATGCTCCTTGTTCTTCATGAGTTGTCCACACTGCCTTTATCTATTTTCTCAACTTCACAGTTTCCACACGTGAGGTTTCAGCTGAAGGGAAAACACTCCTGAACAGTTCTTGCAACTAGTGACCTATGATGGGCTGTCACCTGTTCTGCAGACGTTTTTCATCTGAAAGATGGTTATGAAAATAAATCACTATAGCTGGGAAACCTAGATATTAAATTTAACTGAATAGGGAGAGAGATTTGGGAAATTCTTTCAAGTGGGCATTTTTTAATGAATAAACAAATATTTTGTAATGTTGAAAATATATTACTTGATCCTATAATATTCTCCTAGAAAAAAAAATTCTGCCTTTCAGATCCTGATTGTCTATTCCGTTTTAACTTTTGTGCTCTCTTCTCCACTTAACTATGGTGGATACACTGTGGTTGCCCCTGGGGCCTGAAATAGAAATACTGTATCAAGGTTCAGACCTGTTCAGCTTTCACAGACAACTAAGAGAGAAGGCTCAACTGTGGATGTCCTTGTCCCATACTTCTGAAGTCAGTATGGGAGCTAGAACAGGTTCTAAATTGAACAGGCACATCCAAATATATTGTGCTTCATTGACTGGTAAATGCTTTGTTCTTCTGCAGCCTAGATTTACTGGACATGCTCTGGAGACATTTAGAGACTCTTCTAGAAATCTGTGCTCTGTTTTCCCCTTACCCTTTGTTTTAGGGACTTGTTGCAGTCCTGCTTCCTGTATATTAAGGATCTGTAATTCTTTCCCTCTGGTGAGTTTTTCCTCTGCTTTTTTCTGCTTCCATATCCACTCTGAGCACCAAGATGTTCCGTTCTCCTCCCATGTCTGTGTTCACCTCCTCCATCTTCTCCAGTTCCGGTGCCTCTATGTCTCTCTTTATTAATCTGCTTCCAGTATATCAGAGACCATTGGGGCCATACAGGGTCATTTGCATCTCATTTCCACCTAGGTCTTAACCTCTCGTTACCCCTTTCCTCTCTATGAAGTCAGATGAGTTTTGAAACTTGGTTGGGGCTCACCTTACTTTAATGTAAGAAGGTGCTTTTCCACAGACTTGCTTTGTAATCTGGAGATAACACCAAGTTTGATAACAGTGGGTGGATTTATGCAGCAGATGCCAGGTGGAGGGTGTGCCCCCATCATGTTTTCCAGCTGTCTGTCATTGAAATCAATTGAGTTCTGCCCCGTACAGCTTGCTCCTGAGTTTGTGCAGTCAGTGGGACACGACTCTCAAGGAAAATCACCTCCAAACAGAAGCACGGGGTTAATCTGAAGGCCAGTCCTCACAGTCTCAGCCAGCTCTCACACCCCTGTGAGTGCAGCTCTGTCGTGTTGAGCACAAGCAGGCAATGATTCAGAGTGCCAAGCACCTCGGTCAGTAAGGCTTGTGAAGAACTTGGTGTGCAGCTGAGCTCTCCATTGCAGTATTAATGAACACTGACCTTGCTTTGAAAATATACAGCATGTGTTTCTTCACTGTTTCTCTACAGTCTCTGCTGATTTCTACCACGTTCAGCATTCTGCTGTGAGACCGAGAGGATTTAAACTTTAGTTTAGTAGCTCTAAACTCCAAAAAGTGCACTCAAACAGGCACACAGGCACTTACAGACACAAAGGCTCACATTACAAAAGAGTTTTTATTCATTTTCCAGCAGAGATCTGTCATCATAAATGATCACTAGCACTTTAGAGCACCACTTGCTCTATGTATGGATACACAGGCAAAGTCTTTGGGACAGCCAGATCAATTAAATTAAAATAATACAATGACTTTTTTCAAATTTTAACCTCTTTTTTAGCTGAAATAAGACTTTAGGAGAAGTACTTCATTTCTGCACTTCATAATAACATTGCTTTATCTCACTAGGATTCTGTGAAGAAAATTCATTATTCTTGTGAGAGACTCTACTACCAGAGATAAGGGGTTATAGAAAAGCCTCTCAAAAACTGGTTTTGTTTGGGCTTATCACTGGTCACAAGTAAAGTTAAATACATTCATAAGTGCCTGCTGTCTTTGGACCAAGTTCAAGACACGTGCAATTAGGCAAAAATACAAAGTTAGGAATTGTTAAAATGAAAAAGTGGTGTTCCAATTCAAGAAATCAATAATTTCGAGGTTAATGAACAATGCCTACATTTTCAGAATCTGTCTCTGAGCATCAGAATGACATTTGCTGGCACAAAAGGGAGAAAACACATACAAAAAACTCAGCCAATGGTATTTCCATGGTTCTGGGTAGTCTTATTAACTTACTGTAAGGAATTTTGTTAACACTAGAGTGAGGAATTCTGTTCAGTGCTCTACTGCTTCGTTTTGATATATACAGGCAAGGATACATCCTGCCCCAGGCTGCTTCAGAGATACAGAGCCCTTCAACTGATGTTGCAGTTAAAGGCTCAGTCTGACCCTCTAGGAAGTATATGGTTACTTCTTCTTCTTCTTCTTTTTTCCACATAAGTTGGGATGGTATCAAGGTTCTACAGCAATCTTCATCACACAGCTTTTCGCAGAAAGAAGAACAAAAGGTAGAACAAAAAGTACAGGTTGTCAAAGATGCTGTCACTTGGAACATAGTTCTCCTGAGCTGTATCTTAAAGAGGAGATAAAAGAAAAGAAACTAAAATATTTTATGTGTGTTTGAGATGAGCTCAATGCAATTCCTGTTGTTTCTGTGCTAAAACACATCACTGACTAAAGCAACATAAAGCTCAAAATGCCGTCTTTGAAAATAGTTAGACAAACACTACTCAGAGGCTTGGTTGTTTTGTTGTTTTCTAACTTTGCTTTAGCCTGTCAAACTCAAGAACTGTCTCACTGCCATTTGCAGATTCTGCATCTGCCCCCTTGCCATTTACAAGGTTTTAGAAACTATTGTGAGTCCTTTTTCCCTTTAATTCTTTTGCCACAGATATCAAGGTGTGGAGCAATGAACATCCACAAATGCTGCTGCATCACAATGCACTAATGCCTGTGGACTGCATGGCTTACAGAAAAATAGAGCCAGACATCTTAAAATCTCATAATTACTGTGTGTCTGTGTATCTGATGGGCAAGTCAAGCCACAGCCACTGTTGCTCAGTCCAGGCAGTATAGGTGGTGTGTTATATGGATGCTATGTGGATGTCTCCTCCCTTGCTAGGAGCAGACAGCTGTTTGATCTTTGGGCTGAAGTTTGATGTTATAACAGTCACAGTGCCTGAGAGGAGCATGGTGACCGCTGCAGGAGACACTGCTGCTTACAAGCTGCTGCATCTGTGTTTTATGTCTGCAGTCAACTTTGTGTTCTACTCCACGCCAAGCTAGTGCTATACAGTTAAGGATTGTATTTTTAAAACAGTAAGGGGCAAATTCACTTCCAAACATCGATTTCCTTTTTAATCACAAAGAGCAAGAGAGCAGGAGTCCTCCAGGAGTTTGTACTCACACTCCACAGGCACAAAACCATGCAGATAACAAGCAACCTATTCACCTCCCTAACTGGAAACGTCTGGTCTGAACCAGTTGTCTGGCATCCACCTGCAGTCAGCAAAGAATGAAAAACACTGAAGAGGCTGATTTATCCAGTGCTAAAGCAGATGTCTCAGAAAAGCAGCATGAATTGCCCTCTGGAGCTCATCTCCTCTTGTTAATTATAAGGGCAGCTTGGAAAACTGGTTTAGAGTAGATACTGGACTTCCAGGCAGCTTAAGTGAGATGAGCTGACTTCCAGTACTGGTTGAAAGGAGACTACATCAGAATCCTCTCCACTGCTCCTGTAGCAAGCTTTCTGCCTTCCAGAAACTTCAGGCAAAGCCCTGGCTTAATTTAAGTCCTTGGCAACTCTCTAACCAGACTAAGATTTTCCCCGTCATACCTGCTTCTGATTCCTGCACTATTACAGCCTCACAAAACTACCGAGTGGGAATCGCTGCAGTAAAACCCTTGTCCAAATATTTGATAGTTTAAGAAAAGGAGTCATGCATTTTTGAACAGTTCAAAAATTCTGTTTCAAAGCTTTTAGCGATCTTGCCTTTATTTTGTAAAATATTATCTTGCTATAAAACAATGCCCTGATTGTTAAAGTGGCTCCATTTACACTAGACAACATAAAAAATATTCACCAAAAACTCAGACTGTTTGGAATGTTGAAACAGCCTGTGACAGAAATGGAGCAGCTCTGGCTTAATTCCCACATACCAAGTTTTAATCCAGTTAATCTACAGTTTGCTGTAAAAAGGTGTTGGGTAAAATCGACACAGAAATAGGGAAACAATGAGAAAAGGCAGGAGACAACCTCAGACAAGAAATGTCTCAACAGACACGTGGGAGATATACAAATCTCCCACGTGAGGGGAGGAGATGACTAAAGGAAGGGGAGATGACTAAAGATTTCTCCATAAAATACGACTCCTTCTGCAGAAGGGGGTAGGCTTTTCCCAGGCAGGTAAGGGAGACAGACAGGGGTTACAGCTCTAACCGCAGGCATTAGGGCTGACAATGAACAGGAAGCCTGTTTAGTAGCTCTGTCAGCATTTGGCAGCAACCCAAGTAAGACAGACATGCAAATTGGCCTGTGTTGTTTTAAACCCCTTGCTCCTTTATCTTATCCGCTGTCTTTGCTGACTTGCTCACTCCCAGCAGCGAGTTAGCTGTCAGTGCTTTCCCAGCTATGGCCCTTCTGCACACCTACACACCTTAGCAGCTCGGTGGGAGCTGCACCAGAGCTGCAGGTGCAATGCACATCTCCAGAGGGAACTCCAGCAGGTACTCATCACCAGCACACTGCGGTGCACTCCTCTGAACACCCAGATTTTGGCCACCTCGGGGCATGAGCAGTTTGCACTGACCCTCATTGTGCTGTGCAGAGCACACCTCAGAGACAAAGGGATGAGTGATTCAGCCATCCAGCAAGTAATTAATTGGAAATACATGTAGGTATATGTAAATACAAAAAAATATACATATTCCTGTCTATCTGGTAGTACAAGAAAAGAATACTACAAATTTTATTAAGGGTAAATCTCAACATTTCCTTCACTCTCTAACACACGCTTTGCCCACCAATTTCAACCTGCCTCTACCTCCCATCCCATTCAGTATAATCAAATGCACTTCAAACAATGAGTCAATGCTCAGAACAGCCTTGCCAAGGGCAAAATATCAGTCCTGTTTTGTTATGGCAGCGATGAAGTCACACAAGGGTCATCAGCAGTTACCAAGACAAGCTGCAGGATATCTGTGGTTTGAACCTCAGTCCATCAGTTGCCCAAACTGGTGTGGCCAAGCTGGTATGGCCCCTTATCCAGTAGAAAAGCTTCTACTCAGAGTATGTGACCGAGACTTTGCTAGCTTTGAGCACACACCAGTTGGAGGCATGCTTTGCTGCAAACTGCACAGCTGACCTTTGCATTCAAAAGTCACAAATTATCTCTACTACAGTCTCCAAGGAATATAACTGTCTAAAAACAAAAAGTGAAATTTTTAGCAGTCTCATGAATGCTTGTTTCTTTTAATTAACTCAGTGTTTCTGAGACCATAGGGTGAACTCGGGTCAAGTCGTCAAGGATTTCTGAGGTACCACAAGAGCTACAAACCTGTTCATTTTTTAAAATGAAATATGAGATATGCCCCCAGAATCTGGGACTTTTGGGAAAAAAAAAACAAACAACAAATGTCATGAGACGCCATTAAAAAGCAGAAACTGACAACACTGTGACCCAGAAGTGACATGGAAAAGCCAGCACTATTTCTAGGTACAGTAAGACTCACTCTGTTAACTTTTGCAATGCCTTCTAGAACAATATCAGACCAAATTAATTGCTGACATAAGTAATTTCCCCTGAATAAGGTGAAAATTCACCCGAATAAGGAATTTCACCAGGCTTATCTAAGACAAACTTTGCTACGGAGTGTTTTTTCTCTGTACATTTGAGTGGAGCACAGACAATTTTCAGATCAGCATGGTATCTTTTCTGAAAAAAAAAAGAAGGAGGCGACAGATTTTGGAAACAAAATTATTACTTGCGACTGTGACAGATTCCATGGTGACACTTACAAGAATTTTTCCTATTAAGCTTTAGCAAGTGCTAGTGCCACAATAAATAACCTTTCATACATGGAGGCTTCAGAAGGAAAAATAAGGAATAGTACAAGTAATTCTAGAAGTTTAAAAAAGGATTTCATTACTTCAAACTTAAACCAATAATGCAATAGGAAAAAAAAGAGGATGAACTATATGAATTTACTTACCAGGATGTCCTCATTCCTAATCTATAATTTATATGCACATTTATTTTACATTTTTGCGAAAATAATTAGATGTATTTGGACTCCAAATGAAAAATATCAGATTATATACAAGGTAGCACAGAAGCATCTGAGCTTAGATAACACTCCCAATGAGATGCCTACAAATCTTTTTCATACCTAGCAGTCAATAGGGGATTTTCCTCCCAATTTCACATACTACTGAGGCTTCAATCCCTCTTCCCCTGAGAAATTTAACTTCATGTGGATGGAAACAAAGGATTTTGAAAGTGGAAAAAATATAAAGTCAACTTAAGTGCTTTCTGCACGGATGAAATGTGCATGCAGCTGAATTTACAGAAGGATTTCATAATATCAAGACGCACAGAGATCAAAAGTAATAATAAGGAGTCTCTCAGAATCTGTGGTGGCATGAAAAGATTGTGCATTTGGGAGAAAATTTGCATTTTGTTTGTTGATGTCTTGTAGATTGAGCTATGCCAGAGGGATATAAATCAATGAAGATGTTGCTTTAGTATTTGAGTCCATTATTAATTTAGTCCAATATGTTTTTATCAGAATAAGTTAAAAAAAAAAAAGAGAGAAATGCATTTAATTTTTTAAATTCTTTGAGACAAGTTCCATTTCCTCCTGTACGCATACATATATAATCTGAATGTTTTCCATTTTCAGCTGGTACTACTCAGTCATAGACATGTAAATAAACAAGATAAATTTTTACCAGTGAATACAAAGAAACCCTGTTAGGATGGCAACTGTATAACCAAATCTGTAGCTACAACTCGAATTTCCCTACATAACATCACAGATTCCTTGGATATGTCCCTGGCAATCCTTTAATCTCCCTTCTAAGCAGCATTTCAATCTAAGCAATGCATTCAAGATTGAGACAGAAAAACAAGGCGAAACCTTGTGCTCTTTTGGTCCAGGAAAAGATTCCCTATCTCAACAAGCTGTAGTTCCACCGTGAAGATACTAGTTGGGATTCAAATAGCAAAGAAAAGCAAAGTCAAAACATGCAAAAGGAAAAGTATAAAATATTTCTGAGCTAACAGTCTAGGCTGCTATATTTTTGGGGTATACTGATATATGTGTAGAAACAAATGTTTAAATCCTTTTGAAGTTGACTTTAGGATTCATGAAGCAACTACCAAAGTCAACAGCTAAGATATCCTCAGTCCATAGTAATGTTTACAGGTAGAACAGAAATAGAAAGAAAAAAGAAAGATAGATAAACCCAAAAATAGTGACTACTAAATGTTTGTATCCAACAGAGTAAAGAATGAGTTCGTGTAATAAAGCAGTGTAAATGTTTTTGATCCAAAAGGAGCACTTGTAGGATTTAAGAAAACAAGAATTCAGTCCTAAAGGCAGAACTTTAATGGAAATCAAGGGGAACCTGACTTATATAAGGCTTACAAATATAAGAAGCTACTAGGAAAAGTTGGAAGAAAGCATTAAAATCCACCATGTTTTCCAATTCCATTGTGATTAAGATTCTCTAGACTAACATGTAAAAGAATATCAAATGAAGTAAACAATTATAGGAGGTTGTAAAGAATCTATTAAATCTATAAAAGATGGGAAAGCAAGCTGACAAAAATAAATTTAGTCTTTTAGTCTAATAGTTACGTGGAACAAAAAAACAGAGAAGTAAAAGAGCAGGATTCATAAAAAAAAATTAAAATGTCTTCACAAAATACATTAGGTGAAAGAAAGGCCCACAAATCTAGAAGACCAAACATTAAATGCATAGAAATGTACAAGAAGATTCTTTTAGAAATTAAAATAAAATATATCTAAATTATTAAAATGGATTCAAAGCTTTCTGAAGCATATACTGAGCACCGCAACAGTATGTGAAAGAGAGGTGGGAGTGCAGCAGGACTAAGACAATAAAAGGAGGGATTCAGACATAACAGTATGGAAAAATAGGGCGATTTTCTACACATATGTAGAAGCAGAAGAATGGGCATATGGAACACAAAACAATGTATTGCCTGCATCCTCTCTTTTTATTAAAAAAACATGGCTCTGTTAAATGTCAACAGAGCTGTAGCAGTTTAAAACAACAGTTTTCCTCACTGTGTAGCACTATGTTTGAAGAATTCCCTTATATTGAAGGAAAACACATTTTTCCGTCCTAGTCCATTGACGAGACATTTTTAGCATAACCCACCTTTATAAAAGTACCTCCAAGGGAAGTGGAGTAATATAGTCACCGCTGATGGAGAGAGATTCTCCCTTCAGGGGAATACCTGTGCATGCTCATATGAACGTGTTTCTCTTCCACTCTTTTATTTTGAGACATCTCTTCTTAGGATTTTTAGGGCGAGACAATTGTTTCACATGTAGTCCCCATCCTCGAGCCCTGTGCAGTAGGTTTGCTAGCTCCAGAAGACCCTGTGAAGCACAAATTGTGCCACACACCTAAAGCAAGGATCAGTTACAAAAAGATAGGGGACTACAGCTCTGATCAATATTTCTTCCCTGTATCTTGCTTGGCAGAGACAAACTTTTATTTACCTGCTGGGTAAGTAAGAGAAAAAATGTCCCATGAAAGTGGCATAAAACTTCGACAAAATAACTCAATGTGTAAAAGTATTCCAAAATCGAATCTAATAACACTGCATAGAAAAATCTATTCTACCAGTCTGGAATTCAAAGTATCATAAAGCTAGAGAACTGTGCAAGCAATATTAAACAAGACAAACAAAATGTAATCCAGAGCACTTGTAACAAAAGCATAGAATAAGGAATGGGAGAATAAAAATGTGAAGGCAGCCTAATGCTTCCACAATTAATAGACTCTACTTTAAAAAAAAAATCAATTCAGTGCAAAGTTAGAAAGATGTCAGAAAGGAGCAATTATTCATGGCTAATTACTTTTTAGGGGATGATGACAATGGGTTAGTTTTCTCTGGTATTGATGAAGAAAAACCTCTGGGGAAATCATTTGCAAAGGTTACCAAGGATATGAATTATTCTCTGGTATGTATGAAGCACAAGAATATGAAAGAATGAGTAAAATACTAGTGTAGTGAAGGTCATCAAGACAACTCAGCTAATAGCATAAATTACCACTTTAGAGATTCAAACATGCCATCAATATGTCTAATAATGAATGATCTCCTGGAAGGGATGATTTGTTATGAACTGTTCTTTCTTACTAGAAAGAAGACTTTAGAAAAATTTGCTTCAAGAGAATGTAGCAAAAGACAAAATTACAAAATTCAGCCTGTAGTTGTCCCTGTCAGTGAATTAAAGAAAAAGGTAACCAAAACCCCTTAACACAGAACTGTATTGCACGAAAGTCCATTCTGTCACTGCAACGTGGGGTGATGCAGCACGTCCCTTTGTCTTAGACCCATTTCCCCATTCCTCTACAGAACAGCTATCATAGTCTTCTCCATTTTATCTTCTCCCTCTTACTTGTGGCTTCATTATCAGCTTTGTCTTCAGTATATCTATTCACAGCCATCTTGCCTATACTAGTCTCTCAGATAGATAGCAACAGCTCTATCTCCTGGAAAATTAGCTCATCTCACAGTCCCCCTATCCCAGTGTGTCCTCATCCTAATTTGCTCACAACCCTTATTAGTTGTTCACATCTCTGCTCCAAGTGCCCTGTAACATTTGAAAATCTGATTATAGAGTCGATAGCACTCATTATAAATTCTCCTTCTCAAGCCTCTCTCCTGCCTTTAAGCTGCCACATCACCACCTCTGCCATTTAGGCTGTCCATTATACTGCTTTGCACCCTTTTCTGTGGAGCTCTCCCTTCATGTCTCCATTTGTTCCCATCTTGACTTTTACTAACTAGGATAGCCACACATGCTCCTGCCACATTTATATGCAACATCTGTAATAGCTGAGGGGCTCCACCACAGCTGTATTAGCTACCAGCTCCTCTACAGAACTTCCTTTGCTTGCCTGATTGTGCAATTAGGCAGCAGTACCTGGCCTCCAGGTAATGAACATACATGAAACCTGCATATGCTATGAGATGTTACCAATCTGCCAGCTCTTCTATTAGAGGACAACAGAAAGCTGGGTTTTTTTCATTCCACCATGGAATTATTTAAAAAACACCAGGCTTCTTAGCAATTGAGTAGATTTCTGCTATAAGACAGCGCATAAAAATGCCCTGCCTCCACTTATAAAAAGAATAGGCATGTGATACTCTTCTAAATGATGGGATTGATATTCAAATTGTAAAGTATAAAAATAAACTAAAGGTCTTGACTGCCATTTTCATGTGTTTTGATCTTGAATGCTATTTAGCTTGCAGTAAGCAACTCCTCCAGACATGACTTGAATATGTCACCTACTCTTTCCAAAAATTCTTTGTTACAAGGGAGGTCTCATCCCTCCCATGTTAGCAGAAAAGGAAGAATAGCTAGTGAGCAAAACAGGCCATCAATAAAGCCAGGAAAAGGCTGAGCTACCTTTGAGATCTATCACTATGGAGAAGTCTGAGGGCAAGGAGGCTACAACTGCCTGCCAGGCAGTGCAGGAAAAGGAAAGTGTTTCCCAAACAGCTCACCTGCCTTGGCAGCTAATAAAATCTGTAGAGTTAAACTGCCGTAAAAGTAGCATGGGGGGAACCAGACCTTTATAGTAGAAATAGATTTGTCTTCAACCCTACATACTTCTTGCCACCTAAAATCATAGCCTCGTTAGGGCTAGGGTGGGTGCAAAGGGCAGGAAGGTTTTAATGTAAATATTTTTGGTAAAAACAATCAGATTCAAACACAGATGAGTGAAAAGGTTGACATTCAAGAATAATTTCAAAGGTGAGACTTACTTTTCTGCTAGCAGAGATACAGCTCTGCATTTTCCTGTCTCTTGAATCTGGTCTGATCACTGGGTAAACAACTCTGCATGCCCAGAACGATTCAAAGAGGAACAAGACTTGGAGAGCAGTCATTACTTGAATGCTTTTCAAGACATCTAGCATATATGATTGTAAACACATTGAGAACTAGTAGGAGGATCAATAATAAATCAGTAAGTGAGTAAGTACAGAACTGATCCTTTTTTATGCAATTATAGTTTTAAATAATCTAATTTGTATTTTTTTCATTTCCTCTGAGCCACCAAACCATTAATCTCTAAAAATATTGTTTGTTCTCTTTTGATTGGCAGTCATTAAAAAAAAGAGAAGAAGGAAATTAAAAGAGAGAAAGAGAAAAAAAAAGAGGGAAAGAGACAAAAAGAAGGAAAAAAAGAAAAACCTCCTCATGTAGGGACAAGTGTTTGCAGAGACATTTGGACTTCATTAAGCATGTTCATTAGGTTCATTAGGTGAAAGTGTCATACTCTTAAAAAGAAAATGAATAGATTTTAGCATATCCAGACCATGTATTAAAATGGTATCAAAACTTATAAATTCCAAAGCATAATGTTTGACAGTAAGCTGTCATGGAAGCAATAGATTCATTATAAAAATGCTAGAAGTGCATACATCTCATTGACTGTTTATCATTAACTGCATGGGATGCTGATAGGAAATGTCTAGCTATAATTTATATTTCTGATGACTCTCAAATCTATTACTCACCTCTCTCGAGTTTTATAGCTCCTCTGGACAGAATAGAAATTGAACAGCAGAGTAGGTTTGGGAGGGGAATTTTCTGCTCTTGCTGTTCTCTATTATCTCATCCCTCCAGCCTGAGCTGTCACTGACATGTGATCAGACCCACACTGCCCAAGTGTTTCTCAGAAAATAAGGTTTGAAAATAAAAAATAAAAGGGAAATAGAGATATTTAACTACTATCTCCTTTTTAAGTCTTGCTGCAATTGTACTCTTAAAAAACACATTATGGGTAAAATCTTAAATATGTAGTCAGGTGTAGCATGAAGAAAAGCTCTGTTAAGGATAGCATAAGTTTAAAGACTACAAAGACCTGAAAAAGAGTCCCCAGGAAAACAAAGAAAATAAATTCATGAAATATTCAGTAAACCAAATATTCCTTTGTGCTAAGTTTTGGGTCCAAGATAACTAATTTTCTAAAGAAATCCTTATGTGTGCAGAAACTCTGTAACAGAATTAAAGCTAAAACTTGCAATTTATTCCATTCCAATTATCAAATAGAGTTTAAAATTCATATAATTGTGTACTAAGAACTATCTCTGGTTTTTAAAGTCCTGTAACTGTTAGATCAATTACCTACCCATTAATTGCAAAAGACTTCATTGAACTTACAAAAGGAAGGGCTTATTCTGTTCTCTTTTGAACTAGTCTACATGTTTGTACAGATGAGCTTCAGAACACTGTGCAATTTCTCATGGCAGACTTTATTTCTTTTTTATTGACTATGCCTATTACATTTCTTCCTTTTACAGCACTTCCACAAACTTTAGAAAGAGGACAGGCAGTAATAGCAGAGCTTAGAGGCATATTTTTCACATGAATACCAAGTTCTCGTGTAGCAAAACTTTGCTTGAGAAATCTGCATTCTTTTTTTTTCCCAGAGGGAGAAAAGGAAACAGTTCTTGCTTCAGACCCCCACGTAATCTAATCTGACAATTAATCCCTGAAAGAAAACACAGAATGCTCATCACATGATCCACATTCAATAATGCAATTTTATTCAAGCGCAGGTTCATAACAGCTGATGTAAAAGCAATGCACGATGAAAGCAGGTATCTACTGTAAAGTGTGCCTCATTTCTGTGAAGGGCTGTGTGAGTGCAGGTCTGCCTCTGTATAAGATTTGAGCTGCATCTTAAATATTTCTCTTAAGAAAAGCTAATTTATATAAATATCTCATGGCAGATCTAATCCAGATTTTACCTTGGATATAACCAAGCAAGTCTAGAACAGAAGCTCAAGGTCCTACACTCATTCCTAGAAAATCTATCTACAAAAATTATTGTCTCTTCTCTCTGCAATAAAATTATATTTTCAAATCTAACAAAAGATCTGATGTAGTCAAGGAAAGGTTTTTTTCCTCAGTCATTAAGATCAGTCTCTTTCTTATACCTAATATTGTTATCAAAAGATTTTTTTTGTAACATAGCAAGTTATACTGAAAAAATTCTACCTGAAAATAGAATTAAAAGTTAAATTTTCACTGATAAAAGTATCTTTACTGTGATCTGATGGGTGGGAAGGAGGGATCAGGTGTTTCAGCCAGACAAGTTATACAACTGAAATGCCCAAATAATGAAGACGTAAAGGTTAAATTACTGTATAACTGCCTACATCAAAGCTATTTTCTTTACAACATAAGAAAGGTTTAAGCGAATGTCAAATGTGAAAATAGCTAGGCAGTAAAATTATTATTCAAAATTATTGGCAGACTAAATCACGTACCATAGTTAAAAATAAATTAATTCTCAGCAGGTTTTGTCCAGGTTGCCAGGACTAATATTAAAGCTTTGAAAGGTGTGTTATATCTGGAGTTGAGGCATATAAAATTGATATGAGTATCTTCCGCTCACCTGTAACTCATGGGCATTCGAAAACAGCCCTATTACTTATAGTTCCAGAACATGTTGATTATTTAATTCCAGCTGTTGTTTCCATCTCAGCTTACCTGAAGATCAAAAAAGCCCATGGGATTTAGTTAAAGACCCACACACATAAGATTATCATAGAGTCATATCATAAAATCATAGAATGGTTTGGGTTGGAAGAGACCTTAAAAATTATCTAGTTCCAACCCCCTTCCATGGGAAGGTCCACCTTCCTCTAGACGAGGTTGCCCAGGACCCCATCTAACCTGGCCTTGAACACTTCCAGGGATAGGGCATCTGCAGCTTCTCTGGGCAGCCTGTTCTCTATCCAGCCTGCACTTGTGCTTGGGATTGCCCTGTCTCAGGGGCAGGAGCTTCCATCTGGCCTTGTAGAACTTAATATTCACTGAAGCCTGTCATGTTTCCTCTGGATGGAATCCTTTCCCTCCTGTGTGTCAACTGTACCACACAGCTCGGTGTCATTGGTAAACTTGCTGAGGACACAATTTCACTGCCTATGTCACCACCAAAGATGTTAAACATAGGTAAGAATGTAAAAGAAGTAAAATGCAAGATTGTCCAAGAAATTGCAGCGGAAATTTATGCAGCATGAAACACAAGTGCCTAATATGCACAAATGTTTTATGCAGAAATTTAGAAGAGGACATTGGCTGTGAGAAGAGAGAGTGCTTCCCATTACAGAAAGACTTTTAACAAATTGAAGTGAGGAAGAATGAAAATAGAAAAGGTGCAGAAGAAACCCATCCAGGATGGGATGAAGAAATCTATCCAGATGCATAGAGGACATGTCACATAGGAAAAACTGTCTCATGCCATTAGTCTGGACCAAAACACATAGAATAAAGAAGATGCAGAGGAAGATGAATATTGCAATGTCCAGCATGATGAGGAGTTGTGCTGCTGGCTGGAGCAGCACCCACAGAGCTTCAGGTACAGAAAGAGATAACACTGATCCAACCCAGCAGGTGTGATCCTCTATGAACTTTTCCAGCTGTGGGTAGGATTGGGCAGAAGGTTTTTAAGTAAAGCACCTTTACCTTTATGGTTTATTGTATCAGCCTGTCAAAACCATACCCTAGCCTCCAAGGGGTGTCCCAGTCAGGTGAAACACTACCGGAAGCATTAAGTCCCTATTCAACACCCTCACTTGGTCCAAGAAAACTGGTGGCTCAGATTTACTTTTGCTTCTCTCTGCCATATATTTATGTGTCTTGACTGTTTATTTCATACCATTTCAGAGGATAAGGGTTTGGTCTTTTTCTTTCTCATAAAATATTTTGAAAAGTCTGATTTTCATTTTGATATAAAAAGAAAACAAGTTTTTTTTCAGAACATTGACATTTTTCACGAAACAGTGTGCAGGGAATTTTTGTCAGCCTGAAGCCTCTGTGCTGAAAAGAAAAGTTGTGTTTACCAGCATTGCTGGGAAAAAAAGAAGATGGCTTCAGGTGCAAGACAGAATTGGGTGTCATTCCTGGAGGCCTGGCTTGAGTTTCATCTTCGGTAATTGGACATTTTCTGAGGAGGTTTTTTCTTCTTTTCATCAAAACAGATCCTATTACAATGATATCTAGGGGGAAAAAAATGAAAAGAAAAGAAAAAGAAAATCTGTCTAGGTCACTGCATTTTGCAGGACTAACCATTACAAATCACCACCATCCCTATATCCAGGCTGCGTATGAATACCTGCCACAGAGCCCAATGCAACGCCACTGCAAATTCACCTCCTCCACAAAACATAGTTTTCCTCTCTAACCTGCAGGGAAATAGCAGAATTGCCAGACAATCAAAATACATGTTTTTGAAAAGGTCAAAGGATTCCAGCAAAATATTATATTTCATGTAGTGTACAAACCATGAAAATGTTGATGTTTCATTACTGAGAAAAAAAATTTTAACAAAAACAGAATCTGACTTTTTTTTATATTTGGGACAAAGACTGTGGCAAAAAGAGAAATGGGCAGACAGCTACCATCATATGAATATAGGGTTTTGTGTTTTATAGTAATTTTGTCTTATGTAAAAGACATTCAACAACCTGAATCTTTAGTTATCCATCAGAAACTTACTCTGTTTCATGGCAGGGCTACCTCTTAAAGCCAATACACTAGGAAAAAATGCAAGTTGCTGTCTCTGGCCCAATTCAAGCATGAATGGACCCAATTAACTTTTTTTTCTTTTTTTTTTTAATCATCTCCTTCATATTGCTGGGACACCAAGGCTACCAAGCCTCTTTATTCCCATATATTTAGTTCTCACTATAGCAGTAATGCACTCTACAAGGCATCAAGCCTGTTAATCAGAAAAGCTTTCAAAGCCTCCTTAGTTCTAACAATTTTATTGCAGATAAGTAAGCAGCTGAAACTGCATAAGTTCAGGAGCTGCAGTAACTCAAATAGCCAATCTGGAATAGGAGAAAATTGAATGCACTGTTCTCAGCAGCTTTGTCTCGACTGGGAGAACGGAATTATTCTTCAAGTATTACCATGTGCCAGAAGAAAGCATTACTTAGGATTGACTATTGCCTGTCTAATTGCAGCACTGAACCAAATAATTTGAAATGATAGCTATCTAAAGCCAAATTGTAAAGTGAATAGTGAACAAAGCAATAAATAATAGAATTACACATACTATATGTGATTGCTCATTGAATCAGATTGCCGGTCATAAGAAAAGTCAAAAGTAACAATCAGCCTCATTACTACAGAAAAAAGGAAATGCCACTAACTGTTTCTAACTCCTGTCATCAACATACATTGTGAAAACAAGCTGGCAAATCTCTTTTGATTATACTGGACCTAACCTTAACCTTACTCCTTTCTTATTCCTAGGGGTGGGGTGTCTCATACTTTAAGGATGGTTTCCTCACTGTATAGAGTGCATGTAATTCCTTGGTCTCTCACAACACTGGCTGTTTTCACTCAGAAAATGAGCTGCAAAGCACACCCAAAAGGAAGGAGTAAAGGCACTGGGAAAGAGGAGCATCACTTGTGTTAAGGAAGATGCTCTCAATTTGTTCTGGTAGATGAGACTGCATGTCTCCAGTGAGATTCTCCCCAGGGACTTGGATGAGCTACAGATATTTGCAACATATATGTGTCTCTCTCAATATGTATGTATGTATGCGTGTATGTGCATGTATACACGTAAGGAATCCAAATACTGTCCCAGTTTGAGGGTCATCCCTCATGTGCATTGAAAATGCCCAATTCAACTGCAACACAAAACAAATAAGCTAGAGACGCATTTCTCACTTTGCAGCATGTGCAAATGGCATGCAAGTTTATTTAAGTCTTTCCAGTACAGCAGCAGGGTTACTTGTAAGAGGATAATTTTGCATTTTGCTGTCTGAGAGCTTTTTCTGTATAATTGTTAGTATGTGTGGCAACTGACATTCCAGGCACTGCAATCTATTCCTTTCCACTGTTACAAGCAATGTCAAAGGAGCTTCATATGTACCTTTTTCTGTTCTCACTGCATTATTTATCAAATGAATATGAAATCAAAATGTTGATGCACAGAACAATATGTTAAACACTCCAATGTGCAATGCCAGCTTAACCTTGTCAACCTTCCACCATGGGCCAAAGGTAAGTTTCCTACTGTTTTAACCAGCATTTACCACTTCTCCTTCCCCTCTTATATTACTTTTTTTTTAAGCTTTCCTGTTTTCTTTTTCCCCCTACACTTCATGTTCAGGAAAAAAAAATCCACATAAGCCCTTGGTGGTGCATTTTATTTTATAGCTGATGACAATGCTACCCAAGAGATTTCAGCACATACACCCTTGCTCCCAACAAACCTAGAGACAGGTTGAATCTATAATTTACTTCTAACCTTGCCTGAATACTGAGTTTTTAATGAAGTGCTTTCTCTAACTCCCTAATATTTATCTATTTATTCCTTGATGTCTCATATCTACTACTGACTTGATTTCAGGTTCAGGTTACTTTCTGAGCACGTCAGCACCAATTACTTGTAGGACTAGGAGATGCAGATTACAAGAACTTAATGGACACCTTAACTAAATAAATCACATTCTCACTACTCTAAGCATATCCTACAACCACGTTCTTATACCACGTAGGTTTAAAAATCCCAATCTTGAAGCACAAGCCCAGCAACATGGATTTCTCTAGTAGCTGTTGCACAAATCCTCTTTCTCATCAGACTCTGCTTTACTGATTCCTTGTACCATCAATATGAAAATTCATAAGGACTTGGGCCTCACTTCAACAGATCTTGGGAGGGAAATAGAAAAGGGAATCTCTGACTCAAAGACCACATTGCAGATGGCAGCTCTCTTCAAATCCCCACAAAAGGATAGGGAAAATGTGAGAGAATTGATCATCATTGTAGGAAATATTTTCAGATGATTTGCCTTAACAATAGGTTAACTAGACTGGACACCAGATACCCACCAAGCCATTCTGTCATTCCGCTTTCTCAGCTGGACAGGGGAGAGAAAATAAGCTGGAAAATAACTCGTAGGTTAAGATAAGGCTACTTATTAATCAAAAGCAAAAGTTTGTGTGTGCACAATCAAAAAGAAAAACCAACAATTTAATTCTCTACTTCCCATCAGCAGTGGTGTTCAGCCACTTTCCAGGAAGCTGTGAGCTTCAGCACATGTGGTGGTTGATTGGGAAGGCAAATATTGTAAATAACAAATGCCCCCACTCCTACTCCTTTTCTTAACTTTTGTATCTGAGCTGATGCCATATGGTATGGAATATACCTGTGGTTACTTTGGGCTAGCTGGCCTAGATATTTCCCCTCACAGGATCTTGCCCACCCCAGAATATTGATGGGGGGAAGTGCTGGGGAGACAGTGCTGATGCTGTGCCAGCCCTGCTCAGCAGCAGCCAAACGTGTGTTATCAACACCTTTCCAGCTACCAGTGCAAGGCACAGCACTGTGAGGGCTGCTAGGGGAAAATGAACTCCTCCTCAGCCAGACACAATACAAAATGCCATGCAGTTTTGGGGGCTTCGAAGCAAATTAAGGATAGGAAGGATAAAAAATGCCCACTATATATTTCTCTGCAAAGTATCCACTCCCCACTACAGCTGTTAGTTTTAGTCCAAAGTGACTTTCTCTGCATAAGAAGTCATACAAGCACTTGTGTATAGACTTTCTCAAATTATTTGTTATTTTGGTTACAGTTACATTTGTTATTTGGTTACAGTTTTTTTTTCTGTTCTACTCCAATACAGAATGAGTGAATTGTCGCTATCATTTTAGGTTTAGCTTGCACAGATACATTTTGGGTGTCTGGTTTTGGCTGGTTTTAAGCTAATGGAAATAAGCTTCCATTTTCTCCATACTGTTGGAGACCAAACACTACTGGATATCATGCCACTGGCATTCAGACAATACTGAAAAATTGAGATAATATTGCTGTTATCTGCACTATGTGAACCTATTTATCTTTAAATCCTTGGCCTCAGTGATGTTTAATTATTACTGGCATTAATTTTTGCCTACAAAATCCCAAGATGCATGTCACTGAAAATTGCCAGTGCCACAAAAAGGCACTGACAAAAAAGAAATTAGGATAAACCAATTAGAACTGAATGCGACATTGCAAACTATTTGGGAGAAGGAACAAAGCAAGCTTTGATCACTTATTGCTTTGATAGGGACCTAAGGAGGATACAGGCTCAACTTGGACACATTAGTGCTATGCCTGTGACTTCTATGGAGTTATGTTCTCTAACAGCAGCTAAGGAGCTGTTACTACATACTTCCTAACCAAAAATTTAGGAAGATTTGCATTTTATGTGCTTTTAAATGTGCTGCTTCCTGTGTATGCTAAAGGCAGTCCTTTCATCATCCAACTACAGATAAAAGCAAAAAAATGCAGGAAAATACAACTACATACAAATGGCCTTAGAAAACATGGATAAAAAAAATCTAAGGGGAATTCATTGCACTAGCCAGGTTTCAAAATAATTCATTAAACAGATACCACTTGTCCTGTCACTGACTATCAGTCTGGAAATGGATAATGTTCTAAATGTGTCTGCTTTCATCACATATTGTCCCACTATCACAGTTGGTAACATTAGCTATGTTCAGGAAGCACTTTACAGTCTCCATTGCTATCTTATCAATACCACCACAAAAAGAAGGAAATACATGGGGGAAAAATAATCATAGCAGTCTATGGTAATAGTTGAAAGCATAATGCTTCTGTCTAGCAGACAAAAAACCAGCTTGCCCTATAATCCTACATGTCTGTGGAAAACAGAACTTTAATAATCAGTTTGAGACTTGCCATTTAAGTTTACAGCAGCAAGTCTGTCATATTTGTTGCTAACATTCTGAATAATCCTTAAAAACAGTAATCTGCTTATCATTTATCTTTTAATATAGCATTATTATTTCAGGAAAGCATGCAACAAGGTTGAAATGGCCTTATTCCAACAACAATAACAACAAAATCAATCCTTTTCTACAAATTTGATATAGGCAGGCAGTGTACTATTTGAAAAAGTTCAGTGAACCATGAAGACTGGCATATGCACCATAAAATTCAAGCTTTATTTGATGAAGTTATTGAGCATTGCATTTACCTCAACCAAGGTTTAAAGCAATCATCCATATTTTTACTGTCATCTCAAGTAGGAAGATTTGAATATGAAGAAAATCAGATTGCTACTTCTGAGAGTTTCAAAGGGATCTGAGGAGGGGCACAGAAAAGATCCTTGGTGTTTAATGAAAAATATCTGTTCAGTTCAATTATAACACTAGAGGCTCAGCACAGTGCAAAACTAAAGGGGGATGAAAAAAGATAAAAAAAGACAGTACAATAATAACATGAAAGAATTTTGTTCTCTAGCTTTCTGATTAAAAGTGTATTTTCATGTCAGCTTTAGGAGAAATTATGTTCAAAGCCTGTTTGCAACAGAGTCTGTTTTAATTTGTCAAAGGTTTACATTGTATAACTCGATCGCATTAATTGCAAAGAATGTCTTCCCTATTGTTTCACTACACTTTTAAAGACAAACAAGAGGAATCCAGCTCCTGTGGTACCACCAGGTGTGACAAGATGTTTTCTTTAGACAGATGCCTGCTCATCACAGCTTAGGGCTAACTAGTCAAAGTGGGAGCTTGCTGGAGTCCAATATCTTGTTGTTGTTAATGTCAGTCAAAACATTGGAGGGATCAGTTTAGGGATCAAATTCACAAGCTCAGGAGATGTGTCTTCCTCATATGATCAACTTGACTGACGCCAACATAACTAGAGAGAGCAGGTAAGTGTTTCAGAGATTATATTCCCCTGCATCAACAGAGTGACATATAAAAGACTCATCTCTCAGATGGTTACAAATAAGCTTATATTAATCGAGTCTTGCACAGGTTTAGATTCAACACAGCACAAGAGGGCACAACAAGGTCAGTGTGCCTTCCAACGCTCTGCTCAGTAGCAAGATAAGCTTATTAGAGGATACATGCCTAACATTCTCTGACAGTCCTGAACAAACATCTTCAGTTCTGTGGCAAATCTTTCATCAATAGTCTGGTCTTTTTAGCAATAGCACAAATCCCTAACTTTAATTGGCTACCCTGCCAGAGAAGATTCTGAGTCACCTCCTCCTTCTATCTTCTACAAGAGTGTCCAAACCACCAAGTGACACAGCAGACTGAAAAGAGTCCCAAGAGGGACCACTTGCCTTTAACCTTGCCCACAAAAATCTAGCATAAAGCTGAGAAGGACTACAGAGATCTAAATGGAGTAAAACCTAGGAGACTGAAACTCTCTAGTATAGAGGCTAGAGACATGCAATAGACAGAAACTCCTTGTGTCCACTTGCTCTAGTGAATCATTCTAAATAAAATGTTGAAATTTTCAGAAAGCCCAGAACTCAGGTCTCCCTCTCTGCCTTCAAAGCACTGAAGTAGGCATTTGAGTGCTAGCAAGATCTCAGTACCCCAGTTAATATCTGGGCCTCTTGGAATTATGAAAGTATCACAGCAAAAATAAACATTGCACAGTAGTGCATTTTACTTTCAAGGGTGACAGAAGCTTTGAAGTGATTTTTATGAACAGAGAAGGAACAGGAGAGGATTTTGGTAATATAGTAGCCCTTAAGGTTGAGTTCACTGGAAGCCATATTAGTTCTAAAATAATTTTCATAGACAATATGTTTCTGTGGTAGAGACCCCAGTAGGCAAACAGAAACATCACTGTTACTCAGAGGCTTTGTTCACTCTGCTGAGAAAAGGAGGATTGAGCCTGAGTGTTCACCTTGTTGTCCACATGACTCAACTGTAAGTCCTTAATGTGACACCATGACAGCTAACTCCAACAATCTCCTAGTAAGAAAGTTGCTCTAAGTAGCGTTGACAAGAACTGGTCTGTGTCACTTGACATCTGGGCCAGAAGTCAGTCCTTGGCCCTTGTCTGTGCCTGTTGGTGCACCCAGGAAATCAGTGATTGTGTGAGCAGGGTCCTGAGTCCCTTGAATAGAGAAGCAATGGGAACTTTGCAGGTGAGGGTGAATGAGCAGACTCCAGAAAACTAACAAGAATGAATTAGGTGGCAGGAAAACGTTCAATACAAAAATCAGTTAGTAAATAAATGGAGCTGCCTGGAAACAAAAATGTGTATCTGATAGCCTACACTGTAAAGCATCAGACCTGTATCACAACCTTCCCCAGAACCAATACACTGAATAAAGTGTTCCTTCTAGCTCAAATCACCAATTTGTCAGCTAACAGAAGCAAGCAAAGGCAGACACAGCTCATGACAATATGTACTTTGGGACTCTGAGCTAATTTGCTATACTGCAGCATTGCAGAATATGACAATGCCCTTAAAAACAAACAAAAATGTTTATTTTCTGACTGCAGTCCACTGGAGAAACAGTTCTTTGATGTTGCTGTCCCACCATGAATTTAAAGGATATGGATAATTTACAACCTTGATTAACAATCTCAGAGCTGCAATAGCTCATCCTCTTCACATCCCATCCTTTTTATTGAATGTGTTTAAGTATTCATGAACACATGATGGTAATCTTGTTAACACTATGAAAAGCAATGACATCCTCATTATAAACTGCTTGAAAATGCTCATGATCCTTTCACCAGAATGAGCTTTGTACAATTAGAAGCCTGAAAAAGTCACAGGTGCACAACACAGGGTGATAAAATTGTAATTTTAAGGTACAATGGCATTGTAATGTCCAGGACAGTAAATTTTGCAGATACAGACAGAGGGCAGGAAAACCAGTACTCCTTGTAATACTAATTTCTCTTTTGTGTTCAATTGTGTCCTGCTTGTATATTCAGGCTGAAAAAATCCCATAGATTTCAGGGGACAGAAGGTAATTCTATCCAAATCCAATAAAAGGGAGCTATTTAAGACTCCCTGCCTTTCTCATCATGGCGAAAATAAGTTTGTTTTCTGGGATCAAAAATGACCTTAGGATATTTGATGAATGTCTCTCTGGTTTTCTCTAGAGATGTAATATACCATTAGTGATATTTTTATCTATTCTAATAGGTTAACTGCTTGCTGTGGAAATGGGTGTGATAGAGCTTTAGTCATGAAAAGGCTGTTTGGGCAACACTCAACAGGATGTTCAAGCTGAGTTGACATACTGTCAGACCTTCTACGTATCTCTTGTATAGTTAGTTCTGGAATTTCAAAATATATTCCTTTCCTTTTCTATGTTTTCATTTTCTTACCTTTGTGCATCAGATCTCTGAATTGCTGGATATTGACAAGTAGAAGAGGCCAAAGACACATATTAAAATAGAAATGCCTACAAGCCAACCAGAGGCTGTCCTTAAAAACACTGAGATGTGCTGTCACAAGCACTTCCACAGGTGCAGAGGGAGATAGAGACAGCAGGCATGTAGCAGATTTTAAGAAACAATGAACCCATGTAGTAGCTGGTTTGACATTTTGTGATGGAAGTGAGGCTTTGAGATCTGAATCTCATTTATCATTTTGGCCTTTCAAGAACTGATAGGAAAAGAAACAATTTCAGCTACAGTTCAGAATTCCCACTTAGTCAGTTAATCAAGCCAGTGTTAAGTGGGATAATGGCAATGGAGGAAGAAAAGATAAGGCAGATGTGTCACACTGTCTGGAAGAGTCATATTTGACTTAAATACCTTCACTGTCCTGGAGAGTTAGCGAAAGATTTCATTTACCTCACTGGAGACTTTCTGTTCAACAATCACTGCAGGCAAACCAAATGAGATAGAATAATATCAAACAATCACAGAATCAGAGAATATGCTGAGCTGGAAGGGACCCACAAAGCATCATCAAGTCCAACTCCTGGCCCTGCACAGCACCATCCTCAAGAGTCACACCATGTGCCTGAGAGCATCGTCCAAACACTTCTTGAGCTCTGTCAAAGTTTGTTGCTGTGACCACTTCCCTGGGGAGGCTGCTCCAGTGCCCAGCCCCCATCGGGTGAAGAACCTTTTCCTAATATTCAACCCAAACCTCCCCTGACACAGCTTCAGGCCATTCCCTTGGGCGCAGTCTCTGTCACCATAGAGCAGAGTTCAGCAACTGCCCCTCCTCTTCCTCTCACCAGGAAGCTGTAACTGCAGCAAGGGCTCCCCTCAGTCTCCTCCAGGCTGAGCAGACCAAGTGACCTCAGCTGCTCCTGTCACAGCTTTCCGTCACGGCCCTTCACCATCCTCATTGCCCTTCCTTGGACATTCTCTAACAGTTTAATGTCTTTCTTACACTGTGGCACCCAAAACTGCGCACAGCCCTCAAGGTGAGGCTGCCCCAGTACAGAGCAGAGCAGAGCAGAGCAGAGCAGGAAAATCCCCTCCCTTGACTGCTGACTCATATTCAAAGTGGTTATTTTGAAAACTGGACCTGCTTCTCCGCTGTCAGAGAAACCTACATAAGCATAAATTCTTCTGGAAATAAGTGGAGATGTAGCAAACACTTCTGCAAAAGTGTTGCATATTGCATTTTTTTGGCACTTAGCCTGCCTGGATGTACATAAGCACATAAAGCAGAGCAAAATTCAGCCCTGTGCTTCCAGTAACAAGAATATACTTTGCATTCAGGAAAGCTTCTAAGCGCATTTTTAAGGTTAAGTGTGGGATTCATCACTCTTCTTCATCCTGGAAGTCATTTCTAGCAACATTTGGGTGCATTCCTGCCAATATAAGCTGCCAGAGCTGGGCACATTTCTCTTCCTGTGAATGAACTATTCATATCCCCAAAAAGCAATTTCATCCATTCCAAAACAATTTTATGAATTCAACATTAATTTGACAAATAGTTTCAGCTGGGAAGGATTCTTAAACTTAGACTGGTAAAAAAATACCTGAAACAACCACTTTTTTCCTCCAGTTGTCACCAACCTTGACAGAAGAGTGCTTCTTAAAATGGACTCAGGCCCCTATCTGCCACTAAAGAAAGGTTCCTGCACAGCACAGGGTACATTATCTAAAATTATCTGCTCAATATCTCTTCTTAATACTGTTCAGCTTTGTATAAACTGCTTATGGAATTCCCTGGAACAGGGGCTGGAAGCCAGGTGTCAGATCCTGCCAAGTGGTCTACTGCAAACCAACATCCAAAGAAGGAAATTAAATGCTTCAATGAACCACCACCCTTGTTCCTAAAACTGGCCTTCCTAGATACGTAGATGTTTCATGCCTTCTGTCAGGACCATCTCCAAAGAGTGTAGTTGAATTCTGTTATCTCCTTTGTTTCTCACATCTGACTTATAATTGTTCATTCATTTATTCATTTATATTTATTTCATCCAAGCTAGTAAGCTTGGATACTAAAGCAAACTCTGATGTCACTGACCCTTGAGAGGAAGACCCATTTGATCAAATAAAACTATACACAGATAATTGTGTGAAGTTGTCATTAGCCATTAAACGGCTGCCTGCTTCCCTGCTGAGGTACTTGTCTTAACAGTCACTAATCCAGTGACACAACTGAGGTCTTTACTGAAGGATCATCTGGATTTATTGTCCTCAGTGGTTAAATACTGATACGGAGTGATTCCATTAGGAAACCATTTAGAGTGTGGAGCTGGAATGCAATGTGTAATTCTTAAAGCTAGTCACAAGGAGGAGAATTTGTATTTAGCATGTCAACTGAAAAAGAAAAATATCCATGTATTTGAGTAACTATTTTAAAAGGAAGCCTTTCTAGGGGATTGTTCTTTTGGTTGGTTTTGGGATTTGCGGTTGTTTTGGGATTTTATTCCCAAATTTTAACTTAGTCTGAAAGAATTGAGACTTCCAGAGAGAAATGGGTTGAAGACATAAAAATGTGTCTCTGACATGTAGGAGAGAGACAGAAATATTTCTTCTTAGCTAATTCAGGGTCACTTTATGCCAAGCACTCAGAGCAGCTGCTGTGGGGAAAAAACCCTGTTAACAGGACGTGCTATGTCCAGAGCAGAACTTCTGATCACTTCTTAGCATTGACCCTAAAATCTTTTGAAGCAGCTACACCTCATCTTAGACTCAAAGTCAGACTTCATAGGATGATTCATTCCCTGAAATCTGTTAAAAGAAAGTGTTATAAATGCGTGCGTCCACTGACTTTTGTCTCCTTTTTAAATCAAGCACCTTACTCTATGCAAATTTGGAGTCAAAGATGCATTTCAGATGTAATAAAGCCAGCAGGCCCAGGATCAAGAAGTTTCTCAGGTGAAGAAACCAAATCTGCTTATACGAAGGAAAAAGTCTTTTCCTGCAGTGTCAGAGTAATATGTTCTTCAAGTCCTGACCATTATGCATTCCATTTATACCACTTCTTTAATCAAAGCTGAACCTGGTGAATTGCAAATAAGAACGAAAACATTAAATGTGAAAGGCCAACTTGCTCATCTATATTTTTTGTCAAAGTGACAGTTTTAAAATTACATAGGTAAAATACTTCACTAAATAGGGTTATAAATGTGTAATTCATCATGGCAGAACATTTTTATGTGGTTTAAAACTACTCTTTTATTTCAAGAGGTGAGGACGCAAAATGGTAGGCTTATTCTTCATCCTTTCATTTTGCAGTTTATTTTTGACATAGCAAAGATGCAGCATGGTTGGAAAAGCTCTTGGAATGGTATTTGTACCCTTCTCTTTCTAAGCTGTTGCTTACCAGTAAGCATATTTCAAAGGTGAGCCAGATTAGTGTGTGTGCATACACAGCACAAGCCTGTTACTGGATAAGACCGTCAATGTTTCACAAAGCCCTAGTGCTGGTAAAATGGGGACACTGTTCTGCGCCTCGGCCCCTCTGCCCACTCCCACCCCACCCACACACACCACACTCCCCACACTCCCCACACCCCCTTGACTCCTTTCCACAATCCTCTAGTAAGGTTCTGTGTTGCTGAAACAGATTTGTTACCCCACTGTTAATGGGAATTCCTGAGTTATCATTCTGCAGCATAGTGTTGGGTATATGGCTCCCCAGTGGCAATGGATTTGTTACTCTTTAAACACATATCACTGGGAAAACTTAGAGGAAAAGGTAAGAATTAAATCTGAAGAAATAAGGTAAATGCTTTACCAGAAACTCTCATTGTTTTGCTGTAATTTACCTGGAATCATCGTTCTTCATTGCAAGTGTGAATTCACATGCTGAGATTGCAACAAAGGATTAAGATAAAACTCCTGGTTATGAGTTGGGAAAGAAAAACATCATTGCAAGGTCATATAGAGAAGAACATCACTGCATCCAGGTAGTCTGCTGCATATGATGTTTTTGAGAGGCTGGCAAGTACAGAGCTTGAGGCAGGATGAGGACCTGTCACAGAGAGAAAGAAAGAAGAAAGGAAAATGTGATCTGACTCCTGTTACATCCCAGGGAGATTGTTTCCAAATTCCACACCGGTACTAGGTCAACCACAAAGACAGTGACCCAGAATAATATACCTCAGGTCTGACATTAACCCCAGTGCCTTGTGGGTCGTGGTTCAGAGCATTTCTCCCGTGTGATGGTGAACATCTGTCAAGGAACTAATTTCTTTCTCCCATTAAGTTCCCTGGGTGTGAGATTGAGGCCACCATGGAGACCTGAGCAATAAAGTTAACCAAGAGCTGCACTTTGATTTCAAGAGCTTTCAGTTGCATATTCAGTCCCTATATGGCCTCAGTCCCAGAGGGCATTCACCAAAAAAATCCCCAGTACATGAAGGCTGTGAATCTCTGAATGCTTTGGCATGCATTTAGGGGAAGATTATCTCAGTGCTGCTGCTTTGAACCCTCTGCAGGAAGACATGATGCCCAGATCCTTGAGGAACCTGCTGCCATTCCTGAGAAACTCAATAGTTTGCTGCTGACTGTGCTCCTTGCCTCTCTTTTCCTTTAGTTTGGATTTAATCACAGGATTGTTTCCCATTTCCCTGTGGCTGGACAGGCAATCTCAGGTGGACACATTTTTACTGTAGGTAGCTAGAGCTTTCAAAGTAAATGGGGTGACATCACATGTTTTATTATGAAAGGAAAACAAAATATTTTTTTTTATGTTTTCTGATGCTTTTTTACTTACCTCTGGTAAAAAAGCAAAACAAGCTGTGATGAGGCAGTTGCATAAACCCATAATTTGGCAGCCAATTAGTCTTTGATTTAGACAGTTGCTTTTTGAATATACTTTTTTTTTTAATGTGATTCCTTGCAGCTGAGAAATTTACATTTTAAAAAGTGCTTAATGCCAAGGCAGTAGTGGAATCCCACATTTGTCAAATAAGTAAACTGAGACAAAATCCAGCCCTTGTTAACATCCTAGGCTGGGACAGCTCTAACAGCAAATGAAAGAGAGGAGGGAGAGAATTTTTCCTCTGCTGGTGCAGGGCCTGTGGGGACATGCAGGGGAGGCAGAATCCTTGTTGCCTCTTCACCCCGGCTAGGACAGGGTATAAACAGATGGGCATAGCAGACAGAAATACCTCCCACATAGCTTAGAGCTACTGTGTAAATTTGTCACCAAAGGTGGAGATTGGACAGTTTAAAGCAGAATAGAAGAGGTTGTGACTGTAACCTCCTCCTGCTGACTGTCCAGAGAGGCTGCAGACACAGGTGTGACACTCGAGCTGCAGGTGTGACACTGGAGAGAAAAACAAGGTGGCCTCTAAATTTAAACTCTACCAGGGCAGGCATCTCGTTTGCAGTCTGGTTACAGTCAGCTCTCGAGGATGTGTATAAATCTAGTGGCAAGAACAAACTGCAGCTTCTGTCATAAATGCAGATGCTAGGGTTTGCTTCATTTTAAACTCAGTCATGTCAGAACCACACTGCTTTGTACTGAATACAAAAGGAGAGAAAATATACTTCCATTCACTTTAATGAGACCCACTGCTGGAAGAAACACTAGCCTTGCTGAAACAGGAGAAACACCATGAGTGTTGAACCCTACTAGAAAAAACAGTTTCTGAGTATGCAAAGCTAGCCAAAGATATGGCAATTTTCTTATGGGTGTACATTTTGGTGAAGAATGTAGTTAGGAGTCAGCTGAGTTAGAGTGGATGTGGATCAAGAATGGATATCTCTTTAATATCTCTAAAAACACATTTCTATCTTCTTTTTCAGTTTCCTAACTGGAGGCCTGATGCCAGAACACCCACAAAGCTTAGTCTTGATCAAGGCTGAAGTCTTGGCTCCTCACAACTGGGGCACACAGCACAGAGAAAACTCCTGACCTTGTTTCTTATGCTTGAAAATTTCACAAAGAAAAACCAGAAGCCTAACAGACATAGAGATAATTTCCTTAATAATTGGTCTGTCAGATGCTGCTCTTGTACTGCTCCTCCAGGAGACCAAGGGGTGTGTGGTCCTTACACATCCTGGACGGGGTTAGGGGGAATCCAGCTCCTGCTGGTGTGTGAGAAGTAGATATCTTGCAGGCTGGGGAAGAGAGAGCATCAGAGGGACCATGCAGTATACTCCAACATCTGTGAGGAGATCATCAAGAAAATGGAGAAAGGCCTATTACAACAGCACATGGTAGGAGAGAAAGAATTGCTGAGCAGGTACCAGGAAAGCATTTCTCATTCTCAGGCAAATCAACTAGTGGAAGAGGTTGCCCAGAAAAGGTTTTCCAGACCCAGCTAGATAAAGCCCTGTGCAACCTAATCTGAGCCCACAGCTGGCCTTTAGTTAGTACTGTGTTTGACTAGAGACCCTCTCATGTCCATCCCAATTTGAAAGATTTTATAACCTACCCAAGAAATTCCAGAAGGAAATGTGATGATGAAGCTGTTGTGGCAATTTAGGAAGCAGAGGGCAGCACCTCAGAAGTGCCTATAGCCCTGGGGTAGAGCTGAAAGCTAGGAGATTCTTTTTGTTTTCAAATTCCTTTGCAGAGGCAGTATGGGATTCACCTCAGCTAGCAGTGAGACCCTCAAAGTTAAATTTCCTGTCTCAGCCAGGTCTGACCCCCCCTTCATAATCAAAGGGGGAAAAGGGAAATTCCTCTTGTCATAACAGAGGGTCCAAAATGAGGAACTGGATAGGCACCATCACTTTGGAGGTTACAATGTCTCTTGTCTAGAGAGATGATGCTCAGGTGAATAGCTTGAGCATATATCTTTTGCACAGTAAAACCTGAAACAAGCCTGTCCTAAAACTGAGGGAGATGCAGGAACTGCAGGAGCTCATAGACACTCTGAGACAGGGACAGAATTTGCTAGAAGTCAGAAAAGAAGAACATGTGAGGGCATAACTCCTGCTATGATCCCCTCCAGCAGCTCTGTGCAGAGTGATGCTCTGGTTAAGGCCCCAGAATTAGGCACGGGAATGTCTACACAACAAGTGCAGGGAGAGCAGGAAAATGCAATTTCAGTGAATTGGCTGGGATGGGATTTGCCAGATTAGCTCAGCACGTATAACTAATTGTGTTTATCCTGCCCAAGCAGCAGGCATCAGTGTAATGTGCCTGGAGTTGTTATGCACTATATGTTTCTCATCCAGGTTTCCCTAATCCGTTCTACACACACATCCCTTAGGGAATCTGTCTGCTCTAGGTGTAATACTCTGGTTTAATCTCTGCTATCCTTCTGCCAGACCATGCAACTCAAGTCTCACTGGAGTCTCCTGTGTCTTCATGAGCTTCCAGGTGTGTAGGAGAGAAAGAATTATGTCTGCTCAGTTCTGGTTAGGCACATAGATCAATTTCTTCTGAGTTCTCGTGTTGACTATTTAGGACCGATCCAAAAGAGCTGTTAGGTGTCTGCAAGAATCAGCATGTGGGCCGTAGGATGCAATAACAAAACCTTTCCTTAGTTTCTCCTGGATTCTCCTAATTATAGAAGTACCCACATACTTTTTTGCATCAAACTTCCCTCAGTGCCTAAAGATCTTATGGGTGTGCATAGAAAAAAATTTCAGTTCTGACAGCCCTGATGAGTTCCAACTCACACCCAAGCCCAATTAACATTCAGAAACCCACTCTAACTCCCTCTCAGTTTCATGTTTTTCACCTAACACACCTACACAATTAGGGTCCTTATCAAACACTGTGGTTTCCACAGCTTGCTTTGAAAAGGCACCCAGAAGAGGAGGCTTCTGTTCCTGCCTTTGCACAGTTGTTACAGCAGGTCTAGATCACAGAAGGGACCTGCATTCAATCCCCACCTTTACCTAAAAGGGTTCAAGCCTACAACAACATCCCAAATAAGGGTCTGAAAAACACAGGTTCTTATATTCAGGTGGTTGGCTGCTTGTAGTCCTCAGCCTCTTACTGAAGGTTTTCCACTACATAGGAAATGGTTAATTTCATAGGTGCTGGAAGCAGAAGGAAAGAGTGTCATGCACCCACTTAGCAGAGCACCAGAACCCACATCCCTCAGGAAATGCATTCATGTTCATGCTCTGACACCAGTGATGTTTTTAATGTGCACAATCCACAGAACAAGTGAAAAGAGAGCACACTCCACACTCCAGCACCCCACAGGCAGGTGTTCACAATACCTCCAAGGAGCAGTGAGACATGGATTGCAGCCTCCCCAAGGAAATGTGGGAGCTGAGCGTGAGCTGTTGCTTCTTGGGTGACTGCACTGGGCTGTTACGTAAGGCAACACCGTTTCAGCAGCATATCTGTCTCTGAAAAAAAAACCAAAACAAAAACTAAAATAAAGTGTGCGATCTCTATACCACTTTGGAAGCTAAAGGTAAAAATACTCTGAGAGTAAAATAACAAGTTGTGGAGTCCAAGTGGATGAAGGCACCTTCTCCCATGGTAGCATATCAGAGGGGACAAGACCAATTTCTGTACTTAGATTGGCTCTGGTTTATGGTGCACTGCTTATAGAGGTAATGGCTCAGGTCTTGGGAGCATCTTCACCACCCAACCCTTTGAAAATTAATTTACATAGGCAAAGCAGCTCATTAACTGTGACCATTCTCCTTTTGCTCCAGAGCTAACCTAGCTGCCTGTAGCTGGAACTTTACCCACACCAGGTAGACATACTTCTTCCTTACAAATAAATTTTGGGTGTGATTGTTAGAATCCTCAAGACAGCAAAGCTGAAAAATGATGCTCCATGAAAAACACTTTTCATTGGTTTTAGGGAAGCCAAGCCTACTTTCCAGATTTCTTGCTCTAGAGAGAGCACAAACATTCAAAACTGAAATCGATGTTATGAGGTGATAATTTTCTTTGCACCCCTCTTTACTCGCCCCTGTAAATATATTTAAAAGGGTTCACAGAGACAAAAAGAAAAGACAGGTTCATGATCTTAAGCTGAAAGTATCACAGAATCGAAAAGTGTCCTTGTCATATATTTTTAAATCAAGACACATTTCTCTATTTCTGCCTTTTAAGTATTCTTATATGTTAGAAAGGTTTTTTTTTATTGCCACTACCTGGAAATAGTTTTTAGAAGTGTGCTCTTACTCATTTATGTTTTGATTCCCTTTTTATTAATGGTTTTAATAGATTCTTACTTTCCTGTACATTTCTGCTTGTAATTTAAAAAGATGAAACAAGTGCTTTAAACAAAAGTCCTTTCTTTCAGCCAGCAATTTTTGGTTTATGTATAATATTTTACATATAGAAGGCTTAAGAAAAAATAAATTAAAATGCTTTTGCAAGGAGCAAGACAGACCATTAAAGCTTTTGTTTTTTTTCCATAAATAGCTCAAATCTGCCATCTACTGATATAAAACAAAATTTAATGGAACCAGCCCCTTGGATTTTTCTCTGGAAAAAATATTGTTTACCTTCCAGACGTGCAAAAACAGTGCCATCTAGTGGCTAGTCCCAAGACTACGCAGGCAAAAATAAAATACATATATATATATATTTATCAAAATATCTATTGCTTCTGGCTACACAACAAGCTACTTAGCCATTTTGGAGTGGACTCAATAGGCTTAGTGTCCTGCGACTCCACAGAAATCTTTGCTGCCATCATCTGAGGTGACATATAAACCTCTACATATATTTGTAGTTTATTTTAACAGCAGCAAAAACAAAAGACATTGTGCAAATTGCTCTTCAGGTTAAATGTACCCTTTATCCCTGCTTATTTTGTAGCTTTGCTTTGTTGTTATTTTCATGTTCCCTTAATGGGATCATCTAAACTTTCAGGGATTTTGGAAGGATAAAAAATATTGATAGTCTTTAAGCTTGCTTTAAAAGTAGAGAGATCTAGCTCTTTTTTTACAAAGACAAATATAATTTGTGAAGTCAAGTGATCTGTACTTTGTAGTATGCCACAATAATAAACAAAATACATAAAAATATCTACAGTTTTGCTGAGTTTCATATTTCTTCTACCATTTGCTGAGTAGTGCTTCAAAATTGCAAATGCATCCTGTCAAGCTCAGTAAACATGAAGAGAGTAATTTTTTTTGTACACATACCACGTACCAGGATTTCAGAAACATTGTTAAAAGTAGGGAAAAGGGGCATTGCCATAGACAAGGACTGCCCTTGGGACTCAGTGCCTAAGTACCTGAAGAATCAAGTAGTCAGTTGCTGGGATTTTCAGATACTTACCTGCAAAATTGCTTTCAACATTTAGGCCATCTTGCTTAAGAATGAACAAATTCAGATTCAGGTGTGATGATACAGGTCTTTTAAATGTACTTTGGTAATGATTCCTCCTGGAATCCAATGTGCAGGCAGCCTTCTATGCATGTGTTGACTTAGAGGCTGATGAAGATTTCACAGTGCTCCCTAGTGTGCCTCTGATCAGAGGAAGAGGCTCACTGCTCACAAAAGAGTGGTGTGAGCTCCATTCTATATTAGAGGAAAGAAACTACCCTCCTTCTCTGGGTTAGCTTTCCTTAGCTTCAGACTTGCAAAGATTACCAGATCACATCTCATCCAACTGCCTGAGGGCTCTTCTAATGGTTAAGAAAATAAATGGGTGAATTTGATGCATTTTTCTTCTAAAATTTAGATACCTTCTCCTTCCTGTTGAAGTTAATTGAGCCACAAAGGCCCATTCTACCTTCTCTCAAGTACAAAAGAGTGTAGAAATAGTACTCAGAGGTAAACAGCTCCAGAAAATCACAACTGATCGGGTGAAACTATGGTTCTGGATAGAACTGAACATAGACCTAATTCTTCTCAGGAAATGATGATAATAGTCTTGCTCTTAACAGAAGTTCTCATCATTAGCCTGAGCTAGTTCCACTATTTTCCAAAATCTTTTGGTGTTGTACATGAGGGACATTCCAGCTAGATGCCAGAGAGAAAAGCTGGAGTATTTATTTTGATTATCAGTTTATCTGGATACAGAAAGTTTAAAACATGAGAGATCCCTTAGCAGGAATCACCCAACACATTGAATGTCCCTTGGAGGTCATTGGGAAAGTCAAAGAGGCAAATAAAAAAAACCAAAAAGGCATTTTGTCTTAACATTAAAGATATCCCTCGTGCAGTATAAAGCAAAAATGCATCTTTAATTCCAGCATCAAAAAGACTTTGCCAGCTCTTAGAAACTGATGAAACTATGTCATTTCTAAAAGTGTGATGCCTCAGTAACACAGATGGGGATATGAGGAGCAAAAGATTATATGCCCATGGGCCTTCACTCCCATGGAAAGTTCATCAGCATTTGCAGAATCCAGGAAACCAATTCTGCACTGAGCACAGCAGGTAGGCAAACTAATACAGCTGCAGTATGGGGGTGAGGGCTCTTTTCATCCATCTCAACTCTCATCATAAGAAATAATTTCACTCAGCAATAGACACTCACTGGGAATTTGTCCTGCATTTGTTGGCACAGGTGTCAATGCCATTTAAAATGTGATCTCACAAATGCACAGACTGATCAGAATGAACTGGTGGAACAGTCTGGTCAAGAAACAGGGGAGGTGAACTGTATCAGCCGTCAATAGGTCAAGGAGGAGGGGTGTTTGTATATGTAACTAATACCAAAAGTGGGAAGGAAAGAAACCAATCATGGTCTGCATACTCAGAGGACTAAGCCAGAGTTAAGCACCTGATATTGGACACAGCCATAACTCACACAATGTTCCATCAGAAAGCTGTTGCACAGAACACACACCACTAAGTTAGATATTGGAGTGATGATTGTGTCCAATATCAAGTGCTTAGCCCTGGCATATAAGGAAAATCTGACCAGAGCTCCAGCCCTTCCCAGATCCAGCCCTCCAGCCCTTCAGAGCCTGCTGCTGTGAACCATGCAATAGGATACCTATCTGATAGCCCCTTTCAGGTAGCCAAGACAATGCAGCTAGCTCCCAGCTTCTCTTCAGTGACCCTCAGGGACTGGAAATCTGCTTTAACCCATTGTACCAACAGCAGCACAGCTTTGGAGGGAAAACAGCCTCAGCCTGGGGGATCTTAAACCCTAGGTCCTTAGAGGGCATTCCAAGCACTGTGGACTACCCAGCAGTGAGCGCAAGGGACTGGCCTCCCTCACTGTTGAAGCTGCACCACTGGATGGGTGAGAATGCAAGTCTTTGCACCAGAAGGAGAACAGTCACTGAAGACTCTGAGCCTCATCTGAGAGGAGGCATAATCTGAAAAAAACAGTTTTTCATCCCTTACTTCCTTTCTTACTAGCCACCACCATCATCCTATCCTGTCTGATGCTCAGTCTCAGAGCCATTTTTGCTGCATTTTCAAGTAACAGCTGCCACACTTTCATGTGTGCCTCCCCCATGACTGTGGAACGATCCCCATAAATTTTAGGAAAACCTCTTTGCAGTTCATTTTCAAGATTCCCTCAGTTTTATCATATTGTCCCTTTGTACTTCCCACTTTACTTTAACCACTTCTTTTTATACAAATAGTATTTAGGAAAGGGCTGTCTTTCTGCTCTGTGCTTGTATTGCAGGCAGCATGTGTGAATTCATGTCCCTGAGCAGAACTCCTGAGAGTATTTGATGAATCTATAGATATAAAATTGTCATTCTGGACATTATGGAAACATCTAGTTCGTCCGTATCTGTTGGAGACTCTGAGATGAACAGAAGGTTGGCACAGAACCAAAGATGTAGATAGTCTTCTCTCAAAAACTGAAGTTATCACCTCTCTTGTCTTCAAAGTACTTTTGCCTGAGAGAGAGGATTGGAAACAGACTCCACACAATTTTGCTTGGGGACGGCTTACAAAATAAAAAGGTGAAACATTACAAAGCTGAGCAAGTCAGAGTAAAGACAAATCATTCCTGTGGTGAGTAGCTCCTTGCAGAATCAAAATTCATTTGGAAGCATCTTAGCATTGAGTTTTCAGGGCCCTGTATTGAAAAATGAGACTACCACCAGCAGACCCAGGGCAGGAGTTTTATAAATGTTCACTGTTCCTCCTATTTATTGAAGCTTTGCTCATGCATCTAAATGACAGAACTAGAACTTTGCTTGCCATTTTAGGACATTGCTGCCTGTATTTCAAAAAATACTTCTACGGTGACCTTGATCAATCAGTTTGCCCCAACTCAGTGCTTTTATCTAATGATAAGTATCACAGAGAAAATGTAATGGTACTGAATCAGTGACAAAACTACCACTGCCTTGAAGTGCCTTTGGATTTTTTCACACACATCTGCTAAAACCACAAGGGAAAGCTGCATTGGCAAACAAAAGGGACTATGATTAATCTTTTGTTTTCCAGTGTCAACATGTTGCACTGTTGCTACTTTGTCTGTGTTAATAGTAATTAAAACCCATTCCTTTTTCAGCTTTCTTATTTGAAAAACATGTTAGTGCATAAGGGAATACTTGGATGATGCATCCAAGTATATCTACAAAATGTGTTAAAAATATAGTAAATGCATTTGGGTGTTTTGAAAGAAATTTGGCATGTCAAATGTTTTTAACTGATTATTTTTTCTCCTGGTGTAATGAGTTAGGTGTTATAGCATTCATCACTTTGCATGATTCACTGAGCTTATATAATATCCATTTGCCTAGCACTGCTTATTTGAATACCAGTTCCACCCCTGCAACAAAACCTGCAACCTTCAAAAATATCTGTTCCCACATTCATTTTTCACCAAACTCACCTGATGTAAGTAGGACTGTAGGAAGACCATAGCAGCCTAATAAAAATATTTATGAGAATTAGTGATCACAAAATAATAGTTTATAGGCATGTTGAATTTTAATTTTGCCTCATTTTACAGTATGCAAAGATATACAATGGAGCCTTACTTCGAAACTTTTAATTCTAGACATATTTTGCACCAAGGGGAGCATGAAATTTATTTCTTCTGCTTTCTCTGCTGAAAAAAATTACACACTGAGACACTTTTTCAAACTTTTCTTAATTAAAATAATGTCTTTCACATTTCCAGATAAATCATAGCATAAAGTGTGATTCTTTTAAATTTGGATTATAATATACAGTTCATTAAAAAATATGGAATCCCTGTTATATTTTTAAATCTCAGTGCAAAATTAGTAGTGAAGATACTGAAGAATCTCTGTTATACCAGAAATTGAGATGATGAACTAGGACATGCTTTTATTAGATATCTTCATTCATGTTCTATGTCATCTTCAGAAGATGCAACTGCGGTTGTTTGTTCATTGCCTTCTCACATCACTCTGGGGCAGGTGTGGTGCAGTGAGCAGATGATGGAGGCCCCAAACAGAAAGTCAATGCTTTCATCTCCCACTGATTGACTTCTGCTAATTGACATGGTACATTCAACTGAAAGCCCATAGAACCTATCAACCCTGAGAAGGGATGTATAATTTCTGAGTCTTGAGCCTGCATCTCTTTCCAGCACTGATTCTCAATCTGCAGGTACCAAAGACCATTTGAAATTATCCAAGAGATTTCTACTTCTAAGCATTTTTGTAGCTTCCTAATCCAGTGCTAAAACTGGGGAGAGAACTGGGAAAGCTCCATGCAAGATCTGGACAATTTTGTCTATATCAAGAAATTGCTAAAGACACCCTGTAGGACCTTACAGAGCTCAAACTCAGCTACCTAGCCAGGAGCCCCTGCGCACCACTTTACCAGGTGTAATTCCTACCAGTGCCTGTAAGAATCCTTGCTCTGGAAGATTTTGGTAAGAACTCTAAATTACGCCTGTAATAACCATCTAAAAAGGAACAGGAAGCACTCCTGACCCCAAGATCAAGGATGAAGTTCACAATGTTTTTGATTAGCCTCTAACACATTAGTCCGTCAGAGAACTGACTGGAGCACTCTCAGACAGAGCCAGGGAGGAAGCTAATAAATGTGGATAATCAAGGTTCAATTCCTTTATTTGTTTCCAAGCACTCATTTTTGTGCCACCACTGAAAACTGTTCTTTTATTAAGGAAACATGGAAAAAGAATAAGCATCTGATCCAAATTAATATGAGGGTCAAGTTGTATTCCCACTCGTTGGAGTCCAAAAGCATGCCAGAAGTACATGTGTTTGTTCATATGTAGGACCTTGTTCAGAAGTGTTCTGAAGCAGCCACAAGATCAGGGCTAAATCTCAAGTGTGATATTAGCAGAATCTGCCTCCTTGCAGGTCCTGCCAAGGTTATGGCATGTAGTATGTGCTGAGACATTCAGAGCTGTCAAGACTTGAGCATTTCCACAAATGCTCACCAGCAAAAATTTACACAATACCAGATTTAGGCAGAAGAAGAAAATATCTAAACTACAGATTTGAGAACATGCATCCCCTCTGTGAATCTGTCCCTCTGTTTTCACGTTGCAAATACAGTAACCTTCTTCCCTCTTTGCCTATAAAGATCCCTAATTATATTAAAGCCTATCATCACTTATTCATGAAAGCATCTCTTTAGCACATCCAGTGTGACTGATCCCCAAGGTCAGAGGTACAATGACAGAGAGGAACATGTGTGTTTTCACAGAAGCACTCTTTAAATGAGTTTTCTAATTTTTTTCAGTGAGCAAGGTCAGTTCTATTGGTTTTGTTCAGCTGGAACTCTTTAACAGTAGAAAATTAGATTGTGTAACATATATTCTTTGCCACCTGATCTCCAACTTGAGTGTGCTACCTAGCTCCAGTGATTTTCTTTAATGAGGTGGAAATGTATATAACAGTTTTAAATATGCAGGCTAACATTTTCCTCCATCTACAATTATGCAAATTGTTATATAGTTGTCTCTGCATGACAGAAGTAATAACATCTTCTAGAGACCCTGTTAAAATTCATGGAAATCATCTACACAGATGGATATGATTTTAGAGCAAATACAACACAGACTCATTAATTAGTTACAAACCACCCTCACCATCTCCTAGCAAGCTAGGTGACATGGACTAAGGAGTGTACTGCATAAAGATATAATTTCGTGTTTGCAGTAGATGACTGAAACATTCTTAAACAGTTAATAAGATCAAGTAACAAAAAAGTCACAAGCTGTTATTATTTTTCAAGACTTAGAGAAAATATCATATATTTTCCACATACACTCTTGATTATAGACAAGCAGTAAGAAAACCATCCTTTAGCATTTTATGGGATGTTTTCTTTTCAATTCTACTTCATTTAACTTTAATAGCGATATTTTAGAAGGAATTTAATTGATATAAACATTTTTATAAACACTGGCATTCAAAAAAATAACATTCAGAATTTTTAAACAGGTCCCATGAGCTCCATTTAGAGCACAAATGAGGTGTGAATTGGTATCTCACACCTCCGCTTCTAGCTCTTGCTTCAATTTTCTTTATGAGATGACATATAGTCCTTCCCAGTCTTTAGAAAAGTCTTAAAACAAAGTCCCCAGATGTCAATGTGAAGGAAGAAGATAACCTGCAATGGCTCTTTTTTGGCAATGGAAGAAGCAGTACCCTAACAAGAAGCAGAGACTCTTGCTGAAGGCAGAAAAACTAGCCACTGGAGAACCTCTTTTCACCATGTCCTCAGTAATTGTATGTTCCACTTTACCCTTTTCGTATGTTAGTCACCTTTTCCCATTAGGGGATGATACACTCACAAGGGTTTCTGGAGGAAAAAGCAGCTGGCCTATGATTCAGACTTTCCTGTGTCTCCATGTCTTATCTGTGTGCTCTGTCACCTGGGGAAGCTACACAGAGGAGCTGTAGCTTCTTCTTCATTGATGTCCTCAACTCATTTCTGCTAGGAAAAGATAAATCACAGATTCTCTCACCCTACCCCTTGGCCCCTCGACACCCCGCCTCCCTTGCCCTTCACAAAGTTCATAAGCATTATTAATTACCATACAAACCTGCATGTTTCAGAGATATGATCCTTCTCTTTTTTCTTTTTTCCCTTATCTGCTTCTGGCCAGGACAGGGTTATTTTTTGCAGTAGCTAGGAGGGGGCATGGCTAAGACAGGGCACTATTCTATACCACCTTATTCATTGCTGGGGGCAGGGAGAAGAGACTCATTTCCTGGAGAAAGAGTTCCTTGGCATTAAGCAAGCCTGGCTGAAGGACTAGTTGGGGTCAGGTGGACCTGGCTGTGGTCTGGTCAGGTGGGTCTTGGTGAGCATTCTGCATTGGAATCACTCTCTCTTTCATATACTTTTGTTGTTAACATTGCTGCTGCTACAGTTCACTTTTCTCATCTCATTGGTGTTTCCAGTAAATTGGTCTTATCTCAACCTTTGCTTTTTGTGCCTCCAGTTGGAAGAGGGAGGGGGAGTACCATGTGCTTTTGAAAGAGTACTAAACTGAAGAACACCATTCCTAAACCATGACATTCTCATTTCAGGTCCTCTTTTTCCTGCACATACCTCATCTAGCCTATCCCTACCCAGTCTAGTGAACTCTAAGGGCCCTTAATTTCACAGCCACCTTCAACAGAAGTACTGTTTGAATGAACATGACATGCCTATCCATGCGACAAACATTCGCACAAGCATAAATACACATCAAGCATGTAAATGCCCTCAAAATGCATGCAAATAATTTCTACATTGACTAAATTTTATCTGCACAGTTTTCAGGGCCATTCAGCAAGCTCCAGGCTGTGAGGAAATCTGCACGCTTGGAAGGAGGGACGTGCTCCTTGTATACCCACCAATTCAACAGGAAACATAAGCAGAGAAAAGAGGTAGGACACTAATGTCTGACGACAAGCTGTTTCTGAGGATGAGATGCAAGAAAACACAGGAAAAAGAGAGCATCTGCACATGGGGCACTTACCTTGCTCTTCATACCACACAACAGAGCCCAAATATTCAATGGATGAGAGCCTTGAACTTGAGTCATCTTGACCCCTAAATGAACATGGCAACTGAATCCACTTCTCTGGTCTACTAAAAAGAACGCTGACTGTTTTTACAATTTTTAGCCCTTTCCCTGAGGAAAAAATAAATGCTTATGTCACAGATCTACACTAAAAATTTTTAAAAGGAAGTGCAGATACTTATCCCCAGATTACCTAATAGTGTCATAGCCCAGTCAATCCAGTCACACAGTTGGGATGTGAAAAACACATATGTTTAAAATAAAGAAATTCACTGCAGAAAGGAAAGAGAGTTCTGGTTGGTTTTTAAGGCACAAAATTTCATGTGACAGGAAAATCGCTTCTCACAAAGATGTATTAAAGCTGCCCTTTGTGGAGGAAAGAAAAATCCCTGAGGTCAAGTAGAAGAGGATATGCCTCTAGCTTCAAGAAAAAGAACATGAACCTAATGGAGATCTATTGGAGGACACTGGAGCCTGCTTCAGAGAAACAAAGGCTACAAAGAAAGAGCAGTCTTTATAATGAGAAACCTCTGCTCATTCTCTGAGTGTAAGGGACTTGGCCATTGACGTGCTATTCCTTTCCTTCTGCTCATTCAGGCCAGGTTCTTTGTGCTACTATTCACAGCTTTAATAGCTATCTGCTCTGGACATCATTAAAAGTCCTGTAGCTTGAGGCAGTAATAAGTCTCCTATCTGTTTATTAATGACACTAATCCATAAACAAATAAGTTGCATTTTGCCTGGAGATATGCTGTGTCTAAAAACACATCTGAGAACCATTTCTGCTTTAAGTTTTTGATTTTGATGAGTCCTATTAAGTCCCAGGAAAATATAACTTCCACATTGCAGTGGTTATTCAATGGTTATTGGGTCCCCTACTGTTCATGAAAAGTCTCTCTGTAAGTGCCCTCTTCACAGTAAAACTTACATAGCTCCAAAGCTACTGATGCAGCCAGCTGGAGTAACAGGCTCCTCAAAAGCGACAGATTTAAAGGAAGAAATAGTAGTGGCTTGCTAGAGGCAAGTTATTTTAATATAATGCAGCAATGACAGCTCTCTACATTTAATCATCAAGCTCCTGATTTTCTCCTCAGCATTTGAATTTCACAGGAGTTAGGGATTTGGGTAGATGCTATTTAACATTCCTCCTTCTGGCTGTTCAGCATACCTGCCAGGTTCACGTTGGGAGCCGTGTTTATAACTTTTCCCAGATATTTTAAACAAAGCCCTAAATAATTGCATGCATGAGAGACAGGCTTCAGAAGAGTAGCTGATACAGGATTTCCAGGACATTTGTCTGCTCTAGCATTTTCAGCATGGTTGAGACACACTGATTGCACATTCTCATCTTTGCCTGTCCCGTAAAGAATTTTAACTCTTTTAAATATTTCTGTGGTGCCTCTCAAATATAAGCACAGCTATTTCTTTAGCTAATAGCCACTATGGTCAAAGAGACATAAGAGTCCAGGGCTTTGATTCTTGAGTTTCACAGATTTATACAACTAACCACTTGACTTCCTCATTATTTGTTTTGCCAAGTAGGATACAAGAACACCTTGGCTTGCACACTAGTGTCTGTAAGTTTGGGAATCTCTGCACGTAGGGCTCACATGTAAGGTCATGAAAAAAATATTAAAATTCCCCTGCATTTGAGGGACTAATCGGAAAGAAAACAAAGTGTGTTAAAAAAACCAAATCACTGTAGCTTCCTCTTCCTGCAGCTCTAAGAAAAAAAATTTGGTAAGTTGTAGTATCTTTGAGATTGCAGCACTTCCAGACAAAGCACTCCTTTCTCAGCAAGCCAGCCAGCAACTTCTATGTGTATCTTCTACAGCCAGCAACTTCTATGTGTATCTTCTACGACTGTCTGGTTTCAAGGGAGCCAGTCCTTTGTTTCCATATGCATTCAGAATTCTCTTTAACTAATTATTTTCCTCAGAAGCATCATCACATCTATATTGATTCTTCCTCTCACCTCCTTCATAAAAACTGAATTAGATTTATCATTCCAGATATCTTCCCTCTATGTCCAATACTAAAAGATAAAAACAAATGACTGAGAAGTGCTACAAGTTACAAAAGTAGAGTCCATATTGCCTTTCCTTTGATTTCTGCAACACATCTGAGTCTGTCACTCTGGACTTTCTTAGTAGGCTATTCCAAGAAAACTTTGTTTGCAAAACAAGATTCATCTGACCCTTTTTTTTCCCTGTGAGATTTAAGACAATGTGCAGTTTGTATTTCTCCCTAATTTTTTGAAATCTGTAGATGCTGACTAGCTCCAGTATCTACATGTACTTTGTAGAAGGCAACAGCTGGTTAGATAAATCCCAAACTGGATGATCAGAACATCCAGGGTTGAATATGGGGCTTCAAGTTGGAGTACAGCCCTGGCAACACAATGGATTCACTGGCAGGAGAGGAGAGAATAAAGGTGTTGAACAAATGTTATGTCTGGGCCTATGACTCGCAGAGGACAGAGTGTGAGGCAGAGGATATAAGGAAGAATCCACATTACTGGGAGAGGTGAATGTGAGCATGAGAGAGTAAGCAAACTCAAGCTGGAAGTTGGAGATTGACCTTTGTCCAGAAATTTAGAAGACTGGATGATATTCTGAGAATTAAATCACAAGTCAATACAATAATATAGTAGAATGCAACAAAATACAGTAAGAATACAATGGAAGGTTTTTATCTTAACAAATTCTTGTGGCTTTTGAAGTCTGACTTGCAAATTACTCTTTATAACTTTTTGAGGCTGGTAATACCACAGCTCTAAGAGCAAATTCTCAGTTTAAATCAAGCAATATGTTTTTGGCAATTGTTGATAAGTGGGAGGGGGAAATTACACTAACGGCAAACACAGGGAAAAAAAAAAAAGAAAAAAAGAAAAGAAGAAAAGAAAATCCGCATGCTGAGAGGGAAGCTATGCAAAATGTTGCTTGGCTGTCACTGAGCTCAGATTGCAAAATATCAATGAGAAAGGCCTAAGCTCTCTCTGCTTCTGGCCCTCTGTGTTCCATCACATAACAGAGAAAGCTGTCCACATCTCAGCAGGGGACTCAGCAAATTTGACACAAGATCATGTAAGCTTGTAAGTTTCTATCTTCACTTCCATCTCAGGCGAAATATTGCTTTCCACTGGTGCCCTTAAAAATTGAGAAAGCACACAGATTACCATTTCCAGTCACCATGGTCTTTTTTTTAGCACATTTCAGGCTTGTATATCTAGTGCAAAATCCATTTTAAGGAATAGGATAGGAGGGAGACCGTAGACTGCAATTGTAAGACATTGATTTTGTCTCTCATCTCCTCTTGCTGTTTTAAAATTTGATGACAAGGAAAATAATGTTCTTTCATTCAGTCCTGCATTCCAATATCCTAAGCTGCCTGGCTACTCTTTGCCTTGCTCCTGTGTGAGAATAATGGCAATTAAATTTGAACATCTCAGGGTAATATCTAGTCATCATGAGAACCTAATTCTCAAATTAATACCCAACAGAACAGCAGCCTCCAAAAAGTTTCTATACTGTAAACAAGAAATAGGTGTTAATGTATCGGACTCTAAATAATCAAACACCATTGACCTTAATGTCAATAACTCTTTTTTTTTATTTATTACTTAATCTAATTCCTTTCCAGCCAAACAGGCTGACACAGAAAGCCTCTGTTTCTTTATGCTACTGGAGGTTAATATCACACATGGGACTCATTCCACTTGACTTATTCTATCTAAAATTTAGGCAGCCATTCTCAGATAGCTGCCTAAGTTTCATCCGTTGAGAATCTGGAAGATTCATCTAATCTGTCTTCAATATTTATGTACTGTTTTATTGAAGAATCTCTACTCCTTTGAGAGAGAACATGAGTGACTAGCTAAAATTAAGGTAATCATAAGAGGCCTACTGTTACCTGAGATTAATCCCTCTATACTTCAGACAATTTGCCCAGTGCCTATCAAATTCTCTCATATCCAGTTTCTCCCTTCAAACATAGTGCAGCATTGGACATTTCAGTCTCGCCAACAACTGGATGCTGAACTAAAGGTGTCCAGAGGTGTCTGCAAAGCTGAATTATGCTGTAATCCTATGTTTTCCTGACAATGGCAGAATCTGATCTCTTGGTCCAAGACCAAAGTCAACATTGCATTTTAGAAAATCCTGTGTTCTTGACACCTCTCTCTTTTTGGTTCTATGCTTAATAGTTGAATGAATGCTTTAAAATTCATCTATTTGTCCATAGAGAGAGGGGCACTCAGAATTACTAAACCTTGCAAAAATCAAACTGTCTTTAAAAATCTCTCTCACTACCAGGACCAACTGCTCATGGTCACCGTACTGTACACTACCAGAAGACTCCCTCATGAAATGAACAGTTGTGGGAGGTAATAATGCATTTGAAGGCTCCACATGCTTCCAGGATGAAGTTATTTAGCATAGACACCGTTGTAATTTTGATGCATTAGGAAAATTCATTGTTCAGTAGAACTCAGACTCTTGCCTTCACCTATGGAGAAAGGTGGCCAGCTGCCAATTTCAGTCTGCTGCTTCTTGAATGGTACAGAAAGACTGGCTGACTCTTTTTCTAAAAAAAAACCTTTTTGTAACTTGCTGTCTCTTCTTTATTTAGTTAAATGCTTTCTTTAATTTTTCCCTTCACTTGAAAATAAAGATAAAAAGGAAGCTAACAAAGGTTCTCTACATGGCTAACTTTGTAAGAAAGTGCTGGGGCACATTTGTCGATTGCGTTAAATAAATTCATACAGTCTGGCTGTGTTTTAAACTCAGCTAGGAATGGATTAGTGCTTTTTTATTCACATGCTGTAGTGTCTTCCTGCACTTCTGAAACATTATTTAAATGTATATTGCTAAGTAGATAAGCTTTGTAAATTTTCAGCTAAAGCTGTGTAATACACATTAATTATGCAATTACTGTCTTGGGCCTGAATTTGTATAAGCAATCAATTTACTTAGCTCTTTCTGCACCATTATTGACCAATATATATTACATATGCATGCAAAATAGTATTATAGATAAATTAAAGGCAGATCTTGCAGAATTTCCTATTCTGCTTGAGCAAAACTTTTGAACATTAAAACTTACTTCATTCAACCTGGAAATTTTTGTTAAAATTTTGTCTACCGTCTTAGCATCAAATATTCCAGAATATCTGAAAAAAAAAAAAAAAAAGAATCAGCTTAGGAAAAAAAATAAGGTGAAATATGGGGTGGTTGTGGTTTTATTGTAGTCCTAGGAAAGACTCTAACAAGAGTCACAAGGATGCTAATTTAATCCTAGTTTATATCCAATATATTGAAATTTCTGTAACTTTCTCAAGCTGTAGCCCTTTAAATGTGGACAATTTCAATGCTAGGGCAAAAGTACATTAAGACCTCAGTAACAACCAGTGCTCCCCAGTGCATTATAAAATGCAAGTGTCTCCCTTGTGAACAGGTACAGTGGAATTTCTCCTTCATTGTTCTGCACGAACACACTCAGACTTGTCCTCCCTCAAGTAATCCTACACATAAGTCATGCCCCATATACACCTCTTGTTCCAAAAAAATTCTTATCCGCTTACTCCCAAGGCCACTAACTCTGAGACTAGATCTTATTTGTCTTATCCCCTTTTATTGCACAATGAATGCTCACTCTTTAATGATTACTAAGTGCTTGAATTTTGGAGGGTATATTTGAATTAGAAGCATCTTACTGGGTGGTGGGACATGTGGCTTCCATGTCTTCTTAATAGAGGAGCCACTGAACTCCCAGGCAGCCAATGCTCATCCTATGCTTTCAGCTAAAATCTGTCAGGCAACTTGGGAACACCACAGGATTAAGTTCTGGCCAGAAGCAAAAGGGAGGATGAGAAAAACTCATCAGCCCTATCAAGACTGCAACAGTGATAAGTCCCAGCTTATGCAGCTGAAGTTGCAGCTGGGAGTCAAACAGGTCACCTAACCTTCCTGCAGCACCATTACAGACCAATCTTCAGGCAGCCAGACCAACCCATGCATCCTCCAGTTGGGCATCTACCAGCATGGTGGGTGTATAAGCTTCTGTTAAATATCTGCCTAAAAGACCAATTTCCACAAAGCCAAATGGCAGTGATCAATACAGTCAAGAGAGCTGAGAAAAGACCGTTTCTCAGTGATGCTGCTTGGAATGGGAAGGGCCTGTATACCTACAGCACTACAATCTAATCCTTCGGTCCTACAGTCTGATTTCTTCCCAATTCAGCACCTCCTCCTTTTCAGAGACATGGGCAAATCAACATGAATCAGCAAACTTCTGAAAAACTTGTTACAGAAAATGTGGGAGCACAGCTCCTTCTAAAGGGTGGAGAAAGGGCATGGTGGTACAGGTAAAAGAGCATTTTTGCACAGATATGGGTACTGGGATTGAATTTCATGTAAATAAAGCATGACCTACAGATGAGATGGTTTAGGACTGAAGCCCTGGAGGTTTTTGCATCTACAGAAAAAGTCTGGCAGAGGGATGAATTCAAGGCTTCACACCAACCCAAGTGTTCCCAGAGAGCCAGGGTCATGGAATCATAGAAATTTAGAATATCTCATGTTGGAAGGGACCCATAAGAGAGAGTCTAACTCCCTGTTCCTCACATGACTATCTAAAGAGAACCACATGACTAAGAGTAACCTCTAGATGCTCCATTAACTCCAACAGGCTTGGTGCCAGGACTCCTAGCTCCGGCTTTAAATTTTAATTGAGCAGAAGTGTCTGGGGGCAGGGATTGGGGCATGGGAGCATTGACTAAGTCTTTTTAAGAAACTTTTTGGAATTTAGTAATGAGTTAAGCTGCCAACACAGATGTAGCCCTGAGAAAAGAAACAGAGAAAAAAGAGAAGGAATATATTTGCAAATAAAATTCATGTTTTAGCCGTTCCATTGTGGCCAATTTTTTCTATTTTTTAATAAAAGTAGAAAGAGAGAGAACAAGGAGGGATATCTGAGAACTAGCAATTTCCAGTGTGAATGGAAATGCTGGTATAGTTTGCTTCATATTAAGATAATGTTCAGGATCTGAATATCTAAGGATCATTAAAAAAATTCTCTGCTAGAGAAGATCTTTGCCTTCTATCCAGCACACAGCATAATGAGGCCCTTACTCACAGAGCCACAATTCCTAAAACTAGATTACTTGTAAAATCTATTGCTCTCTCAGATAAGGAAAATTTTAAAGCTTTTCAAGTGTCAGAATTAGCAAGGCTACTTGGTAGTGTTTCTCCTCCTAGGAGACTTCTCTGCAGTTGCTTCAACCTGGCAGCCCAGATGAAAGGACAGCCTATGAGGGAACGGATGAGGGACTCTACAGGCAAGGGTAAAAGGATCATTTTCCACCATTCACAAGAATTGGATTCCTCCACTGCACAGGGAGCTAAAATTAGCCTACTCTACAGGCCTTCAACTTTTCAAGCATTTCTAACAACTCACAGACTCAAATCATGCTTTACAGAGCTGTAAGAACCACCCTTACTGAAATTCTACTTGCATTTGCTAAAGAAAAGAGTGTTAGGAAGGGTGTTAGGATGCTAGCATTTCCTCTGTTTTTTCTTTTTACCACTAGCTCCTTGCAGAAATTCTCTCACAGCAAGGTAAATCTTTGAGGTTTTTTTCCTCCCTCCCTGCTTTTTATTGTTCTGGTTCTCTGTCTTTCTCTCCAAGTGAGATATCAAAAAATCATAAAGATTTATTGGTGTAAATTGTGATGAAACAATCGCATTTTAGATCTCAGTAAAGATGACCTGAAAGCCCCATTCAAAAAGACATTTGACCAGTTTTAAAAGAACTTTAATCAGAGTTTTATTAATCAACAATTAATGAACATTATCATAAATATTTTTGACAAAATGGCATGCATGAAAGTTCATTTGTTCTAGCAGCAGAAACAGAATCAGATTAAAATCTTAATTAAAATATGAAGAAGAAGCTTGTCATGATCTTCAACACACTGAAACATTCCTTTTTTTGAAAATCAGGCTCTCTCTTGCTGTCACATTACACTTTGCTGTTAATGAGTCCTTTCGTTTCTCTGTGCACTACAATACATTCAATCTTAGCTGTATATTTTAAATGATTGATGTTCCCCTAATTACATTTTATGATATATTGTGCTGTGTCACCTCTAATGAGTAGCAAACATGACATTACCTCTCTAGTACTGAACCACAGAAATCAATAACTGACATTTATTCAATGAACTGCAAATTGTGATTCACTAGCTTCTCTTTGTGTTGAGTAAATTCGAAGTGTAATTAATTTTCATGCATATTACAAACAGCAAAGGCCTGTATGGGCTAACTTTAAAAGCTATTTGCTCCTTCCTTGGCTAATTACAGCACAGCAAAAACTCTCAAGCCATCATTCAGAGGGCTGAGAAAAATCAATGGCTTGACAGAAGTCATCTCCTTAGATGGGTCGAGCACAGTCTCACTTTTGAGAACATTTCAGAGCCATTTTCTAAGACATGTCTAATTGAATGAAGGTGGTATCATTCATAAACAATCTTGGCTACATATACTTTTTTGTGCACAAGGATTAGAAAGAAGCCCCTTGTTAGTTGTCCTAACAGGAAACAAATATCCAACGGAAGAAATACATAAGTGCCTTTTCTAAAAGACAAACATTGTCAGGTGCTGCCCAGAACTTGTAAAAAGAGAGCTGACTCACTGCAATTCATAGGTGGTGGTTTTGCTTGTAAGCAACTTAAAAGTTTAAAAATCTAGTTCTTGTTGCTCCTTCCAAAACTTCTGCCTGTGGCTTTAGCTAGCTTGTGATTTCTTTACTGAAAATGTTCATTCAAATCAGAGGACAGCACCAGGAAATTTTAAAGTTAATGCTCTGTTTGCACACCAGTTCAGGATCAGAGGCATAGAAATCAATCCTCAATCAAGCTCTGAAATTCATGGCAAAAGATTGTGGGTTGCTTTAGGATCAGCGCTGTCCTCTGCACTAAAGCAGAGCCCTTTGTACATGGGCATATACTGATAGGACAAGGGGGTCTAAGCTTGATTTAGACTGAAAGAGGGTAGGTTTAGATTGCATATTAAGAAGTAATTCTTCATTGAAAGGGTGGTGAAGCACTGGAACAGGTTGCCCAGAGAAGCTGTGGATGCCTTACCCCTGAAGCTGTTCAAAGCCAGGTTGGATAGAGCTTGGAGCAGCCTTGTCCAGTGGAAGGTGTCCTTGCCCATGGCAGATCATGTGGAACTAGATGGCCTTTAAAGTCCATTCCAATCCAAACTATTCTATGAATCTATGATCTATGATATGTCAATTTATTTTTCAATTAATCACATGAAGAAACCTCATTAATAGAATGAATTAACCACTGCTCATTTCTCAGAGTTACATTAAGTTCAGTGATGTAAGAAGAGTGATTTAGCTTTAGATTTAAGACTAGATCTGCTAATAAACCAGAATTTTCTGCCTCAGCCCATACAGCACAGGCTAATTCTTACCTTCAAGAAAGATACTCTTGGTCCTCTTGGCTTCCTTTAGGAGGAAAGCGATCAAGACAGATGGGTGAAGTAGAGTTATCACCATGATTTTAAACTAACTGATTGAAGCTTCTTTTGAACCTTGCCTCCATTTTTAATCTTCTTTTATAAGTGTCACGAAGACAAAGGTGGCCCAGGTTTGGCTCCAGACTAATTGCCAGTTTTAGATCTGAGGAATGTCAGAAGAGCAATCGTCTTTGACATATTTCTAGACTGTCATTGGACCTTCCACCAATATCTAAGGCAGATGGACAAAAGAGCAAAACCACCAAACCTGCAATCCTGACTTGTTTTAGAGAAAAAATCCACTTTGATGCCAGTTTTGACACACTAATTAAGCCACAGTAAAACCACTTCTTAGCTTCTAAAACCTGGTTGAGCTGTGATAGAAGAAAATTACAGAAATGTATTTCCAAAGATCCTTCAGCTTCTTTAAAAGATAGAAATAATGTGAATGTATGGAGTTAATTTAACCTACCCTGCGCAAATGCAATCTCTATCAGTCTTGAATGGTTAATCCATAGACAAGCCTGCTAATGAGTCTGCTATTCTGCTGAGGTTAATGAGCCCTTGAGCATCTGGTGAAAGCACAGTCACTTAGCAATTAATGTCTTTTATTCAAACCAGCTCACAGGCTAGACAGCAGCTGATTCTCCATTTTTATTATTTTGTTGCCATAGTACCTTGCAGGCCAGCTCTGAGCCTGCATGTGCTGGTTATGTTGGTTGAGAATGCATTCCTTCACCTGTATGCTGAGCTCAGTGATGAGGCCTTATGGACTGGATTTGAACCACAATGTCTTCTTTCATGTCTTTGTGGTTTAGTGATGTATGCAAGCATGTCCACAAATCTCAGAAATGAACTTTTCCTCAAGCAAGACCAATTCAGTTCAACCATCAAAGGTCAAACAGGATAGTCAATGTAGCAATAAAATAGGCTCTAGAAAACTATTTTCCATTCCTCATTAACAATACCAAGACAGCCAAAAACATGCACACTAGAACAGTACTCCTTCCTGGTATTCACTGCTTGCAGGATATGTTTGTTCCTGAAACACAAAGTACATATGGGAAGTGCAGGATTTTAAATTGTCTTTGTGCCACTGGAAGAAGTTGTACCTGAAAAACAATTAATATGTAATGAAAGAGTGGGGAGAAAGGAAAAATAAAAGAAATACTTTTGCTCCCTTTAATGGATGATGAAAATGAAATTCAGAAGGAAGTAAGCACATCAACCATTTCAGCTACTTTAGCATCTAACTTGCGTGCTCTGAATTGCCCCCTGGAGGATCCTACTTCTTGTCATTGGCTGTATGTGGAAATTGCCTGCCTTACTTATTACCTTTGGAATCTAAATTATAGCTAAGATAAATCACCACAGCAGCCTAAAATAAATGTTATATAGATACACACTTCAAACAAGCCAAGGGTTCTGTTCCAGAGTGACAGCTGCTTCCCCTGGGATAACTCTAGTGACTCTTAATCCCAGTTACTCATCCCACCCTTCTGTCAACTTATAAATGTCTCAGCTGGGACATTGCAACTGCAAATGAGGCAGCAACCGTGCTGTCATACTTCACAGGCTTGTTCAGGTAAAAGAGCATCCCTTAATAAACTAGGCTGGCACCTGTGACAATCAAGTCTTATTTAATAATGGTATTGTGGTAGAACACATACATCAACCAAGCCACATTATCCTTGCCCTGGTTTCTGTTGAACCATACAGGCTGCTGGCATTCATATAACCTATCTAGGAAGGTTATACCCACACTTAGACTGAAAACACTAAAAAAAAAAATTATCACATTTAACAGCAATTTTCAATGTAACTTACGCAAATATGTTTTTTGGGGCACATGGATCAACCTTCTGAATCTAGACTGAGATTCAGATATGTATCACATTTCTAAGCACACCTGATGTTGAGCCATCGTTTAACTCCATGTCCTAATTCAAGAATCACCTCAGTTTTTAAAAAAGCATATATAAAGTTCCTAAGTACACAATGTAAATAAAAGCTAAAAAAAGAGCATCATCTAGAAGAATATGCAGCAAAAATGCAGCTATATCTTGGGGTGCTTTAAGCTATTCAAGTGGTGTATAAAGAGCGTCCTAACTCATCCAATAAAATAGCTTACCTGTCCCGAATCATCTATCATTTATATTATACTTTGGATATTTTTTGCAATTTTTTTATGTTGTAAAGTGCTTGAGTAATGTCTTTTTGCTGTGAAAAGCTACTCATTATAAAATGATCCAGGAAGCTACTAGGATAATGTGTGCATTTCCAAATAGGAAATCTTTATTCCTTCTTTATTTAGCTTGAGGGTAGAGGTCCTAAAGCGTGTGCTCAAATGGTCTTCATCTGGGTCAGTTGGCCTATTAACAGCAGTTTGTTATTCAGTACCCAATTTTAATTAATCTTCTTTAACTAAAATCACTATTAAACTGCTCTAAGATTTTATTTTTCATTGAAAATTGAGTTAGCCTTATCTGAAATGAACAGAAACAGGTACTAAATTAGTTCTTCATCATTTTCTGAGAGCAAACATTTTAAGATGGGACTGATACTATATGGTATGGAATATACCTTTGGGAATTCCCTTTGGAGAGTCTGAATCAACTGTCCTGGCTATGTCTGCTCCCAAATTCTTGCACACCACTTGCTTAATCACGTTGGGGATAGAGTTAAAAAATAGAGAGCTTTGAGGATGTGCAAGCATTGTTCATTAATCGACAAAGCATTAATGTATTATCAACAGTAATAAATTACGGGTTTATCCACAAATCCAAAACTTGGAACCATAAGGGCTCCTATGAAGAATGTTAACTGCATCCCAGCCAGAACCCTTACAATCATGAGAAGAAATAGTGAAAGGTTTTTGCACATATACAGAGACATCTATTTAATTATGTTTGCGTCCAACAGTTTCCTAAACAACCCACATTCCTCATCCCTCAAGCACAGTTATTTTCATTATTTTCTTAGTGACCTAATGCTTTTGCTCATGCAGTAGACCAGAACTCACCCAGCCACATGGGCATAAAAATCTACCTGCACTGTTACGGATGCAGACATAAGGCTAGTTTGATGTTATTTTTAAATAGCAAAAAAAATATAAATAGGCCACCTTAAATACTTTAGGACATCTTTGACTGTAAATGTACACTTAGAACCTTTTCTTTATTTACATAACAATTTCAGAATAAAGATATGTCTTGGTTTCATTTACTTTTTCATTCCTAGCAGCAATGGGAATTTCTTTCACACTTTCACGTGGTTTTCACTTAGATACACTGACAAAATATAGAAGATGATTTTAAGAAGAAGATTTATCTAGACACTGATTGATTTTGCCATAATTTAAAGTAAAGTTTCATCTTGCTGGGATTTTACTTACACATCTCAGTTGGCAATGCTGTCTCATAAACACAGACAAAAGTACCCAGAACAGTTTTATGATAGTCTGTGGTATCTTCGCATTGCTCTTTCAGAATGATGTTCCTATTTCAGAGGCACTTAGGGGCAAAGTGTTCTGTGAAGGCTGATTTAATCCTCTGTGCTGTCTTGACAGGCCAGTGCCTGGGCTGCTCTATCATTTAGAAACCTTTCAGATACACTCTGCAGTCTTTAGGGTTTAGGAATACTCACTTGATACTAACATTTTTTCAACTTTGGCTGTTGGGGATAAAACTTAAGAGTTTCCACACTGCCGTATGTGCTAATAAATTGGCATTGTAGAATATGTGATCATTTTCATAACGGAGAGGAAGTGTTTTCCTTTGCAGAGGATACAGTACCTGGAAATGAAGAAATATTGTGAACTCCTTCAAATTAATACAAAGCATTTTTCTAGGATTAAACAATCTAATATATTTCACTAAATCACACAAATTATTATCATAGCAATGGCTGATTTTTAGCAATCTTATCCTTGGGACAACAACACGACACTCCCAATAGGTAAACCTTAGATGTCTCTACTCTATCAAAACAAACCCATTTATTATTTTTACAGATAAGTATACCTACATTTCTTTGTGTTGGTTTTGCAGGAGATAAGATATATCCTCAAATTACACTGGGATACTAGATGTTATGCTAGGACCCTAGAAGCACCTGGGCGCAGTGAGCTGTAATAAACATATACCTATGTAATACAGGTGTGCCAACACTCAGCAGCTCAACTGTTCATGCATCTCATTCCTTTTTTTGTAGTGCACACACATATGACATGCACTTTGCAACACACATGGACAAACATGGACCAAACATTTCAGGAGTACCTGGTGACTGTAATATCTGCATTTTCTGCTACTCAGGTTCAAGAAGTATTAATGAAGCAATGCTCATTCTCAAGCCTCTCTGTGGTGTGCCAAACTGAGCACCCAAAACCAGTCATATTGGGGTTTTATCCTGTGTGTGTAACATCACTGAGATGTTACACTGGTGAGTCAGGGACACTGGTGACTAGGGGTCAGACAGCTCCACTTTTCAATCTGCCCCTGCCTTTCCTCATCCATTGCCTTTGTAAAGGAGAATTATAAGGTTTGTTTCAGTTGATTGCCTCCATTTATGTCTTGCACCCCAAAACTGAGATGTTAAATTTTTTATTTTCCAACCTAATTTTCCATCATCTCTGAAGGTGGCTTCTTTAGCCTTCCTCCACTGATAACAGAATGACTGTCATTAAATTCAGTGTCTCCTCTCCTGCTGTCCTTCATGCTCAATTGATCTGGACCTGAATGGGCACTAAAAACAAAGGGAAACTATTAAAGTTTTCTTTTCCAGGCACCACAAGAAAATGAAGTACAGTAGTTTCAACTATTAATTTGTCAAAATAGACAAATTTACCTTAAATTGTAAGTAGAATTTTTTTCTCCTAAAGGAAAAAATATCTTTGCTTATTTCTTTGCATAGATTTAAATATCAATGTGTCACAAATATGTTTCAGATTAAAAATTACTAAAGTGCAAGACCTAAAGGAAAGTTCAATAGTTCAAATGTAAGTGCAGCACGAACTTCTGCATAATACTTAGCTGTAGTATAACCTGCATATTTACATCATGAACAAATATGGTTTTCTCTCTTAAAGAAGCTGAAGGACACAGGAATCAGTCATTTGGGCACTGGGTAGCCCAGTCTCTGGAGATCTTCTCAGAGTCAGAAACATTCAAGTCAAGCACCAGGGAGAGAAGCCACACATCTTCCATGGAAAAAGAAAAAAAAACTGCAAACTTTAGCCTACTCTGACTCAGAGAGGTCTTTTCTGCTTGTACACAAATGGCCAATGGGACTGAAGACATTGGTTACAGCTAGAAAGTGGCAGAAACTCAGTTTCATGAAGTGATGCCAAAGGGAGATGTGTAGCCCCTCTGCATTTGTCTGGCTGCTTCTGAGTTTGTGTTATTTTGTGCAGTAGTGCACTTACTGGGAAGCAATTACTCTGCTCCATTTCTTGGCCTCTGGTCCTAGCAACAGTGGCAAAATTATCTTTGAACAAGGTCTTTTTATAGGAATCGTGAATATTTCTTTATCCTATAATCTCTGTACAGAAAAATCTCCCATCTGTGAATGATTTGATTTACCAATATGTCTTTTTTACTTGATAAAGGCAGGAGGTTCCTTTTAGCCCATCAGGGCTGACAACTGCTGTAGCATTTCAAGATATGCTTTTGACAACAATGTTCTAGCAATTAAGGGCCAACAGTGCATGACTTATCTCTTAGTCTTACTTTTTCGTAATCAAGCCTGAGGTGGCAATGTTTCCTGTTAGCTTTTTAGGGACTTGTTTCTCCCTCGAATCACACTTGCTCTGGGCTTTATGGCCCTGCAGGCTGACTGACATGTGTGCATGGTCGTCCTGTTATTTTCTTGTGTGTGCTGTAACCAGCCATTTCCAAACAAAGCAGAGCGTGCTAATGAAGGACATCTGCAGTTCATAAAAAGATATTTTCTGAGGCAAGATCAATGCTACACCCGTGAAGTGACAGGCAGGTTAGAGCAGACACTGTAGACGTGTCCTCTGGGCCATCAAGCATTGATCTGACGCGGATCACACACTCTACAGCTTAATCACAGAATCATAGAATAGTATGGATCAGAAGGGACCTTTAAATGTCATCTAGTGACATCCCCCTGCAATGATAAGGGACATCTTCCAGTTAATCAGGTTGCTCAGAGCCCCATCCAACCTGACCTTGAATGTATCCAGGAATGGAGTATCCACCACCTCTTTGGGTTACCTGTGCCAATGTTTCACCACCCTAAATATAAAGAACATCTTCCTTATACCTAGTCTGAATCAACACTCTTTTGGTATAAAACCCTTTCCCTTTATCCTATCACTTATTCCTTGTTAAAAGTCCCTCTCTGGCTCTCTTGTAGCCGTCTTCAGGTACTGGGAAGCTGATATAAGTCCTCCCCAGATCCTTCTCTTCTGCAGGCTGAACAGCCTCGACTCTCTCAACCTGCCTTCACAGGGGAGGTGGCCCAGCCTGCTCATCATCTTCGTGGCCCTCCTATGGATTTGCCCCAACAGGTCCGTGTCTTTCCAGTGCTGAGTATTCAGCAGGCCTGCTTGGGTGCCCGGGCTGGATGTGCCCATCAGAGTGATCAGAGCCCTGGAGAAGACGTCGGTCTGTACCCGATGCGTCCCCAGGCCGGGTGGGGCGGGAGCTCCCAAGGCGCGCACCACGCGTCCCCCCATCCCAGGCTGTTGTCCCGCTCGTCACACGCAGGCACAGACAAAGGACCTGTTTTTAGGACGAATCAGCTCCTGTAGGTACACAGAATTCCCCGCTTGAACTACAGAGGGAGCCCGGGGCTCTGCTTTGGAGAGCAGGAGAGCCGGCGGGGCTCGGTGCCGCCCCCGCCGCGGGACCGCCGCGCTCGGAGCCGCGTCCAGGGGCGACCGCAGGGAGCTTTCCTCTCCTCCCTGTCAAAAAATAACGGGGCAACACCCGCGGGCAGACCCTGCCACGGGGCAGAGAGCCGTGAATACGCAGCATTGTACACCGCGGGTTTGGTCGCCCTCTCGAGTCCCGGTCTCGTTCTGCACATTGCACATTCTCCAGCTCTAATCATTGACCTGTCATTAGCGCGGCTCGAGAGCAAAGGAAACCGCGGGCGGGCTGCTTCGAGCTCCCAGAATGTAACGCAGTGAGAGGCGAGATGGCTGGCCTTAATGGAAGCATAAACTTCTGCAATACCGTGGAAACTTCTGCTCCTTTGTTTTCCCTGTGAGGTAATTCCTGTTCGATTTTATCCCTCGTGCAGATTCCTGTAAAACCTGGATACAATTTGCATTGCTCATCTGTCCGCACATTTTGTAGCTTTTATGGCATTATGTTAGCACGTGCCATAGCATCAAGATTTAAACACCAGGAATGGAAACCAAAAGAAGAAAGAGATATGTGTGAGAAATAAATATGAGGGATAGAGTTTGTGGAGTTTTGTCTTAATTTTATAATCATTCCTTGAAACAGAACCAGGGTTAATAATCTAAACCAAAAGCATACAAATGAGGTATGTCTCAGTGTCATATTATCTCATATTCTTATTAAAATCTTTGATATTACATTCTTTTGTGATTAGGACCAGAGGGTTCAGCCTGCTAAAAAAGAAAGATATCAGTAAAAGTACTCATCTCCCTAATAAAGTGTATTCCAAAAAGATAATTCAGGTTCACACAGAGCTAAATATGCCTTATATTCAGTACCGTCATGGCAAGTTAAAATATAGTTGAGATTACTAAAGCACAGCAGAGTAGGAACAAATCATCTTTATCAATTCAAAGCCATCTTTTCTTTAACTTGGTGGAAATTAAGGAAGAATCAGAATTAATTGGTATCTGGACCAGATGCAGAAGACGATTTCTTGAATTACATCACCTCCATCTTATCTCTAATCTTTTAAGCCTTTTTTACCCAAAGGGCCTTTTCAGACATGCTAAAATGGTGGTATTATAAGGCTGCAGCAGGACAGTATTGCTATTCTAATGATTTATAACCAAATACTCTACTTATTAGCAAAGGCTAATACTGGATCCATCAGTCCAGACGCAAGTAAATTAGCCATTAACTTTCTGACACCTAGCATAAAACAACCAGTTAAGTCTAGCCATCCAAGCAATTAATTTAGGTTCTCTTTGTGGACACCATGGGGATTTTAAAGTGGACTGAAACTACTTGTGTTTCTCTGTTGACTAATTTATATTAAATGCCCATTATTTAGACTATTGAAGCTAGGAAAAAATTAACTCTCCTCTCTTAGCTCTAGTAGGACCCACACAGGTACATAAGTGTCTGCTCCTAGAGGTTTCAGTGGAAGATACTTCAAGGTCTATGCTTAGGCAGCTTCTACACAACTTTTCAGCTTTATATTATAAATTATTTCACAGAGGAAAACATCAATTTGTTATTAAATTTAATATTGGGAAATTAAGGTACAAATTAAAACTAATTCTGTAAAATCCTGTGAATATTGGATTGAAGATTCCTGTGAAGGGAAATTATTTAGTCGCTCTCCTTTCCAAAACTCAAGAGCATCCAGGGGAACTGGCATGCAAGAGATCCAAAACGGGAGTGGGAGCTGCACCCTGGCAAGTGAATCACTGCCAGGGTGCAGCCAGAACTGCTTCCCAGCAGGAGGGAGGCTAATAGCGAGACAGGCAGAGGCAGTGTCCTCACTGGCAGGAAGACTGTCCCTTCCCTTGGTACCCAAGTAGAGCAGCTCTGGTGAAGCCAGGGTCATCTCAGAGCCCAGTGACTACCAGACAGGCTTGCAGAGATGAGGCAAATCTGAGGATATTCAAGGCAGCAAGCCAGGGACAGTGAAGACGTTATGATGATGCACTGACAAATATTCCTTTGCACCATACAAAGTAAACTGAGGACCTGTCCCCATCACTTCATAGTACAGATGCTGAAATTTTAGTGAGCTTAAAAAACTGACAGGCAAAATTAATGAGGTAAAAAACAAAACCTATCAAGAGCTGTTAAATTCAGCACTCTCATCATTAGTGGAGAAAGTCTTGGTACTTTGTCTTATTGGAGCCTTATTGGAGCGGATTCATTCAGGAATATCAGTTACACATTGATCCCAATCCTAACCTTCCCTAGGCTCCTGCCATCAGAACACCATTGAATAACACCACAGGTTTGGCCAGGCAGGCAGAGCTGTGGCAGAGTACACTGGGTGAGTGCCCTTGGCACAGCTCAGAGGTGACAACTAACACCTCCTCCCTCACCTGGCTGGCAGCTCATGGTCCATTGTAACTCAGCTTCTTCATTGTCATAGGGAGAGATGCTTCAGTTATACCTGCTCTACAACCAGGCTTCATATTCTGTGTTTGGAGGATTTAGGTCTGTTCCAACTACTGGGTTTTTTTCCTTGAGTTTAAGGCTGTTTTGTCTGCCTGGGATGATGACAAATGCACAGCCAAACTGAAATGTTGATATATCTACATTAAGAAAATGTATGTATCTCTTTTTTTACCTAATTAAACCAATTATTTTTATAGTTATGATTCCATAATACTACCTGCCTATGAAAATGCATATAAACTTACCATGATTTTAGTCTTTATGCTTTTATTTGGTCTATGCTCCTTTTTTTGTTTTTTGAGGGGGGACACAACAGTGTTCTTTTAGCCCTTCCCAGTTCCCTGCAAATCCATTTGCCAGATACAACTACATCTGAAAGTCAAGAAGAAATCCAAAAACATTTTACAATAAATAGGGACTGAAAGGACAGTTTGGAAACAGGGGAAAGGCTACAGTGTCAATTGCTTCACTGCTTTTCTGGTGGCTCCATATTCTTCTGGATTTTTGCCATCTAGAAAGAGGAATCAGGTCGGATTTTTTCATAGCTTGGCTGGTCAAAGGAGATTATGTATTTGTAAAGAGAGATTCTAGAAAATGTAAATTGATATCCTGCTCCACTTTCTACCCAACTAATTTCAAAAAAGGTCAAAGCTGTCTTCATCAAGAGAGGCATTGTTTACAGAAATATCACAGATTTAATTGTTTTATATATACTTTCTTTTTGAAATCAGAGGAAGAGAGCCTAAAAGATACTCTAAATGCTCTCATCTATTTTGTTGCCAAAGCAAGTTTACTTCTACCACATATTTGCTAGTGCAGTACTCAAATAACAGTGCTTGGAGCTGCTTCTGTCACAACCATGAAGCATCACTCACTCTTTCAGCAGTGACACCTTCTGCTCTCTATAGCCTAGAACAAGATTCTTCCAGGGTTCCCAGTAGATAGTTCAAACAAGTAAATTCAAAATAACAAGTATTTCTCTGCAATCCACACAGCTGCTTCTTGTCTTTTTTTGCTCATTTTATTTTTCTCTTTTGGTATAGCTCCAGTCAGGACCAAAACTGGGGATTTCCACAAATTGTGCAGGACTGGACTTTAGGAAGTCCTCAAAAGACTACATCTAAGAGTGCTGCAGGTCACAGGGGAAAATGCAATGCTAATAAAATCCTTCACCTGGAAAGAGATCAAATACAACATGGACCACAGAACTACTTCAGTGCTATCCCAAAATTACTTTTGCATGCAGCAATAGCAGCATGAATTTTCAGGAAAAAAAAAAACCTGGAGGAGGTGCATGTTTAATCAATAAATTTATTAAGTTAATAATTTTCATACTCACAGGAAACTGGTATTGGTTGCCTGTGTGTCTTTGAATGCTTGTTGGTTTATTTAAAAATGTTTGTGAGTCCTGAACTTCACATTATTCTTGTTTCTCATTATCAGTTAATTGCCATCATTAATCATTGTTTTCTTGATTAAAAAGTAACAGTCAGTTCAATACCATGTGATATGGATGACTAATCACAACTCAGGAGTAATAAAGAGTTGAAATAAGTGTTCACGAACAAGTTGTCATCTGTAATTTGTCCTCATAAACTAGTTGGCAAATACTTATGTGCAATGAATACTTCTATACAAATTAAGATGAGCTTGAATATGATTTATAAACAGGGAAAAATAGTTGAATTCATTTCATATTTCATTTGCAATAAATAATTTGGACAAATACAGTTATCAGAGGGGGGAGCAGAAGGCCTTTATGGAAAGTATCTACAATGCAAATGAGTTGAAAATCACTTTTGTTATTGCCTTATGCTATCAAATTTTTAAAGTGCCAGGTGCTGATGGAATTTAGCAATGCTGTTCCATAACCCTAATAGTACTCCCTCTTCAGAAAGTTTTGATAGATTTTTTTTCCTCTCTTAATTATTTCATTTCTCTTTTTGCCACTTGATCTTTCTCTTGTGGTCATAGGGTGGTAGATGGACTCCTCCATGCAGACTGCACTGCCTATTGCTTCAGTAGACTTGGTTCCACCAGCATCAAATACTCTTTGAGCAGGATTCAGTTATCTGTGTTAAGGCATCATCTGTGGCAACCTGAGGTTCTTAGATGGATACAGCAGATGAGACAGAGCCTGTGTAGAGGCCGTTACCTGTTGGAGAGGAGCTGAAGACCAGCCACAATACTTTAGGCTTCTCAAGGGTAGTAGGAACCTGCACAGGGGCAGTTGATTGGAAGAAGAAACCTTCATTGCCTGTAATGAATGTCAGGAAACCTCACCTGCATGTGGAAGGCATACTTACAAACCTAATCTTAAATGGCCTAATTTGGACCAGTACCCAGTCTCCAGAATAAGGTGACATGAATCTCACTCAAAGAGACTCCTACCTCCATGCCATAGTTTTGCATTTTTTATGTGTCACCTAAAAAACATTCTGTCTCTGTATTTTCAAGTATTTTCAAAATTATGTGATTCTATTTGCATTCATTTGCACCTAAGTTAAGCATCTAAATTCATTGATTACACAGGTTTTTTACTTCTCCCCAAATGGATCACTCCTTTTTCCATTTTATGTTTTTCTTGACTATATGCCAGCATTCTGAGAGTCTTTTTTTCCTCTATCCACATGCAGACTGAGCCCATTTCCTTTCCCATCCTGGCAAACAAGGTACTGTGGAAACAAGCTGTCTATGTGGTCTCTTAGAAAACTAATTAAGCTATTAGATAAGAGCATGGGTAATGATGTACCACATGATACACCGTGCACATCTCTGAATTAGAAAAGGACTCCCCAAAAGCTTCCACAACATAACTGGGCAAAAGGAAGCACTTTTGCTTATATAGATCCTTACAACGGCCAAGTCAAGAACTCACATGAGTATTTTGATTTTAAAAAAGAGAGTGAACTAATCCAGCTAACTTGGACACCTTATTCGTACCACATTTAAATTGCCAGGTAAAGAAGCTATTCTGTAAGAAGTTTTTGTATTCACTAGGGAGAGGTAGATGCCAGTTAAGACCTCTTGAGGAGGAAAACTGCTTTCCCAAGAGCAGGACAACTTGGTTTGATGTAACTGTTCTGCCCCCAAAACCTTCAGGCTCATCTACCTCTGCTCATCTACCACTCTTCAGAAACCTCCAGAAGCATGATTGGGATAATCACCCTAAGAGTCCCTGTCAATCAGAGCCTGAAACAGGCGCTTTCCCACCTTTCAGATGTGTTCAACAATGCCTATTCTTATATGGAAGGGGCTGTTACCATCTAGGTAGCTAGTGATAAATTTCTCTTAAGACGTTGGTTCCATTTTTTTCACCATGGAAGCAACAGATACATTCTGACAGCAGCAGTTACCAGGTAATATTTTTTTCCTTTTTGAGCATAAGCCCATTTGCTATGATACATTACCATTGCAAAAGTGAAAAAGTGATGCAATATCTTGACATTCAGGCATTTTAAAAAAACATCCTTCCTCTGACATGTTCTCTTCTATAAATTTGAAATGATTATCACAAAAAAATTTGATTTTCCAGTGTGTGCTTTAAGAGAAGAGAAGTATGTGAGTGACTGTGGGCATAAGTGAGAACCTGTGAGTGTGTATGTGTAATTGTGTAATTTTTCTAGTTAGAGATACCCTGTTCAAAGCTACCTACAGCCCAGTGATTAGTAATACCATCCAAAGTATAAATCAAGAGATACAAATAGAAAGAGAACATCTTGCCCTCTTTGAATAGTTGCTATAGAAGATCTTTTTGTTGGCCTACAAATTACTCTAGTGTTTCTAAGGGAATGAAATACATCATCTTTTACTATTAGCTATTATTGCTACATGCCTGAAGGGATGGAGTAGCGTGTTTCCATTTCAATTACTCAAGCTACTTTACTGGATATGGATTGAGCTGATTTGACCCTATAAGAACAAATGCTGTTATTACATTTAATGATTAAAATCCTGCTTGTACTCAGCTAAAATATAAATCAGCAGTTTGGAAGAACAGGCTTCAAGCTAAATAAAATTGCTTTGGGAGACCAAATAATTCAGAGAATTACCAATGGACTATTCAGGCTTTCACCTCTATAGCAGGTCACTAATTGGATTTAGACCAGTTTCATAGCAGTGATGTAAATTTGGAACCAAAATTATTATGTCTGCTGCACAGCCTTCAGTGCCTAGTAGTCTCCATCAAATTCCTAAAAAGTAACTATATCAGAATGGGCATGACAGAAAATTACTCACCCAGCCATATTAGGTAGATGTGTCATATTTTGGAGTTGCCTACTTCTCTCCATTAAACAGAGGAAGTGCCAAGATTACTAGCCCAGAACTGGACCATTTGTTTCTAGATATCTGCAATTAGACAAAGGTATAGAGTAGCTAGTTGACTAGGGAAATTCTGTCATATGCAGAAGTTTGATAAATGCTTTTTTCCTAAATTTCTAGACCTCAAAATTCAGAAATTCTTTTCATAAGAAGAATAAAAGAAAAAAAAAGTGTCTCCATAAAACAAGAGAAATACTGATATCCTCCTTGTCTCACCATGAAATACTGGATACTAGTAGGATGCTAACAATTTCAGACATAGCCTTTGGTTTTCATTTTACTTTCAGGCTAAATTTCAAAAATCCACAGTGATTCAGGATAGAGATGAGGGCAGAACATGCCCCTTCAATATATGGAACGCATTTACAGCAGGAGGTGGGTTGGTCCATAATACTAAGAATTTATTACTTCTTTATCTGTTCTATCAGCTGATATGTCCTACTTTCCTCCTTCAATTTAGTACAGACTCATGAGTCAGGAAGGGCCCTGCAGGACTATTTTATCCCAGGGGAATGCCAGGATCTCATATCATATCTCTTCAAGCTCCTTTTGATTATAATTGCTTTGTGATTTCATGCAAAAGTTCAGCTCTAGTCTGCATTGTTCATCATATGAAGCTTTACTGGAACTAGCCAGCTGGCTTGCTGTGGGGCTTGGAGGGTTTTGTTCAGCTAGTGGGAGCTTTGCTTGAAAGCTGACATCTTGGACAGGCAGTCTTTGGTGCTGGGGCAAAGGGGCTCACTAAGGAGTCTGAGGTCTCAGAAGGGGGTGTGAAGGGGGCAAATATCCATTGAATGGTTCTTGGCTGGGACACATTTGGTCAGTGTCTCATTTCTTCACTGTCTGAGTCTGCAACTTCTCCCTGCCAGCTGGTGCATGAGAATTATTTCTGAGCTTCTAGACAGGGACAAAGCATTTGAACTGTTCTGAGGCCACGTCTTTTCTCCAAAACACTTCTAAACAAGGATTTCAGAAGTCTCTGTTGTTAGGGTTGAAGAGGAAATCTCTTCGAATCCAGTTTGCTCTGCATTCACAGAGTTTTTCAGTTGTCTTCCCAACCAAAGCAGTTTAAAGGAACAAAACCAAAAAAATACATTGCAGAGTACAAGCAAGCACACATGAACATTCTCAAAACTCAGTACCTGCATTGTAGGTAGACATTCACTGCTGATTGAAGAGGTCCAGCTATAGGCAGCATCCTATTCTAAATAAAAACAGCATGACAATGCAGCTCTGTACAAACATGCCAAACATTCCTCAGGACTTCTGACAGCAGGCAGCCAATTACTTTGAAAAGAATGGGTTCTGTCTTATGACTGCAGCAGCAACACAAATGTATCTCCCTTGATCCCAACATCAAGGTAGAGCTTTGCATTTCCAATATTTGAATTCAATACAAAGCAAAGGTTTCAATGTTATTTGTTATTTTTTTATGGTGAGTGGCAGCTTGTTGGATTTTTCTGCAATCAGATGTATCAGCGGCAGGGTTAAAAGAGGTATATAAATAATAGATGGCTTCTCTCACCTAAAGAGGGATCTGCCAATTCTTGCCCTCCTTTTAATTTTGGGAAGGGAATATAATTTAAAAGATGACAGATTTTTTCCCATCAAGTCAGAGAAGAAGGAAGCCTCCAGAAGAACAATGGCTTATGCCATAGCATGACTATCTGACAGGCTTGAAAAGTGACTGTAAAGTTGCCAACACAACAAGCCTTTTATCTTTGATGATAGTATTTGAAGCTTGTGAATTGCATCCAAGAAATAAGGAGATATGTGATGTCCTCCCACCTCTTTTCCTACTGTTTAATTATCATTATTTTTAAAAAATATATAAATATTCACAAAATAGACATCCCTTTTTTTTTAATTCCTCTAAATGAGTTACAGGAATATCATCACTACACTGCTGATCTTGGCTTTATTCCTAGCATAAAAATACATGACTCTTTTCAAATTTCTTTGCCTTTATGCCTATTTTCTGAATAAATGGTAGCCCTAGATGCCAATAAATTTCTTTGGAAGTTTACTCGCAGGTCCATGCAGTTTCAGGGGAAAGCTTGCCCCACAGCCAAGGTCTTCTTTCCATGCGAGTGGCCACCACAGAGCTTTCCTAACAGGCTGTAGCCTTCAGCACTCAAAGGGACACACCCAAGCCACAATTACAGCCTGGATTTGTGTGTCACAGTGAGTGGAACATGGGCTAATTAAAAGTTCTCCCCTGCTCCTGTGTGAGCATAAAGCCCATGTGGGCAGCCCACGTCGGCTCATGGGGCGAGGTGGGGCTGTGACATTCACAGGGGCACCTCGCTCCCTTCAGATGCAGCAGGGCTTCCCTTTGAGTACAGCCAGCTGACTTGGCTGCCACACTGCAGCCTGCCAGGAGAAAGGGGACAGTGCACCTGAAACATGGTCCCTTGCTAAGACTAGAGCAGTCTGACAACTCCCAGTGTCACAGACCCAGAAAACCTGATCCTGGCTTAAGCTTTGGATTTGCCTTGAGGAGAAGGCCTCCACAACAGCTCTTTTCTGCACGTCTTATCCTGGAAATGGTAAAGCTGAGTTCAGTGTCTTCCTCAGACTAACAAGGTTTGAATTTATACCTTCCAGAAGTACTGGAGGGTACATGAATCTGCAGGCTCACCTGGGTAGAAAGATGCCTCCACATCTGTTCAGGCTGCATTTTTGTGCAGCCAGGCATGCAGAATTCATGGCACTCAAAGGAAGAACAGCAGAAGAGCCCAATTATGTATCTGGGAATAAAAACAACTGTGTATCCAGATGTGTTTACAGGATGCTGTGCTCTCATTCTACCCTACATTGGCACTGAAGGGAAAAAGTCATCCAGGAAAAAGAGGCTTTTTCTTCCCCCAGTGAGGCACCTAATATCTAAGCTGGAGATAAGCTCTGTCTCACCCCTTCTGACTCTCTAAATTTTTCACACCTGCTTTAGAGAGGAAGGATGTAGGGGATCTTCTTAAGATTATACCTGATTTACAGCAAGGATATCCTTCTCAGCTGTACAATCTCTCATCTTAATCTGAACAATGTGAACATTAATTTAAATCCTTGGTCTTCTACTTCCTGACCATATGCCTCACATTTGGTGGAGTTAATCATCATTTGTACAATAAATTCCACAAGTTCTTAACTAAGGTCAGTGTCACCCAAACAACTTAATCTTGGACTCAGCAAACTTAGTAATTAGATCTTTTGGGAGAGGATATACATACTTCCACAAGTGCTCTAAACCAATATAAAGTGTTATTCTCCCAAAAGACTGATTTCAGCCTGGGTTCCACGTCTGCTTTTCAGCATGCAGGTGGCCATATGGTTGCCATCTTGCTGATATAGCTGACCTTGTGCAGCCACAGAAGTGCCTGTGCTCACACTGACATTTCATTGGTCCATGTGCCCATGATAGAAGGGGGAACAACTAGGAACAGTCTTCCCTTTGTGTCACACAGACTGGCTTAAACTGCCTGTGTCCCATCATTTAATAAAAACAAGAAATTATAGCCGCCAGACCTCCATCATAAGAAGCAGGCACCAAGGGAGTCTGCTCAAAAATATCAGTGACATGCTGGGACATAAGCAGGAACTTTTCAATCAAGTCCAAGCAGCTTAGAAGGAGTTTTCTGTGATCACTGTCCTCTATTTGGCCTTCCTACACGATATTTTAAGTGCCTGGAGCTATTATCTTGAATTTGAATCCTCTGTGGAATAAGGAGAGTTAAAATGGGATTATTGGCACACTTCATGCATGGTGGTAGTATGCTGAGCTATCAAGGCAACAGGAAAAATATGTGGAATTTGCCCTTTCCAGCTTTAAAAGTGACAGTTCTCAGTATAATCTGTGATTTCTTTTACAAGAACTTAGGGAATGCATCACTGAGCTAGACCAAAGGCATGTTTAACCCAGGTCTTGGTTTTGACAGCAATCAATAGCAAAGGCATCAAGAAGACATTAGGAAAGAAAGAAAAAACACGTCAATAGCAAACCTTCCCTGTTCAACAGCTTTGGGTCTTCTTCAGCCACAAGTTATATCAGGTGCTCAAGTCTGATTTTCTATTACAACTCAAGTAGGCTGAAAGAGTATTTCCCCCCAAATCTGCCCTCTGCCCATTAGTGTTTAATTCTGGGATTTCCCAGTATCTCTATGGATGAGTTTCATAGTTCAATGATGTGAAAATACAGAATTTTTTTGTTTTAAGTTTCCCAGGCAACTTCAATGTGTGTTACATTAGCTATTGTCTATTCACTTTTCCCATGGATTTCCCTTTTTTTCAATACCCTTTTCCCCAGTAGGTCCCTCCCCAGACTGCAGTATTTCCTTCTACAAAATAGCTGTGCCAGATTTTCAACTACCATTGGTCATGCCTGGGAATATTTTCTACCTTTTTTTTTTTTTTGTCCAGGGGTGATGATGAACATTACACATGAGGAAGAACTGAAAATGATCTGTAACTGAATCCTCACAATCAAGAAACTTACCCATTCAGCTGCAAATTCAGGCGCTCTTTCTGCTCTCACTTCTAGTCCTGTAGCTGTTAGACACAAATGGTATAAATGCCAACAGATTTACCTCTTCACTTCTCTCCATTTCCCCATCTGTTAACTTACAGTTTGCCTGGGATCCTTTGGAGTGAAGCAATTTACTTGCTACTAAATTTGTTTCTTCCTACTTAACTCTCCGGGCTAGGACCTCAGCAGCGGCACAGGTGAAATGGCATCAAGTTCAGTCCTCCTCTGGTGTTTTAGACAGGGCCAGCTATCTCCAGTTTTTTATTTCACATGCTTGATATACTAGGGCTACAATGAGTGCAGGAGAGCCTGAAGGCCAGCACAGAGGGCTTGGCACTGAACAAAATGAGTGCAGGACATTGACTTTGGCTTTGACTGCAAGCACTCCTGCATGAGAATGCTACTGTGGTATCAGATCAGGAGCAGAAAGGGCCCTCCAGGAGTGCCTGCTACTGTTTTATTTTCTCTGAGGGAACCTAGATGTGAGTCTCTGAAACAGAAGACTGAATTCAAGTCTACTGACTCCCAGATTATCACTCCAGTCTCGAGGTTATTTCTACCTCTCTGAGCTCTGTGTTTTGTGCAAAGTCCATCCTGCCAGCTGGGTGTCTCAGATCATGTCTGACAGACTGACACAAGTATGCAACTGCCGTTACAAGTCACAGACAGACTGAGACCCACAGCCTCTGGGCATCTGTACAAGCAGAATTTAAACCATGGGGGAAAACAGGTGCTTGCAACTTCTCAGAAAGCTAAACAAACTCAGAGTCTGAATCCCTCTGTTAAGAGCTCAGTGCTTAAAGTACAAGTGGCAAGCAGTACCTAAAAACCTTTTTTTTTTTCTAAAAACTCTCATGAATTTAGGATTGTACTTATATAAAGGGGAGGGAGGGAGTCTGTCTATATATGTGTACCCATTTACTGTGCGCATAAATCTATTAAATGTACATTTTATATTTGTGTACATATGGTACATACACATGTACAACTATGTATGTACACATACACACATGTGGGTTTATGTGCTTTAATATATATGTACATTAATAGAATAAACTTTCTCATTTGGCTATTTAAGTCAAGATTTCTGAATGAAAATTAGTGCCAGAACCCCATTAAGTTTTCTGACTTATTCCCTCTCACTTCTCTTAAAACCCAAGGCTCAGCCAACAAATATGGTCACAAAACCCTCTATATTTTGTTCACAGAAACTCCAGTCTCATCTTCTTGAAGTCTTCATCTGAGCCTTTACATTTTTCTTTTACTTCTTTTTCCCACTTTTTCTTCAATTTCTCTACAGATATTTTAATGTGTTATTATTAGACCTCATTTTTTATCCTGGGTATTCTTCATGTCTTTTCCAGAATATTTGCATTTGTGGTTCTGATTTCCACCCAACAATGGCAATTTGGGTATAAACTGTGCAGAAATAAGAGGAGATACTACATCATCTCTGGATGCCTCATTGCAGTTTTCTAAGCTATGGACTTCATCTCCTGATGCCCTGGAGTCAGTGGAAAGGATTAAACCCCTTCCCAAGGGAACAGGGGCCATTAGTTCTGGAAGTGCCTACCTGTTTTCCATATGCACAGTACCTGCAGAGCTGTGTCATTTTATTTAGACACCTACAGTGGGATGCATAAAGCAGAGCTTGACAATTTTTAACCATCTTGATGACAGTAACTTTTATTCTGAACTGAAATCTTAGACTGAAAACAGGTTTAATTAAAACAGTGAGAGCTTGTGTGTAAACCAGCCCTTAGGCACCTTCACAGAGCCATATAAATCAGAGCCATGCAAGACACGTTATGTTCCTGAATGCATCTGCCTGTCAGAGGGAGCCCACCCATGCAGGAGATCTTGTAGCATTTTATTCAGCCTAGTTTTAAAAGCCCAAATCATTCCGCCATTTATTCCAACTTGCACAATACACTCAGAGCAAATGCCCTGACTACTTAAGGTCATTTAAAAACCCCACAACACTGTACATTAAAATTGCTACCAGCAATGTCCTGCTCAATTTACAAATAAGATAATTGCAGCACTATATAAATTCTTTTAACAGTTTCAGCTTGTTGCAGTGCTTTTATTTATTATGACTGCTACGGTTTTTTAATAACATTTTTATTTTAGTTGTGGCTGTTTGTGACAGAAGTCTAAATATATTGCATAGGGAAATAGGTAGTGTCATTCCTTTGTAAAGGACTTTGTAAAAACTGCCGCCATGGCAGTGCAGAGCTAGAACTGAATACCAAGGCAGCAGCACAGTTAGGATCATATTTGATCTACAAGACAGAGATATATCATATCTCATCTTATTTCTCTTCAAGACAGCCTAGACCAGGTTATAACGGCCATTTTGAGGTAGCAGCCGTGTTCTACTACTGCCATGATAAACTTAACCATTTCCACATAAAAACTAGTAACACAGAACAGATGAGAGAGGACAGACATTATGTTTTCTTTAAATTCATTTGGGGGAACACATCAGAACTGACCTCCCCATCCCTGAAGAATCAGTATGATCCGCTCTCAGGCCGTCACAGCCATTTGGCTCCCAGGAGATCTGCCAGGGACTGGAGACATCCCACAGGTGGGTTTAGGTTCCTCTCCAGCTTCATGGAATCCCTTATCTTTCACTGACATCAGACACAGATAGGGGAAAGAAAACCAGAAATTAAGAAAGGTAAAAATGCCGTAAGATACCTCACTGGGGGCAAGTTCTGCAAGAAGGGATGAATCTCTGCCTAAGAATTGGTCTAAGTTCATGCAATGTACACCATAAGTCTCATGGGTGGACCCCAAACCCTTCTCTACCCCCCATTTTCTGGCACAGAATATAAACATAAAGATTATACTGGTGGACACGTTTGCAGCTATATATCAGAAACAGATCTACAGTACCAAACTGCACCATAACATATTACTTCTCTCACAAGACTGCCACAAGTTTTAACTCATTTCCACTTGTAAAGGGAAATTTTGGAAATGCAGCAGTGAAAAAGAAAAAGCCATTGATACCACTAGAAAAGAAGAAGAATGCTCTGAAAAAACATGGTTCTGAAAAGAGCTGTTTCCAGCAATCATGCAGTGCTTCTGCCATTTATTCACTTCTCTGTCTTCCTCTCTTTCAAGAAGCAGGTGCTCAAATAGATTTGCTCATGTATTCAGATTCCATGTTTATTTTCAAAATGTTCATCATCAGGCACACAAAAAAAAAAGAAAAGGAGAAAAGAAACCACACCTAGACTTCAGCAAGTCGCTGATGAAAGGCTTTTCCTTGATAGTCAGATAGGGGATACTGAAGGGGGTAATTAAAAAAAAAAAAAAAGGTAGGATGTACTTCACAGTCGAGCTCCAAATGAAAATGGAGTCTGCAAAACCCAAAAGTGAAGAGAGGCTGTCATTTTAGTGCATCCTGCAGCACTGAGCAAGCACAGAAGCCGTTTTCCTTGCAAATGCTCAGAGAGGAAATTATTCTTGCAAATAAACAGTCTCTGAGCCATGGCTTAAGACAGCGTGTAAGAGTGCATATGTTTGAGTGCAGTCACTCCAGATTTTGCTTCACTTGCATTGTAGCATATTGTGACCTACATTAAATGGCTTCCATGCACTGACCACAGAACAAGCAGGCTCCAGTGACAGAGCCCAGTGTGCAGACAGCTCTGTTTCATTAAGAAAGCAGTGCAGAATGCTGCAGCTTTGCTGTTTGCTGTTTTAGAACAGCAATGCACATCTGCCACAGTACAGACACTGCTGGGGAATATCAGCAGGTACTGCAGCACTGTGAGAGGGGTTAGAGGGGTCTGTGCTCCTGCCTAAATCCCTATCTCAGCTGATCCCATCCCAAAAACGACAGTGTACCTCATGGTGCCATGTGGCAGATCAGATGCTAGTGCCCTGCTGATGTGTCTGCAGTGGTTCCAGTTTCCATGGAAGCTCCACTGTTTGACCAGCGGAGGTCAAACACCAAAGGCCACACAGACCCTCCGTGTATTTACTGTCACACATTCACAGCACCCTACAAGAGGCAATAAACCTCTGCACCTAAGCTGGCTTCCGTGGTTTCAGCTTGAAAATTATGGGCAAAAAACCTTCTAACCCCTCAAACAGATAACAGGGAGTACATGGCAATAGTAACAATGTCCAGGTGCTAGTCAGCAGAGCTTGTCCACAGGATTACTGCGAAGAATTCTATATCCCAGTTTTGCAGAAAAGAAACTGAGATTGCTAATTGATTTTCCTGCACTGTAGCACAGATATACTAAAAATGAAATATAGTCTTTACTATGTTTTTTATAATGGAAAGAAATAAAAAATAAGTGGATATGGACATGAATATATACAGAATAAAGTGCATATATATCTTACAGACATACACGAACAAATGAGTAGAAAATAAGCCTGTACAAGAAGAAATGATTGTGTAAATTTAGAAAATGCCAGTTCTAAAATTCCTCCTGTAACCTTCTAGCACTTTAAAGATGAGTCTTCCATTGCTACAGAAAATGCTAGATTTTTCTCAGATGTCAATAATGGCTGTAACTAGGAGTAAATATGGCTATAAATACCATATATATGCAAAGGGTCAGATGTGGTATTGCATAAATAAGTTTAATAATAACTCTATTTATTCCTTAATACTGACTTGGCAATCTTATTCTTCATTAAATGTGTATGTTGAATGCCGACAGGATCACTTTCTGTATTTACACAAATGTACTCACCACATTTCTGGAATAAGTACCTTTTGGGACAGACTGGAAATACAAGGTCACCAGCAGCTATGTGATATACAGCTGTTCAGCTGTGTTATTTAGCTATGTATAGATCTACAGCCTCCTAAATGTGGTTTGTGGGATAATTTGGGTCACCTTCTTCATCCAAATGGTCCATCTGACATGTCCCTCGTCACACAGGGTACCGTATGCTGGGGTATGCTCCGAGGACTTGGATCAGATGTTATCAAGCCCTCATGTTCAGTTTGCTTCTGTAAAGTAAAAACAAACACCAGCATGTCCATTTGGACTCAGCGGTGATATTTCTATTTACCACATCAACTCCAGGCAGCCATCATAATTAGCAGCCTCATGAAGCTTGTGCAGCATTTGGCTTTCTCCTGCCTGTTTGACTCTGAGCAAATGGAAGGACATTTGGTGTGAGTGCAGCAGACGGGGAGCAGCTGGGGAGGTGTCTGCATTCCCACCTTCATACAAAGGTTCAAAGCTGCCTTTCTCCACCCCACCAGCTCAGCTCCTGTGATGACCCTGGACCAGACACAGGGAATCTCTGTGAATACAGCAGTCATAACCTGCTCCTTTCTGCAGTACCCAGACTCCTACGCCACACCATGCTCTGGACACTGTCCACAATGACAGACATTTATTTTACAGTTTTGTCATTTCTGACCCTCAAAAGAAGATTAGTTTGAGCTCACTTTAACCCTGGGAAATTTCCCTTTACTCTGCTAATGCTTTTTGTCAGCCACTGAAGATGGGCAGCAGAGATCTTGATCTGCACAGTGTTGTCTTTCAGGCCAGGAAGATGCAAAAGGTGCCAGCATGCCCTACACAACCAAAACCTCTGGAAGCAGATTGTCCTGTTCTAGTGGTCCAGTCTTTCAGCTACTCATTATAGCAATTAACTGCACTCCTTTCTCACCAAGAAAAGCATAAAAAGAAAGACCTTTCATTTATAGCAAAGACAATTTTACATTTAAGAAGGCATTGCAAATGAAAGAGCTTGCTGCAACAGGCAGTTGTGAAATCTAGGATTCCTAATGGCTGGGCAATGGAGGGTTTGTAACAGTTGAGAAGACAACACTCTGTGACCAAAGGTTTAGGTACACCTGATCCTGCCTTACTTCTACCTGCAGATAGCAGCAATAATCAATTTTTGAGGACCCTTGCAGTCAAACATTTCTAACATTTTGTCATCTTCCTATCTGTGAGCTTTGTTTAGCTGATCTTGATGAATTTAGCAGAAAGTTTCACCTGTGACACCACCCGCCCCTTGTTCCACAGATCCCTTGAAAACAGAATGCCACACAATTCAAACTCATCACTAAAATAATGCATCTCTCTCCTACACAGCGTCAGTGTGAGGAGGAGAAATTCCTAATGAATGTCTCCAAATCCTCAGGAGATTTCAGAAACAACACTAGCCCATTTTCTTCCAAGCCCACATAAAACTGAGAGGCTATGGTTCTGCAGGGAAGTGGGATGGATGTATCTGTTTAACAAGGACAAGCAGACAGTAGAAGGTAGAAAGTAGGGAACAAAATAAGCTTTCAGCAGTGCAATTTGTGAGAAGTCTGTGCTGTCAGAAACCTGAAGAACAGCATACGGGGATGGCTTCTCCATGATGCTCAGAGAATGGAGTGTTAATCAGAACAGTAGTTGCAGCTTGTCAGCTAGTCACTGGGTACGGCATGTATGAGAGTTTGGGACAGTTTTTCTGATTACAAAATCCACTGTTAACTTTCACCACATAATTTCAGAACAGCATCCCAAATACCACATGGAGCAAGTCCAGCACAGCCATACCAAAATATTTTGTCACACATAAAGCCTCCACCTCCCTCATAAATTCCTTTCCACCACCACCCTCAATCTGTAACTGCTGATTCTGCAATCAACAGACTGTGGATATATTGGTCTTGTTTGGCACAACACACTCAAGGATGAGCATTCTTACTAGGATGCTGACCTTGGACCACAGAAAAAAAATCATATTTTAGTATTTACATAGACAGATCCTTGCTGGCTAAGGTGAGAAGAACACTGAGATTATATGCCTCCTGTCACTAGCAGTAACATGAGAATATGGATAATCCTGCAGCATGCCTTCAAACTGTACAATGGAGTTAAAATTTAATAGCTGTACATCACTGCTTACATAAATCACAGGAGTAAATAAACCAGATCTTTCTCCCTTTCTATCTCAAAAGCCAAAAATTTATCTTATCACTTATAACTACACCTTCTTTGCAAATCCCATATGCCTTCTCTCTTCCCACAGTGTGTTTCCTCAGGAATGTCTCTTTCCCCGTATTTCTTCAAATGCGCCCCGAGGTAGACTAATTATTTTTCCTCAAAGCAGATGAAGATATAATGATGGCTTTACTATACACAGAAGTGATGCCGCAATTTCTCTGTCATTTTCAGGATGTTAATAATGAAAATGCACACTTCTACTGCAACCATTATGCCATTGCCTCTCGCCTGTTCTTCAGCCCACAGTGATGACAGGCTGATTTGGGTACTATTCCCAGAAAGATGAAAGAGCAAGGAGAAACTGTAAAATGTAGGTATGAGATCTGAAATTTCAGAAATTTTTATGATGACAGTGAGTCCTTGCAGACTTAGAAAGATTGAGGTTTCTAGCAGCTGGGATTGCCAGGCAGAGGTGAGTTGGCTGCAGTAATCAACTGCACCATGCATTTGTGGGTCGCTGCACATCAAGCCCATAACATTGAAGGTCAAGCCAGGAAGTCAAGTCAGCAAAGAAAGGTCAGCATCAGCAAAATTAGAGACTGCAGTTTAGCTAAAGCAAGGATACAGGACAATGATTGAGTTTAAATCACATGATCACAGGATAATTCTGTTTGGGAGCAACCTCAGGAGTTGTCAGTCAGTCTGAGCTTCTGTTCCAAGCACTGCCAGCTATGGTGTCAGAGAAAGTTGCTTGGGACTTTATCCAGTCAAATCTTGAAAATTTACAGGGATGAAAACTGTACAGTCTCCCGGGAAACCTCTTCCACTACTGGACCGTATTTATAGATTCTCTTTACATATATTCTGAATCCATATTTTTTCACCACAAGCCTATTTTCTCTTATCCTATCCACACAGACCACTATGAAGAGCCTGACTTTGTCTTATCCATGCTTCTCATAGGTGCTGAGGGTTCTGTAAGATTCCCCCACATCCACGTCATCTCCAGGCTGAACGAGTCTGGCTCCCCTGGCCTCTCCTCACAGTGCACGTTTCAACGGGGCACTTTCAGAGGCCCTGCTGAACTTGCTCTAGTTGGTCAATAACTTGCCTGTACTGGGACCCCAAAAGAGGTTGGTGTATCTAGATGTGATCTAATGAGTGCTGAGTAAGGGGGAGAAGGTCACTTCCCTCAGTTTAGTGTCCCCTCTCCTGGTCATGCAGTCAAGGAGGCTTTTCTCACTCTGCCGCAGTGCTCACCTGCTGTCTGTCAGGTCCTCATTCCATAAGGCTCCTGTCAGCCCACTTCACCAGCCTGCCTCTGGCAGCTCTGCCCTTGAGTGTATTGGCAGGTGCCGCCCAGTCAAGCTTGATGAGTTTATCACCTTCTCTAGGTCACTGATTGTAGTGGTTTTGGTTCACCAATTTGAGATTTCCCAATAAACATGTTAGACAGGTCAGGACAGAGCAGAACTGATAAACCTCACAGAAGATGTGGTCAGACAAAAAAGGCCACACAGTTCAAGGAACTCTGAGCATCCTCTGTAGATGATCCACAGCTTGGAGACTTGAGGAACTGCCTGACAATCAAATGACAAGCAAAACAATAAAGAAAAACAGGAAAAAAGGAGGACATAAAAAGGAAAAAGAAGAGCGGGAACAACAGCCAAACATGTGAGTGAAGAGGTCAGAAATAAAGAAGAAGAACGTGTGCTCAAAGAGATAGTCTGATAGAACAAATAGAAACCTGCTACCATGCCCAGGGGGTTTTGTACCACACCTGATTCAGTAGCACTAACTCAGTGCATATTTCGTCTGTCACCATGGCTTAAGTACAGATATGATCACCAAGCAGACTTTATCACATTTTCCTGAAAACACTGATGACTTTCATCTGAAAGTCACTTTTTGAATATTTACAAAGTATCATGACAGTAAATGTCTCATAAAAATAATGGTCTTGTATATACAACTTCCTGTATTCGCACTCATGACAGAACATTTAATCTTGAAGACCAGAAGAAAATCCTCCACTGGTCTCAGGTCCATATAAGACATTTTTATTTCATTGACTTTATAAATGTCTGGGTTTGGGTGAGCTCATGATTTGAGGCTCCTTTTATAGTCAGTAGACAGAAATGAGCACATCCAGAGAGTGATTTATTAGAGCAGTCTTAAATGCAAATCTCTGGAGATTTCAATTTCTCTCTTCAATTTCAGCAAAGGGAAGGTCATGTCTCTAGCTCAGACTTGGTTGCCTAACTGGGAGCAGAAAGCAAGAATCCTTCCTCCTGTAATTACACAGATCATTGGGAATCCCACCTGAGCCTCGCTGAGAACAGCTGATCCTTGTGGGAACAAGATTTTCATTGCATAAGACTATAACAGGAACTAAATTCTCCTGTCTGCTTTTTTTCATTACCTTTGGTTGACAGACACTGTTCTAACATATTAAGTCTTAGAGATAGTGGGGAAAAACTTCAGGAAAGATGTTGTTGTGCAAGCAGCACATTTCAAAAATTAACACCAGAGATTTCACTATGGCAAAAAAAATATCCCTGGCTCTTTGTATCATAGCAACAACCTGCATCCCATGGTTGTTGAGTGGCAAAAGGAAGGCAAAAGCATTAAAATCACTCATGAACAAATTCAACATGCTTTTCATTCATTTTTGATTCTGTGTCAGAAACGCCTGTGCAGAGACTGTATCGTGTTCCAGAGAAATGACAAATGTACTACCACCTTGGAAAAAGTAGGAATCCCAGGTGCCTTTGAGATGCATCTGCCCAGAAAACCAGAAACTTGGTTTGGAATTCACTTGATCACATCTAGAGGTCTACTACAGATGTCTCAACATCTGAAATAGGCATACTTTTGTACCCAGTGGAGAAAAAGAGATATTTTCTGGGAAACTTCTGATCTTGCAGAAAAGCAGACATCTTATGCTCAAGTCCGTTGCACATATGTAGGTATCTATATTTGTGCAATGGACTTGAGCATTTCAGGCATTCTAGAGGGACTGCAGTATCCAATGGAGTTGTCACATATGACAAAGAACCTATGTCCTCCTGGCATAGGGGCTAGTAGCCAAGTATTTGGGAGTATCTTAAACTGCAGTAGGTGCCACAATAATTTAGGCACATTGAACTGGATTTGTACATAGCAGGGGTGGAATTCAGGTTTGGAGTGTAGAAGCACATGAGATACTTGAAATCAGCTGGTCACATGAAGGCATTTCTTTTAGAATGGGTCTATTAGATCTCAAGACTCTACTGCATTGACTGCCTCCATCCATTGTAATGGAGGCTTAAACACTTCACTTGCATGCAAACACAAATTTCAGTGCCTCAATGTGCATCCACTCTTAGAGTGACATAGAGCTGTCTCAATCATAAAAGATGCCATAAGACTCCCAGCTGCTCCAGGAGAACTTGCACCTTTTGTTAGTGACGTCTCGTTCATAAGTCAGACCCATATGGGTGTCTGAGATTCCATCAGGCACCTCAGACTGAATTAAACACTGTATTTTAATTCCTGAATTGAACTTCTTGTGAACAATGGTATGGTTTTCAAGCCCAGGGTTCACAGCAGGAGAATACCAACACATCCCTCAGCAGGTGATACATCTGTACTACAAAAACAGTGCTGCACCTCCTCCGATGCATGCACACAGCTGAAACAATAATGATGAGCTGCAACAGCAGCAGTGGTTAGATAGCAGCAAGAGGACCTTAGGTACTCCTCACCTTTCCACATGCAATGTAATCTGGAAGAGGATTTGTCCCATCCCATTTCAGAAAACACCAGTATCAATTTGATACAGATATGAACTGAGCACTGGAGAGAAGCGGATGCTATTAGGGAAGAGTTCATCTGACGTTTTCTTTGGCATAGCATCATTCTTGCTCTGCAAGTGCCAGCTTCCCTTCCCTGACTGCCAAGGCAGACTACATGACCATTTCAAATATAATTGTCTCTACTGTGAATATCAATATCTGGTCACATCTCCCATTGCAGGATACAAGAATCTCAGCAGCAAGGTTGCCTCATGCTTTGTCCATCTCCTGGGGAAATGGATAAACTGGCTCAAAGAAACCGTTTGGAAAGTCTCCAGTAAATAATCTTGCCTACACTTCAGCCACTGCTGGACTGCCCCATGAAGCAGATCTGCCTCTGCCTCTCACTGAAATGATTTTACTTAATTTTTTCAAAAAATGCTATATGAGGCTGACAGCTTTTGAGGAAGTACTTTGAGAGACAGAAATACATACGTATAATCTGTGTGTGTGTATGTATAAGCTTTCTCCCCGCCACTCCACAGTTCTGCCCAATCCTTTTCAACGGTCCAAAGTTACAAGAGTTTCATCATTTCCATAGGAAAGCTATTCTAACATTTATTACTTTAAAAGTCCACTCAATAGTTACTCTGGGCTTAGCCTATATTTTATTTCTGTGAGAACTGAAAGTGTATCAAAAGCCAACAGTAAAATAGAAGCAGAAATAAAACGAAAAAACTGTGTAGAGGCTTACAAGAAAGAGCTTGTGGCATATGCATGAGCATAAAACTTCAAGAAAAGTTTAAATTAATGAAGGTAGTTCACAGTTTAAAATTAATTATTTTTGCATTTCTTTTTCTCAAAGGTTCCTCTTCAGTATTCCAAATATAAATGGTGGTGGGATTATTTAGAAACCAAGTACATTATAACTAAGGCCTATAGCAACCTCACTCAGCAGTGAAATTTGTTGTCTCCCTCTGATCCTCAGATTATGGAGATGAGGGGATGAATGTACATCAGTAAGATTCCCTACTGAGATAGTTTTTCACTCTTTTCAGTAAGAAAAAGATCAAAGGGAAAATAGCTAATTAACATACCAAAGGAGACAAAACCCCTAGAGCTTTATCGTTGTTGCAATCCAATAATAAACAGCCAAGTACAAAAAAGATTATTTGATAGTGACACACAGAATTGAAAGCCTTTGAAATGTCAGCTTCTCAAAAAAAATATTTTTGGAAGGAAAAACTATCCATAATTATACAGAATAATGCTTAAGCATTAGGGAGTAACTCTTCACTCCTATGAGAGCTTGCTTGTAAAACTACTGTGCTTAAGAATAACAGCTTGGGTTGCCTTTATCTAAAATAAAATAAATTTTAAAAAATACCACACAAAAGGTTTCAAATCCCTTCCTGTACTAACACTCAATTCTTCTATAAATTAAAAATTAAATACAGTTTTTCTTGTTCTATTAAAAAATATCCTCAATCCCTATTCCCAGACAATCTTCCTGCTTTTACAGACTTGAGGGCAGTGGAACACCAAGATTTCAAATGATGGCTCTCTGAGCTGGTGAACTCCTATTCCATGCTGTAAATTCTAGGTACTTTTAGAAAACCAGAGGCAAAAAAAGACAAAATCAAGTAGCAGTAAATAATGTGAAACTCTTCCCTGGAGAAAGCAACTGCTCAGACTACATGGATGCATCAATATCAATAAAAGAGACCAGGGCATGGGCCCAAGTATAATCATTTGCATGTAGTTTCTCTGGCACACTTCTGGCTCAGAGCAGCTTTCTTTTCACAGCACTATTAAAAAATTAGCACCACTCTGAGGCCATTCACAACAGATACTTGGGCACAGACAGCCTGAGTTTGGGGATAATTTTATCTGCATGGATGGGAACAGTTACAGAATCATGGAATCACAGAATCGTTTAGGTTGTAAAAGACCTCTGACATCATCAAGTCCAGCCTTTGACCGATCACCATCTTATCAATTAGACCAGAGCACTGATGGGATGTGCCTACAGGTGTTGAGGGATCTGGCTGATGTCAGTACTTTCAATTACCTTTAAACGATCATGGCAGCAGGTACCCGAGGAAGGAAATCATCTTGTCTTCAAAAAGGGCAAGAGGGATGATCCAGGGAACTATAGGCCAGTCACACAGATCCCTGGGAAGAGGATGGAGTTGCTAATCCTGGAAACTACATCCAGGCACTGTAAGGACAAGAAAACCATCAGGAATAGTCAGCATCAAAAGGAAGCCATGCTTGACCAGCCTGATGGGCTTCTACGATGAAATAACTGGCAGATGCAGGAAGAGCAGCGGATGTTGTGTAATAATAATCTGGACCTCAGTAAGGCTTTTAAGTGTGTCTCCCTTAAGATCCTCCTAGAGAAGCTGATGAAGTATAGGCTGGATGAGCAGACTGTGAAGTGCATTGAAAACTGGTTGCATGGCTGGGCCCAGAGGGTGCAATCAGCAGCACAAAGTCTAGTCAGTCCAGGCATTAATTAGCAAGGCACCCTAGCCTGTCACCCCGAGATACAGGCTCCAATCTTGTTCAACATCTTCATCAATAATCAGAATGACAGGACAAGGTGTTCTCTCAGCATATTTCCCAATAACACAAAACGAGGAGTGGCTGATACACCAGAGGCTCGAGCTGACATGCCAAGGAACTTCAACAAGCTGGAGAAATGAGTTAACAGGAGCCTTGTGAAGTTCAACAAGAAATGCAAAATCTTGCATCTGTGGAGGAAAAACCCCAGGCAGGAGCACATCCTTGGGGTCCACTCAGTTGGAAAGCAAATTCAAATGTGGGCACCAGGTTGAGTATGGGCCAGCAGTGTGCCCTGTTTGCAAAGAAGGCCAATGGTATCCTAGGCTGCATTACACAGAAGACTGTTATCAGGTGGAGAGAGCTGATCCTTACCCCCTATCCAACACTGATGTGCCCACATTTGGAGCACTCTATCCAGCTCAGGGCTCCTCCATACCAGAGAGATGTGGGCATACTGGTGAAGAGTCCAACAAAGGGCCATGGGGATGACTAAGGGACAAGAGTACCTCGTACAAGGAGAGGGCGAGAGAGCTGGGACTCTAGCCAGAGAAGAGGAGGCTCAGGACGATCTTATTAAAGAATATGAATAACTGAAGGGAGGGTGCAAAGAAGATGCAGCCATATTCTTCTCAGAGATGTCCAGTGACAGAAAAAGAGGCAATGTGTACAAACAGTAACACAGGAAGGTCCTCCTAAACATAAGGTAACACTTTTTCCCTGCAAAGGTGAACTGGAGCAGGTTGCCCATAGAGGTTACAGGGTCTCCCTCCATGGAGGTATTTAAAGCCATCTGGGCATTGTCCTGAGAAGCTGCCTCTAAGTGATCCTGCTTGAGCAGGGGATTAGACCCAATATCCTCTAGAAGTCCCTTCAAACCTCTGTTGTTCTGTGGTTCTGCAATATCTTCTCCCATCAAAAGTATTCTCCCTTTATTAGGGCTGCCATTGTTGTAGGAGAAAAATTAATTTCCTTTGTTTTTACTCCTTCCACTTTCTGAATAAAGATAAGTTTCAGTTTCTACTGGAACAAGTTATTTCAGTAAAAAAATTCTTCATTTTACACTACAATTCCTTAATTTATTCAGCATATCTGTGACTCCCTACTGAAGTGCTAATCTATAATCCTCATTGACAGCAAAACAACAGGCTCATTTCTTGAACCCTTTTTATGCAAAGCAGGGATGCTGAGGAGAGGCAAGGCAACACCCAAAACTTGCTGCCTGACTCAGCCATTGAAAGCAGAATCCATATGAGTTAATATACAGTAAATACTGTGTTTTACCTTTTAGACCCTAAAACAGGCACATCCATAACACTGGCACTAGAGGATTGAGAAGCAAAAGTGGAGGACCCCATCTTTTCAATAGAGCCTGGCCCAGTCCAGGCTATTTCAAAGCCCAATCTGCTGGAGAGGAGCAAGTCCTCATGTGAACACAAGCCACATGGTGCCACACGAATCTTGGACCATGGACTGACCTCTGGATGTCTTTCTACAGCAAAGAAGCAATTTGGTCACAGTCATAAATTAACTCCTTGGGTGAGAAAGCTGCAAGTGTATTCTCAGTTAAAACACGACAGCCACCAACTTGGATGCAGAGAATACTCTAAATTAAACCAGTTGGATCCAACTGAACAAAACTGAACAAAAAAGCCAATTTCAGAGGATCAGTCTTCCACTTCAGTTGCTCCAAGCTTAACATATCAGCTGTTATATATATAGAGAAAAAGCTGTCCATTGAAAAGAGACAATTATCATTAATAAATCCCTGAAAGATGCCCAGGTGTGACATTTGAGAGGTTAAACGTGAGTACATTGTGTTTTAGTAATGCATATGGGTTCCTAAGTGCAGTACAGGCTGGCCTGAGGAACCCAAAATAACCACCTGTAGCTGCAGTTGGGAGGATTGCCACTGTGACCATCCTGATACACAGGTCAAAAGCATCCAAAGTCCACACTTCTAAGTCTGCCCTTATAGTCTGGCAGCAAAGGCCTGCCTTTTACCATACTAGTGGTAAACCCAAGCACACAGCATAATTTGGCCTGAAATCCCATAATAACTAAAAGACTCCTTCTAATCTTCAATGAAGAAATCATCCTCATGTAGCCAGCATAACTGCTAAACCCAAATAGATCTGGAACTGCAAAACTGGGTTTCAACAACTCCCTTCTAGTGGTAACTGAGTCACATCCCCTATTTAAAAAGTCAGTCTAGAAAGAAAGGAGGAGAAACTTAGCAGTCAGCTAATCAAGAGAATTCTTCTATGGGTTCTTTGCATGGGTGCTTTGGGCAGGCTGTGAACACACCTCTGCTCTTCCAGAGTTAGTCGTTTCAGTGTGAGTGAGATGATAAAAATACCCAGTTTTAACCTCTATTGTTTTTCCACTTCAAAAATACTCCAAAGACTCTCAGAAAATCTTCAGGACTGCAAAAATTTTAAATTATATTTGCTTGTGTGTCTCAATTCGCCCAAGTGTGACATTTAGAAGTGCTTTTGCTTAAGTGGAAACAAATGTGTACTACAGACTAGGAGAGATATTATGCCATAATGACTCTTTGGCAAGCTACAGAAACATAAAAGGCTTCTGACAAATCAATATAAGAAGTGTTTTATACAACATCATAATTGCTTTAGCTATCCACAAGACACAATTTTTTTATGTCCATTATCTTTTCACTATAAAAGCATTAGAGAATTTAGCAACATCATGTGTGTATTTTCATGTCTGACTATTCTCTTGTGTACTACTAAAAATAGCCCTTTCATCAGTCATTAATCACTACTGCTAGGCAAATACTGCCCCCTTCCCAAATAAAAATCACACACATCCTTGTAGATGGCAAAATTAATTCACTTCAGTCCCTATTGTGCTTCTTTTCTCCCATTGTTTTAGAGAAATGTTCCTAGAGGAAGGGGGAGAACTGTTGAAAAGGGCATCTATGAATATCAGAAAACAGAGAGCTTAACTTACAACAGAAGATAACTGAATATTTTTACTATAAACCTAGTTCAGTGTGTTGTGACACATTGTGACATGCCACATTACTTATAAGATCAGTCAAAACTATCCACATTCTGAATAACAAACACACACAAAGAGTCACTTATGAAATTGAGAATTATTTCCATAAATTAATTGGGAACAGATTTCCTCATGTCTATTCCCACAAAGAAGCAGCTTGTTCCACAGATAGGTTTTTCTTTCTTCAATATGAGTAACCAGGAAAGTATTTGACCCTTGACAAATGATTTTGAAAAACGAGTATGTTTTTAAAATATTCCAATCTGCTCTCAGGCAAATTCATCAGCAGAACAGCAGGCAAAATATTCTACCTTCATTACTTTTTATTATTTAGCCATCTATTCTAATGTCTCTTCGAAACTTCACTCTTTATAATGCTCCTTCTCCCTCCTTCTTCAACTGCAGCAGTAGAGGTTTTTGTAAAAACCTCCTGTTGATAGCATTCATTACATGTTAGTCTGCAAAGTGATGAGGTAGAGAATGCTTGGAATTAAAACAGGAAAATGATTACTACAGAGGAAATGCAGTGGCAATAATTATCAAGCACACTAAGTTTTCACTGTTTGATTATGAATGTCAACCAGCTACCATAATTTTGTATTCAGAGGTGATTGGGGTGGAGGAAAAAAGGAGTATGTTTTTTAAGGCTTTGTGAGGCTCCCTCTCTTCCTCTTTATGTCAGGCTTATCTACACAAAAAGATACTCTAAATGAATATTGCTCAGATTGTAAAGTCAAGCATTCCAGTGTGAGCAAATGCCAAAATTAAGATTTCCTGAAAACATTAATTCAGTCCCTTATACATGAGCATTGTGCCACACTCTTTAATTACTTGATGACATACTATTTTTTCCACATAGTCTTGCCTTGTTCTGTACTCATGCTTGATGGTGCTCACTTAATGAGTAAGATATTCAACCTTTTCTTTTATCCTCCATATTCAGTGTGGCCCCAATGCTTTACTTACGGCACACTCTTGAAACTCTGCTAAGATGGAATTAATTTTCTCGTGGGCTTTTCTATGGCTGTCATCGCTATCATATCTTAAATATTCATTAGGCCAGAGAGAGAGAGAGAGAGAATGCTGTAGTTTGATGTTTGGAAGACTCACCTGGGAGAGACCTCCAACACAGTATCTGCTCCTATGAATACTTAAATAGCATGTATTGAACAGAATACTCCAAAATGAGACACTAACCTGGTACTTGAAAACTCCTGGTTACAGCAGTCATCAGAAGGATGGGAAGCTTGGGTTGGAGACCTTCCCTATCAGGCAGAAACTGTCCCTAGGCCTTCAGAGGGTTCCATATCACATATCAGACTGCTGCTTGCTTTTCCAACAGAAGACTACTGTGGGTAACACACTTAACTACAGGACATGGCTTACCACTATGTGAAGAAAAGAAAAGAAAAACTGGTTTCCTCTAGCTGAAGGTAATTCTCCATGGCCTCCTCAGGAAGCTCCTCACCAAACTTTCTTCTTCAGACTCTTCTTCTTGAACATCCAATTCCCTCGTTGTCCCCTACTAGTGCCCAGCATATAAGACTGTAAGCCTTTAATGGTAAGTCTAAAGTACCAGTGAAGGACCTAAGCCTAGCCTAGTCCATAAGGACCTTAAAATAGGACAATCCTTCTTCAGCCCCATGTTTCCTAGCACTCAGTGAACATGGTGTTACAGCACTGCATAAGGCACAAAGGCATCTGCCCCAAGCAGCTCAGCACTCACAGCTCAGCACTCACCTCTTTCTCAGTGAGGTGTTTAACAAACAAGAACTTGGTGAGTTAATAGCCTTAGAGTGTGGACAGAAGCTTGAGGCTGAAATTCACAACTCTTTTGTTTTTTAGGCAAAGAACCAAAGTAGGCTGGAGCATCTCTGTGCTTCTTTCCTCCTATGCTTAATCACAGCCCTGCCGAATCTAGCAGTATCAAAAAGAGGAGAGAATAACACCACTCCAAAGCATTTATAGTCTCTTGACTAAGGTGAATTCCTGCTAAGCATAGTACTGGGTCCCATAAGCAGCTTTTTAGTTGGGAGAGATTAGTAGCTTGTTAGACTGGCTGTAGATGAATGCAGCTGTCTTTGCCTTTTAAATTTGTTCTCAGCTATGACAGTGGTAAACACCAGTTTTGCAAAGTGAGAGTCAACCTCCACCCACTTTAATTTAACTTCTTTCTAATTCAAATAAAACTTATTTATGAAATGCCTCCTTCACAGTTTCTTACTCGTTTGAGGGCTTGGTTTCTTAATTGCGGAGGATTGAAATATTTCAAGTGATTTTCTTTTGCTGACAAATATATCTTATAAGCATGTTTCAGCCTGCTGTCTGTTCTTTTTTTCGACCCTCCATGTCTGCCTGTGGTCTATATAAAGCATTTTTGTAGATTTCAGACTTTTTTCCATGGAATTTTCCACCTTTCCCTGAAAATCATCCATTTGGGAATTTCAGCTTCTCTTTTGATTGTCAGAGCACACATTCAATTTGTCATAGAAACATAAGCTTTCCCATATCTAACATCCCAATTTAAATTTAAATGAACATTGATGGAGACAAAAATAATCTAAAGTTTCATCTTCCTGCTGGGAAACTATTGGAAAGATTACAAGAATCTTTTCTCCAAAATTAGTCATAAACACAAAAGCAAACCCTGACTCATCTCACCTATATCTCCCAGCTGGTCATGAGGTGACAGTAATGCCTAATCACCATTAAAAAGGGTCAGATTTTACCTGCTGTCCTTAACTCTCAATGTTTTATCTGAAAATTACCAATTCTTTGAACTGTCCAGATGGTTTAATAGGCTCTTTTATTCATTCACATGTAATTATTTGTCTTCTCCAAATATTTGGTTATATTCATTGGAACACTGTATGCTCAGGAAATTCCAGTCAATTCATAAAACCTTTATTGACGTTTAAACACTCTATTGCCACCCCACCTTATTTGTCATTCATTGGTCCAGATTTCCTCAGCAGGCTGTGGACCAGTGTCATTCAGGGGTGAAGTCTTAGACTAGACAGACCTAAAAGTCCAATTATTGTAACTCTGTCACCAAAGGGGATCTGAGAATTGGTACTGTTTAGCAGCTAGACAGTAGCCTAATGAGCAGCTTATCTGAGTTTCATCTCAGGGCTCTACAAAACATATGTGGCACTGTGTAAATAGTGCATAGGGACTAGAAAACAACCAAATAAAGAGCTCCAAGAGATATAATTTGAACTGTACACATGGTGCTGGTAACGATTGGCATTCGAGTGCATGCTGAGCACAGGGTTAAAGGAATAAACAAGATTACACTATAATAGCAGGGAAAAGGATTGTGAGGAGAACACGTGACACAACATATAATGAAGTAATTATTTGTGTGGGAAGGTGAGTCATGCCTGACTCTTTGGATGTGTGCTATGTGCTTCTCCACAAAGAGCAGATGGACCTATGCTTCCTAGGTGCCCTAAAAAAAGGAACCTGTCTTACCCTTTCAGTACTAAGACAAGCTGTGCCAGAGGCCTCATGGTGTCTGCAGGAAATATCAAGCTTGGAACAGGTTTTTCTCTAAAAAGCCTCAGTTGCCATGGGGTCCCCAAATGTCTGAAGTACAGGAGAGCCAGCAGGAGCCAGCACCAAAAAAAAAAAAAAAAGGCAGTGACAGCAGAAGCAGCCCAGCAAATAGTTGCTCTAATGGATTTTTCTTTCTTCCCATCTGTGGCTGTACCAAGAACCCTGAGTTTGTTCAAAGTCACTCACATTAATCCTCCCCTGCTCCATTCCTACTTACTGGAAAAACAGAAAATATTTCATTATGGGCTGGTTACAAATAATTTCTTAAGCATATACAGGTTATCAAAATGAAAAATGTAATCAGAATAATAACCAAAATTGTCCATTTACATGTTTCAAGGGCCTGGAGTTATATAACAACAGCATCCAGCTCTTGGGAGGCATCACTCTTGCCGTGGTCTCATTTTACACCAGCAGTCACAGGAGAGCCCTGCCCAGCCCCAGAGGCAGCCAGGTGTGCACTCACCAGCCCTGAGTAACAGGTGAGCCTGCAGGCAGGGAGGGGAAAGACAAAGACCTGCTCTTGCTAGTGGGCAGCCACAACAGCAGCAACTGTGAATGAGGATTTGTCTTTCCTCCTCCTCCTCCAAGACTGGCAACCTGCTCACAGCCCCTCATCTCTCTAGTGAGACCCACACTTAATGGGATGGAGGGCAAGGAGAGAGGTGACTCCTGCAGCATGTTCCAGCTGTCTTCTCCATGGTGCTCTGGTGTTATCCATAGTACCTGAGTGAGGATTGCTTCCAAGCAGCTTGGGGGCAGCATCCTCTGGGAATTTCATACAGGCAAAAAATTCAGCATAGACTTACTCATTAATGTCAAGGCTACATCTCCTGCCATCCTTAAAATGTCCAAGCTTCAGAACACAGACTTGTCAGAATGATGGGTATGCATCCCAGGGAGTGGAACCTTTTCACCCTGCAGCATTCAGAAAGGAATGAAACCTTCATGAAAGGTTGAGGAGAGGAAGAGGGAAGGTGAGATATGAACTTAGTAACCCAGCTAGTACGTAGCTCACCTGTGTTCAGTCTGAGCCCTGGGCTCTCAGGGCTGTGTCCTTCTTCATTTACACTCAGGATGTGTCTAAATGGTGTTTATTCCGTAGCTGTGAATTCACAAACATTATTAAAAGCAATCAATCATAATTAGTAGCTCAGGTCACACTCTGCAGAATAATGGAAGATGTGAGTAGGATTCTGTTGTGCTAAGGAGAACCCTGAAAAAAAACTTTTCTCCAAAGTGAGTGCTCTAACCACTGCATTATTATGCAGAAAACTGGCAGAGATATTGCCTCTTTTGACTGTGGGATTGAAGGGGTTTTTCTCCCCACACTAGAATAACATTTTTACAGCGGCAGGGATTCCAGCTAAATGCACTGCAAAGGGAGCAGAGGGTAATCCCCTGAAATCTGCAGAACTGCTGCAAGAGCACAGGGAAGGGCAGGGGTTCATTCATCTCTTTTTGCTCAGTGTTCCCCCACCCAGTTAGTCCATGGGTGTGTTTGGATTCCAGCCCAAGGCATTTTGCCTCCCTCACACACAGAGGAGGGAGTATGTGTGTCTGCTTGGGGATGTGTAGTGCATAATGAGAACCAAACCCTTCATGTGTAATAACATCTGGCTTCTCCTGTTTAAGCCATAGTTTTTCACTCTCTGATAGTAAGTTTTCTACTTGTTCTACTTAAATTATGGAAAATCATACCAGTCCATGTAAAACAGATTAGAGATACTTAAAAACCATTCTACCACCCAAAATCAGTTGCACAAGCTCAAAAGCAGTGCCAAAGGTTAATAATCTAAATTAACAGAATTTTGCAGCCAATTTATATTGTCAGTACATATTTTAAGAGAGAAAGTCTTCAGACTTATGTCTGTAAAACTGTCTGGATGAGAAAGTACTCACTGCCCTCTTCTCTTTTTCTTGTCATCTCTCTCAGTCACCACCCTAATCATAAGCTATCTCTTCAGATTTCCTTCATAAAATGATCTCTGCATCTATCTGTCATCCCGCCTTGAGTGAAGTGGCTCTTTCATTCATCTGACAGAAGTAGAGCTGGTTTGCCAAATTTCCATCACTATCACTGCATGGCACAGCTCTGGGATATTAATAAATAATTTATTACCTAGGGCCACCCAACATGGATTACTTTGGAAGCATCTCTTATCTTAGTGCAACAATTATAGCATTTAATAGGTTACGGGATATAGTGTATGTAGGATTTCAGGAAATCCTTTTGCAAGGTTTCCATTCCTTAGTTGAGATGCAGGGCACAACTATATAAGGATTAGCTGGTCCTTCTCCCAACACATGCTTCTTTGATGATACCACATCCTTCTATCTTCCTCTGTGGAACAGAAACGGAGAATAGTCACGCTAGGGGAATTATTAGCCTCAGCCTCCTTTATGCCTTTAAGGCAACTACATTCCAAGACAAGAGTATCTAATGTGCAGCACTTTCAGCATGTGTAGCTTAGGTAGCTTTATGAAGTCATGAAAACCTCCAGATATATTCCTCTTTTAAAGACTACCATATGCTATAAACCTTAAGCCAGGTTTAATGCAAGTGTTGATTTTTTAAAGTGTTTTGAAGATGGAACATGTTTTCTAATAAAATGTACAAGCAATTTTTTTACTCTGGACAGAACTCTTGAACTTTTTTTCCCCCTGGTGGAGAACTACCTATCCTAATAACCCAGGATAACTAATTTGTTTGTTTGTATGTTTTAATTTGACACTCAGCACCATGGTATCTGAATGGAATATTGCTGCAATGGAGGAGCATATGAAATAGTTTATGGAGAGTGACAATTTTTAGCCCAGTTCATTAAAGAACAAATACTTCTATGCACACACATCTTTTGCACAGTACCCTGTATGGGGCAGATAATGTTATGTGTGATTTCACCAGAGCACCAGAGCACCAGAGATGTCCCAGGGAAAGCCACTCCTAATGCATCAGTCATAGTCAAGATGTAGGGAGGAAACCAGTTCACATATTTCTAAACAGACATCTCTGGCATCACTGCCTAAAGTGATAGGAGACTGGGCATAGTAAAAGGCACAGAAGGTGTCAATGTTCCTCTGTGTTAATCAGGCAGAGCTACTTGAAAATTTCCCATCAACATGATTTTCCAAAGGAAAAGGGTGTGTCAGGTACCTACAAACAGAAGAGCACCTATCTCTATGTATTTTCCTGCCTGATCATTCCCTATCTTCATTCAACTTCATCTGCTTAGAATTGCTCTTCTCTCTCATAGGTAGAGCTTCTCAGAATCACACCTCCACTCCCACAGTCAAATTTCTTGTTCCTTGGCACTTTTGCTATGAAGTATTTCTCCCCACTCCCTCTATCCATTCATAGGGTTTCTTCTTGTCTGTCAGTCCTTATCTGACTTCAACTTTGTTGAGAAATTTCCCCCTAAATTTCACCAGGTTAAAACCACTTCCTACCAAGTAATCCATCACTCGGTTAACCCTCCTAGAAGTGCGGAATTGAAAAATTGCTTTTTCCAATGACACTCTGCCTTCACTCCAGCCAACTCAAGGTTGCTGGGGTTCTGTTGCTATTCACACATTAGATGCAAGAATTTTTCCTGTTACAAACCATGGATTTCGTTCTGCTAAAAGAAGAAAAGCATAACAGAGAACAGAACCATATCCTCAATATGAATTTTTTAGCTGAACAATTGTATGCATGGCAAATTCCCATTATCAGTCTGACCTAGCCTTTGTACACAGGCAGGATGTCTTCACTGGACAAAAACTGTGTCTATGGGAAAACATCTGTCTTACACACAAACCCACAGTTTCCATCAGGAGAACAAAACCAAAACCCTTAATTTTCCTCCTCACAAATAAGCATGTTCTCAGTTACAACCTACCGTTCCATCAGGATTTTCCACAACAAAAAGACTTGTCTCTCAAGCTGTTGTATCCAAGGGGCTTTCAAGGTTGTAGCTGACTGAGTTTCACCTGGCAGCAAACTGGAAGAGATAGTAGAATGCAGGGAGAGCAATATTGCAATAGTATTTAGTGGCCAGCCCACTTCTATTTCTAGCAGATATTTATAAATCCTTTTAAAGCAGAACATGTTGCAGAAATCTTGCTTGGAACGACAAAGACATGAGTAAGTGTGACAAGCTCCTTGTCACAGAAAAAAAGTGTTTCAGTCCTCTGTCCAAATAGATTTCAAAAGACACAATGAGACCCAAGTTTTGTCTGGAAATGGACACAGAGTGACAGGGCAAGTATGGCTTTTAACTGATGACCACAGAGTAAATAGGAAGAAAATTACTCCAACAGACAATTTAGACACCAACATTATCCAGCTTTCCTGATACTTACATAACCATTTCTATCTTGCCTAATCTGTTCATCCTATTCAACTGGGGTCAGGAAACATGAAATTCTTCAAGAAAACAAAAACCAAAGCAGCACTTCCGTTAGCAGCGCTGACATCCCTGATGGCTCACAGCCTAACCTGGTAGACCAGCTAAGCCTCTGAAGGAAATGAAACACATCTGACCTTGCAGAGTCTAAGGAGCAGAATATTCCCTTTGAAGAGGAGCAGATAAAACACCTGTACACACACAGACACACAGGTACCTACACAGTCTGCATTGGCAGAGGGTGGGTGCTCCAGCCACCCTGGCCCTGCCTGGGTTGTGTGCAGGGTGAACATCTTACCCAGCCTGTGTGGAAGCTGTCGTGGCTGTACCCAGCAGTGCAGCACTGTCCTTGTTCTCCACGAGACACTGAGGGTACCTCTCCAGCTGCCATCCAACACCACTCAAGTCTATAAATTCAGCAGCATATCTCATACCTCTGCAGATGTCAGAGGTGCATTCATGTATCTAATACAGAAAAAAAAAAAAAAAAAAAAAAACCTGTTTCAAGCACTTGTATCATTCCCTTGGGGAAATACGCAGTCCGAGACTGAGAACTCTAAATTTAGAAGCAGTATTCAGCTGACTAAACCAAACCACGCAGTGCCATATCAGGCAGTCTTCAGTATGTAGGACAGTCAGGTGGAGCATCCCAAGGCACCTCTAGTGGCAGGTGTGGCAGGATATCTACCCCCCTCCTCTCTACCACAGATAATTGGTGCATAAAGAGACAAACCAGGCTGAAAGGCTCAGCAAGGGCTCCTCTCTGATGCGAAAAGGGCTCAGACCTCAGCTAAGAGTCAACATTTAGTCTGGAGAGCTGATGTGGGAAGAGTGAAAACAACTATTCTTTACTAAGAGGCACTGACAAAGTATAAAAGACACACAAGTTATCCCAGCAGCAGAAGCTTTCTACACACACACTCTGCAAGTGTGAGAGACCTGGACACAGGTTCCATGGTTACTTCTCTGGGGCTGAGGGAAAGGATCTCGATGTGTGCTGCACCAACAATTGGATGGCAAGATACATTGAATCCGAGGTTATATTATTGGTGATATTATTTCTTCTACCTGTTAACATACCTCTTTCTAAAAGTACATTAACAGGTACCTTTACCCTCACAATGTATATATCTACTGATAGTTTCTCTTTTGTCCTTATTCCTGCATAGTTTGTTTCAAGTCTTATCTCTGTTCGTTTTCTGTCTATTAAATAAATAATTCATTCTATAATAGACCGAATCAGCCATTATCAAAGAACTTGTGAATGAGGGTGGGTTTTGGGGTGCTGGCCACCTCAATAAAGCTACTGCCTGCTGCCAGAGGCCTGAGCAAAAGGCAAGGACTTATCTAAACCCCCACATCCATTCATAACAGCAGGAGACTCTAGCTCAGATGTTTACCTCTGACCTGTACAATTCCCATTATAATCAATGCAGATCCTGACTCAAGTCAGTTGCACACACATACACTTGGAATTAAATTTAAGATGTTCTATAATGTGGAAGACACTCATATGAGGAGGATGGATATGACAGCAGGCCTACAAGAAGCAGTAACTTTCCATAACAGTAAGTGAAAAGCAGAGAGGTTATCTCAGGGAATCTAAAACATCACAGAGTCCATGTGTGGGCATCTGAATTCAGTTGCCAGTCAGAACATTCAGCAGGGCCTAGAAAGTGACTCAGGTAATGATGAAAAGCTGCAATAGGGCTTTAGTTAGATTACAGTAAACACCTTCATTTAGACACCTGCATTTAAGCATCTCTATCTGGAGCTGAATTCCATTTTACTGATCAGAAAAATGCAGTCAGAGCAGACACAGGATCAAGCTGGTCTACCTTTTAACACCAAGTCTGCAAGTCTTGGTTCAGAATGGCAGGAGAAACTCTGGGTCACTACACCACTCAACAACACTTAGCTGCATAGTCCTTGTAAAAGGGAAAAACTAGGATGAAAATCTTCCAAGACCACATCTGTCAAAGTGGTGTGGATACAGACACTGATGTCCCACTCACTATACAGAGCTGGTAATTAAAATTATCCTAACAATTGCACTGTTTTTGCCATCTATGTGATGACCACATCACTTACCTCAGCTGACCCTACAGCTGAGAGTAACTAATAAATTATTCCAAAATTCCTGGAGGTAAAAGTAGCTGGTTTGCTATAATTTCTGATCTCTACTGTTTAAGAAAGATTCCATTTATGACCAAATTACCAGGAGAACGTAATTGTCTTTCTTCTTCTCACTTTATTATTAAACTACATAAATTGGAAGTCACTAAATGGATAATGAATGCCCCAATGCTATAATAGTTCCCACCATGACCTGCAGGTGTGCATTTAATCTTGGAGAGATGGAACAGACTAATCAGAGAACATATTAGGTCTGCTTACTTTTCATAGATTCCATTGAGATTCAGGTTAAATAAAAATATGTCAAATATTTAGGCTGACCTCTACCAGAGGGGAAACCAGAGAATTCCACCTGATAGTTTTTATCAAGAAAGGAGAAGTTCTTCCATTGTGGCAGTGGATATCAGTAGGGCAAAGAGAGGACTACTACAGCTGCACTAGAGTTCCTACATGACTAACAAACTGCCTGTGGCCAGGTATATATAGGGAAACATCTCCATTCATAACATCAAACCAACAGCAACACTCCAGTTATTTATAAGTTTTGTGTTGTTCTTGCTTGTGACCTAAATTTACAAGAAGTTCTGAGGTTAATTTTCATCTTGTTGGAGTTCACTGCTTTAGGGAGCATTAAATGTTTCATTGCTATGTGGGATTCTGGCTTCTGCAGACTCTGCTGTCATTCTGTCACCTCTGTGCGTTCCCTTTAGGTGATGCTAGATCTACAATCTATTACATTCTGCAAATAAACTGCCAGGGTGCTGGCACTTGCTAGTCCACTTTAAAAACCTCTCTTCCAACAGTAGCTGACAAGGACTGGGCAACTGGTCAAAGGCATTCTCCTTTGGGGACCAGGAAGGCTATGCCTAGGAGATGTGAAAGGAAAAGCCAAATTGTGTTAAACTCTGGTATTAAGAGAGCCAGGAAATGAAAGAAAGCAAAAAAGAAGGAGCTGGAATTAGCGTAGTAATTGTGTTGTAGCTGTTGCTGTTATTACTTATACCTAGTGTTTATTCCCAGAATCATAAGCATGAAGAACAAACATGCATCTATCCAGATTAGACCAATTTTTTTAGGGAGCTAAGCTGTGCATAATACTGTAAAGGAACTAAAAATAGAATAAAATTAACCTCCACTAAATGTTCTGAAAAACCTGAAACAGACAGTCCTGTGTCCGTAAACGTTTTTTACTCTTTGCTCGTTATTAAATGAATATATTTATGATTTACAAGAAGACATTATCTGCCTTAACTGCCTTGGGACTTCAGGACCTTAAGAGCTAGCTTACTGTCTTTGGGGACTAACCTTGATAAAAGGGGTATAATAAATGGGGGTATAAAAGGGGCATGATAAAAACACCGGGGTTTTCTACCTGCAAAGCCCTGGGGGTTTGCCAGCACTGAGAACGGCCATCACAAATGTACAGATAAACACAGGTTAACTGATGGGGCACAGAATGTTAACATCCAAGGCAGACAAGGACTGCTTTGTGCCAAATCGCAGCTCAGCACCAATTAGCTGGCACATACCTAAACACTGCGTTGTTGCTACCTGAAGCAAACAACGAGCACTGCGTTGCATAGCGAGAGACTAAAACATTAAATCATACTCGAGCAAAAGGATTGCGGCCATGCTACCCCGCTTGTGCGCTGCCAGCCCCGAGAGGCTCGGGGGCAGCAAGGCAGGCAGCAGCTCCATCCCCGGGAAGGCAGCCGGTGTCCCGCTGCTCCACGGAGCTTTGCGAGCAGCCAGTAGATGGTAGCAGCTGTCGGTCACTACTAACCTGAGCTGGATTCCTGCCAGAGCCAGGATGCAGGAACACCCTGCCTTTGGGACCAACCGCGAGAGCTGCTCAGTCTCGCAGCAAACAGCCTTCGCTATAGCTGATTTCCACTGATGGGGCAAAACGCGCTCAGAAGTAGCGCTGACCTATATGTGGGCTGCTTCAGCTGCGCTGCTCACTTCAGTCGATATTCAGGGGAAAAGGAACACCGGGGCAGAGCTGCATTGTCAGAGTGCGTGAAAATGCTCAGAGCAGATGGAAAGACGAGAAGAAAAAGTCTGTCTTGTCTATCTGTGCCTTTGAAAGAGGGGAAGTTAATGGAATAAGAACAAAAGGGTGATTACATATGTGCAGAACTTTCAAAAATCTGTATCCCCAAGTTTTCAAAAACCTGTCAAGTGTCTTAAACATTAATTATCTTTATGAGGAAAATATAAAAAATGCAATCATCATGCTATGAGGAATACATGAAAGGAGCAAATATCTCAGTGTTGGAGAAAATAATGCCAAGATTTCTTTTACAGGAATACTCTCTGGTGTTACTGATCGAAAATTATTAGCTTGAAACTACAGGATGTGTCTTATAAAAAAAATTTGTAAATTTAATAACATACTTTCTGCATAAATTAAAATATTTTAATAGAATGTACTTGCTAAATAGTTGAATAAATGCTAATTGAGGGAAACATCTGCTCTGAACAAGAGCATTTACCACAGGCAAAGTGCTTGTCTGCAGTGGCAGTTTGCATGAGGAATAACAGGATGCAAAGCCTCAAACTGTATTTTTACTCTGACAGGGAGTTTAAGGATATGGCACATCGAGTTTAACACACATTGTGTCCCTGATTTCCATACCATACTTGCTTAGTTTTCACAGGAAAAACTGAAGGAGGTGGGAGGAGGTGGGAAGGAGATGTTGTAAATGATAAGAAATGACACTCAGAAGCTTAAACTTAAATCAAACTGTAGCTTTTTGGCTCCCCATTTTCTTCATTATCTCCACCAATAAAGGATATTAGGCACATCTGTGCATCCTCAGGAGCACCTATGTCATGCTCACATGCTGACTGTGAAGAAGGTACAACCTGCTTAGAGGTCCTGCAAACAGCTTTCTATAAAAAAGAGGGCAGATGATGCAGCCTAAAGAGCCTCTGTCAGCCTTCTCAGCTTTTCAGAGCTGCCAAGTTATATGGGTTTGGAATCTTTTTTTTTTTTTTCTTCCTTCCTTTTAGAAAAGCAGCATCTCTGTCCCTGAATAGACCCAGAGAGCAGAGCTGCTGAGTAAGAAGACTGAGAGCTGGTGTAGATAATAGCAAAGCCCTGCCTGCCATTTTCAGGTCCCTGCTAAGCTGTCTTTAATAAGCATCACAATTAGCTTCTGATAGCTGCTCGGAGGCTTGCACCGAGCAGGCTGCCTGGCTGAGTGCGGGTCTTATTAGCCAGTTGCCTCTTCACAAAACTGCCTTCACAAGTGACACCCTTCTCAGCAGCCTCCGCGGAAGCCGGGGACTGAACCCATTCAGAGGCTGAGCAGCCTGCAAAGCCCGTACCCTAAAGGACACAATAACAGGAAAATAATGTAAAGGAGAATGAAGGAACGAGGACAGGAGTGCATAGGAGACGCTGTGCTGATGCCAAAGGGAACGTGATTGTCATAAGGGTGGTTTTTTGACCTCTAAGCTATCAACCTGATCATTTTCTCTTGGGCTAAATATGCTTACAGCTAGTTTCAGCAACAAGCAATTCTCGTGCCAACATCTGTAGCTTATAGATATGAAAAAAAATAGCCTCCTTTTAAAACATTGATTTATTCTCCACAATAAAATAAAATTATGATGTTGCTGAAAATAACAGCAGCCCACAGTTCTCAAATACCTGGTAAAAACAATTTGGCTGGCTGACCTCTCGCCTGTGTTTCCTGATTATGTTGTCACTAAAATCTAGTTATAATGATATTTTCTTTATTAAATTATGTGCTCCTGGCAGGTGTACTTGCTTTTGTAAAGGACAAAGAGTATAATGCATGATCTCAATGCAGTTAAACATCTAAGTCCTCTTTAAAATACACATTGTATAAAACAAAAACAATGCCAAAATGAAAAATGTACATGCATTGAATGAACTAAGTTTAAAGCAGGGGTTGGGGTTTTTGTTTTCTCTTATCATTATTATGTTATGCTGCTTGTAATGATATTCCAGACATCACCAAGGACTGCGCACAAAATTCTGCATTTATGGAATAATTTTTTTCTAACCTCCAACTGAGAAAATGTCTTTTAGTTTCATTTAAATCTGATCATTATTTTCCTTCCCATTCTGCATACATACTCCCTGACACAAAATCTCTGAACAGAAAAGTGAATGTACAGACAATTGCAGTGTTTTGTTTGAAGACTTATAGTACATAATTCAAGGTATAATTCTTCTAAAAGGCAAAACTGACCAATTTCCAATCTTTTTATGAAAAATCAAACTTGTTCTCCAGAGTGGTCTCTATCAAAGAAGCATCAAAGTCAATATGAAGCAGAATTTTTCCTACCAATGTCATGTATTGTATAACAATTCTCTACATATACAGGCAGGATCTATATATACAGGCAGGTACATATGTATAGCCAAATTCATACCTACTAGAAATGCTTTCAGCAAATTTAGGAGGGCTTCATCAGCTCAGATCTTGACCAATAGTTTTGTGTAATGCAAATTCAATATTCTGATATTGCCATGATGCAGGCTCTTCTAATAGGACTAATTATGTTGGCAAGCCCTCCCTAAATGGTAATGTAATAATAGTTTCATTCTGAAATCTATAAGAACTGTCCTCAGGGGAAGATCAAGGATTCACAGCAGCACAGACAAAATCAAATTTTACTGTCCCAGGAATGAGGACAAATCCTTGCAGTCTCAGTAGTGGATAAGGAAATGCAGCGCCGCAGTAGCCCCGAGCCCCGCCCTGCTGCAGCCAGCTGCTGAGGATGCAGAGGAGCTGGCAGGTGGAGGGCTAATAGTGGGGGTGGCCATGCAGGCAGTGGGACCATGGCTAGCCACTGATGGGGACATGGATGTCCACCAGTCACAGCATTCTGAGTTGCTCAGGAAAGACTATACCAATAGGAGAAATCTGCCCTGCCCCAGGTGAGCCCGCATAACCTCACCTTATGAGTTCAGCAGTGCAGTAGCCACTATGACACCAAAAACATCCTTCTCATCCCTTGCCTCACTTTCCTGGCATGATTTTTCATCTGCCATGCCAGTCCTGGACACGGCTGATCATGCTCAAAAGTGCCCCAGAGCAGTTCTGTAGAATAGCTCTCTGGCAAACTGAAGCATCTTGATCAAGTAAGCTCCACTTCAGATGAGAGCAAAATGTGAAAGTATGAGCTTTTAACAGCCAAGCAAGACAATCAGACAATGCCATCTGACAGAAGTGACCAAAACCAAAGCACACACCAACCCTGGAGGAATTTATTTCTGCACTGAATCATCTCACTTGCCTGTGTCCAACAATGACATAAACCAGAGCCATGAAAACAAGCTTTCTTAGGCCTTCTGAAATGTTTGAATCTCAGGGTTTCAGCTCAGTCTGACCCTTGGTGAAATCTTGACATCTGCAAATACAGGCCTTTCACATGCAAATAGAGGGATGTAAATAGGGAGTGCAAGCATTTTGGAAGTGCTTTGACATACTAGGCCCTTAGACCGACTTTTTCTGTGGTCACTTTTTTCTCAGCAGTTAAGAAATGTTAAGACATATGCCATGCAACATTGTCAGGGATTCTTCCCCTCACTCCCCATGTGCCTAATGATTTAGATGGAAACATAATCAAAAGGGTCATTCACCAATCTCCCTGCAGGCTTAAATATTTTCAACTCAGTGTCAAAGGGTACTAGAATGGGAGCGATACTCTGTCCAGTCCTTTTCACAATACAAATCATCCAAGCCATACAAGCAGAGAGTGTGTGAAAAAACACAGGGAAGCCTGATGTTATTGTAAGGTTTCAGTGTTAGCACCCTTGTGCTGGGAAAGGGCTCTGCTCAAGTTCTCCTGTGGTGATGAGAGTTGCCTCTGCATACAGCGCATTTCCAGGCCCTGTGCCCCTGTAAAGGCAAGTGCATGCCTTCAGCAGATAATTCAGATTTTCCATGCACAGAATCCTCTGTGCAGCCCTCACACCCCACTCTCATTCCAGGTTACAGTCTGAGCCCTAAAACGACCCCCAGGTCTTTGTATGCTGGTTTTATTTTTGCTCTTTTAGATCTGAAATTGTCAAAGAGCACTGTTAGAGAATTGCTATAAACTCATAAGCAATTATGATTTATTAAAATTACCTTGGTCCTCTCTTTGGGATACTGGCTTAAGTTACTTTCCATCTTATTCCAGCTGATTTCCTTGGTCAACACATGGACCTTATTATTCAATAACTCCTACCATCTAGTTAATTTAATATTATTGAAATGCTGGGATTGGCCCAGAAAACATCGTATAGTCTGATTTTGACTTAGATTCTAATTTCCTCCTTCATGGAACTCACAGCACTTATAATTCCACCAGTTGAAGAGCCTTTGGCAAGTCAGTTTATTTTTGTTCTTTTGATATCAGATTTATAGTCAGGTCACTAAGAGCTTTAATGACTACAAGGTCTTCTCCAGGGAAAGTCTCTCGGTAAGAAAGATTTCTTGGAAGAGTTTTAACCTTTCTTAACCGCAAAAGCATTGTAAAATTCCATCTTAAGGCAATATGTGACTGACAGTTTTTCCATTTTATTGCAATAATCTTGCAATCCCGTTTTACAATACATCTTAATCTTCCACTTTCTTCTGCACTATTGGATTGAGATCACCAACATCAATAAAGAAGCAGAAACAGCATCTACTTATATTTATCAGGAGGAAAGAATTTCTGTTGACAGTGATGAAGAAAGATTAAATTCTTGTTCACTTTCAGCCTATTCCTGGGGATTTTCTGATGTATTTTAATCTGATGGATTTTTGCAGGACCTATAAACAAACCAAACTAAAAATCCAAACAAAAAAACCTAAAAAGACCCTACTTAACAAAGTTTTTTCTTCAATTCACTACATAAATCTTTCTCATACACTTTTCCTTACTTTCTCATTTCCAGGTTAGAAATCAGTGCCTGCATTTCAGATACAAATGTTTTTAAAAAGCACTGTAAAATATAGGGGTGGTCAAGGCACTTACTACATGTGTGTAGTGACAAGTGACAGAGTTGTTTTTTCCTGTGGGAAGGGAAGGGAAGGGAAGGGAAGGGAAGGGAAGGGAAGGGAAGGGAAGGGAAGGGAAGGGAAGGGAAGGGAAGGGAAGGGAAGGGAAGGGAAGGGAAGGGAAGGGAAGGGAAGGGAAGGGAAGGGAAGGGAAGGGAAGGAAGGGAAGGGAAGGGAAGGGAAGGGAAGGGAAGGGAAGGGAAGGGAAGGGAAGGGAAGGGAAGGGAAGGGACTGAAAATATGACTGCATGTTCCCAAAGGGTTTAAATTTGGCTTATTATTCCCATGCAAATAGGTCATAACTCTGAAGAACTAGACAGCATTAGCTTCAGGTCTCTATGACCAAACCATTTATTGGATGCAGTTGGCATGAGTACATTTAGGGGATGCATACTCCAGTTTCAGCTTGGCATGCCCTGACTCTTTCTTCTTCCTGGTAGGTCTGCTGTGATCTTTTAGAGCTGGTCAAAACATACAAATTTTTATAGCACCCAAGTTCAAAGAGCAGCATGAAAATTTCTTTAAAGTATTTTGTTTGCTTGCTTTACTTTCCTTCTTTCCTTACCCACTTGACCACATTTTCATTTTCTGTGGAAAGCTTCTGTACAAGAAGAAAACCAACTTTGAAGAAAGTTGGTTTTCCTCTTGGTGGACTAAAGTAATCAGGCCTCTTGTCAAAATCTGGATATATTTCCAGGAAGACATAATTTCCCCCGCTGTGCGTGATCCCATAAGGATGGACTGGCCTGATAATTTTATGTTCTTATTTTACAGAACACTTACCACTAAGGTAGAGGGGCAAAGTGTAATATTACTGTTTCAGTCTTGCAGAAGGGGAATTTAGGGCAATATTAAATATCATCTTAGAATATCATACCCTGTTGTAATAGCCTGAAGAAATGTGCAGTTGGCTTCACAGTCAAGCCTTAAGACAGCAATACTTCTGTTGGTTTCACTGGTGCAGAAGGCAATAGATCCAGCTGAAATCAGGAGTTAAAGTCAGGGAAAACACAGCCTGGAGATTCAGTGGAAAAAAAAAGTGAGCCTGGCTCACTGCAACTTGCTACCTCAGATAATCTTTGTCATTTCTACAGGACATTGTGTAAACAGGAACGTGGGATAATGGAGTGTCCCGACCAAGAAACATTTTGTACCCACATTATGTAAATGTCAGACAGAAGAAACTGTGGCTCCTGCATGGCCAAAGTTTGTGTCCAGGCCAGAGGATCTCTCCAGGGGCTTTAGCAAGCCTTTTGGACCACTAGAAGTGGATCTACAGGCCTCAGGGGTTGGTGCAGAGGGGTTCTGGCACCCCAATAAGCATATTTCTCAGTATTTCACTTACAAAGAATTCTAGTCTGGCTCTATGGACTAGGTGCCTGTCTACAGCTCATGCATAATAGGTGATCTCCTCAGTCATCACTTCTAATTCAGTTCCAAGCCAAAATAATAATGAATTGATCATGAATGCTGAGATCACTTCATGATAGAAATCAAAGCACAGAACATGATGGAGAGTCCGCTTTTAAGGTTATGGAGAACTGTTGGAGGTTCCTAAGCAGTAGAAACACGTTCGACTTACTAATTCCAATAATGCATTTACAGTAGGTAGTGCCTATCACACCAATGACTCCTTCAGTGGTATTAATTGCAATTTGTTATGCATGCATTCATTAGGCCCACTCCTCCAGATCTGGCTGTGCTCTGCTTGATTCAGCACCCGGGTGCAGCATAATTTTCCTTGCACTTTCCGGTGCCTGTACTCATCATTTCAGCCCCTGGCATAATTAGATTCCCTGTTGGGAATTACTGATTCAGTCAGAGATTGCTCAAAGCAACCATGATCCACCAGCACTCTTTTCTTTTGGAAAATTTATCACAGGGTAAGCTTGGTTCTGCACCAGCCAGGGATTACTCCCAGCTTGGGTAACCTCACAGCAGCTCAAGAAGGACAGGATCAGTTTGACTGCATATTTCCAGATTATCATATATAATATGTCACTTGCTGTTGTTCTGATTTGTTAATCACTGTATATTAGCAGCAGACATTAGGCTTGTGTTCATCATTCCAGATTAAATCTAGCAATGCACAGAGTTCTAGTTTTGACTTTTTTTCTTACAGCTTGATAAATGTCACAACCCTGTGTGAAAGTCTCCCCTTACATTTTTTTTTTAATTTTGTCTCTATTCTATGCATGGGATGATTTCTGTAAGAATGTAAAGATGCAGCTCTAACAGAAAAAATTGCCTAGGAAGCTCAGAGCATTTGAAATCAGAAGATGAGAAAAGAAACCATTCTGCAGACTTAATTAAGGCTTTTGCTAGCAGCAAAAACTATAATGCAACATGACAGTTATTTGAATGATTTTTCTTAAGATGACTATTGCTTTTCATTATCTAATTTGACATTAAGGTTGGTGCTGTATGTCTAGCCTGCAAAACAAAAATAAAAGTTAATAAAACACAGGCTAGAAATAGAAAACAAGTTCAGAGGGAATGCTCTGGGGGTTAGGCCTTTCTCGTGCTTTGGGGAGAAATATACTACCATACCCTTGTCCTAATTTTTTCAGTGTGGTTTAGAAAAGGCCTTATGGCTAATATGTCACATCTAATATAATTTGCTATTTCTGCCTTGCATATTATTGAACCTTACTTTTTCATAATATAACTGCTCTGCTAGAAGGGCTATAGATAAAGTTGTGTCAGCATTTCATTATTAACACAGGCTTTTCAGTGCTTTTCAAGTCAGACATTAACATAATTCTCATCCCTGGCTTTAGACTGGTAGATATTTCAAACTTAGGTGAGAATCATTTGGAATAATTTTTAAAGAAACATTCTGGCCTACTTTTTATCCAAAGATCCATTTTTTCTTCTCAACAGGGAAAAAAAGCAGGATTTCTACCAAGTGCTGGAGCCTAAACCACAGCGAAGGAAATTTCTCCTGGTGGTTTAACCTTCCAGGATCTCTTCTTCCCAGTTCTCCAAAGTGTGCCAAAAGTCTAGTGAATAATAAAGTCTGCCCTGAATAATAAAGTCTGTGTAAGGTGCTGAGTGCACCTCACACAAATTGAAGATCTAGTGGATCACTCAGACTCAAGAGTGTGCTTTCACAGAACAGGGAGCTGTCTCTGCAGAATCTGTAAATCCACACAATTGCCACACAGTTTAGTTTCAGGCTTGAAATCAAAGATTAAATGCAATGTTGTCTTAAGGATAACATTTCTAAATAAAACTGCTCGTGAAGGTTTCACTGCATAGGAATAAATGACCAAATCTTCTGGGACTTTTACTTAAAACACAGCAAGAAATAAATAAATAAGCACAGTAATTCTCCCTTGAATTATTGAACAATTGAATTGGTTAATATCGTCAATGCCAGCTGCATGAAGAAAATAAATAAGTCTTTTTAATGAAGAAAAAAGGCTCTTGTCTCAACTGTGTGCCCTTCTCTCAAGCAACGTAGATGCTGAACTGGAATACTGATTGATAGGTAATTAACAAAACATATCTAATTTAGCTGATGATTAAAGATCTAAGTATCTCTTTCAAGTGGATTAAAAGAAATTCAAATATAAGTATTTCATTTGTGAAACTGTATTGCTTAAGTAATTCTGTATTAATTACTTGCAAATTAGGTATTTTTGTTTCATATGCTTTAAACCTCAACAAATACCCTTAATGAATTAACTGATAATAAGTGTCTTTTTAAAGCAGATCAGATACTAATTTGAAGTAGCTTAATAGGTTCTTACTGCTGATATTGTCATTACCTTTTGCAAACATCAGCAAAATAAATTTTTTTTCTTTTTTTTAACTGTCACCTTTTACTATTTCCCACTAATGCATTAACATTAACCCTACAGTAAAGAAGATTTCATTAGTTTATGTCTTCAGTATGATATTTTACAGGATAATAGCAGGAGGCCTTTGTGCACATAATGGCAATGAAAATAACTTGTGCCCCTTATTGAAGGACAAATTAAAGAAAAAATACCATGTTTCTATAAGTGTATTGGGAAAAATATATGAAATAACAGAGTGGCTGAAGTTGGAGGGCACCCCGGAAATAACCTCATGTGACACCCTGATGAAGCGAGGGTTGACCTAGCTCAGGGTTTGAGACTTTCTCAGGGCTTGAGATCTGAACACCTCTGAAAACAGAGAATCCTCGAGTTTTCATGGAGTGCTGCAAGAATTTAATCTTCTCTGCCTTTCTCCATGTATTTTCTGTCTTCCTTTGATGGCTTTCACTAGCCATCCTGCACCTTCTGAGGCAGACTCAGAGTATTCAGTGCCCAGACTCTTTAGATGTTCCATTCACCAGTGTTCCATCTCACCTTTCTCTCATCACATCCCCCTCCAAATTTCACTGTTTATGTCTTGGTTTCTGTATCACTTATGAGTAGGTACTATTGCAACTTCCTTAACTGGAAGTAATGATTTTCTGACATCTTTCACACCCATTAGGTCAAGGTCAGGATACTTCTAATTCTGTATTCAGATTTTTCACTGGGGTCCTCTTCTAGTGTTAAAATACCACATATTCATATCAGCCTTTCTTATTCTCAAAGTTACATTCTAATTCACAGTTAGATGTTGACTTAAAATGCCTAAAATGTTATGAAAAGAGAGGAAAAAAAAAAGAAAATAAAAGAAACACAAAACCACCAAGCCTTCTGGCCAAAAAAACAAACTCTGAATACTGTTAATGAAGAAATGGAATTATTTTCATGAAACTGAGTGATGCTGGCACATGGAATTTAAAACCCCAGTGTCTTGTGCTCCAGTTCATGGCCATACTCTACTTCCCATTACATAAACATCTACTTTGAGACAGCTATTTAGCCAACCTTGGTAGTTAGTAGAAAGATATAATTGCTCCAGAGAGAGATCCAGCCATTTTATGATGCTTATCCCAAGGTGCTATTACTGCATATGCTTTTTTCTCCTTGTCTCCACCCATGGGCATCTCCATCCTTTTTAAGATCTCACTGTCTGTCTCTGTGCTTTAATAGTCATTGACTTCCAAAGATCTTGAGAGGATATTTCTAACAAGAAATATCTTGTATCATCAAGTCCCTTGGACCATGCTATTGTTCCTAAACACAGCAAATGCAATCTGTGAAACTGGTTTGGCAGAGCAAATATGTGTAAAATGACAACTGAAAAGTAATTCTGTTCAGTCAGTAAAACTTGGGGGAGACAGAATCAAGGCTGAGACAGAAGAGAAAAGGAAGGTGAAAATGCTGAAGGTGAAAAAAGAAGTATGGTTAATGCAGAGAAGCAGAATGGTCTGAGCAAAGACATGACAGCAAACAATTCAGCTGTTCTGAAGTGTGCAGAACAGCTTTAGATAGAAAGAATAAAGCAAAACTCATCCATCAACAGATGACATGACAACTACACATGGAGAGAAGGATGCACAGCCTGAACAAAGAAAAAATTAGGCGGAATATGTCTAGCAATTATTGCTAATTATCAGTATATCACTCCTAAGAGCACCACAGTGATTACACACAAAGATGTGATAAATTGTTTAGCACAAAAGGGAAAGAGATGAAGCAAAACTGTTCATAACTGATCCTATAAATATAAATTCTTCATATCTCAGTCTGTGTCCTCTGGCAGACTCAGCCAGAAGGTGCATTCAGAGCAGACAATCTCTGAATGCCATAGACGGGCAAGATACACTGGTTGGAGGTAAAATGGAACCACTTTCCCAAGACCTCTGTCTGGTACAATGTGCATGCACCTACCCCCCACAAGAAAGTGAATATAAATCTGCTGCCAATAGACTGCTTCTCATCTTTCATGTATTCCTTCACAGGCAGGATACGAACCTCTGGGATTCTGTGACACAAAGATACAGATTAAACACCTTTATTATGTAGCTCACGGGCGCTCCTTGGAGAGCAGCACTTAATTGCATGGTGCAAAAGAAAGAGGACAGAACAGGCTACCAGATAATTTGGGAGAGTTTGCCTCTGCTCCCTCTTCCACTCCAGTGAGAGTGACAAAGGCACCTCTCAACTGCCATGGGGTTCCCACTCTGAAGAACAGGACTGTACACTGCATCCTTTTATAAGGAAAGCTGGACAGCACTGAAAGAACAGAGTAGAAGGGAAAGAGAGTATTCAGTTCTCCCCTCATTTAATACAGTTTATCACATGTGCTGTCTCACTTGTTTACTATCTGTATCTTCTGGAGGAGAAGATTCCTTTCCAGAAAACTACCTAGATTAAAAATATGATACTTTTGAAGAGGAGATATTAACTGCACTTCTGATAAGAACATATATAAAACCCCCTTTTACACTGATCTTCCTATGATTTCATTGATGCCTTGAGTGTTTTATTTGAAATGTTAGACATTCCTTAGAACTATAAGGTTTGGCTTTTAGCAAGACAACCAAGGTTTTATTCTTTTAATCACTGTCTGTTGTTCAATAAATGTCAAATTGTTCCTAATGCTATATTCTAGCATATGGGTTTTTAATTTGATTTTGTGCTCTGTGTTCATTACTGGCAACTGAGAGCTTGCCATGTAAGATTTTCATTCCTTACACTGTCTTGATTCCTGTAGGAAATAAATATACACATGCATTTATACACAGACAGACAAGCATGCAAAAGATGGGCATGCTTTTCAAAGCAGAAAGCATACAAAGTTGTTCTTGCAGTGGTCACTGTGACTGAGGACCCCACCAAGAATATAAAAAGAACAAGATAACAACAAATCCCTGCAACACTTTTGAGAAACAGAATTGTTGTTCTGCATGTTTCAATCAGAAAGATAAAAAGACATTTTAGATGAATATACTCTGTATGTTGCAGTGAGGTTCAGGGTGCAACCAGAGGACTGTGTCTGAGCCACTTAGAGAAAATAAATCAGACATTGACTCAGAAGGTGGTTTGGAAGTCACAGAGAAAAGTCAATACACCCTGAAACACCGTGTAAGTCCAGATTGGTTGGACTGTGATATTCAATATGAGAAGGTTTTCCTCTGATCACAGCAGAGAAAGCAGAAATGAACTGCCTTTGATGAGCTTCTGCAAATGTCAACAGAGAAAGCAGAAATTCTATGCTGCTCCCTGATGTGGGACACCAGGTCATCTGACAGTGACTGGTTAAATAATAGGAACACACTGTTTTTCCTAAAGAGTTTTACAAATGTTTCAGGACTCCCTTTCTGAAGAATTTTCTTTGCAGTCATCAAGGAGAGGTGAAATACCTTTCAACTGTCAGTGTGCTGTTAACAATTTGAGCTCTACATGACACATTTGATTGCTTGGGTGAATTCTGAAATACCCTAAAAAGCCTTGGGAAACTATTTAAAGCCAGCTGGGACAGATTCAAGGTTAGAAATACAGAACACCAAGATATATCACTATAAAAAGCATCACAACTAGTCAGGCTGCTACTGTTTAGATCCTCTAGAAACTGATTAAAAAAGCAAACCAAGATGTCTTGTGAATATATGTAAGAAAGCAAATGGCAATTAGCAAAATTCAGGGATGAAGCTGGAGCTCAGTATTAAATTTAATTCTGGAAATTGATGTAAGTCAGAAAAAGGAATAACTTATTGCTGAGCTACCAGACAGGAAATGGATGCACAAACATGAGAACAGGACTTCTGGCATGACAAGTGACTGTTCAGACTAGAACCAGCAGCACACCACAAACAATCAAGTTTGTGTTGTTCTTCACAGGCATTTGTGCAGCCTTAAAGATGCTTTTATCCCCAGTCATTCTCTTAGGTGTTTCACTGTCCTTCCAGTCAGAAAATCTTCCTAACTCCTGATCATACTGGTTGCTTGCTGTAACTGAAGGCTGTGACTCCTGGTGCCATGTCCTGCTGACGTGTGAAACAGCTCATTCCTTTCTCAGTTGGCACAACCCTTCGCCTCCTCTCAGCATCATCTACCACCAGAAAGATAAGCACTGAGAGAATAGGATTCTTTTCACACATTTGCACAGCTAAGTTGTCTTTCTGAAGTTGTCCAGGTGGGCCACGATAAAGCAACATTTTTGCAAGGTGACATGGAAAGAAGTACCAAACATAGGGCTAAGAAAACAATAGCAAAGGTATCTCAAAGGTAGCCAAACACCCCAGCTATTTTTTTACGTGCCACACATACAACTGGTCATCAGATCAAAAGGAAAGAGATTTGATATGCCACAAACCACAGCCAGGTGACAGTAGCCTTTGCACGTGCCAATAGCAGCAGTGAAGTGACAATATATGGTACATACAATAAAAAGCACCATAAAAACAGCACGACCAGATGAGACTTCATTCTTTTCCCTGCCTTTGTAGCTGAAGTGCAGCCACAAACTAGACCAGACTCCTTTTGTATTGCTGCAGGAGCCTGCTCCAAGGACCTGGCTGGTAGACTCAGGATGTAGCAAAATCCATGTTGCTTTACCTCTCTGCAGCCAGAAACTGTTGGTGATTCCTGTTCAGGTCAGTTGGTGGGCAGAACTAAGTCCTACAACATTCCAGAAATGCTGCTATTCAATGTACACAGCTGCTGACTGGAACCATGGCCAAGGTTTTGCTGAAAATATGAGCCAAAATTCCAATCCAGCACCTATTTTACATTAAATTTTAAGAAATCTTCCTGAGGCATCTAAACACAATGATGGTTTCTGAAATGAGAGGTGGCATGGGTGGAAATAATTAGTGGCAAGGAGGAGGGGAAAGGTCCACAATTATTTTACAGGAAGATTTTAACATGACTTGTATATTGGGATTTGGAGAAAGGATCCAGGTGAGATAAGTATGATGCCCAGTGGCAGACGAAATGAAGAGGTCTTTAGGGGTAGCACTAAAAGCTCCTTTTTGTCTGCATTAAGCTTACACTGATGGCTTCAAAAACATAATTGCTTCTAAAATAGTCAAATTATGCATTATGAATACATTATCTCATAGATTTTGATTGCTTTTTCTGCCGACAAATAATTCACAAAACAATCCAGATTTCTGCAAATGTACCCACTCAAAGCTTAGCAAGTGGTCTAAAAACAGATCTTTACAGCACAGAGAGAAACCCCTCAGCCAGCTCATCTCCATTGGTAGGTCAGATAGATAGATCTTCCACTAGACAGTCATTCTCTCTCACACACATACACACACACAAGCCAGGACATACTATCCAGCTCCTATATATTATGGCAGCCTCCTGAACGTTTCTCAGCTTACAAGAGCAATTGCCATGGAAATGTTGTGACAATCCCCTCAAGGCAAATGAGTGGTCTACACAACAGCATTTCTGAGCTCAAGAGGTCCCTTTTCAAGGCTATATTGAATTGAGTAAGTCACACCATTACTGAGGCAGTCTCAAGACTGGCAGTGCAAAACTATACAGTGATTTGCCAGCCTTAATCGCTTTTCAGCTCTATGCAGCAGCTCTCTGGAAGTCCTGAGACATGCTTTTCCAACACTTCCACACTATAACTGAAGCTTCCATTGTTAAGGAGCTGTTTTCAATTTTTCTTAGCAGTCCCTTTTGTGGCAGGGTCAGCTTTTTAAGGACGGCTAGCACTCCTTTAGTGTCAAAAGGATCCCAGTTTCCAAGAAAAAGATCCCACAAATTAAAAAGAATTAAACAGATTATTTAAATAATGTAATACGGTATTATCACAGCTCAGATTACGTCTGTCCTCATTCTTCAGCACAGCTAACCTCCTCTGCCATTTCATATAGTTCTCAGGTATGAGCCTTGTAGGGGTTTAAGATTCACTTTATTCTTTCCATTCTTTACCTCTTCACATCTTCCCTTCACTCAAGGTTTCTCTTCCTGTCATTTTTGTGATACATAAGTGTTAAAATTAGTGCTTATCGTGACCTGCTGTGCAACATCATCTTCCCACTGCCCTAGAGCTGTTATAACCTACCACCTACCATCAGAATATTTTCTTATGTCTTGTATATAGGAGAGACTCCAGTTTTCAGTCATTGCTTATAACCAATACTTCTTTGAGATCAAAGGTCAGGAGCACTGGAACTGAGGAAAGGAAGCTTGCCAGATATATAGACCAATTGCAGGCTCTAAGGTCCTGCTAGCTTACACTCCTCTCTGGGGTCTGGTTCAGTGCCATCTCTCTCTGTAAGGAAGATGTAACTGCTCTGTAACTGCTCATAGAAGAACAAGAATGACAGTCTGGGAATTTAGGAGACTTGCTCAGGGACAGAAATGATGTAGGATAAGTAAGAACAGGACAAGGACTTTAGTTCAAGGTATGTGTCAATGCTGAGTTTGTAGAAACATACCCATAAAAGACATTCATTCTTCTCTGATGTGTTTGCTGATATGCCCAACAAAGCAAAGCATTACAGTGACAATGTTGATGTGGGGATAACCTTTCTGTTAAGAGCCAGGCTGAAAAATAATTCAGTTCCCACTGGCTGCCAAATGGGCTGCCATTTCCACAGTCACAGCCCATGGTATGTAGATGCAGGCTTTTGTATTCAAACTGCACTTGCAGACATCCTGCTCAGCCCTGTTAGGAATACATACTCTCTTAAGGAGTGGAATCATGATTCTGACAGCAAATGTTAGTAACCTGCCCATAAGGAATTGATTCTGCTAATTCACTCCCTGAAACTCCCTTCTGCATTGTCACCAGATCAGTCCCTCCTCACTAAATGGCAATCACTTCCAGCATCATAGCCCAAGCAGAAGCTGGCTCCCTCTTCCCACTCAACAGCGTTATTGTCACCCCTTCAGTGCCTACAAAGCTTGTGTTTACCCCCCTCAAGGTGGGCAGATCTGAGATGGTTATGACAAGCTCCATGATGCATGTACCCTCTACCTCCAGAAATAGAGATAGTCTCAGCTCACCAGGTCCACCACCATTCCCTATTTCTCCAAGCTGTCATATGCCTGGTCCCACTGTAGCCAGACTCATGAGGAAAGTGCAGATCCATCTTAAAGTCAGAAGCCTGCTCAGCTGTCCCTTCCCAGAGAAATGTGTAGCTCTGCTTGCTAATTATAATCAACAGGCGTGGAAAGGGAAGTGGAAACTTTTGTGACCAAGCTTGGACCAGTTTCAAATTTGCCTTGCCGGCCCAAATGCAATACTGTTCTTCTTGAAAGGTTCATTGCTAATATTATAATCCACACTGGCAAGTAAATGTACACATCGCATTGATTACTAGAATGACTGAAATGAAATTACTTGTTCACGTCTTTCTGTCTTTCTTATCTCCGCACATGTAATTTTCCACTCTATTGTACTTGCTCTGAACTCTGCTTTGAAGAGTTTTTCCATTTACTGAAATACTAACCAGTCACAACAATTTATTTGCACTTCTATTGTGCCTGCCTCCCCTCAGAGAATATCAACACAAATTACAAACATCAGTGATTTTAGCCTCCATTCACTCCAGCAACATAATCCCCAGCCTACAGATGAGGAAACTAAACCGTGACTTGTCCAAAGTCATATAGGAAACTCACTCCAGAAATCCATGGTGTCTTAAGGATGCTGGAGGCCATGGCCACTGTGAGCATGTGCATCAGAAACACTCTCTGTACGTGCAGTGAGGCAAGCTCCCTGAGCAGGAGGTGTGCATTCATTCCATCTGAGTCTCCAGTCTTGCGGTGCCACTGCCCAGAAAGTCTGACCTATTTGGCTGTCAGGCTGCTTTTGAAGGAGAGACACAAAACCTGAGCCTTATGGCATCATAACTAAAGAAATCACTGCCAAAATTAAGAACCTAATTCCTGCACAGGTCCCTGCCAGCTGAAGTTTTTGACCACACTTAAGAAAGTGATGTGCATATCAGCAGAAACTTCATTTCATTTTCTCTTCCTCCTAGAGGTGTCTATAGTCCTTCTATCCCTAACCTCACCAGTGGTCTGGAAACAATGTCATTAGACAATTAAAACAGAATCCACTAAATCATCTTGGCTCATATGTTGAACTTTGAATGTTAGGCTTATGATGAGGCAGATCTCCTAAATTGTGTTTCAGTCCCTAAATAGCAAATATGGAATAGTGAAGACTTCAGTAGAGAAGTTATGTACCCAAATCAAGTGACCAAATATAGATGGACTACATAACGTTTTTAGACTTTTTTCAAAAACATTTCTCATTCCCAAATATTTACATAGAAGTCAGCCTTATAATACTTAGATAATTACTATGGAAGGATCATTTAAACAGCAGCTTAAAATATAAGCTAAAGTTAAATACATAAAGTAGGAGAACTAGACCTTATCTTCATCTTGTATGCCAGGTTCAGCTGGTTTTGGTTTTCCATTCAAGCAAAAACACTGTCAAAAATTATTTCTTTAGAAGTCAAAATTATTTCCTTAGAAATAAAAATTATTTTCCCTTCATAATCTATGCAGTAAAAATCATCATACAGCCAACCTTTTTAACACAAATACCATGGGAGCTGAATTTTCAGTCATTCTTTTACGATGTGGAGTCACAGGCAATGAGTTGTCATCTTTCTCTTACAACTGAATTCACACTGTACTAGTTTTATAAGTTGCCTGCTCACACATCAGACATGGATCTATCCTGAAAATATAGGTGAATAATAGATTTGATAAAATATGTTGTTTTCACATGATAGAAACTGTGCAAATTTGATTTGCATTTATTTGACATTTCATTTGAAAAAAACAGGAGTGAAACTTTCAAAATGGCACATTTCATTTCAACACTTTCAAAAGGAATCTTTTGCATTTTTTATTTCAAAATGGCTTTTTCATATCAAAATTGACCTCATTTAAAAATAAGAGGATTCAACTATATAGGGAATGGCTGGTTTTAGCTAGCTACATATTTTAGTCATATCGCTATGAAGCAAGTCATATTGTTTTGGGGTCCTGCATCTCTCCCCCCAAAAAAAGGAGGCATGCTCCAGTTTGATGTGAGTTGAGCTAGTTTTTTGTTTTTTTCTCTCACAGTTTTTTGCCTCAGCCTTGGGTAACATTAGTCTCCTTCAACTTAATTCCCCCCAAATGCAACTGTGGAATTCAGATATTTATGTGCAGGTGCCCAGGGTGCCAGTGCTTGCTTCTGAGGTGGGTTTCATCCAAGACTAAAAGAGAATAGAACCAACACAGAAACTACAAAGAATAAATATGTACGCCTGATTATTAAGGAAATCTCCAATTTCAGCGACCGTGACAACTGAGGGACCTTTGTTTAGGTATTCAGTTGCCACACACTGTAAGCATCTGCAGAATGTAAGCATCTAAGCCCTCTGAAGTGGCCTAGGGTACATTGCCTTACCTCTGCCTGGTCTAGGCAGATGCATTTCCCATGGCCCCTGTCACAAGTACCTCTTCTAGGGCACCTCAAACAGCCCTAAAAATATCAGGGTGGGACACAGAAGTAAACCCCACATGTTTAATCTAACCCACCTAACATACAAAAACACTCCAGAATGTTATCTGGCCTACCTATTTTAACTATTTCATGTTTTCCTTAAGGAGAAGGTGAATCAGCTGGGCAGTGTCTAACTCTTTCTATGGATAGTGCCTATTCAACTAGCTTAGAATAATATATGTTTTAGATTGAGGGTGCATAAAAGAAATTTCATTCTGTTTGATTCATGTGGCTTTGCAGTACAATAACAAGGGTGAACTTTGAATATTCACAGTAAACTCGTCACACTGAGAGGACCATGAATGTTACACAACCAGTCACAACAAGCACTTCATGAGCTATTCATTAATATTTTGCAAAGAGGAAATGTGGGTTCAGTTTTATAATTAAAGCATCCATGCCAAATCATTTGCTGTGTTATAAGAAAACTACTCATTATAGAGTCATAACAGCACTTAGTTTCACTTGTGGAAGCCCAGGCACTGTTCTAAATGGCGCTTGGGGGATTCATGTTGCCAGCTTCAGGCATCCCAGCGAAGCTCCTAAATTAGGATCCCAGTTTCCCTGGGCTCCTTGCATAATCCACAGGGAGAAAACAAATGGAACCAGTCTCCCTACAGAACACTTCAGTCTCAAACACCAATCCATTCTGCAGGCTTTAGGGCCCTTCTAGCCCTATAGATTATTAAAATAATTAATAAATTAGTTTGTGGTTGCTCTCATGTGGGTATTTAGGACCTTGCAACACACCCTGGGGTATCATGGCTATCAGATAGGAAGCACAGACCCCTCTGGAATTGCTGTGGGGACCAGGCACAGCACCTCTAGACCCAAACTACATTAAAGTCTAAGTGGCTTCCTGCTTCACCTCAAAGTTCCCAGAAGCTTGTCCTTAATTACCCATGCACACTAAAAGGGAACTCTGTTTTGAGGCTAAGTATTTATTGACTGCCTAAAGCTCTATTGCAGTCCAGGATTATGCAGACAGGTGACATTCAGGAGACTAAGTCTCTTGAAAAAGCTCAGTATGTGCTAGTCTGGCAGAAATTCCATGGGAAGCCAAATGTCCCTCTTGTTGAAAAGGTTCTTTGGTGGCAGACGAAAAAGGTAATGTAACTATTTAACAGTAATATTTGAAATTCACTTCACTGTTTTTAGACTTGTTCCCTCCACAATTGCCTCCCCCTTGTCTGGAGTGAACAATCCCCATGATGTAACTATGGAGGTCCTTGAGATGTGTACCATATTTGGGACAAAACAATGCTATTATCATACAAATGATGCTGAAGAGCCTGCCTCTTGTGCAGGCTACACTAAAAAAAAAAGAATGAAAAAAAGATTAGATTCTGTGAGATCCTTCCTCGCAGGAACAATGTATTGTAAAGCAGATTTGCTTCATTTCCTTCAAAATCCCTCAGATAATGCAGGACAACGCTTTTCAATGGTTCCCACTATAAGCGCTGCGTGTCTGAGTAAATGGGAACATGGTACACTTCAGAAATCATTGTAAAGAATTACTGTTTATCTGGATAAGGAAGGGTAGTCTTAAGACCTGATTATGCCTGCTTGATCCAAATGCATTGAAAACTCTGTTCTCATTTTCACATTCCTCAAGTAGCAAAACTTGACATCTGTGCAAAAACTGTCCCACTGAACAAAAAATATGGCTGCTAGTGCCACTAAAAGAGCTAGAGTTTGTTGCTAATGAAACTTTCACCACATTTTTATCTGTCCTTCAGAGGAGTTTGTGGTTATTGTTTTTTTAAAGTTCCCACAGGAAATCTCTGCGGTTTTATCTGCACTTGGAGGGTCATGTAAAAGGTTGGGGCATGCCTGAATGCTGAAGAAATTATTCAGAATGCAGATTTGTAAACTAGAGCTGTTATTTACTCAGAACAATTGAGCCTGGGAGTAAAAGCCAGGAAACACATATACAGTGAGAGGGCTAGATGCCAGCCCTACGTGCTCGCTGCCTATCTGTGGTTCTGAGCAACACTGAGCATCTCTCAGTCAATGACACTAATGAGGGATAAGGATTTTCAGCATCTCATTTTCAGCTCTGAGTGCTGCAGGGCTGTTTGGATGGACCATTCCAGAGTGTGCATGCCTGCTATAGTTCATGGAAATATGGCAGTGGGGATATATCAGCTTGCACCTGGACTTCTGCTCTAGCTTTAAACACATGGCACTGGTTCTGACTGCTGTTATTTGTTCATCTCTTTAACACTAGAACTGCCACAGTCGCAGTTATCCTCTGTAATTTGATAGTATCCTGGCAACTATTTTAATTAAAGGATGACATCACCAAATATTCCTAAACAGTCTTTCCATCCTGTAAAACACGGCTGATGCATCCCTGAAAGATTTGTAGCTGTTTCATGGAGAGAAATGCTGAAGTCAATCATTTGGTCATTTGTGTAGTGAAATCAGTTGTTGACTGCAGTAGGGAGCAAGCTGCAAATGGTGCTGATTTCATTATGCACAAAGAGCAGGTATTGAAATGATTCAGCATTCAGGCTCTGCTTCCTAAAGATTGCCCACCACACAAACCAGAGTAATATAATTGTTAAGAACGGAGGGGTACATTTTCAGAGTGCTTTGCTCAGCAGTTTATTCTCCTGACTCTGATTAAAATTAATGGGAGTCATGCAGCTGAAACCCCATGGATTGCTCATGGTTTGATGACACAATGCAGCTGCAAACGGAGGCAGGATTGCGAAGAGTCAGGTACAAAATGGCAATTTTTGCTCCATTTAACCATAATCTCTTTTCCAGCTCTCAGCACATTAACCACTTTTCTGCTGATCATGTCTGAAATGTCTAAAACTAAGCGGTGCTCTTTAGAGTGCCCTATTTCAGCAGTAAAACTGAGACCTTGTCAATATAGCCACTAGTACCTATGGTAACACCTATCTTGTAATTCTTTCCCCGAAGTAGAAGGAATTTTACAATGTGGATTGATGCAGGATGCTTTTCATCCTTTTGCAGGCTGCTAATAATTCCTTACTAAGATATGTGAAGGATTAACTCCTGGGAATGCTCCACAGGTGCTACTGCTAAATCCTGTTTAGTGCATTGCTCAATTAACAAACAGTATTTTTCACTGTATGAAATAAACTTGTGTGATTTATGGGTTCAAAATAATTCTTGGCCAAAAGTACACCATGAATGTTGTGAACAAGCTATAAACACGCACTATGTAAAGGTAAAATTGTAAAAGCTTACTTAATAAAGTACTTAACTTCCAAGAAATTTTGGTTAAGCCTTATTTCTCTTGAAAACTGAAAGACCAGAAACCTTGTGATCTGTCCTTGTTATGTGTTCACCTCCAAAATCTTTTCAAAGCCAAAAAATTCAAACTCTTCCTTCCCATTTTGATAACAAACCTGTGTCTGCCACTTTCACTTTTATCCTGTAAATATCATCTTTAGACTACGTTGGACACAGCGCTTATGACACTCAGCCCAAAATCCATAGACTGGCAGTGGAAAAACTTCTTGCACATGTTTTACAGACACATTTCATGTGGAATTCTGTTTCTCAAGATGGAAAACAAAACAAAACAAAACAAACAGTATATCTATATGATATTCCTTGAGGCACAGAAATCCTAATGCTGGAAGCTGAAGTTATGCACTAACAGAAGATCTTTACTCATAAATAACCAAGGATGAGGAACCATGCTGCATTGCTGATCATCCACACAGTGTTTCTTCACTCACTGTTTCTGCTCTCCAAGCAGATTTCTTCAAGAATTAGTTATGAAAGAACTGGGGATCTCTTACCAGTGTGTCCATCTGTGTCACTTGAACTCAGCCCTATCCTTCGTGCAATATACATAGTGCCAGTTTTTTTCCTGAGGGTTGCAACAATGGATTTCTTTGATCTGCTTATGAATCCACCTCCATTCCCAGGAGGAACAAGTGCACTTAAACAGCCATTTATTTATGAATCTAACTACATTCAAATGCTTTTAGGAAGGTTGCTTTGCAACAGAAAGACATTCCTTGCTCATACTTTTCCATATAGAAACATGAAGAATTAACACTGGATAAAAATAAAAATCAACAGATAATTTTTTTTGTCTTACGGCTCTTATGCCATGACTATCACCCCAGATTCCAGACATCACTCCAGGGATCAGAATAAGAAAAATAATTGCCAACCTCCTTGAGCCTTTTTCTGTGCTACAGATGCACATCTGAATCTCTCTGGGCCACTTCTCTTACAGCTGGTACAAAGGGAAAAGCAGGAATTATTCTGAGCTATGGAAAAGAGAAAATACTTCCCATCTCCAGCAGAGAACAGACACAGAGTTAAAGCCCCCAGGCCCTCAATAAGAAGACATCAAAGAATCACTTCCAAAATATAATTCGGTTGCCAAAGATTTGCACTAAGAAATCCCAGGAGCTGGTGATGCCAGGAACAGTGCCATTCCCCATCCTGGATCCTGTCCTTCGTGGCAGGGCATGGTGTGAAGCTGCACAGACTGCACGCCCAAGTTTTTAAGGGAGTCATATTGGTCAAAAGGGGAAAAATGTCTCAGTAGACAAAAGCCCATGTGCACACACTTCTTTTGTCCTACAGAAACCTGACTGTCCCCCACTCTGGAAAGCTGCAAATTCTTCAAAGGAAGAGAAGTTATAAAAGAAATGTTTTGCAGATAAAGAGATCTTTCACAACTTCCAGCTGACTTTTCCTCCTTCCTCATTTTTAAAGGCATGGAATTTTGAATGAATATGAGGATTATTATTACTATTATATCTTCCATTCCTCACATTGAGGTTTTCAAGTTAAATTACTGCTAGTGAAAGACTGGGTGGCCCATAGAGGAAAACCACTTTATGAAGAGCTAATCATTATTATTCCCATTTTAAAAGACAAACTAATCTTTTCCTTTTTCCTAGTCTTTAAAATAGACCAAAATGGAGATGCAGAAAATCTTAAATCAAGTTGCATTTTATCACTCCAAACTTTCCTGAGTTGCAAAGACTCGGCATCTTCAACGTCACTGTTACTTGGGGGTATTTTTCATCACAATAAAACAATTCAGCAGAGAATGTTTCCATTCAAAATATTTCAAATTGCATTCCTGTCAAATGTAAAAAATGTCCTGCATTATGCATAAGAAGGATTTGTACCTCAGCTTTGCTAACATAAAACAGTATTTCCAGCATAGGCAACTAATAGAACAGGTTAATGCTCTGGGGTCTGTTCATAATACAGATGATAATGATTTGAGCAGCCTGTGTATGTGCTTCCCACATAAACATCAAGAGCCTGAGCTCTTTTTATCAATCTTTCCAACAATGATCTTCTATCACATGGATAATGGCAGCAATCTTCCATCACCTCAGTCTTTCCAGAGTATTCTTTGGCCCTCCCTGATTACAGGTCAGGAGCTAATTAATTGAGTCACACAAATGCATGTAAAATGAGCCAAGAACCCAGTAGGTTAACCAAACTGCAGCTCACTGTAAAGGCACAAAATTTATTCCCATCTCCAGCTGCAGATGTCCAGCACTGAGTAAGTCACCTGTCAACGCACCCACACCCCACTGCACTGACGGGGGGCTCATCAGGAATTTCTAAACAACCTGGGTCATTCCTGTGGCAGAGCGCTTGCACTCTGGAAGCCAGTTAGCCACATTAGCATAGCCTGCTAGCCAAGTGCTCATGTTAGCATCTGCTAGAACAGCTATCCTGTTCTTCAGCTTCAAGAATCTGTCTATACTGCCAAATGAGAGACAGTAAAGAGGATTCTGTCCTTGGTCCAAAAGGCACTGGCAACTTTGCATCACCACAGCTGAGTGACTCAAGTATCACTGTAAGGATTTGCACTGCAGGGCATAGACATGTCTGCAGCTCCCGGTGTAATACTGTGAGAGACCTGAGCTTCTCACGGGAGGATGCAGAACAACCAACAAACACACTGAGCCAGCCAGAAGAAAATGCCAAAGAATGAAATCTCCCAGCAAGCTGGCAATGCAACACTAGGAGTCAGAGCCAAACCCCATACAAATCCACATATCCTTCAACTCTCATTACAGCACAGCAGGGAATAATACAGGTGCTGGGGTTTGGGTGAAAATTCTCCATTCCCCCTCTGAAAACTGTATTACTGTGCAAGCAGGAATGCAATATCCCTGGGCCCTGAGGGATAATGACTGCCCAATTCCACACTTCTCTGAGGAAGAAGTGCTAGGCTGGTTCCTACACAGAGCAGCTTCTGTGTATCTCATGCACACCATTCATGAACATCCAGTGCGGGAAGCAGGCCATGGGACCCTCCATGTTCAGGATATTGCTCGGGCTAGAGTATTAACCGTATCTTCTTGGGTTTTTGCTCTTTACAGCTCCTTAATTCTTCCCTTTCAAACCAGATTGGGCCAAAACTCAATCAGCAATAGAAAAGATGGTGCCAGTTCAAAGTGTTATAAACTATGAAATTACAGGTAATTGGTCCATTCTCCTAAAAGATGATTAAAGGAGTTGTAAGTCAACTGAAATGAAAATAAACACACATTTTATAAGGTTTAGAAAACTTGACCAAGGTGGAAGAGGCAGGAATCAGGACTTTCTTTATCTACAAAAGAGAAGATATTGTAGCTTTATGAAAAGCATAATCCACTATACAAGTTGTTCTCACACAGAAGAGAATTAAGAGAGTTGTGCTTTGAACCTCTTCCAGACAAACCAACAAAACATTCCCAAACTTCAGGCTACAGAAGTCCAGTGGCAGGATCATCACTGCATCCTTGTCCTGTTGCTATACACTTCTGTGAAGCCTCTGTTACTGGCCACTGCTGTGTAGAGATGCTGGGGCAGCTGAGCCTTTGGTCTCAGCAACATAGTCATGCTAATCTCCTTAAATCCACTTAATTTTCAGCAGAGAAGGTTTATGAAAAATTTCCTACTTGTGAGGGTAGTTAAGTGCCAAAACAGGCCACTAGGAAGACTGTGAAATCTCCATCATTAGAGATTTTAAAGAACAGATTACACAAACGGCTGTCAAAGGCAGCTCAGACATAACATGCTCCTACCTTCGAGCAGAGGGGTGGACAAGGAGACCTCCTGGGACCTGGGTCTAGGATTCTGCCCTCTTTTGCACAGCTCTAGCCAAAAGCAGTACACTTCCAGTGACACTTCCTGCCATCAGCAGATCCATGGGCTGTACAGCACTGTTGTCCAACACCTTTTCTCTTTAGCATAACACATGGACCCCAAGGCAGAGAGATGTACGTGGGATATGGCTGCGTCCAGTCACTCCATAGGAATCACACTTAGCAGGCAGAAGTTAAGGAAGTTTAGGAGCTGCTGAACTGAGGACTGGGCCACCAATTTCCAACCTCATTGCTGAGGAAGAGCAATGGTTTAAAGCCAGATTTGCCTTCACATGTGTTCCAAGGACAAGTACAGTCAACCTGGCCGAACATACTGGAGAATGTAGGCCAGTGACAGGAGCCATTCCATGAAGGCCTGAAAGAAAGGTTGTCCATGCATCCTCCCTCCCTCCCTCCATTTGCTTCCCTGCACATGGCTGAAAGCTTGCAAACTGGCAGCAACCCAGAAAGCAGAGGGGAAGACACACACATTCACCCTCGCACGTGCTTACTTTTACAAACCGTCATGTTGCAAGTCCTTAATTCTCATTTCTCCAAACCCAGCTCACCAACAAAGCCAGCAATTTGTGCTATTAGGAGAACTCCTAGTCCTGCAAAACGACAGGTTGTTTGGCAGTATGAGACAGGTTGTGGCTGCAGACTCTGCACATGGCTCACATTTGTGCCATTGGTCTGTGGCTTTCAGGGAGCAACTGTTGTGCAGTGACAAAAAAGCAAAGAAAGAAGGGAAAGAAACCAAATATTTACAGGAGAAAAAGTGATTCTACCCCACATGGTACAAATTTAGGGATGCATTGTAGCTACATCATGTGCTATAGCTACTGAAACAGTTTCCAACAGAATGTTTACACTGTTGTCTGGAAGCATATTGTTTGCCTATGTTTCAAAGCCAATTTACATGCAGCACACATCGCAGCGTGCACGAAAATTCAGACAAAAACACAGATGCATGCAACAATCCCTGGCCAGCTCTTGTTGTTCCTTATTGTTTGTTTCTCAGAAGCACCCAGGAAAGAGGAGGAAGGTAGTAGCCCATTATGCTGGGTGCTGTACTACCCCAAACTCAAAGACAGGTATTTCACTTGAGGAACATGCAGTCTCCCTTTAAGACAAGATATAACAAGTAAATGTAACACAGAGTGAGGGAGTGACATACGGGAATGAATAATAAGAGAGTTTATGCGTGCCAGCTTTATCCGCTCATGTGCCAGCTAATTGGATACACGATGCATATAAATACCAGTCTATTGAAGGCAACAAGTTAACTGTAGCCAGTTAGCAATTTATCAGGAGCTTCAAAGAGAAATTAATGAGGAATTTGAAGGAGTCCAGGCAAGGGCATCCCAGAGAAAAGTGTCAGGTGGGATAAACAGAGGGGTATGTAACAAGGGAGCAGGAGGATGAAGGAGGTTGGCATTGTTGCATTGTTTAGACAGCAAAGCAAGGAGGCTCGGGTAATTTGGTTGCTGAGAGCAATAGATGTGGAAGTCTTGGATCAAAGAATAGACAGTTATATCTAACCTATAAAAGAAATAGTGGGACCAAGGAGGACAGTAAAAGGCAAAAAAAGGATGTCACTGCACTTTGAATAGGCCAGGCAGACCAAGGTCAGTGAGCGTAGGAAGGTCTGGGTGAAAAGGGTCAGACTGCAACTCCTGTCATTGCAGGGAAGAGCCTTCTCAAGAAACAGTGTAGAGCCACCAAATCAGTAAGAGTCCATGCTGGGAAGTATGGGGTAGGATCTTCTCCACATCCAAGGAAGAAGGAAAGGAGGGAACACTCCCCAAGCAAAGCAGAGGTAACTGGAGAGGGGGCAACAGGGCCAACGAGTGAGGCCTGCCCAAGGCTGTGTGCCATGGCCAGCTCAAGAACACACCTTAATTTTAACATCCAGTTCTAGTGAACCACCTTCAGCCAAGGCCTGAAAGGACAAGTGTAAGAGAAGAAGTGAAAAGATGTATTACTCCCACTTCTTGAAGTGCTCCTTTGCAGAAGATTCCCTCTCCCTACAAGCCATCAATGCATGGATCAGAGCCAAGTCTCCCACCTTAAGTGTCTTGAGATAAGTGGTGTGAAAACCACTCATCAGCGAAATTGCCTCTAAGTCCCCATACTGCAGTTCCTGTGTCACCACGCAGACAGATGCCCTCTCCACCTACCTCTGTGGCAGGAACTATTTATGTTCAATATTGTTTATAGACCCCAAAACCTCCATGGGGAAATGCCAAGTCAATAGGCTAAGAGCTGAAATAAAGTCATTGTGTTCTTTTATTTTTTCTGCTTTTAAAAAGACAGTTACCTTTTTACAACTCTGCAAAACCTCTTATCAACAGAAGTGCTGCCAGTTCCCCAGGGGCACTTATGTACCTCACTTCCCACCATGCCCACACACTGTGGCTCCCCCCATCCTGCTCTGGACCCCATGTCAGCCCCAGGGCCATCAGCCCCCAACCAGTGATGCCACATCCAGCTCCCCACAGCCCTGCCCAGCCTTGGACTGTCCCCAGAGGAGTGCCCAGTGCCTGGGGCTGCCCTGGTGCCCCCAAGATGCCCTGATCCTGGCAGGGGCAATGGGACAGTCCTTGGCGGCCTGGCCTGCCCTGACAGACCCATGGGGAGTCATCACTGCACCCTGGCACCTGCCACTGAGAAATGTTAGCACAGGACAAAAATCAAAGGATAAGCCCAGCCTTGCCAGCACTGAAACATCCCAATCCAGCCTCTCTACACAAGATATTTTGAAGTTTTGAAAGTGCAGGGATGTTTCTGCTTTCTTTCTGGTACTGAAATACCAAGGGCTGACCCAGCCGTGCTTTATTTACTCTGCAGTGACACTGAGAGGCATCCCGAAGAGATGGCTGCTGTCACAATCTTCCCCCCTCAGTGGTCACAGTTGGAACCCAGTGCCAAGCCACACAGGTCAGGCCACACTACAATTGAACACAGTGGGCAGCCAGAGCACCCCCACTTCCAGATCACCATGGAAGCCTCCAGTCAAAGCTGAATGTGGTTTCCAAAGGGGAGAAAGCTGTCCTCAGGAATCATAGAACAATGGAATCATGGAATGGTTTGGGTTGGAAGAGACCTTAAAGATCTTCTAGTTCCAACCCCACTGCCATGGGCAAGGACACCTTCCACTTGACCACAACCTGGTTTTGAACACTTCCAGAGATGGAGCATCCGCAGCCTCTCTAGGCAACCTGTTCCAGTGTCTCACCTCACTCTCACATAAAGAATTTCTTCCTAATATCCAAAGCTGAAGGCCATTGAAACAATAAAGACATTGAAGGAAGGACTTGAGAACCACAACTAATTCACTAGAATTTATTACTTGCATGTTAATATCAACTCCCTCCCTAAAAGGTGGTGAGCTGAGGAGCCTCAAGGCCCATGCTGATGACATTTCTTGATAATAAGTGGAGAGCTAGTCACATTCCTTGATACACACACAGATGAATAGGGGAAAAATTTTTTTGCAGTATTTTTTTCTTCCTTTCTCAGCCAAATCCTTATTTAGTCTGTTGCAGATTATTCACACAGCAGCCCTGCCTGTACTGCCTGATCTGATTACTGCACCAACGCCTCCATGGCTTTCAAATTCATTTCACAGGTTTCCAAGAAACAGATGCTGATACCTGATAAGTGGCAGCACCTGGATTCAAAGCATGTTATCAGTTCATCTGCCTCCAATATCTTGAGTAACATCTCAGCTTGGTGAAGAAGTGTTGCCCTAACCAGCTAACATATTTCCATGCAGGGAAATAAAGCTCCCCTTCCATACTTGTTGACATATAAATTCACACCTTTCATTGCTTTAAGCACACAGAGCCCAAGTGAGTGCAATGATCCTGTTTCAAATATTTGGTGCCCAGGGTTCCCGTTTCATCTCAGAAATTACCTATTTGTCACACATAGCTTTAAATGGCTCTACAGAACAGCTGAGATTCTTTGAAAAAGTTTTTTATTAAAACAAAAGCAATCATTTGCATACATGTTGATTTTGATTATCAGAGGACACAGACACAGTTGCATATGTAACAGAAGAAAATTAGCCACATGAACTGCTTTCTTTGTCATTTCTAAGCTCTGAATTTCAGTGTTTTAGCTTGCTTTCTGATGAAAATAAGACATTGTTAGAGAGCACATATTCAGAAACTATCACAAAATACCCATTTAAGAAAATGAAAACTATATCATATATTCAACTAGTTTGAAAAGATTTATGTTTTCCACAAGACCTCTTACCTTGCTGTGAGACAGAATTACCCAGGGAACAAATAGGAGCCTAGATTAACGAGGCTCTCAGGAATCTAATTACAGAATGGCAAAAATGTTGAAAAGAGGCACATCAAATAATGTGTCTGTTATTCTATGGCAGTGCGTTATACACACCGAGAGCCACTTGTGGCCAATAAAGTCAATGGGAGGATTTGCATAAACTTAGAAGAACATAAAGAAAAGGAAAACAGTGTTTGCACTGCGCTGGCTGGAAAATGGAGTATATAGCTAGATCATAGTAAGACCATTTGTAGGGCCAGGTTTAGACACACAGAATTAATAAGGGAAGCAGAGTGGGACAGAAGGGAACATTGATGAAAACCATACTGCCAGTTTTGCCTCCACAAGCACTCCAATAAGGCAGCCTGGTAGTGTGGCAGCTTGGGAGAGCGTTGAACAGCTTGGAGGCAGCTAGAGCTGGGGGCCAGGGGCCAGTGTCCCACTGCATCACTGCTATTGAGGGCAGTGAGCCCTGTCCCTTCCACAATGCCTTCCCTTCCTGTGGTAGCACTTACACAGCAAAGCACATTGTTACCCTCCCTCCTGAAGTCTTCAGCCAGATACCACTGCTTCCAACTAACAAATGGATTGCTGTCTTCCAACCAAGTCTACTTCCTAATTTATTTTAATCCTTGAATTAATTTCTCTGAGGCCTCATTTCACTCTGATGAAGATCAGTGGAAATTCATTCTGTTTCTGAGTGCCTTGCTTGTGTTACTCTGACAAATGCAAATCAGTGGGTAATTAGATACTTGGTCACCAGATAGTCTGTGCCCAGCTATTTCTGCAAACAAAAAGCACTGAATCTAACCCCCAGAAAAAGGACAATTGAAAAGCACTGAGCACCAATAAACACCAAGAAAAACCTAAAAAAACCCATAATGCTAACTGCTGCCAGCAATATTAGTGGTCAGAGGGGGCAATCCCTTTAAAGAGTATAAGTACCTGTATGACACCCCCACATACAGGTCACCAGACCAAATGACCTCTGAACTGGCAGTAGCATTGTCTAAAGGTCCATTGGATCTCTTACATTGGCTGCTGCCAGTTTTATCCTATGTGTATCTCCCTGAGGCACTAAGGCTGAAAAGTCACATCGTATCTTACAAGGTAACCATCACTGTAAACATAAAGCTTCTGATCTGTGGGGCTGTAATCAATACTCTGGATTGTATCTAACTTTTTATCCATGATGATACTCACTCTGTTTTCTCGGCCAGTACTTGTGTCATACATGTAGAAGATCTCCTCTTTCTTAGTGTTCAATGGCCTTGTGGCGTAAAGAACACCACATACCATGAAAGCATTGGAAACAGATGGCTTGTACTGTCTCGTCTGCCAAGTATTTAGCACATCAAGTGTGGTCTCGTTGAGCTTGCTAATCACAATGTTGCCCACGTTATTTTCAGTTGAATATATTACCCATAACCCACTTTCATCCACGGCAAAATCTATGTCCTGCCATGCTACGCCTGCATAAGAGAAGCGGTTACCAATAGCAGCATTTGGAAGCTCCTTCCTCAAAACCTCTGTGTTTGTTTTTATATCGTGCTTCACCATATACCTTGAACCATAACGATGATAGTACAAGTAATTTTTATAAAGGGCAGCACCACTTCCTTCCCCATATACTATTCTCCTTTCATACGTATATTTAAACAGCAGTAAATCATCAAAGGAATTATAAATTCTGAAGTATTCTAAGTATCTGCCATCGGTGTTCAATGGTGCAACCCAATAGACATCATTCCCTGGGTTAGAGGGATCGTAATCTCTACCCCAGGAACCATATTTGTAGGAAAATCCTCTCCAGTTCAGCTTGGCAACATAAGGCTGGCTAACATTCATCGGTCCACGGTGAACACACGTACCTGTAAGTAAAGAGAAAAAAAAACAAATGTCATTACTAGGGGAGAGGTTTTGCAGACCATAGCCTCTAGACAGTGCTTAGAAGGGAATAGCTTTGTGACCAAGCACACCCATAAATGCACAGCTTCACGTGTAAAAGGCTCCTTTTGGGTCAAGGTCAGCAACTGGATGGCACCCAGTGTTCCAAGTTGACTCAAAAACTCAGAAAAAAAATAGAGTACATGTTATTACACTTATTTTAAAGGGGAGGTGGGGGATTAATTCACAGAAAGTAGGTGCTCGCTGTGCTGTTCCATACAAGGAACAGATTTCTGTTTCTACCCATTTGAGGCAGGCCAGCCTAATGCATCAGGAAATCCCCTGGAAAATACAATTTCAGAAGCATTTTAGGTTATTTTCTACCTCAGCTGAACTGAAAGCATGGGAGTTGGGGGAAAAAAAAAGAATGAGGAGCATCTGATTTCTGTGTATTTCACTGTGAAGGGGAAGAAAGGAGCAGAAGCAGCAGTAATTCCAGAGTCACATTTCAGATTAGCATTCTGCTGTCAGAATCACAGATTTACAACTGTGTGTCACAGCCACATGGTGCCTTCCACCTCAGGCCCTCAAAGAAATCTGCAGACAGTAACAACCACAGCCCAGGAAATGTACACTGATATTACTCTGACTTTTCACGTGGGGCAACTCTAAGGAAAATATTACTTCAAGCTGAACCAGAACAGCTCTGTTTTACACATATCAACTGCAAAACCATTTTCAGCATCATGGAAAAAATAAATACAAAAAACTGTTTCCTTTTACTCATGCTGAATCAGTGACATTCCTGTTTCCTCATAAATTCTCAATATTGTAAGTCACTTGTAGGAAAAAACTCCACTCAAAAATGTCCCTGGGCTTCTGATGAGTGTGAAGCTGCCACTGGCAAAAACCAGCATGCACTTTTCCAAGTGTTAACATTAGCTTTTTGTATTACTGCCACAAAAGTGTCCCAGATTTTTCTCTGTAGGGTTATCTTCACCTGAGGTAATGGAGACAGAGATATCAAGCGGCTAGCACCAGCTCACAAGCTTAGTGGTAGTCCAATGCTTCCCAGTTCAATGGGGTGTTCAAGCCACTAGAGATAGCCTTCCTTATTAAAGATGGGGTACAATATGAATAGACCCAAGTCTCACACATAAGGTAGTGAATAAATTAATGGCTAGAAATTTTGGTGTTAATAATATCTCCCTCAAAACAGGAACTCTGTGCTCTGACAGCTATGGTGCTGATGAAAGTAAAGACTAACTTTTGAGGTTTTAATACTTGGAGTGGGAATCGTGTCATGATTTCTTGCAGCTTCTATGACAAGAATGGCTCATAAGCTCAGTCATATGAAGGGATGTCTGGCATATAAATAACCTCTGTCTTAGCACAAAGAAGAAAGAGGAATAACAGAGAAAGATTTTTTCCTTTTGCCCTCAAAGCTGACCATCCCTAAGCATGGTCAGACAATACTTAAGCAGATGAATTGGAAACTCCTGAAACCACAGACGGGAAAAGTCTAGGAGACATTTTGCTCTCAAAGGCTTTGCAGTCTATCTCACAGAAAGAAGGAAAATTACAGGGAAAACCAATCTGAAGTATTCTACTTGGAAAAAGACTGGGAAACAAGATGATTAGTGAAAGAAATGCACAGTTGCAAAAGCAGAGAAATTTTTTCTGATCTGCTTTGCCTAGGAGAAAGGTGCTCTACCTGTGGGACTAGAAAACCTGCATCCTGAATGTTAGTAGCATCCAAGCAGTGACATTTATGCCAAAGTTCTGCATCTCCCCCTTTCTCAAAATGTATTATTTCTCTGCTTCTGCTGCATGCTACCTTCACTCCTCACAGTTTTGTACTGTCTTATGCTCGTGACTGTGACCTGAGGGACATGTGATTCACCTGCAGCCTTCTCTCAACATCTGTGAGGAAGGTGGGGAGCAGCTTTATATCAAACATAAATCACTATAATGAGATAAATCCCTATGTCCCCAGGCCATGTTGGCAAATTCCTTAGGGGCAGTACTGCCCATGGGAATAGCCCTTCATCACTGAGTCTCCATCTCATCTCTGATGGCAGAGAAGGTGGCACAAATTGTAAACACTCCCATCTCCTCCCCCAAACACATCTGTGTCCTGGGTTTCCCGCAGCTGAAACATGGCATGACCCTGGCTGAATGCTGCTTTCCTTCGTGCCACCAAGAATCCATTTGAATCAGCATTCCTGGCTCGGAGCAGATGAGCATTTAAGCATGCACTTAAGTGCTTTACAAAGGATGAGGCCCTGGAGCAGAAACCTCATTTCCAAATATAGCACACAAGGCAGGCACTGCTGCATGGCTGGCCAGGCTGGATCTCTGGAAATGGCACGTAGCATGTCTAGCAACATGGCCTCAGCACTTGGCACAGCTACCAGCATTTGGAGGTGCTTGCACCTCAGCTCATGCAAGGGAAGAAAGCTAAGGCAGCCAGTGCAAAATGGCTTGCAGCCTGCCAACTTCATAAATCAATTTGAACTGTTTTTTTCTCATATTTCTAATATGTATTGTTACCTCTGGCATGAGGACTTCTTTAAAGCTGGTGACATACTGAATATATTACTGTGCTTAAATCACAATAAACTTATCTCAGAATTAAATGGTTATTAAATGCTCAAAAACTCTTCATTTGTTTAAAAAAATGTAGCACCAAAGCTTGCAGGTAGTGAAGCACTGCTAAGCTCATCTATATGCGACCTCAAATAATTTTTCATGTCATTAAGCAGAATACAATTCCAGATTTATTTTAATAATTTATACATTGTTTCATAAATAAAAAACAAACGTGTGTTCAGCAGAGAGACCTTTTTTTACAAAAGAAATAATAAATTATTATTTCTTCCCTTAAAGAGATCTCTCTGCTGAACACTTGTTTGGTTTTTATTTATGAAACAATGAATTATTAAAATAAAGTTAGAAGTGTGTTCTGTTTTAATGACATCAAAAATTGTCTGAGGTTTCTATAGAGTATGTACTTGATTTTTATTTCCTTGAAAATTCTCCCATAATTATTATTTTTTTTTACAAAAATCCTCTGTGGTAGTCGGGGGTGATCTGTCTTTCACACATGTTCAGAAGAATTCATTGTTATTTATTTAATCTAAACTTGCCTCCCTGTCTAGATCTTGTGGGAAAAAATGCACAAAGGAAACAAAGTGTCATGTAATTTTGTAAATATTAGAAGGTACTTGAAATAAATCCATATGCATTATTCAAACTTCCAAGTTTTTTAACTCCTTTCTCCATTGTTTTGGGCCACAGATAAATGAAGTCCTGGTATTTCTGCTTTCCTTTGTCTCATGCTTATGTAGCAAACAGAGAAGGGAAGGACTAGCACAGTTACAGACACACATGCTTGTCCCTACATAAAGAACCAGTATCTCAGCTCAATTATATACTAATCCTTCTGATCCATCAGAAAAAGAGCTGACACCAAGTTGTCAGGACCAAAGGGAGCCTGACTTGCTCGGCTAACTGACTGCAGACTGAGCACGAGGCACACACTGCTGGGTCTCGCTTTACCCACTTCACTCTGAAGCACTGGCAGAGCACCTCAGCTTCTTACCCCAATACAAGAAAACATTCCAGCAGCCTCCTCCCACCAGGCAGCTGCATCTGATTGCAGAAGAGAAGGGACCACCCTTGGCCTATGCAGACAAAGGTCACAAGACAAGGTGGGACCAACATTGGAAGGAACTCCCACGAGGGGCACCGACACCAGAAGCAGGCTGGAGCTACATTCTCACACAGGCCCCCAAGCACCAGATGTGCACCCTCCCCTCCCATCCACTGCATCCAGATGTGGGAGCTGTTTCCTAGCTTTACTAGGGCTTGAGATACCAAAGACTGATCTCTAAAGGAATGGCTCATCCTGGCTCCTACTGTCTCGCTGACACAAGACCCACAAAGACACTCCAGTCTTCCACCAGTATCATGGGGGACAGAGGCAGGCTTGCAGCTGCATAAGAGATAACCTTTGAGGGCAACATCTAAGAGGGGATGGGGTGGAGGGAGGGCATCAGCTCCCTCCAATGCCAGTGAATAAATGCATGTGTCTCGAGGGGTAGTTCAGGGAGTTCTGGGGAGGACAACCGGCCAGCTCTGTCCAGGTGCCTCTAGGCATATCTCTCTCTTTGTATATGGATGCATTCACTTCAAAACACAACCCAAGTATTCAAAAAAACACAGACAGCTTAGGGTCCATAGGAGGTAAAACAAACTAAGAGTGAAATCACTCTAAGACTCCAATAAGACTGCCTAAGTTTCAGCATTAGGCTACTCCAGGTACTCGTCCTGCTGAGACCTACTCACCAGTAGTTTGAAACCCTAATTTCTGAGTGTATAAAATCCAGGAATAAAAAAAACAATGATTTTCCTTTCTTTCCATTTTGCCTTTGAATTTCACCTGACTCACTTTTCCCTGCTTCCTCTCTCAGATCATTTCAGTGAGCAACATAGCATCTTCTGCAGAGTCCCCAAAAGACCATCCTGGGGTCTTTTCTGTCCTTGCATACCCAAAGCAGCCACATGAGATCAGCCCAAAGGAAAACTAATGGATAAATATTTCTTCCCACTGGAGTGGTAAGGAGAGAGATGCCATGAACCACTGCAGATACAAAAGCCAGTGACAATATGGGGATGACTACCTAGATATCAGACACATACCTCTTCAGTCAGGGGAAGGCAAATGGAAACCAGTGATTTCTTTCTGCTATGTTATTTGAGACCAGGCCTGCTCACTTGAAGAAATACAGCAGCAAAAGCCTTGGGGGACGGAGTCAGAGGGGCTGCATACTACAGCACTGTGAAGCAAGAAGCTTTAATTAAACTTGCATTTAGACTCATGATCTTAGCTTGGGGATTAGCCAAGCTCTCTCTAGTTCATGCTGCCTACCCAAAATATGCAGGAGAGAGGATGAAGGGGGGAAGAAAAAGCAATCTGAAAACAGGACAAAGAGTGAGTTTAATACAAACATTATAAATATAATATGAACTAAAATCGGGTCAAGGCCAAGAGGTTTGGCAGGAATTCAAGACATTCAAGCTTGCAGAGAAAACATACTGAAATTGTATCCAAACACACAAATGGGTGCTAGAAAGCTCCAGAGGCTTAGCTGTGAAAGTCTATGCAGCACCTCCAAAATGACCAGCTAGGAGATGCAGCTTTCTCACATACTTACTCCATCCTCACAAGAAAAAATCTTACCGTTTTTAAGTGTTTTCAGATACAGTCTGCAGGACATGTAGTTGTGCTACAAAGTCCTCTGCACAGATGATAGTTGCTCCCCATGGGTCACACAAAGTCACAATATGCTAGTGCTGTGTAGATTAGCAGGGATCTGAGCCTACACAACACCTGGGTTATCTGTAGAGCTAGCATCTCCCAACATGAAGAAAACTTGCCAACATACAACAGTTTCTCTGCCAATCCCTTCTGCCATCCTCAGGGACCACACTCACCCTAAAGGAGGCCATGTGCTAATACACCCAAACACATCCTCCAACCCCTCCTGGGTTCCTACTTCTGGACAGAAAAACTCTCAGCTAACACCAAAGGTTGTCCTCTGCTGATGCCAGTGCTGGTAACTCTCTGGAAGTTGTTATACCAAGTAGGGTTTTTACTTCCTTCATTCTTTTCTGCTACAGGGCAGTGTTGCCTTATGCAAAGGTGCCTGAGCTGTCTGACCAGTCCAGAATAAGGCAATGCCAAAGCAATACCATTTTGAGACCAGATAAAGTGTACCCATCTCCCTACTGCGCCCTGAAAAACAATGCTGAATAAGTCTATTTCAGTCACAATTCCATGCAGTTCCATTTACCCACCCCAGAGCTACCATCCTGCTCTGGACCATGACTTGCCTATCCCTGCATGGAGCTGCACTCCAAGTGGTTTCCCCTTTCCTACACAGTGAAAGCTGCTATGTCCCACAGACAGGCCAACCACCCAGGTGATAAAAGCAGCCCTCTCCTCCATCACTCATGGAAGGACAAAGTATTCTTGTTCTGGAGCTCAGAACTTTCTCACCAAAACAAAAGCTTGCTGTCGGCTTGAAAAGAACGAGATTGTTTCTTTCCACACACCACCACCCTCAATAAATCAGTGAGATGCCCTTCAAGTACTTCTAAAACATTGTGCAGTTTTTTTCATTGAAATATTTCAAGCCCTTCCTTAAGAAGCAGAGAAAGGCCTTGAGATTTTTTTTTACTGCAGGTTTTTGTTTCGGATTTCTCTCCTGTCTGATTCCCAGACAAGGTGTTACTCATGCATTCTGTCAGAGAAACACAGCAACTGCTTGCATTGCCATGAAGCCCTAAGGAGGGACTGCTCACCCTAAGGGAAGCTTGTATTTCTGCCTCTCACCTTTCAAATGAAATGTTTGAATTAGCTGACCTCAAGGTGATGAGAGCTAAATGCTGGTAGGGAAAATTTGTGCTCCTTGAAAGGAGGACACAGCTCCTCCTTTAATATAGGCTCCTCTAGCTGATTGTTAACCAGCTTATGGGAAAAGGCAAGAATCTTCCCCTGGGTATTGTATACAACACAGCACTTTTGATCTTACAATACTCTGGCTAAAGGAAGCCCCTGTGTATAAAACACTCAAGGGACCAACCTGATTTTAGAAATCCTCCTGTCTGTTAATAACTGGGATTCTTGACCTGGCATATCCAATCTAGTGCTCCCTAAATGTTTTGCTCCAGTATGTCATATCTGACTCTCAAAATATCTCAGACTATGATTCACTCATAATATGATTTTTCAAACTGAACACAATGTCCAGACAAAAGTTCTTTCAGTTATAAACTAATTACCACACACCCTGTAACTCAACACCATTATATGAACTGCTCTCTGAAAGCCATTGATTCAGGCCCCAGAATAAAACCTTTCCTAGTTAAGAAAACTATAAAATCTTAGTTCCATTGAAATCAGTAATACAGCTCCTCCTGATCTTCCTGAGATCTGAATTTTTCCACATCCCTTGACCACTTGTTTTAGAAGGATCTTTTGATTGTCAAGCAAAAGTTATCTTCATGCAAAGCTCTCCTCTGGAGCTTACATATCTACAGCTTTAGTACATCAACAGTTGCTCATACATTTTCCAAGCAGCATTAGAGGAATATTGCCATGAACACAGGTCACTTTCACAGGAACTACTGAAAATCAAAGCTAATTAGTAAAAAGACATCATTTCCTACAGGTAATTGTTCTGAGGGGGAAAAAAAGGGGAAGAGGGATAGAGATTCACTTTTCAAACTATAGGTAAGAGGAAGACTGAAACTTCTTCTAGCTGAAAACAGCTACTGTGTTTGTAAGAATTTGAGTCCTGCCTTCATTTTCCTTTTGTACCATTGATAAACATTAGGAGCTGTCAGCTCAATTTTTCAAGAGCTAAGGGGTATCATTACAATTGTATTTAATATTAACAAAGGGGAGGCTCTGCATTTACAGTTCTAACCATGTATTATATTGTCTCTTATGTGTTACCCAACAGAAATGCTTACCGGGTGGGAAATAAGGAGGTGGTGTAGTTTTGGTTGCATTCTCTTCACACTCTTTCAATCGATTCTGCAGAGATGCAATTTGTCGACGAATTGCAAGGACATTGTTTTTGTCCAGTGACTCTAGTTCATTTACCAGTATAGTCAGATTGGTGATCTAGAGGGGCAAAAAGATAGCAAGTTTAATGCCAACGTTATTTTACAGATATTTGCAGGCAGGGCTGACCGCAGAAGATGCTACAGAAAAAGGTTCCAAGAAATGGGCCTGATCCTCGTAGCCTCAGTTTGACATTTCCAGCAGAGTACATAACCACAAGCATATGCTTTAAGACTAAGTTGTGTAACAGTGTGCAAAAATAGTGCTATTTTACTCATAGGGTAAAACTATCCAGTGAGTCTTGGGCATGAAGCTGTTGAACATAAAAAGTACTTATTCCAGCCTTACAAAAGTATCTGCAAATTTTATTTGCAAAGATAAATAGTTTTCTTAATCACCTGCTTGATGATATAGAGGACATTGGAGCAAATGAGATTTCACTTTCCATCTTAAGTAATCATTCTCTCTAGGTGAGTGATTAACTACAATTTTGAAAATGTGATTTATAGTCTGCTAGGAAGGTGATAGTCTTTCCCACTTCTTGATTTCTTATTGATTGAGCCACTGCCTTAGCAACCAGAAGCTAATTTTTTAATTATCTAAATTAAAGTGCAGAGGCTTTCAAGCATGGGGGTCTGAAAATTAATATTTATTATAATAATTTAATCAGCTTGTGTGTTTAAGACTATGCAAAACTTTTAATTTTCAGGCAGATATTTGGCAAAACCAGAATGGACTCCCTTTGCTTTGGGATTGCCTTACTTTTCTGTGGTCTATACCAAGGAATAAGATGTTAATACATTTAAGGTCAAGCTTTCTTTTAATTTATGCTGATGAAATGCTAAAATAATTCCACTAGCTGCAGTAGAGACAGACTGCATTTCCTCAGCCTAAACTCTAAAGAGAGAATGGACTATCTGTGTACTTGAACCCGCTGTGGCTAACCAAAACCTTGGCAATACCTCCAAATATATTTGCTCAACAATGGCATTGCTTCCAACAAGGCTGGGTTTCAGCTGAGTGACCAGCCTCTCCAGGTCACTGATTTCCACTTTCAGTAACTGGAAGTCCAGTTCCGTGTAAGATACACCGCCTGTCTCCACTTGCTGCACTCTGATGGTTAGATTGAGGATTTGCTGCTGATACAGTTCAATTCTTTTTGAGTACTCCCTAACCTGAAAGAAGGAAAAAAAAAAGAGATACATATTCAGGTTAGCAAACAAGACAAGACTGGCTGACATCCTTATTGTATTTCTGAGAAATATATATATATAAAATAGATATATTTTTAAGTACCCTATGCATATCTTCCACATACTTGCCATATATATTATTCCCATAAACTGCATAAATGTAAGCCTCATCACATCCATTAAAATATAAAATTTAACCCACATTTATTGTCAGCAGTTTCAAAAAATCCCCTCAGAAATGCCTGGGGATAACTGAAGGCAGAATTTTATTCACAATCTTCCATTTTTTTAATTCATTGCCAATATTGTCTCTGTGAGCTAATTTTATCCTCAGTATGCCAAGAACTTACATTGGTGAAAATTTTATTAGGAAATCTGCAGTGTATTATCCTCTCAAAAGCAACCAGAGAAGGCTGCAAAATGCAATAAAGGATCCCCAAGTTTTTCAACTTCATTTCCTATTAACTCTGAATCCAAATAGGAATTTACCCTGTGTACATTTGAATTGTGTCAAACATTGGCAGAACTGATTTGATGCTTGTCTTTGGGCAGGGAGGAAACATTTAAACGCAGCGTTAAAAATCAAATCTGGTTTAAATGAAAGTGTTAAATTTATGGCAGGCGTTAGCTGGAGTAATTTATATAGCAGCCTTTTCAGCCTTTGAAGCATTAAATAGTTGTCCAGATAAATATATTTTCACACATATATCTGCCGAGATAAAGGTCACAGCACAAGTATTGTGAAGCAGAATGTTGAGAATATTATATGGATTTGGGACTTCCCTTAGAAATGTTAGTTCCTTGAAATTTAACGCTTTGGTAAAGGCGCATAATTTCTCACCCATATGCTTCATATATCATTATATCACAAAGATAAGTAGGAATAAATGTAAATAGCTTGTTGCACTAGTAACTTCATATTTGTGCCCTCAGATGGTATTTGTGCCTCTATCTACAGCACTGTAATTTCCATTACTATTATTTCTTCAGCTGAAAGACTTACCCTATATCTTCACATGCATTCTTGCATTATCTTAACATTAAAATAGAGTCAAAACTTTTTTCTCATTGTCTGAAATCTTGCCATGGTGTGAAGACCACAGACTCCCTGTTTCTCTGCTCTGGCAGTAGCCCTTGAGACAGGGACCGAGAAAAAAAACCCACATTTCTCAAATAATTCCTTTCAATCTTGATTGAATCCCTTGGGTACCAAAGAGGAGGTATGGGAGCTCATGGCATGGAAATTTAGAAGTTATGTAGCGATGTGGACTAAGGAGGAGAAGCATAAGAGTAGATCCTCTGTTCAGAAGTATAATTTATCAATAATGGCACAACTATACCGTGAATCTTAAGCCGCTACAAAAACCCTGCATGGACACACATAGTATACACCAAAACCAGGATGCTCAGTTCCATGTATTTAAATCTGAGTTTGAAACAGATCTTCTGTTCTAAATGTGTGCAGCCAGGCTTCGAGCTGCTCAAAACTGTTGAGTTTCCACAAGCTGTGGCAGAAACACCCTGGCTCACAGCACTGGATGCTCTAGATCTCCCAGATCAAGCCAGGATAACTTCAAGTCATTGAATTAGGAATCAAAACTTATATAATTCAAGTTACACAATTAAGAATCAAAAAATAACAGCCTGAAAGACCTAGACCTAGTTCCTTGTTACTGGCTAGCAACAGTGATAGCTGGGATCCCTTGCCATAGCTGCCACCATCATCTGGTAGGGAATAGCAAGAAGAACCAATCCTTTTGGAAAAGTCAGCAGTGCTTGGACCTCGCACTTTCAATGATCACCAAAATTAGTTTGGTGTTGAAATACAACCTGTAAAAAAATCATTTGGAAAAATTATTCAAAGGTGAATGTTTAAACTGTGGGTCTAGAGTTTGTTCAACAACAACAACAAAGTAAGAATTTTATTACAGCCTGAGAAGTACGAAGCAAGTCCATTTTTGAGCAAAATTGCACTGCTGTGTGACGCTATGTCTATCACAGAGGTATCTGGAAATCTGTCTAGGTATTAATAACCTTTCTCACAGTAATACTGGAAATAATTAATGAACTTTCTCACAGTAATACTGGTAATAATAATGCAATACAGACCAAATCTACAAACCACTGAAATAAACAGGCTGCTGGAATTAATGATGGCTACTCATTAGTGAGTAACCTGTGAATTTGAAGTTTTCTCCAGGGTTTTCAGAGCCTGGACAAAATGCTGAGGGCTGGAACAAGGCATACATAGTTATTTCAGCCCTGACTGCAGAATGCAGACCTGAAGTTCTCCGCCCATATTAGAGGATTTTCACTCAGTCAACCATCTAGGTCATTTAAGGACACGTCAACACCATCCAGCAGAGTATAGTTGAGCCTGAGCTAGCACCATCACTCTGCAGTGCTCTGCACAGCCACACCAGCGTCGCAGAGAGCTTAAGCTAATAGCTCCCCTGGCAAATTACAGGACAAATAAAATTTTCTCAGCAGCGCTGCACTAACAGGTCTACACAGCTTTTGCAGATAAATCCAGCACATATGTTAAACACTGCAATGCTCTGTGTGGAGATTCCTGCCTGCTCAGATCTGGTTTAGGAGTTTCTGTGGGTTAGAAATATCAGTTGAAAAAGAACACAATATTGTTCTGTTGATTGGCAGATAGATTTAAGTAGTTTGTAATCCCTGCTCTTCTACTGCACCTACCTGCTAGAGACTGCCTATAGTCTCTTGACAGGCTGGCACAGAAATTCTGTGCATATCCTATTTTTAGGGATACAGATCAATAACTAGTACTGATGCTGCTGTATTTGTCATAAAAGCCTCAAGAAAGCTATGATGAGTGCATACAGCCTGGATTAGCCCTTTATGGGAAGAAAATGGAACCATGTGAGGAATACGTAAGAGGAAAAAAACTTCAGTTTCAGTTTTTCCTCATTCCAAGTATTGTCACCTTCATTTAATGAAAAGGGCAGGAAAAATCTGCAATGCTCATTTAGTGTGTCATTTACCTGCAACTGGTATTTATCAAAACAGGTTTTGCAGCATGCAAGCAGACACTTCTCCAGCACAGATTTAGAGAGTACAGAAGGGGGAACAGAGCTACAAGATGAAGATGTTAAAGAAAAACTGTGAGAGGAATGAGGGAAAATAAGAAAGAAATTACAAACCCAGCAACTTTCTAAAACCATTCAGCCCAGGACACTGGCTTAGAGCAGGTTTGACCTCTACAGATCCATAAGGAGCAAGGCTGGCCGTCTGCCTTCTGAGATGGAGAAGAATTCCATTGCAGGTTAACCTGTTGTGAAAAGCAAGTTTTTTTGCTCCTGTTTCTGTTAAGTCAGAATGTTGTGGCCATTGTGAGCCATGTTCTGAGGCACTTTCTCTCCTTGTGACCATGTGCTGATCCATCCCTGTTAGGGAATTGTCTTCTCCCCCTTTCTATTGAGAGGAACAGTCAATTCCCACTTTGCTTTAAAAGGTTAATTTTCTTCTGTAATCATAATTATGCTGGCAAAGGTTGATGTGACAGAGGAAAAATTAGTCTGGTATTTTCAGCCTACGGTTTGTACTCACTTGGCACATGAGAGCATCTCTTTATCTGCAAGCTTCCTTGCCTGCTGATTCTATAAAAGGACCCCCTTGCTTTTTGAATTAGCCAACAATCAGGCAAAAGGTTAATGATCCAATCAGGTTGTTTATCTGGGACTTTTAGCACATGGGAAGCATCCTTAAAAGGGTCCAATCCTGCAGCTCCAATCCAGGAAAAGTTCCCATGAGCTTCAGAGGGCGTTTTAGAAGAGCAACAAAAGCGTGGATTCTCAGAGCCAAAAAAGGAAGCACTCAGAAGAAAGTCCCACTTCTGTGGTGAGACTAGGTTATGCCTGAATGCAATTCCCTACGAATTTGCTCAGGATCATTTCTAATAACAATCAATATTGAAAGCTTATGTTTCCTCCATTTCATTATTTCCCGGTCTCTATGAGTATTATCATGACTGAATTAAGATAAAGGATTGCGTAAGAAGCATTTTTTATACAATTTGAAAAGTATTTTTGAGCATGGAGATTTATGCATGACAGGACCTCAGAATATTTAACTTCAGATATCAATAAGGTAATGCTCAAAAACTCTCTTCTTTCTATAAAAAAATAGAACATTATAACTGAGAAATCTTACACACATCAATTTACACCAAAATTCAATCTGTTCATTTCAATTTCTGACCTAAAGTGTCTCTGTGCCCATATCACACGAAAGTATATGTCACACTTCAACTAGATACAGTGTAACACTGCTTGGCTGATTGGTCTCGACAGGATGAAATTCAGTGAAGCCTAAGTCGGGAATTTTCACTGTCTGCAGCACGAATTGCAAGTCGAGGTCAGTGTCTACACTGTGGTACACTGCTGAGCATGGAAGGGTGACAACAGTCAAAGCAGCTGACACCAGCTGGCAACCTAGACATTAAAGTCTAGGGTGGGGCTGAGTGCTTGCCCTGAATTTAGAGGTGAGTTTCAGGTACAAATCTGGACACCTTATTTTAGATATCTATAGCAGTAACCTGTGTTCTTATATGGGCAAGATGTCTGAATTAATTGGAGATATGAGGTTGTCCACACAGAGAGGTCAAGCAGTACTTGAGATGCTCCCATATCTGCCTGGCACTAGCCTAAAGGGGACATGCACCATTCTGAGTAAAATACCAGTAAGAGATAGGTTACACCAGCACAAGAGACTAGGAAAGGTGGTACACAACCACCTTAAAGAATCATGCCAATATCTGACTAGGAATCATGCCCCTCATCCTATCCCAGCACAATTACTTTCAAATGCTGGCACTGATCACAGTGGGAACAGTATGGGGGGCCTGAAATCTCAGGGGTTTTCATGGCTCATCAACCCTGAGCTGCACTTCCATGCTCCAAGGGATCAGGTAACTCCTGCACTTGGAGGCAGCAGGACTTATGTCAGTTTGTCCTTCATATGCCTGCTAACAACTGAATGTGATTCACTGTTAGCTCCAGCTCTTTCAAAACAAACTATTTGAACTGAAAGATCTTACCACAGAATCCTACGCCTGTTGTTGTGGGTTTTATGCACAACTTCTTATCTGTTCTTGATTATACCAGAGGAGGGTTATGAATATTTATGATTAGAATTTATAATTTAATGCTTTGCCTTTTCTGCTGATTAATTCAAGGACACTTCGTTTCTTAAGATGCTTGGTTTCCAAAGAAAACACTTTCTTCTGGACACCTAATCTGAATCCTGAATATTTATCCACCATAAAAAGTCAAAAGCAGACTCCTGTCTTCACAGGCAGCTTCACCCAGTGCACTTCAGCATGTGTAGGTTTGCCCGAGTCCTCAAAAAATGGATCTCAATTCATGCAGCAAGCAACCAAAGCAGTGTTTGTCTTCAGCAGAAATGCATAATTCAGCAGTCTCACTGCCACAACTTCAGATGTTGAAAAGAATGATTTTTTTTTAATTTATTTATTTTTCCCTGTGAGACAAGAAGCAGTGCAGGGGCAATTATTCACCTACTTCTTCACTCTGGACTGTGGTGACCTTTCTCCTCTTTCCCTTCACTGCCTTCTCACAATCTGGCTGGCTTGATACAAATAATAACACATGAAAGAGCAGGAGGCTTGGCTTCCTATAGCATCGTGTAGCAATCACAAACTAATAGAACTGAGCCAAAAGAGGAAAAACAAAACCATTCTTCCAAAGCATACCATATGCCTCTAGCTCAAAAAGCCTAGAGAAGAGACCTGAGAATATTCAAATGTATGACATGTTACAATGTCAAAGATTAGAGATTTAGTCACCTTTCTCCTTGTTCTTATGGAGCTCTCTTTCCCACTCTTTTAAAGACACACCACAGAAAAATGCTCACTGCTGTACTTTTTTGTAGGCAGCCATTCTTCAGAAAAGATGCAACTGTTATTTTTAAGACAAAAGAACACCTTACTTTAGAAAGCTCTGCCTCAAACTTCTCTGAGAGCGTTGTGGCTATGATTTCCAGTTGCTCAGCCTTCTGCACTGGAAAGGTGGTATCTGGCAAGTACACAGAGCACTGACAAGTTCCTTCATCATTCACAGAGCCGGACACATTGGCAAAGAGCTGCAAAAACAAATTGGTAAGAAAAAATGTGTTAATATTCTTCTTTAGAATCAGTACCTAATAATGTCTGGCAATAATATGAGTTGTGTCAATCATGAGATCAACAATTTCTTTATTAGTCATCTTTCACCTTTTTCTTCCAAGGAACTCAAAATATCTAGCAATTTTTATTACTCATCCTTACAAATCTCTCTAAAACTAGTTAAATATTGCTTTAAAGACTTTACCATTGGAAAAATGGAGACATATAATAGTCCTTACTTTCCCAATCTTGTGTACAATGTTCCTAAGATAATGAAATAACTTTTCCAGCATATAGAAAAGCAGGCAATAGCAGGAAAATAATGTAGTAAGTTAGGTCATACACCTACTATTTTGTTCATATAAATTGGACAAATGATTTAGTCATTTACATCCATAGAGAAGAAAGTACTGATACAGAACTAGTAACAGGGAATGTTTCAGAAAAAAAAAATCATTCATTTGAAGATTTGCAGCCAGCCACAGCAAACAGACACGTGCATTTAATTATACACCACTGAAAGGTGATGAATTAAATATGCAGGTTTGGCCTAGGGTAGAGATTTTTATTTTGCTACAAAATATTGCTCATAACACCCACATATCACAGCCCGCCCATCCATCCTCGTGGATAGTTGGCAAAGCTTCTGCCCATGAATTGCCTTGTCCCAGCTGTCTGCATGCTCACAGCATCATCACCGTGCAATGTGCATGAGGGACAGAAAGGTCAGGGCTGGCACCTCCTGATCTTGCCATAATTTACAGCCAAGGCACACTGTAGTCTATAAACACCAGGCTGAATACTGAGTGTGTTCAGAACAGTTCTTTTTGTTTGTACACAAAATGTTTCCAATTCATAAACCTATCACGAATTTATTAATAAAGATATTTGATGTTACTTTAAAATATTCTGGCACACACTTCAATACAGCTGCATATTTTAAAGCTACAGACTTGCTCTTTAAAAACACTTCTTTCTATAATCTCTTCTGCCTTGCAGAAATCCCAGTGTTATTCATGTGTTTTCTCTTTTTCTTTCCCTCTTGAAAATAAAAAAGCAAACAACAAAACTATGTCCTGAGAGCTGACATTTCAGTACTTCTTCCCTTGCTTTTTCACAGTTGCTTTCAACTAATGCTCTCATGGAAAAACCAGCCCAGAACACACAGTGATGACCAGCACCAAAGTTGTCTTGATCTGTGAGCCCAAAAAGAGAAGAGCAGCAAGCAGGAATGATCCCAGCTCACACTTCTGGCAACCCCTTTACTGCAGCCACAACAAACAGCATGCATCTCATTTTGAAAGAAAGCATGGAAAGACGTTTTATCTGTGTTATTCAAGCACCATGGGTCTTAAGACTTCACTCAGACTGCTGAAGACATTTAACATGAAAGGAAGCAGAGAAGTATCTCATGGCATTCCAGAATGTCCCAGCATATAACTTGCATTAATTTCTCTGCCAGGCAGGTTAACAAAGCACTTCTGAAAATCCCACTGAGAACACATTATGTCTAAGTTTCCACGTATTTTTGAAGATATGGCTACCAGTATGTAAATTACTATGAAAAATTAGTTCCTATGTCACTTAGTCCTCAGTGAGTCCTCAGTGCCTTGGCATGGTTGGGATGGCAGGCAACTTGCTCAGCAATAAAAAAGGAACAGATGGGAAAGACCAAAGGAAGAAATAAATGTGGCTTAGTGAGTATATGGGAGCTTCTTCAAGACTGTTGCCTATTAGCATGCTAACTCTTGTGTGGAAGGTATTGTGATCTGTTCCTTCTGTGTGTAACACAAATATGAGTACATGTCTGCAAGAGAGAGCATGTTATACATTGCATAGCAATATTGTGTGGTATACCTTTGTATGCATTATACACCCTGCTGTAAACTACAGTCTCAACTGTATTATACCAATCAGTTTTCTAGACTTAGCCTGCCTATTTCATGAGCTAAAAAAAAAATCATAAATGTATTCAGATATCTCCCAAAAAACCCCTTGAACTCATGCTTTTAACCTCCCTGTGAAAAACAATCATTATATTTTAACATTTGAGTTAGGAGGGAGCTTTGAGTTTAAGGCAGAGCTTCATTTCAGTAAGTGCCACTTATATTGAAGCCAACAGTTTCCCCAAAAGAGTGGAAACAGCCTGGACAGACAGAACTGCTTCCATTCTTCCACAGACATTACAAACATTGGGATCATGATGTTGACAAGACCAAGAAGCATTGTTTAGTTAAAAGCCCCTTGGGTCAATAAGTGCTTCAATCAAAATATAATACCAGCCAAATGACAAGCATGTAACAAAAATGTCTTTCGTCATCCTGTAGAAAAATACATGAGATAGACTGCTACTTTTGATGGAGTTGTACGGTTTTTAAAGTTTAATAATTTATACAGAACACTCAAAAGAGAGCAAACTGTCCTAGCCTACAGCAAGGACTTGACAGCAACATTTCACTCTGCAAAATTGTTACATATACGTATTTGAAGCTATGAGAAATATTCCTTCTCCACATCCCTTCAAATTAAGAAAGGGAGTAGGAGCGATCAGTTACTCAGTTTTCTGAAAATCAGGAAATTTGTCACTGTAGCCTAGCGATATTTGCAGCTCTAAATCAGCTGTTTGCTCATCCTAAGACAAAGAATGGGATCCACAGAAAGAACATAGCAGGGCCACAGTAGGGACAGAAGCCACCTCAGCTGCTCAAGGAAATGGATAAAGTTTGGGTCCTGCTAACCAGACTCTGAAAGAGAGCTCTGACTCCATTTAGCTTTCTAAATGCTCTACTGGAGCCAGAGACTCAACTCTGTCTCAGAAGAGGTCCCTCCACACACCCTATATGCCACACTGGGCTTGCCTGAACATAAAAAGATCTGTTGTGAAGCTGAACCTGTGCCTTGGATGAGCTCTGGTCTTGACAACAATTTGCAGGACCATATAGAGCAATTGCAACCCACTGAATCTGCTCCAAAGTGAACATGTTATTGAACAGTCACTGATAGAAAGAAGGAAAGAAACTGAACTCTGAAATCTGCAGACTATGTACTTAAGCACTGCACTAGAAGGCACAGAAATAAGACTCAGGTCCCTCTATCATCAAAGAGCTGATAATATTTTAACTAGGTAGAACAGGGAGAAACAAGATTTTCTCACTCCCAGCAACCACAAGTGGGCACTCCTCAGAAGATGCTTCCAAGGCTCTGTTCTAGTTTACAAGAGAAGACTTCCTTGGTGAGACTGTAATCACCAAACTGTTTGCCACATTGGCATTAAATCCCCAGGGTCCCATCTGTTTCATGTCTGTGGTTCAGTTCAGTAGTTACAAGGTTAATGCCAAAGTTTTGGATCTTACTTAAGGCATTGAATGACACGGTAACAGTAGCGATGATTTTGGAGATTCACTACTTCCTAAAGTATTGGATACACAACACATAGATGCTTCTTCCAGGCAGTACAACTGGTTTGCCTGTGTCAGAGTTAAATCACTTAGCAACTGTATAGCATTAAAAGAAAAGTACCTAAGTTCCTAAATTTTGTCTTTTCTGGACTATATTGAAGAATAGTAATGGTTATACCTTTGGGGAAGGGAGCAATTTGCCATTCGTATTCCCAGGCTGAGTCAGATATGGAAGCATCGTACTGAGATGAGTGGTCTGAAAAGCAAAGGAAAGGTTGTTTTAGTGTGATTTTCTGCATACAGCACCATCCCTTCCCCACCAGATAGCCCCCATCCTGCAGCTCCAAAGCACTTTGATTTTATCATGGGAGCTATCCTGAGCAACTGTAACATTTCTGATCTGCTGCTGAGGCGACAGTTTCCCTGGGCACAGCGTCACTTCACAGACACCTCTTCCTGAGGAAAGGCTCTGTGTGACCAGAGGAAGGCAGGGGACACTCAGCCTGTCAAGGAGGTGTGAGCTGAGGATGTGACGGGCAGCCGTGGCAGATTGCATGGCAGTCTAAAGGGATAGTGCCGTGCCCCTCTGCCCTAAATCCAGAGAATACTGTCCTCCCAGCAGGAATGTCCACCTCCTCACCCCCAGCTCATGTCCCAGCCTCTAAGCAGAGGACTCGCTGCCCCTTTCACACCAAGTTGTCAGGCTGTGAGATGTGATGGCTGGGAAACATGTCCCACTCTGCTACTAGCACCACGGAGGTGACAGCATCCCACCGTGGCGAGGGAGCACCGGGAGAAGACGCCACACTGCCAAGGATACAGCCAGATCCACCCTGGGAGCCTTTTATGCAATAAGAATATGTACATTCCCCTTAACTTCCATCTGTGGCTAATGCCCACTTTCCTGCCACAGCAAAGACAGCAGCTGTCACCCTGGCACCATACTGGGGGTTACCACGGCCCCACACAGTGCGAGGAGCACGGTGCATTGCTGTGATGCAGCACACTGTCACCCATAATGGGATCTCACCAAAACCTGTGTCAAACTGGGAACTGGAGCAAGACACCCTCAATGTCAAATGGTGTAACAGAAGGAGCATCAAATGGGCTTTCCCTGCAATGGGATGCACTGCTGGGTGCTTCTGCATTTCCCAAATCCCAGCTGGAACCCTGCTCCTGAGCCAGGGGATGGTGGGGATATCCAAATGGCTGGCAAAGGGCAGCTCTATTAAGTAGTGTAAACAAGCTTTGTGGGACAATTTGCCAAATAAACCCTCTTGAACAGGTACTTGTGTGCTCATACAATTACACTGAGCATGATGGGCAGCTGGTAGCAATTAACAGTGTTAGGGCAGAGAGCACCCCAAATTGTGCAAATGACACAAACTCAGGACTAGCTTAAAGCTAAGCAGACTAAGGAGGATTTTCTCTCCTATTAAGCTTTCTATCTTCAGCTTATCAACATATATTTACACCTCCATCTTGAATTTTGCAGCTTTTCATTCCTTGAGCAGATAAAAGTACCTTCCCAGGAGGTGCTAACTTTACTGCCTGCATCCACAACACTCCCAAACTTAAAAAAAAACGTAACTAGGGGCATACAGGAATTTTCTCGTTGGTGAATAAACCAGATAAATTAGAAAGAATTATCAGGAGCCAAAATGGTTTCTTCCCCTCAAATTTTAACTAATAAATACCAAAAAGGCAGTCATTTTTGATCAAACAAAACCAAAATGCTTTGCTTCATTTGAAAAATTTCTTAAGATAGTCAGAAACTGTTTTCCTGAAAAACTGAAGCCCCATTTTAAATTTGAAAAAAAAAGGGGGGAGAGACAGTACAAAATCAAAACTGTCTTTCACTAATATAATTTTTTGCTTTTAAAAAATATTTTTCAAAGTTTTCTACTTCCCCCCTGAATTTGATGCAGCTTTTGGTTGGGGGTTTTTGTGGGGGTTTTTCTGATGGATTTAGTCTCCTTTGAATTTCTCTCTTGCCCATCCAGATAGTTTTTTAGGGAAGAGGGAGAGCACCCAACAATAACCAACCAATATGGCTTTCATATGCCCAGTTACAGGGTATGACAGCAATCATGCAACTGGGAAAGCTCCCACCTCCCAGTTCCTTCCACATCAAAGATGAGGATCTGTTCCTGCTATAAGCCCTTGCTAATTAATTAGAAGCTACATAGAGCATTTAATATCCAGTCAGATCCTCACTGGGACTTGCACTCATCTAACCAAAGGCAGAATTTGACTCTGACTTTAAACCTGTGCCTCACTTTTACATTTATTACCCAGTCCCTATACATTAACTGGGGGGAGGATGGAGGAATACTTTAAACTTTCTCCATTCAGAGACCTCAACATTTGTCTAATAATTTTCCAGAAACCTTAAAATAATTTTCATCAATCTAAACTAGGTGAGAAGACAAGAAGGCACCAAAGCTCAGGTTATGAGACCCCCATCTTACCACTCCTGTTGCTGCTGTCGTCTCAGCCAGAGCACTCATGCTCTGCATGAGGAAAAGAACAGCCACCAGTGTGTGCTTCATCTTCTCAGCCTGCAGGTGTGACTGCAAAGGGAGAAAGGGTGCCTTATATAGTACAGTCTGGGGATTTCCCCAACCAAACCTTAAGGAACTTGTACGATATTTTTACAGGTTTTGGAGAAGTGATGTCATAAACTCATAATAACCAAATTACTAAGGTACAAAGAACACCAGTTACCATCATAAATTAACTATATCCAGTTTTCTAACAGGAAACCTTTTCCATGGGATACAGTATCTGATCTTAATCTTGATTCTATAGAACATCAGGTGCTTATTTGCTATGAGAGGCAAACAGACCTTCCCCTTACAGTGACTCAATCATAAAAATCCTTGTAGATTATTTGAAGATTCCTTCAAAGTTGTGCAGACAATACACATCATTGTGGTATTACTTCCTACGTATACAGAAAAGAGCAGGTCAGGCTAGACTGCTCCCACACCAGAATCATGTTTCCCTTGTCCCAAAGGCTGACGGACCTTTGCCAATAAGTAAAATACACAGAGGTCTCTACAGCTTTTCAGTTCCCTTGATTCTCACATAGCACAGGTGGGACCCAGACTACCTCCCATTTCATTCCCAGCAGGTTTGTGAGTCATATATTAACACTATGTGCCCATTAATGCTTACTCGTGCATTAACGCTGTGTACCCATCTATGCTTACTCCCCTGCTCTCTTTTCATCTGGCTGCATTCCACCTGACCACAATGATTCACTGTCCTGTCTCTAGAGCACTCATCCAGAGAGATGAAAAAAGGTCACACGCAATTAGCATGCCCCCCACACTCCCCAGCTGTGACACACCACCCAATGAGAGCCAGCAAGCTGCCTGCAGTTCCCACAGCACTCAACCCACCATGGGAATTCTCCACTCCCAACAAGCTACTGCCCTGACAGAGTCAGCTGCAAACCTCCTGTGCAGAAGAAACTAAAATTTCTTTGCTGAGTTCTTTGGATCACTGGGAAAATGAGTTTGGTGTTTGGAAGAAAGGTTCTAGTTGGGACCAAGGGAGTGGCTACATCTAGGCACTTATAAAAGCCAAGAAGTCTCGAGACCAAAACACGACCACGACAAAACATCATTTTCCTTTTCCTTCTTCATCGTTCTACTTGAGTCAGCAACAAAAGGCTGTAGCTGTGCCTAAGTGAAGAAAGGGGTTAGGAGACTTACTCCTCTCTAAAGTTGGTGGGAGGAGGTCACAGCAGGAGCAGCAGTACTTCTGAGCAGCAGTGCTACTTCATATGAAACTCATCTTCCTGGTGAGGGGCTCTTAAGGCTTCCTTGAACTACCATAGCATTATCATCTCCAGGTGGCAATGGGAAAGCTGAGGCTTAGGGCAAATCCATACTAGAAAATTCTTGAGAGAAGCCATGTCCATTGGAATAAGTAACATGTTTTTTAACCACAGCTTTGCATAAGCATAAGCTTCCTGACATATTCACAAGGCTGGCAGCAGCTTGTTGCAGGGTAAGGATATAATAACTTCTTGCAAAGATATTTTTTCACAGCAGAAGCTGCATCTCTACTGGAGAATTTCATGGCTAATAATTCAATATAAGATAGACAAGACCTGGAAGGCATGTGATAATGTGTAAGCAAAAAGAACCAGAGCCATGCTGGTAGAGCAAGAAAATGAATCCAGGCTTCTTCCTCCCAGGTTACAGCAGCGTGCTTTCCTGTGTAAATCACTGTGCTGTCAAGGGAAGGGAGAGACTGATGCTGTAAGTACAGTCAGGAATACAGCCCTCAGCTCCAAGAGAAGCAGATTGGCCTGTCAGAGCAGCTGAAGGCTGTGAAATATCTTTTACACTATAAAAAAAACCTCTTTGGCCACACCAGAGCAGAGCTCAGGTGCAAACCAGCACATACATGTTGCAGATAACTGGTAAGCCTATGCGGCCCACCAAAGTAGCTCCTCTCTCAGGTTGCGATAGCCTGATACTGCAGAATTGCCACTTCCTTCCCGGAGTTTGGGGGTTTTTTGAGTGAAGCAATGGATCTCCATACAAAAACAGGGGAAACTCTGGAAACAGATCACTCCCAAAAGGTGTCATGGATAAGGGTTTGTTCCTTATCAGCCATGCCTGATGCGAACCAGCCCTCCAACTCCTGACATCAGCCCTTCTACCACATCACTTGTTATGAAAATGCCACCATGGTAGTCTTCAATCCATCCCTCAGGTTCTTTCTGATGCTCCAAACAAAAAGAAAGACCCACACCAAAAAGACCTACACAAACCCACACAGAAAAGTAATGATCACATCTTAGCACCAGAAGAGCTCTAAGAGGACAAGTGTTTCATCATGTGGATACAAGGGAAACCACTAGGCTGTTGCAAGGGAACAAGCTATGAGCAGCATACCAACAGGCCACTTTTCCCGTGGCCCAGGCATTATTCCAAGGGGTGAATGCATTTAGCATGATAGATGAAGCAGCAAGGGAAAGCACAACACAGAAACACAGGTAAATCGAGCGGATGCATCTATGTATACAAAGACTCCAGGTTAGTAGCATGCTCCATGCTCCTTGTCAGCTTGCAAACTACCTGAAGGCAGCTGCCCATGGCACCTACACCCCCACTGGCCTTGCTAAGGCACCACAAGTCCTGCTGGCTACAGAGAGTGCAATTTTGCAGCACATATGGCCACACTCACAGGCTCCACTGTGCAGAAAGCGAAATTCTCTAGGCAGCTTTGTGCTGTCAGCATAGACAGAGCATAGAGTTCAGAGCCTGATAACCAATCAGGATAAAAACCTGTTTTCTGAGCATAACAGTGAGTCTCTGTTCTTTCCAGAGGCTGAGACTGCAAAGCACCCACAAAGCATGGAAGTTTCTCAATAGTTTTATGTTTAAAAGGCAGTTCCAAGATAGGAAGCAAATATTGGCTAAGTAATGACAGTTAATCAGTTGCTTTGACATTTTCTGCAATATTTGTGTTTGCACATGACCTTGCAGAGACAACGGGGACCTACATTTTTGTTCCTAATTGAAGAGTAATTAATGCAAAATAAAAATACTTCCTCTGGATCTGTGTAGAAGTCTTAATCTGAAAAAATAACTTGCATTCATTTTCTACTTTTTAGAGGAGAGAAACCTTACTTATATGTCATATAGGAAAGTTGCATTTAGGAATTTCCACTTGGGAAAACAGGGAAATAAAAGGATTTTCTCTTGGTAGAGCTGCACGCGCACCAGTACTTCCTTGTTTGCAACTTCCTAGTGGGCAATTCAGGGCAAAGTCCCTTCTTTTGCAACGGACCTTGTCTTTGATGTCAGTGGGACCTATACAAAAATGCCTTCTCAAAAAGCACACTTTTGTCTCTCAGACACCTGTTCAGCAGAGCCCTTCTCAAAGCAGCCTAACTTATCAGTACTTTTATTACAGCAGAGATAATCATGATTATTATTTAACAGAGAGATAGGCGATTTATATCATCTGCTCTCTAAAGCTTAATCCAAAGTCATGGGAGTCAAGTATTACTTGATCATGCTTGGTGGTATGAACATACCTTTTACATCTCAGTTTCCCATCAACATTTGGAAAAGATAGTATTTCCCCTGCCTTAGAGCCATGTTTTGCAATCATATGCATTAATAAGACTAAGAGGCATTCAACTATTAGAGAACAGGGACCAAATTAAACATGCAAAAATGCAGGCCAAAAGAAAGGTAAAACTTGTCTCAGTTTATTAGGCCAAAAACAGGATGAATTGAATGTAGGTTATGTATCTTGGTGGTTCTATCTATCAAGCAAGCATCCACATAAATATTTATTCTAACTGATGTCACAATGTCAAATTCTCTCCGAATTGTTCAGTACATTCCCAGGACAAGTGTATGATCTGCACTTTTTCAAAACAAGAAAATAAAAACCAGTGGATCTGAAGTGGGATAGAGTACCTCGCTGTGCTAACTTGCCAGAATGGTTCAGACAGAAAGTACTGCACTGCACATTACATTTTGCAAGTCTAATGTAAAAGCATTTCTCCTGTTTGCCTGCAGACGCGATAAGACTCCGAGCCTCATGGAATCAGCATTTCAGTGCATGTCGTCCAGTACCCTCTATACTGTGGATTTAGCAAAGCTTGCCTAAAGCTTGTTAAATCCCTCCTCCCACCAAACCACGTATTCCTGAAGTAAAGCCAAAAATATGGAGAAAATGTTAATTCAAATTCATCCTATGATACAAGAACATAGCAGCTAATATTCCTTTTTATTTTCTGAAGGTGTTTCTTCCTGGAAATAATGAGTCTGGTCTTCTTTGACTACAGGATCATCCTGTAGTGAAATAAGGAGGTTAGGGGGGTCAGCTTTCTTCACTAAGGTGTCATGGAACAATTGTCATCATGAAATCCATCTATTTCATGATACCAATGTTCAACATAGAGCTGTTTTGCTCTGCTAATCCCTCTACAAATTGCTTGCACTTTTTCCCTCTCCAAGTGATTCACATTTTTATGCAATATATTTTGGTGTCATCTATCATAAAGCTCATCTATTTGGAAGACATTATGCAAATACTTTCATTTAATCCCTTTATCAGTAGAATGTCAGGTTAGTGTTTTAAAAAACATCCCTCTGGGCCATGTTCAAAATAAGAAAGTGTACGGGAAATATTAACACCTAGTTTAAAAAATATGTTGGTAAGGGTGAGCCTCAGTTTTCTAAGGCTGTAGGAAAGGGGCATCTTCCTGGAGCAGAATGAGAAACTGAGCAGAATTTGCAGAAAGGGTAAAATTTCCTTTACACCTTTAAAAATGCCACAGACACTGACTGGGCTGATTCATCCACCAAAAAAGAAAGAAAAAATTAGCCATAATGTCAAAAAAGAAAGACCATCACTAAAAGACATAAGACCACGACAACAGCAGCTGAGGTGCCACCAGCCAGAACAATGAGAGATTATTAACCGCAGATTCTGTGACTTGGCAAAAGAGCTTGTGACCCTGAAACAAAGCAATACAGACAATTGAGTCTAACCATAATCTGCCTGAGTTCAAAGCCAAAATGTACCAAGAAAGTATAGTCCTGGTCTGGAAGAACAGGAAGACAACAGGCAGAAGGCAGAGTGGATGCAAAATGGTAAGAGCATAGATAAAAACTGGCATATTTTGTTAGAGAACATCAAAATGCATGAAAAGCAAAATCTAGAAGAGGAGTATAAGGGTGCATATATGAAACACTGACAGCAGTATCAAAATATGCTGGGGTGGTGAGTGAGAATCAATTCCCATTCAAGGATGCTTAAGAAGAAATAATTAATTCCTCAAAAGAAATGAGAGAAAACCCAGAGAATAGTGTATATTCATACGCGATGGCAAAGGAAGGCAGAAGAAAACATCCAGGAGAAGGAGCGTTAGAGGACATTTTGGTTACGAAAGAAATATACGGCTGTCTTGGGATTATGATAGATTTTCATGGACAGCTAGCCACATGTATAAAGGCAGGAGAAACCTGCATGCAAATTTTTTTAAAGAAGAAGGAATAATTGCTTAACAACAACCTGGGGCAATGATAAGGCAGGGGACATGTAATTGCTGACAACAGAAAACAGTTCCTTCAAAAGGCATCTTAGAAACAGACCCAGCATGACATTGAAAGAAATTATTTACTTTGCTATTATGTCAGGGATAAATAATTTTCAAAAATAAAAGCTGACACACAATTAGAAAAAACCTCAAACTAATAATGGTTTTCTTTTCATCTGAGCAGCTATTTGTTCAGCACTTCAGTACACTGCAGTTCAAACTCTGAGTCTTGCACTCATTTCTGTCCCTTTCCCCTGAAAGTGTATCCAGTAAAGAGGATTCTTACTACCTCAAAAAATTTGTCCTTCATACATATGTCCTAGTCCCAAGGAAGACAGGAACATGGTCTGGATGTAATCTGAGTCACTAATATGAACCCAAACACTTACTGGCACCTATATAATAAAGACTTAATACAGAAAGGTGCTTGAAACATCTGTTCCACATGCCACCATATCACAAGTCCCAACAAAAATAAGATCTTTATTAAAAAAAGCAAGAGCCATTTCTCTAATGCCTGCACATGCCTGTGGCTGGTGAATATAAATGCAGCCACTTGGCCAGAGGGAAAAGGCTCCCAGGTGCTTTTTATGGCTTTGCACATGGCAGGCAAACTGCTGCCTCTGTCAAGTTGTGAAGAGCAGCACCAGCAGCCTTGGCTGCTCCGTGACCAAGGAATGTGGCTCCAGCCCAGCCTGGAGGTAGCAAGTGTTAGCAACCCCTTGATTAAAAGTGCACCTCAATGTGTAGAGCTAAGGGACAAGAAAGAAAAAGAATCTTCTCCACAATAACCCCATGTCTGAAAGCTGTGGCACCCTCCTTTTCACTCTTCCTATTCATTTTTAATCTCACATCAGGGTTTTCTTGACCAGCCTAAGGAGGTAATGAGAGAAATGTGTTTTCATGATAGTTCTATGAATAGTTGCCTTCCAACAGATACTAAGAGACTCTCTTCCCTCTCTATAGGCCAAACAGCATAAAGTGTTCAGTCACAGCAAAAACATTAACGAACACTTTCTCTTAAATTGCCAAAACCTTCTGGGCTTGGCATGGTTGCAAAAAAAGGTCCTCCTTCAGGTTTTCACCTTCAGTCAGATAACACAATGAGGACAACATGGAAAATGTCTGAGCTGAAATAAGAGATGAGGAAACCTATAGACTAGCAGCTGGATACAGCTGCAGCTTTGTGTAGCCTTTAGCATTGTGAATATTTTCACATTAATATTAGATATCCCTAAAGAGGCCTGTAGCATGCATTTCAAAGGCCTCTGATCCCAAGCAAGGAGAATACTCTCATCCATTTCCTGTGGCATGCACATAAAAGTTAAACCAATCCTACACCTACTCCCTCAGCCTCTGTGGAACACTGCGTCATCATTATTACAACCAGGATCAAGGTGTGACCATTTTATCTCCAAACTGCCCAATGCTTTGTGGCACAGACCTGATCTATTCATGTCAGATGGGCTTGGTTGTACAAATAGGCCAGACCAGCAGCTATTCTCTTGACTAGTCCCTTCATTACAGCCACATTCATCAGTCAGGGAAAAGAAAGCTCACACCCTAATAACACTTGATGCAGGAAAAGAAAGTCACCATTTGGTTTTGTAAGCTATTCAAATGTACTGTTTTACAGTACCTGTAGACGTGGACAAATGTGCTCTAGGCTTTGCAATGGACACAATGATCCATTCTGACTAGATTCACAATTTGCATAATGGTAACTATAAGCAATGCCAAAACAGCCCTGGTTTCCCAGAAATAGATGGACCACACGAGAATGTGCTTCTTGGGCAGCACAAAGGGGAGCCATGCTCAGAGATATTCTCTGCAGCTGATTGACCCAAACTGTAAATATAGTGGCATGCTAGATTTCTGCAAACCTCAGGATGGGATAGGCACTGTGTCACCTGCAGCTGCTCTTATGCAACTCAGACTACTTCTCAGAACAAATTAACATACCAGCTCTCAACGTTTCAGACAACTGAAGGAAATAGAGTTGCCCAAGCAGCCCTGGAGACCCTGGAGCAAGGCAAGCTTTCCTCCAATAATGCTCAAATATAGTACACACCCTGATTGCTTTCTCCACTGTTGACTACTGCAGACTTTCTGTGGGCTCCAGAACTTATTAGTCCAATCCATCCTCAGCTGCAGTGGGCTTAACCCAGTCACAGAGAGAGCACAGGTAATGACCCCTCTGTTAAGACATTTACTAGGGCAAATGTCTCATTTTCAGTCCTTTGTAATACAGCCAAATTTCAAGTGTCTGAGTTCAGTGCCTGCCTTAATGATTTTTTAAGACTCTGGGGGACCAGAACAATTTTTTGTTGCTGTTGCTTTGAGAACAAGGTTAAAGGAGAACCGGCAGTTCTTCTGAATGCTATTCTTTTTTTTTTTTTTCAGCAGAATTCTGAACAGCCTCACTGGCATCTAGAGGAATCTGATATTCAAATGGACCTAGAGCAGGGGCTGAAGAAACCCTGCTTGTTGACCCCAAGAAAAACCTGATTTCTCTATAGAAAAATATCAAAGGCACCATGAAAGATCACCTCTACAAGGAAGGAGAAAGAATATGAGTCTATAATGCACAGATCCCAGGTGAGGTACTAAGCCAGACCACCTCTCAGGCATCTTGACAAAGTGCAGTACCTTGTTAATGTCACTCCAGCAGTGCTTTTGTTGTATCTATCTGCTGCCCAGCAACAGCTTCGCAGCCCCAAAACAAGAATCAAAAAACCGGAACTGCATGCTCAATCACATTCCACTTCATAGTCCAGCATAACTCATGAGTGAATCCAGGTTTGTGCTGAGAGAGTACACTTCTCACTGGCACTTGAATGAGCTGGTGCCACCCCAGCAGGAACTTCTGATGGGCCAACTGTGATAAACAGCAGAGAAGTTGAGAAGTGATAACATTTTGAATTGCTATAGGTTGAATTGCACATGAATGTGAGTTGGAGTGTTCACAAGAGCTTGCAAATGTAATTCAAAACATATGGTATGCTCTCCTGGGCTTGTTTACACCACAAAGTGTGTTTAAACTGAGAGATAGTGTCAGCTTTAAAGAAAACTAAGTTTTGCCTCCAAATTTGGACAGGCTCTCTTATTTCAAAATAGGTTTAGTCTGAAATAGTTTAAATCCACACCTGCTGGAGTTAAGCTAACTCAAAAACAAGACAATCAGTGGAAGTAGAGCATCTGCTGAGAGAATGCATTGCTGTTAACAGATATAGACAAGCCTGAAGAAATTTCTAAAAACACATATCAAAAACAGGTAAGACTAGAGTATCAGATGAAATTTTGGCCAAAAGAAAATAAGTAGGGAAAAATCAAAGTTGATTTAAAAAAAAGGAATTATAATGATGTTCAGTTATTTAACCATTAATTCCTAGAAACACACTTCACATACCATTCTGAATAGTCAAAACAAATCTGAAAAAAAAAATTTGGTTTTTTTTCCACAGATCCAGCCTCTGGAATCTATTTTTTCTTTACAGTCTGGATCTCAGCTTCTCCCTGATGGTAAATGAGTGTCACACCACAAACTTGACAAGGACCCATCTTCATGTCTATGTATTAAAAACTCAGTCCTCTTCCCATTAGACTCACAATGGCTGTTTTAGCAGTACAGCAACTAATTTCCCATAGCCTGTGGAAGTTTGCCATTGGGTTTGAAATTTCCTGCCAGGCTGGTTTCTGCCAGTTTGTGACGGTATTTATGCAGCTTTATCGTTATGATCTCACCAGGAGTCTGAAACAATAGTAAAATGTATTTACACAGAAACAGACTTTACCTTGTTTCCTCAAAAATACACATTATATCAGAATAGTTCAATTTGTCCACAAGAAAATTATTTAATCCTCCATCATGAATGATTCTGTGCATTCCTTTATAATAATCATAAATTAATCCTCTATATTTTTCATTAGCAGTTTTTAAAGAACAGCATTAGCATCCTAGTCAACTAGGATCTCAGTTCTGATCTCTTCAGTTGTTTAATTAAAAAGTAGATCTTCACCCTTCCTATATATTAAGTTATAGACTCAAAATGAAAGTAGAAAGTCTGCCCCTCTTTTAAAATGCAATTAAAGTTTCTCAACTCATTAGTTTTCATTTTAATTGAAGTAACATTGCTCTCTGGGTTGTTTAAAAACAGGAGTGAAACATCCATCCATCTTCTTACACCACTTGCTCAGTTTCTGCCCATCTGGACTCTGTTCTCATTATCAGAGGCATGTCAATAGAGCTTCCTCAGTGCAAGTCTGAGGAGGAAGGAGAAAGACTCTACCATCTTTATACACCAAGACATCCTGAAATCTCTGAGAGGCAAGCTGTGGCCATTCTTGGCATGACATTTCTACAGGTTTCTGCCTCCAACTGTCCCCTACACCACTCTGCTGGCAGTACCAACGTGGCAACACAGCAGAAAATGTGACCCTCTCCAAGCCTTCTCTGCTCATACCTCAGCTTAAATGGCTGGAGGAGGCAAAGTCTGCATGCAGGATGTGTTACCCTTTTCTTGCTGCCTCTTTGGTTTGGAGGGGCAAAGGAGAACCTCAGGCAGGATCAGCAGTGAAGAACTGGCAAGGACTGCAGCACCTCCAACATGGCTGAAAGCAGCAGCCCCAAGCTTCTAAGAAACAGGGTGTGCAAGATGGAACAGGAGAACCTGAGGCAACACAGCTCTCAGAAGAACAAAGCATAGTGTGAAATGAGCCTCAGAAGGGGACTCACTTCCCCAGTTGGTTCAGCCACCCAACCTGAGGGTGAGGTCATCTCTGCAAGCCCAGTAACAGGGCTACCTGATGGCAGAGTGCGTGACAGGTCTCAGACTGTACCATGGGAAAATCATGGCTGAGAGATGCTTCCTGCTTCCCTGCTACACTCACTCCAAATGTGCTATAGATATTATACAAGCAGCTTCCCTTCCGTTGGATTTGCTTGCACCTGTTATAATCTAATTAGGAGGAAATTGGACTTCCTTTGCTAGCATCATAAAAAGAGGCAACATAAACATATAAATCTTTCTCTCAAATTCCTTTTTCTTCTTTTTGAAATGCCAGGAGACTGCCCCGTGAACCCAATGTGCAATTCTATTTTGCATAACAAGTTGAATAATGGATCAAGTTTATGTCTACCGCAGATGAAAATCATGCTTTTTCTGAAATCCATTCACTGCGTCATGAGCCTCAGATCCTCTAGGTGCTATACATTTCAGCTGTCATAAATCCATGTAATGCTCCTCTGCATGACACTATTCATTTAGACCACCAATTTAGTTAAATTGACAGATGTGAAAAAAACACATGTAACCAAACAGCTCCCCAGTGATCATACAGCTGCTGATGCTGAAGGGACTGCATGCTTAATTCAGTGACAGTCAGGCACTTCCATCCACATTTGCCACCTGCTGTCAATATAATGTCAGGTGGAGCTGTGCCACTCTCACTAAGCTTACTTCTATTCAACATTCTCAAAAGCTTTTGCAAGCAAATTAAGTGCAGTAGGTGGGATCCTGCACCCACTTCCCCTATGGATCATAAGAATCTCCCCGCTGGTTTGATCAGGGCCAAAGACCACCTCTTAAAGATGAGGAAAATTGGCATCTGGTCCTCTTTCATTTTCTTTGCAAAACAGCCTTGCGTGCATCAAAAATAAATCAACGAGAAAACAGACAACACGCTGAGCAAAGGGTATTTATTACCCTTATCTTTGAAATCTAGAACCTGCCACTCACACTACAGTTTGACAGTGCGGTACACTCTGCTTGGAGTCCTGGACACTCTTCTCAAACTAATCCACACAAGGCATATCAAAGCAGATTACTAGGCCCCAATTCAGCAATGTCTTTAGCAAATCCTTATGGCCCTTTAATGTAAGTAGCCAAGAGCTTTGCCAATTCAGGTCTTCAAACAGCAAGGAAGACACATTTTAAAGCAGCACCACATATCTCTAAAATGAGCATATGGCTCTTAATATTTTCTGAAAGGCTTTTGTTTCACAATATGCATCAATTTATTGTGCAGCATCCAGTTTTCCACAATTTTTAGCACAATGAAAGTCATCAGGAAAAACTAAGTTTGCTTTTCAATAGAATGAACGAAATGTGTTCAGATTCTATTTCATTTTGGCATACAACAAAAAACAAATGGAGGATGTGCTTTCTTCACACAGAATTCACCATTGTCTCTCTCCAAGTGGGAGAAATGCCTGCTTTTCTGTTCAAATCACTATAAATCAGCTTTCATCATGAACTTTCTGCATAATGTTAGCCTGCCCAACCATGTAAATAAATAAATGAATCAATGTAACATTGTTTTTATATGGCATATTGTCACTGTTCATTAGTAATTTAATTCTGCATGTGTTCCGCATTTGATAGACAAGTTGTGCATGGGGAAAAAAAAATCAACATTCTTAAGACTTTGGCACCTACAGCAAAGCTATTAAATTCATATTAATGCGTCAAAATAAGTAATCAGCAACTCTGAAATCAGGTCATTCATTTTTGTGCCTAAATTTAGATCTAGATGATTAACTTTAGGCATTCACAGTTGAAAAATGTTCATCCAAATGTGTCATCAGGGAGGGCTGAATAGATTTCTAGAAGAAACACTTGAGAGAAAAATTCTAAATTATAACAATTTAGATGATAAATAGTATTATAATTTATTATTCATATAGTTCTATTGGTGTGCCTGGCATTCTAAAGGCAAGAGAAGAAATACAGCTAAATATGTTATTCTAAATATACTTTAAAGGCTAGAACTAAGGCTATAAAGATTTAGAACACAATTACTGGTGTTCAGCTGATTGTAGTATTTTTCAAAGGAAAGGATTTAATAGAGATTTTTCTCCTCTGCCCTTTGAAAAGGTAAGATAATACTTGTGAACTTAAACTTCATAAAACAATTTTCCAGCTTTGACCTATATCCATAAAGATATTTAGATGTTCAATTTCTATGTCAACATTCAGTTTCACCTTAATATCAAGGGATAAACAATTGGAAACAGGGATGGGAATTCATCTCTAAAATAAGTAGACAGCAAAGTAATTCCAAGGAATGACGTACATAACACTAAGGCAAGTGCCTTGGAAAGATTTATGATATGACTCTTTCTGTTAATCAGAGAGGAAGACAGCTAGTTTCAACTGGACTTCTGACTTTCAGAGGTGAAATAAATCCTTTTATTGGTGCCTACACCAAAGCCATTATTCTTTTACAAAGATTGACTTATTTTGGATTGACGCACACAAAAACCCCAGCGTTTCTAGATGCTGAAATTTAAGAATATTCAGTACCCAAAATACTATGGTTTTGCATAAAAATTCATGATGTCTCAAGGCCAAGAATAAAGTATTTTAGAAGAGACTTTATAAGTGTCAATAAACTTTGTCAAGAGGACCAGTCACACTCTTGACAAAGCAAAAAGCAAGTGTTCACTTAAACAGAGGGGAGAAGGTATGAGCACCAAGAAAAGATGTGCTCCTTTCTAAAGATGCGTTAAACAACTCACATTCCTGGTGAATCCCACTCCTAGCAGGCAAGCATTGAGTTTCACTCTGCGCCAGCTTCTGTGTCTGGCATCCCAGCCAGTACAATGAATTGTTTTTCCTAAGGATCTAACAGCACTAATGAAGAGGTACTGAACAAGTCTAAATGTAAAAGAAAATGCATTATAGCAGGGGCATTCACAGAAATAACTTAATAAAAACTGCCCATTTTGCAAAGAGGAAGATGGATGCTGTTTAACAGGGTGTTTTTGTCCATAAAACATTCACTTCTATCCCTCTAGCAAAATGTGTCACTGTATGTTACAGAGAACTCGTCCCTTTTGTGTCTAGGGACAAAACAGTTGCAGTGTAAAAATTTCCCATGAAGACAGTAATGAGCCCAGAACCTGGAAAGCACTTTAAATGTACACACCTGGATTACAGACAAGAAGAAATGTTTACAGATTCAAGTTCCCCCTTGCTACCACTCCCTGAGATGACAATGGCAGCAAATGACCTCTTAAGTCTACCTCCAGCAGTGACACTTGATTTCTTGTGGAGTGTTGCAGTGTTGGACAGAACACATTCTCAGTCCGTACATATGGCAAAGCTGAGGCTCAGGAATCTGTTAACTATCAATGATGAGGCCATCAAATCCTTTCATAAAGGGGAGAAGCATGAGCTGGCTCAGAGAGGCCAAATCTGTATAAAACAGGCTAGCTGGATTAACTCTCCTCTCCTCCCACTGGCAGTGGAGTCTAGAGGCAAGCGATCCAATTATAGGCTAGACACCTAATTTTTAGACAGTAATATTTAGGTAAGACCAATACAGGAAATAGCCTATAGCAACTTTAAATTGAAGATTAGGGTAGATTAAGGGTATGTTTTGCTGAAACAAAAGTAATTTTCATAATCTGCTTTCTGAAACAAGGAAAGTAATAAAAACACAAGCAAACCTCAAGCAGTAGCAGAGCAAACCAATATATGAGAAACACACACTTCTCACACCACCACAAAACAGCATGTAAAGGCCTGCTACCCTCACAGCACAGCTAAGCAAGCCATGCATCAGCTGGTTACCAAATCAGAAAAGCACAAGCTGTCAGAACTTTCCTGGCAGCTCCCAACTTCTGCAGGACTCCTCCCATGCCAGCAGAGCCTGTCTTTGCACAGTGCATTCCCCACCAGCAGGTCATACAGCAGTACAGTGGGGAGGGTGCCATGGATACAATGCCAGCTCCTGATCACCAACAAAACTGACTACTTTTCCAGTGCTCCCAAGCAGCCTCTGATGAGGAACTCCTACTGGGAGTTGTCATTTTGATAGAAGGCATCAATGACCCACCTTCTCTGACTGACACCTCTGGCAGAGGTCCCACTCTTCCCTCCATTGTCTTGCTCATCTTTGATGAGAATTATTAAACTCTCACATCCTCAGAGCCCTTCCCACTCAGGCCCTCCTTGCAGCAGAGTGAAATAGCAATAGTGAGACTGACTAAATCTGATGCAGTGAATTGCACTTTTCTTAGGACTGGTCTAGAGAAAACACAAAAATTAGTTTCACATCTGTAGTCTCCATAAATATCATTATTTGGGTCCAGCTAATCTAGGCCCAGGACAAATATTTTGTGTCTAATTAGGCAAACCATCCTCTCCCCAATAAAATCAATATAATAAACAATTGATCTTACAAACAGAAAGCATTGTATGAAAATTGTAGTGATAGTCTACACTAAGTCTATTAGAGAGAGCATAGAGAAGTAAAATTTAGTTATTCTATATGTTTAAACAATTTTTTACTAATTTTTGTCATCTTTATTGAAAATTTTGACCACTTACAAAGGCAAATATTCTTCTTTAATCTACTCTGTGTTGATGGGACAACAAAATAAAGAGCAGGTTTGCAGTTTATGGCTACGTCTGGTAATGCTGCAGCTCATGAGCTAAATTCATATTATTTATTTGAGTGTCATCTACCACCAGTTAAATACAATCCTCACAGTTCCCATGCTAAAGAGCTTGAAACTGGGCATATTTGAATCAGGGTTTTCAATTTTGCCCTTCTTGTCTTTCCAGACATTTAAAAAGGAAATGGTAATTTCTAACCATAATGAGTGATTCTGCTGCCAAGCCACTAGGATGGAAAGGAAGCAGTCTTCATACTTACAAGGCCTTCACATAGTTAAGAGCATGTAACCCCAGTGACCTGCAACATTAAATGAGAAAACACAAGCTCAGTCTTTCAGCCTTTATTTTTATGCACTCTGAATCTACAATTAGCTCAATTCCAAGCATCTGGTCTTTTTAACCCCATACATTCAAAGGTCATTTGATCTTTTACCAGTCAAGGTTTGCTGATATGACAAACATCATTTCATGTTTATTAAAAATGGAGACAAGTTAGTGACATGTAAAATTGACTATCACAGGGTTATATGTTTTTTTGATCCTTCCTGTTATTTGCAATTACACTGAAATGCTAAAAATAAAATTAAAAGTTCTGTCCATTTGCATGACACCTCTTCTAGCAAACATGCAACGGTGCATGAGAGTTTACACACTGATCAGAGTTACCAATTAGCTCCAGTGGTCTTTTGTCTTTCTTTCAAGCATCTATCAGAGGTTAGCATGGAGTGACTGGTTTGGTTTGAGCCACTGCTGCTTTTCTAACTCCATTAGGTTCTGGCACAGATGAAAGTAGGTCTCTGCTGCCACTGAAGGCAATAGCAGAGTCCTGAGTTCTGTACTACAAATAATTGGCTGAGAGACAGTCATTATTCTATATTTTCATCCTAATATCCGCCAATATCACATATAGTGGAACTGCTTGGATCCCTGCTCAATATAAATGAAAAAAAAAAAACCCCAGGTTTCAGTCACAGATTTTTCTAATACAAAGCTTTTAAAACAAAGTCTGAGTGTCTTAGTGCTTGAGATTCATTTGAGACATATCCTTAATTCTCCAATAGTATGAAAATATTTTTGACTGTTTCTAACAATAAATGAGCCAATGTGAACATCTATCCATCTTGCCCAGAAACAAACCCTTCATTTTATACTGTATAGCTGGGAACTATAGAAGATCCATCTCCTACACGTATTTGGATTTCATTATGTAGCTCACTGAAGTCAAAGGGACTATTAGGTGCACACCTCAAAACACTTGAGTTCAGCACCTTATTTAGAAGGCTGTGAAAGAGATGAGGAAAAAACAATCAATTTCACTTAATTTAAGGCAATTCACTGATGCAATAAGGTAATAAATAGGGAATTCAATAGTCTTACATGATTTCATGCAATGGATAAAGCAAAGACAGTATCTCCAGAGAAGAATTCTTGTTAAATCACTCTTAACTAGCATTGTCACACCCCCAGCCAAATACTTCAGTGCAGGATTCATAAATAATACCAGAATCAAGCCATCTTTTTCAGCTGCTTCTAGATTACCATTCATACCAGAATTAGCATATCAAGGTAGGAAGAAATGCATGAATATTTATTATCTCCATTTCTACATGGAAGATTAAATGAAGAATTTGCAAGAATATGAGGGGCAGACCTACAAATATTATTTCTATGTTAAAGCAAAACCTTTGAGCTAAAATTCTGATGGTACAGTAATGACTTTGAAGGAGTGAAAAAGCTGTGTCTGTGAGGATGTTATTTCTGTGAGATATCACTGAAATAATGGCAACAATTACTCTAATTGGCTGTACTGACAATGAGTAGAATTCATGGAGCCCTTGAAAATAGGCAGCTAGGAAACCAGAGGAAGAGCACAGCTGAAGGCAGCTGAGCTATGGCAGCACACATAAGCCAGGCAATATTTTGGCACAGTGAGGGCACATGAATTCCCAGTCCTTTCTCCTCTTCATCCTTCAAATTTTCAGTGGCAAAACCTCCAACCACTGCCCAGCAGCTCCTCCTCATTGCCAAGCCCTCCTTTCCCCTTGCCAGTCACCGCCCTGCAGACCACAGGGAAGGCTCTACCACTGTCCATCCTGCTTATCAATAGCCATCAGACTTTCCAGGGAGAGGTTCAGAGTGGAAACCATCCTGTCTCCATTTCCTCCCCTAGATGTCAGATAGCCATGGATAACCCTTCACACTGTCTCAATATCATGTGGCCCTTCCCAGCCATTCCTGTATCTTAGAAAAGACTGGGAAATCCAGTGTATCACTGTGAAACTCCATTCACTTTCTTGAACAAAGAGGAATGTCTATAACCCAGGGGATTTGCAGATGTGCCCACCTTTCTCAAGTGTCCACCTTTCTCCACTGATTAGAGAGAAGGTATCCCCTGCAGGGGGACAAGATTATCCCTTCCTCCCAGGTACAGGTAGCAAAAACATAGGCACATTTGCACTCAGGTTAGGTAAATACCATTGTAAAAGCAAATCCCACCTCTAAATACTACACAGGGATACAATAATGTTTTATTACATCATTTCTGATTGTCACATCACAGAAAATCCCCAGCTGATTCCTGCCTTTTGCCTAGTAACCTGTCAATGGACTAAAAATAATGCTATGTATTCATCACATAGAGCAGCTGGTCCACCTCAGACCAAGCAGCATCTGTTTTGGTTTCAATAGTGGAGAGAGTATGAGAAAAGGGAGCTTTGCAGGAAGGAGCAAGAGAAGGAAGATAGGGAACAGAGACAGCAAAAACAGAACAAGGAGGGGAAGATGAGAAAGAGCATCACTGAAAGCAACATTTACTGCAGTTTAAGATTAATGACTGCTCATCCACAGGCACTCTACAATCTGAAGTAAGTGGAAGAAACTGGAGCTGCTACTCAATAGCTAGTGTAGCCCTTTGCAGAGATAAAAAGCAGTGCACTGATGTTCCCACTCAGACATATAAAGCCAATGTGATGTATGTAGCTTTTAAGTGTTGGTGCAGCATAAAAGTTTTATTGCTGCTTTGGCTTGAAGAAACCTTCAAACCTCAGTTTAGAAATTGCAAGCCCCTGTAAAAATGGTTATGAAAGGCATTTTTCCTAATCACGTTAGCAAACCCTTCTCTCCATTTTCCCTCTCATTAAAAAGCTTAAATATTTTACAGCTATAGTGTGCAGGCTTATGTCCAGATTACCCTTCATTAAATGACTTTTACAGTAACTGGATACAAGCCTTTTCTATTATTACACAGCAGCTAATTATGTCTCCTTTGTTTTCATTTCATCGTTTTAAACAAAGCTTTTAGGGACCCAGCTACTCTGTGAGAGGTGTTGCCAAGCTGAACACATTTCCAGCAAATCCCAGCTGGGCTGCATTCATTTCATCTGATGATCTTTGCAACATGAAGTAGCTTTTTGGAAAAGAGAAAAAGGAAAAAAAAAAAAAGAAGAGGTAGACAGGAAGGAAGGAGAAGAAAAATAACATCCAACCTATAGTGCTCTTACACTGCTTTAGTGCAAAGACAACTCACTGGGGAAAAATCCATCAGGATGTTAGTGAAGAATGAAATATGATGTACAGCAATTCTAAACATCATAGCTAAGCTATGTGAATGATCAGTTCTATCAGGCATTTTCTGAATTCTGACAGCATTGCTGTTTTCAGATTACCACAGTAATGTTTCCAAAGTGTATTATTACATTCACTGCAAGAAAAGAAGGGGAGGAGGCCTGAAAATTACTTCCCTTCTGGCAATGAATTGTCATTCATGTCCCACATTGAGCCAGCTCCTCACATTGCCTGGGAAGCCAAGGGAACCAACAAAAAGATATGATTTCCCCAGAGATAGGGAGCCAAGGGAAATGATCAGGCATCTGAAGACTCCCTAGGGTGCAAAGAGCAATAGCAAAAGGCTTTGCTAAAGAGATACTTTTCAGCATCTGTGCAAATAAAATCTACATTTAGATTTTATTTTAATTGCTCCTTCTTATCCATGATACACTGAATAATCAAAGTAATCATATCAGAAATGATAAGATTGGTTATGTGTATTTCCATGCACAAGGCTGTATGTTGTGCCTCCTGAACAGTGTGCAAGATGACTGGCCCTGCTCCACAGAGCCTTAAAGACCCATAAGTGTACAGTTCTTTTCTCCTCCTATTCTCATGGGCATTTCATAACACTCCTTTTTAATTGTTCTTATATCCTTTTAAGCCTTCCTTGACCAGGGAGCTTTCTAGCCCTTCTTGAGCAGATGGTATTCGACTAGCCCTCGAGGGGAAGCCTTGCATCTTCTTGCTACCAACACTCTTTGGGCCTGTGCATCCCACACTTTACTTGCTATATATTTGCAGTTTAGGTTACATGTAAAGCTTTCTAGGATTTAGGGGGTATAAAATCCCAAAGGACAGTAAATTTGAAGATCTTCTATTGCTATGAGTCTAGAAGTTGATAGGATTCTTAAACAAAAGTTAACCTTTCTAAAAGGTTCCCAAAAGATGTCACTGTAAGGAACCCAGTAGGAAAATGAAAAGACTGAACACTTGACCTTACCTCTACAGAGCAGAGTAGATGGTTCACAAAATATGTGATGCTTTTCAGTCACTTACAGTGCCACCACATATTCTCACTACATAACAATGGGGAACCAATCCTTCTTTGCTTCCTGAGCACTTTCTCATATAGACAGGGGAAGAAATGAGCAGCCAAAGGCAGTATATATGACAGCCCTTCTTCAATCTTCATATCTTGCATGGATGGTTTTGTTCATGCTGTCCCATCTCAGGTTTTTCTTCAGCTAAATAGGAACCAGGCTAACTAACCCCTCTTCCCAAAAATCACCTCTAGCTGCCTAAATAGTCCACTATAGCCCTTCATCCCAAATATTGCCAAAGCAGTACAACCAGCTCATGTGATCATTGGTCAGTGTAAAGTATGCACTCTACTGCAGGAAAGTCCTTCTCTCCACCCACTTCATCCATCCTTCTTATTAACACCAAACTTCATGGATTCTTTCAGAAAGACCCATGAAGTGAGAAGGCACCTTTATCTCCCACTGACATAGGGCAGGAAGCTGCCTCCTGTTCTATTAATCCACAGACCTCTAACCCCATTTGTTTTATACAACAGCTAAGAGGCACAATTCCCCCCCTTGTTTCAGACACAGGAAATGAAATAGGAAAATAAAAAATGCTTTAGCAAAAATGTAGCTCTGCAAGATCCTTAGCGAGGTTACCTTTCCAAATCATGCTTGTTTTCCAGAGATATTTGTTCATACAATGGAAAAATATGGAAAAAACAACCCACCTGCCCACATGGGCGTGGCCTTCATTTTCCTTCTAAAAAACCCTGACATTTCTCTCCCTTTTCAGGTCAAAAGGAGAGGGCTAATCACATAAGGAGACCCCCAAAGCCTGTCTCGTTGTTGCTGTTCCACTGCACAGGCTTTGGCAGAGACACAGCAGGGGTCCGATGCAGCTGTTGGAGAGCCTGCCCCGCTCTGCCTCTGCTCCTGCTATTTTGCTACTATATAAGCTGCATAAATACAAAAAAGAAAAGCCTGTCAGGCAGACCATTTCCCATTATTTGGAAATTAGCAAGCTTTATACTGTTTCTAAAACTAATTGTTTCCATTATCAAAACACTGCAATGCTGTACGCATCCATAAGAAATCATCATACAAATGTATTTCTTTCTTCAATATACTGGGTTTGTTTTTTTCCTGTGAACAGTATTCCTCCCTTTATTCTGAGATTTCATTCAAGAGAAATATAATAAAAAAATCAAGTACAAACAGACTGTTGGAAACTATTTGCTTGTGCCTTTCAGTACAAGAAAATTTGTTCTCCTTAATTTCAAAAGAGAGCAACAATTAATTTAGCTAATGAGAATTACAGAGGGAAAAAAAAACAAACACATACTTCAAACGATTTCTAACCTATAAAAAAAATCTTATTTTGGTCCTGATGCTAAAAAAATAGTTTTTGCATAAATACTCCTACTAAAGCATAATCGCTGAAAACTTATTCCCAGGATGTGCATTTGGCAAATGCAGGCTTCAAATCGCTGTTGTATTGATGAACTGATTTGCTTGCAAAGTCCTTTTTTAAGGGAGGGTATTATTACCAAGCTAAATGCTAAGACATAAGCCCATGACACTATGCAGGAGCAAATGGGGCAAATGTTTGTACTTTTTGACAACAGCACACAGACTTTTTGACTGTCACTTTACTAAGGGGAAGAAGAAAAAAGAAGTGCATTTGCTGGTTCAAACATCCCCCTTTTAGCAGAAAAAGGCCTGCAGGGAAAAGAAAACATAAAAATGCACTGAAGCAAAGTAATGCTCCTTGAAGCTGGCTGTGCCCCTAAACTATGCTCCTGAGATTATATCCCGAGGCAGCAGGGGGCATGGTTAAGAGCAATTCTCCCCGGCTCCGAAAGAATGAAAGCAAGTGTCAGCACTGCCATAAAATCAATGCATGGATGATTGCTCCCAGGATGACTCGAAGCAGGAGTGACATAAGTCTGGACATGGTGCTGGTGAGGAATCAGCCCTAATGGCTTCCCATCTGATCCCTGGCTGCAGGGGTCAGTTCAGCTGCACGGAGCTGAAAAGAGAGGTCACAGATCCAATGTGTCAGTGCGCAGCCAGCTCGTGACACTTGTTGAGCTGTAAAGACAAGATTGCCAAACAGGATGGTGGAGCTTAGGCTACAACACAAATCTGGCAGGCTTCCTTGTACCCTGGTAATCCACTGTTCCTATACCTTACAGAGCCCTATTTAGTGAGTTTTTCCTGGTTTTGAATTACATTATTTCCTGGTTCCTGAATTACAGCTTTTTCAATAGTTAGATGCTGTTAAGAAGGGACAGATTAACACATACCATCATAATATAGGGGAACTTTTAACCTTTATAATATGGTGATTACCTTGGGTCTGATATTCTTTCCAGGATGTGCTAGCATGGTCTAGAGAGCATAGATCAGAGTTACCACTAACAACACCTCTCTGCTTACTGACAAGGTGACCGTGTTCTCGCTCACAAAATGTGCACTGTGCAACTAAAACTGGTTTTCAGATTGACTCAGCCTTGAGCCAGTACAGCTTCTTTGCACAGGGGCACTTTCATCAGCTTACCATCAGGTTAGAGTAGCTAGCCTAGGCATCAGTCCCACGAAGCATTCAAGACTGCCCTGCTCACCAGCTACCATCTGTCAGCTGAACCATGACAACAGATTATAAACCCATTCCTGGCCTGCCCCTGGTGCCTAATAAATGCTGTTAAAAGCCTCACTCTCATTCCTCTGACCGGCTTTTCAGACCACACAGCACCCTGGGGTATGTCAAGCATAGTTGGGTCCTCTCAAGCCTACTCTCAGAACCAACAGAGCAGCTCCCCTCATTCTGACAACAAGCTTAGTACCTTCAGCTCTTTTCCTCTTCACTGCACTATGCAACAGACCTGGAAATCAAGCCTTTGATGGATATCAGTGACCATTAAGAGTGAATGAGAATTCTAATTACAAGCACTCATATCGTGAATGGGGTTAATTTCCCTACACTCCCTGAAGGACATCAGGAGGTGAAATGAAGGGAGACATATGCCCTGAAATCCCAAAATGGCAAAACAATTCCCTATCTTAATTGTATTCTGCCACTCTTCATGAAAGAGATGACAAGAATAGTATGATCACTGCTGGAAATAAACTTCTCTACTCAGCAGCACAAGAAGGACAGCAAGAGATATTCAGACCAGGTGTATGAGCAGGAGACACGCTATGTGTGGATAACAAGACTTCCAGCCTTCTGATACTGCCATCTTTTTTAGCTTCTTCTGTGTTCCTCCAGCCACTCAGAGCAATCACTGGTGGCAGTTCAATACCAAGCAGCAGCAGAAGCAACAGGACTCCGAGGGGGAACATCAGAGATGAGGGCAAGGCTGTTAGAGACAGACGGCACCATTTCTTCATCATACACACATCACAATCCTCAGCACTGGAAGCCACCTCTGACTGGTGGCCTGGCCTACTGCCTGTGCAGTAGGCCAGGCCACCAGTCAGAGGGAGAGCAGGCAGGCCACCAGGAGCCAGAGGGACTGCTGGAGAGCAGGCAGCATAGGACAGTGGCAGCAGCACTCAGCAAGGAGAAGCACATCCCATGTGTGTGTGGGCTGAAGCAGATTTCAAAATTCAGCCACAGCAGGGCAACCCCCAACTACACAAAGAGCACCTGCCAGAGGATGCCACACAGGTACTACATACCTGCTGTCTACAGCTGCACTCCATGGCTGCAATGGAGAATTTGGAATCTTCCCCTAAGTGCTCTGGGAAGTACCAATGTCAAACTAGAAAACTCATCCTCAGACACAATGGGTTAAACTGAGGAAGGAGCTACACTGGGATTGTAACATGACAGCAGTTAAAATCAACAGAGACTTATTTTTATTTAAACGGTAGTAAGCACAGCTTAGATCCTGTGAGCTGTGAAATATGGATTTTAGTCACATGACTAAGTCCCAGGGGCTGGAAGGTCACACTTCCCACACAAATCAGCAGCAACGTTCCCATTAATTCTATCTGTAATTTTTAAATAGCAGTATCTACAGACTAAGAAGAGGATTTGTCCCTCTTAGTGCTGAATGTCTAAACCCAAGGTGTCTCGGCTGAGCTCACTGCTCCAGGCTAGCCTAGTCATTGGGAAGGGTTGAGCACATGCAGTTGGGCAAGTCATCTCTCATGGAGCAGGTATTGAAGACATGCCCTTTAGTAGCGCAAGCTCACAAATAGACATCATTTAAACTGCAGACTCTTAGAGGCAGGTGAGATGAACCCTATGCCATATTTTTGAACACCAGGGCCTAAATTCTTTGAAAGCTACCCCTGTAGTATTAAGCTTTTCTGGTTTGTCACTTTCCAAAAGGACAAGCCAATATTAATGGTAAATAATTTATCTGGGGAATTAGGTCAAGGTGCTCAACATGTCTGAAATAAAAGAGATCTGCAGAGCAGCCACATCTACAGTAAGCCCCACCTCAGTCCTACCCAAAGAGCTTCTCTCAGAGATCCTGCAAGCCTCTACCTTTGGCAAGTACACCACACTTCTTTGCTTGTGACAGCAGGGTGCCTTAGGCTGTACTTACAGGATCACAGCACCTCTTAGCTGCCAACCACACACTGGCCCCACTTCTGATACTGCACCCAGACACGACACACGAATGCTGAGCAACAAATTACTGTGACGCACCACTGTCACAGCATATGCCACAGTCCAGACAGCCAGGACGCACAGAGTATGACCATACCATTTCAGAGGGCTTCAACCCATATAGAGTAACACCATACCTCAACAGAAGGCTACAAGCATCTGCCCTTCTTGGTCTTTAGCCTTTTATACCCCTGATTGTTCATGCACTGCACCTGTGTGCCCTCTGTTCCCTCCCCTGATTGGTCAGTGCACCCGGACACTCCCTGGCCCATTACCTCCAATGGTTCTCACCTGCCCTGCACAGCTGTAGCCCATTGGGGATGAGGCTCAGTGCACCTCAGCACTCCCTGGCTCATTGCCTCCAATGCTGCTCACCTGCTTTTCCCAGCTGTGGCCCACTAGGGATGAGCTTGGCCGCAGCCCCACTCCCAGTCACCACAAACTGTGTGCCTACACACCATGACCATTCCCTAAAAGGACAATAAGAAATGAAGGTCTTCTTCCAGGAATGCCAGAGAGAGCATTCACCTTACCAAATCTACATCTGTCAATCTACATCTGGTCTACTAAAACCACCAACTGGAGTAGTTTTCCCTTTCCCAGACATGCAACAGAACCACAATGGGAGAGCTTTATCTCAGCTAACTCTGGCTGCCAAAGAATGAAACATTTGATGTAAGCTAGTTACTCCCTGGGCTTCCTCCTCCAGAGTCACTGTGAAGATATATTTCTTGGTGCTCACCAAAGGTCACTGTGTTTTGTGAACAGCTAAAGTTGGGTGAAACAAATCTCATCTGAAATTTGCAAAGCAATTCAGCAAGCCTTACTAGAAGACCAGGAACAAATATGACATTTATTATACTGTGTTCACTCATCTCCACATTAAAAAAAGACAAACCTATGTCCTCTCATAGTTACAGAAGTGGAGACCTTAAACAGGAATATAAAATGTTACACAAATACTTAAGACTACCATGTTTCTGCCTGTTTTACCTAATCACTTATCATAAGATGTAATACTCAGAAATTCTCACTCTGTTCCCTGCATATACCTGTGTTTGTTTCCTGTTCTTTTCAGAAACAGGAGGCTTTTCCATGCCAACAATTACTCCAAGAAAAACAAATGGTTATTGCTAGGATGCTAGATTAAATTTTTAGAGGCAATCCAATGTACTTAAGAGAAATAATGCTTTTATAATGTTGGAGGGGAAATTGTGATGCAAGTTCTTTTTAGGTCACAGTTTAAAGATCTGCAAGAAAAGAAAAGTAACACCAGGCAAGGCACAACCCAGCCTACCTGAATTTGCATTCTCCTCTGGTCACCTAACCTCTTACTCCTTAGAGAGAGGATCTGTAGATCTGAGCCAGCCCAAGTGCAGCAGCTGGTCTCCTGCAGTATGAGATGAACCAAGCCACACGGAGCTCGGTGCTGCTGCCACTAGGCCAACACAAATCAGCCACTTCAAAGGCAACATAGGTCAATTTAGCTGTTTCAAAGGTTAACTTAGGTACATCACAAGTACTATATTTGATGTCAAAAAGCAATAAGTACGTTTTTGGGGTTGCATTAAATATCTTATTCCTCACAGTTACCTTTCCAGCTGAAGCTCACTAGATAGAATCTAACCCCTGATTAATTAATCCAATAAATTCCTTAAAATTGTTGAATAACTTTTAGCTTTAACAAGTTTGAGGACTTTCAAAGGACAGCAAGCTCCTTCTCACTTTCTATTTTTAATTAGATTAGAGGTAATTTTAGTATTCAAATGAGGAGTAACAGATGTAGATCTGCGTGGTAATGCTGAATCAGAAAGTAATCTTCTAGTAAACAGTTAGGCTTTTTACCAATGTTGACTGTTCAAATCAAATTACAATACATGCATTTCTAGATTTCATTGCCTCAGTCCTCCTTCACTTGAATATAAATATTGATCATGGATACTTAGATCATTTAGCTTTTGATATTTTGGCCGATTTTAAAATCTCCTAATGGAACTAGAAAAATTCAGCTTTTCATGTGATGAGTAATATATCCTTATTTTTACATTGAATTTTTGGGCAATGGTTGTAATTAGGTGTTTCCACCTCAATTATGATTTTATTTATTCTTGGATCCAGTCCATTTCCAGAGTATTTAATTCCAAGACAAGTTCTCTCCCCAGCAGCCTGCAACTGCAGTTTAGCAAGTTTTTGACTGAAAAATACAGATAAACAAAGGCATTTGAATCCTGCTGGGTATGCTTGTTGAGGCACCAGATATTTAAATGGCACCTCAAATAGACAGCACAATCTGCAGGAAGAAATGCATTATCCTACTTTGCTTTCTTAGCGTAATAAGTTTGTAGACAATACCATGAATATGTTCTGAAAGGGACTTTGATCAAATTTCAAGCATTCCAGTTGCAAACATTAAAGCTAATTGAAGCAAATGGAATTGCACAGATGGGGATTGAGGAGCAACCGCAGTTTTGCTCCCAAGTCTCTTTTTTGCTCCCTCCTCTTACCAAGTTCCTTCTATTTATGGGCTTGTTCCAAAGCTTGTCAAAAGCCAGTCAAAAGACCTCCACTTTCAGAGAATTCAAGAGAGAACCTAAATACATAGGTTACCATCTGCAAGGGATGTAAGCACATACTTGACTTCAAGCAAGAAAGTAGTGCCACTGCAGTTAGTAGCATTACTAAGAAACTTGAAGACTGACTTGTATTTTTATGCCTGACTGAATCAGGTCATCATTTCTAATTATGATCCTGATTATATTCTGAACTGAAGTCAGTGGGAATAAGAGCAGGGAAGTGTGTCTCTGGAGGGTCACGTCGACACAAGAATTAAATCAATACCAGCACCACTCCAATGAAATCACTGGAGTTAACACCAGTAGAGACTGAAAATGTACAGTGGTAAATCAGATCCAGAGCTTGTTACATGATTTTGACACATCTTTCAGTTTTATCAGACATCCAAACACAAAACTTAGCACTCTGAAACATCAGTGGATTTTAGACACTCCCTGAAGGGCTTTGAGTACTGAAATCAATGAACGGATTGAAAAGGACTGACCTATAAATGTGGTTTTTCAGCTGTGACAAATGAAATATTGATAATGGTCTTCATTTTGCTTAACTCTTTCTCACTCTTTCAAAACATCATGTGTAATACACCATAACAGAATGCAAATTACTTATAAAAATGTGACAGGGTTTCACAGAAAACAACAATGATTTTTATTTCCCTGAGAATTGTGCCTCATACCAAGAAATGCAAAAATATATACTACAAGAGACTGTAGCAATGACTGGGCCAGGACAGGGATTACTGATGGGCTGTATCAATGCTAGTACATCTAATTAGGTTGAATTTAATGAATTTGGGGATTCACTATGATGGTGAGTATATGAGCCTTATCTAGCCAAAAGAGTTCTCTTACCTGGATGCCCCCCAGGGTCAGCATGGCTTTACAGAGGGAGGCTCACAAGACAATGGGGGCCTTCCAGGAACACAAGTGCTACCAGTTGAGTCACTAAGGACTTGCCTAACTCCCAAATAACCCAATATCCTCAAGCGTTCAAAGCCTTGTCATAAACAACTCCATATGTGTGCAAACAAACCTTCACAGCTAAATGGCTGAACTCGAGGTTTTCTGATCCCAAAGTCCCCCTGCTGCTGAATGTGATAACATTACAACATCTTTGTGGACATCCTCCTGAGGGACCTATCCAAGACCATGCCTGCTAGATTCCAGAGGCATCTGTGAGATGAAGGAAATCTGATGTTTCTCAGAACAGAAATGACCATGAAAATCCATCACAACAGATATTAGGACGTGCAGCCTGGGCTGTTTAGTACACCCAAAACATAAGGTGAGAAATACCTAACCACATTTAAACATTGTAGGCAAGATGTAGAGACAAATCCATAACCACAGTTTCCAGAAAGAAAGAATAGCAAGCCTGAGGCATTGCCACAATGCCAGTCTCTGAGAAAAATGAGGTCGAATTCACAAGTTAACCAGGCACATCTTTAAAAGCATAAAATGGGATCCTTCATTACAGAATTACCAGGCTATCTCACACAACTATCACTCTCCTTCCACAGTCTATATCTCTTATTCTTTCAAAATAACTGGGCTGAGAAAGAAACCAGGAAATTAGAATAAAATAAATAAAAACCTTACAAAACTCTTCCTGATCATTTTCAAATGTATTCCATTCACCTCTCCTCAACCCAGCAAGAAGTTTCATTGCCATCTCTCCAAAATATAAAAAGAATCGCCAAACATGAAGTAGCATAAGTAAAGTAGACAATTAGTGAAGAGCTGGCATGTTCTGAACCCCTATTCATTATTTGGCATGGATCTTTTTCTTTTTTCTTCTTTTTTTTTCTTTTTTGGAATTGGCTTTCAAAACGTTTCCATGGAAAACGGAGAGGAAGGCAGCTATCACAAGCAACAACAGAGGCTCCCCAGCAATGTGCTTTTTTGGACCCTCCTTTTTCTCCCCCCCCTTTTTTTTTTTCCTCCTCCTTTTCTTAAACTCGTCCAGGCTTAAGTTGAACAGTTTGCACCAGCATATGGCAAAGGTTGAGGTCAGACAGATAAAACGTTTCATTGCACCAAAGAATAGTTAACAACACGTGAATGTAAATTCTAACACATCGTAAAACTGTTGCAGAGCAGGCTGAAAGGGGTCTTTAGTTATGGCAGGAAATCTGCTTCCCAGCCCCACCCCATCCCTTCCAGTTCATTTCAGGTATTGTGGAGCCCGGAGGGGCTTTGCAGACCCTTCCCCCGGCAATCTGCGCCCGGCCCCACCAACAGATTTCTAATGACTTTCTGATGAAGATTAGGGAGGTTTTGTGTGGCGGAGCTGTGAAGGATTTCAGCCTGGCACCCCTCTCCGGCAGCCAGCCCCAGCCACCCCCTTTGTCCCCTGCTCGCTCCGCTGCACCCCTGGCCCCGTGGCTTCCCTGCAGCCCGTCCGGGCGGGAGGGGCCCTCCCCGGTGCCCCGCTCTGTCCCTCTCCCGGGCCCGCAGCCACGGCAATTTGTAGCCGTGCTGGTGGCAGGACCACCCCGCCGTGGGGCCCGGCCCCCCCGGTGGGACACGGCCTCGGCCCCTCGGGCTGCCCCCGCTGCCGCAGGGCCCTCAGGCCGCCCCCGCTGCCGCAGCCTCCCCTCCGGGCCCGGACCCAAAGGCCCTCTCGACCTTGCTCCCCTCGGGTGCGGATGCAGCCCACACCCCAGATGGGTTTTCCTCGCTCAAACCAAAAGCAAAGAAGGGGAGCGACGGCCCCAGCTCACGCGGGGACCGGTCCTCCGGCGCTGGAGTCGCTGCTTTCTTTTTTTCCCTTGCATTTACGCTCATTCTTTCCCCCCGCACCCCCGCCCCATTCCCACATTTTGTCACCATTATTACAATAAATACAAAGGTTCTGCGCCTAAAAAGAGACTACAAAAACATAAATGAATAAATAAATACTTAAATATCGAATGACATGTTTGTGTCAGACATTAGCGCAGGCTCTGGCTTGATGTTTTCATTTATCATTTGCTCTAAGTTCCTGCAGCTGAAAGAGATAAACCCTGGCTATTCAAAAAAGAAATGTATAAATCATAACAAAGCACCCAGTTAAAAAGAGCTTGTTAAATTTTTTTTTTTTTTTTTTTACTTCTCCAGAGATAAGCCACAAAAGCTTGGTGCTCAATTTTGTGAAACTATTGAATTGGTGGTATATCATATATATTGTAGCAATTATTGGAGCGTTTGTTGTTTGTTTGTGACACAGACATGGGCACACACTAACACGTGCACAGAGACACTGATCACCTTAATCCCCCAGGCCTCTCTAAAGTGCGCCTGATGTCCTACTTCCCTCTTCAGAGCTGTTCCAAGGCAAGATTGATTAATGCTCATTTTTAATCTAGGTGGATGTTAAAACTGTGAGGGACATTGAGTTCAATTATGAAATACGAAATGCTGAGAGGGTCAAGTCTACTCACGCCCTGCAATGGAAGAAACATTCCCAGGAGACTTTGATTTTTGGTCGGATGACTGATCGTCATGTCCTCAGAAAGAATTAAATTTTATTGCCGGCTTTTTGGCAGCATTTAGAGTTTAACGTGGCTAGAATTAAAGAGTGCTTAGTCTGATTTTGATTTCTAGCCCTTCCCTTTTTGTTCAAAAGCTACTGTATTTTTCTCACTGACTTGGAGGTGCCTGTTAGAGAAATGCAGGTGGCAAGTTATCTCTGGAGGGGCTGTACTGCCAGGATGTTATTCACAGCTCATATTTGCATAATCTCTTGTCTCCTCTTAAATCTTCTGTTTTATTCTCCTTCTCTTCTTGCTCCCTCAAGAAGCCCTCACAACAGTCTGGCTTGGATTTCTTTCCTTCCACGTGCCTCAGTAACACCGATTGTTCTTATCAAGGGGTTGCAAGGCAGTGATCAGTCACACCTTCCTTCCATTCAGAGAGGCAAAAAACACTGCAGATTTTGTTTACTTTTAACATCTGCCAAGACTTTTAATGTCACAGTGCGAGGAAAGCCCCAAAGACAAATCCAAAAATGAGCATATTAATAATGGTTGGCAACCAGGATCCTGCAGGGAACCATCGCTTTACCTTTTGGTGCTGTTTGCCCTTCCTTAAAGTTCTTTCTTGCCCTACATTATGAAAAGACTTCTGCTGGCTAAGAAGAAACTCGCTGGTGTCATTGAGAAACCTGGTAGTAAATGTTAAAATGCTCAGTTTACCGTGCTGAAAACATTAGTGAAAAATCAGCAGAAGGTTTGGGGCTAAACAGAGGGAATCCACATGCCCATTGCACAGCGAAGCCTTTACTTGGGAAGGAAAGTTCCAATCTTAGTTTATTTCTTTTCAGTTCAATATGCATAATTCTTTTTGCTTTTCAAGATTCTGCAGTCTGTTCTGAAGTATGTAACTGCAAATGTAACCAAATTAAGCAAATAGAACAGAAAATCAGAGAAACAGAAGAGGGGACAAGGAAAGGAAAGGAGAGATAGTTATCAAGGTTATAACGTTGGATTCACTCTCACTTTGGATGCTCCCTCTGTCTGAGACCCAATCCAGTTACCAAAATATAGGCAGTTTGTGCTTTCTAAGTTACCCTCATGTCTGCTGAAACCCCAGCTGCTCCTTCAGAAGAGAACAAGTCTTATGCCATATCTGCCCGCCTCTTCAGATTTCCCTCTGGCCTCTCAGATGGGACAAGACACATCTCTGAGCCATCTGAGTCAAACCCCCATGAGCTATGCAATTAATTAATGCAGAGTACAGTGAGATTCCAGTGCTAACATCTAAATTGAGGTGTCTAAAAGTAGTGTCTATTCATTAGAGTAAGTGGAGACTGATAAAATGCTCATATTTACATTTGGCAGAGCTGGATTGTTCTCCATTCTCTAAGGAATATGATGGGATACAAAACACTTAAGACTCTTCCAGAAATCTAAACCTACAGTCTGGACCTGAGACTCCCAGACAGAGAAACTGGAATTAATCTGTGAATTCACTGACTTTGGTCCTTTACCACCTCAGGCACTGCATTGTGCTTTATTCCTTCATAACCATCCTGGAAGCAGTTAGCCCTTCCCCCTCTGATGGAAACATCACTGCAGAACCTCACTGTGTCAACCATTAGGAACATTCTCATAACTCCAAGGCTTTATACATCCATAGCAAGTCTATACCCATGTGGTTCTTATGCCAACATCAACTTTCGCATAAGAAGTTCTTTTTTCATTGCTGGTGTTTAACCCCCTGCTCCACATAGAGCAGCTATATCCTCCCTCAGTCTTCAGTTTTTGAAGAAAAACAAGCTAGGATATTCTGTTTTTCTCTCATATGATAATCTCCCTTTCCCCAACCACTTGTGCACAAGTCCATCAGTTCCCAACCAGAAGTTACACAAGGTACTCCGGATGAGGTCTCACAGGAGCCTTGTACAGCCTTGTCAGTGCTTTGCTATATCACTAAGACTGTTTAAAGTAGAGGAAAAGCTGTATAAAGCCAGTAAAAATTGTGAGGGAAGTTTAATTCTGGGAGGAAATTAATAAGAAATGACACCATATAAAAAGATAAAACAGCAAAGGATATAGGGAAATATAAATTGTGAATTAATCATCCGCCATAACTAAAACAGCCACTGCATATCAGAATACAACTATCAAAGACATCTCAGAAGACAGGAGCTGGCTGATTTTTAAAAGACTTATCCAAATAGTACCAGCTCCTGCAATTACACTAGATAGAATTAGGAAAGAGGCTGAAAATCACTGGTTATTTTCTCCATTGAAACCATTTCTCCATGAACCATTGGTTCATGATATAGGCTAGAAATCTACTGACAGGAATACAAATAGGAAGGAATTTCTATGAGCACGTTTTGTTTGTATAGCAGACCCTCCCAGCACTCAGAGTACCATGGTGGTACTAGACAATGACCAAAAAGGACTGTGGATATAACTGCACTGCTGACTTGAGCTGGAAATTTCTGCCTGGGATTCTGATTTGAAAAATATTGTGATGCTTCTGTAAGCTACTCACAGGGCTGCTGTTCTAAAAAGTGACAAACTTACATAAACAAAAAATGTGTTTCATATTAAGGGGCAACCAAATAGGATTTACTTAAAATGGAAGGAAAAGTCCATCCACTGACCACCAGAGTCATAGTTTAACATGGCAATTTTTGTGGGACAAGGCTGACTTCCCCCATCAATTTCACTTTTATGAAGAACCCATAAAAATATACACAGCAGTAAGGGAATGTGGAGCAGCAACATCGTCATACAAAATGCTGTCGCCCCCATTTTCACAAAGCTGAATTATTCCCTGAGATCAAAGATTTACTTGCATATAATGACTCCTCATTTTCCTTGAAAAACACTGTTATTGGGTGTGGTGAGATGATCAAGAACATTGTCATTTTCTTTGCTGCTTCCTACCAAATTCCTGACATTCCAGGTTCCTTTATTCAAACAATACTCAAACTTATGAATCTACAAATTCTTTTCCATCATAACTCAGCTTCACTATCTCCATCCAATATCAGGTTTTGTTTCTGCTTTAGAAGTGGCTCAGACAAAGCAGAAAATGTTTGGCATGATAGTTACTTTCCATAAGAGTATGAAAGAGATGCCAAACTGCCAGAACCTCATACTCTCCAATGTTATGTTTTCTGTGATGCTCATTTTCCTTTAAAAAATGACAATGAATGAAATTTAAATAAATCTCTAGGCTCCCACTTAACACTTCAGTAAGTAAATCCAATGTTACTTAAGATATTTTCAAGCAAGGATTGTTGGGGTGGGTTTTGGGTGGGCTTTTTTTCAGGAGTAAGAAAAAATGCTTTGTACAAATAAAAGGATACTGATGTGTTAAAATGCAGATTTGTTTGATTTTGCAATTCAAAAATGTGGTGGAAATGCAAATGCTGAGCACGCACCATGTATTCCAGCCTTGTTGTTAGTAAGAACTTGTATTGCCCTGTGAGCAATAAGGGACAGTGACACACATTTACAGCAGAGGATGAGCCAGCCCTGATTTCCAGTCATGCCATGCCTGTGAGAATTCAGCTCCTCTGAATACTTTGCAGCTTTGAAACACAACCACCAGATCAGGATGACCTTACCACGTGGAATGCAGTACAACACTTGACACCATATTGGCCAGTATATAAAGATAAATATATATATAAAGATAAATAAATGTTTGTGAGAGTCCTCAGATTAATTTGATGCTATTTTGTTAAAAAAAAAGAAACAAAAAAGGCTATGTGAAAAGTCATGGATGTGGAGGTAAACCTCTTGTTCTCCTAGATTACCCCTATGTAAATCTTTCACCCACTGGACTTCAGTGCTCTTCATAGGTAAGAGGCTCTTCTGGGTTAATTCCAGCCCTCAACATGCACTTCCCAGCTACCGTCAACCTCCTCTATGGAAATGAAATTGTCCTTGAGAAATGTTCGTATCCACAGCATATTGATTTTGCATAACTTAAATGGCTGGGTCTTCTAATGCAACTCATTTGTAGAAATCACATGAAAACTTGCAGTATTTTTGGTACGAATGATATCTTTTTATTTTTTTCTTTTCCATCCAACCTCTAAAAATTCTGTACTGAGAACATCTCCGCTGTGTTCTCCCTCCTTTGGAACCTTTCGTCTCTCAAAGTTCAGGGACAGGCAACAGGGGTAACAAATTTTACTCTCACGAGCTTGAGTTTTCACCTGAATTCATATAATTCTCCCAACATTATTTCAACCCCAAAGGATACATGATTGGATTGTAGATATTAACACATATACCTTAAAGGTGAGAAGCAAACTTTCAAACCATATTTCCTAGAAGACTGTGAAGAAAAAAACCAGGCATACATCTTTCCTTGGCAGGAAGAGCACGATTTTGATTTATGGATAAAGATTATTCAGTCATATGTATAGTTTATGTTTGTTCCCTTCCTTATAAATCCCCACTCACTCACTCACTGGCCTGTGTCCCATCATATATAACCTCACCAGCATGACTAATTCATAAATGTTTCCATTTACTCAAGAGGAAGGGATACTTAAAACTGCAGTTTGGGATTCAAGAAACACAAAACCAGATCCTGGCTCGGACACAGACTTCCTTTCTAACCTTTGAAATCCAGTTATCTCTCTTATTCGTTACCTCAGGGAAAAATAGTGACCCAAACCTGTCCTATGTGTGCTTCTCTAGAAAGATGGTTACTTGGGACAGAAAGTGTTCATGTGCAGGGTGCTTTATCAGCAGGGCATTAAGCTTCGGAATTATAGTTGCAGAAATGATTGAATACGAGAATATCAAATGCTTGGTCGGCCTACGAAGGACCTGTGGCCATAAGGAAGGTACACTGGGCTCAGCAAAGGTACAAATACCGATTGACCTGAGATAGAAAAACTAAACCCAAACTCTTCATGAGTGGCTTTCTCAAAGTGTCTGAACAGCTTTTCTTCTCTCTCTGTCTCTGCCAGCCATCAAAGTGGTTTGTGCCTCCTTCACAATCAAAGAGGGAAAAGGTCTCTTTACAGTTTTCTGTGGCATGTTTTCACATTCTGCTCTGAGATCTGCTGACACTCACATGGATAAGTGGCATTCCAAATGAATAGATGATACTGACCTGAGTGATACATACCTGACTTATGTTTATTGCCATTTACAAATCTGCTATGTGCTCAGCAGATGTGGCAGGACTTACTTCCCTACACTGTTTTCCAGGAAAGCAGTGGAGTTCTCATGTGAATACAGGCTTATCTGTGCAAGTAAAGACTATCCCTTATGAGACTAACTATCCAGGAGAGTCAAATCCAGAACAAAAGAAATTTCTTAGAACTTGCTAAGAATTTTTCTTAGCAAACATGTTTGGAATCCATTTGCACTCTGTAGCAATTCACTGTTTTTCATTAAACAGATGCAAAAACATCCATCATTTCCCTTTACTAGATTTGGTTGAGCTTGCTAAAAAAAACCAAGTCAAATAATCATGGAAAATATAGCCATTTGGGGTATGATGAAACTGGGACTTTCTGAGACTTATCTAAGGTATTTTTATTTACATGATCTTGAAAGCTGGCTAGTAATACTGAAGTTTTAATAAAGGCATTGTTCCTTGTCTCTCTTAACAGAAGTTTCTTGAGATCCTGAGAGTCATCAGGGATATGTTATTCTGAGGATGAATAACCTAGCAAAGGCACAGCCTGTATCTTGAATGTTTAAATCAAAGTAAGACAAAGCTGTATGAAACAAGAAGAAGGAAGAGGAGACTTTAGGCAGTATTGATTGGAAGTTTCATAACACTGATGAAAAAGCAATGCAATATCACCAAGTACTGTAATGCAATACAACCATGACATATTGCTAGCACTAGGAAGATGAAGAGAGTTTGAGGGGACAAGCATCAAAAATGGAACAATTCTTTCCACCTCAGCTCATCTGATCCTGCTAGACCACAGTAGCAAAGACCAGTCTCCAGGACACAGTGATAGAGTGTGCAACACAGAGTATCATCACAGGAACTTCCATGCCTCTGTAGGGGTTTATAAAACCGTCTTCCAAGCATGTCCTGAACACAGGATAGTCCTGCACTGGTTTCACATACAGAGCAGCTCTGATCTTCTGCACCTATTTGCTCTGAGATGGGATACAGACAAGTAGGAGAAAGAGTTTGTCTCCTGTTCTCAAAGTGGATTTTATGGGAGCCTGCAGGCAAGTGCCATCTCAGCTGTAAGACAGCAGAGGATAAAATGGACAGAGACAAGAGCAGAGCACAGGCAATGCAGCAGAGAGCCTGGCTGACGCTAGGAGTGTGCATTGCAAAGTAGCAGCACTGAATGATGTTACAGTTGTCTGGTACCACACAGAACAGCAGTATTACCTTGATACCTGCGGGCCAGCCCTGGTAAGATGAGACCTGCTAATACAAGAACAATCAGTGGTTATACCTGGCAGCACAGATGAAGTGCATTGTCAGCAAGTTTCAAGGTTTCGAGTGCAGGTTAGCTCAAGATTTACGGCACTTCTAGCTTTCAGATGGCATGGGAGTACCTTGAGAACAGCTTTTTTTGCTGTATTCAGCAATCTGTTTCCATTCTGGCCACAGTCCAGAAATACACAAGAAAAAAATGTGAAAAATAAGGATAGGCAGTAGCTAAGTATTTCAGAACCATCACAAAGAATCAATTTGAGCAAGGCTTTAGAAAAGGGCAAAAGGCCAGTGGAGAAGTGGGGTGGGTTTTTTCTTCCAAAAACAATTTGCCCTTTCCCTATCATTTCAGTTAACCAAATTAAACAAGTACCTTCTTGTGCAAGGGTGCTTACAGTTTGAGTGACTTCTTTGTTTTATAAACTGTGATCCTTGTCCACAGCTTTTCCAGTGGCCATGTTTTCTTTTCTAAGTGGATTCTCTAGTGCCTGCTGCTTGTCTCTGCTCTCACTGCAGATTTTCCTTTGGTGGCAGCACTAATCTGCTTGTCTTTCCTCTACTTACCTGCCTGTTTTCACAGAGGTTGCAGGATCACAATGTCCTAGAGCCTTTACTGCTGTGTGAATTTGCTTAAAATGAGCATTTCAATTAATTGTTTGTTGAAGAGAATACAACAGTAAAGATCCCACAGCCTGTGGGATCATGGAATTCTAATTTTCTTAGGAAGCCTAGCTAAGAATAACCACTAGCATTTCTTTGGAGCATGAACACTTCCTAGTCCTGTATGAATATCAGTTCTTGAGTCCACAGAGCAGTTCATTTGGGTAGTTTACCTACACATAACCTTCACTCTGCAAAGGTGAATGAAGAAGCTAAGGGAATTAACTCCCTAAGAATGCAATGCATCTGTGGCAGACAAGCACAGAGATTTCCCAGACGGCTTTGGGGATGAAACCCCAGCCTCACTGACACCCAGGCAGGTCAGCACTCAGAAGGGTTTGCTGCACAGCCTCATATGCATCCTCCACAGACACAGCCACCCTAGCCCTCTGCACAAAACCATTGTCCGTACAAGAATCACATCAGACTCAAAATGTACACAAAGCCCTGCAGCTCTGTGAGGCGCAGTGATCCAGGAACACAAAGAAATGCAGCTGAGCAGTGTCTGGATGGGGAGTCTGATGTGCTTGCCATGAGCGTACCAGTGGTCAAATTACAGAAAGGAAATCTTTGTAAGCTGACATCCAGGACTTATTTATTAATATAGTCTAAATGACTAATTTATGGCCACATATTTTTAGCCTTTAACAGAGCATCTATTTCATTATTTAAGGTGTTTAATTATGCACCTGTGTAATTAGTATCTGAAGAAAATAGGTTTCTTTATTACCCTATATCTTTAGTGAAGAACAATAAATACTCATATTAAACAAAATCTCTTCTAATACTGACGGCCTTTAAGTTGAAAATATTTAACACCCTTCATGCCATGTCAGGTAAGGGAGGCCTGATAGAAGAGTGATAGTTGCAAAAAACAAAGTAATGAAGCTGACCAGCAAAACCATCAAAATTAATGGAAGTTATTTCATTTCATATTTTGCAATTGTTCAGTTCAGTCCAGAAGACTGATTTCAATAGGGATTACATTTATACAAGTGGAGCAATTTTGTTTGCTCACTGCAGGTGTGTCAGGTAAAATCAATGTTTTCATTCAAAGAATCTCCTCTCAAGGTCTGCAGTTCTCTCTTTGGTGTGTCTTCTGAAATAGTTTTAGTGTAACACTGAGCTTTAAAAAAGAACAAAATGCTCCTGAACTGGAAAAATTCAGTTTCATCTTTAAAATGACAGATCAAATAGAATGAAATATTTTTTTAAAATACAGCATTTTGTCATATCTAAAAAATAAGGGTTTGTGCTTTGTCTTAAGTAAATGAGGCAAGCAATATGGGGCAGGATAGGGCTGTAAACCACATCTGTGGCTTTTTGAATCTCTTCATTGGCGAGAGCCACAGCACAATGCAGAGAGCCCTACCTTGGTCAGAGCTGCCTCCTCAGGCTGCTCTGTAAGGCACCACCTGCTTGAGCCCTCCAGGGAACAACAAGGTACAATCCCATCCAGACACATGTGCCTGCTTATGACTGCACAGACTTTAATTGTCTTCCTTTGAACTAGAAGTGCACATGAAGGAATCAGACCCTGAACTGCCCAAAAGGAGAGAAGGTAGGTTGTAATTTAGGTGGGGAAAAACAAGTACAAAATAAGCAGTCATTTTCTGCTATTTTCATGTTCATACTACAGAAAGAGAACCACTGTATTTGCCTGTATACATTCGTATGGCAGAGATAAATCCTGTCCTGAAAAGTTAGACCAGATTTTTCAACTGGCTAGATGTCAAGCTTTTCATCACAATTTTTCTTCACTCTGCCCAGATGTAGCTCTTGGTCCTTTTGTGGATGAAAACAAATGATGAGCTCACAGCCACCTCTACTGCACATGATTTGAGGGCTACGGTTTATTTCCCACATCACACACATTATTTTTGCCAGGTGCCTGAGCTGAAAACACTCATCTCCATTTTACTTCAGAGCACCTGTTATGAGCCATTCACCAAGTCATTGTGTATCCAGGTGTGTGTATGGTTCTATAAAAGGAAAAGTCAGGTCTGCTGATGCTTTTCATTTTGTGATTCTCTGTAAATGGTGTGCATGCAACTGCCTGCCCTCAGTGCCAAGGTCTGGGAACTCACTGCATGAAGCATCTCCCACAGAACCAGCACCTGAACAAAGTGGCTTCAGCAAAGAATGCCAATTGCTCAGCATCTTGGCAAGTCAGATTTTTACATTCATTTTGTTTCAAAATAAGTTTTTAGAAAGCTGGACAGTCAATATGGCTGTTCAGCCCTGTACGAAAAGTCCCTTCTCACTCATCCAGTTTGTTACTTAAAGGGTCCCTGTGGAAGCTGAACTAGCCCATGAAAATGGCAGAAAAGAAATCCAAAAGAAAATTGGTTTTGATAATTTTTGATAATAAGAGGTTTTGATAATTTCAGCGATGTAGACTGGCTATGGGAAGGGTCTGGCAAACACGACTAGACACAAGGGAACCAGGCATGAGAGCAGAGGAGCTACAGAAACCTCACCATTTGGCAACAGCAAGTTGCTGCATGAGAATATTGTATGTTACATGATACCACAGCCTCAGTTTCTTTGTACACCTCCTGGAAATATCTCATCACATGGACAGGATATTCTAGGGCAAGAGTGTCACTAAAAGGGAAGGGAGTGCAGCAGGTGAGGAGAAGAACATAGTCACCTGCACTGGTAAGGAGAAGGTAGTGAAGGGAAGGACATAAATTTTTTGTTAATATGATGGCTGTAATCCCAAACCTGTCTTCCCTTAGGCATGCCCCTGGAAATATTGCACTTTCACTCCTACCTCCGAGGACAGATTCTGCTGATGCAGGCTGCTTGAAATTGCTGTTTCACTAGAAAAGGCACACATGGTCCTTATCAGAGCTTGTGGTCTCAGTTTGAGTTCTTACAGAAGGGGATTCATTGATCTGTGCCAAGTCACTCCCTGGCATATCTGTTGCTTAGTGGGACAGTAATGTCTACTTTGTGGGAGATCAGCCTTGTTCTCTGGGAACTGTGAGACCAGAGACAACTTTCCACAGTCACATCCCTCAATCACTATCCTTCCACCAAGGCACGTCCCAGAATCTGCTTTTCCAGCTGCCAAGATTCAGTGCCTCTGCCAGCTCTCTCTTAGCAGAGGCTTGGATGTCACATGTGACAGTGCACTGTCCCTGGTGACATTTCTCCTGCCTTTGAGGAGCTTCAGCATCTGCTCCTGCAGCCAGTTATGTTACAGTGGAAAACAGACCCTTCAGTGCAGGGGTGCCTGAAAGTCACAGTGCTGTGTGTGCCTTCCCTGAGCAGCAGCACAGGCTGGGTGGAGGAACCTGTGTGCTCAAACACTGAAACAGGATTCACTTTGTGATGAGTACCAACTGCAAACTTTCCAATGTCCAAATAATTTATTTTGGCCTTGGACAAGTAAAAACAAAGTATCCAGAATTTATCTGATTTTTATTTGGGTTGTTCTGCAACTCATAGAATACTAATGACCAGTTACTGGGTTGCTGACCAAGATTACTTTAAATATTTCATAGGCTATGGATGAATTCTGAAGCAACAGTATTTATGCAAAGCACTTCTTGAATGTTATACACGGAGATTTGCAACTAGAAATTAATTTTTGCTTGCCTTACTTGAAAACCTGTTCTTAATGGAAATTTAAGGTTGCTCATTCAAGTCCTTTTTGTTTTAAATAATGATAAAAGGTACATTATTTCATCATAAACCAGGTACATTTTATCTTCTTTACTGCATCATTACACATGCAGTTGCTCTCTTAAGAAGGACCAGAGGGAGAAGGGCTCTGAGAGAGCAAACAAGAGTTTATTTTTTTTCTGCTGAAGCACTTGCACAGATTGCCTAGAGAAGTTGTTGCTGCCCCATGCCTGGAAATGTTCAAGACCGGGTCAGATGGAGTTTTCCACTAAAACAGCAACCTGGTTTAGTGGAAGGTGCCCCTGTCCATAACAGAGGGTTGGAAACTAGATTAAGGTCACTTTCAATCCAAACCATCCTATGATTCTACAATTCTATAATATTTTTTTATGCCAGCTGAACTGCAAAGAGATTACAGGCCTCAATTTCATTTTTGTTCTCTCTCACTCTCTAGCTTCAGCAAGTTTTTTGTTGGTTTGTGTTTTGAGAAGTCCTTCTTCTACCATTTCCAGGACAACGGTGAAGTCCCTGCCAAAGGCACTATGCCCCTGACTAATCCCATTCCACCCTTTGCCCCAGTTTTGAACCAAGGTTTTTCAGCAGTATGAGAGACACAGGAGAATATAAACTTTCAGAAAATAAAGATTAATGTCTCTTTCATTGTGTCAAACAGCATGCAGACAATGTTAAACTCTCTGTTGTCCTTCTCTGTGCTCAGGGCTGCCGCATCTCCTTCCTCCTGCCTGGCTCTTCTTGGCTTCTCCCCAGAGGCAACTTTAGTCTCTTGGTGACTTAAAGTTTTCATGGTCCCATTCCTCCTGTTCTCCTTCTCACCCTCCCATACAAACACACCCCAGTCTCCTCTGCCTGCACAAGGACACCAATGTCAGAGTAGCTTTCTGGAGAGCCATGCACATGTGCTCACCAGTATAATGGAAGCCAAGAGAAGAGGCATCCCCAAAACAGCACTGTAGAGTCTGAAAGTAGGTCAGGCAGCATCTGGGCACTGCGATGACTGAGCAGCAGAGTTCAGGTCTGTGCCCCGAGCTGCCACAGCCAGCAAGCAGTGGGAGGTTGCTGCTGGAAGTGTGTTTGGACCAGTCGAGGAAATGCAGCATCCATGTGGGCACCGGGCCATCTGACCAGCTAGTTTAAATTGGCTGAGCTGAACTCCGGGTTATAGCTGGGCGCACGTCAGCAACCCTGCAGAGCACAAAGCAGTGCTAGGTGTGCTTGCCAAAGGGCATGATCCTGGCCCTGTGGAAATCAGATGGAGGTTTGTCATCAACTCCAGCTGCACCAGAGCTGTACTCTACATTGTCACTACAATTATTTCAGGTCTACTTCATGTGGATTTTAGCAAAAAAATCCCCTCAGGAATGCTCCTTGTTTACAAAATCGCCTCCTGCTCTGACTGAAACATTTGTATCTCAATTGTTAGCCACAATAATGAGTTGACAATTTCCTCCAATTGGCACATTTCATTCAAGACACATTATTGTAACCACAGCTGCCTAACATATACAAAGCCAGGTTCACCAAAAGTGCTGTTTACTGACACATGAACAGAAAAGCCTCCAAGTCCATTGTTGTCTTCTTGCCTTTTGACTGGGAATGATGTTTCCTAGGCAGGTGGAGAAAAAAAATCTTTAAATATACAGGAGGAATGCAATGTTATGGGGTCTCTGGTGTGTGTTTCCAGCCCAGCTTCAGAAGCAGTTTCAGCAGTTGGCACAGACTAGGGTGAGATGTCTCACAACCCTTACAGAGCATTCCTAGCTCAGAGGAAGGCTGGATCCCCAACAGAACAGGAGAGCCAGCATCACTGTGAAAGAATAGAAAGAAAATCACTAGACTCCATTTGATTTTCCCAAAGGGTCAGGAAGGTGAAAGAGGAGGGGTGAAGAACTCCAACTGCAAAGGTTTAAATCTATTTTAATAATGTCTCTGCCTTGCGGTATGCATGAAAGACAATGGGCGTGTACAATTAATAATGATTAGTTTGCCATTACAGTGATAAATAACTTTAAGTAGCTCTTTAGAGCAATGTTTAGGGCCTTCCTTTCCCTCTTTTTTTTTTTTTTTTTTGGTGGCAGATGGTGTAAAATCCCTGGGCCCTTTGGACCTTGACCTCCTGCAGATGTTGGGATGGGACAAAATGGTCCTCAGGATGGTAGAAAGGGAAAGAAAATGAAAACCCTTCTAATGTACCGTATCAGGGCTATCAGTGGGGTGGACCACTAACTGCTTTTTTATTACTGTCACTTACCAGTCCCAATTCTTCTGTACTTAAAGAGTTATGTCAGCAATTGTGAGGTAGCTGAAAAGGAGAGTGGATGCATGTGGTGGTGAAGTATTATTGGAAATCAGACCGATAGAGGATGAATGAAAGATTATGAGAGGGGCAAACTACCATAGTTAGCAATGCTGCAACAAACTAGACATTGATATATTGTCCTCTTGGAGATATTCTGACAGCCTATTATATTCCCTTAATGAGGTTGTCATGCATTTCTCTTTTTGTAGCTATTAAAATCTTGTCTACATCTGCTGAGGTTTGCTTCAGAGAGGTGGAGGAGGGGACCCTTGATATTTTGCAGTCTGCCCTTGTTTAGCCAGGGTCATACCTGACCTAGCAGCAGAAAGAGATATTTAAGTTGTCCAAGATGCAAACGTTCAGTGGATTTTCAAAGGAAGAATGTGAAAGAAACATTTCCATGGTTGTATCCTCACAGTGAGCTGAAAGAATGATGGATGTTAATATGACTAATGGGAACTTTCTACAATTCCCAGATCCACGCAGATGGTGAGATAATGTGGTATGTGAGTCTCATTAAGTATAAAAATCCTGCACATCACCTTTGAATTACAATGTTAGCAAACTGCACTGCTATGTGTACTAGCAAGGATAATCTGACTCTCTCCAAAATAAGGAATGAAAATTCTCCCTTAATGGTTTTCTTCAAAATAATCAATGATTCCCATTTGTAACATGCATGAAGATAAGTAAGTAGCTGGATAAGTAGGTAGGTGAGTAGACATGGCAGATGTGTGAGCACCACGTGGGTCGTAGGAAGCAAAACTTCCACTGCTTGAACAGCTTTCTTTCACAAGGAAGACAGATAGAATTTGAAACATGAACTTTCTCCCTCTAAGGCACTGACTGTTTTGCCTTTGGGTCTAACTTTGAATCTATCTTCTGGCTGTCTCAGGAGAGTGTGATGTACATGAGGGGCCTCCAAGCAGAGTTTTAACTCAGAGCCTTGCATAAGTTTTGTTAATTCAGTTCTCTGATACAAGGTCAATCTCTAAAAGTGAATAGGGGAAGGGTATCTATGCCTGATATATGCAACTGGGGAGTCTCCAAGGGCTCAGAAAGTTGCCTGCATCTGAATAGAGCTGGTTCAGGGCCACCAGCTTCCAGCTGCAGGGCATAAAGCAGCCATTCCTTCTTGCATGCTCTGAACCTTGATATTTAACATTTAAGGACTTTCACATTCATTTTCAATGAAAACTATTTGTCCCATAAACATTTTCTACTAAAACATGATACACTAGAAAATTTAATACATCAAATCAGATGCAGCAAGTTAATTTCCTGCAATTAGAAATGATACAGTTGGGTAATTGCTCCACAGGGCCAAATGATTTATTCTAAAGCCTCTTGGAAAATGTTCTAATACATCCAGTTTGTACATCTTTATTGTCGTTTAATAAACAGAAAGCACACAATATGTGCTGTAATGGAAAATCAGACAGCCAGTATATAAAATCATTTGGGATTTGATGTCTAAGTCATCATTAAACTAGGATTTGCAATGAATATGTCAGATGTCTTCACACTGCTCCACAAGCGGTATAGAAAACAAGCTCCCCCTGCTCTAATGAGGCAGAGCGAAATGGGTGAATACATTTTGATACACAATGCATCAGTGTCTGGTTTGTTTTAGTGAAACAGTAACCTCTCTCCCTTTTTCTGGGTAAATGCAGTACAATAGACTAACGCCACATGAATCTATTATGTCTTATAGGGCTTTTAGCAGGAGTATGACTGTTTAACCAGGCAGTGACACGAGAAGAATTACTATCCGACACTCCAGCTGAAAGTAGAGATTTTATTGATTCACTGCACTGGCCTGCCATTTTAGCTTTGATTGAGAGTCTTTCATGAATCCAAAAAGGTAACACTCCTTCATTGAAAACAACAGCAGGCAGTCCAGCCTGGACTCAAACCATCTGCCAGCTTAAAAGAAAGATGAAGGTGTTTCCCAAAGCATCTACTAGCCTAGATCTATCCAGTAGATCTATCACTCAAACTAGCACATATCCAGGCTGACATACAAGAAATGCTTGTGAAGTCTTTGACTGGAGGTTTCATGTAGATCTAATTATCAAAAGTGATATAATCTGGAAACTAATTACACCCAGCAGCACAGCAGCTACAACTTCCCTCATTCAATCTCACACGTCTGAAATCTTCACATCCCAGAAATTAAGGGATATCCTTTTCTTTCCCTTTTTTTTCCCAAAACCACTTTTGATAAATTTTGTCTTTCTTTGTTGTAGATCAGCTGTTTCAATTAAATATTTTCCTAAAAGCAGGATGTTCTTTTTTATACAAAAGAGATTTGCATTCCCAAGCAAGTCTGAGTCCAGAGTGGCATGTGAACAATCTGCTCGTTTACACTTCAGTAGATATTCATGTAGTCCTGGTTCCATGTGCTGCCATTCCAGGCAAACCCAAACTCACAGTATAGACACCATTTGATACGTGTAGCTTATCCTTTTCAGAACTTACCATTCCTTAGCTTTTTAAGATCACAACTGAAACCACTGTTATACAACTTAAAAAAAACCCAAACAAACAAAAAAAGAAAACCTAGAAAATTAAATGTAAAGTCAGTGCAAAGAAATCTAAAGCCAAATACAGTAACAGACAGGATTTTGGAGTCCCACTGTCACCTGACATAAGCCTGAAGCACATTCCATATAAAAGTTACCAAAAATAAATGTGTTCAGCAGCACTTACTCAGAAACTTTTCTTTTAAATGAAACAGTTGTTTTCAAATCAGGACCAGGACACTGAGGAATTTCAAATCTTCATGAACAATTTTGCTATTTGTTACAAATTATTAGACAAAAATATTCTTTCTCTATTTTCAGAAAAATGGGAATTTAAAATATCAAAAGCTATGGAGAAAGTTTGGAAAATATACACACTGGGGAAGAAAGCATGGAGAAACCCTGTGTGATTCCCTGGGAAAACCAGGACCTGGCACAGACCCAGAGCCTCATTGTTCCTGGAGTGTCTCCCTACACCCTTCCCCAAGATGCAGAATTTCTGGACAATTTGTTAACTCAGGTGAGTGTCATTGTCCCAGCAAGCTGGTGCCCTGGGTGACACGGGATGTATTTTCTTGGCACTTTGACCCCAGGTATCAGATGTTATTAGCACCAAGTTTACTCATGGACAAAATGAGGTTTTGGTAACACCTTTGCCCAGCCCTGAGCCAAAAGTAATAAACCCTGGAACTGTGCAGAGTTTATGCAGTCAAAGCAACACACTAGCAGGTCACAAGGCCTTGCTTTCAGCTCTGGATGGAGGCAGAATGAGACCGAGTCCACTCAAAATGCATGCAGAGCAAGCCCACCTCTTGCAAAGCACTGCCAAGTGTGAGCTCACACCTGCAGAGTTCAAGCAAATCTGGAGTCTTTTCAGGAGCCACCGTGGTTCCAGCAGACTGTACAGGAAAATAAACCAGGGCCAGGGTGAGGGCTTGTGCCCTGCTCCACAGTTGTCTATATGGGGTAATTCTTAGCACATTCCCTGGTAAGGTTTTGCCCCATAACAATTTATTGTCTCCCACACAATGCCTAGGCACCCTCAAGAGACTAGCACAGACCCTGGATTTTCCTAAATATGCAGCTTGCACTAGGTTGCTTTGTTTTGGTAAGAAGAGGTCCATGGACACAAGCCAGGTTGTGTCACTTCTCCTCAGAGCCTGTCCTTGTGTAATTTAATAGCAGAGCTGGGATGACCATTTTGTGTGGGGCTTAGCTCCATGCAGAGCCACACACAGGCTCCCACCATTCCCAGGGCATGGGCTGCCTGCAGTGTACAGGCATAGCCCCAGTGGTGCAAAAGTGACTAAAATGCTTTCCTATCCCTGCTGGGCAAGGAAAGGATATAGCCTTGCTCTGCCACTGCTGTGTCTGAAAGAATAAGCCCCACAAGCCAAACTAGTTATGCTCAGAGTCAGCCATGGTGGATCTGCACCCTCACATGACCAGTCCTCAGGCTGCAGACGTGAAGCACTGAGGAATAAGTGTACAGCTCTGCAGCAATTAGCCTCAAGGGCTTACAACAAATGCAAGACAATTTAGAATGACAGAAAAATGTTCCGAGAGACACAATAGCTGCACAAAATTTGAAGGTTCCAAAAGGATCTCAGGAATCAGAAATAGCAGGAAATTACTCAATGCATTTGCCCTTTTTTCTTCTAAGCCAAGTTTCAGACCAGGGTAGTTACAGCAGGCTTATTTCTTGGGCACAGGAAAAAAGAAAATCCAGGTTTGAAATCAGATCAAGTCTTTGGGTTCAGTCCTGCAAATCCGCACTCGGACAAAAATCAGGTAATACTTTGGAATCTGGATAGCAAACGTGGGGACAACTGTGCCTGGCTGGAGGCACCAGTGGATCCCGCCTCTCCAGGCCCTTTGTTCACACAGGCTCAATGTTTCAGGGTTCTGAGAATAGCCCACTGTGGAAGTGTTACCAGACTTCCAGGGATGCATGTCATTCCCTTGCATTCCACTTGCTGAAAATCACAAGCTACTGTCAGATACACAGAGTATGTAATCTGAGAAAATGCCACAAATAGCAAACTGTCAGCTCAGAAAGATTAAGCCAAATGCTCTTCTGTGCCTCGCTGCAGAAATGGAAGCAGTGACATGACTGGGGATCTCAGCATCACAGACAGGACAGAGAAGACTCCCCAGTGTATGTTCATAACTGATTGGGCTCCTCAGAGGGTGTCAGTGCTGGTAAGTGGAAAGCAGTAACTTTATATTCATGGGAGTGACATGCTGTGTTGTATTTCAGTTGTGGTGTGTTATGGAGTGGAAGCGTCTTTGAGAGAGAAGTCTCTTGTCCCTTTCTCAGGTTCTTATGGAGATGCAGTCCCTCTGTTAGTTCCATATGGCCTGTCTTCAAGCTGTTTCAAACATCACAGAGGAACAACTGACTCGAAGTTCCTGTAAATTTCCTGAAAACAGGGGCTCTAGTAGAGACATTAATGGCACCACATAGGAAACTCTGCTGAGTGAGGTCAGCTCTTATTAGACTCTAGATATGTGGGACATGTGGGTTTATGAATGTCTTAGTCACAAAGTCACAGTAAGGTTTGCACTACAACAGAAAAAAACCCTTGGGGTTTTCAAGGGAATCCTTGAGACATCCTGTCGCAGTCAAGGCAGGTGGGTCCTCTGGTGTCACACTACAGTTCTCTTTAAAAAGTCAACCAACCACAAAGCAGTACAGAACAAACCACATGCTGGGGCTGTGCTGCATCCTGGGCTCACACATCTCTTGTTTCTTTTGTAATGAAGGTAAGCAGACAGGGAAATAGACTGGAGCAGTTTTCTGCAGCATGACAGATATTGCAGGTGACATTTCCCACTGAAGGCTGGCAGGCAGAGTGTGGCACACATTTCAGTCTTGGGCAGTTGTCCTCTGTCCATGCAAATACACCATCAGCCTTGCCCAAGTGCTGTATAGGGGCACAAGCAGGCCCCCAGAGGCTCAGCCCCCAGAGCCCAGAGAAGTGCCCAGGTCTGAGCTTCTCCTATTATCTGCTAAGGAGAGCTTCAGTAAATGGCACACAACAATGAGAAGAAATACAACATTTGTTGCTATTAAGGACAAGAGATAACTCCGTGTTTGTCATTGCAATCAAGCTAATGAAGCTCTAAAGAAACCACACATGTGACCCAGTATCACAGACTGTACAAAAGAAGTGCAATTTATCAGGCTCCATTGTGGTGGATTTGGCTGCTCTGTCATCTGAGTTCAACTTTCAGTCATTCTGCAACAGCGAATGCTCACAATGCCACAACTCAGCCACGGACTTAGGGGGAGGCTGCTATCGCCAGCTGGATGAGAGATTCACAGCTATCCAGACTATGCTAAAATATGCTGAGAGCAGCTCAACACCAGCCACTCTTCCTGTCATCCCTTCACCTCCTTGTTTGTTTCTTTTTCTTATGCTTTATATGTCAGACCATGCCCTTCAGGGACAAGCGCTTCAATTTCCTCTGCATTTCTCCTGTGTCTGTGGTAATTCAGGTCCCACCCCAGCGGAGCATCTATGCACTGCCACAATGTAAGTGTTGGTGTGAGACAACAAAACTGTCTTGTTATTTCACTGTTTTCAAACATCCAGCTCATAAGCATTCCAGTATCGCAGCAATACCTAAAAGGGATCCTGTTACTGCAGCTAAATTTGTTGAAATTCATTTCACTTAAAAAAGGTACCAAGACTGTCTTCGTTCAGCCATAGCCTCACTTTCATTAATCACCGTCTCGTTCAGGCTGTGTTTTATACACTCAATTATTCAGTTTTGCCCTGATAATAAGTAATGTACCATTGTAGGCGAGAAGTAAAATGCTTCTGCACAATCCCTCCATTCCTAATGGATTCTCTGTTTGTTTACATTATACTGTAATAGCTATTGATCTTCACACGATTATGGAATCCAGACAGCATTAGAAAATTCATTAATGATGACTATAGAAGCTTTAACCCTGTTTAAAATGTTCTTCACTTTCAGGCTATTCTACATGAATGACAACATCTATTATGGACAAAGGCACTGTAACCACCCCTAATTTGCAAAGCATATTATCTGTGATCAATACTGAATGATAAAGCACAGCTGACTGAAAAGGCCAATTTTGGAATTCAAGCGACATATGGTTTAAATCCCACAGTAACCACCCTGCACTAACTAAACAATGGGGACACACAATATCCAGGATTTCTAACGCAGTGCTCCACAGTTAACAGAGCTCTTCCCTCGGGACTAATGCCACTATTTACATTTTTAGTTTTCAAGGGCAGAGAAAGGGTTTGCTGTTTCCTTCATCACATGTGACAAGGTGTAATGCATAATGAACAAAATGCCATAATTGCTTAGTAAAGGGACTTTATTAAGCATACAGAGTAACTTTATTAAAAATAAGAAAAAAAAAGGAAAAACACTTCAATGAACATTTTGTTCTAACAAGATCCTGTTTTCAGGTTTTTTTCTGAAGAAATAAACATTATCAACAAAATTACCCTATATACAATTGTTTCACAGGGCTCCTTCCTATAGCACTGGTCTTGTATGTCTTAATAATACTTTCCAGGAAGTCTGTTTGTTTTAGGACTAGCCTACTTTGAAAGATAGATAATGAGGAAGACTAAAAAGTGACAAGCTTACTGCTTCATTTAGATTCCACGACTGTTGTCCCAGCTCTTTCACGTTATGTATTAATGACAAAGAGTTATGAAAGGATTTTATTAAAAATTAAGTACCTTGGCAATGTAACTAAAGGCATAAACTACTGCAACCTACATGACAATTACATATTGCAGCTCTAAAAAAAAGGAGGCATTTAATAATTATGGCTTTATATAATTCTGACACCTATAAAAATTCTAGATGAAACTCACCCCAAGTGTAACTCACTGGCCATATAACAAGGATGAATTTAGTGTTGTGCATTCATGGGAATAGCTATGCCTGTAAGAAACCAATACATTTTTCAGCAAGCCGCATAATAGGGACTGGCCTGAGCCAAATAATTCGCATTTTCATTCCCATGCAAACTTCCACAGAAGGAACTAGATGCATAGCTCTGCTTTGGTGAGTACACAGTACAGCCCCACATCTCCCAGTAAAACCTCTCCATACAGAGCTCCTGAGTTTATATAGCTTGTCTCCCAAACTGTAAGAATGGTCATTCAATATGTTTGCACAGCAATGAGCCCAACACAGTGTCCAGGGGCGTTTAGTTTTTCTCCACCATGAGGTATCTATGACATACGTATGAAGTAATTCCTTGTGCCATGTTTATATGTTGTAGTTTGCCTTGTGATCTGGTATTGTCCCCTGTTATGCTCTGGTCAGTGGAGTCTGGACAGCTGTTGTGCCTACATCTGGAATAACAGCTCAAACCTGCTGTGGTGCTGAAGCTGGGCCAGCTGAACCCCACCCAGCTGAAAGTGTACATATTAAATACATTATATGTACCATGGTAGCTCCTTCTATATGAAGATATATTCATAAGATGGGTGGTCAGTGAAGAGGCAGATGCAGGAGGCAGGGCAGGCTGCCACTATACAGCAATTGGGACACAGAAGGGGCTGCTCATCAAGGGTTCAGCCCACCTGAACTCAACAGGCAGAACACAGCCATGTTCTGTAACCAGAACCAGCAGCCAGGAGGAATTAGGTGCCACCACTTGGATATAAGCACTGTACACCAAGAGAGGAGTCTTTACACGCTCACCTGCTGAGTTACGTGCTGCGTGCAAAAAGTGTCACTCACTCCATCTGGTGGCCTGGGCCTCAGTTTGCCCGCATGAGACTGGGGCTGTCCGACGAGAAGCAGTGAGAGTTTTGGAAGGTGAAGCTGAAGGTGCTGAGACAGCAGTGGTGAGAGCTGCACTGGCAGATATCCATATCCAGGTGTTTCTACAGCTATAGATATGTGTATGAATTGCAATTTACATGCATGCAATTTCTGAAGAACAAATTCCCACATGATCCACAAACACATGCATGTGAACTAAGAGCACTCTCTCTCCCACATCACTGTCTTTAGCAAAGATATCATTTTACCCCTTATATACAACCAAAGCAGCCCAAATTCAAAATTATGAACCTAAAGTAAAATTTGTTGGAAAACAGCCACTGAGCAATCCAAGAGCTGAAATATATTAGCTTATATATAAGCTTGTAGTTCACAGAAATTTGTATAAAGTCTCCAGTCTGCTTAAAGATCACAGATTTACAGAAGAAAGCACAAATTCCACTCAATCAAAAGGAGAGCAAAGAAAAACCTAAGGGAAGAAGAAAATACCATAAAAAGAGCGGTCAAAAGTGATCAAAGCTGAACTGATCTGAACTGAAAAAATCTTGCCAAAAACTTCAGCTCCAAACAAGACATGTCTAGAAGCTCTAGGAATAGGAAACTGTTTCCTAGACAAATTTTAGTCCAATCTAAGTGACATTGCTGGGTAAAGCAATCTAAGCAACTTCATGAGTCCAAGAGGATAGCAGAAAAAAAAGATAAGTACTTAGCAATTTCAGCCTTAATGTAGCATCAACCACATCAGCAATCATAGCCTTCAACTACCTTGATATGCAAGGTAAGCCACTAAGAAGAGAAATTCATACATGGTGCAGATAATGAGGTTAATTTTTCTGTGAGTTATCATGGACATTATTATAGTAGCTATCTGTACTTTGCTAAAATTTTTCTCAGTATGGAAATCAATCTTCCCTTCTTGACTAGAGCATAAAGGCTGAGATTTATAAAGCCTTTTAAGGTGCCTCTAAAATTAATGGGAATTGGATGTCCTCATTACCTACATGCTTTGAAAAACTCAGCCAAAATGCATAAAATGCATAGACAGTGGCTATCGTTAAAACCTCTCCAATTCTGCCTTTGAAAGTGGATAAGGATATCATCATGTTCAAATGATTCCCTGTAAAGGATTTAGCACCGGGAATATTTAGCAAACTCCACAGTGCTCACTGTAAATTACTTTCAAAGGCATGTGCAGAGACTTTATTGGTGCCTGCACAAACAACTGCATGAAGTAATTCTGTGGAGTGAATCTTTGGGGATGAATTGCCAGAACTGCAGTCCTGAAGGAGAGGAATTTATTGTATATCCTAAGTAGCCACATTGTTGCACATTGTTGGGAAAGGTCTGCTGACATGAGGCTGTATATCCTCAGAACTAATTGTGTGCTGGTGTGCAGAGTGCAGCCCAAAGGCATCAGTGCAATGGAGCTGTCCCCACTTGTTCTGTTGAGCATGTTGCCAAAATCATGCCTAGCTCCCCTCCACCTGAAAACCTCAATGAACCATCTCCATTTCACCATTGCCACCCTTGTAGGCAAAAGCCATGTTGTTCTAGATCAGCTTTCCTTCTTAGTCCTTTTTTATCATTTTTCCCTATATTCTGAGTAAAAGAGGCATCCTTGCCAACTTCTTCTTCCCTGGTCTTGACCATGCCTCCTTTCTCACCCCAGCTGGCTGGTAAATAAAAGTGGAACTAAATCCTGTCTCTGAAGTGTTACAGTGAGGGTCATGCAAGCTCCGGGTGAAGTTTTTGCTGCTGCTGCTACCTCGCTAGCAGAACCCAGATGGACTGGTTTATATCTATCTCTGGCTCTGATATCATAAACATAAGCAGTGCAATCACATTCCACAGTGGAGTGCAGATGAGAAAAACCAAAGGAGAAAAGCTTCAGCCTTGTGTAATTTCCATGATTAAAATCAACAGCAATGTTTGACTAATTGGCCCACCAAGGCCCTTGCACTGGCATAATTTGAATAAGCTTAAAAACAGAACAAGGTTAAAAAAACAGCACCAATCACCTACCAACAGGGCTGCACAGTCTCTTCACTGAGTTTGTGTTACAAAAGGCTTGCTTCCCTCTGCAGGAGCCCCACAAAGCCTCCCAAGGTTTTTGGTGGAGTGCCCCACTGAAAAGTGAGACTGAGCATCGTGTTCACTGTCAGCATCACTGGCCACTACACCTCTGAACAGGAGCACTACACCATTAAGGGACTACAAGAAGAGGATGAAAAGACACTTTCTCCTTCTCCTGCTCCATGTCACTGCCTTATCTTCATGCATGTCCTGCACATTTACGTGGAGGCAGGAAAACCAGCAGTTTCCCTGTTTAAATCACTAAAAGCAATATGTGCTACATGACCTCATGCATCATGGAAAATTGGTCACATCCCCATGCACTCATTCACAGGGCAGATGGAGATTTCAAATTAGTTTCAAAGTATTCGAATGAAGTACTGGAAAGGCTGAGGACCAGGTAGATATTTCTTTCAAAACCATTGGTGAGATCTCTATTAAGGTGGTCCTGGGCCATGAGGTAGGCACTAGACTCCCTGTGAGACCTTATCTGGATCTTTCCAGCTCTATCTGATGGAAGTAATAATCCAGAAAACCAAGATTTAGGTGAACTTTGTTATATAACTGTCGCTGAATTCACATTTGGGGCGGCAGGGCAGCGGGTGACAGAAACCACTCTGGCAACTGCTAATTGGTCTTAGTAAGGAGTAAGTCAGAGAGATTGGCCTGGGGCAATGTAATTAGCAAAGTCATTGGCAGCTTATGCCAGCAGTCTAATTTAGAAAGTAATAAATAGTTAAAAACAGCAGTCTCCTGGGGGCAGGAGAACGTATGCACTAGGACAGCTGACACAGTAAAGCAGCTATTGCCCCAGGTGGAACCACCCTGTGTAGGGGCCTAGCTGCCACCAAGGAGCTGACAGTCCCCCTGTCAGAGCAAACATCTGCCCCCTGGGTTCTGAGGTGCTGGTCTAGACTGGAGTAAGGCTGGGGGTCTGATTCATGTGTGTTGTACATCTATATGTTATAGAACGGAATTATTGGAATAAAAAAATCACTTTCCACCCACTAAACACACCTTGCGAAGTAAATGAAGTTTTAGATGGTGCATCACTGAGTGATGTGGGTCTGTCCCTGTGGCCATCCCACCCCGTGTCCTCACTTCAGAGGATTTGACTGTGACTAAAAGTGAGGAGCTGCACAAGAAAAGAGGAACTTCCAGGTTGTGCCTTGCCCAGGCTCATTTCACCGTGCATCCAGAAGGATGAAAACCGGTGGGCATGGGCCCATCTGTCAGCTCACAGAGCTGGGGGCTGCAGGGAGGGGGAAGCAGCAGGGAGGGAATAAAGAGAAGTGAGGAACGGGCTCTGCTCCCAAACACCTTGCTCAGCACAAGGCTTGATGTAATATGCTGCCCATAGATTAACAGTGAATTATTGTCCCCTGCAGCAAAGCTGAAGCAGGGAGGTGTGCAAGAGGCACAGTGTTTCCCAGAGCAGTTCCTGAGATGAGGCAGCTACCCAGCTTCTGCATTGCCCAGAGCAAAGCCTTGAGATGCATAGTAGCCCAAAGTAATGAGCCTGGCTCTGGCAATAAAGCGATTGTGGCAGTAAAGTGAAACAGCCATTATGTACTTGGCAACAGCTCTAGCCTTGAGATAACCTGATTTTTAATTGAGCTGAGGAATGTTTTCATTCTTTCTCAAGTTGCATATTATTTATGGGTACAATGTGTAATAATAAAAATTACATCTCTTGGAAAAAACAATGAGCAGAGAGTCAGCTGGAAGAACACTACACAGCGGGCGTATATTTTCTAGAGAGGTAGTCATCTATTTTAAGTACCATTGTGCTCTGTTTCTCTGTGGTAAACCCGCACAGAAAGCAGCAGAACACTAGCGATGTTTTTGCATGTACAAAGAAACCCTGTTTAAAAGCACAACCTCTAGGCATGTGCTGTAAAGTACCTCACCTCTGAGTTCCATGCACTCGTCTTTTCACAGACCTCTCCCAATCTTTATTCCAGCAAAGATGCTGGTGGAGGGAATGGTCACAGAAGGTACACCCCATGCCACTGCTCTGAAGTGTTGATTCTCAGCAGAGCATCGTCCCTCTCCTCCATAAAGGGAGGAGCAAAAATTGCTCCCAATTTCCTTCCATGCTTCAACATGCTGAGTACCAGCACCACTGACAATTGGGGGAAGGGGGAGGATACAGTGCCTTTATCCATTTTTAATTGCTGGAGACTGTAAAGTTGATCTTCGGGAAATAAATACTTTACTACTTTCCTCTCCCCCTCTCAGCACGCCAGCACATTTGGTTTATCGATGGGCATTTAATAATAACTTTCAATACCGGAATTTTCTCAATTGCTTCTTCAGGTTTTTGCTCCAAACCACTGTGGTTGGATTACTCATGGGAAAAGCTGAGCAAATGGATTTTATGTAGTGTGCGTCTGCATGGAGAGAGAGTGAGAGAGCACAGAACCACTTAAATGATAAATCAAATTTTTTTTTAAGTATTTTTCTTTGTGCAATAACCTTTTATTACAACCCTGCTGGCACAAATAAGCTGTTTAACACTTTGTGCCCTGTTATCCTCTGGTGAACAGCAGAAGCAGGACTGTGCTGCACACATTATCTTAAAAAATGTTTGCAGCCAATAGATCTTGAATTTTAAATGGGAACAGGGCTGCCTACATGTTTGTTAGCCTGACATCTACATGTCTTTGGGCCTAGAAACCAAACATGGGGAGAACTGACTGAGGAAAATAAAAATGAAGGTTGAAAAAGAGAAAGAAAAGGAAAGAATGCTGTACCTATAATGTAAATCTCATGTTTAATTAGGAGGGCTGAAGAATTGTGGCCAGGAAAAACATGTTTCTCTGTAAGTGGTTTTGAATAGCGCTGAAGATGAATATAATAAGGCTGACAAATACACCTTGGAGGGTGACTGCAAGAATAAAATCGATTTATTTAATAATTTAGAAATTGCTTCCAGCCATATCGCCCATTAAAATCTGAAGGCCATTGTATTCTGCATTTCTTTGGTCTTTTTTCTCCACTTTAGTTATGCTCCACCAGCTTTAATAAATAAGTAATACATGGGGGGAAAAACACTTATCTCGAGTGCTTCGCCACAACCCTGTAGGGCTCTTTGATTCTTTCCAACTCTAAATAGATCAAGTCAGGAGCAATCATTTCCCTCGAGAAGAATGATGTTTCAGAGTTAATACTTTAAATATAAGTATGGAAGTCCAAAAATTAAAATTAAAATTGTATTAATGACTGTCAAAGATCAAAGCAGGTAAGCAACATATTAAATGCATATTCTACTTCCCAAAACAAAAGGAAAAATCACTGGGATATGTAAACAGCAGTCAGTAGCCAGATGTTTTTATATAGAATGAGTTAAGGGAAAATGAGGCATAATGAGAGTAAAAATTAATCCATGGACAACATTTTTTATTCTATCACCCATTTTGAAGTTTTCCATTTATAAATGTTTCTGCAGCTCAAGCCTCCTGAGACTTTTCTTCTGGGGGTGTTTTGACCTTACTTGCTACAGATTCTTGTTTTATACTGTGCATTTTAGAAAGAAAATATATTGGACAGTCCTGCTTGTTAATCAATTAAACATTAAGTACTCACCACCTTACTCATGCAAAAGCAAATATGGTCCAGGCACAATTCTTCTGCAACTATTTTATGCAAAATTCATGGTGTGAATTCCATAAACAATTTATAAAGTCAAGAATGAGTTTGATATAGGTGCATATCAGCAATGTAGGCCAACTTCATTTACACTGGGAAGTTAAACAAAAGCACAGAAAATGCCTTTCTGCCCACTTGAGTTTGATGATAAAGCAAGCTGCACGGTCAGAGGGACCTTCCTTGTTTGCTCTGGCAGTTTAATGCTTTCACTTGCAAGACCAATAGAAAAGCTGAACTGTGCTGTAGCAATAGCTATAACAATATTCATTAATTCTTTTCATTCAAGTACTTCCATTTTCCCCTAATATTGTTCATTTTAGCCATTCTAAAACTAAATAAAATGGAGAAAGGCATGAGAAAAGAGCACACACTAGAAGCCACTATAAAAGAACTGGCTGAATGGATGTCTTTCAATTGACGTCGTCAGACTTCAGATAAATAAATGCTAAATTTCGTTAACATGTTCTTACTTTTCCCAAAATACCAACAAAAAGTAGCTTTAGAAAGGGCTTACATAATAGCCCATGTAGTTTTGCTTCAGCAGCTCAGGCAAGGCAGCACTCCCCACCTCAAACTGCTGTTTGGTAAGCCATGAGTGGACATGGGAGCAGAGCCAGCGGTTCTGATCTGTGACAAAATGGATTCAGATGGGAACCAGGTCTGATTACACCCCTTCTCTGAACACCTTGGCTTCTCATTTCCACACCTTGGCGTTCTCAGACAGTCTTCCCATAGCCTTGGTGGCACACGGCATTGTCCACACATGGCTGGGGGAGAAACCAATCTGTCTAGCTGCTTGCCATTATGGCCTGGTGAGTCTAAAAAAGAAGCTGACTCCAGAGATCCCACACCAAAACACTTGCAGCTTTTCTGGCTGCACATGGGCAAAACCCTGCTGACTGGATGAAATGATGCCTGAGTTTCTGGGGCAATTGCCAGAGCATGGGTGAGATTTTCCCACATCAGGAACCCGTGGGTGAGAAGAACAGCGTGAGGGGAGAAAACCAAACACAGCCCCTTTGCATCCTCATCACCCATAAAGAGGCAGACGTGCATCCCTTTAGCACTGGATATTTTCAGCTTCTTTCCTTAAGGCTATGGGCAGGTCTCATCATTCCTGCAGACCTAAGGGGAAGGCGGTGAAGGCTGTAACATGACCTTGATGGCTTAGAGGGCAGGGCAAGGATGTGGATCCAGAGCACTGCTGTGTGGGTAGATGTGACACTCACCCTCAAAGACAGTCCCTCTGGACAGTCTCGCAGTTGCAAGAGCAGATCTTTTTCTCAGATCTTTAGGGGCGCTCTTCAGCCATCTCTAAAAAGACCCCCCATAGCCTCTAGCAGGTCTTGCAGACAGCAACCATTTTAAGGATTTCTTTCATAGAGGACCCCTCAGAACTGGTGCTTAGGGCAGGCCCTGCAGAGTGGAAACCTGGAAACTATCTACTTGTTTTTGTGCTAGGGTCTCATCAGGGAATATAGAGAGCTGATTGCTGGGCAGAGAAACAAAAGCAGGTGATGGGTGGCTTGTGAGCTTCCCTCATCCCCTTTTCCATCTCAGGTAGCTTGCTCCCTTGTCAGGCTTAGCCCAGATAAGCAGTGCAGTAGCTGTGGCCAGCATGGCCAGTGAGCCATATTCCAGCAGCCAGCTTTTCCTATAATCCTTATTATTCCTTACTGCTGAAATGGGGGAGGGGAAGGAGGAGGATTTTGCTGCTTTTTGTGCCTGTGCAGGGCTGTGAGTTCTCTCTTGTCTGCACAGGGGCAGGCTCACTGCTCCTGTGTGTGACCTGCAAGAAACCCAGCAAAAGGTAGAAGGAGGCATTGCTAAAGCAAGCAAGGGACAAAAGTGACGTGGTTGCTGCTGCTGCTGCTGCTACAAAGTTACTAAGGGGAGCCACAAAGCCCCCTGGACATTAGCACTGGAGTGATTAGGAAGCTCAGGGCTCACATTCCCAGCACAGATTGTAAGCCCTCCTCTCCCAAGGCAGACACAAGGCATGGGGGCTCAGTTGGAGGAGGGAGGGGGCTCAGGAAGGAAAGAAGGGGACCAGTCCCTTTCCCAAAAGGATGGAAATGAACTGGAAAGGGGTGAGTGGAGATCAGCATGGGCAGACTGTGGGGGTTTTGGGGTTTGTTTCTTTCTTGTTATAAAGTTTGCCCCTCCCCTCAGGATATTCTTTTTTTTTTAAGTTTTATTCATGAGTTGTTAACCGTTTTGTTTAGCAAATCGGTTTATCCCAATGACCTTTCCCTGCTTTAATTTTCGAGATGGCAGATGGCTCTAAAGAAATCCCCCTTAAATGCAGAACCAGACCCAGCCTGTTTTTTCACACACTGGACCTGCATCAACATGCCAAGCACAGCTCCAGAAAAAAGGACAAAGTCCCCAAGAAAGAAACAGGGAGGGAGAAGGAGGGGGAAGGGAAGAGAGAGAGAGACTAGACAGAGCCCAGGTTGACTATTTTCTGCATTGTTAATTGTCTGGTTTTTCTCTCTGGTGCTGTTTGCATCCCCGCACCACTACTCTCTGCTCAGAGGCAACAAGCTCCATGGAGGATGTCATGTAGGATAGGTATCCCAAGGTGCATGTTGCAAGAGGTTGATGTCAGAAGGAAGAGAAACAGATGGGAGTGAGGGATCTGTGCAGGAATGAAAGGCAGGAATGCAGAAAGCAGAGGCAATGCTGAACCAAGCTGAGCAGCTGCACTGGTATGAAAATACAAAATGGGAACAGAGGGTTGGAAGGAAGTACAGAAAAAAGCAGCCTGAAGCCCTAGCACCCTGAACTGCCAGCTCAGCTTCCTGATGACTCCTCATCTACCACCCATGTAAAGGGCAAAAGGGCTTTCCAAAGGTAATTTATCACAACCTTTGTAGAAGATCATAGTGCCAGTTACCCTTTCTCAACACATTTTAAGTTTTAACCCACTCAATTGTTATGGATGAATAAGTGAAGCATCTTCAAGAGACATCATTTATCTCTTCCCCATCTCTTTTTAAGACAAACTGGTATGAATTGTCCCATCTGATATCTTTCTTGACTGATAGTAATACCACCTGGAGATGACAAATTCCAAGAAGTGATTGTGTTCATTTTTGCTCACCATCAGATGGCTCTGGTTCTCTGGTTGAAAATGTGGTCAGAACAGCAACTGTTTAAAAAAAAATTAGGAAATGCATTCAGGTTCTGCAACACTGGATTCCTCCCCAACCATTTTAAGCTTATGCTTAAAATGAGAGATCCTGAGCAGGGCTTGCAAATGGCAGCGTGAGCTCCTGACTCAAACCAATTCATTCCAGTCTCCAGAGGGGCTGTCCAAATACAGTTCTGCTAACCATTTAATCCCATGTTTCATTTCAAGTATTTAAGTGAACCCTATTGCCTTTCTTGTCTGGCTTCAGTCACTTTGAGGGGGAAAATTGAGTGGATATAGCCGCAGCATGTGACATGTCATAGTCCATCACACCAAAAAATGAGAGGGGGGAAGGGACAATGCCCTACCTCTTCCCTCTCTTTCATTAAACTCTATGGAATTCCGTGGAGAAACACATGTAAGTGCTCTCCTGGTCCAATTACTACCAATAATAAGCCTATAGCCCATAGCCAAGGTATTATAATTGGACTACATCACAGGTTGCTACTTTCTGTGTTGCACTGTTAAGAGGTTGCGTAAGATACCAAGAGCTACAGGCAGGATCTTTTTTACCTTTATAAAGGTGTATGTTATGCCTGGAAAATGCAAATTGCTACAATCTTAAACTTGTTGTGGAGTCTCTTGGCTTCTGTTCATTCTGCATGGTTTGTTTTTCACTTGGCTTTTCCAAGTTCTGTCCTGAGACCAGAGAGACAGTTGAGGAAGACAAAAGGGCCCCAACTGCATCAAAGTCTAAAGGCAGCCCTAAGTCATTAGGGAAGAATCTCATGGATGAATCTGTAAGTGCCACAGTCACACGGATCAGTCCTAACCCACACACAGCAAGGGAACTATTTCTGGTTTGAGGGGTGCAAGGTACTCCTCCAGCACAGCAAATCCAACTGTCCCCAGCTACTTGCTGCAAGTGGTGCCCAATAGATGTAAATAAAGTGACCACAGTAATGTGCCCTCAACAATTCAAAGTTCTAGCACTACTGAAGAGCAGAACCAGGCTGTTGACTTCACTGTTTGGTCTCATGTCTACCTTCATGTGAGCTGTTTGCCTAGCTCAAAACACACCCCAGCCCAGCTACTGTTAGAGACAAGTGACCAATTTTCCTCAAATTACTTACCTGCGGGGCACAGGTTAGGTTTTTTAGATTTTGCTTATTCCCCAAATGGATTGTGATTTCGTCAAGTGCTTTCACTCAAACCATTTTTCCCCAGTGTTTGATTTCTGTGTAATGTCAGTTAACCGACAGGGTCCATGATTATTTCTATTCTCTGATGCTGTTCAGAGTCTGGAGGTCTATCAAACCACTGTGGCTTCCATTCACTCAAGGAGAGGTAGCAGCAAAACAGCATTTGGAGATTTTATAAAATATTAAACCTCCTGTTTTCTAGGCCACACAGTCCTTGCCGGAGGCAGCATTCATATAAAAAGTTAAGCTATTACAAGATTTATTGCCTGGATGCAAAGGAGCACACAAAATTGAAGTCTATGTCTCAGTCAGTTGGAAAGCAAACAGATATTCCTTCTAAGGTGCCCTGAACTGGGCTGGAGACAGGCAACCAGACAGTGGCCCAGTGCAGATCAGCTTGTGCTGAAATAAAAGCACCAGCCTGGAAGTATCTGTGCTGTATAAAATCATTTGTTAAAGAGGACACAGCCAGAGACAACGTACACAGTGCAGCTTCATCAGTGCAAGGGTTTGTCATCACCAGCACACCATCAGTCACTAGCATGAGGGATCCTGACAGTGGGTGCAAACAGCTGGCTGTGGAGGAACCTTCAGGACATTCATTTAGATTCATTCATAGAGCCTTCAGTCACCATAAGTCTAACCATGCTGTGCTCCAGATGGGCTAAAGATGTGTGGTGTTGGGGAAGGGAAATCACTGCTCTGCCCTCATATGCCAACTGCACTCAACATTGATACATGGACTAATCTTCCCAGGGGTGCCTAAGAAAGATGTACACTTCTAAGATCTAATGCTTTATTTCTTCTCTGAGCTGCTCAGTGTCCCCAGATTGACAGATGATTTATTTTCATTACATTCATGTGAGGAATATGGTTTAGCAGGAGCTCAGAATCAAGAGGACCATTTCCAAGTGGTTTTATGAAGACATATGGAAGCCAGGTCCCTCTATATCCCTGATGAGAGTTCTTCTATCCTAACTATTGCACATTAGCTTTCTGCCTCCAAAGTGGTAATTCTCCAGTGCTTGACAAAGCTTTCAACTCAACACTGCAGGGAAGCAGCAGCGTGGTGAATCTGCTCTGCCACCTGTCTCAAACTGAATATTGTAAGATGAACTGTGTGCTCTGAAGAACAGAAGTAGTCTTCATTGGTCATACCCCACCCCCCTCACTGGAAAGCCTTTGCCTCCAGCAAAGATTTGGTATGCATCCTGGAGCAAGTTTTATCCATCACAAGTGTCATGGTCCCTTGTATACACAGAGCCAAAATATTCACTAGTTGCAGCAGGAGGAGTATTCCTGTATTTACATGCACACACACACTCAGACATACAACAGTGGCAGTACTTTTTCAAGCCAAAGAAACATCTAATGCCATTTCCAACCTTGATTTAGCAATAAATCCCCACAGAATCATAGGCTTAAGCTGGAAGAAACCTCTGGGGTCACCTCATCCAACCAACATCCCAGAGTTTAATGCTGAAAACAATCACCAGCTTCAACCTCCACTGCAACCAGGCTGTTTCCCCTGACATTGAGATGACAAGCCACTAAATCCAGCTGGGAGGGTATGTTCTGACTCCAAAACCTCCAAATGTTTACAGCTCTGCTCGCTGAAGAGAAAAAGAAGCTCTTTGTTCTTCTTTTCTTACCCTATTTGTAGAACACACCTTTTCTCTCTTTGCATTGTCAGCCACATAACTGGGTAGTATGACCTCAGAGATGTTCTACAGTGATGACCCAAAATTCAACAATATCACAGACAGTTGACATCTGTGTTTGTCTGTCAGTGACCAGAGAGTCATGAAATAGTTTAGGTTTGAAGGGATCTCTAAAGTTCATCTAGTCCAATTCCCCTGCAATTATCAGAGACATTTTCAACTAGATCAGTTTGCTCAGAGCCATATCCAACCTGATCTTTTATGTTTCCAGTGATGGAACATCTACCATTTCTCTGGACAGCCTATGACAGTGTTTCACCACTCCCATTGTAAAAAATTTCTTCCTTATATTTCCTCTAAATCGACCCTCTTATAATTTAAAGCCATTACCCATTACCCCTTGTCCTGTTGCAGCAGTCCCCGCTAAAATGTTTGTCCCTGTCATCCTTATAAGCTCCCTTTAGATACTGAAAGGCCACAATAAAGTTTCCCCAGGTCCTTATCTTGTCTGGGGTGAACAGCCTCCATTCTCCCAGCCTGTATTCATAGCAGAGGTAGTCCCTCTGATCATTTTTATGACCCTCCTCCAGGCCCACTCCAGCAGGTCCATGTCCTTCCTGTATGGAGGATACCAGAGCTGGATGCAGCACTGCAGGTGGGGTCTCACCAGAGCAGAGCAGAGGGGTAGAATCCCCTCCCTTGCCCTCCTGGCCACAGTGCTTTTGTTGCAGCCCTGCAGGACAGATTTGGCTTTCTGGGCTGCAGGCTCACATTGCCAGGTTGTGTCCAGTTTTTCATCATCAGCATCTCCAAGTCCTTGTTGGTAGGGCTGGTCTCAATCCATTCATCCCCCAGCCTGTGCTCCTACCAGGGGTTGCCCTGACCCAGGTGCAGCACCTTGCACTTGGTCTTGTTAAAATTCTTGCGGTTTCCATGGCCCCATTTCTCCAACCTGTCCACCTGGCATCCCATCCCTCAGGCATGTTAACTGCACCACTCAGCTTTGTGTCATCTGCAAACCTGCTGGGGGTACACCCCATCCCACTGCCTATGCCACAGATAAAGATATTAACAGCACTGGTTCCACTACAAACCCTGGGGGACACCATTTGTCACAAATGACCCTCTGGACACTGAACTGGTGGCATCTATCCTATGGATGAGACCATTCAACTAATTCCTTGTCCACTCACCAGTGCACCCATCAAATCTGTATAACTCCAATTTGGAGAGAAGGATGTTGTGGGAGATCATGTCAAAGACCTTACAGAAATCCAGACAGAACACATAACAAAGCACAGGTAAAGGTTTAAAATGGTTCCTGGATCATGAAAAGTAAGCTATTCCCATTTTCCTTATTTTTAAAGAAGTGTGCACTGTGCACAATAAAGAAGTGCAGTTCATTATAATCAATTTAAAAAATAGGAAAAAAAACAAAAATAGGATTAATAACAAAACTCATATGTACCAGGGAAAAATGTATGCTGCCTTGGCAGCATAAATTTAAATTCACTGCTGCAGTCCTCTCTGTCACATCAGTTGACTGCCTTCTTGGGAAATGTTTATGTGACTAAGGGTCAGGATCAGGCCCAATATAAATAATAATATGATCACTTAGAGGGAGCTTTACATCTGTACAAACACTGTCTAATGAATTCCTGATGGAGTTCTGCTGTTGACTAAGGAAATCATGTGAGAACCTCCACAATAAGTGAAGCAGCAACACATTTTGGATCAAAGAAAATTGCACAGAAACTCAAATTAATATACATAGGGCTGCAGTCATTCTTGGCATATTTCCTCTGAAGTCATTTAGACCCTCTTTAGGCACTGCCACTATTTACCTTATAGAAAAAAAAATCGTGGCCTTTGATTTGAAAGACCTTCAGCCTTTGATATCAGAGCTCTCATGTTTAACCAAGAGGACAGTCTTCAGGAGGAAGAGGGTGATATGTGCAGACTTCAGCTCCATGCAGCAGGAACTCTTTATTGCAGAGTAACCTTTTCATTTTGCTGTTGTGCAGTGTGAGCACAGCAAGGTCCGCATCCATGCCAAAGATTCCAAGGCACTCAGGAACACAAACAACTAGCAACAGTCCAAATTTAACCAGGGTATGACCATGCTGAAACCAACACCAAATGCTGTTGCTGGATGCTCTTCTTGCAGTGAATCTCTATGGAAAGTGCCTGCATTTCTACATAGCTTTCAGGAACTACAGCATTCCCTGTAACTGCAGCAGCTGTTGTGTTGAGACACCTCCACCAGACTCTCTTCTGGCTGTCTTCACCTCCAGCCACATGCATAAGACCAGATAAAGGCACAATGAGTATTTTCAGAGTCGGACCATAAAGGACAAGTGTCCTGTCAGTTTACCTGCTAGATGTCATCAAATACTTTGCCCTGCTTTTTTACATCCTCCCATGTCCTCTAACTTAGATTCCAACAACTACCTTATCATATCCTTAAAACCCACTGAAAGATAATTTACTAAAATTAACCACTGCCCACATACTGTGGCTTTTAGACCAACAACTGATGTTTAGACACCCAAACATAGGGTGGTATAAACTGGTGTTCAGTCTATCTTAATTCCTGATGCCAACCTTCAGTGCTGACCAGTTTTTGATCCTCCAGAGTACAAGGCCATTCGGTCTGTAACTCTGGCATGCAGGAGGAGTCTCACCAGTTGGCATGGAGACCTCTTGGCTGGAAGATTCAGCGCTGCAGAAGAGGGCCCTGCAGAAATGGCAAGAGGAAGAGTGGAGATCCATAAAGCCAGAGTCAGCATGCACCAAAAAGAATGGTGAGGGTAAACACATGGATGAGTTGTGCTGTAATCAAATGAAACCTGCACCCCCAGTGATGCAAAAGTGTTGAGTGATGAGATCTAATCAGCAGAGCCCATTGCATACGGATCCAGCCTGTAAGGATATAAATATATGGATGAACTGCTAGCCTTGGAACAAGTTAAAGGGAAGTAGATGCTGCAGTTACAGATCAAAGCAGCAGAAAACTCCTGACATTTTTTTTTTAAACAGAGAACTTCAACCACTGTCCAGTAAACCGGTCAAACTGCCTGCAGGGAGAAAATTTATAGAAATGATTTCTCACTACTTTAATGCTCTAAAATTAGCATTTCCAGGAAATAAGCGTGTCAGGAGGAGTGATTATTCTTGGCATAGAGTTAAACACAGTAGATAATGTTACCTGAACCACTCTTACTGGCTGCAAAATAACTAAAACATGTCCAAGGGGTTAGTTTGGTACCAAAAAAGGACCTGCTAACAGCATATTTGAAAACAAAAAACATGTCAGCAAATGAACAGGAAAATATCCTGAAGGTTTAAAGGAAGGAAATTAAATCCTAGGAGGTAGCAAGAATACATCTTTTCATGAGATTGATAAGAAAATCTCCAAGGCATGTATATTGCTGAACATAAAAATAAAATTTGAAAAAAAAGGATGAAACACAAAAACAAGAAACTAATGAACACAGCTGCCTGGCTTGGCTCGAGGGCCTCTTTGAACCAGTTAGAAGCCCTTCAGCACTTGGAAATCCGACCAAACTGATGCCAATAACAAGAAGGATGAAGTACAGCAAGGGAGAGGTAAGCAGTGAAAGAAAGAGGCTGAAAGGTTTTCCCAGAGAAGCTGTACCTAAAATTCACAGAAGCTGCTTATAAACAAGAACTCAGTGGGGGAAAATGCAGTGTCTGTTGGATTGCTAGGGATTACAGGAAGTGATTGTTAGGCAGAGACAGAGAAAGCAGGAGCCATACAAGGGATCTCTACATTATAACATGGCTGTTTCTCTTCATACTTTTAGCATTTCAAGGAACAGCCTTTTACTGTCGTATTTTAAATGGCTTTACAGATTACCTGCCCATCTCCAAACACTTCGGTAAAGTTTACAGAAACCAGTTATAAGTTATTTTTATGATTGTTGCATGCACATATTTCCAAGCAACTAAATAATTACCATCATGTTTCAATGCAGAATATTTTTTTGCAATCTCAAAACATAATGGCACCAGACACACTGAATAGAGAAGCATATTTTTGATTATGTCTTGGTAATAATTGCCTTCACTGCTTCATATGAATTGAATATTTAAAATATCCTCATAAAAATAGCAATCCTTTAATAGGTATTATCCTCTTCCATAATGGAAGTACAGGTCATAGAACACCTTCCTTTCCTCATTATTGATGCTGCTAGAAACCAGGTTGATAACTTCATTGTCACTGCAACATTTCTGAAATATTTTACAGGTGTCTAAAAATGCAGATATTAACCCCTCCCTTAAGCAATTGCTCACCAGCATATGACTGAGAACCCTCTCTCTAAGAACTCCAGATAAGATGTTTGGCTTGAAATAAAAGAGTTTTTCCAGTTTCTCGGTAAGAGAGAAAAAGAGAGTTCTTTATCGAAAGCATATTAACATATTTTGCCTCATTAATAACTTCACTGCAGCATTAATTTGCTTAATTATTGCACTTAGAATTCAACATGGTAGCTAATTAATTCAAAGGCTGGGGAAAAAAAATAAAATCATAACACATACACACAGAGCACTGTTTTGGGATCATGGGAGCACACTTTTTGGGAAAATCTTTTTTTGTTTGTTTGGTTTTTTTTGTTCTATTTCATGAAACACTAAGTCTGTGGATACAGTAAGTAAAAGTTATCTTTTTAATTATTTATTTTAATACATTTTCCCAGGTTTTCCCATTTAGTCTTCTCTCCTCGTGAATCTTCCTATAACAAATGGAGTTAATGCACCTCAACAGTCTGCTATTGGGACTTCTGACTCCATTACCCACTTTTAAGATCTTGTTTGCTTCCTCTGCAAATCTTTCTGTCTATTTTACTGACAAAGGTCAAAAGGTACACTAAATTCGTAGGAGGTCATTTGAAAACAAGAGCTCACTTCTGTCCAAACAGCCTCAAAAGGGACAAAAAACACATCCAACACCAAAACACCAATCTCCATTTCCTTAAATCCTTCATTGTAGTTGAAATATAAAATCTCGTGGTATATGGGTCATGTGTAAAATTCTCAACATCAGAATTAGGAATGATATTCCAGTATAGCATCTTCTAAACTGCTTGCTTATCAGTTTTACCACAAGACAAAACCACCAGAAACCAGTAGATGCTCCAGGCTACTCTGAGCTGTCTCTCAGATGATGCTACAAAAGCTGCCCAGTAACTCAGAGGATTCTCACTGGGCTGCTACAGTGGTGCTCACAGAGGCATGCGGTCCATAGCTGTGTTAACAGAAAATCTCAACTGAATACAACTACATCAGAAAATAACTGTTTCCATCCCTGCTACCCTGCCTGAAGAAAATAGTTCCATATTGGTAACATGCTGGTATCATTGGGCTGATAACCATGCCCGGGTTGCTGGGGCAGCTCCCCTCCCACTGCAGGCACTTTTCTGCTTCAGTCTCTTGTTGTCCTCATCCTTTTGTATTTTGTCATGTACCAGCTTGGTGACACCACAGAGGATTTCAAGGTGCTGGCCTCATCTGCCCACACTTTGATTCTCTTGGGTTGTTTGCATTTATTTAACAAGCTTGCTTACCATCACCTGTACTTTTTAATGAGAGATAACAGGAATGGGGATCTACTGAATCTGCTGAAGGTAACTTGGATCTTTTGAAGCCTGGTATTGTAGCCGATGTTAGATTGCAAAAGTGTTGTGTTTAATGAGTCTCTCTGCTGCACTGGCAATATTTACATAAGGATCAGAGCAGTCCACTGGTGTAAGGGTAATTTGAATGGGTTTTGTGCCCCATTCAACAGCTATTTAGCCTTGGAAGTAACTAAATTCAGTAGTCATTCTCTTTCCAGTTGAAAACATTCTCTCTTCTATGGAAAACATTCTAAAAAATTCAGAGTTCTGGTTCTTGGAAAGCCTAGATCTACTCCAGGTGTAGGGAGCTCAGCCATACAGACTAACAAGATGCAGGCAAAATATACAACAAACTAAGTTCCCTGTGCAGCTCTCTCCAAGACTATCAAAGCACACCTAACACTGATGCAGTCCCAGTGCTCACAAAATGCACCCTCAGGCATCCTACTTTTAAAAAACATCTGCAAAAGGAGATGATGAGTGTGGTATACCCTTCATCTATTGAATAGCTTAAAGGAGCTTTTACAGAGGGTCACACAATTATCTTGTCTCTCACAATTCCTGTTCCCTCTTCCAAACCTTCTCCCTGGAATCATGCCTAAGGTTTGTTGTTTTTTTCCTGCAATGTTCCTCCCCACCTCATAAGCCCATCACCTGGTGGTTGTGACCTACATATTCAAACCCTTTCCATGAAAGCAGAGAACAAATCTGGGTCTATAACTTGGATAATTGTCATAACCAGGAGGCCACATGCAAGAGACAGATCCTTCATCATGTTCCAGATGTCTCTTGCAGAAAAATAAAGATACTTGTTCCATCCTTTAAGAAAAATAAAAATTGTTGTTTGAAAAGGTAATTGAGGTGAGACCTGCTCCTTTACTGCAGCCAGGAGGGGCATTTGGAGCTGCAGGCTGGCAGGGTTTTGAACTTGGCAGCCCTTTGCCACCCATTCCCAGCTCACAGGTCTGGTCAGCCCTGCATATGGCCATGGAAATCCCTCTGAGAAGCCAAGCCCATGTTTGAGAGCTTCAGCTTGGCAAAAGAAAGATGGCAGCAGACCAGCCACATGGGATTGGAGCACTTCTTCCAGATCTTGCCTCTGGTTTTTGGGTATTGCAGTGCCCTGGGCTGGAAATTCTGTAGCATTCAGTGTCACATTCATTACAAAAATGATGTTTCTAAATTAAACATGAGGATGAATAATGACAGCACACACACTGTTATTTATCTGACTTTTAAAATCATTTTGCATATCTTATATATCAGACCACTTCAAAAACAGAATGAACCATAATTTTTTGTGCAGCTAACTCAATCTGCATCACCAGATTTTCCAATTCCTTCTGTGGGATAACCTGGTATCCAGGAAAAAATGGGGTTAATTTGGTACTACCTGGATGTCCCTGCTAAGAAGTAAGCAGCAAAAAGAGACAGTTTTGCCATTGAAATGTTAACTTTTCTTTGCTGCATTGGTCCAGTTTGTGAATGAAGCTGATCAAATCACTTTAGATCAAAACTATGGCTTGAGGCTGCCTACAGTCACTTATGGATAGTCTGCTTTTGGGGCATCTTCCTTTTCTGCTGCTTCTCAGGAAAGCTAATTCCCTGGTCACAGTTCTGTGCCAAGCTATAGCATCCCCAGCAAGTTCTTTATCAGGGGAATTACAGACTGGACACCCAGAGCCAGCAGAGAGCCAAAGCTGAGCTGAATTAGCAAAAGAGTTATTTAAGGAAACATGTCTAGCATCTGTTTTATCGAGCGTATGTACTCTGCTCATTGCTGTGCACCATTAAGACTTCATGCAGAGATCATAAGGCACACATGAGCACTGCAGAAGCTCTGAGATTGCTATTTTTTTTTCCTTCTTTACTTTGCCTCATCAAGATTTCATTCAGGATCACTCTAGCCTAAAATTACCCCAGTAGTAAAACTAAAATCCCCCTGATAATGATCTGAAGGACAAGGAGGCATCAAATACAGAGGGAATTTTCAGAATGACTAATACACATGGAGGATGTGACCTTATTTCAGCTACAGGAGTCTGGCTAAGTGAGGACAGATGCACTACGTTATACATGAAAACACATGTTTAACCACTGTTAGTAATGACAGGATCTAACAAGACAGGATACTCTGTCCTCTGGCTGTGCTGATACTAGCAGGAGGATGTCCCAAGTCAGCTTGCCTTCCCACAGACTGAGGGGGAGAACACACTGGGAGAACAGCCACCCCTTCCACCATCCCATGTTCTTTGGATAGCCATTTTCAGGAGCACCTTCACCAAACACAGAGCCTCCTCCCCACCCTACCATTCGTGATGGGTGGGACAGATGAAAACCTGTGGAGCAGTCCTCTGCCACATGCTCCTGGTCCCTGGCTCTGCACACTGGGAGAACGAGGCAAGGAGCCATTCTCCAGGCTATTCCCAGACTAAAGCATCCCAGCTACATTATGTGGAGTTTGAACCAGAAAGGAAGAAACAACCCTGCTCAAGCATTGAACTCACTGCCTTATTTCTGGTGCTGACCCCCCAAAAGGCACACAGGCCAGGAGGTTAATCTAAAATAACAAGAATGTTCAGAAGCTGGCAGCTGGATCTCCTCAGGGTTCACAGGGGCTGATCAGCCACTCGTTGCTTTCATTATCTGGATTACAATAAAAAGAGAGAAAAGAGGCTAAGAGGCAGTCACTTCCCTGCAGACTTCTTGCCCAGATGTTAAACCAGCTGGCTACGAATCCCACACAGAGGCTTTGCTGCCAAAGCCAGAGTTGACAGCAGAAGATGGAAATATAGCCTCTACCTTTTCCTCTTCTGAAAAAACAGATCAAATTATCTGTATCACAGCCTGAATCTGCCACAGCAGGTGCCACCTGGGATACTGCTCTGCAGAGTCACACATCCCCATTGGTACGATGTCCCTCAGGGTTTGGAGACGATCTTTGCCACATGCACCATCTCTTGCCAGTGGGCCTGGAAGGGCAGTTCCAGGAGGATCACAAGCTGTGGGACCATGGGCCCCACACTTTGCATTGCTTTTGCCTGGAACCTCTGCAGCTCCATTTCTATATGACTTCACAACATCTTGCACTCCACAGCCCTGCTTCAAGCTGTCACAGTGACCCTCCTCCTAAGATTTTTCTGTTAAATCTTCACCTTCCCATTTGTCCAGCACATGTTTCATGTTTGTTTTTAAAGTACACTGGTCATGAGAAATGCACTTAGTCCACCAGGCAGGGCAGGAGAGGTAGCTCAAACAGACACCTGCAGTGGAGAGAGAATAGTTCTGACTTCTGGTAATTCATCATATTCTTGGCCATATGCAGGGAATTCAGCAGATCCTCCTTAGGAAAACTCCCTTGTGTCTCTGAACTGAAGGGCTGGCACTCTGCACCCTGTTCAGCCGCAAAATGCTGGCTTTCATAACAGGTAAATAAAAACATTATTGCCAAATGCTTCTCCCTTCTTGTTTCAAAAAAAACCTCAGCAGTCTGTTGATAAAAGAATTTGATTTACATAACTATCAACAATCAACCTGATAACACAGAGCAGTCAACACCGATAAGCAGAAATTGGGACATTTACCAGTTTGAGCATGCTTAAAATCTGGTGTTGTCTCTTTAAAAACAATGAAAAACCATTCTGGATAAAATCTTTCAGAATGTTTTATTTCCTCAAGAGAACAGATCTCTGTTCTTGAAAAAAAAGACTCTCTAATATTAAAATATACTTAACCTGATAGAACAGAACGTCTCCTTTGAAGTTGCTTCAATCTTTTTAAATATCTAAAGGACCTAACCCACACAGGGCTTGCACGTTTTCAGCTTGAAAAAAAAAAATCAAAGCTTTCTCCCCTTTTTTCCCCCATGTACACTCGCTTGCCAATTATGGGAATTAGAAAAAAAAAATCAGTGTATGAAAGAGGTAGAGCTTTTTACACTTTTGTAATTATGCACAGGATTTAATCATTTGGGGAGAGGGACTGCTTGGGGGGAGAGAAGAGTTTTATTCCAAGGCACTTTCATCCTGGACCAAGTGTCAGCCACCAGGTGATTTTTCACAGGGCTCACCATGCTGCTCTGCTTAACAGCTCATCTCCGATTTGCTCGAACGATCAACAGCTCCTCATCTTCTTTATTAGTCTCTCTGTTTATCCGCCCAGCAATGAGCTCCAGCTCCCGCAGCCAGAGAACAAGCCAAGAATAGCCAGATCCAGAGCTGTGAAAGATATTCTTCCAGCATCATCTGGCTCCTTGGCAGAGTCTGCAGGCAGCTGTACTCACAGCCCTGTCCCTGCCGCTGGGTATGTCATGTGGCCATGCCATAGTGGTGCTGGCTGAGTATCTCTGTCCTCCTGGACACAATTTTCCTTTGATTCACCTTGAATTCCAGAAACTCATTGTATGACCCTTGTCTCAGATTTGATAAATAAGGGCTTGCTTTTTTATTTTCTTTTTTTTTCTTTCTTTTTTTTGTTTTTTAATGGCTGCCCATAAAAAATAACCAACACCTCTTGTTTCTGCTGTCATACTTTATAAATCTACTTGCTGCCTTTCAGGACCATTCCCTTTGCCGTACAGGGCGTACTTCAGTGGCACTTTTTCACAGCACACGAGCAGGATCTTTTCCAGCTGATTTGTAGCACAGGGGCTGGACTTCTTCACTGAGAGATAAACAAAAAGACTGAAAAAAGAGGCATGGAGCAGAGGACAGGAGGGCTACCTCACAGCTGCTCTGGAGATTAGACCTACATTAATCAATCCATGATTTTCAAAATATATTTACCTCTTTTTTCTTTTTTTATCAGGAAAGCACACCAAAAAATTAAAGTAAGCAAAATATTATTCCTGATCTGGAGGATGCAATCCCATACAGCTATTGCTTTGTGCTTTTCACTTCCTTCTTTCTTTCTTCCTCCTTTTCTTCCTTTCACAAGAAAGACCAGTAAAAGCTCTGTGTATATTAGATACAAGCCTCATCTATAAAAATACTGTCATAAAATATTACTCATATCACACTGTTGCACAGTCAAATTTCATAGGAAACAAAGCATTACGTGCAACATAAATTACATCAGCATTACAACTTGGGCATAAATTATCTGAACTAAACAAAATCTGACCTTGTTTCTACTAGTTTGGTCAGTGTCTCCGTTTTAGATGCTGCAGGTCATCCTTAAACATAAGTTTGTCCTTTCAGTTGATTTTTACATTTAAATTGATTTAATAAATCATGACATAACAAGCATTAGAATATAAGCATTTTATACCTAAGGAACTAGCAGTCTGTCATCTTCATCAGTAGATGTGACACAGCTGAACATTTGAATCAAAAAAAAGAGAATATTTCCATGGACTGCAACTGATGCAATTGCATACAGGCATTTATTTGTCTGCTTAAAGTTTCAAGCCCAATAGTTTTTTCCTTTCTTATTGTATTTGTCTAAATCCAATTGTGAGTTCTTCAGGGCAGCAATCTGTCTCCTCATATGTTCGTAAAGCTCCATGTACACCTATGGCACTCTGTAATAAGTAATTTCTCATCTGTTTATGATTAGAGAGGGATTTCAGGTGAAATATTGCAAATTGAAATAGACAGGCGATGAGGACAGCTCACATCCTTGGGTCGGACATGGTCTTCAGCACAGGATGGCAGCCAACATGCTATGCACAGTTTGAGCTTGCCCACGTGCAGCTCTAAATGCATTTTGAGAGCCACCCTACAACCATCCCCCATGCCCTGACACCATGCCCTTAGACAACACGTTCTGCAGCATGGGAGCACTCCCCATGAAATGCTTTGTGCTGCCATACACATCTGTTTATGAGGATTTATAAGGATATCTACTGTTCTTTCCAGGGTTACTCTCTGGGAGCAACCAGACATGCTGTGGAGTGATGGGAAAGACAGCGAGTGCACTGTCTCAACAGGAGGTGGAAAGAAAGTGGGACAAGCCACAGAAGGGGGAGCAGAGGGAGAAGGTGAGAATGTATTTTATTAATAGGATCACCTGGTGACTTGCTCAAGGGATGAACACATCCACACCAGTCTGTTCCCCACTTAATGGCAGTTGGTTTGTGCAGGTGATATATCTAACCTGAGAGTCCAGCTGCCTGATGTATGCACAGATGAAGCTCCCAGCATGCTTAGGATTACCATATTTATGATAGCAAGAAGATATGTGATAGCCTTCTGGGAGCAAGCATCAGATCAGGCCTCTGCCTGCACCCCAGGACAGGATGATGCCTATTGGTGGCCATCTTAAAATCCCTCATCTTCCAGAAACTCAGCCCTACACATGCCCTTGCTGCCCCCAAGGACAAGGGCTTTTCCTCAGCCCTTCCCAGTCCAGATTCCTCAGCTTCTCACAAAGTGCCTATACTCAACATTTGTAGTCCCAGACCTCTTAAACCATCTCAGAGCTCAAATTCCCCAGCTACTTTCAGACCTAGCCTCTCCCACTCCAGCTGCTGTCCCCAAAGCAGCATTCTCACCATATTTCTCCCATCACTTTTCCCAACAAGACCTCAGCTCCCCAGGCTTCCCCAAACCCCATAACATTCCCCAACCCTACACCACAGACTTGCCATCTCACAGCTCCCCTCATCCCTCCAGGGTATACCCATATTTCCCCCCTTTCAAATAATCCCACCAAGTCCCTTTACCACCCAGTCCCCCCCACGTGGTCCTCCCCCTCCCACCTCTGCTCACAGCCCAAATTTTCCCATCTCCCCATCTCCCTCTCTATGCAGAGAGCCCTACCTGTCTGCATCCCTGCCATTTTTATCTGTCATGCTGCTGACAGGCCTGACATCCCAATGGGAGCAGACCTCCAGCTTCCAGCTTACCCCACCAGATGAAACTCCACAGCTCCCTTTCCCTGCCCACTTATTCTCCAAGAGTTAGTCTAGAGGAAATTCCCATCCATAAAGACTTCACTGGGATTTTAGGTGTTTGGAAGGGTTTTAGAAAAATAAAATCAGTAGCTTGATTTGTTTCATTTCAGGATTTCAAAAGGACCTAGCAACAGGCTGACCCACTGCCCTCTGTGGAGTGCTGTTTTAATGGCAACACAAGGAGATGTCTTGCCCAAGAATACACACAGAGCCCAAGACCTGAATCTTCAAAGTTCAAGGCACACCTTAACTAAACGGTGCCTGTGCATCATTTTTGACCACCCAAAATCAGTTCTGCACAGCTTTGCTTTAAGGCTCACCTGGGTCTTCAGCCTTTGATCACCTTAGAAGCCTCTTTTCTTCCTCAAAAAGCTGCAGCCTCCAAATAAAGCTTTGCTTCGATTTATTCTCTAAAGCCACATTCCCAAAGCAGCAAAGCAAGAAAGTCCCATGCAGAGGTTTTTTCCTCAAGGCAGGAAGAGCAAAGAAGGTTTACAGCTGCAGGGTAAAGGAGACCAAGAAGGTCACTGCACACCTGGAGGACAGTAACAAAAGAAGTCACCACCTGGGCAGCCAAAGTTTGTAGCTTAATAAGCAATCACTGATCTAAACCTCCATCATGCCAGCTTGTGTCATTACAGGGCAAACAGGACAGGGTTTTCCCTCCACAGACCTATATATTTCCAGGGCTATGACACCCAAGAGAGCTGCACTGGAAGTGCATTGGTAAGACTGCAAAGTCAGGCACTTAAACTAGGAAATATGAGGCCTAAGGTGGTCTTTGCAGCACCAGTCACACTGTGATGCAATCCTTATGTGGCCAGAGAAGTGTCACTTCTCCACCATTCTCCCACTCTGCTCCGCAGACCCAAGAGCTTCAGTGGCGTACTCTGGGTCCTTGCTCCTTGGTCATAATTTCCTCACATCACTCAATCCCTGCTTAGGATGGAAGCAATAATTTACTCATAGACTTTTCTTTGGCCTTCTCTGCTCTTAAATTAGAGTGATTCACAGATGTTAATTATCTTATTTCCATAATGAACCTGTGGAAGGAAGGTGTATCATTAACTCCGCATTACAGCTGGTGAGCTGAGACACAGAGCTGCAAGTTAGTAGATTAATATCTGCTAATTTTGCACACCTAAGCTGAAACACTCAAGGCTGGCTTTCCTTTCACTCTGTGGGACCTGACATTGCAAAATCCATGATGCTTATTCACATCTCCTTGGACTTTAAGGTACAGATCCTGGAAAAGAGTCACTTCACCACCAGGTCTCCTGCAGTTGTGCCCAGAGTTGCAAACCCTAGGTCCATCATACAGACCACGTCCAGACTGAGAAAGCATTGGGCTATCATGGAAGACAAGCATTGGGCTACCATGGCCAACCATTTTAGAAATCAAGAGCATTAGGGATGTTTTGCTAGAGGGTTTTCATGGCTCTTTCCTGATCCCAGACAAATAGTTGGCTCTGTCTCTCAAGTAGCCAGAATACTGATTCAAGTTTGTGGCAGACCAGGAAAAAAGAGGGGAAGGTTACCTGCTTAATCTCTGCTCTACTTAACTCCTACAGGCTGCACCATTTAAAATGTGTAGTTCAGTTTGGTTGAATGCTTACCAAAATGGTACAAGTCACCTGCCTGCATCTTCTTGCAAAAAGTCAAATCCGCAAATGAAACCATGAGAACTCCATAATATGGGGGGCTGGAAATAGGATAAATTTACCCTAGTTTCTGTTCAGGAGATAACTAATGGGTTTCACCTGAAACTTTCTCTTAGAAAGAACTAACAGCCTGAAGTCAACACTGCAAGTATTGTTATCACAGGACATAGCGAGCCCTGAGTGCCTTTCCCCAACAGCGCCTGCTGCCTCTGCCTCCACTACCTTTGCCTGACTCTCTGCTGCCCCTTCCCAGCCCAGCTCTCCCAAGGTTAGACTTACATTGCCACCCACACAACCTGACACCAGTTTCTCACCCTGACTGTTTTATCTGGGTAAGATAGCACAGCAGACCAAATTCTGGGGAGTCACTAATCCAAAATCTTCAATCCAAGCTACAGCTCTCCTATATATACTTGCAGTTCTATATATTTTGTACTTCTTACTGTCCTTATCTCCTGTGGGTCTGCCACAGGTTTCTTACTGGTTAATGGCTTTATCCCCAAGCTGAGCACACAATCTCCAGTCATTAGTGAGCTGCATTTGGATGTGGTATATCATCCTCTTTGCAATGCCAGGGGTGTCTTGCACAAGCCTCCCTCACTCTTTTGATGGACTGCAGACAGCTTGCTCATTAGTTTAGTATCTAATTGCATATCAGTCACACTCTCAAGCTCCTCATTACTTCACTTACACAGCTACAGTAATTAGATTTCACATTTCTTTACACTCTCATGGCATTGTTTTATCCTACTGAGGAGGCACTCATATATAATACACATATATTATAAATTATCTCCTGTAATTATCATATTCATTATAATATATAACACATGCATATACATACATAATGTTGCTGAGGGAAACTCAAACCTCTTCAGTTCTAAATGTTCAGGATGCTCCAAGAGCATCTCCAACTGCTTGTTTGTTAGTTTTAATTTTGGCAAGGCTTCACCCATCTGTGACCCTTCGCTTACAAATCGTGCCTGATTGCATCATTTCCTACTTTTCCCCACCACCATGTACCTCTCTGGAAAAACAAAGCCTTAAGATCTGCTCACTGCAGAGATGCAAATTCTTTTAGGCAGGAAAATGAATTTGATGTTTAGTACAGCAGCAAACAGAAAAGTCGCTTAAGCCGCCAGCCCTTATCTTTTGGGATAACATAGATTTTATGCCTCTTTTTTGGTCTAATTTGATGCATTTCTTTAGCACCTACTCTCTAAGCCTCCAGCTTTTATGTGAGATCATTCCATACATTTATTATGGCACTTAAGAAGTGATAACAATTTATTTAACTTTTCAGAACAGAATTCTGCAGACTTTGGGGGCAGATTATAATTTTTTTCCTGGGGATCACGCATGGAATATGTGTGTCTGTATTTCCAGATGCAAAAACCACAGACACAGGGTAGCAATGTGTGCCTCTTTTTAAGGTGAGTTAAATAAGTGAAGGCGTCAAATGGCTAAACGCAAAAAGGCAAATAGGTAATTCCCCACAAATTTTAAAAGGGCTATATCTTCATGAATATGTCTGCAGAAGTAAACTAAGCAGAGCCAGAGTATGAGCATTTCATTCAGTGCTGTAGATGTAGCCATAGAGACTGCAGTGGTTTCCAAATTGCCTCCTTGTCCTGCTGTGATGCACATTCACAGGTGCAGGAGGGATGGGTGACATTTGAGGACTGACTGGCTAACTCCTAAAGATGGGCAAACATGCCCTTCAGGGCTGTGGTACACCTGTATCCTTCAGCCATGGAAACAGCTCTAGTCCTCTCCACTCTGTCACCAGCTCCAGTGCCAGGTCACACCACCCCAGGCCAACATTCTGCCTCCTCAGCCAGACCCCTTCAGTGAAGCGTATGTGGAGAACGAGCAAATGCCATGCATGAAAGACAAACAGTGAGTACAGAAACATTTCATAGGTCTGGAGGTGCTGCAGAGGTCAAAGAATGGCAGATATGGTCCAAAAAAAAGTCTACCAGTGGCCTCGACAAGCAGTCTGATCTAATCCTGAGCAACGCCCCAAACTCTTGAAATGCAGCAGAATGCAGTAGCCAAAAACCCCAAAGCAAAAATCCCGGAAATGCTCAAGAGCACCCAAACGATTTAAGAATTAGATTTGCCAAACTTCTGAAAAGTTTACCCGTCTTCAGCTCAGTAGGAATATCTAAGGTCTTTCCACCTCTCTTGTAATGGGATGTGTTTGCTCTCCATCCTCCTCTGTACAGCTTTGTGCTGTTTTCCTGCCCTGCTCTGCCTGAAGCTGGCTGCATGTCAGGCAGCAACACCCTGGCAGACATCGAAGATAAAATCCATCACCCAACACATTGGTGGGGGGGGAGCAGAGAGGGGCATTTAACACTGAGCCCTCCTGCACGTTGGAAAGGGAGATGATCCCAAAACCAGGATGAAGGAGAGCAGCCTAATGGAACTCACCACCACTCCCCCCACATCCTTCAGCTGTGGGGTGCTTCTCACTGTGCCAAAATAAAACCTGGTGCTGGGCAGACTCGCAGCCCTGGAAGCAGCCGGCTGAGGGAGGATGTTCGCAGAGTGTGCTCCTGCCCTGGCAGGCGGCCAAGTGCAGCAGCCGCCTGCGTCTGAGCTCTTGCCCTGCTCTCACAGCCTCTTCAGCAGAAGTGACACCAGGCACACTCTTGCTCACAGCCTGCTGCCGCTCAGGAGCTTGGGAGAAGAAGAGACTTAGTCCTTCACAGCTGGGGGCTCTGACTTTGCAAGCTGAGGCACGATTAAGATGGAGGACGAGGGGGGAAGCAGGGGGGAGAAGGAGAGGCGAGATGGAGGAAGGGACTCGTGGCACATGTCTGAGTCCCTGATTCCCTGTCGCGTTCTTCCCCCGTGCTGCCTCTCACTGTAATCCTCCGGGAAACAACCGGGAGCAGACCAGGGCTAGAACTTGCAGGCCCCCTCAGCCTTGGAATCAGAGGCTGTGGCACTGTGCCCAAGCCTATTAACCCCGCTGCAATATTGGGCTAATGAGCTCCAGCATGGCATCACGCTAATGCAACATCTCCGTTTCCAGACCTTAACGAGAATGGCTTCCCAATGTCCCCTCCTATGCCACAGATGTAGCAGCGGAGGGGGTGAGAAATCACATGTGCAGGGTGATACTGAAAACATTAAGACAGCAGAGAAATGGGAAGGCTATTTTTACGGGCATAGTAAAAATATATTGGCATGTATGTAACTACCCCTTGTATAAGGATATGATCTTAGTGGGAAGGGTCTCCAAAACTGTAGGAAGGTGGCAGAGCCCAAAGAGTGACCGGGCCATACTTGTTTAGTGTGGCACTGGGTGGGTGACACTGGCTGGGCAGGGGCAGTGGAAGGACATGCAGAAAGGGACTTTGCACACCAAATAGCCAGGGAGCTGTTTCTCGGAGAAATCAGTGGAGCCCATCACAACCAGCACACATGGGTATTCGCAGAGGACTGTACATCTTTGTGGGAGCTAAGAGGTATATTTCTTCCACCCATTCATCATTTGTAAGAGTCTAAAATTCCAAACAGTCCTTCAAGGAGGAGAGTGTGAACGAGACCCAGGAGGAAACAAGGAGCTGCTGGAGGAAAGCCAAATATATCAGTGCGGACACCTTCAAAGTGCTGTGAAAGACATCCCAGCCAGGCATGTAGCAGCAGCCATGGAGCAGGAGCACCAATTCACAACACCCAGGGAGAGAAGCTGTGCAAGTCCCTTCTTTAACATCCCAGTGATCTGATCAGACCTCAAGCTATGGAGAAGGTAAGCACTTCTCCTCAGACTGGGGACAGACATGAATAACTATTCTGCTACCTGCACTCCCTAAATCCAAAGGCACCAAGGCAAAATAGCCATAAGGGATGTGCATAATAAAGGTAGTTACTTCTAAGGGCATCTCTGATCTAATAACAGTCCTCCTAGTGGGCAAAGACCAGGACTTGGGCTGTCACCTATCCAATGCACTCAACAGTCTGTAGACATGAGGGGTTGAAACTGAGAGATCCTCAAGCCCTCAGTTAAGCTAAAATATGTCCCACTTCCACAGCATTCAATGACAATTGAATACCTAAATATCCCAGACCTTGGTGGGGCTGAGCCTTCCTCCAGATGAGAGAGTTGAGAACTGAACATGAGAACCTGCCTCCTGGTTTAACAGCTTAAAAGCCTCATTTGTCTCTTCTGGGGCAGAAAATGTAGAAGGAAAAGAGAGCTGGAAAGGGGGTGGGCAGTGGGAGGGTGGGTGGAAGAGCAGAAAATGAAAGGGACACTAAGGAGTTAGGTTATGTGGGAACATAAGCTGGGTTAGGAAGCAAAGCCTCGTATTCAGATATCTTGCCATCAAGACAGACCAGGAAACACCCCCAAAAAACCTGCAGTAGCCCCTGGCTGAGGATAACATGGGGAGACCTTTAGGAATGCACTGCCCCAAGGATACCTCCAGGCAGCTCGCACGAGGCCCAGGCCCACGCTCTGTGGGGAATGCAGAAAACTGGTCTTTTGTTTCATGCCCCTTTGTTTTAACCTCTTGTATCAAAGACCCCAGCTGCTACTCCGGGAGAGGCTAGAAATTAATCCAATTAAAAAATAAATTCCCTGTGGAATCAAAATTGCTTGCAGGGTAGGGTGTACGGGGACACAATTTCTTTCTTCTGCAAAACAAACTCCTTCTTCTAACCCACATTTCACAGAGGGGAGACGCAGGCAGGGCAGCATTTGAAGCAAATAAACAAATGATCAGAATGATTTATAACCCTGGTACCAACCCACAGCTCACGGGAAGGTTTGCAGCATGTCTTCTATAGCCGGCATGGCCGGAGACAGAAGCACAATGCCGCATGCTACCCTCCAACACAAACAGCCAGAGAGCAACAAAACCCTTCACTGCTTCGTTCCACTCCTTTGTTTTCCAGGGGTTTTGGTCAGCCTGGGCTTGTGGAGCTTGACAGGTTAACCCACACTTCCTTAGTTTCAGCAGAAGTGATTAAACAGGGGGATTGTTTAGACCCTGAAGCAGAAGGAATTCCTTTGTTTTTGTAGATCACTTCAAGGCAGCCAAGCTGCGGGGATGCCCAAGAAGAAAGAGGCAGGGCCTGAGCATGGAGATGAGATTCCAGGGAGGGAGGGCCATGCCACCACTCAGCAGGCTAAGAGACAAGGGGTGGGGGGACATGTTGCACCTCAACTTCATGTCTGGAGAGAGGGTCAAACAGATCCTCTGGTATGGGGGTGAGCAGGACCAGCTGGAGACCATGCCCAGGCAGCCTGGCTTCTCCTGAGAGGCAGTCATACCACCCCAGGGGTTGTGTCACAAGGGGATCCCATCCCATCACCCCCAGGGTGTGCACTCACTATTCAGTCTGTGTTGAGAGGGCCAGAGAGGGGCACTTTCAGTAGCCAAGGCTTGATACCCTTAAGATCTTCTGGGAACAGGGATGCACACATATTGTGCAACAGGGAAACACAGTGCCCCGTGCTCGCATGAAGCTGCACGCTCTCCCTCAAGGTACATGTGGTCCTGAGATACTAGATGGAAGCTCAGTGGGAGCCTTGCCTTCTCTCACACCTCTAAAACATAAGACCTTCAAGCTTATCTCCATGAGCAGAGATCCCTGGGCAGGATCCCAGGCACCTGTTGCTAGGAGGGAAGCCTTACCCTGTTGCAGTGGGAACACTTAACACCTTGAGACATATGTGGACCTACTGTGCTCTAAGTCATGGGAAAATGCAGTGAAGTGTCATCGCTCAGCTGGAGGACTGAAGAACATGATGAGGTCCTGGGGTTTTGCCACCCCTTGTAAGGTAATAACTGCCTGGGGAGAGGGAAAAGCACCCACAAACCTTATTTCCAAGATCTGAATTAGGGGAAGAAAGAAGTAAATTTAAAGCTGAAAAAGAGAAACCTGGAGTGATTTGTTGGCAATCACTTACTTGACTGATATTGGCAACAGGCTGCTGGTCTAGGAGTGCTCCCCCTCCTTGGGAGCAACACATTACCCAAGATCCCAGGTTCACAGAGGTGTGTGGGGAAGCCTTGCTTTTTCCTTTGCCTGGCACCCATCTCCCGGAGCAGCTTTGATTTCTGTGTCTAAAGAGGTACAGAAAGGAGCTTGGCAGCAGAGATCAGACCTCTGGACACCGCAAAACACCTCCTTCTTTGCACGCTCTGAGTTTCCGCAACAACACTAAGTGCAAGAGAGCTGGTAAATTATTAAAACAACCTTGCAACAGCTCCAGAGAAACCACCAGCGCCTCAGATTCAAAGGAAAGGCTGTGGTGTGAGAATCCCCATTAGTAACAATACGCACAGTTTGCAAGAACATATGTCCCCACATGGAGCAATCAACCAATCTGGGCTGTTTAACCACAATATTTCAAAGAAGTGCTTTTAATGCAGCTGATCCGTATGTTTATTTTGAGCTGTAAAACAGGATTCTTCACTAGCCTTTCAGAACATTTCTGTGGTGGGCTCTACTGGGGAAAAGGCAGAGAGACTGATACATTGGGGTTTTTTAAAATCAAAGTCATGACAGTGGGAAAAGAATAACCCAAGCAGGCAGAAAGTGCATTTGAACTCTAAAACAAAACACACACAAAAAAAAAAAAAAAAAAAAAAGGCATGAGGAGCAAGACCCCACTGTGTCCCTCTTAAAAATGGGTTTGGATAGTAAGCATGTGAGTGGGACTGGGTAGATGGGAAAGGAAAGGATTTCCAAGCCTCCCCTTCTGATTCAGATGCTTGAGCACACATTGAAAATACAGCCCTTTTCACCCTTTTCTCCTGCAAAGTGCGTGGGAGGTGAACACAGGTCCTGGTTTATCGATTGATTGGCTTTTTTGTAAAGAATAAGAGCTCCTCACAGAATAGCCATGCCTTTGCGGGGAGGGGGAGGTGGGGGGAAAGGTCTGGTCTCCTTCCCTGCTCGATCTAATCCTAATTAAAAATAAATTACATGCTGTATGGAACTTGAAATGGCAAAGATAATCCTGTTACACACGAGGGGCCGCCCCGCTGCCCACTGCCCGCTCCCGACCGGCGGCCCCGTTCCCAGGCAGCCCGGTCCCAGTCTCTACACCTCGGAGCTCTGCCCGCCGCGGACCCCGGCCCGGCTCTGGGCGGCCCGGCCCGAAAGCTGCCGGCCCCGCCGGGCGGCCGCCTGCGGAGCTCCCGCGGGCGGGAGAGCAGAGCCCCGCCGAGGCTCGTTCGTATGGAAACCGCGCGTTCGGGGAGCTTTTGTCGGCGGCGGAGCGTGCCCCCCTCCCCGCGCCCCCGCAGCCGGGGCCGAGGCCGAGGCGCGATTTAAATCCCATTTCCATAAGCCGGCGCTGCGGGCAGCCCGCCGCCCCCCGCTCGCGTGCCGCCCCGCGCATCCCGCACAGCCCGGGATGGAGCCCCGGGATGGAGCCCCGGGACGCGACCGCGCTCCGTGCGCCCAGCCGAGCGCTTTCATCCCGGGTCTTCAAAGGAAACCGGCGCGAGGCTGGACCGCACCGTATTCTGTTTGTCACCCTCTTGCTTTAAAATGCGTCTCTTGGGTTCCCTGAGGAGGAGAGGAGAGGAGAGGAGAGGAGAGGAGAGGAGAGGAGAGGAGAGGAGAGGAGAGGAGAGGAGAGGAGAGGAGAGGAGGTTTCCCGGAGAAGCAGTTGCCCCTCAGGACCCCTATCTCCCTCCCCATCAGGTCCTCCCCCTGCGGGCCAGGGCCGGCAGCCGCCCTCCCCACGGCTGCTGAGGCGCTGCGGGGCTGCGAGGCGGCGGCGGGCTCCGCGCAGGGCCTCGGTGCCTTGCGGGGCAGATGGTTTCGTTCCCCCCGGTTCGTGCCAGGTTTCAGCCTCATGCTGTTATTTTGTTCTTCTGGAACGAGACTGGTGTTGCTTCCCAGAGAGGCCCTATTAGGACAAAAAGAAAATCCTGTGAATAGGCGTAACAGGGCACCAGGAGGGATAGGTCTTAAATGTATTTTAATATGAGCAGGGCATTGTGTGTAATTCAGCGCTCATCATCGTTTAGTCAAAGAGTTATGGCAGTGATTGGGAATGAATAGAGGGACATAATGGATACATGTGGCGTTTGCTCATTATATTCAACTTAGTCCAACTCCTCTGTGGAAACTGTTCAACTTTCTCTCCCTTTAGCCTGTCATAGTGAAATAATACAGACATTGGTTCCTCGAATGGGATAGCCTGCCATGCTATTATATTTCTACAGCTAACGAGGGCTTCATAAGCCTTTGATACTGCCTGATCTTTGAAACCTTTCCAAATCTCCTCAAGCTTATGCTAAATCCTATTTGGAACTTTTTTTTTTCTTTTTTTCCTCCTCGCCTGCTAGTGCCCCAGGCTTAAGAAACCCGGGCGGTGACATGCATACTAAAGCATGCGGGGACACCTCCTGAAAGGCGACTTACGGCGCTGATCACAGGCTCTCACGCGAGCGACACACCACTCCGGGCTCAGCTGAATGCCGCCCCCGCCGCTCCCCCGCACCCCGCTAATGCGCGCCGCCCCGCGCCCCCTCCCGCGCGGCACGCCGCGACACGCCGCGACATGCCACGACACGGCGCGACACGCTACGGCACGGCACGGCATGCCACGGCACGGCACGGCACCTGTCCCGACTTGTTGGCAGCATTAACAAACCCCACCGCGCACAGCACTCCGTGCTCCCCGCGCCCGCTCCGCTGCCGCGCCTTGGGAGAGAGGGAAGAGACGGGAGCGGGAGGAAAGGAGGGAGGGAAAAAAATGGGGGGAAAGAAATAGCGACGGTGTAGGGGAAGGAAAAAAAAAAGAAAAAAGGGAAAAAAGAAAAGAACCCCCCCTCCCAGACCCCGCAGAGTTAAAGAAAACAAAGGCGAGCGCCCCCCGACCCCGCTCCCGGCCCGGCCCGGGGCGCGCCGGGAGCCGCCCGCCGCCCGCGCTGCACCGCCTCCCATTGGCTCCGCCACTCGCTCATTTGCATAGCGCCGTCTATGAAAGGCGGCGCGGCGGCGCGGGGGGCGCAGACGGCGGTGGAGCGATCCCGGTGTGTCCTGTCCGAGCCCGCGCTCGTCCCGTCCGCACCGCGCCGTGGGGCTGAGCCCCGCGCCGCTGCCATGAGCCCCCTGCGGCTGCTGGCCGCCGCCTGCCTGCTGGCCCTGTCCCACTGCAAGACGGTGAGGTATCGCACCGACGAGGAGGGCGCGCCGGGCACGGTGATCGGTACTCTGGCCGATGAGATGCCGGTGAAGGCGCCGGGGGAGATGAGCTTTCGCCTGATGCGGCAGTTCAGCAACAGTTCGCTGGTGCGGGTGCGGGAGGAGGACGGGCAGCTGAGCATCGGCGAAGCGGGGCTGGACCGGGAGCGGCTGTGCGGCCAAGCCCCGCAGTGTGTCCTGGCCTTCGACGTGGTGAGCTGCTGGCGGGAGCGCTACCGCCTGGTGCACGTGGAGCTGGAGGTGCGTGACATCAATGACAATGCACCGCGCTTCCCCCATGCCCAGATGGCGCTGGAGGTGTCGGAGAGTGCTGCACCCGGCACACGCCTCCCGCTGGAGGTGGCTGTGGATGAGGACGTGGGCTCCAACTCCATCCAGAGTTTCCAGGTCTCCCTCAACAGCCACTTCGGTGTGGAGGCACAGACACGGGCGGATGGAGCACGCTGTGCCGACCTGGTGCTGCTCCAGGAACTGGACCGGGAGCGCCAGCCCTCCTACACCCTGGAGCTCGTGGCCAAGGATGGTGGCAGCCCAGCACGCTCAGGCACAGCCACCGTGCATGTCCGTGTTCTCGATGCCAATGACAACAGTCCCACCTTTGCCCAGAGCTCAGTCACAGTGGAGTTGCCCGAGGATGCACCACCTGGCTCCCTGCTGCTCGATCTGGATGCTGCTGACCCTGATGAGGGCCCCAATGGTGAGGTGGTCTATGCCTTCAGCAGCCAGGTGCCCCCTGAGGCACGGCGGCTCTTCCGCCTCGACCCGCGCTCAGGCCACCTCACCCTGGAAGCTGCCGTGGACTACGAGCGCACCCGCACCTACGAGCTGGACGTGCGTGCCCAGGACCGCGGGGCCAGCCCCCGTGCTGCCACCTGCACCGTCGTCGTGCGCCTCACCGACGTCAATGACAACGCTCCGCGCATCAGCATCAGCGCCCTCCGTGGCGCAGCCAGCGCGGCCGGCGTGGCCTACGTCAGCGAGGCGGCGGCCACGGAGAGCTTCGTGGCCCTCGTCAGCGCCACGGACCGCGACTCGGGCGCCAACGGGCAGGTGCGCTGCAGCCTCCGTGGGCACGACCACTTCGCCCTGCAGCGGGCCTACGAGGACAGCTACATGATCGTCACCACAGCGGCGCTGGACCGCGAGCGCATCCCCGAGTACAACCTCACCGTGGTGGCTGAGGACCTGGGCTCGCCGCCCTTCAAGACTGTCCGCCAGTACACGGTGCGGGTGAGCGATGAGAATGACAACGCGCCGCTCTTCGCCAAGCCCCTCTACGAGGTGGCTGTGCCAGAGAACAACCCCCCGGGCGCCTACATCACCACCGTGGTGGCTCGTGACCCTGATCTTGGCCACAATGGTAAGGTCACCTACCGGCTCCTGGAGACACAGGTCATGGGGGCCCCCATCTCCACCTACGTCTCGGTGGACCCCGCCACTGGGGCCATCTATGCCCTCAGGACATTCAACTATGAGATCCTCAAGCAGCTGGACCTGAGGATCCAGGCCACTGATGGTGGCTCCCCACAGCTCTCCAGCAGCACTGTTGTCAAAGTGAGAATGGTGGACCAGAATGACAACCCTCCTGTCATCATCCACCCAGTGCTCACCAATGGGACTGTGGAAATCGGTGTGTCCAGCAAGACCTCCCGTGACTCCCTGGTGGCCCAAATCAAAGCTCGAGATGCAGATGATGGGGCCAATGCTGAGCTCACCTTTGCCTTCCTGGAAGAGTCCCAGCAAGACCTCTTCACCATCAACCCAAGTACTGGGGACATTGTGCTGAGGGGTGACCTCTCTGAAGAGCTGGGACAGCTATTCAAGGTCATCCTCACTGTGACAGACAATGGCAGACCTCCCCTGGCCACAACTGCCACAGTCAACTTCCTGGTGACCGCCACTGCTCCATCCAGTATCCAAGACATAGCCAAGCCCAGCTCCTGGGAAGGAAAGGCTTTGCAGTGGGACATCCCTCTGATCGTGATCATTGTCCTGGCAGGCAGCTGCACCCTCCTCCTGGTAGCTATAATCACCATCGCCACCACCTGCAACAGGCGCAAGAAGGGAAACAACATCAAAAACAACACTGCCCTGAAGGACCAAATAGACATCTCCCACCTGGAGAAGGGTCATCAGGAGGAGGGCAGCCAGAAAGGGAACGTGTTTGAGGTCCGAACCTTTCCCAGCAAAACCTGCTTCACCAGCCCCGACCCCTCTCCAGCAGCTGAAGAGATCCCCACCACTGAGAGTGGCAGTGACAGCACTTGCCTCTACGAGGGTCAGAAGAGGCTGAGGGGACAGAGTGGGGAGGTAAGGTCCCACTGCAGGGAAGTGGGGCAAAGGGTTGGGGGTGTCTTGGAGGATATGAATTAGCTGCAGAGGTGCAGTTAATATTGGTTTACTTTTCACCACTTGCCTCCCTTATGTCTCCTTTGATTTTCCTCCCCACCAGCAGGGTTTTGCTGCCACTCCGAGCTACAACAAGGAGCCTGCTCCCCCCGTGGCCATTTGGAAGGGACACTCCTTTAACACTATCTCCGGCCGGGAGGCAGAGAAGTTCAGTGGCAAAGACAGCGGCAAAGGCGACAGTGATTTTAACGACAGCGACTCGGATATCAGCGGAGATGCCCTGAAGAAAGATCTCATCACACACATGCAGAATGGTAAGGGCTCTGCCCCTGCTCCCCACTGAACCTCAGACAGAAAGATGGGTGGATGGGGAGGTGGATGAAGGGACCCATCCATGGGGCACAGTGATCAGGCAGGGCAGCTGTGGGGGGGAAGCCAGACACTGCATGGCTCAAAGTGCCCATCTCCTTGTAGCAGGCTGTTAGGTGTTGGTTCCTCTCTGTACTGAGAGCCCAGCACAAATTAGCATTTGCCAGAAGTGCTGTAGGATTGGATTTTTTTCCTAAAAAAGGGTTCCCTTAAAGCTAGAATTGTGAGGAGTGTCCCTAACAAAACAACATTACCTAACCAAGCATGGGTTTTTGTTGTGCTGTAAAGCATCGCCTCCCCACTCCCACCATCAGTGCAGTGAATCATCCTGTGATTGGTAACTCTCAGGATTGTGAACGGTGTGCATTTATTCCTGCAGTAACGACAGGTTTCTCCTCCCCTATCTCTCTCTAGGTCTGTGGGCATGCACAGCTGAATGCAAGATCCTGGGGCACTCCGACCGCTGCTGGAGCCCCTCCTGTGGCCGCGCCAACCCTCACCCTTCTCCATATCCTTCAGCACCCCTCTCCACCTTCTGCAAGAGCACATCCTTGCCCAGGGATCCCCTTCGCAGGGACAACTTTTATCAAGCCCAGCTGCCCAAAACAGTGGGGCTTCAGAGCGTCTATGAGAAGGTGCTGCACAGGGACTTTGACCGGACGATCACACTCCTCTCCCCACCGCGCCCTGCACGGCTCCCTGACCTTCAGGAGATCGGGGTACCCCTGTTTCCAGCCCCCTCAACTAGATACCTGGGCCCACAGACTGAAACAACTGAGAAGGCATAGCCCAGAGTGCTCCCCTCATTGAGTGCACCCCTCCCTGCGCACACAACTAGGTCACTCCCAAGAGCCTTTAAGTTATTGACCAGATCCAGTGTCGTATGTGTAAATATGCAAGATGTGCCTTAAAAATGAAGTCGTTTGGGAAAGATTTCCAATCAGATCAGTACTGTTTGATATTTGCAAACAAAAGAAATTGTTTGTAGTTAATGTAATTTTTATGAAATGTGCAGTATTTAAATTTCTTTTCATGTTTTCTACATTGGGGTTTTTTCTTTTGCTTTTGGTTTACCCATGGCCTGCCATTTTTTGTAGTGTTTTTAACCTGTACATTGTGTAATGTAATGTTTGTACATAATGAAAATTTGTTATATTTTTATATAATAAATACTTAAAAATGGGAATTCTTGCCAAAGGAGCTGTCTGAAAGACACAGTAATAACAATTAATAATAATAATATCCTGAATATGTAGAATCTTGTAAGGGAAATTCCTCTTTCATGGTGTAATAATAACCTAAGCAATCCAGTGTACTGAGAAGTTTGCCTTGCCAAATGTGACTTGTATTTCTTGAGTCTGTGGTCAACTTAAGTGTTATTTAATTGCCTTTGGTTCCTGTAATCTGTATCACTGATAAACACTAATAAAGGTTTTGTGATGTTCAGAGGCTTCTGTTCATGGATTTCATGCTTCGGGGCATAGAGGTCTTCACAGGTCAACAAAAGTATTTTGTCCTGGGAAATGCAGTGGGAAGGAGCTACTTTTAGTCTTGCCCATCGTCGGTCTCTGGCAATACCTCTGCAGGCTTAGCTCTAAATGCTGGGTGGGAGGGAGGCTGGGGTGAAAGAGCCAGCCTTTGCTTGTCACTGCCTGGTCTGAGCTCTTCCAGCTCAGTCTTTCGTGGATGGGGAGTGGTGTGATTTTAGGAAAGCAAGTGAAGCTCTGTTCATCAGTGGAAACATTTGTGCTGTGCTGATGTCTTTGCATCAGCAGCCACCCGAGCACTTTGCTTTCTGCTCTGGCTGAGACATTGAGTCAGGCTCTATGGGTGTGTGCTCAAATGTTTGCCCCTTGTTAAAGCAGCCTTACTAAAGGACAGTAGCTTGTGTTTGTGTACATATATTTATATACCAAGGGAAAGGTGCATAAAACAGGAATCAAAAATGTTGAATTTATTGACATTTTCTATGGTACATATTTCTCTTCTCACTGAAATGACTGTCCTAGAAAAAAACAATACAGAGCTTTGAAATTCCTTCCTATGAGGGTTTCAAGCTAAAACCAGATCTCAAATCCTTCTGCTGAAATCAGGTATAGAATAGCATTTAATGAAACAAAATGAAGCATGAAGGTTTCTTCCTGTGCTCAAAAAAATGCTTACACCAGAAGTAACACTTGTACTGGAGTTTTAATATTTGTTTGAAGTTTTCCAAAAGGGAGAACTGCTCCTTATGTGGACTATATAACTTCACATTTTGTGCAAATCAATAATCCAAAAATCTGTACAAGGCAAAGCTTTGGGGTTTTATCATGAGTTCTTTAACTATTTATCTAATTGGTATGGTACGTATCTATAAAATATGGGTCACCAAGGAAATATAAAACTTTCTTAGATATAAACAAGGCTCTATTTGGCTTTGTGTCTCAAAATGTCAGCCGAAAACATTATCCCACCTGTATGTCCCTTAACCAACAAAAATCCCCTTCCTCCCCAACTTCCAGCTTTCTCAAGCCCCTGCAGCAAGAGTGGCAGAACCCAATCGAGTTTTTGTGCACATGGGGTCTGAGTTTTAACTGGGGCTTCATAAATGCCACAGTGTAAAGATTTGTGGTGGGGAAAGAGTTTCAGAGGTTGTACTTGAAGGGAATTTAAATCAGGCTGATGCAAGACTCAGTTGGGAAGCTACATTTGTGATACATCTCCTGTGGTCAGGAAAACAGGTGAGCATTTCTGGTGATTCCTCTAAAGTCTGGTAGTAAAAATCATGATGCATCTAATGAACTTAGAGGGTCATCTTGGTTAAATTTAGAGCTGAAGTTGTGGCTGGAGGACGGGTGCTGAGAAAGAAAGCTGGTAGCCTCCCTTCTGGCTAATCACCAGTGATGCAGAGCAGCAATGCCAGCATGGGAAGTAATTAGTCATAGCTGAACTCAAGGAGGGAAAGGCTCTCTGTCAAAAAAAGCAGGGCTCTCTGATAAGCTGGTTCTTCCTCATCTAGCTCAAAAGCCTGGGTACATACCCCAACAGCTTCACAGCAGGTTCCTTGACTCCCCTGGCAGGGCCAACAGGATGTAGTCACAGATGAAGAATGGTTCATTGCACTGGGTTTTGGCATCAAATTTGTGCTGCTTCCTGCAACAGAGCTTGTGCCCTTCTGTAAGTGGATTGATGCTCCTCACTGCCTGATCAGGAGTTTGGGCCAACCCAGTGCAAGGCAACCATGAAATGGTAGGAAACTAAAGTCACTTGTTCCTGTTCCCATAACAGCTTTCAGCAGCAAGAAGCTACAATCTCATTGGGGTTTGAGATCTGTCTGTTCTGGCATCCCATATGCTGTAAAATGTTGGATTTTAGTATTAAATACCACTTGGTATTTAAATCTGAGCCCATCATTTCACAGGGACTCTCTGGTTAGTGGAAAGATACAGACTTAGTTCTGAGAGCTTCTCATCTTGGCCTGGCCAGGCAACAGGGACTGTTCAGGTGCATCACTGAAACTCCTGATCTCCCCTTTTCTTGTAAGGGCAAGGGGCAGCAGTCTAGACTCCTGTAACTTTTACATGCCTAAAATTAAATGAGGGAAGTCTCCAAGTTCCATCAGATAAGAGCACACACCACCCAAAACGCAACTGAGTGCAGGGGGAGCCCAAGGCATAGCTCCTGGGCTAAGTCCCTGGGATCAAACATTTGCTCCATTGATGCTATTTCACTGTGTATGTCCTAGTTTTTTTCTTTTAGTTTTTGATTATCCTGAGATTTTTGCTAACATACTTCAGGAATTAGCAGTCCAGTTCAGGAATGCAGCAGTCCTATCAGTTAAATTCCATTTATTTGCCAAGCATGGTGTGACATCAGCCCTGTGTTGCATGGTGAGACTGTATGACCACAGAACCTCTTGCTTACACAGAGCTACCTTCTCCTGTCTGCCTTTCCCTGGCTCAGTGGGCAGAGGTGTGGAGGGGGTGCCAAGACACAGGACTGGAGACAGCACTCCTTCACTGAGCCAGCACTGATTCCATGGCCCAAACTGGCTACAGCAGCAGGACAAAAGCACTGACGCTGAGCTTGAGCCTGCTCCTGAGCTTGAGCCTGCTCCTGCTGAAATCTCTGGTAGTCACTTACAAGGGAGACAAGCACCCTCGACACTGTCCACAGTCATTGGGGAGAAACAGGCACTTTTAGGACATGAAACATAGAAGTGGGTAATTCCCACAGGCTGTTTTCCAGGTGTACCCTCACAGCCATTAAGGCATAGCTGCAATAGGTCTCCTGAGTGCCCCATTCATATTCTGGGACCGTGGGCTTGCATCTGACGCCCTGGAGATCTTAGGCAGGCCTCCAAATCTGTTTTAACTCTCAATAATTTAAATTAATTTTCCCAAAGTCAAGTCTGTTTCACCCATGACAGTAATTGGTAAGTGATCTCTCTGTATCTATCTCAACCCATGAGCATTTCTCATCTGATTTTCCACCCCTGTTCTGCTGAGGAGAAATGGGGAGGGGGTCTGGCTGCTGACCAAGGTCTACCCACCACATGCACCAAGGAGACAAGATCCCAGGGATGACTTCTCTGGTGCTTCAGCCAAAAAATTAGTCAAATTCCCACTGACCTGCTCTTCTGCCCTATGCCATTTGACTGCCTTCAAGGATGCTTTATGTATTGAGATGTGTGATGGAGTCAAACATCACTGAGGTGCCTGGTTCTGGCTCTTGCAGTGCATGCTGTAGGAACAGGACTCCTCCTAAAACAGGGTGGCAGCACCCACGCTTGTAAGTGGATGTGGCTGTGACCTCTGGGGTGGGTGGGGGCTTAATCCTGTGTCCTCAACACATGCAAGACATGTGTTGCAAATGTGTCAGAAAATGCTGCCTTGGCCTAGATTCTGAAGGCAGAGAGCCACCAGGGGGGTTTAGCTGAAGATTCAGACAGATGTGATTCCTGTGGCCTGTGTGTAGGGTCTACATGAATGACAGGCATCTGCACTCCTGTGGCAGACAAGGAGAGCTGCTCAGGGGGGCCTAGGGGGGCTGACATCTCACACTAGGCACCTGCATTCTCTTTTCACCATTGCTCTCTAGTCTCCCATAACTACTTCACCATTATACATGACAGCAGACTAGGCACCTGTCCTAAACACAGGAATGGACCTTGTGGATATAGAAATTTAGGTGAGTGCACTGTCACCTAAAGGGATGGTCCATCCTCTCCAGCTCCAGCTTCATTTTCCCCTGACTCCTTTGGCAGCACCACCCAGGAAAGTCATCTGCTCATGGACAGATGTACCAAAATAACAAAATCAGGTAGATTGCTGCACATTTAGCTCATCCAGATGTCAAGCAAATGTTAGAAAGAGAGCAGAGAGAGAAGAGAGCCCCAGGGCCTGGAAAGAAGATAGGATTGTGGTTTTGAGCAGCAGCCAACAAAGTAGATCAGCCTATATGTAACATAAAACCTCTGGAGGTTTCTAATCGATTTCAAGGTTGATCAAGGAGAAAACACTGCCTTTTGGATAATTTGAAGGCTTAGCATTACTAGTAGTAATGCCCACTGACTCCTTAACTGTCACCTAAGCTCAAATTTAGCTTGAAGAATGTGGGCTAGTTAACTGAAGTGTTACTTCCCACCATATACACCAAGGTCTTGAAGTATTCCTTATTTAAATGGATGGTTAGGAGAAGCTCCCTGGAGTTGGCTTACCCCTCAGCAGTGATACAGATCCCTCCCGAGCTGGACACACAAAGCTGATTTCACTCTCTTGCCCATGACGCCCATAGAAAGGAAGCAGATGGCCGCCAAGTCGAGAAATGCAATTACTTAGCCTGGGTGTGAGAAGCCAGTATCATTCAGTTGATAATTATTAATTATTTTTGAGTGGGCATTAGAATCCTCAGGGTCATAGGCATGAGAACTCAGCCTGCAGCAGGCAAACTCCCCTTGCCTGTCAGCTCCTGCTGCAGTGGATGGCTGGCTACTGTACCTAGAGGGTACTTTTGGGTAAGGAGGACCCACCAGCCCCACATCTGAGGTAAGGAAGCAATCCTGTGTGATGCTATAGTCAAATGCTGCTGAAGGATGTAGTGGCATTTGTGGCAACCTCATCTTTCAGATCTGAAAACTGTTCCAAGTTGTGCACCTTTGCCTTAACTGACATCAGATGAACGTGCTGGAGGCCAGAAGTGCAGGCTGCCTCCTATCCATCCTCCTAAGTGGATGGCCCAGTGCTGGGTGACAGGAATTACATTTGTCCCTGCAGATGTCTGCTAGACAGGCCCACCTTTGCAGCCCAGTTCCCAGGACCTTTTGTCCCCCTGACTGCTGGCTGCAGCCCTCTGCCAGGGTGATGAGTCCTGATCCTGTCTGTGTTGGCTGTTCTCTGCATGGTCACTGTACCACAGCCACGTGCTCCATCCCCTCAGGATGGGGCAACTCACGGAAGAACAACCAGCCCAAAGGTCTCTGCAGAAAGTTCTCCTTTTTTTCCACAGGTTCATGCTCTGTGTAGAAATACTCCTTTGTGATTAAAGCAACACAACTTAATTATAACTTAATAACTTAAATTTGGTCCTGCAAGAAGAGGGGAGTTTTGTGGGATATCAGCAGAGGTCATGATGATAGAGAGCTCAGAGGAACAGAGGGACAAAAAGAAGAAGAAGAAAGGGCAACAGCTTCCTCCCTTCACGTGGAAAAATCTTCTCTCATTCACAGTGAGAAGACCAAAACAAGCAGGGAGTTTGAGAAGACAGGAGAGACAGACCCACATGATGGGGGACTAAGCTGTCCAGAGGCTGCAAACACACAAAGGTTTGAGAGGATGATCCCCAGTTAAATAAGCAATTTCATTTTGTACAGAGGATCCTCAGCTTAATTCATCCTCTTTTCCCATGCAATACATGTCCACTGGATTTGGAAGAAATTCAAGGACCTTGACTTTCCAAAAGTCCTACAGCAGACACGAAGAGTGAGTTCAGTGGACTAGAGAATAGTATGAAGAGGCACCTCTGCAAATCAAAATCTTAACATTGCTTTTGTCTACAAATTTCCTATCTGAATCTCTGCATGGGGACAACAGTATACAGTGTATTTGGGGTGCGACCCCTAAGTGAGGGCATTCCATCCCCAGCTCTCTGCTGCAGCTCCTAGAAAATAATTCACCAAGGTCTCCTCCCTTCCTAGAGTTTAATTTCACTTCTGTGCCAGACTTTCCTCCTCCCTCCCTCCCTTGAGGGCTAGATCACTTCAGAAATGGGATCCAGGCAGGGCCAGCAGCCTGCTGTGACCTTTGCTTGTTGGAGTAATGTACAATTACAAGAGACCCGCGGTACTTCTGAGCACACAGCTTGGCAGGATGTTAATTAAAACAGAGTAACACTGCCTCTACCCTTCGCAAGACCATAGCTGAGAACATTTTATGAACCTCTAGGAGGTAAAGGAACACGTTCAAGGCTGCGCCACATATCTGTGAGAGAGCTGGGAGTAAATCCAAGTGTGTTTTGTTTACATATCAGCATACAGCTTGACACATGCAATGAATTCAGGACAAGACCAGATGGATGCACCAGAGACCAGTAGCACGAGAAGGCAGAAAAAATTTCTTCCAGTCGCTTCACTTGAAAGAGAAAGAGAGTCTTGCCTCCATCCTCTCTCACCCACACCAGCAGCAAGCCATCACTGTCCAAATTGCCTTTGTAGAAGTCCCCATGGTCCCTCGGTCCCCTGTCAGATGATAACAAAGAGGTTCAGTCTGTCGCTTCCAAATTCATAGCTCCTTTGGGCCCCAGGATGGCCGGGGTACTGCTTTGTTTTACCACCCTGGCATGACCTGCGTTTTCTTAGCAGTTATTTATTTTTATTTATTTAACTGCATAAATTGATTATCCATGTAACAACTTTAATCAATTATCTGCGACAAACAACTTCTCTGCAACTTAATTTGCAAAGTTCTTCCCTGACCTAGCAATATCTGATTGCATCATATAAGAGCTTAACTTTGAAATGGCAACACATTTCATTAAAAATAACTAATAGCTGCAGGGTTTAAAGATGTAAATGTTAATTTTCTTAATGAGAAAAAAAAGGGCATGCAGACTCTACCTGTCTATATTCATTATACTGTGTCCACATGGGATGACTCACATTTGCAAAACTCAGGTTTAATTAACATGCTTATTTTTACAATGATATTTCTCATTATAATAAATTAAATGTTTAAACAGCCAGTGCAAACATTTTGATCCAAGACAAAAATGCTTGCACAGTGCTAGTTTAAGCATTTAATTTATTATAATCCTTTCCATAACAAATGCCTTAGAAGTTGATTTCTTCGCTGTGAAAGGCTATTAGTATCATTTCCTCTGGTAATGTTTAATCCAAGACAATCAGAAGTGTAAGGCGTGAACGGAACGGGGCTGGAAGGGATGATGCTGGATGCGATAGCGAGGGAACCTGCCCCGGCCGCAGCGGGTGCCAGGCCCGCGCGGAGCCGCGCCCGGGCACCCGCGCTGCCCCCGGCAGCCCACACGTGAGCCCATCCAAGCGCAGCCACGATCCAGAGCGCGTTCGGTACCCCAGCGTGGGCGGTCCCTCTGAACAGGACCTTCCAGCCCTGTCTGCGCTCTGTCAGAGCCCCGCTCCGCCGTGCCCCGCCGGGGCAGGAGCGGATGCGGCGCCTGAGGCCGGGAGGGGGCGGCGGCGCTCCCGGGGCGCTGCCCGCGGGTCCCGCCAGGGGGCGGTGCGGGCCCGGCCCCGCCGCTGGGGCCCTGTGGGGACCTTCTTATAGCCCCTTAGAGCCCTTCTAAAGGCTACAAGAGAGCTGGGGAGGGACTTCTGACAAGGACGTGTAGCGTCAGCGCAAGTGGGAATGGCTTTGAACTGGAAGAGGCTGGGTACAGATTATATACTAGGAAGAGATGAGGGTGATGGCACGCTGGAACAGGCTGCCCACAGAGGTCTCAGATGCCCCATCCCGTGAAGCAGGCCAGGTTGGATGGAGCTCTGAGCAGCCTGGTCTAGAGGAAGGTATTCCTTCCCATGGCTGGAGAGTTGGAACCAGGTGATCTTTAAAATCCCTTCTGACCCCAACCATTTTATGGTTCTATTTCTAAAATGCTTCTGACCCAGCTCCTGCATGGCCAGGGTCCTGGGAGAAATCTGGGTTGGAGAATATGTCCTTCTCCCCTAACTTCACCAAAGGCAGTATTCCCCAGACAGATGCCAGCTGTCTGGGCTCTGTCAGCTCCCACTCGGGACTGGGACATGAGGCCCTGTGAGAAGTAGGGAAAGCAGAACATGGCAGGGCAGAGCAGGGACGCTCCTGGGGCATGGGAAGGAGCAGGGGGGTTTGCCCAACCCGGCTGGGAGCAGTGAGACAGCCTCCATCTGACTTTCCTAGGGTTTGTGCTCCCAGGAGACACATCCTTCACCTCCTCAGGGGAAATTTCCACCTCTGAGCTGGAGCAGTGTCTGCAGAAAGAAATGAGCCAGGAGGCAAATTCCTCTTGAGGTAATCCAAGAAGAGAAGTCCTGTATAAGAGCTAAAGCCAAGGGAGGGTGGTGCAATCAGGTGAGAAAAGCCCATGTGTTCAACCCCCCCAGCAGCCGGAGGAACACAAGGCAGGGAGCTGCCTGGGCTGGGGACAGGCACGCAATGACCCACCGTGGGTCCCCAGTGTAAAGCCACCAGCATCCCCTGTCACCATCCCACCCTGGCACCCAGGAAAAATCCCACCCCACCTCAGGGGCCTGGAACCAGTGTCAAATAACCATGGCTGTACAGGGTATTTCAGGAATGCTAAAAGGTTAGTCTGCAAGTCACTCCAGTTTACTTGGTAATTCAAAAGTATATAATTTGAATTCTTAAATAAAACCCTTTAGGGGATCTCATTACTCTGTGAAGAGCATTAGCAAAACACAAGTTGTCAATCACTTTAGCCAGCTGACAAGCTAGAAACCAGATGATGATCCAGGCTGAGCCAAATCAGCAAAGGGGAAGAAAAATCTCTCCTGGATTTACCTCCATGAATGACGAATGACAAATGACAAATGACCAGTGATTTTTTTAAAGAAATGAGCATTAAAACATTCATGGACAAATCACCAAATCTCCTCAGACCACTGAATTAAGTTTAGAGGCTACTCATTTTCTGAAAAATGTCCGGCCAGAAGGCGCCCATTTATGTTCCATTGCTTGCTGCCTGACAAATCTCTGGGCTCACAAAAATTCAGCAGATTAATAAGCTGATCCCACTGCTTAACTAATTGCAAGAAGCAAAAAAGTGATTTGAGTAGCAGTGCGATGGTCATTACAAAAATATCCACTGGCTTTGGAAAATTGAGGGCACAACATTTTTACCTCAGAGGGCAGATTTATGTAGGCCACAAAGTGCCTTGGGTATTTCTTAGAGTCCTCGAGTTTATTCATGTATTATTTCCTCCGAAATTCAGTATATTTTTCCAGCAGGCAAGAAACTGGGGCTTCTGCGTACAAGTTTCATCTGCTCAAAATGTGAAAAAATATAGATCCCCTTAGCACATTCTGCTACACTAGAAGCAAAGTGTAAAAGAAAAATTCCAAATATGTAGATTTAAAAATAAAAACACAGAACTCTCCTCCCTAACAGGGATTTGAAGGAAAAAAAATCCCTCAGCCACAGATAGGTCTAGACTTTAATTGTGGAGCTGCCTAAGAAGAATTGTTGGCCTGAGGTCATTTTAATCAGGTTGCATGTCAGCTTGCAAAATCTCCAAATTAGCTTACAGCTTGGGGAGAGAAAGATGTTTTTCTTTCCTGAAGAACGCAAACAGATTGTTGTGACATGTTCTCAGTCATCATGACAGATCAGATCCCTGCTTTGCGCTGTGAGCCGGGAAAGAAGGCAGCCTCTTCTCCAGCTCCTTCAGAGATTTGGGCATCTCCCACTTTGTCAGAGCTGGGGATGGAGTTTACAGAAATCCTTATGAAAGTGAGGTTTATATGCAAAGACTCTGATAAAAGAGACTGACCTTAATTGGGAAGCAAGTTTCTTTCACAATTTTTAACAACCTCCAGGCCTTCCTATCAGTCTGATGAAAGGGAACTTGTGAAAAGAAACAATCTGTATTTATGCAGCAGAAACTATCATATCCTGAGCCACGCAGAGAATGACAAGGAACCGACTCATCCTTTTAAAAAAAGGATTAATTTGCCATTTTCTTCCCGAGGTTGTAAAAAGCAAGAGTGTGGGTGGATTTCACAACAGGCTGAGTACTTTAGTTGGATTTATGGTGAGCTCTGAGCCTATGTGAGACACTGCATTGTGGTGTGGAGCAGCTGACCTGGGGTCATGGCCCTCCTAAGGTGTCCATAGCTTATGTGTCCAATTCAGTCCCTGAGCTGTAGCACATTTGGATACTCTTTTTAATGTTTTTTATTTCTCCATGTTCAGTTTTTCTCATCATCACTAGATGGTTCCAATGGGATCACAGGGGAAAGAGAAGCAGGAGGACAGGGTCTGGGGCAGTGACTTGGTTTCATCTTGAAAGACTCCCAGAGGGAGAGGTAAGTGACAACTGGCTGGCAGTGGGACATGTTTGACCTGTGTGGTGGCCTCCACAGGTCTGCATCTGAGCCAATTCCCAGCAGTGTCTCATTCATGGGAGTGAAAGAAATTAGTGTCTCTAAATGATGATTCCTCCAACTTCTAGCTGCTACCTCCTTCTCTTAACTAGTTCAGGCACCCCATCTAGAGAAAAGGAATCTGTCCTTGGTAGTGGCTGAGGGCTCAGTACTGTCTGCAGCTGAGAAGAGCTGTATACAGAAGCCCAAGTCCTGCCTCAAGACCCTGGTATGCCACAAACATGTGCATGCCTGGATAGAGATGGATCTGGGACCACTTTTCCAAACCAGGAGAAGATGCCACATGCAACAGACGCACATGCATTCGCCATGAAGGCATCATCCTGAGTAGCTGACATAGAATCATAGAATCACTTGGGTTGGAAAGACCTTTCAGGTCATCAAGTCCAACCCTCAACCAGTACTGCCAAGTGCACCACTAAACCATGTCCCTGAGTGCCACATGTACATGTCTTTAAATACCCCCAGGCTGCCCCTTCCCTGGGCAGCTTTTACTGTGTTTGACAACCCTTTTCTGTAGAGACATTTTTCCTAATATCCAATCTAAACCTGTCCTGGAACAGCTTGAAACCATTTCCCTTTGTCCTATTTCTTGTTACTTTGCAAAGGAGATCATCCCCCACCTCGCTGCATCTTCCTTTCAGGGAGATGTAGAAGGTAGTAAGGTCTCCCCTGAACCTCCTTTTCTCCAACCTAAACAGCCCCAATGCCCTAAGACCCTCCTCAAAAGCCTTGTGCTCCAGACCCCACTCCATCTCTGTTGCCCTTCTCTAGACTCACTCCACTCCCTCAATGTCTTTTTTGTAGTGAGAGACCCAGAACTGGACAGAGGATTTGAGGTGTGGCCTCACAAGTGCCAACTACTGGGGGCAATCCCTGCCCTGGTCCTGCTGGCCACACTCTTTCTGATCCAGGCCAGGATGCCATTGACATTTTTGGCCCCCTGGGCACAGCTGGCTCACGTTCAGCTGCTGCTGATCAGTGCCCCCAGGTCCTTTTCCAAAGGGCAGCCTTCCAGCCCCTCTGTCCCCAGCCTGTAGCTCTGCCTGGGGTTGTTGTGACACAAGGGCAGGATCCTGCACTTGGCCATGCTGTACTTCATACAATGGTCTTGGCCCATTGATCCAGCCTATCCAGATCCCTCAGAAGAGTGTAAGACATAAGACTTCAGGCCTTTAAAACTGGATGGGAAGAGACAGTAGGGTTGTGTCTATTGGGACAACCCCTGGTGTCAGGAGAAGAGCCTGTATTTCCCTGTTCCTGCTCTTTCCTTAGGTGGCTTTGGAAGCCAAGAGAAGTCACACCCATACATCTCAGGGTAGAAGCTGCCAGTTTATTTCTCCCAACAGCCTCCACATTGACAGCATAAAAATCTTCATCCTTCCTGTTGTAAGAGTTTGGAAAGTTATTTTTCTGTTTTCTGGCTCCCTGCCATCAGCCCTGGTGGGACCCAGGGCAGGGCAGCAGTGCCACGCAACCCAGATGTCAGCAAACCATTAATCCCAAGGGACAGACCCCTGGGGTGAGAATCCCGCTGCAACTTCTCCAATTAGACAGCTTACCTCCTGCTTTGCCTCTGCTCTAGCCATTTCAGACCAAACATATTTTATTGTTCAGTCTCCTAGTTAAATGGCTGGGAAGCTCTGGATGTAAGCACACGGAGATTACTGGTTCAATAATAGAGTCAGGCACATTGGCTTTACATCGTTTTGCTAATAAAGCTGCAAAATAAAGCTGTTGACTCTTCTTTCATCAGCATCAGCCCCATGAGGCTCTCCCCTGTCTCGCCTGGTGATTAGAGCGGAGGACTGGGAACATGGGTCTGGAGTTCAGCCCTTAATGAGCCTCCTGTTCGGTGTGTTTCACTCAGGGCTCTTGACCTCTTTGCACCTCGGCCAACTCAGCTGTAAAACTGGCTGAAGGATGGACCTCGTGGAAACCATCCACTGTGCCCCAGTTGAGCCCTGAGTCCAGATTCCATGGGTAAATCCAAAATAAAAATCAACAACAATTTGAATCAGCGGTGACCCAGCTCAAGTGCCATGAGGACGTCAAGCCTTGCCAGTGTAAACAGTGCTCAGTCTCTGGGGTCCCCCATTACAATGTCAGAGCAAATCTAAAAGCTATGCCTGCAATTTGTGCTGCAGTGAAAGACAGCAGTGCTGCAGCCTCCAGCACACGCAAGGCAACGTGGTGCCAGCTCTGGTATCCAGGTGCATCAGCGCCTGCCGCACTGAGAAGTGCTGGGAAAACTGGGTGCCATGTGTGGTCCCAGATGGGGGAAGGAAGGTCCCCCTTACTCCCTAATACTCTGAGCTGCCAGACAGGTGACTTCTCTTCCCTCAGGGAGAAGCTGGCATGAACCATGCCAAGGACAGGAAAGCCATAGTGCTCTCTCACACCATGTCCAAAATGTTTCCAAACTGTCCTGCAGTCAGGATGGCAGTTCTGTCAGCGCCCGTGGCTCAGTGCAACAGGAGGAGGTGAAAGGAGGTGCTGGCACAGCTTGTTTGCTATGTAACACCTTCAGGTAAGACAGTGATGCTCAAGGGAAGCCCTGTCCCACCACCTCACCCAGTCCAGCGCACACACACATCTACTCTCATAAAACACTGTGATTTCTCTCAAAGTTGGGAGCAATTGAGAGCTCTTTCCCTGTTAAGTGGGAGGTTGCAGGTCAGACTTCTAGGTGGCATAGAAGAGCCAGAGCTTCCAAGCTGTCATTTAAAGGTGGGGAGCAATGAAGAAGAGAGAGGCACCATCCCTTGGGATTTCAGCAGTGTGGAGTCAGCTTTGTACATGCCATTTGTCACAGCGGGCTTAGCAAACTGAGCAAGAAACTGTTTCCAGACAGAGCAAGAGCACCTGGGATCCACTTAATTTAGTCCTGTGGCAAGGTCATTTGCTCCCAAACCTGCTCTGCACCTTCTCATACAGTCCTGTACTGTGCAGCCATGTGGAGATGAGACTCCTGAAGCAAAAAGCTCTTCCTTAGGCATCAACAAGAATCCCAGGTGTACTTCTCTGCCTGTCTTAATATTATCCTACCTTGAACCATGCAGACATACCCAGCCAAGCACAGGCTGGGAAAAGGCTGATGTTGAGAACTGTTTTTCAGAGCCTTCCCCATACCAGGTACCTACCCCTTATAACCCTAGCTGCCCCTAAAAGTGCCCTGTAGTGACTGGTGAGTTGTAGGTGTGAAGAAGAGGCTGGAATGAAGCATCCTCTGGAGCTGGGAAGGTGGGTATTTGCACAGCATGATGGGATCAGTGCTGGTGGCTGGGCATGAGCACAAACCTTCAGCGTACAATAGCGACCTGTGTTCTGGTGTAAGGATCCTTTTGCTGAGGATTTTCCATCCCTCGAGGAAAATATGCTAACAGGCTTTAAATAATTAAACAAATCACATTGCAGGCAAACCCAAGTTGATCTTTAAAATGCATTATCCTCAGAAGGCACTAGAAATGCTCAGTGCTTTCCTCAGAGCTCTTCACACATTAACTAATTCATCACACAAGGGACCACCCAGCTGCATCTCGACCACAGAGCAAATGCTGTGCCAGTCTCTTCCGCCTTTATAACTATGTCGCCACAGCTGGAGGCCAGGTTTCATCAGCACCAGCCAGCTGAGGCAGTGAGGCAACAAAGCTCTTTTCATCAGGCCAAGTTTGCACGGAGGACATTTCTCCCACAAAGCCACTTGCTGATCCCAGATGGAAGGCGGGTTTCCCTTGTGGCTACAAGATACTCTGGGGCAGCTGCAACCACCTCCTTGCAGGAAAGGGGAGTTGTGTGTGGTAAGGATCACAGGTTTGGCTTTGCATGGGCAGAGGCCAGGAAATCAGCTACCTCGAGCCTCTCCTCTGGGCCACCAAGGCCATGGATGGTGGAGAGACATTTGCAGGAGACAGAAGACAGGAAGGCAGAGCAGCTGCAAGGCAGTTCTGTCCGCCTAGCACAGAGCCATTTATCTGGCTCACTGTGAGCTAATTGTTCTTATCCCCCAAACCAGCCCCAAAACTGCCCTGATGATAGGTCCTTGCTGTCCCTGACACACTATGCAAGGACAGGTGAACAGCTTGAGGCAGCAACCAGAAGGTCTGTCAGCCACGAGAAAGCCTGGCTGCTGAGGAGCAGGGAAAGTCCATGCCCACCCCCAGCCAGTGTCTCTCAGCCAGGTGTGCACTCACAGGACCCCAGGAGGACAAACTGGTGGACAAAGGGACTGCCACCCCTTCTCCAATCAGAAAGGTTTCCTGTGGTAGTGTTTGCCACCCTCAGCTCTCCCCCATGCTGTGCATGGCCCAGAGCAGATGGGCTATAACACGTGGAGTTTAAATTATTTGACAGTTCCCTTTCAGGATTTGGGAACACCATGGAAATGACTGCTCATGGTGCTGCTGGGCAAGCCCTGATAATGTGCAGGGCATCCTGGGGCCAGCTGCAGCTGTGAGCCCCAGAACAGCCAGCTCTTCCCAGCAGCTCATAATTCCCTCTCCAAACTCACCTGGCCTCCAGGGCCACAGGCTGCCATTCCTCTCTCCATCCCTGCCTCTGTCCAAGGTGAAAGGTCCATAGCTTTTTTCATGCTATTTCTCAAGCATTTGTTCCCCTCAGCAGTCCACACTGGACGCACACAACAACTCTGCTGCTCCAGGCTTACCAAATAACATCTTTGAGATCGGAGATTTGGCCTCAGCCAGGCCAAAATTGTCATTCTTGCTAGCATTTCATTTCATAAGGAAAGTGGAATCATAGCACTGTCTACTGGACTTTCCAGCAGGAACTCACCCCTTTTCTCATCCATATTCCAACCTAGGCACAGAGGTCCTTAGGGGCAATGCAGCTCTCACAGCTTTCAGTGGGATACAGAGGTCCTTGATGGACATGTTGTAATCTCATGGTCATTTCTGAGGGCCAGCAGGCTCAAGAAAAGTGTTCTGAAGAGAAAAAGCCCCACAGGACTAAAATTTCTCATGATTCTTTCACTCTCCTAGGCTTAGTTTATGAAATCTGATGTGAGGGAGGGCATTTTGGAAAAAAAAAATATTTTTTTAAGTAAAAAAACCTAATCTGGGGAAAGAAGTATTGTAGATTGTCTAAAAAAAAAAAAAAAAGCCTGATGTAAGAGACAAAATAATAGAACAGAAAACAGGTGAATAAGGATTAAATCTTCTGGAATGAACTCTTTCAAAAGTCTCACAGAGGTAATGAGAGCAAAAAAAATGTTTAATGTGTTGTCAGAAGGGTGAGTAAAATACACAGTTCAAGAGACTGGATTTGTAAAAAACATTCTGGGGCTGCAGATGCCTGTGGGACAATCTCATTGGAAATATTCTCTAAAGTCGGGTCATGAAATTATTAGGAGAGCAGCCCATAGATCGAAAAAGAGAAATATAGTTGATTCATGGGTGCTTTTGGGTGAGGGGAAAAAATAGAAAGCTAGGCTCAGCCTTTGCCACAAAGCAAAAAGAGACTTAGCAGATTTCTCATCAAAGTGTAAAGAAGCCTCTGGGAAAGAAACAGATTGATGTTACCAAGTTGTTTAAGATAATAACTACATCCAAAGCATGGAGCTGTGGTTGGAGGTTAAGAAGGAGAGTAGTCTATGAGCAATTTGCACAGAGCAGCTACAAAAGAGACCACATCGTTAAAGGTAGGAATTGAAAGCATGTAATGACAGCTAGTTATTTTATTTTATTTCTTTAATTCAAGGAAAACAGAAGGCACAGCCACTAGCTAAATTAAGAAGAATAAGATGAAGACATATGGATAGATGGGAGCCCACCCTGAGGAAAAACAAATCAGCCTTTAGTGTCCTGCGGTGAGGAAGAGCAAACTGTGACGGGCCATATGTCCTCACCCTACCACAGGAGAGAAGAGGGAGGATTGGGATGAGCAGGATCCTGCACCAAGCACACTTAAGGCTATCCTGGGGCCAGCTCAGCTGCACTGGGTTGTCCTGCTGGAGATGCATCCCAAGCAGGGCAAACAGGGATGCTCGTCCTCTCCAGAGTAGCATTAGAGCATGGACCTTGCAGGGCTTTCCAGGGAGAATTTCACAGCCTACCAGGAAAAGCAATGTTTTTGGTGTTTGAAATTGCATGAATTGCTGGTCAGAGAAGGGAGGACTGTGTTAGTGGGGGAGGAGAGGAGGAAAAGTGAGCATCCCTGGAGCAGCAGAGTCCAGGGACACCACAGAGATGAGAGCCATGATGATGACAAACATACATGGGTTTTCATCCTTTGGCCTCACTGCCAGCAAGAATCTCTAGAGTTTTATCAAAATTCTTAGGCTGTCACAAGCTAAATAACTGGTTTTAGGAGCAGAGGAGCTGCGGTGGGGCTTCTATGAGAAGCTGCCAAAAGCTTCCCCAGTGTCCAGCAGAGCTGATGCCAGCCAGCTCCAAGACAGATGTGCCACTGGCCTCGTCTGAGCCCATCAGGGACAGCAGTAGCACCTCTGGGGTAACAGAGTTAAGAAAGGGGAGGAAAAGCTGGCAAAACAGCAAATGGAGACAAGAGTGAGAATATGTGAGAGAAACAGCCTTGCAGACACCAAGGTCAATGAAGGAGTGGGAGGGGGCGCTCCAGGAGCAGATGGATGCCAAAAGGAGGCTGTGACCATGTGGGAAGCCCACACTGGAGCAGGCTCCTGGCAGCAGCTGTGGCCCCATAGAGAAAAACGCCCAGCTGGATCAGGTTTGCTGGCAGGACTTGTGACCCTGTGGGGGACCCAGCCTATTCCTGAAAAAACTGCAACCCATAAAGGGACCCAGGCTGGAGCAGTTTGTGCAGAACTGCAGCCATGGGGAGTTCTCATGCTGGAGAAGCTCATGGAGGACTGTGTCCTGTGGGAGAGACCCCACACTGGAGCAGGAGCAGAGTCTGAGGAGTCCTTTCCCTGAGGAGGAAGGAGCAGCAGAGCCAACATGCCATGAACCAACCACAGACCCCATTACCTGTCCCCCTGCACCACTGCAGGAGAGAAGGGAGAGAAAATCAGGAGTAAGGTTGAGCCTGGAAAGAAGGATGGGGTAGGGGAAAATTTTTTTCAGGATTTGGTTTAATTTCTCATCATCCTACTTTGATTTGATTGGAACTAAATCAAACTAATCTCACCCTGTCCTTATCTTGACCCGTGAGCCTTTTGTTATATTTTCTGTCTCCTGTCCAGCCAAGGAGTGATGCAGCTTTGGCAGGCATCTGGCATCCAGCCAGGGTCAGCCCACCGCAATACCAAAGCCAATATTTTCTTTTTCTGCAGGACTTTTTCCTCCAAGGACTTTGGTTATTATTGAGGAGACATCAAGTATGTGGAACCTGAATTGGCACCATGTTATAGTGGTGTAAAGCCATGGAAAAGCAGAGCAGTGAATCAGGTGCCCAGTCTCAGTAACCCTCATACATTTTCATTCAGGCCATAATGGAGTTCAAACAACTATTTGGACCACTTAGAAAATGAAGATGAAATGCATAAGGCACCACAAGAGACTTTCAGAAAGGCACACAGCATGACCAAATCCTTCTCATTTTTAATATTTCCATTTCTTCTTCTAAACTTTTCCTTTAAACTTGAAAATAATGAGAAAATGTGCTTCCTTGAGACAAGCCAGTACTATCAGCTAAACAGCCTCACATTCATCGTAGCACTCTAAGTGCTCTGGAATGCTTTTCAGCCCAGAGGATAATAGTATTAGACGACCAGAAAGGCTGTCCTGTAAAAGACTGTTATTATGATTTCCAGTCTCAGAAGTTGGCTTAATCCAGCTGAGCACACACATGTTATTTAGAGAGGAGACTGAGCTCAGACACTGCTATCACCATCATCTTTATTGCAAATGAAGGGTTCAGCCAGTGAAAGGCAAGTCACGTTTTTTTTGTCCTAAGCCCTGCAAATAGTGGCTGTTGCAATCGTCTTTGCACTCTGCAGCAGAGTCTGGAGCTGCTGAATGCAGAGTTGTTTGCACAGATTTGCATCTGTCTAAAAATTCCTGTTTTCTCTCTTGTCACCTAATCAATCAAAAGGTAAAAGATGCACTCCCTGCACCCTCCAAGGAAAACAGCTCTGTGCCCACACAAAAGGCAAAGCATGAGCATAGGGGTTAGCTAGAGGTGGTAAGCTGTGAACCCTGTAACAGGAGCAATTTTTTTCACTGCTTGAAATTTCATGCTGCTCTTCCTCTGTCTATGGAACAAAAGAAGAAAAGGCAGTGATGCTCTGAATTGGGAAAAAAATAATCTAGGATTGTTCCCTGCATGAGAAAAATATGTTTGGAGGATTACTTGGGGTATTTGCACCTTGACTGGAGGAGGAAATGCTGCACAGCTTCTCTCCCAGGGTTTAGGCAGAAGAGCTCCCTCCCAAAGGACTGGTTCTCCCACCCACACTTCCCCAGGTGAGCAGGACCCATCTCACACCCCAGCTTGCCAAGGAGCAGCAGCCAGGCACCAATCCCTGTGGGTCAGCTTGCAACTGGCACCACTGCTTGGAATTGCTCTAACCTGCCCATGCCAAAACCTGCCAGGGCCACTGCTGCCCCATCTGTAGGGTGGGGGTGAGCCTTCCCACTCCATCCTTTTTGCTCCAGGGGGGATATTGCATTTCATCACACAGCACTGGAGTGAAGGCCCTATTTGTGAATATCCAGCACAGAATTCCACCTATTCATTCTTGCACTGGCAGTGTCTCTGCTAACAGCCCTTGTCAGGGCAGCCTCAGCCACACTTTTGCAAGACAAAACAGCTCAGCCTCCCTCTGTCCTTCCAGTCACCTCCCAAGAAAGGAGCCACTGGTCATCAGATTCATGCCAGGATGGGAGGGACAGCAGCTTCCTCTCCTTAGTCCCAGAGAAGCAGCTCAAACAAGCTGAACCCCAGTGAGCAGCAGCTCTTCCCGTGCAAGCACTTCTTCCCTGGCACATTTCCCCATGGGAGACAAGCACAGGGACCTTAAAATAAATCTGTCTTTTTAAAGCAGAGATGCTAAATGAAGGTTTGAGATCAAAGGCTGGGATTCTCACATTTTGCCAAGATAGACATATCCATTCACGAGATTTTTGGTGTAACAAAATACTTGCTAATGAAGAGGATCATAATCTTATTATTAGCCCGAACTACCACAGTATGTCATTCAAGAGCGGGTTGGAATATGTCCTAGTTTAGGAAGTTGCACAGTGGGTTTTGCTTTTGATTTAATGAGCTGTGATTGTGTTTATTTTCAGCAGCAACTATGCCCGTTAAATTTTGGTTGAAGGTCTGATTGTTAACGACAGTAATCGACGGAAAGGATGAATTTAGGTTGAAGGGGAGGAAAACGGGAATTGTATGTCTCTGGGATTCAGTCAACACAGGATGCTGGAATTCAGCAAACACAAGGTGGTCAGGAGAGCCTGCACTTTCTCTGCTTTTGCAGTGCCTGATGATGGGTTTTTTACTACTGGTTAACTCAATTAAGGGGATTCAGACATGGAAAAACAAAGATTTTTGCTGTTATGGAGTGGGGCACAGAGGTGTAGGCAATCAACAGTGGGGGCCAGACTTTCCTTCTGTGGGTTGAGCCATAGTGGGACAAGGTCATCAGCTGGCTTCCACTATCAAGATCACAGAAATTCTAAGATGGCCGGGGGAACATGTCAGTGCTGTGTAACAATTGAACAACATACCAGACGAGCAAAATGGAGAAGAAAGGGGAAGAGAAATATAGAGATGTGTACTTTGAAAAAAAGCATTGCTGCAGCAGAGCTGGTTGGTGTAGGCCCTGCTCTGGAGTGAGAAGGGGCCCACTGCAGCAGGGTTTCCCCAGATGAACCCTCCCCACTGCTGCCTGCCTGGGTAACTGGAGCTGGCATGACGAGCAAGAAGGGCAGGGCGGGATGAGGCGCAACTCAGACCCACCCCTCCATCACACTCCTTTTGCAGCTGGTGTCTGTATCTTGGTTTCCAGTCTTACAAAGGATGCTGTGCTTTGTGTTTGACACCATCAGCCCCAAAGGGGTCCAGCACAGTTTATTTTCCAGCATCAAAGCGTGCATACACAGGCACATGTATGTATGTACAGGCAGGACATCCATAAGGGGCATGAAGGAAACACAGACATGGACAGACACGTGGATAGACACACACAGCCAGTTGTAGCCTTTAAAAGCTTGCCATGTACAATATTAGAATGGTTGTGCCCAGCCTGGACACGGGGCTCAGCCGGAGGCTGTTGGCTTGTGCCAGTCAGCGAGGTGTTTTGTGGAGCAGTCACCGACCAGCAGTTTGTCAGCTCCAGCGCCTGTAAATTCCTGTGGCAAGTATGAAAAATCAGTCAACACGTTGTTCTATTTTAAAAGCTGGGTTTTTTTATGACGGCCGTCTGTCTCACGGGGCACCCCTTTTCTCCACCACGGCGGTGTCCCCTACCCCCCAGACCCCCTCGGGAAGGGGTGAAGCTGGAGACGACACCCAGGAGTCGCTCGGAGGGGACGGCGATGGGGCAGGAGGACACAGCCCCAGAGATCTCCCGGCTGCCGGGCGGCTCAAGGGGCTCATTGTGCCCGGGGCTGGGCGGTGCTGCCCTCCCCGCGGGCCGGGGCTGGCAGCGGGGCGGGCCGGGGCCGTGCAGCCCCGCCGGGGCCGGGGCCGGGGCCGGGGCCGAGCCCGGGCAGGTCTCCCTCCCGTGGCAGCCATGGCAGAGGGCTCCGAGAAGGTGCCGATCGCCCGAGTGGGGTCCGACGATGTGGAGCTGTGCCTGCCCCCCGTGAGTGCTGCCGGCAGGCGCCGGGCGGGACGGGGTGGGATCGGGACAAAGCCCGTGGGCATGAGTTGGGATAGAACGGGACCCAGCGAGTCGGGACGGGACGGGTCGGTTTGGGACGGTGGGGAACGGCTGTGGTCGGGACAGGTCGCGATGTAACGGGACGGATCGGGACAAAACGGGTCGGGTCCGGCCGGGGTTCCCGGGCCGGGGTCCCTGCCGTGTCCCTGCTCCACCCGCGCTCTCCACAGGCGTACGCGGCGGCCGCGCCCCCCGGGCCGGGGCGGCTGCTGAAGGCCGGGGCCGCCGTGCTGATCGCCGGGGCCCTCCTGCTGCTGGCCGGGGCCATCGGCGCCTTCTACTTCTGGAAAGGCACGGAGCGGCAGGTGAGCGCGCCCCGCCGGGCCCCGGGCTCGTCCGCACCCGGGCAGGGTTGGCGGGGAGCTCCCGCACGTACAGGAGGCACGGGCTGGAAGTGCTCCTTGCGAGGAGGTCTATAAAGAGGTCTTTAAGCAGACCTGTAGGGTTTTTTCCTTTCAAAAATCCCAAACACCTAAAAACCCAAACCCATAATCGCTTCTTTGGTGGCTGTGTGGATGGAGCTTCATGGAAGCACATTTATTAGCAAACACGAAACACATCTTTGAGAGCACAGACTGTACATTGATTTCTGCTCACAAATCCTCAGTGAACTCAAACCCCAACAAGACCCCAGGGATTCACATCCTGGGCAAACTCCAGCTCTCAGGACAGAAAAACATTGAAATGTGTAAATTTTTTTTTTTATAGCATCTACATTCTCAGTCCAGATTCTACCTGGACCTTCAAGTATGTAATGCTGTAATTAACCCATTAACAGGCACCATTCGTTCTGGTGCTTTGTTTGACTGTGCATACACCTAGATTTGCAGCTGTGGAGCAATTTTTAAAGTTAAGTTTTATTATTTACAGTTTCTGGGGTACATGGGAAACACTTTATGCAAAGAATGAAACTGAGAAGTTGGTGATCAGTTAAAGACTCAAACTTCAGAGCATTAGAACATGTTTACAGATTAACTTTTCTTTCTGTTTACACAGAATCTGTGTTTAAAACATATTTGAAACATGATGGTGCACACATGAATGTACCATTCTCCATAAATTAAATTAGTATCCTTGAATTTACTTTGGAAGAAGTTTGGTACTGCCTCTGGCCACACGCCAGCCCTCATCAAGGAGAGCCTTGTGTGAATTCCAGCAGCCAGAGCAAAGGTGGCCCTGTGAGATACACCCCTACACATAGGGGTAATTCAAATAATCAGAAAGAAAAGTACAGGGTTTTACAGCAAAAAGACAGGACACTGCTGACCTCTAAGATGTGCTGTAAGAACCATGTGCTTCTCTGGGCTTTTGGAAACGGAGAGAGATGCAAATGGTGGCATAGGCAGGGGACAGTGCTTTCAGCTCTGAGCAGGTAGGTGCATCTGTGGAGTACAAGACAACGCTTCCCTTTTTTAATGCTCCTGTCATCTAAATTCAGCCATACAAAATATGTCACATTCACAGTTTCCATTAAGCTTCAAAGTGGCTCTCTAGATGAAGACACTTGGAAGGCTGAGAGTTATTTTTCCAAACTGCCTTCAAACTCAGAAAGCTACACTTGACATGCAAATGTTTAGGAAGCAACTGCAAAATAAATCCAGGGTAATTCATTAAAAAAACCTAATGCAATTTAAAAATTCTTGGGTTTATTTTATATCTTTAGATCCTTCCCTAACTGACAGGGCTATCAAAGTCTCAACTCTAGCTCAGCCCCTGTCAGGGGGAGACCACATACACTGGTCTGGTTTTATGGACCACGTTAAACAGGAGTCCTAGAAAGCAGAAATATGGGAGTGGCTGTGTATAACTGAGGAACCATAAATCTTTAGCACCTTAGACTTCCCTGAGCGAAGGTGAGAGAAGAAAAAATTTGTCTCTAGCTGTCAGTGTAAATTTTTCATTAAAATGCTGTAAGGGCTTTTTTAAGACCCAAAATAAACTGCTTGTGCAGCACTTTCAGCAGAGCTGCACAGGAGAATCACAAAAGCCCTCCACAGATTGTGGTCCTCCAGCAAATACAAACCACACTGCAGCTCTCCTCATTGAAAATAGGATAAGGGCAAATAGGCGGACAAGGAAAATACCAGCCTATACAACTTCACATCCAATTTAAACAAAGTTCACATCCATTACAAGCTGGGAAGTGTGTTCGTATTCAAGAGGAACCTGTTTTCCTGTGCCTCAGCAGAACATCCTAAGAGATAAACACGGGTTGGCCTCCTTCAGAGTAGGACATTCACACCTGCTGTCCTTTAGGAATCATGCCAGCATAACAAGCAATTCCTAAAATGTCCTATAAGAGGGTTTTTAGGTCAGAGTGAACATGGGTAGGGACTTACCCCACATTGTTTTTGAAGAAAAACTATAAGCATTCCCTGGAAGGGGGATCTCGGCTCTCTAGTCCTACCTGATGCTCAGAGCAGGGACAGCTGTGGGGTCAGAGATGGTTGCTCAGGGCTTTATTTTTCACAGTCAGGCTGTGAAAACTTCCAAGGGTGGTGACTGAACAACCTCTCAGGGCTGGCTGCCCCACTGCCAGCCAGCCCCAGTGCTGAAGTAGTGCAGTGTTGGTTGTTGGTGGGTTATCAAATGCCTGCAGCAGCAAAATTTAGGAGCTAAATAGGGATATGAGAGTCAGATTGACCCATTGCCTGGTGTAGGAGGAAGGCAATAAGTAATTACTGGCATGTGCTACTCTCTTTTATTGATTCCAGGTGTACAATGTTCACTATACTATGAGCATTAATGGAAAAGTACAAGATGGATCAATGGAAATAGATGCTGGAAACAACTTAGAGACATTCAAAACAGGAAGTGGGAGTGAAGAGGCAGTTGAAGTCCATGATTTTCAGATCGTAAGTAGTGCCACTCTTGTCCTTCATGTAACACACTCCAGCACTGGACTCTTAAGGACACCTTGTTCTGCCCTGACTTCTCTGCCCCGCTTAGTTTCAGGTTCCAGCCTCCAACCATCCACACAAACATTTTTGCTGTCCTGGCTTGCATTCCCAGGGAGACAGGCAGTTTCCTCCAAAACAAAAATCTAAGTGCTTTTTGGAGATCAGCCATGCCAGGTAACATTCCAGGAACTGGTGTGGATTAGGCTGCATCAGGTTTGACTCCATGTAAATACTTGGCATTTTCAAACCACTGAGCAGAAATGTGACATGTGACCTTGGGGTCCTACTAGAAAAACATTCTGTCCGGCTGTGACACAACCCTCTCATGATTTCAAGTGGTTTGAACTGGCAGAAACACCTCCCCCAGACATCCCTGTTTGAGGAGCAGAGGGGCAATACAGCAAGCCAAGGAGACACCGAGGAGAGACCACTCTGCAGTGCTTGACTTGGGGAGCTTCCTTTGCCTTGAGGTCAAGGATGGGAGCTGCTCTCCATGGCTTGGCGAGGTTTCATCCCCATGGCAGAGGATGGAGGCATTTGGCACAGTTTATGCATCTGTGCACCAATGCCAGGTGCCGGGCCCCTAGGGCTGACAGCAAACACACTTAGGCACCCCAGCAACTCGTGGCTACTCAGCACAGAGCTGAGTTAAGCCCTCTGCAAGTCAAAGCAGCACCTAAAACAAAGATGCTGCTGCTAGGAAGCATCTCTGCTTCTGGAGCAGCCACCTTTCCCTTGCTGGATCTAGAAAGGCAAGGAAATCCAGCTCCTTGGCTTTTCAGCAAGAACAAACAAATCCATGCCAGGAGATGCTGGACCCCCAACTTTCCCTACAGCTGTGGTTCTGCCTTTATGCAATTCTCATTAGCATCACCATAGCAACATTATCAGCAGCTGAGTAAGAGCAACCACAGCGAGCTCCTCTCATTTGCCTTTGCCATTTCACATCTGCACAGAAGCACCAGTCCACTGAGAGATGCTGAATTCATGTTTGCTCCAGATGTGTTGCTGCCTGTGAGATACTGCCTGTCACAGCCAGGTTAGGAACCAGCTCCTGACACCAACCAGCTCAAGGGACCTCCCAGGGACGGTGCCTGCTTGTAATTACAGAGGGCCAGGGACAACCTCAGCAAAGGGATGATGCCACCTGGGTTTTCAGCCAAGAATGCACACAAAGGAGAAAGCAACTGAAGAGGCATGCTTCCAACAGACTGGATTTACATTAGCAGTGTTGGATTGACTGGCACTGCTGGAATGACAGCACGGTCAGAGAAGGCTTGGATTTGGCAATATAGGGTATTCCTAGAACATCTGGAATACACCACAAAGCCTTATGTCCTAATGCACCCATCCTTGCATAGACATCTCCTCTCTCACTGCTTTTTGTAGTCATTTTATTGTGAAGGGGCTGTGTCCAGCTACACAGGACCTGCAGACACACAGGGCATGGCTCAGGTGCCCCAGTATCATCCATCTCATGCTGCACTACATCACAATGTGCTGAGTTGGAAGGGACCCACAAGGAACATCAGGTCTGACTCCTGGCACAGCACCATCCCTAAGTGTCACACCGTGTGCCCGAGAGCATTGTCCAAATACCTCTTGGTCTCCACCAGGCTGGTGCTGTGACCACTTCCCTGGGGAGCTGTGCCAGTGCTCAGGCACTCAGGCTGAAGAACCTTTTCCTGATATCCAGCCTGAACCTCCCCTGCATAACCTCAGGCCATTCCCTTGGATCCTGTCACTGTCACCACAGAGCAGAGATCAGTGCCTGTTCCTCCTCTTCCCCTCATGAGGAAGCTGTAACTGCAAGGAGGGCTCTCCTCAGTCTTCTCCAGGCTGAACAGACCTCAGCTGCTCCTCATACAGTTTCCCCTCAAGGCCCTTCTCCATGTCCCAAACCCTCCTTTGGACACTCCCTTACAGTTTAATGTCTTCCATTGTGGCACCCAAAACTGCACATGAAGGCATCCGTGATACCCCTTCAAGGCAGAGAGGGGTCATGCTGACACCCACACCCCTTTCTCCTGGCAGCTAGAGGCCAGGCAGAAAACCAGCACAACTTAAAGGGCACTAGGTAATTATATTTAGGTGGTTGACTTGTGCAACCACGTGAAAAAACACAAAAATGTTGCCATTTACAATGAGGTATCTAAATTTACAATGTAGAAGAGAGCTCTTGTATGCTTACCCAAAACCTACAGTAGAAATGTAGACACTACAGACAATGGCAAGCTGTTGATGCCTGAGGTTCTGGCACGGGCTGGAAGGTTACGTCCCAGGACTTGCAGGAGACTTGCTCCTTCTCTTGCTTAGAACTAGACATCTATGGTTTATGCAACTGCATTTCACCCTAGTAGGCCAGACAAAGTCCCACACACAGATTTCTGCACCAAACTGCCCGTCACAAACTTCCCTTTGCTGTCACAGACACTTATTTGTACAGACTGAACCAAACTGCCCCCACATTTTTGTAAAACTGTGTCACAAGGGTACCATGCCACCAGCTAGCACAATTTCAAGACTGCCTACGTTAGGTGCTAAGTTACAGTTCAAATCATGTCAACTAATTCCTTAACAGAGCTACTCCAAGTAGCCTACAGCCTGCATGGAAGCACTTACGTAAAACACCCCCCCACTTTCAGAAATCAAGCAAAAACTTCTAGACCAATTTGACCAAAATTGTGAAGATAAAGTGATGAAGGGAAGAGCGTTTTATTGCTTCTGGTTTTAAATAAGGTTAAGCTTCAGACTGAAAATTCAGTGGCAATTTTAGCAGAGCTGAGGCACTTTCTTGGGGGAGGTGAGGAGCTGGAGGGCTGTGCACAACCCCCTGCCTTCTACTTTTGCAGGGCATAACTGGGATCCGCTTTGCTGAAGGAGAAAAGTGTTACATCAAAGCTCAGCCAAAAGCTCACATCCCTGAAGTTGATGCTATGGCTAAAGCGAGCCTCTCATCTGAGCTGGTAAGGGGTAGTTTGTTGGCTTTTTTAAACTAATCTTTGTATAGAGAGAGCCTAAAGGAGGTACTTAAATACAAATACAAATGGCATTTGGAAGCCACTCTGGCTCATGGTAGGGATAGGAGGGATATTTGGGATTCACTGACTGGTTGCAAGAAGTCCCTGAAAGGTAAGAAAAACAAGGTTGGTGTCAGACATGCCACTGTGTCCAGGGACATCATGAGAGGCTGCAGATTAGTGAGTGGGGAAGCCACAGACTGATTTCTGCCAAATCCACAGGAGATCTCCGTGACAAGAGCACCTGCCTGAGACCAGGCTGTGCACGAGGCTGGAAGGGAGGGCCTGGAAGAAGCAGCTGCTGTAGTTAATGCAAAGGAGGACTGTGGTAGATCCCAGGAGATTTCTATCAATGCTCTTGAGCAGAAGCATGAACTCCATCACTCTAGTCAGTAAAAGGGAATTGTGGAAAACATGGCAAAAATTAAAATGACTCAGAAGAAATAATTTATTTCAAAAAATATTACTTTGCCTTCTTAGCATAAAACTTAATTTTACATGTTAATTAAATTTCATAGAATTTGCATCACAACCAGCACAGAAGCTGCAGTTCTTACCCAGATACCACCAAACCTCCTCACATTTGCCCAAAAAGCCAACTGCTTTATGCGCTCAAAGCCTGAGTTTCTCAGAGCTCAGACCCACAAAGTTACTGCTCACACAGGAGTGGCTCCAGTGACTTGAGTCCAGCTGAGCCTGGATGCTGCTGGAGGCTCAGTCACTGGCAGGAAAGCACAGGAGATCCACAGCCCCTTTCCCTGGCTTTGCTCTGCCCTGGGAGAATAAAAGCAAGATACAATTAGCGGGGAGAGAGGCGCTGTTAATGCTGCACCTTCCTGCAGTGGGGCTGTGACTGCTGAACATCTGCTTTAAAATTAAGGGGAAAAAGATCTCTCCTAAGAGTCAGAAAGGCTGACAAATGTTACAAAGCCTCCTGAAGCTGGCAGGATTTTCCCCATGATGGGAAAGAGAACTTGCACGAATTCCAGAGAGAGTGTTCCATCTTTCCTGCCTTGCCTTATTTTAAAGGCAGCCAGCCTTCACTTAATTAGCACTATTGCTTGAAGTCAAAGATTGAATTTTTCATCTTTTTGTAAAAACAAAGTCACAGACCTGAAGACATTATCCTAAATAATCAAAAACTTATTTCTAATTCTACCTGCTGACAGTAAAACTATTTCCTTGTCCTGTTTTTTGTGCATCTTCTGCCAAGATGCAGCACCTCTGTGACTGTTGCAATGAATCACATGCACCAAGCAGCTTAGTGCTACCACTAAGACAATAACTTTTCCCTGTCACTCAATTTTCCAGGCCAGATGTACTACAGGAATGGCAAAGTAGTATTTGTTTTTCTGGCCAAGTCATCTTTCTGATATGAAGTATTTAGGAAAAAGTATGCATATGCTGTTTTCCTGCAACGGGCATCATAGCAACACTACCTACAAAAATTGTTGAGTAAAATGAGTTTTATAGATACCCACGTTCTGGCTGCTCACAAGTCAGGATCATTTCAAACAGAAACAAAGGATATTTTTATTTCTGAAAATTAGAGTCAGATATTTCTGATGTTGATAAAAGCTTAAGTGGGAGAATATAAATAAAGAGCAGTAGACAGATTGGATAGCAAACTTAAATGACTTGAGACCTACAAAATAAATCAATAAACACTAAAGAAACAACAACTCAAGGGAATAAATTGATCTAGTCAGTTATATAACAAGTCTTGATGACTTTTATGAAAGCAATTTAGAATTTTAACTTTGAAATCATGCTGGTTTTCATGATTCAAAAGTTAGTCTTCTTTTAATATTTCACCGTTGCTATAAAATACTTACACATTTTATGTAAAATAATACTTTGAACTAACAACTTTAAAGAATCAATCACTGGCATTTTCCTACATTACTTTGAAGATATGAACCAAAAACCTGCAGGGTACACTTCAAAAAGGCAGGCTCCTTTAACTTGCACTTCAAGCTTTTGGTCAATTGAATTACTTTTACCAAACAAGACCTTTAATCAGACCGATCACATTGACTTAAAACTGGAAGCTGGAGCAGTTCTCAAGCTATAATCTTCCCTAAAACTTTTGAACAAGATTCGTCCCCTCACCCCCCCATACACACATTGTAAATAGAGTTATATATTGGGAGTATGGCAAATGAGAACAGGGCATAAGAAAAGATGAAGGACTTGGGTTTTGCTGGTATTCCATTGCTGATTTGCTGAAGGTGGTAGAACTTTGGTTTCTACCACCTGAAATTCTGGTGCTTTGGGATGAAAGACCTCTGTCACCCAGCCCTCATACATGGGGCAGAAGCCTTCCAGGAGTGAGATGGGTGAAATCACAGCCCCAGCAAAGCTGACAGAGGCTTTGCCCTTCATTTCAGTGGAGGCAGCCTTTCCCCAGGCTTTGGCTCAGCACGATTCCCTCACATTCATGACATAGAAGGATGCTCGGTATTAGTTGCAGCGGATAATTATACAGTTTGGTGCTCAAGAATTAGCAGCGAGCAGGCACATGACTGCTCACTGAGCAGCAAAGGATTTATGCTCTTCTATTTGCAGGAAGATGAAATCATGCCTGTGAGATTTGACAAAAACTCCCTTATCTGGGTGGCTGCAGATGAGCCTATCAAGCATAACAGCTTCCTAAGCCCCAAAATTCTAGAGCTTTGCAAGGATCTTCCAATTTTCTGGCTGCGACCAACATATCCCAAAGGTAACATTTCTTTTATTTGAAAACTATGTTATCCCTCCCTTCATCTAAATGCCTTCCCTTCATCAGGTTTGCTACTGAAGCTAGCACATCTGGGAAACCAGACTCCTTTCCTCCCTTGCCCACACCTTCCTGGGCTTGTGCCAAGATTGTAGGCTTGGAGTTTATCCCCTAGATATTTTCCATCCTTGTATTTACTTAGACAATTTGCATAGCCCAAGTGGGTGACTTGCTAGGAAATGAAACATTTCCAGAGAGGTTAGTCTACTTCTAGAGAAGGACAAGACAAGAGCTTAAACTGTAGGCAGCTGACACCAGGTAGCAGGAACACTGGCCAGGAGTTTGGGACCATAGCCTGTCCTGTTTTCTACCCTGCATCCCCAGAGGAATTCAGTGGAGTGGAAGATGCTTTAAGCCAGCCAGCTGATGCATGGTTTGAGACCCTGGGGCAGTCCCAGCTCTGAATTTGGGCCCCATAGGCAAGCTTAGCAAAGGTGTTCAGGAGTCACCAGGAAAATGGCAATTCCTCCAGGTAACTTCCAGGCTTAGGAGGAGACAAGGCTCAAAAATATTTACTCCTCCTTGTCCACTTAATATCAGAACACTTGGGTGGGACAACATGTGCGAAAAAAAAAAACCTACCACATTTTAGAGCACCTGTGGACCCAAGCTACCAATATTTTCCACTTCCCTTCATGATCTTGCATATCCCACCGGGCAACAAAAGAGCAGCATCAAAGCTGTCCAGAACCAGATATCCTTGAGAGCAGAGCACCATCCCACCATAAAAGCATTTTTGAAAATAAGTGAGATGTGAACAGCTGGTCTTGCTAGTGCTGGAAACTGCTGCTGGGTAAGTATCTGGGTGAGTGACTACAGGCTGGGCCAAAAAATCCCCAACAAATCTCCTCAAATTTTGCTTCAAGGAGAGAAGGATGTGGTGGGGGGGGGGGTGGAAGGCAATCACACTGCTTTGGACTGGCATTGGCTGCAGACAAAACGGAGGAAGGCAAGCAGCTCCCATGGCGATGCACGTCAAGTTTGCCAAGGCACAGTTTTGGCTTTCTCTCTGCCCTCCATCCTCTCCTTTTTTAATATTTAAAGAAATCACTGAAATATTAGGTAACTACAATGACACACTCAAGGTAAGATTGTCCCTCGGTGATTATTCCTTCAGATAACCAAAGGAGACAAATGAAGAGAAATAAGCGCCAGTCAGAACCAAACTTCGATGAGGAAGACTTGGAAGCTGCTTCTGAAGAAGTAAACTCCAGGTCACACGCCGTGCAGCTGACTCAAGAGCTTGGCAACCAGGCTAACGAAACCAGGCCAATGGGACAAGAAACTGATCAAACATTTAATCCAGACAACCCATACAATGTGAGTATTTGCACTGTAATCTTCCTTCAAAGCTCAGGACTGTGTTGGACAGGTAACACTGGTAATGTGGGGCTTGTCATTATTTTTTTATCTGCACAGTCTTTGCTTGTTCAGCTTTTCTAGGAAATAATAGACTGGTAAAACACCTAAGAAGCTCAAAAATGTCTTCCCTCCATCCTCTTCTCATAGTTTTAGATTTCTGAAACAAGTCTGAAACAAGCACAAGTGCTTGAGATCACAAGGCTAAGGCAAGTTGATGCCAAGTTGCTTTTTGAGGTTTCCAGATCCATATGGAAACAGCACTGGAGATGTGACAAGGGTAGCACCTTCTAGAAACAAACCAAAGCTGGTCTTGATCAGACAGCTGAGACCCATCATTTACTATGTGAAGAGAGTCCAGTAGGTAGAAACATGCTTTGCTCTCAAACAAATTAGTACCAGACATGACTGCTACAGGGGAACACAGCAGAAGTGTCTGGGTGCAAAGAGATAAAGGTTCAGTCAAATAAATTTCTTTTTCAGCCTCTTCTCTGTGAGGGTAAGCAATCCTAGACTGGCAATAACCTAGCAGAGAAGAATCTGTTTCGAGACAGCAGCAGTGGGTGGAGGATGACTGTCATAAAACTTGTTCTCACCCTTCAAGAAGCAGCAGCCCCCAGAAAGAGCAGAGGAGCCACCCTGCTGCGTCCCAACACCTCTGCCACGCTGCAGGAACACTGGCTGTGCAGGAGGCACCTTCCAGTCTGCTGCACCAGCGCCAGACAATTTACACCCACCATTTGGTGCAGCAGGAGTAAGTCATTTTAATACAACACTGTCACAAGATAAATGCCTCCTGCTTTGGAAGTAAGTCCCAGCTTTGACTTGACGTTTATGCAACAGCAGGAGATCATTATACTGTGACAGCATTCTGCCGAGTTGACATCCCTTAATTAAACTTAAATTAATCACTCCAAATAAAGTGGATCTAAATCGACTCTCTCACGAGGTCAGTAAAACATCAGTGGCACTGGAATGTAGCTTCTCCTCACAGCCACTAAGGTGACCGTCTCCATGAGGCCTGAGCTGCCCTGCCTCTGGAGGCACAACAACTGCCACAGGTCTGCTCTTCCAGCCAGGGACAGCCGGGCCAAATGGAGAAGGGCCAGACACATGCAGCCATCAGGCTCCCCTCAGCCTGTAGGGCAGGGTTTGCCCTCACCAACAGCTCCTGCACTGATGCCAATCACCAGGCTTTCTTAGAGACCAGCCACTGGACTGACAAGCACCATTAATTATGCTCCAGGCCTTTCCTGGAGGATGAAATGAATCCTCCCTAGAGCTATTTCTCTTTACTTACTGTAAGTGAAGCCTGGACAATGAGCTCAGGTGATGTTCATGGTGCAGGTATCTGAATTCAAGGATGATGAATCCTGACCAAGAAAGCATCTTCCCTGCTCTCAGGACTGGGAAGGAGTTGCTGGGGTCCCTAAAAACATCCAGCTGTCACTAATGTCCTGTGCAAGCCCAGACAAGGGGTGGCACCTTTCTGTGTAACTTTTTTAGTTGTGCTGCTACTTTCCAAAGTATTGCAGCATTTCCAAAAATGAATGACAACTGCTCTGGTAAAAAGCTGACTGGTACTTCAGTATTTGTGTATTACTGATGCTTTTCTTGAAGTAACACCAATGGGCAAAGAACAACCCAAGTTTCCAAAAGCAGAATATCGGGTTACCTTTTTTTCCCCAGAAATGAGGAATTTTGAAGGGTAAAGGCTTTTAGGTATTTTGTGCATGCTTTGCTCCATATAACTCCTTACTGTCAGCTACAGAACAGGTACAATTCTCACTGTCAACAATGCATGTAAGTGTAGTGGGGTGGGAGGGAAGGAACCAGAGTCAGAGACAAGAGCCAAATCCTCAGAAAACTGCAGGGGACCAGAGGAACAGTTTCCTAAAAGTGATGTAAAAAGCATTAAAATACAGAATCTAAAACTAATCATAAAAACCACACCATATATTTCAGGAATTCTCACCTACATTAAAGATTCAGGTAACTATCTTGAAATAATTTCTGTCACTAATATTTAAAGTTTGGGAGGAGCTTACTGTTGCTGGAGCTTCTGCAAGGACAGTAGAATAAAAATAACGAAGTTAGAGCTGCCTGTTGTTCTTTCCATTTTGCAAGGGTGATCGCACCAATTCTATGCTTCTGCCAAAGACAGCAAGTCAAAAGAAAAAATAATAAAGCAAGATGCATGGGACACTTAGTGGGAGTTTTGTCAATTTCCACAGCACAAGGAAAACCTTTGTGGGGTTAAGGGGAGCATGGATGTATTCTGCTATTCCATGAGAATGAGAGCACTGGGATGACATTTAATATTTCACATTACAGCAGCTGGAAGGTGAAGGGATGGCTTTTGACCCCATGCTGGATCACCTGGGCGTGTGCTGCATTGAGTGCCGGCGGAGTTACACGCAGTGCCAGCGGATCTGTGAGCCCCTCATGGGCTACCAGCCATGGCCCTACAACTACCAGGGCTGCCGCAGCGCCTGCCGCGTCATCATGCCCTGCAGCTGGTGGGTCGCTCGCATCATGGGCGTCGTGTGAGGAAATGCCTTGACCAAAACAAAACAAACTCAACTGGAGCCTTGACAAAATGAGCAGGAATACAATGAACTGGTGAAAGACTAAAACCAAAGCAGCGGTGCCGATCCTGCCTTACAAAATCAGAGCCTGTTTGCCTGCACCAAAAGCAAGGTCAGATATTCCACCTGCAAATTAAAATCTCAAGTTAATATTCCACTAGCTTTACAAGAGGCAAGGGTATAATAGCACTTGCTGAATTAAAAAACTGAGACATCCCAAAAAAAGACAACATTAAACTTTGCTCACAATTAGTTCAGCAGTCCAGAAGCTTGCCCATACATCTAAATTCAGCCTTTCAAAACAAACGCCTCTCTTTCCATGTTATATGTGAAAATTTACACCCAATTAAGCAACTAGCTCAACTTGTACACTTGGGAGTGCCTTTAATCCATGTAGCTTACTTAAATAAATCACAACTTAAGTTGCTCCCTGTTGCTATTCAGAGTTGCCAGGTCATTATGAATGGTTATAAACCAATTACAGCATACCTTTCCCACAAAGCTGCTCCAGGGGACACGGGAAAGCGCACATTGTGCTAAATCGGAAACAAACAGCAGGAAAAGGGGCTGTGGAAGGGAATGTGAGTGGCCGCAGAATCAAAACCCTTCGCACATCCCAACATCAAAGAAGCCTCAGCATCAAGAATCCTGTATCCATGATACCACTGTAGTGTCTAACAAGTATCTGCTATCCAGCTACCACAGCAAAAGTATTTACATGCAGTTACAGACCAAGGAGTCTCAAGACCCTTCAGAATCTACAACAGCCACTATTATTTATAAATCCTTGAACTAGACACTTTTGACACAAGATTACAACCCCTCTTTATTTCACATGGATAGCAGCCATTCATACCAGTTCCTTTAGCTTTGCTGAAGCTCACATCCCTTCCAAACAAGAGAAACTGTTTACCAGAAGGGAGGGGGAAAAAAAAAAAGTCTTTTTTTTTTCCCTCTCCTTTCTCACCTCACCCTTTTTGCTAAGGCAAACTCTGCAATTATTGGGATTGATCCCATTACACATTAAATCTCTAAGGAAGGTACTAAGCTGAAACACTCAAAGGTGAAACAACTTAGTATTCCTAGCCTTGAAAAACAAAAATAGTGTTATTACACTGCCTTTATCCACACTATGAATCTTGAACCCTACCTCCAAGTTTATGGAGCTATCTACACGATCTTTATTAACAAAATGGTTGAGCTTTTCTTAAAGTCTGCTTTCTGGAGCATTCATTTTTGTGACTAAACAGCTCTTGAGATGTTGCAAGCCCAGTAATGTTATTAACACTGTGTGACACACAGAAAAGAGGAATTAATTTGACACAATCGTGGCTTAAAGAAAATAAAGACAACCTCATGTGGAATGCTAAACTGCATATCTGAAAAGCAAAGTGTTAAATGAGAATAAGATGAGAGTAGAATTCAGTATTTTGTTCTATTGTAGCTTTTTAGTATAAACTTCACCTTCCCTTAATCTGAAGGACAGACTTGCTTTGAAATATTTAAATTATCAACTTCTTAAAGTGGGATTTCAAGGCCTGTTAAATTTGAGTTTCTGCTTTTTAAACTGAAAATGACCTTGATCATTATGTTGTTTTAGAAGTACATCTATCATATGCTTAGAAAAGTCAGTTTTCCTTTTTTTTTTTACTGCAGATTAAACAAACACATTAAAAAAACCCCAGCTGCTTTCTGTGCTGCTTTTTTCAATGTAGAAGGTGTAACAATTCTTTCACATACTCATTAAAGAACTGTCTGAGGAGGAAAAGAAGGGCATCAGCAAGTGAAACACTGGAGGCAAAGAGAGAGAAGTGTGGCTGTGTGTATGTCTGAACTAGACTGTTGCTCTCTTTTGCATCTTGAGGCAACCTGTCATCGGCTTCTCTCTGTGCCCCCCAATAAAACAGCCTCCTTCTGAAGACACAAAAACAACTTTCTTGTAGGTGATTTCCATGTCTGCACACACACTACAGAATTACTTTTTAACTAAAGCTTGTAATCATTTCCTTTCTGTAGGCAGTCATAAAGCATGTAGGAAGTAAAAACAGCATCCTGCTCATGGATATAGAACTGTAACATATGGCACGTACATCTCAAGTACATGTCTGTACACACCATGCCACAAAAGCCACAGTAAGCATAACATTTATCCATTTCCAAGAGGTAGGCAACAAAATGCCTTCTCCAACTCAAGCTTCAAGCAAGCAAATTCCTATTTACATTCATACTGGATTCAAAGAAAAGATCTCTTGCTGCAGCAAGGTTGGAAAAAACCAATCTTTCCTTCAAAATCTGATTTTGAAGGAGAAGTTCTGAGACAACACAGGGATGGCAGTAAAACCAGAAGGCCAACAGTGTGAAAAGATCTTGCGATATTCCCGGCAGTTGTGGCTGAGACTCCAGCTCTAACCATCCACAGTGATCCTTTCACTACTGTACACTATTTACTACCAGTAAAGTAGTAAGTTTCTCACTGCCATCACAAATATAAAGCCTTGGCACACTAAAGAGGTTACAACATGTCAGCATTTGGGGAAGAATGGAGCAGGGTGTTCTTGAACCTGACCCTGGGGCAGCAGAAAACAACTGAAAGCCTTCCTTTGGCCAAAGTTTAGGGAAGGAGAAGAGGAAAGAGCTTGTCATCAACAGTGTCTCCCACCACAGGTGGGTGTATGTTTGTCACAGCACTGCAGTTCCACTACCCTTAAAACTTAATTACCCATGTGATTCTACTAGGAGGATTAGAATGACAGAGCAGATTAGAGCAGAAAAAGGGGATAAATTCAGGCTAATGAAAAAGAGATGGAAAACAGAGAGCAATCTCATATGGTTAAATAGATTGAAAGCCAGGGGTGGGAAGGCAGGAGGAGTCTTTTTACTAAATCTCCAGTTTTCTTTCTCCTTACTTAAAACAAATGAGCCCTTTGTTCTTTTTCATACAGGAATCACCTTCCACTTGTATCTAGATGAGAAACCAAAAAAGCAGCTGGGAGCCATGGGGTGATGTGGCTTCTACTTCCCATGTAACACTTCACCCCTACTGCAGCACAAAAAATTTCCTAGAAAGTTTCAGTGAAGAACAGACTAATCACTTGTTCCATGCAGTGCAGGGGAAAAAAAAAAGTAGCGAAGCATAAAACTACAGTTGGCAATGAACTGACTGCTGATTGACATGTCTGGGTGGACAGAATCTCTACTCAGAAAGGGCAAAAGAGAGACTGAATCAGGAGCACCATCTTCTGCTTCTGAGAGGCTTAGTAATTTACAAATTACACATCTACAAACTGGTCTTTCACAGGTACATATATCAAAGATGAGAGAGGCAGCCTTAAGCTGCAGCAGGCATCTTCCCCAAGAGCAGGAGCAGAGAGTAATCCCATCTATGGTTATTAAATGGGAACTGTTGCATCTTGCTGTCCTCTTCCAGTATTTCCATCAGTCATCACATCACTTCAGAGCACTGAGGTGACACTGCCTTGGCCTTCCAGACAGCACTATGTACAGATGACCAAAAGGTTTGGGGAAAAAACCCCCAAGTAGCTTGAATGCAATTAAAACATCATCCACTCTGTCCTTGCAGGCAGTTCCCTTCCTCCAGCCAACTCATTAGTAGTGCTGCTACATATTCCACTCACCCTCTCCAGTCCCAAAGGAAATTCCCTTTGTCACGGGTTCGTTTTCCAGAACCTCTACTCAACATCCAAGCTACTGCTAGCATTCTCTTGATCTACAGAGCTTCTGGTACCATTTTGTGTGTGTTTTGACAAGACCAAAATACTCTGTTCATGAAGTTCATGAAGAACCTTCCCCCCCAGCTTTCTAAGGAAATTTTGCCTACTGATTTAATCTAATCCCCTCCAAACAAAAAACCCAACACCTCTCCCCCCTACACACATTCCCCTCTACCTATAAGGCAACAAGATATGCCATTATTGATTAACCTTAAGTTGAAGGAGGAACACACACACAGATTATCTGCTGGTGCTCAGAAACATGCTGGAATTATGTCTAGACCTGCAAACTTGGTTTACAGGATTGAGATGGACAGGGAGCTCTACCACTTGATTGCTACAAGTTTTAGCCTGAAGCTAAAGCATTATATTTGCATTACATATGCCTCAAGAGTACGTAAGTAGCAATGCATTTAATTTTACTTTTTGCCTTAAGCTAAGTGAATTGAATCTCAAAGCAGTGAAACAGTACCCACTTAATACAAGAATATATTGTGTTTATCTGACATAATGCTCCCATGGTCTTTCAGCAAGCAAAGACAAAGGAACCTCTGCTATGTTCTCCTCAGTAAGTAAGAGCAACTTGACTGGCAAAAAACATCTTCAAATTATTTTTTAATTTCTATGTAAGAGATGTTTACCTAGGCTTTTCCCCACAGCAAGCCTTTTCTAAGCTCTGTTAAGTACTCTGAATGACATTTATAAAGCAAGGCTGGCCAAGAGACAAGAACTCAATTTTGTGACAAAGTGAAGCACTCAGACATTTGTCTTCCTTCTACATTAAAAAGAAAGAAATGCTTTTGCGCATAAATAAAAAGCAGCAAAGCACTTATCTGGGAGAGTGGAGTTCAAGTACCTATTCCAAATCAAATCAACTCCAATGTTAGCATCCCATATGGATGGGCAAATGCTCTACATATCGAGCAACCAGCTACTCAGATTCTCTGAAGGTCAAGAAAAGCCTCACAACAAAGCTAAAAATTCTTCTCTGAAACATGTCCCAAGTTCATGCTTTGAGAAACTTCCAAGAAACAGACACTGTTCAGTAAATGTCAAGAGGTAAAGCACACAAAACCATTCCTAAATCCCATCCACCTCGGTTCATCGCATTCAAAGAGAAAGGTAACATTTGGTTCTGAAGGTTACCAAATTTGAACTTTGGAAAACATGTATCAATTCTGAAGCCAAAAGTGAGGCAAAAGAAATCACCGCCCAGCCTGCACTGCATCATCACGATATCAGTGCATCAAGAAACTGCAAATATGTCAAGACTTGTAGTCATAGTCTACATCCAAAAAAACCCTCTCCTTTTGACATTTGTAAGATTATAAAGCCTTGGTATCTCTCTACTGCACAAGCATAGTAACAGTAGTGGGGAAAAAGCCACTGCACTTTCCCAGCATCACAGCAAAATCTAGGTCCCTATTCCTCAGCAGGAACAGAATAGATCCTTCCTTCCTCCTCTTTAATTTTCAATCATCATTTAATACCTAACAGCTGCAGACTTCACTCATGCTATTAAAAACACCTGTTCTAACAGCCTTCCTATTTTACCAAGCTCATCCAGTTGACACTGCAGGAAAATAACATGTTCAATACAAAGACAACAGGCAGAATAACAAATGGCCCGGAAAACCCCACATCATTAGGAAAGCAGGGAAAAGTAGCAAACTTAAAACAGCATCCAATGGTTAGCAAGAAATGAAGTTGCTTTCATGGTGCTGTCAATATTTGCAATTCATGGTGTTTCTATGATGACACCATTTGGCTATCTCTGAATTCACAAGAGACAGTGGCACAGACAAGGCACATTTAGCACAACCTTCTGAGTTCATCTCTCATGGAATCACAGAAAGGCTGAGGTTGGAAGGCACCCCTGGAAGTGCCCTTGTCCAAACCCCTTGCTCAAGAAGGGGCATCTCAAGCCAGGTGCCCAGGAGCATATCCAGATGGCTTTTGAGCACCTCTAGGTCCCTGTAAACTTGTATTCAGGAAGTACAAGCACAGACAGTACACAGATTCTCAATTCCTTTTCTCTACTGTTATTTACAATTTGATCATGACAATAAAGCTGCACTAATGGAAACTATTAAGGACATACAAGTTGTTCTTTAAACAGTTTCTATTATTCAGAAATTACGTAACTTAAAGCAACTGCTTGCTGGCTTTGATCCCAGGTAAATTTATTTTGAATTTAGAAGGTAGGCAGAGGACCTACTTTTCTGTAAAAATTTCCAGTCACAACAAATTTGCTATCTTCCATGACTGTGACTACAATTCAACTTATTACAGAAGTGGAAGGACTCCAAAGTGGGTGGTTTGTGTCTGCATCAAGAATAGTAATCTCATCCTCATCACTGAATGCACATTTAGCTCCTATACGTGCCAGCTCTTCTTTTGAAACAGTACATTCACATTCTTACCTTATCCTTATCTATATGCTTTAAGTGACTCCCCTATCAAAAAAACAATACTAAAAATGAAATAAAGCAGCTTCCTTATAGAAAAAGTTGTATTTACAGTTTTATTTAGCAGAGTTAAGGAGCAAACAATTTTAACACTGTTGTGAAAAGTGTTTTTACCCAAAATTGCCAAGATCTAATAAGTTATTGAACAGAAATACCAGGTGTAAGGCAATAATCCTGACCAGCCATTAGAGATCACCCTATCCCAAAGAGAAGAGCTGATAAAGGTGGTAGAAAATTTGGACTGATGGACTCAATTCCCAGAAATTAAGACATATGATAAAAATAGGGTTCCACTCTTGAGTATATCTTTAAGATCTGCAGATGAAGGAATTTCTAAAGCACGCAAAATGTACAGACAATTCCTGTTTTCAAGGGAACATTCAGTGCTTGGAATCCAAGAATGCTATGTCCATACATAGTGGTCAGTACATGACTATGGCAACACATAGATGGTAAAGATCAGAAATAGGATTAGAATTTTTTCCATTCCACGTCATCAGGAGGATTTACTTCTACCTTCCTTTTACCAACATCAGACCAGTTGGTGCTCAGAACTGTGCCACCAGACTCCATCTGCAACGTAAGAGAGAGCTTGTTTAGTCTGCTGAGCATTCTAGTAATAAAAAAGCCAGTTCCTACAGCAAACTGCAAAGAGTAGTGATTACACAGAAATTGTGTACCTATGAAATAAAATGTGACAGAGCCATCATTCCATAATCTCCAGCCCAGCAGGACTTTTATCACTACTGGACAAGTGAGATGCTGCTTCATTAACAAGAAGCTTTTAAAGAGTCATCACGTTCTTGCCTGTGATGGCTACAAATTAAACTAGATTCAAGCAATCAAGAGGAATTTGATCCTTTCACCCCCTGGCAAGTCTTCAAGCTCTACATGAGCCAAGCCTCTACTTCTTTTGGTAACACTGATTGAAATGAAGATATCAGTGACAAAGCACAACCTTGGACTTATAAAGAGTCACATTCATCAGAGTACAGCCCTGTAGCTTTCAGTGGGTGTAGCTGTACCAGTATCTCCAACAGACCCATGGCCAAAATTTATTCATTCACAGACATAAAATTTTGGTAACAGGCTTCTCCCAACATATGCAAAGTTTAGTAAATCATATCAGTGTGCAAAAGTCACAGGTTTCTTCAGAGAAAAGAATGAAGACTTACGAATGATTTGTTCATGGCACGTTTTACTTCATCTGTACCATCTGAATAGATTTGCTGGAAGAGTTTATTTAAAGCAGCATCTCCTTCTAATTTCTCATTTTTCTCCTCTTCTTTGATTTCAACTACCAGTTTGTCCCAGTTCCTTGTATAGTGAGACGATGATGGGTATAAGTGCTGGGTATCTGAAAACAGAAGTGTTAGTTAATGAAGCATTTTCTCACTACTTTGAGAGCATCAGAGAACACAGACACATGTACCTGATGAATCAGAGATGATAACAGGACATGAAAATGCAGATGGACTCCTCTGAACTGATACAAGCATTGCAGAAACAAACATAAAGGAAACTAAGAAATGCAGAAGTTTATTTTTAGGTCAACAGAGTTATGTAATTTTGTTATCCAATGCACACAAAAAAGCTGGCCAACAGCAACACAGATAATTGATATCAAAAAGAGATATTGGCTGACAGAAAAAAAACCAAAACAGCAGCCTAGAGCCATAGAATAAGTTGAGCTAAATTAAAAAAAAAAAAACTGAAATCAATACATCAGGAAATTCAAATTCTGTCACAGACAGAATGTTTATCTGTATTGAAAAACTCCAATGTATTAGTCTCCAAGTGAAATCCAATACTTAGGGAAACAATAATTATTTAAGCAACAGGTCACATAACATAACAACTGCTGTCTAGGTCTGGCCAGAACAGAGTTAATTTTTTGCCGTAGTGGTGAGGGGTGGGGCCTGAAGCTCAGCAGGCATGGCCAGGATGATACTCTACAACAGGGCAGATCATTGCTGGGGTGGGATGGTCTGGGCATGCCAGAAGAAGGGTAGGGCTTCCAGTCAAGAAAAAGGTGTGGGGAGGGGGAAGCCATCCATCTCCTAGTGCTTGTCACCCGGGGTCCACTGGTGCATTTTGCATGTAAATCACTCTCTCTTTTGTAGCCTTCTGTTATTCAGGTTGTTGCTGTTACTGTTTGTTTTCTAATTTAATTGCTGTTTCAAGTAAACTGTTTTTATCTCAACACTTCACCTATCGTGCCTCCAATTCTCAACTCCATCCCACTGCAGTGGGAAAGGGGAGGGGAAAGGAGAGTGAGACCTCGATGGTGTCTTTTGGAAGGGTCCCAGTGGGGCACTGAATTGGGAGGTACCATTCCTAAACCACAACACACACACTTAACAATGTACAGAACTGCAAAACAGAGACCCAAGCAGATAAGCAGAATCAATGACAAGCATATATATACCCTTAACAATTCATCAGATTAACAGGGGTTATGACTAAATTTAATACCTATGTTTCACTAATGGCTTGCAGACTTTCTGTTAATTCTTGACAGTGAAACCAAGATGATTAGGCTTTTCATTGCAAATATGAAGCTGTGATTTTATAAACAATATTTAACACAAAACTATTATTAATAACTGTAACTTACTCAATACAAATAAACCATTTAATACTAAATAGTTCAGAGAACAAACCTGGTGTAAATTGTTTTAACTTAGGAGAATCTCCCTGGCCCTCCAGCTTCTCCCATCTTACAGCCTCTGGCTTCTTCATTTTTATCTCAACCTACAAAACATGAGACAAAGAACAAATTAATCCAGATGCAAAGAATTCTGCCATGCAGCTCCAAAATAGCTGGATTCTGTAGCTGTAAGAAAATACAAACATTTGGTTTTAGAAACACAGCCTCTAATATGAAACCTGTATCATAGCCAAATTTACCTACCTTACAAGACAAAGTTACTCGAGTTCAAGTCACACATCAAACAAGTTCCCATGTGCCTGTGCAGATTTGTATCAGACTTCTACCTTTCTGTTCAGGACTACTTAACTTTCTTTTGTTTACTATTCACTTGATTCCTTTTGTAAATTATGGCATCCCAAAGGTAATGATCAGTCCCAAAATCTCTACACTGCCAGGCTCCAAGGTACTGCCTTTCAAGCATCCCTTTCTTGGCAGTCAGCTCTAATAAGCAGCAGTTTTGAAAGACTACAAAATCCAACTTTATCTAAGTTTACATTTCATTTACCAAAAAATTCCATGTTTGATGTGTACTACACAAACCAGAGAAACACCCTGGGACTATGCAGATCTTCCCACTGGAGAAATTCAGAAGCTGTATTCATTTGGTTCAATGAACAAACACTGCTATGGAGAAAATTGTCAAGTATTCATTGACAAAACTGGCAATTAAAAATGGATGTGGTTGCAATTACCATAGGAGAAACAAAATTAAGTGAAGTATGTCATGCCCTATTCACAACTTCACATAATCCCTTTAGACAACAACATTGAAATGTTTTTTTTCATAATTAACCTTCTCCTTTGGTTACAGGGTTACAAAGTTTCAAAACAAGGACTGTCTAATGTCACTCCTATTCACTTAAGAAGATGTCACAAAGCTCATATGATGCTATTAATTAACTGAAATCAGTGCTTGCTAAACTTCAGTGCTTCCTTATTTGCAAACAGCTCAGCAGATGCAAGTTCTTAGTTCCACCTAAAGCCACTACAACCTGGGGATCCCTGCAGACCCAAGAACAAAGGCACCACTGTAAAAGCTAACCTTAGATTCAAACAGCAAGCTCACTGCACAGCATTATGTTGATCTGAAATTTGAACTTGATTTAATACCTTGTTAAATCAATCACTGGTAAGCAACAGACTGAGGTATCTTACCAAAATATAAAAAGTTAGCTCACTGAAGTTCTAATGCTTCCACGTTTGCTATCACAATGAATTTTAAGAAACAGAATATTCAGTTATGAAATGTTTCTTTTTTTTTTTTTCTCCCTCAGGAAGCCACAAATTCCCAAGATAAGTTTAAATACTTATTTTCCACCACTAACATGTACTGCAAACAACAAAAAGTCTAAGATAAGAGGCATGAAATGTCCTTCAAGGCAGGTGAGAGCTTCAGTAAACTTCTAAGTCCAACACCCACGTGTATTTGATTTCCCAGTCCCTGCATCTGTTGGATTTTTCAATACTTTCAGCCACTTGACAAGTCACAAATTAGGCACCAGAGTATCCATTTTGAAAGTAACATCACAGAACCAAAAATAACCAAATAAAATCAAAATGCTGTTAGTCTAGATGACCAACCTACCCTCCCTAAAAAAGGTCTGTATTTCAGAGTTTAACATCACCATCTGTACGGATGCAGCGATTTCCGTTAAACTATGCAGAAGAATTACTCTTCAGTAAACCAAAAGAAGTCAGTAAAGCTACCTCCACTGGATTCTTTTAAAAACATTTGAAGAAACATTTTGAAAAACATTTTGAAAATTGCAACCTTGAAGTTCATTCTCAGCACCTACACTCATAGATCTAATGCTCTGTTATTAGCTTAAGGAAGCAAAACATTTGAATATGTACATATAAGACAATCAAGTAGTTCCACAAGTGGCAGAACTAGCAGGTTTTCTTTCCCCAGTGGATTTGGATCTCCTGAGCCAAACATTTAATTAGCTACTTACAAAGGAACTAATTAGTTACAAGTGAACATGAGTATTAATTTAAAACCACTCTCCTCTATTTCTTATATAAACTCTTCTCAACTGAGGAGACTCTATTATCGATTGAGCTGTGCATTTCAGTTGAGGCTCCAAAGTTAAGATTTTATACTCTACTTATTAGTGCATCTACCAACATGTTTTAGGGGAGGGGGGGAGGAAAGCCTATGCTTGATACTCAAAGTGCTCTCCCCTTTATCTCTTCAATTTCTCTGTTTATTTTTTCTTTCACTAATTCTTCTTGCCCTTACACTTCAGGTTTTCCACCAATATCTTCCAGTATTTCAAATACAGCTTATTTCATCCACACCAAAAATGACCTCTAATGCAATATAATGCTTGATGTGAGCTACTAAACATGGACTGTTTTCTTCTCAGAATACAATCCTCCTCAACAAGTCCTTATAAAAACCATTGGCTATTCATCACAGTACTCTGCCCATGCATAAAAAGAAGAAAATAAGCAATAACTTTAGTTTTGCTGCTCCAGCAATCCCCCTTCTTTTCTGATCTGCTAGCCCTTATATTTTCCTCTCTAAAACAGTACTGCACAATAAACAGTCCTAAGGAGAAGCCAATGACACAAACTAATTCCCAATGTAAGATGCAGATTTCTTAACTCTAAACCATTTCAACCCTGCCAAGCTGGAAGTGCACACAGCTGAAGAACTGAGACAGAATGTATTTCTGACATGATTAAACTTCTACTCTGTCTACTACATCCACTTCAATTGAAGTTACTCATTAGGCGAAGTGGCAGGCAGGAGCAAAGCTAGGGAATCATTAACTTCATACCATTATACAACCACATTTTCCAAAAATATAAAGCTATAAAGTTCTGCTTGTGAAGGAGCGTGTTTCTTCAACTTGAGAGCTCTATTTGATCTAAGAAGGAATAACTCAGTGAGTCCCAATTACGTGCACAAATGGCAATGAATGCATTTTAATGAAGGTTTTAATACAGATACTGATAGCTATCACACAGAAAAGAAACACATCAGCACAGACATTTATGTCATATCTAGCAGAAAAGTACTGTTAGCTTTTTCCTCTCCTTTGAAAAAAAATTCACTTGGGCAAGAGAAATACATCAACGCTTTGCCAACTACTTTGATTCAACATTTATATTTCATAAAACGTATGCCTGTGTGCCTCATGCCAACTTTAGTATATAAGACAGGAAAATTTAACTGCAAATTAAATGCTCTGCATGCCACCTAAGGACAAGCCTAATTCCTCAGCTTCTCCTTGTAGCTCAAGCTGTGCAGACACCTGAGTACCTTGGCAGTCCTCTGCTAAGACTTGCTTCACTACATCAGTGCCTTTCTTGCACTGGTGAACCTACAATGGAACATGGTACTCCAGATCTACAAAAAATCCCAATGCAGATATAACACACTTTCTCTTCAAAGTCCCTTGTGTTTTGGGTTCAAAGAGAGTAAAGCAAAAAGGAAAAGACACATGGAATTCATGCACTACTTGTTTGAAATACCATCTTGAGAGAAACCTACCCCTCTGAGAACAGGGTCAAATGAGCGATTTATTGTCTAGAAGAAACCACCCACAGTGAAAGGACACAGGTAAATTTCTACTCAGAGTTTTCTGGTCATAAAAGTAATCAAATTTTTAAAGCCTACCAGAGATTTGGACATGTTTGTTTGGGGCTTAATCCAAGTGATAGCTATCAGAAAAGGCACCACAGCTCCTCTCAAAACGTATCCTAAACCATTTCATTGATAGCATAAAAATAAAACAACAACACCTTATTTTAGGATGACTGGCATAAAAGAGTGTTTAATCCAGTTTTAAGAAATAATTCCTCCTCTTTGGAAAAGATCAACGCTAGTTAGGCAACATTTATTTTCTAGGTAGATACTTATTGTTAAAAAGTTGAAACCTCCGATGCTTGATTTCACTTGAACTTTCCTTCTGGGACAGGCAGTGGCAGTCTAACTGAGACACATGAAAAGGGGAAGAATTTTTATCTTCCACCCTAAAAGGAGATTCTGGTGTGCACTGACAAACTACAAGGGTTTTTGGTTTTTTTCCTAATTTCTACTGTGTTTTATATTTTACAGTCCATAGTAAGGACAAGTTCATTTACCATTGGAAAATTTCTGTCAAGCTCTGGTCAAAACTGGCAAAGCTTAAACAACAGTCCAGCCAATAATTTTAAGACATACCAAAAGTATCCTTTCCAATTCTGGTGTTCTGCTGTATCAAACACCTGAAAACAGGAATTCAGTGTTTCTAATCAGCTACTTTGTTATTTACTGAACTACTGACTACCTTGTCTGAGTCATAAATTTTAAGGGTTTAGAGCTGTCCTTCTGTGATCATCTCATGAATTTCATAGGATAAAATAGAACAGCCTTCTAAAAATATAAGAACTATTCAAATGTGCCTCTAAGAGCACATATGCCTACAGTTCTGATGTCCTAATTATTCAAAGACCTTTTATATCTTGCTTGTACTCTAAATTCCAAGATTTTTGGTCCATAACTTTAAACAAAATATGTTAAGATGAAAATAATCCTACAGTGTTATCACATACAATGATAATTAAGAAATTTATTCTATATGGAGTATACTGCAACAGAAGGGATTTATTTATTTCTTTGCCAGCTATGTACTATGGGGAACTGGGGGAAAAAGGTTCAAGTTTCCTCTGACTGATATTACATAGCCAACACAAAGTTTTTGAATTTTAGAAGAGAAGCTAGCAACAGAGATCATTTTGGTATTCTAAAGCTATTTATCACTTTATTCTCCACGTAAACCATCATTATTCCAATAGTTCTCAAGACATAAACCCCCTTATGCATCGTTTTCTTTTATGCATTTATATAAAGCATGGGCACTGACTTATACGCACGTATAAATAATAGTTCTCAGAGTATTACCAGGTTTAAATCTGTCTCAAATCCATCTTCATTCATATAGAAGGAAAAGAATAAAATCAAACTTATTGTTCAGTATGTAAACATCACACCAATCATAGAAGAAGAAACTGCTCCAACTAGCCCTGCCTAAAAGATGCAAGAAATTTCAGAAAATTATCCATTCACCTTAAATATTAGTTTATAATTTATAGAAAATACTCAAGAATATACATGGGAGATATAAATCTGCATGAAACTCTTACAGTGAAAACAAGTACTCGAGAGCAGCCAAGTCTGCATTCAAGTCCCTACAAGCAATTTAATGCAAGTACCCTAAACAGGAAAGTATCTTTTAAGGACTGGACTGCAGTGGTAAGATCCAACTTCAGTTAAAATAGATATGTTCCTCTGTTTATCTTTTTGTGTACATTTGCCTCTGAATAGAGTCTCTGATGACAGTCCAAGAGCGTGTGAAACAGTTCCACTCTTTGCCTTTTCCCTCACATTCAGCAACAGGCATCAGTTCCAGTTAGCTTCACAGGGTATTCCAGTGTTTGCAAATCAAAATATTGGTTCAAGGAAAAAAACAACATTCCACGGATGCACACTACCATATTCTTGGCATGAAGCTGCTGAGTGTGTGCCTCTCCCTCACACATCTCTGTTAAGCAACAAATGTCAACTGTAAAAGAGGCTGAAGCTTCTTAACACCTCCCCGGTCTGCAGTACAACTTTGATCTCTAATTAAAGGACAGTTCTGGGGTAAAAAAACCATATTTTACCACTTCTTCAAATGGCTCTACACTGCTGCAAGTCACTGCTTGCAAAAAGCCCAAAGCACTACAAACTGAAAACTCCCAGTAATTGTCCTCAGTCTATCTGTAATCAAGAAGAAAACCAGAATGCACTACCTCAAGTTTCCTTCAAGGTCATAAGCACTAGCACTAAAAGCACATAGTCATCTTCACTCTCCTCTTCTAAGTCTGAGGAGAAGAAAATCCCAAGCACCACCTAGAACTCATCAGAAGACCTACAGAAACTGCTCATGTCACGCAAATTTCCAGGGGAACACTGCAAAATATTCCCCTGGAATCCAAAATACACTGACTACATAGACTGAGCCTAAGAGGGAAAAGAAAGTGAGGTTAATTGTGCATGTTTAATAACAGTAGAAATCCTTACAGAATTTGTACATTTCTACTCTCCTGACATATTTTCTGGACAGATACCTATTTACTAGTTTTTTCTTAAACATATTTAGTCCCTCATTTAAAATTTTTATGCCTTTTTCCTTCTGTGAAGGGAGCATGATGACAGTATGCACCCTGAGTCACAGAATAACTGCACCCTGGCAGCATGCAAAGAGCAAACCTGGTCCAGCCTTTACATTTTGGCTCCCTCTTCTGGAAAGAAGTAAAAAGCCAAAAAGCACCAGTAAAGGGGCCCTCCTCCTGTGAAACGCTGAATGCAACAGTTTTCAGCTTCCATTTTTAAGACACCAATCTCAAATTTCTACACTTCTTTTAGGAGCAGCTGTTACTTTTTGCTTGATCAGATTGCTAGAGTCAGACACTTCTGACAGATGAGGAGTACAATCAATAACATCAATTGATTTAGTTATGATCCATCAACTGTGCTGCTAATGTACAAAATGCTATGCAGATATAGCAGTATCTGCAAGAGATGGGTTCAATTCAGTGGTATTCAGCATTTTCTAAAACTAACATTAACCTGAGGCCATAGGCCATCAGAATTAAATGCTGAACAACAAGAGGCAACTCTGAGTAACTTGCCACTAAATGTGCACAGGAACCATAAGCAACTCAAAGTTCAGCACTGTTTCCTATTGAACAGCAAGTAAAATTTCTAATTGGGTAAAAAAACAAAACAGGCTTCAAGTATGGTAATAATAGATATAGTCACTATTAAAGGCAGCCTATATCATCTGTAAAACTGTTGACAATTAGAGAATATAAAATATTAGAGGATGCATCAAGACACATTTACAATTTTTATCTCAAAACTGGACTTCATCCACACATTATGCTGCTCTTCAGTTGGCATCAAATATTGTACATCTTCTAGTTCACAGCTTGAAGTCAAAGTCTGCAGATGACAGACACTAATTTATTTTTACTCACACAGAAACTATTGAAACAGTTCAAAAAATCTATCTATGCTACTGTAACACTTGCTAGTCCTGTTTTTTTCCAAACAGACTTTGTATCTCAAAGCTTGACACAGCATGGATACAAAGGTATACTTTTTAATTTCCTTGCTGGGAAAGAAACAATCATTATGTTGGCAATTGTATTTTTCACTACTGCCAACACTTGCTGAAAGAACCAGTTCAGGAGTCTAGGAGTTCTGCCTGCTCCTTGCAGACTTTAGAATTTGTAGTTCTGCAAATACACTTAAGGCTGTTTTCTCCTCCTGAATTTGCATCCTTACCTTCATGTCTTTGCATTTGTCAAGTGATGCTGAATTTCAAGCAGTATTGAGAAAACCCTCCACAGCTCCTCTTAGCTCCAAAACATGCAGGATCGTTCTACTCTCTGCCAGTTCTGCTGCATTCTGCTGCCTTCTACTCTCTGCCAGTTCTGCTGTTTCATTCTCTATCCCTTAATTTTTTTAGTTGTACAAAGTTCATGGACCCAAACTAGTCACTACACAGCCTGCTCATATGTTCCACCATTTCCTCATATATTTGCTCACAAAAGTGAAAGAAAGGCCAGAGTCTTTGTTGCCCAGTGACGACTATATGATACTAATGGCAACGTGGCTCACACATTCAAAGCAGCGGCACAAAATAAAGCAGTATGAACAAATCAAGTTATTCTCACCTGAAATTAATAATCTGCAGGAATACATCTGTTTCTATCCCACAAAAACTCAACTTCTTTAGGATTGGATAGTAACAAGTTCATGTAATTGGGAAGATAATGAGATTACGTCTTTCTTTCCAAGTTCTTACAAAAGGAATTCATGTAAATAGTACAAAATAATATGTGAATAGTTTGAGAAGTTTTAATCAGTAATCACTAATTTACTCAAAGTACTACCCAACTATTTGCCATGCTGCTCATAAAAGCCAAGTATATATACACAAAGCTAAGAAAAGAAAACTGAATTTCTGGTAATCAAACACTAAGGTTGCATCATTCCCTTAAAGTACTTAATATTTTTCTAAGAAAAATATTCTAAATCTGTAAAGAAGTCTTTGCACACTTAACATCGAGCTGCTTTTAATTTATTTTTTTCTTCCAGACTCCATCTGGTGGTCAGAACAAGAACCAGCTGGGGCATGGCTTAAACAATTTCTTCACTGTGCCCTCACAGGCAGCTTTATACTACTCCTTTCTACAAAAGTAAGGACATGCTGAAGCCCTTACTTCCGCAGTTAGAACACCTTCTGTGTAACCTTTTACCCATTTTATCTCAAAAATAGTCTCTCACAAGTATTCAGGAATAATAACATTTGAAAATAAATGCAAAATATTTACAGCTCAGACACTGCTTGAACATAACTCACCCTTCCACCCCAGTTTTGGAACCTCAAAGTAAACCAGGCAGCAAACTACTAGAGATTATTTCAGAGATAAGCCCAGGGTAGAGATGGCAGTGTGGAAAAGACAAAGTCAACTGAATTTCACAGCACTCAGTTCACTTAGATGCTTCCAAAGAAAGTAATGGTAAACTTCAAAACAAAAGTGTAAAACAAACTATGTAAGAACATAAACAAAACAAGACCTCACACCTACTCTTCCTGACAAGGTTCATTCTCATTGCACTCAAATTTATACAAATACTAATGGACTACCAGAATTTCTACATACTTTGAGCCATGTAAGCTTCTGCACTGTAGGGGGGATAAGTAAAGTGCTCAATCACATAACCTGTGCAGATTTCTTTGTACAAGGAGTGGAAAAACAAGACAAACTTTCTGTGGCCATCCTCTCATGCCATCCTGAAGTCCCTCTTCCATTAAATGATGCAAGAACTATTATAGGTACCTTTCTGAGAATAGAACAGGTAAAATGGAACATGAGTATACAAGAGAATTTCCATAAGCTCTGCAGAACCACTGCTGAAATACAAGAGAAGAACCAACATCATATTCCAGCATTGGAGATTCAGGCTTCACTCTGTGGGCAAAGCGTATGTCTGTCTATCCATTATGCCACAAGAAATGCTATACCAGACCACTGTTCCTTATTTTTCTATACTTGTAATATGAAAGAAGCGAGATGCTGAGACAGAAGCATTCTCTCACACCATGCCATTTTCAGGTGTCTCCAGGCATGTACTATTTCCAGGAACAGAAGGAATACACTCTCTTGAAAAGCCATGGACAGTTAACCACATGGGTTAACCTTCACCAGCAAGAAGCTATGAAAGGGTAGAGAACAATTTCTTCAGTGAAATCTTCCAAGTCTGACTTTTATTTCTTGGGCACATAAAAATAACAATGCTTCCCCAGGAAAGACTAGTTCCTGAAAGTTTTGTAAAAGGGTGTTCATGCTTTCCTATTACCTGAATTTTAATAGTGAAGATTATAGTCTCCTTTCTCTAGCAAGAAGTGAAAGAATTGTCAACATAAGTCTTTCATTTGCACTTCAATAAGCACCATCACATTACTATTTCTGATATTTGCACAAGTTTAGAAAGTCTCCCACCAGCTGAAAGACACCTTGAAGAAAAAAAAGCATTTCTATATGAAAAGCAAGATACTATGACTGTTGCAGATAGATAAGACAATAGAAGAGAAACATTTTCAGGATTGCAACAGTCAAAGAAACGATTTACACTTGAAGAAGCTCACCTTTGTTGAAAGCACTTTAAACGTACTTTGCTCTGGCACTATAGAATGAAGAAGATCAAGCTTCAAGTTGAAGTCTTCACCTGATGGAAGCCTCACTGATGCATTCATCTATTAAAAGTTGAAAACACGTCTCTGGTCATCTTTGACGGCAGCTCCATTTTCAAGTAAAGGACAGTAATTTCACACAGAGATTGATTAAATTAATATAATTTCAGACCATGCCATTACACTACTGCATTATTGGACGAGATGTTTCTAAGATACATTAGAAAATGAACAGAAGATTTCAGCCCTTGCTACATGTACTCAAAAACCCTACTATCTTGTCAGCTGGATCTTAAGTCTTTAGGGAAGGAAGTATACAACAAATGGTGTATCAACATATTAATAATGGAACATGAAAACAACCTGCAGCTTTTCTTCTAATACAAGCAAACTACAGAACAAGTGCTCAGACTATTTTAACAACCTAAACCAGATAATAATAATAATTAAGTACTTCTGGCATTTAATGAAATATTAAGTTAGTTGAGAATAAGAACCCAATTCTTTGATATTGTCAATTAAATTAAACATGAAATCCATTGGTACAACATATGGTACTTCATTAAAGGGATTACTGTACTTCCTTAAAAAATATATTTTGCTGCCACGATTTTAGTGGTGCCAAATGGAAGAAAGACTGGATATTGGTGGATGGGTTTATTTCTCTAACTGTCCTAGAGCAAAACATTACTAATTCATACCTATTTTAACAATACCTTGTTTCTGCCCAGTCCTGCTCCAGATGCATGTATAGTCTAACATTTAAATCCAGATCAGCTCTTCCCCCATCCCTCCACACAGGCAGCTGAAACGCAGATGTTCCCGTGCAGCACACACACCTCATACTGCTTGTGTTTAAGTCCTATGGACACTGCTGTGACTGATCCCAAATCGCCCGACTGGGCACACACTCATGTGCAGCACAAATGTACAGAAGAGAAGCTCAGGCAGGACAGAGCTCCCTTCCCATGGCTCCCTCCCCATTCTTTTCTATGCTACTGCAGCATGTAATGTTCACTGGTTTGAGTACTGCCTCTCAGGGAATCTAGGGATGAGTATCAATAACAAATCACCTTTCTCTCCAAAAACTGCACACTGACATCATCCTTCTGTGCATTCTTGATCATTATGGTCACAATTACTTGAGATTCTGTTTGGTACCAGTCGTATCTTGAAAAAAGAAAAAAAGAAGGAACAATTTTTTTTTAAATCACACAGCATATAAAATTAGATCACTTTCCTAAGTCATCCACTTCTTAGTTCAGAATCTTTAATATAGCTCAAAAACATTACCTATACCAGGCACAATGGAACAGGCTTTGAATTAAGCTCAGCATGAGAGTAAGAAAACAGAAGCCAGAATGCTGATGCTATTCCCCTCTCTCCTGATTAGGTTTAACCTCCTGAAAGTACCATTTAGTCTGAACAAAACTGATGGCACTGAGTAACACTTCACTTGGACTGACACATTTCTGAAGTTACCCCAAAAAAAAAAACTCCTAGAGTCATTATCCCGCTTCTCCAATCCCCAAGCCAAAGTGCAATTATGCCAATTACTTTAAATTTCACAATAAAGCTGAAGTCAACTTACTTGATCTTTGGTGGCAGAGGCTGCTGCTGCATATTCTAGTTGAAACACATTGAATTGGAAAGAAAGTTACATCAATGTAAGTGAAAATATACCATGAAGTACTTTTCAAGGCACAAATCATTTTCACTGATTGCTCCCCTTTTCTTGATTCCAACTGCTTCCCTTCCCTGATTTATGTGTGAACATTAACTTACAGGTGAAGTTCCCCACTATTCATCATTTATGGCACATTACAAATTAAAAAGTTCCAATTTACATTAAATGTGTTAGTCTCTAACTTGAATATATTTTATAAACAGCAATTAAGTTCAACTTAAAGTAATTTCTTTCTGGATAAGATGTATACCTGGAAAACATCCAGTGACTACACTGCCAATCTACAAATCATGAAGGAAACCTGAAATAGGTCCGAGAACTCAAGGTTGAACTTTTAAACAAAATCCTTCTAAATCTAAGATTTGTCTTCACATACGACCACCATGCTTCCTGTACATTCTTCTCCTCTACCCTATTCTCAAAATGTAAAAACTTTAGGTTAACTATTAAAGAGGTAGCAGAATATCCAATGCAAAGCCCCTCCTTTTTTTGTTTTGTCCCAGGAAGAAAAAAACCAGAAGGAGAGGTCAATTTCAACATTTCTTATGAAGACTTTCAATAAAGAAAAGACATCTGAAAGTTGAGCAGGTTGTTACAGAAAAAATGTCTACACAATCCACTTGCAAGCTTATGGATAAAAAAAAAAGTTGCTTCCTAACAGTTCCAATCAAGTTAGTAGTGACAACACAATTAACCACAACTGGTTAATTTGTAAATTAGGCTGCAGACTGCGAGCCAGAAGGTTAAATTTTACCTCAACGGATGCACAGTGATTGCCAGATTTGTTAACCATTCCTCAGAGTTTCCAGGGCTCAAATTTCGCAGCCTTGGTCTCAAAAGCACTTATGTTCAGAAGAAAAGTTAAATACTTCAGAATTGCACACAATATGAAAGATTCTTTTTAAAGCTTGGAAGTGAAGCCACTGAAGCAGAAAATATACTCTAGCATAACAGAGAAGTCAAAATAGTAAACATATTAAGGAAATATCTTACCGAATCAGTCTGTGATGCTGGAAAAAAAAGAAATTGCATGTTCAGAAAAAGACATATTGAACTTACAAGGCACAATCTTACTCTAGCTGCTTCAGTTACTCCAGACATCCTGCATTCACTCCAGTCTCAACAGCAGAGCAGGTAGAAACACATCAGTTCTACCTCCAGCATTTTGCTTTCATGACACTCTACTTTTTAATCAGACTTCAACCAGCAATTTGTGCAAACCAACAACTCTAATATAAACCATGTTCTGATTAACTGAATCAAGAAATTTTCCATTACATTCCCTTGCCTACCTGAAATGGATACAGGCATTTTTTAATTAAAACAACATCACAGGAAACAAGAGGTTAAAAAATCACTGTCTGGGAGTCTGCACTAGGTTTATCATCCATCCATCCCCAGGAATAGCACAAAGCTCTCATCACATTTTTATCTCATGCTAGGGAAACCCCACTGGGGAATGAGACAGAAATTTCCCACTGTGGAATGAGATGGAAATTCACTCACATGACCCTAAATATACTGTAGCACTTGTATCTAAACTATAGCTTAGTATCCTCCCATCTTATAACAACTTTTTTCTAAAATATTTCAGATTAAATATGTTTGAAAAGAAACAAACTTTCCCTTTGCTTCTTCATAATGAACAATGACAAAAAGAGAAAAAAATATAAAGCTGCAATGAAGAAATCAGAGTTATTACTTTGTTATTGCCTTAATTGGTTTGTTTGCTTTGTTTTGCTGGTGTATCAGAGAAATAAGAAAATAGTTCAAGGAAGACAAGACAGTGAATATCCAGGACAAAACAAAACACTGCAAAATATAAATACAGTGTTAAAGATAAAAGTGTATTGTAACCTCTTTCAGAAAAAATTGTCGCCCAAAGTAACGCTTTGCAAAAAAGACCATGTAGGCCAATCACTTACCTAATTCCTCCAAATAAAATTAAACCTAGCAAAAAATGTCTCACAAAGCAGAATCTGCTCATCCCTATACAACACAAAGGGGTTTTCCTCTAAATGGTTTTTAGTCAGCCATTGACACAAACTTGTTCTATTGTCCCATTCTCCAGTGTGCAGCACAGAGAGGAGAGAAAGTCACAAAGGCAGAGGAAAAAATGACACAAAGTTATTCTGCTCTGCTCTCTCATCAGAATCCCCAGGCAGCTTAAACTTTGTGGATGAGTTAATTGTCAGGGCTGTCTGTCTGTAGGAAGGTAGGAAAGGAAACTATGCTTACATTCAGTGGCTGCCATGGGTAAGCCACCAGAACAGCCATTAGCATCTATGGTACTTTCCACATGGAATCAAGGAGCAAAATCTCCAAATTTCTATCTCTTTCCAACTTTATCTTCTGCAAGACTTGAAAATTTATTTTGATGTAGGCTTTAGATCGCAAGGTGACACATACTTCTACAGTTAAAATTAGTTCACAGTTGTGTATGAAAATAAGTTAAAATTAATTATGACTGTCTGATCTTTAAATATGTACTCTACTGCCACAGCTAATTATTACACTAAAAACCCAATATAAATCTTCCCACAAATCTGAATGAAGCATACAAGTGCTAAGGGTGTCTACTCCAAGAGAAACAAGAGATAAGCTTTCAAGCACAGGGCATATCTAATCCCTCACTAAGTAAATGTGGTTTTTCTTACCATTCAGTGTTTCTTCACATCTTTTAATCCAAATAGTAAAGGTATCATCTACATCTAGAAGAGATCAAACACAGTAATATTAAAACTCTTTCAAGCATTACATGTATTGCATGAAGAAAAAGTCCTCTCAGTTGCCAACTGGAACAAATCCATCCCAAGCTTGTATCAATTTACTAAAAAAGGTGTTATTTCCTATAACCTTCTTGTAAGCTCTGTCATTTCACTTAGGCTTTAAGTTTTTTTGTATAACTACACGGTGTGTTATATTTCATTAAATTCTAATTAATCTGTAGGAGACTAGATTTTGTCTAACAGCCATTGCTGTTCAGTCTGTTCAACTCCTATGTAGTTGTTTAGAAAGCAAGACATACAGTTTTACACATTTTTCCATTTTTCTTTAAATTACTTTTTCAAACAGTCACATGTTTCCTCTCCAGAGAAATGCCAAGAGAGATGGTCTGTTGTGTAGACAATACAAAGTTGTACAATTTCTGACAAACATCAAGTATTCTCTCCTGGAAGCAAGCCTCCCAGACAGAAATTAATTCACTGGAAAACAGCTAAAAAGATGATAGTGTAACAACTAAGCAATCACCTTATTTCAACAATATTCCCAAAAACTTTTTCACCGTGAAGAAAGTAAAAAAGTAGCAAGAATGCTGACCAACTACTAAGAATAGCTGAACTTCTTCTAGTTTTACAAGTGAATCCACATTGTTAACTATGAGGCAAAGGACATGAAGAAGCTCAACAAAATTCCCAGCAGACACGCACGTAACACCAAGTCTGACTCCACTGCAGCTACACAAGGTACCCCAACCCTCCAAATATAAAATGTACATCAATTTTGAGGTGCACCTTAGGTCATAAAATCACTACCCCACTCCTCAAGCCATTTCACCTCCACTTTTCTTATGCCATCTGACTAGACATCTCAAGAGTTACCTAAATTTTTTACCAAAAAAATGGGCAAACCCTGAAACAGGCTGTCCAAAGAGACTGTGGAATCTTCAGTCTTGGAGATACTTGCAGAACAACAGTAAAAAGCCCCAAGAAAACACAAGCAAGTTCAAAATTAATATTACTTTTGGTCAGAGCACAGAATTATATGAATTCCAGAGCTCCCCTGAAACCTAAATTAATCAATATTTTCAAAACAGCACCACAACCTAAAAAGACTTCCAAACTTTGCAGTCTAAGCAAAGTCTCCACTGATCCAACCTCTCTCATAAGCAGGTAAGGAATTCTCTTTTTAACCATGGCCTATGACTAGATTGCTACGCAATACAAACCTAAAAAGGAAAGTCAGAGTTAACTTTTCTATTTTTATAGAAGATCACACTCTTTCCCTGCATCCTGGCACATTTTATAATTTGAGGCAAATTAATTTTGATCTCTAAAATTGTATTATCCTCCCAAATAACTTATTTCTACTAAAACCTGTAGTTGAGAAAACCTTCCTGGGCCTTCACTGACTAAAATCTACTCCTAGAATACAAGGAAAGTAAGACTTTTTTTAAAAAGTTGCCACATTCCAGCTTTACTAAATTCATTCAGTGGTCACAACAAAAAACCCAAGAAAATTTGAGAATAATTGTCCTAAATCTATATAGCATACTGAAGAGTACCAGATTACACTCGTTCTTCAACTAAGGGAATAGGAACTGCAAAAATCTGCATGCATCACACGGCTGAACAAAAGGAGTATTGCTTTCTAATGTTATTTCATAGAATAAAGAAACATTGTACATTCCACAGCTCATCACATTAAGTCCTACTTTGATATCCTTGTAGGTGGGTAATGGGAAGGTTGCTGTGGTACACTGGGCCTGTCAGTCCTACCAGTGATGAGCACAAGTAGGAAGCTCGTCCTTGTCAGCATTCCAGATTGAGATTTAAAACAGCCCTCACATTAGCAAAGAACAGAAACGTGTATCCATGTACTTCTGCCCACTTGTGTGGCAAAGAAACCAGCTTTGCCAGCAAAGAATTCCCCACCAGAGCAATTCTTCCCAAGGCAGCAACAGCTGAAGCCACTCTTCATCACCTGCCTAGTGAATGTTGCAAATTTTCCTTCTGTGCTTTGTTCATTTTGCATTGGCCGCATTTAACTGGAAGTTAATTGTGTTGCCAAAATGCCTATGCTCACAATTGTTTTCACCTGGGATCCATGAAGCATTCCACAAAGGTAAACTCTGTTACTGACACAAACTTGCCAGCAAATTAGGTAATATATGAAAGAGAATCAACTAAGTCTGTAATTTTAAAAAGGCCTTCAGGAGACTCCTCATCTCACAGCAGGCTACAGAACTTTGTAATGAGATAGAGGAAGCGCAGCAGAAAGTATCTCCAGATAAGAGAGTAATCAGGAAGTGCTAGGAAGCTTCAGAAACTCTTCAACTGAGTAAGCAGCAAAACAACAGCAAATTAAATACAAACAGGTAGAAATGAAGCAATTCAACACAGGAAAATGTGCTGTATTTCAGGGATTCTGAATTAGCAAAGAGGACCCTGGCATTCACTGACTTATCTAAAAAGATGTCTGCAGCTCTGTGTCGTACTCTACAACATCAATAGAATGTGAGGTTGCCCATGCACATGAAAAACCTCAAATTGATACTGGTTGCCTGGGGTGGGGCAAGAGTATGAAAAATAAAGATTCATTCAAAGGCATTCAATTAAATTCAGCAGTGATGAGCTTAGAAATGTACAAAAAGTAACCCACCAAGTAAGGAAAGCAACATAGGTCAGTGGAAGGAATCTCCTCCTTTCACAGAAAGTTACAAAACAGAGAACTGGACTACACTGCAAAGACAAACCTGTCTCTACTGTAAAATTAATGGAGACCACCTAGTTATCCAAACTACCAATATAGAAAGAGTTTCATGAAACTTATTTTCAACTCTTGTTCCAGGGCAGCCTAAACTGACAGCTGTGAGTTGCTGCAGTTTCACCACATCTCCCCTCTACCACTGGCCCAACACTGCTCTGCCACTTCACTTTTGATGGCTTCAGCACTCAGACCCTTTGTTGGGCCATTTCAACACATTCATCCAGGAGGAAAGACTTTAAAAATAGTAGCTTTCACTTAATGCACTGAAAGAAGAGGCTAAACAAGCACAAGAGTAATAAGGAGCATGATACTTGGCATCAAGCACTAGCTTACACTTCTATGAAACTCCACTTATAAATCAGAGGATTAGATCATTTATTTAGAAGATGTAAAGTAATTATATTTTTGCTAAGCCTACATGTCCCAGCCACTACTATTACAGATAAGACAACGAACTGAACCGATCTGAGACCATGACAATTCTTATCAGATTAGGACACTTTGCTCTGCATAACCTTTCAAGGTGCTTTTTTTTACCATATTTTCTTGCTGTTTGGAAGAGAGGATGAGGTTTTATTTGTAATGGGGGATAGAAGAGAAAGGGGTCACAACCATCTTGCAATTGCTTTGTTACGTGCTTCCCCATGCATCCTACCAAAGCCTTCTGTTTTTAACAACTCCTTTCCTGCTTATTGAATAAAGTCAGGTTTTAAAAAAGTTTTAGGTGTTCCCAAACTAAAAAGCACCCAAGTCCAGGCAGAAAGCCAACACTGTAAGACGAAAAGAGAGCTATAATAAATAGGCTTCTGTAATTAAGTGGTATGTAATGTAAGGTAAAATTGCACTTTGTCAGTTTGTATATCCACCAAGTTGCACATTCTTTCTAAAGACTGATCTATCAAACTGTTTAAAGAAGAAATTCCAGCTATATGTAAAGAGCCTGTTGTATTAAAAATTTTTTCTATGACACTTAACACTACAACATTGCTATTATTTATCTTCAAGACCTCCAGGAAGCCGGAAAACATTTATAAAGAAAAAAATAAATCAGCTACTAATTGCTAAGAACTTTGATATACATTTTTAAACAGTTTAACACTTTCATGCAGTGATTGCATAAAGGCTCTCAAAAGTCAGACAGCTGATGTTAAGGACCAAACACATCAGCCTTTAAAAAAAATCTTTGGTCTCCATTTTAATCTAACACATTATCCATTATTTTAACATAAGGAATATACACAAGAATCTTTAATACTTACTGTCCAGCCTCTGTCCCTCTCTGAAAGACTCTAAAGCAGATGCATAGTTTTTGATATGATATTCACCTAACCTGACACAAATAAAGAAAAATACAAGAAAACAGTGATTACTTTTCAGTATAGTCCACATTCTATAGATAACACACTGTATTGGTTAAAATGACGTGTAAGAGTTTAAATTATCCAAAAGGTGTGGTTTTGAAATGGTGAGGGCATTATGATAATCACCCCAAACTAAATGGATTTATTACAAATGAGTTGCAAGCAGTATGGCTTTGAATGTATTCATTCTCAGTGTTATAAAAAGTTTGCACAGAACCATAATCCAGACTCTAGTATTGACCTTGAGATTAGCACAATATTCCCAAAGTACCACAAATGATACATACCCTTTTCTAAGGAGCGCTACAGCATTATTTGGGTTGAGTTCTAGACACTTTTTTGCATCTGCAACCGCATCTGTTAAAAGCCAGTTTAAAGTTGAGAAACATAATGTTAAAAAAAGCAGTGAACTGTCAAGTCTTTTAGTAGTGAAATTCTTCTAGGATGAACTATGTTGTCTTTCTTAGCTTGCACACAAATCACACTGTCTGAATTAAGTCTAGCCAGAACTGCCACACATGAATCCCTCACAGAGCTGCAGAGCTCTTATGTAAGATGCAGCATGACTTTCATTTAGCTAAATACTCTGCTTAGATGTGAAGCATGATTCTGTTTGTTTGGTTTTTACTGGAAAGAAAAAATAAACCAGATCTTATTCAGTCAATCTTTTCCCAGGCATTATTCACTTATCACATTCCTACCATGACAGGATTCAGTCTCTACCAAGAACACAATGATGGAAGACACAATGCAAAAATCTCAAGATCTGCCTAAGAAGTCTGCTTATAAAAAGCTGCCAAGATAATACTAGACCGGAATCAAATAGAAAGCTGGGACTCTAGCAAACCCATTTCAATGCAAGTTTTGCTGGAACAAAACAATCTAAGAAAACGACAAGATTATGTACCAACACCAAAACCAGCATATTAAGTTACAGATAACACACTCTCTCGTTACTGTATTTGGCTTCAGACTGAAGACATCTCCTGTAAAACATGCATTACGATACACTTGTAAAAGGATTCTTAGACTGAAGATGTTACCAGTATATTTCTGTAGAAGAATATGAGCATAAGCTCGTTGACAATAACATTCTGCATCATCTGGATTCTTTTCCAAAGCTGTTGTCAGTTCCTGTAAACACACATTAAAAAAATGAAACAGTACTTCAGAAATCCTCATAAAAACACAGTATCAAACTCTGTCAAGTAAGAGACATTTCAGAAGATAAAATGCTAACTGGCATCTCTGTTTACCTGTTGCTTAGTTCTCAAGCACAAAGCTAAACATCAGAGTCTGAAGTACAAGGAGCCTGCCAATTATACCAAGTTCAAGCAGACTGTTTCTTACTGTGAAGGAAGTGGGATTTCAAATGTTCTAAACATGAAGTCTACTACAGATGATCCTCTCTATTCCAAAAACCTTCCTACAATTCTAAGTATACTTGTACACAGGTCTGCTGATTTGAGAGAGCAGAGCCGTATTAGGAATTTGGAAGTCAATGCACAGTATGTCAGAACAGTTGTGTGGAGACAAGATATTAGGAAATACCATGTAACACATATTATAGTGCTAAGAGATTGTTTCGATTTATGCTGAGCACAAAAGCAGAAGAAGGAAAGATTTATGGAGCACAGGGTTCAGAGGAGGTATTACTGAACAATGAAAATAAGCATAAAGTAGTCCTTTGTTAAGGGAATCACAGGATATATGGATTGAAATAATAACACATTGCTCTCTCTGAGAAAAGTTCATGACTTTGCACACAGAATAAGATCACAGCAACTTGAAGCACACACCTGGAAAGAGCATTTCCAATTCTCTCCTTATTGGTGAGAGAATTTCTTCCCTTTGCTAGAAGCCAGTCTTCCAAAAGGGACTACAGTACATTGCTACAACTCTGTTTGCTAAGTTGACTTCTACTCAGACTTCCACCTGGAATCTAGCAAGCACGAATGTAGCTAAGATACAAGCTTTAAACCTGCAGAAACATTTGTACAGCATGGTTGCCAAAACTGCCCCACCAAGACAGAAAAAAGAAGGGAAGGACTTGCCTAAGCTCTAATTCAGGCCAGTGTCTTTTTCTAACAGATGACACATGAAGTGTTTATGCCACCTAGTACTTACAGGGCCAGAACAGCTTCTTCTAGCAGTGGCACAAATTCTTACTATGTAAGATACACACACCACTAGAGATACAGCACATGAATCTAAATCCCTGGGGGTCTCTGCAGAAAGGGGCAGGTAGTACACAATAGTAACTTGATCTACTTGTACCAATGCCTTCCTGAGATTTAAAGTCATTCAAAAGCAGCTGTCATAATGGAAATACTCATGGCTGCAGGTATTCCACATGGCAGGGATGTGAGGCCCTGCACATATTCAAATTGGTTCATATTATGCTGAGAGGTGAAGTACTTCTGACATTTGAAACCAAGTGACACTGAACATCACAGGCACATGCAGGTGCAGAGGCACTGCTTTGACAGATCACCCCTCCCCCAAACACTATTTCCTGTGATTTACGCTGATGACAGATGCACCGATTAGAGCCAGCAACATATGAATGGATCGCCCTACAAAACTAACCTTCACCCCAGGAAAGCAAAGCCAAGCATTTTCAACAGTGTAAAACTTCTCTCTTTGTGTGCTTTCTATCAGTAAATTACCACATCTTATTCAGGCACACACACGGAGCAAGTAACTCCTGTAAACTATTTGAGAAGCCAAGTAATGCTGGACTAGCACTGGGAACTCCAGACTATGGACATCAGCAACAGTTACTTAGAACAGGCTTAGACTTTGCCCTCACACTCAAGTAAGTGCTTTCTGCATATTTTGACTCTAAAGGCCCTTACCATGTGACCAAATTGCAGATCTGTTTCTAAATACACTGGAAAACTCAGTAAAGTTTGCATGAATTAAAGGTGCCTTCTGTCTCCACACGGTAGCTTACATTTTCAACTTAAAATGAGAAGTCACTCATGAGTTCACAGCTTTGTCATTCAGACAGTATTAGAAGATGGATGATGATCTTTCAATTGCATCAGATCCAGGTGCAGAAAGCCAAAGCACAATCTCCAGGAATTAAAGCAATCAAAAATCCCAAGGACACAGTGCAGAAATGCCAGGCCAACTGGACAGAAGCCCAGCCAGGTATGAAAGCATTACACAGCACCATTTCTACAGAGTTGTCCCCCAGATTAGAAATACCAAGCACACGAACATAAAGACCACACCTAAGCCCATGCAAGCACGGTGTAGCACCTGGAGACCTCAGTCCCTAAGTCAGCAAAATGCTGCCCTGAGCTGTGGCACTTCCCAGTTCAGAGAGCACCAAGCACAATCTGCCTACTCAGTACAGGGATTTGAAAACAAGGCCTAAACTGACACCAGCATTACTGTGTCAGGTATTAAATAATGCCTATAGAATGTGTTACATAATGTTCTGAAGCACTGAATGCACAAAAAAACTGAAATATAAGCTAGAAAAGCAAAACAACTATGTTAATCCAGGAAAAAAGACAAAAACACATTCTGGCAGTATGCCTTAATACTTCTGAAGACCTTTTAGTGTCAGGGATGTTTGGTTTGTTTGCTGGTGGCTATTTTTAACCACAAAATGTGAAACTTACTTTTTTTTTTACATCTTGAATTAGTTTTATAATGCCATACAGATTTGGTTATTCCAAACTGGTTTTTAAATGTAATTTACCTTTTGAAAAACTTCTACAAGTTACAGCTTAAACCCCAAAGAACTGAAAAATTTAGCTTCACCATTTTCTTTGTGGAAAGATAATTTAAGATCACTTAATGGTTCTAACCACCCACTCTCTTCAAGCAGTACTAACCTTTTACATCTTCTCCCCTCCCAAGTAGTTAAATAGAAACACTTATCCACCCTCCAGTTTTCTCTTCTTATCAACCATCTGTTTTAAGTAAAAATTACCTTAAAAAACAGATTAAAACATATTAACTGATGGAGTCATAGAACAGGCCAGGTTGGAAGGGACCTCAAAGCATCATCTCATCTAACCTTTCACAGGAAAGCCCGCCTAGATGAGTGTATCTAGCAACCTGCCCTTTAGTGTCCTGAAAAGCTCCAGTGATGGGGACTCTACCACATCCGTGGGGAGTGCTTCATTGAGTGATCCTTCTCACTACATAAAAATTATTTTCTGTCGAGACGAAAGGAAGATCAGTCGTGGTGCCCACAAAATAGAGGGAGAGCAAAAAAAAAAAAAAAAAATAGACCACGGCAGAATAAAAACTAAGATGCAATACCTCTCTTCAAAAAGCTTGGGGATTTTATACCCACAAATCTTAACTGATTTAGTTGTGAGAGCTACCATCTACCTACACGGAAGAGAAAGTTTGTTTTGCTTTTCCCCCCACCCTTCTTTGCCACACAGGCAGCACGAGTGCTGTGCCAGGTCCTCGCCGGGCTCCCCTGCAGTCCGACCTCACCTGAGCCAGGCTCCCGGGGGACCCGGCCCGCCCCCGGCCCGGCCCGGCCCGGCCCGGCCCTCACCTGCGCCGCCGCCCCCGGGTCCCGGTCGACGTCCGCGTCCGAGAACCTGCCAAGGAAACACAACGCCGTCAGCGGGCGGGAGGGCGGCAGGGCCGCGGGGGAGGCAGGGCCGGGGAGGGCGCTCACCGCGGCGGAGCCGCTGCCGCTCCCGCCGCCTCCTCCATGCCGCCCGTGGCCCCCAGGAAACTTCTGGAGCCGCCGAGGCGCCCGCGCCGCACGCACCGCGCAAGGCCGCGCCGCGCGGGGGCTGCCGGGAGTGGCGGGGAGCGGCCGCGCAGGCCCCGCCCCGCCCCAGCGCAGGCCCCGGCGGAGCGGAGCGGAGCGGAGGGAACGGCCCTGCCCGCCCTTCCACCGCCTCTTCCTGCTCCGCAGCGCCCGCCCGCCGCGGGGAACCTCGGCCCCTCGGGCTTGGAGAGATTTGTGTCAAAGTCGGCAATTTCTTTTTTTTCTGTCGTTAACCGGTAGCTGGAGCTGGAGCAGCGTAGTAGTTGCGCAGTTGTGAGCATCATACGCGTGGCCGATCTTTCTCTTTAAAAGAGAAGGGAAGGCAGTCACCAGAGGAATTGGCCGGCTGGACGGGAGCCGCCGGGAGTGAAGTCAGCAGGGCTGGGCAGTAACTGAGGGAAGGTCGCGGCGGCAGTGGGACATCGGGACCACTGACCCCCCGAGCACCGCCTCGAGCGGAGCCCGGGCTCAGAGGGAGGCAAGAGCTGCGCCCGCAGGCGTGAGAGGCAAGAGATCGCAGAATCAGTTTGGTTGGAAATGACCTCTGAGATCATCGAGTCCAGCCCCTGACTGAACACCACCATGATAACCAGGCCAAGTCCAGTATTTCCTTAAACACCTCCAGCGATGGTGACTCCACCACCTCCCTGGGCAGCCCATTCCAGTATCTACTTGCTCTCATTCTTCCTAATGTCCGACCTAAACCTCCCCTGGTGCAGTTCATGAAACCACTAGCAATAGGGGTTAGAGTATTAATTAATGGAAAAAAAGTTATATAATCTGTAACCAATGAAGGCTGATGCCTTTGCTTGTTAAAATTTATAACCACTGTGAAGTTTTAGTAATCGGAGAACCAGCCTTTTGTGGGTCACCACCTAGCTCCCTACCAAATCAGAATAAAACCAGAAATACCTCTCAGTGTGTCAGCTGGTGCTGTGCCCCAAGCACCCAGCCCATGTCCAGGACAACAGCATGGTGGACAGGACTTCCCAAAGGCAGCCTGAGGCCTCCATCCTCCTCCACCTCCTCCGGATGGAATTTCTTTCTGTGAAATGCCTCAAAAATAAACAAGTGCGTTTTTCTCCTCTGTGGCTCCACACACGTGTGGAAAAGAACCGTGGCCTCAATTTTTATTTTCTGACTCAGAAGTGGCTGGGATTTTTGCTGTCATGTTTTGTTTGGCTGCTGCCACAGGCACAAAGGCAGCTGTGACAGGGGAGGGGTTGCTCAAACTTCCAATGTGAGTTCTCATTTCATGATTTACTCCAGCTTTTCCCTTCCTTTGCCATATCAAAGAGAGTTCAAAGTATGGATCCACCTGGCTGGCACACCGGAGCCCAAGGGATATGGGGAGGGAGTGATTTCCATTTACTGTCTGTTACACAACAGTCTGCTGCTGGAGACATATTACTGCTGCTGTAGATTTCCACCACTTCTCCAACTGACATAAACTAAACTGACAAAGCATTTTTCCATGTGTAATAGCTGCATCTATGGCATGAAGTTTTGGTGTGAAGATGTAACCTTATGGTGCAATTCCCCCCCGCCCCCCTCCACATTTCAAGTAAACACCAAAGCAACTTCCCTGTATCTAAAAACACTAATGTCAGTCAAGCAATATCACTTCAGATTTTCTAGAATTATGAAATACTTGTAGAAGAGGAAAACATCCCTATTTTATAGTTTGATTTAAAAAAATAGCTTCCCTCTCCAGTGCTTCCGTCAATCTAACATGGCCCTCGGGGTGAGGACTGTTACCAGATATGCTTCCACAAAGCTTATCCACATTCCTGAAAATATTGTCAGCACTCCCCAGCAGCAGGGAGCACTGCCAGATAAACAACCACTGGTGTGGGTATGACCAGCCTTCCTGTAAATGGGTGAGGAAGAGTCAGAGGGAAGAAACATTGAACTAACATGGCAGCTGTGGCAGAGAACTGCTTGTTCAATAGTTCGTAGAGTTCCTTCTGTCAAGCAGCAAGACCATACTCACTCTGCCACTCTTCTGCTCCTATTAGTTTTTCTAGTATTAGTGCTTCAAGTTATATTTAACCTTACATACCAATCAATAAAACTCTCAGCATTAATTCAATCATAGAAAGTCATATTCCCTTTCATTTTATACTGACAGAATCATAACACCAGCCAAAATATTAACTTACTCTCTGCTTAAACACTGCAACATGCAAGTTTTTGAAGCCCTAATAGCTTGGGCTGTCAGTTGTGTCATACAAACTACAACAACCTTTCCAAATTACACTCAGAATTTTGTGTTGTTTGTAACGTACTGGGAAATGATGGAAAAGGAGAAGTTTAAGTCCAGTTTTTGGATTTATCTCAACCTTCAGTTCAGTTACAAAAATATACATTACTGCTGTTTCAAAGGATATTCAAGTCTGTTCAGAAGTGAATTGCACTTGTTCCACCACAGACCCACACTGACTAATCACCCTGTCCCTGTTTCTCACTGTATTTTACTTATTTATGATGACTGTCAAAACATTATAGTAATTAAAAACATTCTGGAGTAAATACAGAAAAGTGCTTTTCCATTTGATTTATTTTCATAATAAACCAATTAAAAATACAAAAGAAGGACCCAAGGTTCAATGGGCTCCATCATTTAAAAATTTGTCTTTAAATACAAAGTCACTCAGTAATATGAATACATATAACATTAGACCTCTAAACATAACGATCTTATTGATCTTATTTGCATCTATCAAAAATTTGTATGGAAAAAAATTAGCTGAAAAAACTTCCCTGCAACATTGAATATACAGTATTTACAATCAAAAAACAAGAACTCTTAGCAGTATTAATCTCCAGAAACCTGCATAAATTGTATATATTTAATTTCCCTCCCCCCTTACAAAATAATCTGAAGTAGAAAGCAAGATTGTTAAACTTCATAGTTGCAAAATGGCATGAAACATTTGCACCTGTAGTGATGCCGTTAGCTTCTGTAATTAAATATATCTGATGTTTTCATATAAAATATAGATGTGGCATTGTCCATTTCTGGAATATATGTTTTGAGTACTCTCAATAGGAGTGTATGTTCAGTTTTGCACACACAAGAGCTTGTGCTGCAAAAAATACAAGAGGATACCTGGTTATCAAAGTCTGAAATTGATGTCATTCACTGATATGAAACAGATACTCGATCATAAAAATTCAAACACATGGAATGAAACTGTCTTACTAAAACTAACTGCTGCTTCCAAAGGTGATACACATACAGATTAAACAGAAAAGGTTACAATAACATTACTGCAATGTAAATTGGCAACAGACTGACAACAAAATAAGGGAAGTTTGAAACTTTGGCCAACAACCTCAGGAGAAAGTCTTCATAGCATAAAAAGCATGTTCCTTCATGCCTGTACTTTGAAAAATTAGTAATATATAATTTTATTTATATGATAACATTTAGCAATTAACAGAAAATCAAAATTCATCCTAAAGCATGAATTCTAAAAATTAACTGCAGAAATTTAGTAGCTTTGCAACATCATGCTTCAGAATCAAATAATATATACATAACTGAAAAGGTCCCATCACATTTATGAAAATAATCATCCACAGGGTCTTTTTTTTTTTTTAATTATTTAATTATCAATACAAATTGGGTTCCAATGGCTCATTTTCTTGCTTTACTTGCACGTTAGATGGGAAATTATTTGAACTGGACACTACCATCACAAATGGTTGCTGCTGGAATCTCTGCTCCGACTGCTCAGCATCTTCTACTTTGTCACTCTCCTCCTTTTCCTCTTCTTGTAGGCCAACCTGCTTCGTGTCCGGTGCTTTAATGACCGACGTGATCACCGTGCCCGAGGGCTGAGACACCACCTGTGAGCTGCTGGGCGAGAACGTCACCACGGGGCTGCTGGAACTGAAGGATGGAGATGAAGCCATGTTGACTGTTCCATTGCAAATTGTCTGCACACTGCTGGTGAGCACCTGCTGAACTTGTGCTGGGCTCAGCACAATCGAGGAAGGAGGTGAGACTGGCTTCTGAGACTGTAGCATGATGTTTTCTTTAAGAACCGTCATGGGCTGGGAAGTAGGAATGGCTTGTAAAATGAATTTCTGTGCTGTTGTTACTGAGGCTGGATCTGTGCTGGCTATCACTGTAGTAAGAGGCACTGTCTGGAGTGTTACAGTATGCAGCTGCTGATTTCCAGGAGAAACAACCACTGGAACCTGGGTTGGAGTCTGCAAAGTCCTGCTAAGATTAGAGAAGATTATTGTGTCAGAACACTTCTATGATGAATTTTTTAAAAAATAATGATAGATTTCCTACAGAAAAAACATTTGGCATCATAAATATTTAATTTACCCAACATTTCCAAAAGAGGTAGTAGAATCTCTCCTAATAAAACCAGAACTGGACCTGATCCCTGAATTCAGCAAGATGATTCCCAAAGTAAAGGTATCCCACATGAACAATACTGCCATCCTCAAGCTGAACAGCCTGCCTTTGAGACATTCAGTGATTCATTAGGAAACCTAAAATCAAATCCAAGACCTCCACCTCAAGCACTGACCAACATCAAAAGCACAACCCAGTAGAGATCTGCCATCAGTTTCAAAAATTACGCCAAGTAATTAATAAATCACAAGCCTAAGTCAGGCCTTGATTGTCCTGACATCCACATATGCATTTAACCGTATTCAAAAGTATCCACACGGTAGCAGTGTCTGGGCACAACCTTGCCACACTTCCAGGACACAGAGTTCTCTGTCTGCCAGGCTCATGCACAGCTTCTGGTAAAACAGCTGATCAGAATCTGCTTCCAAAACATCATTTTAACTTAGGAGTGATTCCATCTTTTGCAGGCTAACAGACTTGGGTACCATGTGACTGTCAATAGATGTAGAGCTCTGGGGACAACATGAGAGGATTAAGAGCTGTATTGCTGGAGTACACAGCTACTGCAGTGCACAGTAGTTACTGAAATGTGGCAATACACTCCAGTCACACAAATTAAAACAAAACAAAACCCCCAGAAAACATAAATGGTTACCAGGGGAGGGAGAGAGGAAGGGAAGGGTAATTGCTCTGAGACCCTGACACAGCTTGTTCCATGCCACCATGCCATGCTGTCTCTGGCAATCTTTCTTTCCTTCTGTTTGTCATGCAGAGTTCTCTCCAATCTTCCTGCTTCTCTTCAATGTTTAGTCCTGCCTGCCCTCCTCCCCCTTTTCACTCTTAAGCTCTCCCTGATGTTTTCTCAAAAATAAAAAAAGTAACTATCTCCACCTCCTAGCTTATTTCTACACCTGCTGCAATCACTTTAGATGGAAAGCAATTTACTGTCAATGTTCATACTTTCACACCCATGCACAATATTGCCTGCTCTTCTTTCTGAAGACTGGACCTCAGATATGCTGTAAGGGTTGCCTGCCATACATCAACCATGGAATGTCCTCCATTCTACACTCCTACCAAACAGAATTTATTTTTCACAGCTCTGTGTAAGTCTACATTTCAACATTTAGCCACTGATCAGTCCAATCTAATTCAACATATTCAAAACTTCCATTTAAAACCATACTCTGGCTACCACAGTTGCTTACCAAAAAGCTTATCAAAGCAGGACTTAGGTGGTGCTGAAGCTATGGGACAATGTGGAGGCAGATGCTGCTGCTGGTCATAGTCCATCTGCACAGGGAGCTGCACTCCCCCTTTCTTAGTGCAGCAGCAAAAACGAGTGCAGGAATATATGTAGAAGGTTTCTCATGTCCCACTCAGCACAGTCCTCTGGGAAAGGCCTCTAGCTGAGCTCCAAAGACTGCTCCAGCAAGAGCAGGCTCAGTAACCCTTCTGGTATCAGACTCAGAGCACGTGGGTGCTTCCCTGAGCATCTTCCAGCTGCCAGTCCTTCCTGCAGGCAATCTTTTCCCCAGATCACATAGGGCTCGGTAATACAAGAAACAAAATTTCCATCTGTAACTTTCTCTTCCTCTCAAGAAAGACAGTTGCAGTACCCAGCAATGCTGCTACAGCAAACGAAACCCAAATCCTTGCCCATGAGGCACCCATGCAGGTCTCATCACAGCAGCCATCATAACCATGACACAGAATTTGATGTGACTGACACCAGAGTCAATCCTGAGCTCCTTTTTCACACAACAGAACTTGTTCATGGAAATGGGCCTGGTTGAAGGTGAAGAACCAGCTAGAGTGATTGCTTCTTTCTTTCAAACTTCTGGAGAACTTGGTGCTGGCACAGCAAATACCAACAACCAAGCCTAAAGTGCAAGGCTAAGAATGACATTACCAAGGCTCACACCAAGTCTCCTAAGGGTTATCAGTGCTAACTATTTTTTCCCCCAACAAGTCCCCTGAGACCTTGACAGAAAAGTCACTAATGTCTGTGTCAGAAGTAGCAACAGGATGAGGGCATCCACTAGGTTCTTTAAAAGATTAAAAAAGCAAACTATCTATAGTTAAAAAAACATATAATAAAATCAACATGTCAGACAGTACAGCTCAACCCAGGAAAGTGTACAGAGACCAGCAATGCAAGTGGAACAGCTATGAAGGAGAGATAACTGACACTTGCCATTAGAAAAGCATCAAGAGTATCAGAATAGATACCAAGGCAGTTCTTTAATCCATGAAGAAACCTACCTGAGTCTGAAGGATTAAGAACAACACAATAGCTGCAATTTTGAAAGCAGGGGCTAAAGCTGCAAGCCTGTGCCGGTATGGCCTCCAAGTATTATCTTGAAGCTACTTCCTTGTTCTGTAGTTGTTTTGTAAAAATAAAAGCTGCTAGCTGCCAAGTGGCTTTGAAGGATAAGCTCAAAATGTGTGAACTGCATCTAATCAATGCAGGTATCTGTGAAGCACTAGGAGCAACAGCTCTGAGAGACTAAACCAGATCACTTGTCTCAGAACACTTTAATTAGTATCTGCATATTAATCTAAAGTAATTTTATTTCTCTTGAAAAGCAGTCCCGTGCCTGAGGTTTACTCCAGATGTGTTGTCTTCTCCATCAACCAAGATGCAAATATATGATACACGTGTATATCAACCTGTACATACATGTATATGCATACACTCACAGGGTGTGCTTGCTACCTCCATGCAGCAGGTAGCTGTACAAGCACATCATAAATATTTATTTATGATAATGATAGCCAAGCAAGACATTTGCCTTAGTTGTTAAACCTGATTACTAACTAAAAATCTATCTGCCTAAATTGAAAAAGATACAGCTTGGTTAATCGTTTTGTCTGTTTTACAAAAAAAAAAAGTACACAATAATTAAGGTGATTTATTAACACTGGGCTACACTGCTTTAGGTGCTTTTAAGTCTATATTTTGCTATGTTTCTGAATTTCACTGGCATTTTGCTAACAGCCTTTCTTCTCTAACGTACAAATCTTTTGGGTGATTATTTTAAAAGTTGCTGCTGAGATTTCAAAAAGAACAAGAACATTGAGCAACAGCAATGGAAAGGAAATTCTGCCATAAAACAATCTGATTACAACTGAGAAAAGAATGACAAAAATTCTGAAGTCATTTTAGCTTTACAGAAAATTATAATCTATTTCTTGGGCCATATTTTACTGTTAATGGCCTAGAATTGTGCAATATCTTATTAGCTCATCAAGAGATAAATAGTGACAGGCAAGAAAAACAAGTTTATTTATGGTAATTTTTGTGAAATTTATGAGATGGAGAAGATACCAAAAATATTGAAGCTGCAAGCCAAGGTAAACCAAGTATTTCACAGCACGGTAATAAAATGAAACAAAGCAATATTAAGACATACATAGAGAGAGGTAAGAGAGGACAGAAGTAGAGGACTCAACTCTCAACGTGTCCTTTTTACTGAACCACAAAGTCTAACAGCCTTCTTTCCAGAATTTTTCAAAACTGCACTGTCACCTGAATTAAATCTCAGGAACGTTGCTGCAAACAGAGCTGCAGAACCTCCACCTCTTTCAGCAGCGCCAAAGACACAGAAAGAGAACTCCTATGGATATCTTCTTGTTATGCAGAAACAAAATGAATCTGATTGGATGACATTATTGGATGACACTCCCTTCTGTCAATAAGCAGCCACCTTGCATATCTCAGAAATTAAATCAGAAGTGGGCTTCAGAAAAGGTTGCCTTCAGCTGCAGGAAAATCAAAATGTTTGGTTATAAGCAAAGTCTTTGCTGTGATAGAAGTTGTCCATATTGGAAATGTGTTCTGAGAAACACACCCTGTTGTAAGCTAAATCACAGTGTCTTGTAGAAGCCCACTGAGACCAGCACCTCCCTCAGGAAAGACATTTTTCTCACCAACCTGAAACCTGGATTGGAGTCAAGCCTTCACTTAAGAGATTACAGAGATGAGTTCTTTGTAACAGTCCCCTGTTTCCCTTCCTTTGGGGAAGGCTATGGCAGCAGTGAGCCAGATCCAACAATACCTACTGGTCAGTGTGCTGGAGAGCTTTTAGAACTGCAGGCTTGCCTTTGGAACAATGGTAGAAGACTGCTGCCTAACTACAAACAGAAGTGAAGCATGTGAACTGATGGTGGCTGACCAAAGGACGGTCTTCAGAAGCTGCTTGTGATTATTTGCAAGCCTACAGCTGGCATCATCCTCTTTTGCCCATGTTCCCCATCAAGTCCCAGAGAGACTTAGGGAGCCCTTTACCAAGACTTACATTTGTGATGGTTTTTATTCAGGGGACCTATAGAAATGGCACAGGAGTGATGGGCTACAACACTAGCTGACATCATGCAGATAGGACTCTTGCTCTTATTCAAGAAAAAGGGTCTGAAAGCAGATGGCCAATGCAAAGTCTCAGAAGAACAGTGCCAGACTGGTTCCCTGTGTCTGTGGGGTTCTGTGAGCTCAAGCAAAGCCAATAGAGATAGGGTGTGAAGGATGATTACAGAAAATAATGCTGACATTCACTGTGCAACTTACACAAGACAATGTCTATATAAGGTATGAGATGAAGACACTTCATTTGATATAGAAGCTGTAATCACATTTTCAGAGTTGATAAATTCTTGCTAGACTATTCCTTTTTTTTTCAGCATCAGCATTGCTGCAGTCAGACTGCCAAAGCATCACAGCCTGGACACAGGAACAGATTATGGAACAGCAGAAAGCATGTGTTTGCTTGGGTGCACATGGCTTTCAAAGGCAATTGACTCTGCTTACTGGGACCAATACACAGTATTGGTGAATTCTTGGCTTCATCACTGTTCTTACTCAGAATGCTCACACCTTGAAAAAACATGATTCACATTCAGCTACTTCCTTCTCCTCTTGAATCAGGATCCTGCCACTGCAATCCATGCTTGTGTCACCTTCAGAAGTAATTTTCTACCTTCAAGGTTGCAAAAAGATCAAAACAAAAACTGTGGTTGATTCATCATGTCGAGGTTCCCCCATTCAGAAGCGAACACAGAGAGCATATCCCATTGGTCCTCTGTGACCTGTATTAGCCCCAGCCACAGAACTGAGTCAGGATTCTGGTCTTCTAATGTGCTCTGTCCAAGCTACCACAATGACAACTTGCAAGTACAGAAAGGAAAGAGCAAGCTGAATTTTTACAGAAATAGATTAAAACCTGAAGTGTGCTAAAACATTGCACACGGTTTGTCAGAAGTCAGCTAATTGCAAGTTTCTTGGCACATAGAGCTGCCAGCTAGAAGGTTCAGCCACGTCCTGTACAGCCAGTAGCAGAGACAGACATATAAGTTAAAATTAACCCCCAATGTGATATTCTCTGAACTGTAAGTAACATAAGAATTTCTTTTCACTCCATCTTAAATCACTACTACTCTAGATTAAAGGTAAATGAAAATGCATCTCTCTTTATTTGCAGTCCTCATCATTTAAGAGAGAAATTTACTTGTCCAAACACAGGAATAGGATACCCTAGGCGAGGTAAGTTGCTAGCTCAACAGGAGAGGTGCACTTTCTGCAGCAACAGAAAGGATGCCCTTTAATACTCAGAATGAGCCAATGTACACAGAGCTGAATCCCAGGCCAGTGCCTCCTAATTCCAAGGCAAAACACAATAACTCCAATAATCCAGGTATTCTGGTTAACCTGTGTGCGTTATCCTGGTTTAAACAGAATAATTTTACAAGCATGAAATTCAAAGAAACCTTTTCTTCCTCATAAAAGCTGGCTCATCTGAAAAAGTAAGCAATAAAGTGCTCATCCAGAGAGGCATTTTTGGTTTTGTCCTCTCACTGGAAATATGTGGTGCTAAACTCAGTTGCATGACTGGAGTCTGCAGTTACTGTGACTGCATACACCAAGCCAGAACAGTTAGACCTGCAGAACAGCAGTCTGTTTACAATTCCAAATATTCCCACTGGGGATCCTAGATGTTTTCCTCAGTCAGCAAAACCCAGTTTGCTTGACCTGACCCTGCTCCTGCCCTGTTTCCCAAGCCTCAGTTAGCACATCACAGCCTTTCTGTTTAAGCACTGGGGCTGAAGAAGAGACTTTTATCCTTTGTAAGTAACACTTTTCCTTGTCCCCCTTTCATAGAGAAGCTTCTCCAAAAAGCATATCAAAAGCCATCCAAAAGCCAAGACCTTTCCACTTCAGAGTAAGATAGCTGCAAGCTTTGTGCAGCTATAAATGAAGTCACTGCCTGTCTCGTGAAGAGCCAACCACAGATTTACATCAACATGCCCATTCCTTTGAGAATTGTCAAGAGGCCTTGGGGAACTTGGGCCTTGGGCTGCAACATTCTCCCAGTGATGCTTTGGGAGTGGTCTGTACCAGGCAGTGCTGCCTAGTGCAGGTCAGGGATGATGACACAAGCACTTCACAACAATCTTCAAATACGATTATTTTACCAAGAACCTTAGCAGAGAAGATGCACATTCAAACATTCTCTGAAGGCTATAGTTAAGTGTTAAGAAAGCAGTTGTTTTGACCTCAAAGATGCTCAATATTTTCTGTATTATTTTTTTCTTCTCACAACAGAACAGAAGCAAATTGCTGCAGAGGGAAAAACATTTATTTCCATGAAGAAGAGGGGTGAACATTTACATGAGTAAAACTTTAGAAACTAAATTGCATAAGACAAAATATATGGGTTCAAGATGTTCACACTTCAAGACAGAGCCCAACCATTAACTGGCATGCATAAGAAAACCTTTTGAGGATCATTACCAGATCCTGGTTGCTGTTTTGCCCAAATGATCTTGGCTATTTACATGCCCCAGCCTCTAAACAGCAACTGGCAACCAAAGCTGCTATTTGTCCTCATGCTTGCCACACTATAAAGTGGCTCCAACACAACCCCACAGAGTGCACGCATACATCAGAAGGTTTGTCAGCTCTTAGTCTACAATGGCAGCCATACCTGCTGTACATTTTCAAGTCATGCAGACCATTCATTTCAACCCTTACGGAAGCCCTGCTGCAGCGATTCAGAATGTGTACATTCATCTGCCTAAGATTTACAGCTGTCTGAACAAACTGTTGTTTCAGCCTTATTATAAAACAAGACCTAAAACATATGCTCTGAAAAAAGTTCAGTATGTCATTCTACCTCAACTAACTATTTGAATCTTGCCTTTTGAAGCTGAGCAGAAATATATCTGTCATAAACTGTATTTTGAGAGCCTGAAATAGGCAGTATCTATTGCACAGGACTCATCAGCACCTATTTTGCAGCTTGTCCCAACTTAGTTAAAAGCACACCAAAAACGTCTGGATTGTAGTTTTTATTTTCACTCTAACTGCTCAGACCCTTTAGTATAAACTTTCTTAATCAGCAGTACTTCTCTACCATTCTGAAAAGGTTTGATGCTTCAGTTTGAACTCCTTCACTTTGTCATCTGGGCTAAGTACAGTTAGAGATTTCGTGGAATAACGTTCTGGTTAAAAACAATGGATGTGAACCAAGATAATACAGAATTCTAAGGATTTAAGGCTTCTGTTTCATCTGAGCTTGACACATGTATCATCTCTACTATTTTTTCCCTTAGCTTATTACCCAAGGTCTGACTGGGAAATACTGTAATGCAGTAATTGGATGTCATAATGTCACTGAATAGCTCTCCAAACATTTGGCTGGACTTCTTGACTGCCTTAAGTTTTATAGATAATTCCATTTGTTGGTACCATTCCTTATAACATCTATACTACTGATATTGTTTGTGATCCATAATCTAGTGTAGGTCTAGCCTAGAGCTGTTTAACTCTGCAAGTTGCTGAACTTTCCCCCTATTCATGTTTAGTGTTATTGTTCTGCTGACTTATATGGTTCAGTATAGCCTCAATTATGTCTGTACTGCTTTCCTTTTACTATGCTGCCCTTGTGCATTTTTACAAATAAATCCTGCTACCAAGGGGTAAATGCAAAAGAATCATGATGCTTAAGTGCTGTGTAGTGTCAGCCAGCTGACTCACAGATGAAACATGGAAGAATGACTGGCTCCCAAATGTCTGCAGATGCACAAGTCCCAAAGGATTAGTCTGTTAATTGTTTCCTACAATTGGAAGGACTTGTTCTTGTTACAGCAGCAAAATGCAAGAGCAGGTAATATGGAGCTTTTCCTTGTAACTGGGGACAATAAAAAAGATGCAAAAAATGACAAAAATTCTTACAAAGAAAAATTAAGAAGCAAGAAGGAAAATAATTTTGAAGGTATTGTGAAAACGCATGTATAATTCAAAAGCAAGGATAGCAGTGTAAAAGCAGACATGAAAACACAACTTCTGCTGTGGGACAGAGCTGACAATGTCAATTTTAAAGAGAAGTTGTACATTTTTCCTTATTAAATGATATGCACCAGGCCTAACACCATGGAAAAAGATGAGCTTCCCTCCACCATAGGCAGTACAGTTATATGTGCACCTGTCATGCTGTAGTAACTCTAAATTCCTAGGATAAGCCACAAAGAAATCATTTCACTTCAACCAAACTGGAAGACTAGCATTTCTTGGAAGCAAAACAAAGAATCGAGTCTATCTAGCCATCATCCAGTGAATATATTATCATTCAAATATTTATTTTCTGTACATTTTCTTACCTTATATTCTGAACTGAGGAATTTAACGATTCATCTGGAACATTACTAGTTACAGCTGCTTGTCCTTCTGTGAGAGGCTGCAATGGCTGCATTACATGAACTGTCCGAAAAAGCTGAGCAGGTTGCACTGGCTGTGGAGATTGCATTGTCCTCAAAACTTCTGAACTCAAGCCAGGTGTCTGCTGCTGTACAACTTCTACTTGCTCCTTCAGCTTAGCAGGCTTTGAGTTTCCTGTTTTTACCACTGAGGCTGATCCTCCCTTTGTTCCTGCGTTTGCAGACGCTCTAGTTCTGCTTGGTTGGCTTCTGTTGGCCACAGCAGGTGAGAGCAGAGTTGAATCTGATGATTCAGTGCTAGGGCTGGCATCTTCATCATCAATATAGATGAGATCTTTTGGCATGTCTTTAAATTGATACACCAGGCGCTGACCTTCTACTTTAGCAAGGATTCCCCTTTGGTAATAGTATCTGTTTAAAGTGAACACACAAGTTACACAGGTTTTCTGACAAAAACAAAACAAAGCAACAAAACTCACAGAAAATAAACACAGCACTAGCAAGTCAAAAAAATTTTATGTGTCTAGTTTCTTCATTATAAGAAGTGACTAATTTAATAGTGTACTTTTTTCCTCAAACAACTTTTTTTTACTGGTATTTCATGCCACCTTTTAACTTCAAACTTAGATAACTCTGAGGAGAAAGAAAAGAACTCCATGACTTGGCAGATCTGCTACCAACTCACACTTTGTAAAAAGTTGCATGAAACTTTCAATTCTCCTTTTGACTCCTAAGTTCTTCCAGTAATCTGAATTCCTGTTTATTCACCACTGAGTACAGGCAGACATTTTAGCTACAACAAAGCGAAGGGAACAGGACAGGAGAGCACTATTTCTGTTACATTTACAAATTAGTAGGATAACTTGAAATTATGCACACCAAGGTGAGGAGAAATGAAAAGAAATGCATACGGCTCAGTTGGACAATTATCAAATCAGCTGATAAGACTGAAGCTCCATGGTTGTCTACTTATTTTGCACAGTTTTTTATGTATAAGAAAACTCCCAGCCTGACAGGCAGTGTCACACGATTCTATGTCTTAGAACTGTCTGTACACACAAGTTCAGAGAAATGAAACCAGAACTGAATTCTAAAACTGTATTTTCCATTGGAGATGGAATCGTGGGCAACAAGTAGAAATAACTTAATGAATACACATGAATGTTGGTGACGTTTTTTTGAAAACAGATTGAAATTTTATGTAAAAGGTTTGCCCCACTTGAAATCTTCAGCCTCTTACTTATGTGTGTCTGACTGTGAAGATGCAGTTTTGCAGCAATACTGAAAAATGTCTATGTGGAAACTGAAGGTGACTGACTTGGAATTGAGGTTAGTGAGGGTTAATTTTAGTTAGCTAATTTATTTTGCTGAAATAACATTTTCATTTCTCAAACTAATAGAATACTAGATTTTTGTGTTATTCAAATTAAATAAGGCATTTAATGCATACAAACATTAATGCAACAAAAACAATCTACTATTAAAAATGCACATACCTGAGAGCTCTACCCATTGTTTCATAATTCATGTCAGGTTTGTTTTTGTGTTTTCCCCACAACCTGGACACAGCTTTGGAATCCACCAGTTTGAAAATGCCCTTCTCTCTTTGAGTCCATTTGATATATTTAGGACATGTAGCTTTGTCCTGGAGCAGTGCTAGTAAGAACTCCCAGAGATAAATTGTATTTCCTAGAATAAAAGAATTTCAGAAACAAAACAAAACAAAGAAAAAAAAAGAAGAAAGAAAAAGAAGTTATTTGGTCATATTTTATTTTATTAATGATGCAAATAATCTTAAAATTAAGAAGCTGATATCTTTACAAAACACATTATAACTTATCATCAAGACTAGGAAATAGTGATGGAAGGGCATGGGAAGGGAATTTATTATAATCTTGTGAGTTATCATAATCTAGGTGTCCAAATACCCCAGTCATTCTGTAACCTACAGCCAATGTGGGACCACCAACACTAGACAGCATTAGTCACCCATGCGCCCATTTCCCTCCTGCCTAATCCAGTTACAGAAGCAGACACTATTGCTTTACCTTGAAAAGGAACATGTTCAGTTCTACCCCCTAAAAATGCTGGAAATTAAGCTGTTGCTTAGATGCTTTGCTGAATTGAGGTGAGAGTTATAATCCTTTAAAAGGCTAAACCAAATCCTTGCCTTTAACAATGAGATTTATGCAGGGCAATCGGTGATATATGCTGAGGCAGGCAAACCTTCAATAACAAAGTACAGAAAAAAGTTGTTTTTTTTTTAATCCAGTGAGTGCTTGTGCTTGCTGGTAGACAACATTCAAATTTCATTTTACAAACAAGAGGGGACAAACACTTTTATATGAAAATCCATCACATCTGTTCAGTGTTTGCCACATATAAAGAAAGAGTATTAAAATCACAGATGGTGAATACTTAAAACTAGCACAAAATTTGCATTTTTTTTTCCAAAACCACATTTAAGGAGTCTAAACTTATGCGACTAATGAGATCTTTTTTTTCCTGTTTTTTTTTTAAGGCTTTTGGTGTTTGATGTTCTTTTGGGAATCTGAAGCTGCACATAAGCTTCTTAGTTGTTAGTCAGAGAAAGCAAGAAAAAACTTCTTGTATCACCTCCCACAAGTAGCTGTGCAAAAACAGCAAGGATAGCATGTGCTGAAGTTTCACAAAAAAATGATGCCCAGCCAATGAGAAGGTGACAGGATCTCTTTTCATAGCTTCAATTTAGCCCAGCAGATTTTTTTCAACTTTATGACCATCAGTCTGAACCTTATTCCAATAAGAAATCTCTTAAAAATTGAAATTCCTATAATACTATATTATAAACTATATTTTGCAAATATTCATCAAAGTCATCAAAACTGCCTACACAAAAATGTTAGCAGCTACTTCAGCAGGTGGAAGCTTGAAAAATGAGCATTCCTAGAGAAAAAACATTGCCTTTGCAACAAATGTCTCCCAGCTTACATAAACCAGCCTCCCAGTCCTCAGATACCCCAAAGCCAAAACCAGACTGCTTAGGCAAGACACAGTGTCAGGCAGGAGTGAGAGCATTCCCAGCCATTTACAACCTAATCCAGGCTGTTTTTGTTGTAGTCTAGACTAAAAATGTTCAACTGCATCAAGGCAACCTGAAAATTTGTCACTGCTTTGCCACTAAAAATCACTGCAAAGAAGATTGGCTGCAAAAACAGGTTTGCTTTACTTACAGGCAGAATATTTAACCCCCTCTGAGTCACAGCAGAAAAATAAATATGTGGAAAATTCAGTTTTCTCTATGCATCATATCATGTAATTGTATGGAGAGCTTGTAATTTTAGCACACAAGTTCCCCCTAGGTAACAGACAGGCAGCTCTTGTGATTTTCTAGCTGCTTTCCAGACACGGGTGGTCGTATTACTATGCTTTTTACTTCAATTTTGTGTTCCTAAAAATGCAAAACAAATGGGTTTCATAACAAACAGTGGTTTGAAGCAACATCCTCCATTTTATTCCCTTCAGAATTAGCAACTTTGTAACAATGGACAAATGTGAATTATGGAGTATCCTTGCTATCATCGACAGAACTGTTAGACTCTTCTACCTTTTCATTTTGTGGCTGGCTGCTTCCATATTTTCTATAATTTTATCTGAGCACCATTTGGATGTTCCTCTGATACTCCATTCATTTTTACATAAAAATCAGGTTTTAATTAAAAAAAATACAACAATGCATATTTAAAATTGATGGCATTAACATGCAAAATATTTATTGATTGCCAACAGGTCTTTCTTCCTGTTATTGCAGAAAATGGCTCTTCAAAAGAAAAAAAACCCCGTCATACTCATTTGTCAGACTAGAGATTTTTCTGACCTCAAGAGCGTGGCATTCTTTTGCCACCAGTGTCCAGGACTGGCTAGGCTGCTGTCCTGGTAAGTACTGCATGCATGCAAGCACATCTGTCACATGCAGCAGGCCCTTGTGACACAGGGGTGGCTCGTTTCCAGCTCCCACCGAGGGCAGCACAGCTCGCTGGGGCTGGGATCAGCCTTCCTTTCTAACACCAGCCTGGGCACGGCTGCAGCGTTGGACCCCACAGCAAAGCAACCCTTTTGTCAAAGCTGATGACAAAACTCACAGGCACTACTGAACACTTCAGGCCGAGAAATTATTTATTGCATCAGTTATGTGGCATTTCTTTTTATATCTACCTTTTAAACACAGAAGGAATGAAAGTATCAAACCCCCAAGTTTTCTGCCCAAGTGTTCAAAAAGTTATAGCTGTGCTATAACTTTTTTCAAAATTCAGGACTTGGTACTTCCTGCTGCCAACTGGCAGGCTTGGTTAGCCTCATGCAGAATTAGACACATACAGATGGAACACATTTGCAAAGATCATCTGTCAAAATAACCACAGCCTAAGAAGCATTAATATAATGCAAAGCACTCCCCAAGACTTCACTCAAAACACAGCAAACTCTGCAGGGATGTTGAAGAGTTTCCAAGAACCCTTGCAACTAAAGTGACAAATACATTATCCTCCCAAGGAACTGAGTCTTTCACCAAGAAAACTCATGTGCTCATCTTTTCCTTGCCTTGAGATGTTAACCACCCCTGAAGAGAAGACCTATGTTTGCATCACAAGTGAACTGGTGAATTTTTTCTTTTTACAGATGACTCAGAAACTATGTTCTCCTAAACATTTTGGTGACAACCATTTGGACTTACCCTTTCCATCTTTGTTTTTCTTTTTCACAGATATGTTTGGAGTCGTAGTAGGGGACTCAGAACGAGACGGTTTTGGTTTCTTCCCTGAAATAAATCATCAGTAAGTCAATGTCAGCTTAAGAAAAAAAAAATACCTAAAAAGGGAAAAGATTTGTTTCTCCAATTCAAAAAAGATTAAATTTCTACCAAGTTGGGAACTTAGTTCTGTGCTGAACTTTTTTTTTCTATGGCAGAATGGACCTCCTATGCTCTTACTGTACTTTTAAAAAAAGACTACACTATGCACTTTCCTGAAGTCCATGCACATTGGAAATTTCTGTGGCTATTTAGGTACTCTTAAGAGCACTTGAAACAGACGAGAAGAAAAAAATAAGCTATTAACTATGTGTAAGGGCTTAAACAGAAAAAGCTAGATAAACTACAGAGCACTATCATGTTCACTCATTGCCAAAATGGAAGGTAGGGACAAAACAAGCTTGTCTCCTTGTTTAATCTATTGCAAGTACACTGCCAGCACCCAGCTACACTGTCATCAGGAACAAACTTTTTTCCATCCTATTGTCTTTTACACCACTTTTACAGTGGCTGCAAGTAAAGGGAAGTCACTTGTTTTTGAAAATCAGAAGAAACAGTAACAGGCTCTGAAAAAATACCAGGTTTTAAAGTCATAAGCATGGTGACTCTCTGGTGAGGCAGACTACAAGGAAGAAGTTACTTAAAACTGATTACAAAAATGAAGAGCACTCATTTGAAAATGTTGAGAAATCAACTACTGACACAAAAGGGAACAAAAAAGCTAAATCATGCTGAAATATTTCTCAATATAAAACCTTGAACCTATTCTTTTATTAGTTCCCTGCAATGGCAGCTTTTACAGGTGATGTAATTAATCAGAAACATTCAGAACTTTCTTATGAAATAAGAATTTATCTTACCAGGTTTTGCCGTGACCCTTTGCTACACTGACATTACTTATATTGTTACCTGTAATCTTCTGAGAGGTAGAATAGACTAAGCATACACAAGACTCAGAGAAACATATTTCAAACACTGCCATTTCCTTTAGTTAAAAATCTAAGGGAATTTTTTTTCTGTATTTATTGCACTTCAAAAAAGTTGATGTTCTAAAGCAGCAAGACCAAAAGGTCTGTGAAAACCCATACACTTTAACTTTCCAGTTTTGATTTTGTTTTGAGGGGCTGTTTTAGTAAGGAAGCAGCTCTGGTGCAGAGTGAGAGAGCATTTTTACTAGCTCTGAAAAAAACCAAACAGCTCAGTGCCAGCCTGCACTATTTCCTTCATCTTAAACTTCCAGTATCTACAGAGAAGTCATAAGAAACTTTGACTTAAGCACTCATTTTTTGACATTAGCAATCTTGCTAAGTCCATCTTTATGCCACTTTTTTCTTTTTTTTTGACAGTGCATGGGGGAGGAGAGGCATGGGATAGCTAGTTGAGAGAGCTACAGTGAGTAAACAAAACCTCTAATTTTCTTCTTTCATCCAGACAGGATTTATGATTGAGAACAGGACACAAATGACACCCACTGTTTTGGCCAGTAATGTCTTTGATTTGAAAGAAGGTAGGAGGGAGGAAAACCTACAACATTGTTTTCTTAATATATCATGACATAAAAGGATAAAGAACTACTGGAGTACATTTTTAGCAGCTTTTCTCCACTCAGCACTGAAGGTTGCAGAAATGTCTGTTTCACCTAAAATGTCCTAGATGAAGCCACTGGCAAGGATGAGCTTCTAACAGGGATGAAGCCCCTCAGGGTAACTGGCTAAGTGCTTTCCCTGTTAGAGCTATGGGAAGACTCTGTTGTCTCATTTCCTTTCTCAAACAGGTGCAAATGTAGCCATCAAGGAGTAGGGAGTGTTATTTTGATATCACTAATTTAGACATTATGTCTAAATGACTTCAGTTCTTAAAAGGAAATGAAGTGGATGAGAGCTCAATTAGGTCAGGACTACTCCTAGTCAGCTTCAGGAAACTTAAGTACTGATCCCATATAATTTATGCACTTCTGATTAGAGATAACCCAGGCTACTACATATGAATACCACTGCAAGAGCAATTCTAGGCTCTCTTTCTTCAGCCTAGACTACTTCAGGACTGCAAGAAGTCATCCAAAATTAGAAACCAGTGAAGGACGTGAAACTTGTTTACAGAAATGTATTGCTATTACTGCTGTATATCTGGGCTAGATACTTTATTTGGATAGTTCTAGACTACACTGTCTCCAGGCACTGACTGATACCATCAAAAAACAGTTAACAGAGACACATCAGATATGTTTCCTTTGTTTAAAAGATATTTTTTTAAAGCCCATTAAGCACTAGTATGCTTCCTCCTTTGCTTCAACAGAGCATGAATTTGTTGTTTTTCAGAGAACATCACTATATTCCTTTTTAGGAGAGAATTTTACAAAGAGGGAGGATAAAAAGTGTGCAAGACCAAAGACTTATGCGGGCCTACCATAATTTTGAACAGCAAATTGGATTTACAATTGGTGTTTTCACTTTCCTATTTCCATGGCTAAAAAACACTTCATGTTAGAAATTCATGCTACAAATTAACTTGACATTAGGCAGTGAAATGTTCATCCCGATTAAATATCCTATATCACACCAAAAAATGTAAAATCCATTTTCTTGCACTATTTTCAATTAGTTTTGTTTAGAAAAAATGCATGTACAAACAAAATAAATGACATATATCTAAAATATGATGTATATAACTTCTGTGACCACCTGCTGCCAGATATCCTCCACAGCAAAAACAGAACTGAAGGTATTAATGTAGCAAATTTCCAAGCTTCTTTGTCTGACATTCCTTTGTTTTCCTGTCTTTCAGATCCATAGCTGAGCAGCTCAGTGCTCACACATTCACGAGTACAAACATCATGCTGGACACGGGTTTGGAGTTGAGCAGATGGGTGGATACAGCTCTCCTGCTGCAGCAATAAGGCCAAAAGGAAAGGAAGTGAAACCACCACATTGCTTCTGATGAACATTGTCTTGGAGGAGCTCTACTTGGCCCTGCCATTCTGGCCCAGTTAGCTGGCAATGCTCTGCACTGTGAATCCCTCTAATTTTAGCTAATGGCTCATATATATGTGCCAGAAGTCTATAAAAGAATCTATAGAATCTATAAAAACCATATAAATTCATGAGTGATATGGACAGGGTAAAACAATCACCATCCTATGCCATGCCTCAAAACTGACCAAAAGAAGGGAAACAGAGTGTACTTTAAAAAAAAAAACCTACAAACAAACAAAACCCCAAAAGAATCCCACCCACACACTGCACATTATCTTAAAGTGCACTATAAACTTTATAACATTTTGCAGCAATTTTTGTACAACAAATCCCCAGACATTTTGAAGTAACACTTCTACATCACTCAGACCATACCATCTACTTTACGAAGCCTTGAGTTCACTGAAAACTAGTACTTAATGAAACACTAAGCTGATGCATCTTTTCCACCTTTTTTTTCCCCTAAAACAAATACATATTTTCTGTGAAGAAACTGGTTTTCCAACCTACAGCTGGGGAGGAGGAAGGAGTGGGAGTAAGCAGAAGCACAACACGAAAGAGTATGAAAGCATCAAACCAAAGAGGTTAAATGTCTGGCAGACAGCAGCTCCTTGTTTTGACCCACAAAGCAGTCAACATTAAAAAAGAAGAAGGGAAGAGAAGAACAAATAAAAACCCCCGGTTTAAAATCCTCTTACAGTTGGTTATCTCACAGTAGTGTGCACAGCCACAGCAGCTTCCCCAGCAGCACTTTCAGGCAGCTGCTGGTAAAGCTCTCCTCCACAGCAGTTTCAGTTCAGCTTTCTCAGGGGAATCGGAGACTTCCTGAACCACACCCATCCCTATGAGACCTTGTGACACACACGGGGCTCAGGAGGCTTCCCCAAGATCTTCACAGGCCAATATGGTCTCTCTCACACATAACAATTCCCAACATTTGGCATTAGCAGCAAAAGTAGCAGCAAAAATGCTCCTATTCCACAGGAGTATGGCTGGGTAGTAGAAGACTTATTCTGGAAGGCTTTTACACAGGGGAACCTGTTAAAGTCCTCATGCTCTAAGATGAGCCCTAGGATTAGTTCCAGAAACATAAACTCCTTTTTTTATTTTTCTTTTTATATTAAAATTTGTTGAAAGAGCTTTTAACATCTATATGTACAGCATGACTCTCTTCCTGCAGACACCAGCTTCAGAGCCTCTAATGGGGTCCATGCTGAAGCAGCATGGGAAAACAAGAGCAGAAAATCTGGCTAACACCACTTCATGACTCTTTGGCACAGCACTGACTGCAGTGGAACATCACTATGTAAATGTAATCTACTACAAATGGGACTAACACTTAACTACAGCATGCAGTTATTTTATTAATAAGAAAAAAAATCAGTAATATTTAAGAAAAGCTAAAAATCCCTCCCCATTCTCATGCCATATTCTCAACTGATCAAGTATCTTCAGTTGAAGCTAAATAAGAGCTAATGAAAGTAATTCTGGATTCTCAGCAGCAAAATCCCCATGGCTTGTATGGCAATTCTGCTCTGAAGAAGAAACTATAAATTGGAACAAGCAGAGATTCCTGTAGGATAACGAATCTCGTTGCTACCTCTACAACATCATTAGTCTAAGCACCTGTACATGTGCTCACACTATGCAGGAAGAAAATGCTTCCCCCTGCATTTCTGGCTGACCTCACTCAGTTATTTTGGCCTGACACCCCAAATGGTTCCAAATACCCACAAGGAAGCAACCATGCCATCCCCTACTCTCCTGCTGCACACTGCTGTTCTCTGGTAGCATCTTACCTTTTTTCTTCTTTGGTTGTTCAAATTCTGGAGTCTCTGGTGACTCAGCATAAGGGTCTGGGGCTTGGTGAACTTCCACCACCTCAGGGATCCCATCGAGCGTGACTGACACGTGTGTGATAGGAGGCACCATTTCTTCCTCTTCAGTTGCACCAAACATAGTTGCTTAGGGGAAAGGGACAAAAGGAGTATTTTCACACAGCCATGAGGACTTCAAAAAGCTGGTTTTAGAGCAAAAACTCAAAATAGAATAAAATCAAACTACGACACTTGAGTCTTTCAAGTGAGAGAAGACAAGTGTACAATTCAATGTATGTGCTGACATTTTACACAGAAGCACTACTAAAATAGAACAAGTTAATGATAGAACAAACCCCACAAAAAGCACAATTATCTGCTGATCACACATTCATATTTAAGGCAATCTCTAACTGCAAGTGTATATTCTTTTATCCTGACAATACAAACATCAACCAAACAAAACACTGCAATCTAAATCACCTAACTTCATTAACACCTTCCCTCTGTAATTTTTGACTCTTTCCTTTCCTGTTCAACTCTGGCATGACAATGAAATCCTTCATCGCCTACAATACTGAATTTCTGATACTCAAGCTATGCATGTACAGGCTCTCTGGAAATTATAAAAAAAATCTTACCAATTCCATGTAACCATGCTGCAGCGAATTCCTCCTCCTTTAACAAATAAACCTGGCAAATAAAGATTTGATTTTCATTAAAAAACTTACTCATTCTTTTTTCATCCAACATAGGATCAGGGGAGTCCATATTAAGAAGTGCTTCAGCAGCCTCAATTGTTTCCATTGTTTCATCTCCATCATGACAAGATGCTTCAACTAAAAGCAAGGGAGAAAAAAAAATTAAGAAGCTACAAACTAGATTTAAAGCTTAACATGATATTTAGTAGTATTTAATTCCCAGGAAAAAAAAAGAAAAAGAGATAGAGATGGTCTTTTACTAGATATGTAGCAACAGATTACCTGTGGAGAAAATGCACACTGCAATAATTTAATTTATTTAGTACAGTACATTTTTCAGATTGCATGTATAAAAAACCTCAAAGAAACCCTTTGTTTCTGCCTCATCTTTCTAACCCCTCTCTTTGCTGATCAACCACATGCAGTAAAACACAACACGCATGAAACTAAGAAATATCACTACCACAAGCAATATTCCAGAGATCATTATTTAAAAAATAAAATATTGCTAACTTCTTTTGGTGCTCCAATGTCTTATCCACAGAAAAACACATGGATATGACACTTGAAGACATGATTTAATGGTGAACACAGGGGTGATTCTGGGTTGACAGTAGGACTTGATGATCTGAGAGGTCTTTTTCAACCCTAAAAATTCTGTGGTTCTATGAACAGAAGTGAATTCCATAAATAATAGATGCCCATCTAAACTCTCCAGTCATTTAGCCTGGAGGAGAGAAAAAATATTCCACAAGTTCTATTAGAGACCATATGATGTAAAGCTATAGGTGAATCCTAAACCATTCAAATTCATAGGAATTACATGTGCAAGCTCAAAGAACTCACTGGAAAGCAAACATGAAACATGAAATACAATATAAAACGTTGGCAAGCTTTTCAAAATTTTTGACTTCTAGACAATTCCTCATCAATCTCATGAGGGCAGCCATTAGACAAAACCAAAGCTCCTGAGAATTAATTATAATGCTTAAGGTACATGTTAAGGTCATCTGGGCGTACACAACAAAAAAATCCAATAAAATATCATTTTGCAAAAAAAACAGTTGGTTTAACATGAAGAGTACTTTATCAGATGATTTTTTCAAAATAACTGTAGCATGAAAAATAACATAGATTGCAGTTCCTGGTACCATAAACATTTAAAACTGTTTAACACATCCTTTTAGAAATTACTGTTTGTCAAATGGAAACTGTTGGGCCAGGTTTCCTAATCCTTTGATGTGAATTTGATGCAACTTTGGGGAATTCACTTGCATCTAATAGATGATAAAAAGGGCTGCATTAGTATTCCCCTCTCTAGGACACCAAGAAACCTCAGTTACTTTCACAGGCTTTACATCCCTCTCCCTGTTAAGCTTTGAGGAATTTTGGGTGGGGCAGTCACATTATAAAACAAAACAAAACCAAAAAAATACTGACTGACAAAGCAAGCAAACATACATGTTAAAACACAATGTAACGACCTTGGAATATTTCTGCGCACAAAAGCAAGATGTTTATGCCAGAATTTCTATATTTTAACCTTAAAAATATCACGTAACAACAAAGCAACCAGTTCAATTAGCACTAAGCAATTACATAATTTAAAAAACAACCAACCAGAACTCCCTGGTTTCATCACAAATGTTTACAGCTTCAGCAATTGTATCCGCAAAGATGAACGCTGGCATCCACGCATCAGCCCTATCTCTTCCACCAACCGTGGTTTACAGAAGCCTCCTTACCTTCTGGATTTCCCCTTCAGGCCCTAATGTAAGAGGCTCAGACTAATGCAGAATAAAATAGACAGGTGTTGGGAACCCCTGATCCACACAGCAACTCACCCTGTTTTCTACAGGACCACCTCCACCCTATACCTGACAGAGACATTCAGACAGTTAAGGATCTGTACCTTCTGGCTGACACCTCCAAACAGTCTCAAGAAATGAGAAACACAGAGCTGGGGAGGACAGCATGAAGAGAAAGCAAGTATGGATTATGGTCCTGATCTTGGAAGCAAGAGAGGGCAGCAAATCCCTGACAATTTTGTCAGGCAGCTGGCAGGCTTAAGAGCTCAGATCCAAGACATCTCAGCCCCAAGAGCCATACAGCATCCCTAGGGAATGCCTGTCCATCAGGAGGAGACAGAACATGCACATTCCATTCAGTCTGTGGCCATGTACACTCTTGGAATGGTGCTGGTGACTTGATGCTTCTGTTTATAAGTTTTATCTGGATGAGAACTTCCCATATCATCTACCAGCATTACCAAGACCTCAAGAAGGATGTCACATCATACAAATATAAATAAATGCACACAGCACTGCCAAAGCAACTGTTCTGAGTTCTGACACTGTCTGAATGGACAGGAAGGTTTGGCTGAGCTGGATCATGGCAGGCTAAGTCATAAAGCATGGCTGGCTTACCCCATACAGTTTTAAAGCCAGCAGTGGTACTGCCAGGTTCTCAGTTCTGTGGGCAGGGAGCAAAGAGCTGCTGCTGTCTGCTCTTTCCCCAGAGAGAGCTGCAGAGGGACCAAACCCACCTGCTACCTTTCAGGGACTAAGGCGCTGGAGCAGAGCCAATTCTTCATTCTGAATAATAGCAGGTGAGGAAGAGTCTAACAGCTTTACTTCGCTGTTACACCATATGGCTACAAGTTTACCATCCCCATCCAAGACTAATGAAAGGAACTTATAATAGCCATATAAATAATGTAAACATAGAAATTTATATAATATGCTAGTCACAAAAAATTTAAGCATGTTAAGGAAACTTCCCAGTCTGGCCATCCACGAGACTCCCTGGCAGTCACATCCCAAGCCCACAGACTGCCACTGCTGGGTCAAAGCTCCTTCACAGTGGGTGGCTCCTGTGACTGACGTGTCCCCCTTGGCTCTCCACAGCCAGACCAAGTTTCCTTGCCAGTTCAGCCCTGAGTTTCCCACAGCAGAGTCTCAGATGTCTCGTTCCATAAAGCCATTTATTCACAGCACAGTAACACAGGAACAGCCTGAGCTGGTGCTGCAAGGAGGACCCCAACCAAGGAACCCCTGTGCTTTTACAGCCTCACGTCCATCTCATCTTCCTCTCTGTGTCCATCCACCCCCCTGCTGCTGCTGTCACCTTCTTCTCCTTTCTTATCCAAAAGACCAGCAATTCCCAGCTTCTACAGTCTCTCTCACTGTTCATTGCCTGCCTGGCCCTGGTGCCCTTTTTTAGTTATCCCAAAGGCCAGCAGTTCACAGCCTCTTATGTCTGGCTCCCACCCAGAACTCAATCTGCATCACACTCTGCAGCTTACCAGCAGAGCTACCTGGACCAGATGTATTCCTCTGCAAGCAGCAGCTCTATCTTTCCATCCACAAACACAGGATGGCAAAATTAAGTTTCTTAACCACTCCACTGCTCTTGCCAACACCCTTCAAGCACCTTCCGAGAAGATGACTTCACAAAGCGGTTTAAGGCCAGTTAATATTTCCCTGTTGCTGAAAGAACCAAGGGTTGTGGTTTTTCCTCCCATCTCTGCCCCTGGTCCATGATCCAAACTTCTGTCACTTGACACGTGCCAGGCTTCACACTTTTTTGATCACATAGTGAGACAACTGAGATTTATAAAATGTCTGAAAAGGTTTTGGGGGTATTGCTGGGTTAGCAAGTTGAATTACAAGAACTCAAGAGCTAATACAAACAAGGTGTGGGGCACCTCACAGAAAAAGTGGAGCACCACCTCTTTGTCCTTTTAACAGCAAGGTGCTCATTTGCATCTTTCAACATGAGACAGTGCTCAGAGATAACCAGCTCAGCTACCAAAGGCAAACTGGTGTCTCTTATTTTAGCTTTTCTATAATGCTGCAGAATGGTATTCCATCACTGGCTGTGACAATACAGTGCCAGTTTTAAGAAGAACTGGAATTAAATGGCTTATTTGTTCCTCTTTGCCAAAGTCAGAGCTGAAAAAATGGGGCAGCGGGGAGGGTAATTTCTGCAAAGTATCAGGTTTCAAAGGTTATCTGAAACAGGCAGAAGCTTTTTTAAAAAAAGGAAAAAAGGAGGAGGGGGAAGAAAATATTGGAAGACAAAAATGAAAAGGGGAAAAAGAGGCATGGAAGAAAAAATAGGTAAGAAAATAAGGAAAAAGGGAGAAAAAAAGGGAGAAAAAGAAAAGGGAGGGGGAAAACCACACCTAAAAATATCTTCAGTTTTTTCCCAGGGTACTCTACAAGATTTTATTTATCTGAGCATGCCACAAACTTAAGCCTTTGTATCTGCATGCCAACTTCTGCCCAGTTACTGCGAATCCAAGCTCCCTATGAATCAGCGTTAGCACAGGGCTTGCCCAAACAGTGTTCTGCTCTGAAATAATGCCTCATCTTGGAAGTTCCCCACCTCAGTTCTAAGTCCTGCTTTCCCTACTCCTGTCTAGTGTCGTTTTTGAAATTTTTTACACCACTTTGGGCAATTCTATCCCACTCCGTTTGCTTCGCTGTTGACTTGGAGTTCTGGAGAGTGGGCAGAGTGGGCAACACAAGTACTTTTCCAGGCTGAGATAAAGGCTGTACTAGTCACAGCTGTGTTTAAATTCACTGCTGGTTTTACTAGAGACAAGAACAGGGACTGCAGAACCTCAAAATAATGTCAGAAGAAACCTAAAGTTGCTTAACGAAGAAAGAGAGTCATTAGACATGGACAGACTCCTCTTTTGCAGAATAGCTGGCTGTTAAATTTAAGCACTTACTTTTTAGTATCCACTCTTAGCTGATTGTTATCTGATACTGGAAAACTGAGTTTAAAAACACAGGTATTTCAGGAGACCTGCAAATCACCATTTTCTTTTTTAAATAAGGCCGTACAATTTCTAAAGAAAATTATCACTTCGAGGAGGTATATAAAAAACTCTCTGGTTTTACCAGAGCTACAGGCAGCTGTGAATAATTTCTTTACAAAGTAACTGAAACCAAAACCTGTTTTGTTGCAACTGGCATCTCATCAACTCACAATCCTCACAGATTAACACTATGAAGTTCAGTTTCCACCTAACTACTACTCCTCTGTATTTCTTTGTAACAGCAGAAATGACCACCAAAGAAGCTGTGTTTGTGCAGGACTGCTAGAGCTTCACAAAACGTACTGGGAAAATGGTACTAGACTTCAAAATGAACTGGTTATTAAGTACCATTATTGATCTATCAAAATGCACACTTCCATGCTCCCTATTCAGGCCACGGCACAGGACATCTAAATGCAAATTTTCTGTCCCTGCTCTCTCATCCCCTCCCCCCCAAACTGTCCCAGTGCAGCCACTTCCCTGATCCCATGAAGACAGTGCCAGAACAGGTGAACCATAAAATGGCAGACTTTGATTAACTGTGTGGTTTTCAATAAAAAAACTCACCAAACATGACAAAGTTAAAAAAAAATTCTAACAAGAATTCAAAGAAAAATGTTTTCAGGAGCTACATAATCCAATTAGCTCCTCCTTCCTGTGCATGTTATATCCATACCTAGCCACATTGTAGCAATTGTACATTCTGACAAGTTTGCCTAGAGTTCTTCTGCACAAATTATTATCCCCTTATATTTCAGAGAAAAAATATTTCAATATTCCCTTTAGAGATAAAACTTCATTCAAAGCCAAATGTTCCAATTAATTTTGTTAATCACCCTTTACTACACGACAGTTAATAATTTAAAAACCCATAAGACTGGCAACAAACTGGCCATAAAATTGCCATCTCAGTTCTTCCAGGGAAAAGTGCTTTTAAAGATGAGAGTGATAAGGCACGTCTGCCTATTCATTAAAAAAAAAAATACAGCATGAGCATTAATATAGCTAAAAAACTGATTGTTGTCCATGTCTCAGTAGGGTTTCATGTGCAACAGATGCTGTTCTTAAGTTTTCTGCAGGTTATAATTTATATGACAGGTCAATTACCAACATGTGATAGCTGTGCTTTTGAAGGGGTGAAGCTACATCCTATAGATGAAAAAACCTATCAGCGCTCACTACTCTGCAGATAGATCCCTAAAAACTGATTGCTTCAGTTTCATGAGGCCTCCTGCTAATTTCTGTTAATCTAGGAGAAAAGAGAAGCCCAGTGGATGGTGGTCACAAAATAGTACTGAAAAATGAGTAACTTTAAAAAATCTAAATCCTTCATATTAAGCAGTCATCGCTCAGTAATCGCTCATAAATTATGGTGGCTTCAGTTTTGTTTTGCTGTGAACTTCAGTCATAAATATTTTAATGTGGAATTAGTACAGTCTTTATGATGTCTGATCCTCTCTCAAAGGCATAATGTGAAAGCGACTGAAAAGACTGGTACTAACTTCAAAGCGCAAAACAACGCATTTCACTGTTGAGAGCAAACAAAATCAAGAAGGAAACTTCAAAGAAGGGAGAAAAGAAAAAAAGCAGTTGAAAAACAGAGTAGGTGGGAAAATTGAGCTATGATTAGCCCCATTTCAGAGGCTGCCTAAAGCAAGCTATACTTGAACTAGGGTCTCTTTCACACTGCAGTCTTGCACTTCAACTGGGCAGCTGTGGCTACAGCTAGTGCTTGTCCACAGTGGGCAGGGAGGTAACAGGGGCCCCCCTCCCCAGTGTCCTCTCCTCTCCTGTGGGGTGCCTTCACACCCCTGGGCCCCAAATTCTGCCCCACTACAGTCAGCCTGGATAGCTTCCTGCCAGAGACCAGGGGCTGAGCTACCAGTGTTGCCTGCCTTGTCCTGAGCAGGAGCTTTCCAGCTACAGTGCTGGTCCTGGCTCATCCTGCATTGATTCCCCTTCCCTTTTATGGAAATCCACAGCATGCACAGGATGGAGGCTGTGAAACTGATAATTAGTTATCATCTCCTTCACAGCAATCATCTCTGCAAAGTGGCAGCTCACAATTTCTAAGGACTTTGCCTTTAAAGAAGACCAGATTTCTTGAACTAGAGTGGATGATGGGAACAATACTGTACTTGTCTGACTCCAAAGTATCCCAGAAACCCTTGGACACCATCGGTTACAAGGATTAAATATTTTCAGTTTCTGGCAGCAATTTGAAAACCCTTCTCAAGTGACCAGCAACAACAACCGAGAAAAAAAAAAAAGAAGAGAGAAAAGGTTAACAAGGGCATTCACAAAAGTGGATTTTCACAATTACTCATGCACGTAAAAATTCACACACAATATATTACAGTGAATATGGATTCACAAATATGACGCTATGAAATTCACACGGATGCATTAAGTGGTGCTTAAGTAACACACTGGGGAAAAGCCACTTGTAGTGTGAATAATTAATATGAACAGCAAGTTGGCAAGAGGTCTCAACATGAAATACTGTTTGAGTATCAAAAACCTTCTTGAATAATAACCTATCTTATTTGTATGGTCACAGTCTGTTCACAGATAATTCACTACTATGAAAAAAATACTGAGAACAGCTCATGTCAATTTATTCTGTGAACTGTTCCTCATGCCAAGTTAATGTTGAGTTCTTGTTTTCCTTTTGGTAGTAAAATATTGTAACAGAGCATGTCTTTGGAAATAATGTCAAAAGTATGAGCGAAACCAGCAAGCTGTCTCCATCCCTGGAGACAGTCCAGTGGTGGAGCCAGTGGCTGAAAGAAAACTTCTCTCTGTAAAGTATCTACCCTGCCTTGGAGATTTTTCTGCAAAAGCACTTCAAATACATACATTCAGTGAGGGGTTGTTTTAAAAAATGTGATAGATTTTTGAGCTTTCCTCTTGAGAATTGGTTGTTCTTTAGGGCTACCTTTTCTAATAGAATTTACAAAAAAAACCCCTGTATTTTAGGTGTGAATCACTGCCAAAATTAATACTGTGCTGAGTATACTTACACCAGTAAGCCATGCTAGCATGCACATTTTAATTTATAACTGTATACCCTCAGAAAGTTAAAAGCAGCATCTCAAGTTGCATATTCCTACTTGTTGGTATATGTGTTCACTTAGGAATGTACCACATGTTAATTAAAAGCAAACAAAACCTATGAAAAACAAAGAAAAACCTTGTTGGTTCTCTGAGCAGGACTCTGCCTTAATCATTGTTGATGGATGAAACTCTTCACCATTGGGAAGAAGTGTACCTGGGATTGCAAGCCACTAACAATATTAATGCCATTTTCTCTGTTTTGTACAGAATTAACAGCATTCAATACCACTATTCATTTTGCTCCCTGCTGCTTTTTGCCATTTAACTTTCTTCCTGCATTAGTCACAGCCATCTTGATACAAAGACACAGAGATATCTTTGCACCAAGAGAGTGCAAGTGGCATAGAGGTGGTTTCATTGCCAACCTGTGAGGGTGATATCATCATCTTCTATGATTTGCTCTTCTGCAACATCCAGAGAGTTCTCAGTGATCATGTCACTAGGTTCATCCACGCAGGTTAAGCCAGAGTAGTTATGTAGGAGTTCTGCACTAGGAACATGCTCCACGATGACAGCAGGGAAAATAGATGGATCACCAAGCTAGGGGGTGGAGAAAAAAAAAACCAAAATATTAGTTAGACTGCCTCCAATCTAGCCACTTAATGACTAATATTTCAACAGACATGTATTAAACCATCTGGATATTAAACTGTCAGGAGGGAGTACAAAAGATGATTTTTAGCACCTGAAAGCAAATAGCAACAGTGTCCCACCAGGAGCCAGAGGCTGAATATTGCTGTAGTATCTACTGTACTGACTGCACTTGAGCACATAACACCAGACTTGCATGACAGAGTTTTGCAGCATTAAAGCTGACAATACAGAGGAGTGGCACAGCACAGTAAGTGCTAAACTTTGCTGGCAATAATACTGGGTGAGCAACTTGCTGCAAACACCTTCACCTTTTGCTCTTCCCATCAAGCTGAGAGTGAAGGAGTCCTATGGCTGTGAGGACTGGACAGTGCACTCACAGGCAAATTCCCTATGAGACACTATTTGAAAATCACTATTTTAGGGGACATTTGTTATTGTATTTTAGGGGTGTAACAGCTTGATGTAAGTGCCGTAATAAATTTCCTCTCTAATTTTTATGGCTTTAGTAATTTTGTATTACTCACACCACACCCCCCCTCAACACTTTCCTTCCAAAGTCTGCATTTAGACATCATCGTTTGGTCTTAATAGTCATTTTACATCAGACACAGAGGGAAAGATGCAGCTGGGAAAAAGAAATCAAACTGACTAGCAATAATAACAAGTAACTCACTCTCTGAAAAGGCAACCGCTCAACAGGAAGAGGTTTTCAGCAAATAACATCTACCACAGACACTGTATTTTTCAAAGTGAGTATTTTAAAATGTGCTTTGCAGGAAGAAAGTTATAGCAGATTGATAGCAGAACAGGTTCAAAGAAAGTCTAGTGTAACTCTAAGGTTCCTTGACTACATAAAAAATAAAACACATTATGAATATGTCAAGCTTAAAAACAAGAAAAAACCTAAAAGTGGCTAAAACATATTTCTGGGAAAACCAATATATGTACATTTGGTCCCACACTCCACAGAAGAACACAGATATGTATAGATCATAGAATGGCCTGGGTTGGAAGAAACTTCAAAATCATCTAGTTCCAATCCCCCTGCCATGGACAGGAACAACTTCCACTACATCAGATTGCTCAAAGTTCCAGCCAGTCTAGCCTTAAACACTTCTAGGGATGGGAATCCACAACTTTTCTGGACAATCTGTTCCAGTACCCTTCCACCCTCACAGTAAAGAACTTTTTCCCAATATCTAATCTAAACCTACCGTCTTGTAAGTTTGAAGTCATTCCCACCTGTACTGTCACCATATGCGCTTGTAAATAGTCTCAATCTTTCCTGTAGGTCCCCTTCAGGTATTGCAAGGAAGATCAAGTAGTTTTTTTAACCACACAAGTTAAAAACCCAACGGAAAAAACCAACTGTATGATTATGTCCTTGTTTAATTCTTGTTTAAGAATTACTTATCTCTCACTCCTGCCACTGCACACACCATGACAGACAGAAAATGGTATCAGAGCTATCTGCTCAACCCAGACAGCAGCTATGGGAGCAAGGCTCCCCTAGGGAAGAGTCTGGACTATAAGTACTGAATGTAGAAAGTGCAATTACAAGTTTTAAAAGGCAGTAATTACCACTTTAAATTGCTCTGTGTTTTGTAAAACATGTCTCAGCAAAAACTGTGGTAAAGGGCAATCAGGAGAAAAAGAAGAACTAAAAACCAAAAATAGTATTTTAATGGGCTTCTATCATGGACAGTCTCCTAAACAAAAAAAAAAGTCAACAAAACCAAAATTTTAAAAAAGACCCCAAAAATAATGACCTATTCTACAAAACATGTTTCAAAAGAGAGCAATATGGTAGAAGATCAATAAAAATGAACAAAGTGCAGACCAGTTAAAGCCCTCTTGTGCAATCTTATCACCAGATGACAGGTGTATATCAAGTCACACAATGCGACAGCTGTTACCCCACACCTTTGTGGGCACCTCTAACCAATGCTGCATCATGCTGGAGCTGAGAAATCAGAAATCCCTGAATGGCCAAGAGGTCCCTACTGTTCTTCAGAAAAAGTCATGCTCCCATTTCACATCCTATTTGCTTACTGACCCTAACATCCTATTTACTTCCAGGCAAGAATAAACAAATAGATTTGATTAAGTAGAAGCCACATCAATAAAAAAGTATAAAGCACTGTTAAGAGAGAAGAAAAATAAAAAACTACATGCATTAAAGAAAAGTTTTATTTTCAACAACACATTCCATAAGCTACAAGGTAGATGGTCCATTACAGCCTCATTCCTGAGATACAATTATGCTCTACAAATAGTTTAAATACCTCAGTTTCAGTAATATGCCATGATATATAATTTTTGGGATTTAAGTTACAGACAGCTGTGGTGCAGGCATTTGGACATGAGCTAAGAACCCCAAGTTTCCTTCCCAGCCAACAGACAGAAATGGCATTTTTAGGGCACAATTTCCCTGCCCAATTTTAAGCTCCTGTGCTATGATAGGATGTCATGCCCTAAAAACACCTGCATTGACTATGAAATAGTGGAGGCATTGGGGTGCTTGTTTCTGGTGTAGGCAGCTGTGTCCCACACTCTCATGAGCTTCCTCCTCCCCGCCACGTCTGCGCAGCGAGGTGTGCTCCTCGCCCCCTTCCGCCTTGCACCTCCTCAATAGCTGCAGTGTCTGCAGCCACAGATCGAGTACCTCTGCTCAAGATAAGCCTTACGTGAGCTTCTTCTGGAGAAGAAAATTACTTTGGCTCAGCTCTGTCCTTCTCTAATGACTGATGCTCACATCACTGGCTTGGCCTCTGAGAAGATGAGTTGTAGAAAAATGTTTCAGAATAATAAACAAAACAGATAAAATCAACTGATTGTCACATGTTTTCAGATCAGTTTCTCAAAGCCCTGTTTAGTTTACACCCTCTTCACTTTGCTATGAAACATAGTTACAAAAGCCCAAACATCCACATGTTTCTAAAATATGCTTCACTACTGACCAGAATGTTTCCTGTGGCACTGAGCTGTGCTGCTTCACGCAGTTCCGAAGTACTTGGTCTGATCCATATGATCAGATCTGAACTGCTCTGCCAGATTAAACTGGGTTTGGCCATATCTAGAAACAATCATCATACACACAACACTCTGACATGGTTGCTATGTCTGTCTGCAGGCAGAGAAACCCCCAGGGCAATACCTCTTCACCTGAACTTGGTGCCAGACTACCAAGGACGTTGCCGACACACTATGCTTCCAAAAGGCTGGAGATGAACAGAAAAGCATTCACTCGTGGTAAAACACTTTAAATGTGCTTTTCTTTAACTTAATCACAGTTTTGAACTGGAAGAATCAGAGTAAATGTAATTTCTCATGGTCTAGTATTTTAAAACTGTTGTTATAACTGCTTCCAACTCAGTCCCTACAGTGGTACAATGTATGGATTTTCCTTCCTGCCATGGTTGTGAAAAGGAAAGGAAAGAATATGCTAATATGCTCATGCTGAGAAAAGCATTCACACAACTGCAAACCAATTTAATTTGAAATGCATTTTTGTGGAAATGGCCATTGTTTTTTTATACAGCATTTGCAATTGGTTATGATTTCATTAACAAGCCTTTCCTTCAGTTTTAAAAGCTAATACTAATGTACACAGATGTACACATGACTATTGTGAGGTAATGTTCTTGATTTCATTGAAGGCATCAGAATCCCAGTTGAGAGAAAATCTAAACCTTCCTCTAGCTCTGTTGTTTTCTAAGACAGAAAAATAACTGTACAAATTTGGAACTGCAAAAGAACCTTTTTTTACTATGGCTCCCTTTGAATCTAGTGTGTAACGAGAACTACACACGGGGAAAACATTAAATTACCAACTACAAGGTAGTGATTCAATTAGCACGAATTAAATTACCTCTCTAATAGCAAGGTTGCAAAATAATTTATTTCTAATGCAAGCATGCTTCTATATGCCCTAGCAAAAAGGAAGAGTGCAAACTATCCCAAAAATTTTTATAAAGTCCCAAATTAAAGTATCAGCAATGATTTTCAAGAAATCAATACAGAGATCCATAGAAGAACAATTTGTGTGTTTTTAAATTTCTCCTACTTCTGCTGCTTCATGTTTCTTATACAAAATATAGGTAGAATATATTATATATGACACCCTAGCTCCAGCAAAGCTTTGACTTGGCTTCAACCCATTTCCCATGTCTGCTGGATACATAAAGCAATTGAGCTACTGCTAAAATCTTCCCAAATCTTAGACACCAAATCCCCGTAGATGGACCTTTACCAATTCAGAGGAATGCAAACTTCATACAGATGAAGTTCACAGAAAGTCCCATGAGCAGGTCCCTGAAAGCATTGGCTATATTCCACAATCCCCTGAAAACTGAACCCCGTCCTCCTCCGAGGGCTAAAGGCAGCAATCCTCCTTTCTGCTCTCTAATTCTTTTAGTGCATTTGACATGCTGACAAGGTGTTTCTCTTTTTCTCTGAAAATTGTCTCATCAACTGTCACCAACTGACGGAAGATCAAAACACCATGCGGGCCACGGAAATTGAAAAAATGGAAGGGGATTTCTTCTGCTTTGGAGGTACTGTCTTCTCATACTACAAGTCTTTAAGGATGACAACTTGTCCCAGGAATAAGGTGACTAGCTTTTAACTGGTGTGGAATAAATTTTGTCTGAGTGAGTGATGGGTGGGAAGAAATACATGTGATAGATAGTAGAAGGGAAAAGCTACATGGGAAAAAAAAAAGGAGAAAGCAACCTCAGGGAAAAAAACAACTGTCTTTTAAACCAAACAACAACATTCAGACTCACAATACAGATGGCCATTTATATTAAAAAAACAAACAAACAAATAAAAACCAAAACACCCCAAAAACCTAAACAGACCTAGGGGAAGCGACCTTAGTGACTAGAAAACAGCTTTTGAAGTTTTCCTTTGCTGACAGTCCCTGTGCAGAGGCAGAGGTAGCTTCTCAACTTTAAAGGTGTTCCCACTGCCAGCATCTGAGACAGGACCAAACTTAACAGAAGGATGCTGCAGGCAGACACATGATGCTCACTCTTCTGGGAAGACAACCTCATTACAGATTTCATATTTTCCTTAAAGTCTTCATAAACCTGCAAGTGGATAAAGGGAAGGAACCTTTTGCAGGAACTGTAAATAGCCCAAAAAATGTAGACTTTCACCTTGAAGGCATGAGATGATGGTGCAGAAGTCATGGCTCAAACTAAGGTCTCAGACCTCTCTGTATCAGAAAAAAGCAAGAGAGAAACAAATGCCAGAGGTACAGAAGGGGTCTTCAGGCACAGGTTACAACAAGCATCAGAGCCACCTGAGAGAGCACAGCCCAACATAGAGCAGTCATGCTGGGAACCATGTTAGCAATTTAATGGTTGTAATAATTCAATTTCTCCCTGGTACCATTTAAAGCTTCCTACTACGGATCTAGCCACTATGCCTGCTTTTATTCAGCTTTTTAAATTAAGACTATCCTGATCAAAAAGTCCACAAAAGACTAAATGAAAAGGCTTGAGAGAAGAAGCTGCAGATAGGAAGAGAAGCAGGTTTAGGCAGTGATGTTGACTCAGCCAAAGACTGCAGGAACTCCTACCCAATTGTGTGTGTGCTATCTTCCTCTGTCTCACAACAACAACAAAAGAACCCAAACAAACAAAACAAAAGCACAGAAAAGAGGGAAAAAAAAGGAGCAAGCTCTCTATTTTAACCAGATCCCTGACATGTAGCAGAAGCCAGACAGGTTATCAGTAGCCTTAGCCCAAGCCGCTTGTTCCTGTCTAAAAATTATAAGGATATTTTCACTTCATTTCTTCCTCACCACAGATCTATTATATGATAAATGAACCTTCCAAGAATAATGAAAAATTTTTAAATCATTCTTTTTTAAACTGCAAAAAATAAAGCTGATAAGAGCAAGTCCTTCCCGTTCACACGAGTCCATGTGACTGAGCCCCTCCCACCGGCATCTGCCACTGAATGCTTACATTTGCAAAGTGTTCATAATTTATGGTTGTTTAACCAAGACTTAAAAAAAAAAAAGAAAAATAGCCATGAATTATGACTTCCCTAAAATACTGAGCATAGTTGCCTCTTAGACCCTGAACCTCTCCCCACAGCTGCCCCATGTCCCAAGAGCTCTTGGCAAAAGACAGCTCCAGGCAAAGCTTTGACAGGAAGAAAAGTACCAAAGTTCTTAAAATTCCAGCTTGTTGGGGCATTGCAAAAATAACTATTGAAAGATGAGTTAGATGACATCATTTGTATACAATGAAGATCCAAAAAAGTGCTTTTGCCCAACACAGAGCACTTACAGAGCTAACATTTTTGCAAAGTACACAAATTGTGTTGTCCATCCCTAAATACAACTAATCCAAGAACTTAGAAACTTTAGGAGTAGCAATAGCTCCTGTGTAGTAAGAAGCAGGTCAATCAAGTATAAGCAAGAAGCAGTCCTTTTGGGCTAATGTACTACAATCTCTCAGACAAATGAAATTTTCCTTCAGTTTTCCAGGTCTTCATCTGTGCAGGAGTTCTTTTCTACAACTGGGCATTTAAGATTTACCTTCAGGCAGCCAGCTATTCGGCTACCTGCATCTTTGATATCTGAACTCAATGAACTCAGTGATTTAAAGGGAGCTTACGTCTGACTGGAGTAATGAACTTCCTGCTATGCACCTTCTATCTCTGGCCTTTCATATCTTTGCTTTCACCACCTTTAGGGTATGCTACAGAACACCTTTTCTTAGACTTCATCCAGAGCAGAATTTAGTGGGGTTATGAGATAAACATCAAGGCTGAGTTTGTTCTGAAGCTGGAGAAAGCTCTGTTTAGAAAGGTTTTACTGTCCTGTTGTGCACTCTTTAGTATTTTTAAAGTTTCTCAGGTGAGCATCTGAAGAAATTGCAAGAAGCAGAATGCATGGCTAAACGAAACAAAACCCCATCTGCTCGCACTACCCTTCCCAGAAACCACACTGAAGTAGCCCTCCCTACCTCAATTCTCCCATCTCCTATCGGCTTGTAAAGTAAAGCCAGCAATGAACAACCAGCCTTACCAGAAGTAATAGGTAAGGTTCATTTCTGACTACGCTTGTGCAATTCCCATATCTAAATCCCCAGGCTACCACAAGCTCTGGAAAAATACAGGGAAGGAAGTTACATTACTAATTCCACCCAAAACTGAGTTTAGACAGACAACACTCAGTTCATTGAAATGATCGCATGACTCTGACAGCAGAAACAGGCCAGTGACCAGCCAGATATTAGGCCATACAGAAAACCAGAGACTGGTTCATAAAACCAAAAGCAGGACATTTTTTTAAGAGAGGAGAATAAATGCTTTTACATTAACAAAAAAGGAACAGTTTGTCATGGCACTTAGCCTTTTAAAAAGGCTCAGACACCTCATTTCTTGTTAATAAATGCAAGCTCTAATATTAACCACCAGCTATAGAGAAGCTGCATTATTTTTACAATAGGAATCCTACACTGAAGCTTCAGGATTCACAGGATGTGGTTTAAATCATCACCACCTAACTGAGAGTCTGCGTAGGTAGAAACAGACATATTTTCCCCGCAGTGTAAAAGAAACCAATGTAAATTACTTTCAAGCTTATTTCTGAATAACCATCGTGCAGTAACACAATTTAGAAACCAGTCTGTAAATAACAGTGAGCAGGTATGTACTGCCCCTTCCAGTCATCTGCAGGGTGACCATTACTTCTACTCAGAATTTTATCCTAGTACACTAGAGAAGTTGAAACTACTATAAAGTACCGTCATTTTAATAATTCTATATCACATATGCATGGGTTCTACTGGCACAAATCAGCCAAACAGGAAAAATATTTTTGGAGGAAGATGTCTTTGCAATACTGGGGAGCTTATAACATTTCAGCCAATTTCTGTTCCGCACATGCAAGTTACGGGAAGCAACAGGAAGCTTTTGAAACAGCACAAAGATCTGCTGCAACAATAATGACCTCAATGTTTCCTTTTTGTGTTTTATACCACATTTTTCCTCGTGTTTCATAATACTCCTAACACCAACTTGTACAAATATGGTTTCTTACACCATCCCATACCTGCTGCTCATCCTCCATGACGTTGCTGGCAAATTCAAACACAAGCTCATTCTGCTGTACAACTGCTGCCATAATAACGCATTCCCAGGTCTCAGCTCCACATACAAAGAAAAATGTTCTTGAATGTGAAAGAACAGAGAGCTTCACTGAGGTCCAGCTGGGCAGAAAGGCAGGTTCACAAAATGGATCGAGTATCAATATTTGTGTTTCTTAGATCATCAGTGTTCCTAGGTTCTTCTCTTCTCAAAGCAAAACAAACCAAGGCAAATCCTTTCCTGAGTTGTTCTTCCCGCCTCGATAGCCTTTACCACTGTGGAGGGAAAAATAAAAAAAATCATTAAAAAATTGTTACTTTAGCAATGTGAAATTGTAGCAGTGGCAATAAAGCTTTCTATGCCTTAAAACTGTTCTATCTACATCTAAGGAAGTCAGATACTTTTGTGTCTCCAAAGGTATTACTTTTACTGATTAATGTATGAGAACTTTCATTACCTGAAACAGAACTGTTTCAGGAAATACGACATCAGTTTCAAAGTGTTTCATATTAAAAGCATGAGTCTAAGGAAATGTTACAAAAGTTAACAAAGAGAAAATCCATATTTTCATTTGATTCAGATATGCAGTTTTCACATTCACTAGTACCTCTCATCTTCACAGTTTATTCAAAGTGAAAATACAAAACTCAGACAGACCTACTCAGCTGTAGGATATCCCAAGTATATCACATTTCTTCTTCACACACAGTTTAAATTTAACAAAGTTGTTGTTTTGCAAGTAAAATGTTCTGGATCTTGAATCCCCATGTCAAAATAATGAAACCAATAAATAAATTCTTTGTACAATCCAGAGGGTGCCCACGTTCCTACATGAAGCAGATCTTCAGCTTCATGTTAAAAACGCACTGTGAATGTACCCTTATCTCTACCAGAGGCTCTCAAGCAGCCGGAAGGAAACAGCACTGATCACGTCACGGCAAATTAGAACTGTCAAAAAAACTGCACAGTACAAAGAAAAAAAATCCCCAACTACTGAACATAAACAGCTTTGGTGAAAGGATGCCTGCCCAGAGCTCCCATGCTGTTACCTACTCATCTGTGCCAAAGGTAAACTCAGTTAGGGTGAGCTGACCAAGAGGCTGCTGCACCACCTCTGGGGAAAGAGACAAGCGCAAGAAGAACTCTTTGTATACAACTCAGGTGACCCAGACATTAACTTAAAAATCTCCCATTTCAAATAATAATGGGAGCAGGTGTCTAAAATTAGGAATCTAAGGAGTGCGTTGGTGCCTAGGAATTTAAATCAATATATTTTAAAAGAAGAAAAATGTGTGGTTCCTAGTGTTTTGAGCAAAATCCTTTAAACTGCCTTAAGAGCTGCCATGACAAAAGAATAAGGGGCAGAGGTCTAAGATGTACCCATCCAGAGTGAGACCCACAGGAGAATCAACGTCAGTTTCTTTGGTGATGATTAGCATCTGCCTTTGTGCAGGAGGTTTAACTTTGCCTTGATTTTTGCAGTAAGCTCAAACTCAAAAAAATGAAGATCATCTTCCTCTCCCCACTGCCAAGCAATTTAATTAGGGAGGATCATGTCAGAGACTTGCACTCCCTCACTCTAGGAAATGTAACAGCTGCTTTTCCTATATAGGTTGTGGTATTCCCAAATTCCTAAGTAGTGATGGCAGAGCATTTAGGCATTTAAGTCACTAGATCCTACCCTTCTAAGAAATCAGGAAACCCGAGATTATGCAAACAGGAGAACCTCCCCAACTTCCAAAGTGTGCTCTAATTAGCTGTTAAAAGGTTTGTAGTAGCCACAACCTTAACAACAGAATATTGCTTTAATGAGAGTTGCATGCATGAACAGAGAAGGAAGTGCTGCAGGAACCATTTCAACCTCAGCGCTTGCCACTTTAGTGGTTGACTTGAATAGTTAACAAGGCTTTCTCCATACTTTGGCAGAGTTGTGGCACCAAAAGCATTACATGCAACCATATAATCCTGGGTGACTTCCCAAAATCTAATTATTTGGCCTTGCCTTTTGGAAGATGCCATAAGGGAGTAGACACACATTGCCAGCATAGTGGGAGTAAGCACAACTTGGCCCATCCTAGACTCTATCATCCTGTACACCAGCCTAAAAGTGAAGTATATAACTATATAATATATAGTTTAATATTGCCTACAGGCACCGATTCAAGTGGGTCAATCTATGCCAACAGGGATACACCAACTTTTTCAGAAGAGAAGACAGTTATGGAAATTTACATTGACTAAACTTTACATAAAGTAATAGAAGTACAACTTCTATTTTGGTTCCTGCTTAGGAATAAATTGTAACTGTCCAACGAGATGAAATAATATTTTAAGTCACACCCTCTAATCACTGAAGAGCAACTTCACTGTAAAGGATCACAAGGCAAACAGGGAAATACAAGAACCTCCTCAGTTGTCCAACTTTAAACTTCTGTTTAAATGGAGGTGAAACCAATTGTTCAGAGTCAGAATACTGCAAGGGCTTATAATCATAGCCACTACACTGACTTGAAGCCACAAGTATGAACAAAGGCTACAAGTTCTTAAGACCCAGTAACTTTCTAAGGTCAATAACAATTAATACAGCCAATGTAAAATCAGGATAAAGGACATGTTGGAGACACAGGTTACCCAGTAAGGTCTTAAATATAAGGAAAACTGGAGGTCAAGCTACCCTAAAAATTTTAGAAGTTCCCCACATGCACTGGGAGCTGACATTTTCTTCCATTAGTGTCAGGTTATTCATTATTCTGTAAAACATTAATATTTTACAGTAGATACTACAATATCAAAATGTACACTAAATGCATAAGATATAAAAGCCATGGTAGTAAACTTACTAAAAGCCATAAAGAAATATTTCCTTACTTTTTATTTTAAAAAAGAAACAAAACTCTCAAAACAAAACTAATTATCCTGATTTAATATCATTTAAGAGAGTGCAGCAGCATATTGCATTTGATCCACACAAACAATGCTTAAACCAGTGACACTATGCTAACATGAAAGTAATCATCTGATGCCTCTGTAGGAATGGTCAGTCAAAAGCTGCTTTATGAGTTCTGCACTGTGATGATGCAGTGAGGTGAGACTGTTCCTCCTCCCCTACACCCCGACCCAAAAACCACCAAGGGCTCTATAAATAAAGATAAGTGATACATTCTTTTTACAAAAGAAACATCTACCACAACATTAGTACCAAATCCAAAGACAAGGGAGTGAACAAGCTTTAGTGAGCTTTTACATCTAACCTTATAAAAGTTAGGGACTCAGACTATTACTCTTTGCAGGATATTTTTCATTACTTTTGTTCAGTGTATAGTAATAGCAAATGATTTATTGGGCAACAACAGCACAGCAGAATAATGCAAAAGTGCTTTCCTTTAATCCATATTATTTTCTTTGCCACATAGAAAACAAGAGCAGCTTTTCACAGAACCCAGCAGAATTCTAAACCAGCTATATTTTCCTTCACATCTATTTTTACAAACTGTGCTTTCATTATTCCAACTATCACAGGGTCCTGCTGTCTACAGGCTAACACAAACACGACTATTGTTTTTGCTATGTAATGCCACTTATCCCCTACCTGATTTTACATACATCTGCAAGTAGAAAATAAGTTATTTGCAAACAGCATAAAAAGTGTAAAGTCTATTCACATGCACAGTAAGCTTGACTACATACAAATAATCCTAGGAGAAAGGGAACCCAATATATATTATCATAAAATTTACATCAAATTTTCAGAACTACTACTTACTTACTTCAGAAGGAAGTAAGGTTTTGCTTTCATTTTTAGTAATTATTGTACAAATATAATATAAAAAGCAGCATTAAAACACAACAACATAAACAAACGTCTTGATTTTGGTTAATCCTTGAAACAGAACTCAAATTATTTCAATCCCCCTGGAAGCTCCCTCACCCACTGATTTCAACATCTAGGAACAAGCTCCTCAATCAGTCTGTCAAAAAGCACATTCAGACAATCTAAGCTTTAGTACATGCTACTCTGGTATCCCAGAAGATGCACTGAAAGATTCTGTCCTAAACATCAGCTAGACTTCATAACTTTTCCCCCACCACTCTTTACCATTTATACCTTCCAGTTAGTCCTAGCCCATTGAGGACTAACTGAGCCAGTTCAACAAAGTTTCTAAGAAATACCTCCAGAACCAACGCTTTTGGTCCCAGTGGTGAAGCCACAATATTGCAACTAGGCTGGATGCTGGAATCCACAAATTCTCCTTTAAATCCTGATAATTTAAATCCTGATAATGAACCACTACCTTATCATTCAAGCACTGTAATGCAGAACACCAAAATAAGACAACGACACCACACTGGAGCATGTGTAGCAGGCATCAAAGCACCAGATAGAAACCCAAAAATTTGCTAAAGGTCAGCTATGAGCTTAGAAGACTCAAATCTTGCTACTGAGAGTATCCCAGATAAGCTGAAAGATGCCTCCAGGAAGCTACTGGATCCAGCCCCATTTAGGGTTACTAAAGATGACTGTAATCATCCTGCACTGCCGTTCTCATGAAATTAATAAGATCATTCATACATTTAAATCAAGAACCAGCTTAGTGCTTTAAGATTCAAGTGCAGATCTGAATCCTGAGTTACTGATGCAACAGTTCCACTCATTCAACACAGGGACAAATCACTTGAGATTGGACTTTCCCATTGATTTCCTAAGACAGTCTGTAGCATTAGCATTAGCCTAGAAATGTCAAAGTTGTGACTTAACAGAAACGTAAAGCTGAACCCCTCCCTTCTCTACACCATCTTGGATACAGAGAAAAGAGGGGACTGAATGAGAGGAAAGGGAAGATTAAAGAAATCTGAACAGAACGACTGAGAATCATCTCAGGTGAGGTCAAACACATGGATGGTAACCACACCATTTCACTCAAATTTCTATCTCCATTCTACCACCGGAGATTAAGGATAGTTCAACCCAGAGTCAGTTCACCTCTGAAGAGTCAACAAGTATCATCATAGAGTCAGGTTTTCTTAAAAAGGAGGGCAAAGCTGAATAATATTGCAGTTCTCTTAATGCAGAAATCCCAGATAAACAATGATCTTTATATTTAGTCCACACCAAGCATAAATGTTAACAGTTTAGTATTCTGTGTCATTCTTCATGGACTAATTTTTACTATCCAGTAATATCACAAATTTGCACAGGACAAGGGATTTGAAACATGTGCTTAGACTCAGGGCATCTGCAATGATGAAATGACAAGAAGAACAAATTAATATATGTCACTTGGCACACAAAGTTTCTGAAATGTCAGTCTTTCTACTGCTCACACAAATTAAAGGAGATAGAAAAACAACATGGTTAAGAGGATAGAACTGAGGAAGGAAAGAAGCAAAATAAAGAACAGACTCAAGTCCTCTGAGAGCATCCATGCTGCCTAGGGCAAACTGTGCAAAGGGCAGCTGACATAATAAAAGCCAACAGAGTGACCTTTGCTGAGCTTTCATTAAGGACAAAGAAATCATCAGTATCAATAAATCCCTGTTTTGCAGCCCGTCTGGAAACCACAGGCTCTCAGTGCATATGCAGCAAGGAGGACAGAGAGTAAAGGGTTTATCTGTTAAATATAAACAAGTATAAAACCCCAAAACTGACACAAAATCCAGTCAATATCAAAGAAATTAAAGGAACCCACTTGACACAAAAACAGATGTTTACTCCAAAGAGAAAAAAAAACAACAAATGCAAACAACAAGCTCTTTGCCATCACAAAAAAAAATTCACATTTTAATCTCTTTTTTGTAACTATCGCTTTTAGCCTGAATATTTTAATTTGAGGCCAGATTCCTTTCCAGACTACTAACAGTAATGGCTCCTCCACTGTTTACAGCTCCCCCACCCCTGAAAACTCTTTTCTTCCAATCTCCCATGCTCCCTCAGATTTTTTTAAGTCCCTTTTATTCAGCACATTTATGTAACACAGCTGTTGTACACAAACCCAGCAACCTGGCAGAACACTGCTGGGAAAGCTGAAAAAAATTAAAGCATGGTTGAGGCTTTTTTTTTCCTCTGTATCCTCTCCCACCAACACGTTCAATGTGTCAAGGCAGCCTCAAATCAGTGTAGGTGTGTAGATGTAAAGCACCCTAAGTAATTGATTTATGCTGCAGCAACAAAAGATCAGCCTACAACCAACAAGCCAGGCCTAAAGTGCAACCTAAAAGATACTGAGGTGAGACAGGCTTTTCTACTGAAGCTCCTGAGCTCCAAAAAAGCAGTACTTGAGCATCTGTTAAGAGCAAGCCTCCCAAATTTGATCAGGCAAGGAAAGGCCAGGCCAAGTTTTAGCCACCTGTCTGCAGTGTTTGCTCTAGCAAAGTAGAGCCAACTCAACAGGAAAAGTTAGCTGACCTAAAGCAGGGGAGCAAGGACACTCCAGGGGGAATAGAGGGTCCAAATCCACTTCCCCATTCCCCCAGCCCGAAAATAACTGAATTTTGCATTTTCACAGACTGACTGCATAGTATAAGAAGAGGTTCAGGAGATGGGACATGACTTATCCCCCACGATGGGACAATTCCATTCCACCTCTCCTTCCCAAATCATGTGAGAGACTGGACCTCTTTTCCTCCTTGCCTGCAAGCCCCCAGCTCTCCTTCCATCCCAATCAAAACTGTTTAGTGGATTCAAACACGATTTTCCAGCTGCCCAACTTTCAGCACATTAGATGCCAAAAAGAGAAGAGTAGGGTAAATTTTTAGAAGTGGTTAACCATCACCTGGCTACTCATACAGCTTTGAGCTGAAAGCTCACACAGCTTTTCAGTCTGAAACTTTTCAGATTGAATTTGGGTTACTGAAGCATCAGGTCACAGAAAAATCACTTATTTCAACTACAGTTACATAAAAATTTTTCAAAAACATTTTCAACTACAGTTAGATAAAAGCCACGTAACATTGCTTCACTGCACAGCCCCTACTCTACCTGCCTGCAGGACACACGGACCCAGGCACACAGAGCAGCTGCAGTTGCATGAACACACTTTACATCCATGTGCACATGCAGCACACATGCACCAAAGCATGTGTATGAAATGTGTGCCCTTCTACTGACTTGACTTTTAACTTCTGGTGCAGCTCTTTTGCCTACCAAAGATTAAAAAACCCCCACATCTCTATACAACAATAGGATACACAAAAGTCCTCCTTTGCTTCCAGTTCAGTCACCTCCAGCAACTGCCGCTCATCAACACCACACCACTGGAAAAATACATAGTTTGATCTTCTCCTCACCCACTGAAAGCCAAACAAGATGAACTGTCCCTCCCAAAAAGGACACCTAAAAGACCAGTGTCCCCCAGGCAGCGCATGGGGACAGCACACAGTTTGCCAAGCCTGCAAGAATTCCAGAGTCTGTCTACCAGCCAGGGAATGGAGCAGCACCAACATCTCAGGGCAGTATAAACATCTTGGTCTTGGAAAGCTAACATCTGTACATAGGCATTGTCAAAAAGGAGAGGGGGTGTAAGCCGGGCCTTCACCACCTGGAAATACTGGCCACAAGCACACCACCACACTGAGCTCCCTGGCAACCAACAGCATGACTGCCCATCTTTCTAAGAATTCTGTGCAGGACTATCTAAAGGTCTCTTATCCTAACAAAAGCATCAGGTTTTGTTATGGGGAATGTTTCTGAAAGCATGGCCTTTTGCAGTAATGTAATATGGATCTAAGGACCAGCTGAAAACATAACATTCATAGCAAAGACCTGCTTCTCCTCTTGCTACTGCAAAATGGTACACAAACACACTAATGTCCAGTAAATGCAGAGGCTGGGAAGTATGGTTTGCTGGTCCAAAACTCTTGGCAGTCACTAATTTGGTCTGCCCCTCGATTCTGCCTTTTGTAGTTAATTCATCACTATTGGTAGGGAAAGGAGAAAATCAGGTGATCGTATTTCCCAAAAATACGATCTGTTTTTTACAACAGAAGTAAAAAGCTTAGGAAAATTGTAAAATGTTTTAAAAACAGTTCAGTGTAATCAGACCCAACCAGCCCCATTATACAAGGATTTCTTTTTAAACAATGGAAAAGAGCTGTCTTAACACATGATAGACCTTCAGTAATGGAGATTGCAATTGCATGTCTCTAAATGCAGGATTTTGCTGTCCTCTATTCCTGTTAACTGCACACTTTTGGATTTACATATTCTCCATCAGAAAAATAGTAATATATTAAACATTGCAAAAGCAGAATAAATGGACTACAAGTTGGATATGACACTGCAAATGTCCACTTAGTCTAGCTCACCAAGTGGTAAGTGACACTAATTATGGAGAGAAAGGAAAACAAAAGGTCTCTCATTACTTCCTCTCCTATAACAATTAGTATATGCTATTTTATCCAATAGTAAATTTGCAGGGAGCAGACTGGTTTTATGTCTTGTAATAAGACAACCAAATTACCAGCATTAATAAGTAACATTCGTATCAAATATATCTTCCTATTTTTCACACTGCGCAAAATCTCAAAATGCTGTTTTAAAAAAAGATACCAAGAAAACAGTCAATTGATGAAATCCCAAATCAGGTTCAGAAATTTTTGCAAACCAAATGCATTATTCCAGTGACACAAAATAAATGTTTTAAAAGGTACCTTTAAGTGGTTTCTTGCATTTAATAGCACCTTTTATGGAGCATTAAGACCACAAGCCTACAAGCATCTATAACAAAAGAGCTGCAGATAAGTCAAATTTCACTGATTTCTTAGGGCAAGTTCCCTTGCATCTTTCAGAAAGAGCTGAAGGGCTGAGCTCCAAGACAGCTAAAACAGGATATGAGGAAACCTGTAAAAGAGGGGTGGAGGGAGGAAGAACTGTTTGACCCTGCAAGATCTTGCTCTTTTGATTAACACATACACACAGGAGAATGAAGTAGTGGCAGTGGGAGGAAGAAAGATCAGAGAAACTAAATTTAATTGCTTTGGAAAGGTGCCAAACTTCACAAATTACCAGTTGCTAGTCTGCACCCAATACTGACATAAAACTGTCAATCGTTCTCTAAAAACCATTTTGCCCATAAATTAGTAACACATTCATTATTTTCAAACCACCTGCAGGTAAAAGTTAAGTTTACCAAAGAAAAACTGATGGCCAAAAACAAGAACTTTTTTTAGCTTCACTATAAATGAGCACTATATATATATATATATATATATATATATATATATATATATATATATATACAAATAAAAGGAAAACAAAAAAAAAAAAGGCCAGCAGAGATCAAGTTCAAGTTAAAAGTTTCTTACTCCAGGCAACCTCTTCCAGCCAAGCATCAGTAATTCTAGATCAGGGAGTTAAATTCCCACAGGACTTTTTCAGTATTCTGCAAAAGTTGCTACAGGACCCAGCTCAGTAAAAACCTCATTACAACTTCTGCAACACAGATTTTTACCATTCTGTGGATTTCGTTTTGCAAATAATTTTTTTTAAAAACTCTTCTAACTGGACTGTCAAGCACAACAAAAAATACTTTAATAAGTTCAAAATTACTCTCTGACATAGCCATAGAATTGCTGCGTGATTTGCATATCTATGTTTGAGTACTTGAGCAGTTTCAGAAATCTGAATTTAATGGACGTGCACCAGCTTGAAAGGGGCACAAACTAATCCACACAGAACCTGCTGAGGCCTCCCCTTTCCCAAACTCACAGACAGACCTGGACTTCAAGCCTCAGTTTGGTACTTTGCTCTTGTCAGTGATATTTACGTTCAAGGCTGCATTCAGCAAGTGACAGTTTGAGAAATATAAGGGGTCTTACCTTTGCAGTGTCTTTTAAAAAGCTGTAAGAATACAGAGCAGATTAGGCCATATTTGCCTCTCATTTGCTGTCAGCTGTCAGCAAAATGAACAGTCAAAAGCCTCTGGAGCAGGCTGGTATTAGTCAGCTAGACTTGAATTTCCAGTTCTTTTACATTGCTGTCTATTTTCCTCCATTAGGTTAGCCTGTCCTACCCTGGTATCAGATTACAGGGAGCCAACATTTATAGCACCTTGCAAAACAGTCGAATATATCACATACCTAAGTCTGCCTATACCTGCTGCCCTCAATGCTTAACCCTTTCTACCAACAGGAGAAACATTTATTCCGAGTTAGACTATATCACCTACAAAACATTTGCAGCAGAGGAGTCCTTTTTCCTTCTTACCTCACAGCTTACACAATGGAGTGAGATTTCATTTTAGGAACTGTGGAATACAGGCAGGCTACGCCAAGAACAGAGGCTCCAAGATGCCCCCAAAAACAAACCTGCACCTGCAGACCCTACCTCCAACAAGAGCCCTGGCCTGGAAGCACTTGTTGTTTATCTCAGCAGGTCTGAGAAACCCCATCCCCATTCTGGGTTCAAGATCATGTAATTACACTGATTCCCTGCCTCCCCTCAGACCCTGCTGCTAGAGCAGGAGGCAGGCAGGCGTGCTCTCAGCACATAACTGGAATGGCACAAGGAGAAGGTGTTTCCAGCCCATGGCTCTCCCAGCAACACTGGCTTCCTTCTGCCCAGCCAGGATGTGGTGCTGCCCTGGGCTTGGCTGTTCCACCATCTCCCTGATGGCTTTTAGCCCAACTTCCCTTTCTGGAAGGTGTCCTGCTAACCCTATTCTCACAGACTAGGGCCTACAATTTAGACAGTGGCTAGTAAAATCCTGCAATGCTGAAACAAAAGGAGCAGTGATTTCCCTCTTTGCACAAGATGCATGGCCTGCCCATGGCCACCAGCTGCAGTGGTAGTGCTTCAGAGGACTACATAAAGTATTTTGTGTTCTTGTATGAAAGGTACCTTAGCTTTCCTACATCCTCATCGTGAATCCTGGACTTAAATTCTTACAACTCATCCAGAGTTGTTCAAGCATCCTCCTTCTTGGGACCAGTGGTGCATTTTGTTAAAGCTGAGAATACAGGGTGATAGACCATTACACTCTTACAAGCAAGCTAGCTCAAGAGAGCAGAGATGAAACACACAAGAAGAATAGATAAGAATCACAGACACAGTCAAGGCTAAGCAAAAAAAAAAAATAATGGCTAAGAGGGCTTGTAATGAGAAACAGTACAGCCCATACCACAAAGCACTGCAACTAATACTTATCTGTAAGCTGCTCTAACTCAGCACTAGACAAGCATTTTGGTCTTTGAGAGATTCTACTCATTTACAAGAACACTTTTATTTATATTTAAACTAGCACTGTGGTTAACAATGACACAAGTAAAATACAGATACATATTTCAGTTTAATTTATAAAGCTTATCAGTTAAAACATGTTTTTGCAAACCATGCCTGAAGCTTTTTAATCTATTTGCCACAAAGATCCTCATTCACCTTTACCCATAAATATAAGAAATTAAGTACTCAGTCACGCATTTCGAGTGGTTATACCACAGGAATTAATCAGTGAGAACTTTTGCACCAGGCAAGAAGTCACCTGTTTTCTACAATCTGTGACCACTCAGAGCACATATACAGTGCCCCAACATACACCTTCTCTAAATATTCCCAAAGGTCCATTTTGTCACCCATTCGGTCACAACAATTGAGATTACTTATTTTCAGAAGTATTTTCTGAAATAGTTTGATGAGTGAACTAAGGCAAGTAGTCTGATTTTTTTTTTTTGTTTTAAGGGTTTGGAGAGTCCAACACTATTTCTAACACAGGCAGGGATTCACTCATAAGGTTGGGATGGGAGAGACAAATCTCCATCAGCATATCTCTTGGAAAAATTCAGACACATCTCCTACCGTCAAAATCACAAAGCTGATACTTGCACTGAGCTTTTGTATAGATTCAAAAAACCCCCAAAAGCAAAAAAATGCCCAACCCAAGAAAAGGTGACAACACCTCATAACATCTCACAAGCAGAATTACTCAATTCAAAAGTCTATAGAAATGGCAATGAAAGGTAATTTAAGAAGAGGTGCAAAGTACCAAACCATACCTACAATCAGGCAGACTGATAAGGAACAGCTGCACACAGGGAAGTCAGAGCCCTCAGTCAGACTTCTGAACTCCCTCCCACTAACCTCCAAGTCTCACGAGTCTGGGGTAGTTTTTTTTCACTGTCTTTTCTAATATAATTGTCTGGAGTTTTTTAGCACAAAAACATTCAACTTAATTTTTGGCTTAAACAGGATTTTTACAGTAGCTCAAACAGCCTTTTTGTAGGCCAGGGTCTCTTAACCATGACCAAAACAAAGCACATCTTTAAGAAAGTCTCCCAAGGCAAGACGTTTGTTACACCTTTCTGAGGTGAAATCTTCTGTCTGATTTCCAGTGTATCATAATTTACAGATCACTGTAGCTGCAACTCAAATGTCATCTAAAGCCTAACAAAGAAAACTGAAATTTATTGAAAACTATAGACTGAGGGACATAAGCTTTTCAATTTGCAGGTAGAAGGGTGAAGGCTAATTTGGGTTGGAAGGCTGTAACTGGGTATTTTCCCTCAGCATGAGCCACAGCTCTAAGCTGGGACGTGCTTTCTGCATGGAAAATTTGTACCGGTGTCACAGTTCACCAAAGAGAAAGACAAGAAGGAACAAAATACTCCAGATATGCTCAAGCCAAAAACAATAGGTAAGATCTGCACCATGCAGGAAAGGGAGCAAAATCACCTACTGACCAGTTTGCTCTGAACTCAAGGAATACTTTCAAAACATTAGCTTAAAACTGAACTTGAGATTCGATACAACTTTAAGAAAGTACCTACACAAACACAGCACTTAGACATGGAGGGAGGGACATGGTCTTGGTTAGAAAATGTGAGTATTACATAGCCAGAGGGACTTCAAAAAACCACAAAACAAAGAAAAAAAACCCAAACCAACAAAACCCAGACCTTAGGCTCTTGCTGTAACGTGTTTGGTACACAAACCACCTTGTTACTAGACAGCCAACTACTTATGGGTGTGGAGCACATAGCACAAAGAGTTCTATGTGCAGGTTATAGCAATAATCTCAGTGTAGACACACTGAGTCTCTCCACACTGTACGTGGAAAAAAGCAACACAATTCACTTGTCTCTAAACCTTCTAGAGATGACTCCTTCATCCCTGCAGAGAAGCTGCAGGTTGGAGCTTTTTAGTTCCAGACTTGGTCATCATCTTTCCTTCTTTCTCTGCACTAGCATCTTCAGCATTACTCACTTGTTATGCTTTAAGAATAAGATTTTGAGAGGCAAATGCTTCTACACTGTTCTTATTTCCGTCTTGCACGTTTGTCTCATTTCAGACAGCTTTTCAAAAGGTAATCATTACCTTTCAGTTTCCAAGTCAGAAATTCACTGAACTGTGCTGTTTTCACAGAATCACAGAACTGTGGGATCCCAGGAAAGCAGAGCAGAGGGGCAGAATCATATCCCTCACCCTGCTGGACACACTGTTTTTGATGCAGCCCAGGATGCAACTGGCTTTTGGGGCTGCAAACACATGTTGTTGGGTCATGTCCAGCTTTTCATCCACCAGTCCTTGGACTTAAGAGTATGATGGTGTCTTTGCTTCTTAATCCTGCACAGTAAGGGTCCAGAAGCAAATGCCTTTTTAAAAACAATGCCCTTCACCTATTTGTTCAATATTGCTCTTCCCCAAAAGCTGCTGCTGGGTAAAATCAATGAGGTACTGAAGGCTGCCTGAATTGGAGAAGCAGAATTAACAGTATGAAGAGTACAGACGTTTCTGCTGTACTGAACATCTATCCAGGACATAAAATGTTACAGACTCAATTAATTTAAATGTCTGCAGGAAAAAAAAATTAGTTAAAGAACCAAGCAGAGACTATCTAAAATCATGCCTTCAAAACCTCCTCAAGGCGAGAGACTGCTTACACAGTTCTAGTGGAGAACATTCACTCAAGACATAATTAAAAGTTAGCTTTTTTGGGCCTTTAAGCTTCTAATTTTAATGCACTCTGAAATACAATATATTCATTCCAGGTTATTCTAAAAATGCATATTCTTCATGATGTTTAGCATAATAAATGCATTAACTTGCAGCTATGCAGAATAAGACAGAAACTAATATTCCCATGCCATTTGTACATTTTTCTTTTTACAGATCAGTGTAGCCTAAATTCATGTTCTAAAGTATTTGCATGGGGTGGGATTAAGAAAGGAGACTATTAGTCTGGGGAATTTCAAACTATTGAACTTGGCTATTAAGAGAATATAAATTATCTTCTGATTTGTTGTTAGACTAACAATTCCCACCATGGGGTTTCAAACAGTGACAAAGCAGAACTTAAAGACCAACAAGATTAAAATAAAAAAGCAAAAAGATTTTTCTTAAGAGTGTTATGGAAAAGGAACAGGGTCTGCAAAGGTCCCTCCAGGGAAAGCAGTGTCTGGACAGGCCAGAATTTCTCATTTCGTAATGTCTGGGGAAGTGTACACTGAAGCCTAAGTCACTCTTACATGAGCACACACCTGCTCCTGGGAGACATAGAAATTCACTGCTAATGAAATGAACTTGACACAGAATTTATGAGTGTTGCATGAAAACACCTACAGAATCAGTGTACTCTGGAAACTTTCAGAGCTCCCATCAACCAGGTGTAGAGAAATTCAAGCCCCACTTCTTCCTCATTTCATCATTCAAGTTTCCATGTCTTTTGCAGAACTAAATAAGGCATCAGAGGTGGCTGCTGTGCATGTGCCTGTGCCATCCAGCTGCAGCCCCCACCACGGGGCCCTGTGAGCCAGCCTGACTCCCCAGCTGTGGGGGGAAGCAAGGCAGCAGGCAGACTGGGGGGGAACCAAATCACCCGGGGAAAACACAAAATTGCCCCATCACCTTGTGCTGAGCTGTGTGCCCAGCTTGGTGTCATTCTGGAAAAGGAAGCAGCACAATCTCACCACAGCCAGTGGCTCACAAACCTGGAGACCTCTTTCTCCCTCCCCTCAGCTCTGCAGAGTGAGTAATACAGATACTTCAGCATGCACTTGGCATGCACTCTCAGGCATTGTCTGAATGAGGTGACTGCACAAGTCCACTCACACTTCCCAAAAGAGAAACCCTAACAGTGTCATACACAGAAGGGGAATTGAGGAGACATATTTCTCCTGCAGCAGCTCTTCCCCACTTTAACCCACAAGGAGAAGATTGTTCCTACCTTTCCTTCATTCTAAGAACCTCCAATGTTTCCAAAAGAAAGGACTAAGATTGCTCTAAGTTTTCCATATAATGAATGGGAACAAAGGTAGGTTCCATCTCCTGAAAATGAAAGGTCCTTCCTTAGCTCACATCTGACTTCTCTAAATTATCAGGAGTTGATGCAGGCCCCAATGCGGAGAACCAGAAAATGGTTTGGATTGGAAAGGACCTTTGAATATTACTGAAGTCCAACCCCAACGCCAGAAGCAGGGACATCTGTCATCACATTGCTCCATCCAACATAAGCTTCCAGCAATAGGGCATCCATAACTTCTCTGAGCAACCTGTACTGGTGTCTCTCCACTCTCATTGTCAAAAATATCTTCCTTATGTCTAATCTAAATCTATGCTCTTTCAATCAAAAACCATTGTCCCTTTTCTGGCACTACAGGACTTGGTAAAACATCTCTATCCTTCTTAAAAGTCCCATCTATGCACTGAAAGGCTGCAACAAGATCTCCCTGGAGTCTTTGATTTTCTGCGCTGAATAGCCCTCTTAGACTTTCTTCACAGGATAGCTGTCCCAGCCCTCTGACAGTTTTCATTTAGGTCTCTGGGAAAACAAACATTCCAGCTTTTCTTGCAGCACCACAGCCTCATCACGCAAGAAGCTCCTCAGCAGACATCATCTCTGTTATGAAAACCCACAAATTATCATAGGAACCAGAGGCAGAATGTTTTTTATGTATCATTTCTAACCTACCCTTTCCTCTCCCAGTACAACATTCAACTCATACAGAGTCAGGAGGAAAAAAAAAAAAAAGAAAATAAGAAAAAAAAAATAACAACCCACTATACATCACAAAACAAACAAAACCCAAACAAACAAAAAAGCAAAAACAAAAAACCCTAAAGAAACAAACAAAAAACTATACAAAACACCCCACAATAAAAAACTAAAAAAACACAACCAAACAAAAGAAGCCCCCCAAAAGAGAAAAAGAAGAAAACACAAGGGAAAGCTGAGTGGTAGTGGAAGATTAAGTAGTACAATAAACAAGGTAATGCAGAGACAGGTTGTTTTACATAGTTTCTAATCCATCCTTTAATTTATCGTCCACCCTCCTTTCTTTTTTTCATTTCTCTTGTCTAACATTTCATCTGCTTCTGTGAAGTCTCAGTGGCTTATTGTGACCATAGATACAATGAAATAATATCAGAATTGTGTGGGAGTGGGTAAAAGCCCCAAATCTATGCCTTTTTTCAAGATGCCATACACTTGAAGCAGTGGAGGTTTTGTGGAGGTTTTACTATGTGTTCCCCTCGGGGGTTGTGCCCTGTTTGTACCTTTCCTTTCTCAAACATGAGAAACTGAGAACAGCGCTCAAAACCTGAAAGGGAGAAAGGCCAGCAGAATCATCCTGTCTCTGTGAAAGGCTTCCAGTGCATCTCTGTTAGAAATGTGAGAGCTGGTGCCTTTCACAGAGGCAAAGTGCCGAGTTTTGCCCTTGTGGTGCTGGCTCCTGGCCCTGCAGACACCCGGGGGACCAGGAGCTCAGAGCAGTGCCTGCCTCTGAGTGCAGCTCCTCCGTGTATGCAAAACCTCTCATGCGGCTGCCATGCAGAGCACCCCATAGCCCAACGCAAGACAGGAGAAAAACACCTAAACCAACAGCAACAGAAAATCCCCAAACCCCTTATCCATCCAATCTCACTACCCCTACAACCTTTCTACTCTTCCCCACCCTGAGGAATGTGACCCTCAGGCTGAGACCCTATATTTTAAAGAGCATATAGTACAGAATCATTTTATCACATGGCAAAGACATCCCTACTCAATGCTGGCTAGTCAACAAAAATACAGTTTAAGAGAAAAAAACGATATTCTGGGAGCAGCAATGCTGTCAGATGAGGAAGAAAAGATCACCAAACGGGACAAAAAGGCTGAAATGTATGCACAGTTCCAGTTCTAAAATAATTTTGATGTGCAGACTACTCGGTTCTCTAAAATCTAGTGCTGGGGTAGATACTACTAGAGTTCTGTTTCAGGAAATTAATTATGTTGCAATAACATCTATATCTTCAGAAATCATGCAACTTACATTTAAAAAATTGTATCATTTTTAATAGGTTTTATGTGCTTTTCCTGTGCACTTCCAAAAAGCTGTTTAACTGAAAGCCAGAGCTGTCTCAAAACCACAAGTGTATTGAGATGAAAAAATTAATAATTAAAAAGGAAAAAAAAACCACTCAGAAGATCACAGATTTTACAATAAAAACTGGTCAGGTAATGTGGCAATTACCTGCCCAGAAAGACATTAATGAAATTGCACAACTTGAGGCCCAACCTTCCCATTTCTCAGATGCATTTAAAAACTCCCACGCTGGCAACTGTGGAAAGCAAAACGCTGGACCTCAGCTCTTGCTGTGCCAGGATAACTCCCATGGTTATGGAGGAGTTCAAGTCCTGCTTTCTGTTGAACTACACAAACCCTGATCCTTACTTTTGGGTGCCTGAAGAAGGGGCTGGCAGGGACAGCAAGGCCCCAGGCGCATGGGCGCAGAGCGTGGTGCTGAGGAGACAGTTGGTTGCACAATGGCTGCCTGGGGCAGGCGGCGCTGCATCTCTGGCGCATCTGCTCCCCTGCTCGTGGTTTAACGACAGGAAGCACAGCCCAAGATACTGGGCCCAGCCGCCAGCGCTTCCTGCCCGCGCTGCCAGGGCTGTCCCCTGCGCGGGCTGCGACCGCCCGCCACGAGCAGACACTCCGGGACACCTTCTGAAGAAACAGAAGACAGAAAAACGAAGCCAATTAGGTCCACGTGCAGAAAGCCGGCCTGATGGACGCAAACAGGTCAAGCATATTGAAATGTGGCCCCAGAAGGCCACCAAAGCAGTGAACAAAACACTGGTGGCATGTTCTCATCTAGTAGGGCCCAGGACAACAGGCAGGCCAGCTGTGGAGGTTTTTGAGTCTGGTCTTCCTCAGCCAGGCTTGTACACCATCAACAAACCAAGTTACTTTGCTCAGCAGATGAAATCTTTTAAGATTCTTTCTGAAATCTTCAGATGTGAACTATAACCAGTGGGAAAAAACCCATTGCCAAATACAGTACTGGCATTTTCTACGACCATCCTGTCCTAGAAATGGGGACAGGTTAATGATCTACAGGGCTTTTCCAACACTAATACCTAGAGTAACACACCTATTAGTCTCCTGCAAAATTGAAACCCTAAAGAAGCATTTGGTACTCAAGTGATAAGCACAAAAAACAACTGCTAGACAAAGCACAACTTCAGTGAAAAGCAGCTCCAGCACAGCTATAACTTCTATAGTATCCATATGTAAAGCAATATGCTATAGTCAGCCCCTCTGTAAGTTGTCTTCTATTCAGTCTTAGATTTCCCCATAATATCATCTGACAGAAAACATCATTTCCTTAGTCAGCCTAAAAACTGTATTTTCAGGCAGGATGAGAAATTATTAAGATAGCCTCATATCTGTTTTCCATCAATGACCAACTGGTGGTATAAAATGGAGGAAAATCAATTTTTGCTGTTATCGGCAGGGTTGCCAATAAAAGCAACAGAAGATGGGTCAGTCATGTAAGTTGGGAAATATATCAACCAGTAGATATTTAAATGATTTTACACTATCATGTAATGCTGCAGTCTAGGAGAATTTTCTGCATAAACCTAAAAGCAGTACACATCTTCACTGGATTTCAAGAAGTATCTGACACATTTTACCCTTCACGGAACCAAGGTGCTCCATTCTAACATGGTCTCTGTCCCCATCCCAAAACAGTTCAGAATAAAAATGCCTTCACTTGGTGATTGGCACTCTTAGTGGAACAGCCACCTCAAAGCCGGAGGTTTGCAATTCCCTGAAAAAGAACAGGGTCCAAATTCTCCTCATTTCTAACTAGAAACATATTCCTCAATTAGGTTCCTCTGACACAGTATATTTTGTCCCTGGCTTTCATGTGCTCCCACATGAGTTCTGTGACTACTTGGGTTGTTTCACAGAACCACATGTGTCCCCTTCCTCAAAAGACAAGACTGCATCACCCCATGTCACTGAATGCTTGACCACTTCATGCCTTGGAAATCAGAATGAAAGCCCTAAACTAGGACCCATCAGACACTAAGAGAACATTTTCTTCAGCAGCATTTCTGACATCAACTTAAGACACATGTCCCACCCTTGACAAGTACTCAAGTAATCCCAACCAGCCAACAAATTTTAAAAAAAAGCAAGATACAAAAAGTAATGGTTGCTCAAAAGCCTTTCTGAACAAAAAAGCCTTGCAGCATGAACTGAACCTTACTAAATTTTGCTGGATTGGCAAAAAGAGAACTGGGAAAAAAAAAGTATTTTCCATCTCAGATTCCAACAATACTATGTAGCCAACAGCATTTTGCAGATTTGCTTCTTAGTTCGTAAGTCACGATGGTCATATCTTGCAACATGTACTGGCAGGATTCAATGTTTTCCTAAGAAAACTGGGGTGGCAGATGCTGACACTGGTCCAGAAATGGTTTGCTCTCAAGCTCGATATTCTTTTTAACCCTGAAAGTTCATCTGTGTCCTGCAAAAGATTTTATCACAGCAAACATTTCAAAATTCTCATACATATTTATTTTCATGGTGTATTACTATGGTACTAACTCCAAGCATAACAAACACAAAAAGTAATATTTACATGCAAATTCAAATCTATTATATAAATTATAGATTATTAACTTAGAAATTTAATGTAAGAAGCATAGGGCTAATATAAGAGGGGGAGGGGAATGTTCATTTATAAATTATTTTGAGACACTTTAAAATCATCTAAGTTTCCAAGCTCTGTACAGTTGAAGCAAAAATTAAAAGGTAAATGTTGTGGTATTTACATTTATAAAAGCAAAACAAACATCAGGATGACTTAATTCCTAAAAGATTGAAAATTTACCCCTCAAGACCACTGCTGCATGGCATCAGGAAGGTACCCACATGTTCCTGCATTTGTTCATCTGACTCAGTTACAGCTAACACGGGAGGAGTGGTCTCCACAGAACGGCTTTTCCAGCAGAACAGCTGTGAGTCAACTTGCCTCATGTCTCTGCACCTAACAGCCCAACTGCCTGGCTCCAGTGTGCTTTTTGGGAAGGTAGGAGGGACCACACCTCACCAAAGCACTGTGAGAAGAGAGGAGCAAAAGCGAAACTGAGCTGACCGACAACCGCTGACCAGGCTCCCCAGACAGAAAGAAAGAAACTGCCTCCATGGATTTCTACTGGTTTTAACCAGCTTCAGCAGAGGGGAACATGATTTTTAATTCTACTGTATCCCTTTAATAAACATCCCAAAGAAGACATTTTCCAGATAACTGAGGAATTTTTTACAGTGTTGACTTACCAAGCAGAGCACAATAACCAACTATTCTGTTTGCACTACAAGGCAGTACAGTGCAATGAGTTAATAATTTATCATGGCATTGCCCTTGGCAACTGACCATAATCAACTTCTAAAATTCTTCCTCATTCTTACATTTTTAGTCTCAGCAAGAATATGGCACCCTTAGAACCTCAGCCCTACCAGAACACTTCTTAGCCGAGGCAAGAGGTTTAATCTTCTCAAACACCTGCTTTTCTTCTGCATTGTTTCAGGCTCAGAGCAAAGGTCATTATTTCATTTCAATAGCCTGACTTAGCAGACAGGAATAACTAAAAGATTTTTAAACAAAGCAAGAAGTTAACATTCTTTCAAAACTGCAGCAATGTAGTTCTCATCCCTGTGTTTCCTTCCCCTTCTTCTCACAGAAGTAAAAAGAACAAAAAAGCCCAAGCTTCTGTCTTCACCAAAAGCTTTTATTTGCATGTGATCCCAAATTAACAAGCAAACACCTTTTCCTCCCATTTTATATTATCAAGGTTTATTCCTTTCCATAACTTTGGGCAATATTTAATTTATTAGTTAACACATTCTTCTTCTCAATCAGAAGCATCCAGCTGTGGTGTTCAGATAATTCATTGGAAAACAAGTTTTGATGTGATGTGTAGAAGAGTGTTAAGTCAATCATCCTAAGTATCACTTTGCTGAAGCATTGGCCATGAAATGTGGTCCATTTCCAAGGACAACCATGCTACTTCATCCTTCCCCTTGTTGCTCAATCCCAGCTCTTACAAACTCCACAACTCCACCACTCTGAAATCAATCCCTAACCTGGTTCAATCAACCAGCCCAGCAACCTCTGTGGCACTGACATCTGACTTGCCAACTTGGCTCATCTTGGCTGAACCAGATAAGGAAATGTTGCTCTCACAAGCAGCTTGGTCTGCGGATAGGAGGGGAAGGCAATAAAGCACTAGAAAACAATCTATGCTGTCAGCGAGAAAAAATGAGGATGGCAGTCCTCAAGCAGCTGGATGAGTGCTCCTGCCAAGAAAACATCCAGGAATGACCATGCCCACCTCTGACTGTTTTGCTAAAGGCACATTTTAAATTAAATTAGACTGGTGCAGGTTCGCACACTCACAAAAATGTCGGTCTAGAGTTTAAACTGCAACTTTACCTCAACTAATACAGCTTTACTGTTGAGTCCTACCTAAGGGCAAGCTAAGGGCCTGGGCAGATGCTAAATGAGCTGTTTAAGGATTTACAACCCATCACCTCCAGGAGAGTTCGCTATCCGAGTAAAACTTGCTTAGCCTAAACCTCCCTCCTGTGCTCCAGGGCACATCCATGCAAACCACTGCTGCATGGCTTTAATGGATTGTGCCACCAAGCCAGCAGGGAAGTTACACACGCTGCCTTCACTTATGAGTGAAAAAGCAACTGGTGTGAGGCTGAAGAATCTTCAGTGTGCACCAAAGCTCTGTAAGCACACGGTATGCAAAAATACCAGAGCCAGCATCAAGGCACTAGCATTGTTGTCCCATCTAGTTAATAAATACCAGGCTTGCTCACAACAGACAGTGTAACACGTTCTCTGAAGGCACTCTCTGTCAGAAAGAAACTACTTTCTCCTCACAGCAGAGGTTTCACCCCACCTAGAGATCCTCACTTAAGGAAGCAAAAATGAACCAAACTTCACACTGACTTTTTTTTCAATTTCCTTTTTTTACTGACATGTTGCATCTGTGCAGCATGCATGCATCAGTAGTCCTGGGTTTCCTCTCTCAAGGCAATGGGATTTTACCCAGCTAGCTCTCTGCAAGTAATAACTGCTACCACCTCTCCCCTCAAAAGCACAGATTTCACATTATCATATATCAATAAATGTTATCACAGCTTTTCTGTTTATGAAGTGTAAAAGTTCAAATTAACAAAATGCTTCCGAAGCCACCTGAACACATGGCATCCATAAGAGACACTTTAGACATTACAAAACACCAGAATCTCTACACAAAATATACCATTCTAGCTACATTGCTTCGAAAGTATTAAAACTTTTCTGCAAATGCCCCTGTTATAATTTAAAAAAAAAGTTTTTAAGTCCAAGATCTTCTCTTGTAGTTTGGCAAAAGTTTTTCAATATTTCTTACTGTTGAGAATTATTTCTAGTCCAGTACCACTGAAACAAGATTTAATACACGTCATTTGAAGGACCATACTAAAAGACAATTAGGTCTTTATAAAAACAAATGGTAGAATGTTGCATTACATCAAGCATTCATAATCAGATATATGTATTTCAGAAGTGCCCAAATAGGAAAATATTCTGCCAAAAGTAACTTTCTTTCTGCTTTTTTCCTCTGGAAATTCCTTCATAGTCCATATTTAAATAGTCTAAATTAATGGTTTCTGTGTAAGAATCATAGAATAGTTGTTGTTACAAGGGACCTTTAAAGGTCATCTAGTCCACCCCCCTACTGTGAGCAGGGACATCCTCAACTAAATCAGGTTGCTCAGATTACAGCCTGTTCAGACAAATTAAAACTGTGTTTCACTTAGTTGTTTCAAAAGCAACTTATTTCATTGTTGCTTTGAACTGATACTAAAATAAATACACTTTTTTCACCAAAAAGGACCCACACATTTGAAAACCCTACAAGCCATCCTCAGCAAACTTCAGACTGTTTTTCAACACAGAAAGTTTCATTTTCATTCATATGACTAAACAATCTTTTTTCTGTAAAGAAAAAAGGTCCCCAAATAGACGCTTCCTCTCTACAGTTCCTTCTTTTCTCTTTTTGAAATAAACATTAGTTGGTCTTTTTAAAAAAACCCGAACTAACAGGATGGCCTCTCAATAGCTCACCACCAAGAGTACCTGGAGCCCTTAGCTGGGCTCACAGAGCTCTCCACAAGCTGGTTCAGAGGCACCGTGAGAGAGAGAAGTGAATTCTTGCAACGTGTGCAGTTTGCAATCCTTTGCCCTCCACTGCCCATAAGCTTCACAATTATTTTCTTGATAGCTAATACTCTAGTTTGCATGCTTAATTTACAGGCATCAGGACAAAGCTTGAATAGCTACAGAGAGTAAATATTTTACAGAGGCTCTGGAGATCGAGGAGTGACAGCACAAAACAGAAAATGCATCAAGAGGATGAGTGGATAATGCAACCACCACATCCGAGGACAATGCCAGGCAAATTCTGTCATCAGTAGACAATGTGCAAGCCCTGGTGCCTTCAAGACACAGTTTTCATGAAAGCTCTTCCTAAGAGGGTCATCTTCTGGTTGGAAAGACAGCCTCCACTAAAAACAAACTATGTCATCACATCCTTGGGAAACTATTCTTGTTAGCTCCAAAATTATGTAGGGCAGCACATGTAGCAGGCACAAAGAGGAGGAAACTGACAGTATCCTTGTCAACTTGCTTTTAACTTGAAATTGAGTCTGGTTGGAAGGGCAAGTTAAACATTAATTTTCTGACAGTGCTCAGCACTGGGTATCACAAAGTGTAACTGTAGTTTCACAATCATATTTTGCTGCTTCTTTCCCTAGCTGCAACTTAAAACCCAATAAACACCAAGATAACTGAAAACTGGAGAACAGCAGCAGTGACTTGATACAAAGCTCAGAAGAGCAAGGTAGTTTTCTTCTAATCTGTCAGCTTTATTCACTCTGTCAAAGGACTCATGAAAAACACTAGTAACGCTAGAGGAACATACAGCATGACAGAACAGTATATGCAGCCACAATAAGTAAAAATGCTTCTTTCTCTCAAGAGCAGGCAAAAATTTGCATCACCCAAGCTCACTCCTTTCTTCCAACACAGGAACTCAAGAGCTGTGTGGTATGACATTTATACTGAGCCCACTTTAGAAGTCAAACCACTACCATGCAAGAAGGTGAGGGAAATGCGGAAGGAGCTCACAAATGAAGCGATGAAACCGTTAGTGCGCTAACGGCAATATTCAAGAAGTGCAGTACGTTCCCCTCAAAACAAAAAATGTATTTGGTAAATTCACACAGAAATGTTGATGATGAGTTAAATATAGGGTGTTCTAGAAATAGACTAAAATGTCTAATTATAGATGAAGACAGTGACATTGAATCCATCCCAAAGAAACTCTTTCCCACAGTTTCCAACCTGCGCACTTACCATTCCTATTCCTAACAAATTATCCTAACCATAATATATTTTCCCCCAATACAGAGAGAAATAAATTTTACACAGAAATTTAGGAATTGGAGGTTCTTTCCTGGCTAACAAAACTACTATCAGTTTCACATTGAAGCCTGCTTGAACCTAGTACAAACTCACACACGACACAAGGGGAGTGATCTCTTTAAAGACAAATAAATGACCTGAGCTCCAGCCCTCTGATTCAACACTGAAGATGGCTGACAGGTACAGCCTAAAGCACACCAAGGCAAGAATGCATAAACTTTGGTCCCTAGCCAATGGGATCCTCTCAGCACAACCACTGACACACTGACTGTGGGAAGATTTGCCAAAGGACAGGCTTATATTGAAGAATAAATCATTTTTACCTCTACATAGATTAGCCAGGTCAGGTCAGAAAAGTAAAAATGTCCAGACCCTTTCACATGCCTGCTGCAGACTTTTGATAAGCAAAAGACTTAAAATTCCAATATGTATAGCCTCTGTCAACTACTTTATCTATGAAGAAACACTTAGGTAAGATTTAAGAAAGCAAGATTTAAGAATGCAAATAATCTCTAAAACATGTCAGTGGCATTAAAATTATAAGCACCATAAATCACTGGCATATGGTAGCAAAGTTTCAGAGCTTATGGTGCAGACTGTAACCAAGGCTGGAAAGGTGAACTCCACCTCCTGCCACTCCTGTGCTGAATCACTGTGGTGGGGGAAAGTCCTTGCTCCTTCTCACACACCCAACAAACTCCAGTGAGTTACGAAAATTGTCAGTGAAAACAACAAAATCTGCAAGCAAAAGCTGAGAAATTTTCGCTAACACCTGCAAGAAGAGAAAGATAATTTGGAGATCACAGCTTCTCCTCTGACACAGAGGGAAATCCTCCATTTTTCTTTCTTTTCTATGAGCTCACTGAGCACAGTCCTGCTACAGTTCCCTCCCTTGAATATGGCTGTGCCGAAATACACCTCATGTATTCAGCTTTTTCCATACATCAACTGTCTAAAAAGTAACACACACAACCAAAGTATGAGTTTTCAGCAATCCTTAAACATCAGACTATACCAGGCCAACAACATTCTTCAAATCTGGATGTCTATTTCTTTTTTCCTTCTCATTTGAGGACCAAGACCACGGACTTTACAATTCTAATATTCAACGGATAAGAAAAAAGCACATTAGAAAACCAACACTTCTGTAAAGGCAGGGATCTGGAAATAATGTTCAAGCTAACTGGCATCTGATGACACACCACTCCCATGGCTCTCTCAACAACCACAAACAATTCAAACTGAAAGATCCCTGCCTTGGGGGTGTGGGGGGGAAGGTGAGAATTTTTTCCTTTTTTTGAGACAAACACATGCTTCAGCTATACAAAAACTAACACCATTTCTCTGTACCTTCTAATCTCTGCAGCTTCTCTGCCTTCTAGATCTGTCCAAGCTGTCATCCGTAAGTCTTGGGAGGATTTTCAAATCACTTTTTCCTAGCTCCACCACTGTACCACAGAAGCGTCCACAGCCCTGTCAAAGTTCTTGTACAGCAGCAAAAGAGAATGAACATGGTGGCTTTTGCCTTCAAAGAGGAACTGCTCCTCTGTGAAGCCTTGCTCAAGAGAAAGTAGCAGCGACCACTTACCCTTTAGAAAAGAAAAAGCTTTCTTCCCAAGATAAGCAGGGGCAGCTTGGGAGATGACTTAAAAAGAAAAACTTAAAACCTCAAGTTTTTAGGGTTGGATGTCTCAATAGGGTCTGGTGCAAAAGAAAGAAGGGGAGAAAAGAGATAAGGAAAGGGACGGTCATGTTCTACCAGTTGCAAGCAGAGAGCCCTAGGATCTGAAAATGAAAGTCATGATGATAAAAAGAAAGATGCAAATATATATAAGAATTTTTCAGAAAAAAGCTTCTATTACTAACTCTTTTTTTTTAAGTAGTTCCTCTGTAATTTTATCTGTGATTTTTCAACATGTAATGATGTGCCAAATAAATCCCCCAAACAGTTGCAAAACTTGCTGCTTTCAGAAAGAAAAAAAACCAAAACGTAAAATGAAAAGATAGTGAAAACATATTGTACTGTAAGATGCCAAAGGAAGATACGGCTGAACACTCGGAAGGCTGAAGACAAGAGACAGCCTCACCCAAAACATGACCATTTACTTAATGGTTACCTCCCTCTCCCTCCCCTGCGACTGATCACAGTACTACGCAAGACTCCATTATACTTCTCAGACACAGGCTCTAGACAGTAAATGAACCTGGAAAGTATTCCCTTGTGCATAACAGCTCAAGTGCCCTGTCATTTAATTTTCAGTAAGAAGATATCAAATTGGATTTCTCAGGTGACAGACGGAAATATACGGTCCAAAGTTATACACTCAGACAAGACTTCTAAATAACGTTTTCGTTCAATAAAGGTGGAAACAGAGATTCTTTTTCAAAAACTTTGCTAAAGTCCAGAAGTACATAATTAGGAGAATCAAGGTGATTTTCATCCACTGAAAGTTTAAGAAGCAATTTGACGCACCACAATTACCTCCAAGATTTTCTTCTCTCATTACAACTACCACTAAACCTATTTTCTAATTGGTCTGCCATGTACACCATCACCATAACTTCCATTTCTTAATCATTTTCAGGAAAAGGTGAGTACCTGCCCGCATAACAACTTAACTCCTTCTATTTTGAAACGACGCCGCGGCGGCTGCTGTTAATGGCTCTGTTTCGGCAGAAAGAGAACTTCAATTTAAAGGCGCACAGAATGATCTGTCCTCGAAATGACATTTTAAATCTGCCATTTTAAAGTCACCACGGACCACACCGGGCGAACAGCAGCGGAGCGGAGGCGTTCAAAGCCGCAGCGGTGATAGCCAACACTTTGCCCGAATCGCTCTGGACCGTGCCCTGCTCCATGCTAGCCGAGTCCAGGCACACGCAGCTTCAGAATAAATAAAATACGTGAATTTTACAGTCCGGTGAGCGGCGGCTGGACGGCTCCGACCGGCAGCCAGCCTGGCACCCCCGTACGCTGAAAAGGAGACAAAAGTATAAAACGCAGCAGCATTACAAGCCAGCTGTCACACATGCAGCGCGCTGCTCGGAGAAGCACAGCCGCGGTGCCCTTTGCCCGCAGCAACAGGCACAGCTTCAGGCAGCTCACGGCGCCGCTGCCCCGAGACGCCCCTTTACTCACGGCCCAATTTATATTTCGCTTTTCCCTGCTGCTGCGTTTTTCCAGAAGTTCCCTCTTTCCCGCAGTTTCTCCCGACGGCTGCGGAGCGCTGCCCCGGGCGCGGCCGCCCGTCGAGGCAGCAGCGGCAGCCGCCGCCCGCAGCCCGGAGCGCCGCGTCCCCCCGGCCCTCCCGCCCGGCTCTCGCTGCCCGGGCAGCACGTACCGCCCGGCCGCGGGGCCCGCGGCGCCGCCCCGGCCTCCCCGCAGCGTCGTGCAGCTAAAATGGCTCCTGTCGAGAGGGGAAGTTGTGCCCGGGCCCCGGACGGTGACTCACCGCGGGGCCGGGCGGCTCGGCTCGGAACGACACGACACGCCCCGGGGCGGCGGCCGGCGCTCCGCCGGGCCCGGCCCGCAGGTGGCGGCGGGGCGCGGGGGGGACGGGCCGGCGGCGGCCTCGTGACCCGCCCGGGCTCCGCTCGGCCCGGCTCCCTCGTGTGCGGGGAGCGCCCGAGCCGCGCCGTCCCGCTCCGCCCGGCTCCCCGCTGCTGCCTCCGATCCTTACGGAACATCCCGCCCCGCCCCCCTCCACGAGTAATAATTCACAGAGTCAATTAGGTTGGAAAAGACCTCTGAGATCATCGTGTCTGACCCATGACCAAAAACCTGCCTGTCAACTAGACCATGGCACCAAGTGCCACCTCCAGGGACGGTGACTCTGTAACCTCCTTGGGCAGCCCATTCCAATGTCTAACCACCCTTTCTGTGATGAAATTCTTCCTAACGTCCAAACCTCCCCTGGCACATTCTCTAAGACTGTGTTCTCTCATCCTAATTTAAATGAACAAACACGTTTCTGAGGAACATCTCATCTTTTCAACCAATATCATCTTGCTCACACCAAACTGGTTAACTCCTGAAAAAGAGTGAAACTTTGGAAGGCCAAAATGTTTGGGGAAATTGAGTGAAAGTGAATTGAGTAAGTCCAATGGAACATGGACAGACAGCCAATGGCAGAGCCAGGGTTCCTGGGATTCCCAGTAAATTTCTGATACGCTCTTCATGTTCTTTAAACAAAGCCTTGTGCCTAGTAAAGAATACACTGGAAGCCACCTAGCCCTCAGCAGTGTAGGTGCTTGGGACAGGCTCTATGATTGCATAGGGCACACTGAAAGGCCTGACAGAAGTGTGATTTTAAAAACGTGGCACAGACGGTGAGGACAGAGCTACTTCCACCTTGTTTCTGTGGGAAGGGTAAGCTCATGCTCTGTTTGCAGGCTGGATGTGCGCTGGTTTCCCACAAATGCCCAGAAGGGCAGAGTCCAAAGCAGTGCACTGGCCATAAGGGAAGGCATGGCACAGGGACCCAAGCCACACAGCCACCAGAGAGGGTGCAACGGCATGGCAAGGAGCTGGGAGGCGAGGAAACAGCAGGAGCAACCTGGCAATGAGCAGGGAAGATGAGTGTAAGAAAAACCTGAAGCTACTTCTAGCAATCACATTGAGATAAATTCAAACGTATTTCAGGACAGCTGTCATTAACACTCACAATAATAATTAACCAGTAGTCCCACAAGTTTTGTGCTGCATAAAACCCATAGTTTTATGAACATTAAGATCTCAAATTACTGGTTATGCTTAATTACCAAGAAGAAAATTTTGGGGTTACTTCCAAGTAATTGAGTCCTTATGACACCAGTATGGCACTTAAAAGCAAAATTTGGTCTCAGTTTATTGTTTAAAGGGCAGTTACCCATATATGACTTTATTAGATGTAGTTTATTTTCCTATTTTTGCAGCCTGCTTTAGTGAAAGATCTGAAAAAAGAAGCAGCAGCACACTTTTTATGATTTACTGATTAAAAGTATCAATTAAGTCAGTACTAAAATATCTTCACTACAGCTCTTTATCAAAATATGACTTCATTTGTATTTCTCAGTTGAAAAAAGTCCATGAGGAGAAAACACTGTGTCATTATTTTAGTTATTATATATTTTCCACCTCTCACAACAGATGTATATTCCTTCTCTCCAACAACTTAAGTCTAATCCAATCTTACATCTAAAAGCATTTGTTTCTTGTGCTGCAAAACCCTTTGTAAATCATGGGGCACGGAGGGAAGAAATCTGACCCAGGTGCACAGCGGTTACAAGGAACTGTAACACTGGCACAGGGAGAGCACCATTTTAATAATTAAAGAAAGTCTAACAGTTATGTTTTAGAGAGGAAAGAAACAACACATTCTTATCCAAGCAGTCAACTCAATTCAAAAATCATTTTGTAGTGATGTATTAGCATAAGCTGTGCAAACATTTTGCTGTTTCTAAGCTAAATTTGGAAGCAGTATTTTTTAAAAGCATATGTAAAATGTAAACATATTTAGCAAGAGAGAATGCAGGTGGATGTTCATCCCTGGAATTGTATCAGGTTTCTTGCTAATTATAATTTTGGCTTGAAGAAGAAGTGACCTTGCCCATTGCTGGGATGAGTATTTCCACGAAACTTAGATCATCATTTGCCCAAAAGACATAGCTAGACACTGACCAACAGCACAGCTTAAGCCAATTTAAACAGCTTTAGCCCTCCACTCCATCCCAGCCTCATATTCCTTGCACTGAGCTACTCCCCCCACTGTTTCCCAGAGCAAATATTTGTGCAGTCACACAGTGTGGCAGAGGGTAGAGCCCACCAGCAGGAAAGTTAAGGCTGCACAAATAAATAAATAAATTAATAATGCACAGTACAATTTTCACATTGCTGTTGGCCCCATCTCCCAGAGAAACACATGCCAAATCATGTGCTCCAAGGGGAGCAGTGCAGCCCAGCGGGCTTGGACTGGCAGAGACCTGGATATGGCTCTCACCTCTGCTGGCCTCAAGTAAGAACTCAAGCAAGCTGCTTCTTTTTTCACACCCTGCTTTGGTAATCGCCTCCCTCCTCCACAAGTGGCTTTGAAAGCTACAGGTCTGCAAGGGTGGGATGAGATGGGCTGCCAGGAGGCACAGGAGCAGAACAAAGCAGCTGCACAAGGGGCAGCCTGAAACCGAAACCATGCGAGGACACACCACCTGAAAGGCATAGCATTTAGTCTCATAAACACAAGCCAAAAGAAAGGTTTGTGAATGTGTTCAGCTTTTGGTTTTGGATGGCAGTTGGGGAGGAGAAAATACTGTTTTGATGAAGGAAAGGGAGCAGAAAATTTAGATCCAAAACTCTTTGGGCTTTTTTTCTGCTACATTATACACAAGTTCACCCCATGAGAAGCCTTAGCAAGCCCCCAATTATGTAGCACCCTGTGGTATCATCCCTAATGCAGCTCAAGATGCTGTAACTCCTTTCCACTCTTGAAAGAGGCCATCCCACCACCCTGCTCCCAGCTCGGGCTCATACAATCACCTCATACAGACTTGGGGCTTCATCAAACTCTGTCTTAAGATTGGATTTAAGAAGCTTCTACTTTGAATTTGTTTTTGTAGGATCACAGCATCTCAAGCTTTGCAAAATAGTTCATCTCAGGCATCTCTGGAAGGGAAGGAAAAACTCCAACAATCCCATTCACAAGCACAGCCCCAAAGAACACCTGAGCAATGGATATGCCCAATATGCCCAACTGTATATGGAAGGACAACACTTGAACCAGCTTCCACCCAAGTCTTAACAGCCTGTATCTTCTTTTCTCCTTGTGCACAATACCTTCCTGTATCTTCTTTTCTCCTTGTGCACAACACCAAGAAACACTCACTAGTAGCAATGCTATCACATTTTAATCCAATAAATATGATATGCATCTATCACAGTATTACTGCCCTGGTACTTTGGGTTTGTGGGCTGGCACCTTCCATGGGGGTAGATCCCATGGAACACAGGCTGACACTGTTGTGGGTTTCTAATGCTTCCAGATGCATAATGACCTAAATATTTACGCATGGAGAAATTGCATCAGATTATAAGGTAGCTTATTCCTATGCCCAAAGGAAGGAGGACTTTAGGCATAGACAAATTTGTACCATTGTGTTATTTAAAAACTTAATCACAAATTCAGGCAATACACTTCTGATATTTTTTAAGACAACTGCTTGCCATCTACAAACCTGCATTTTCAGAGATTTCAATAGAAAATAATCTCAGAGAAGAAATGTGGATGACACCTGGAAAGCAGCTATCAGTTCTTAATTTCCAATTTAAAGGCGGGGTTCTGTGATATTTTAGAGCACACTGTGAAAGCAGAGCACAATGAATTTGAGAAAATACAGTCTACTTTTATACTGTGCTCATCTTCTGAACTTTAGTTGAATTGTTGGAAAGGAAAGGTGATAGTAAACAAAGTACATATTAAAAGGCTACTGTACTGTACAAAAGTTGAGAGGGAAGGTATCCTGGCCATCTGTGTTTAACTGGAATCCTTCAGATAGTAAATGTCATCTTTCAAAATATACAATGGAGTATTTCCCAAGTCTATGGTAGCAGAAGTCCAGAAATGATTCCTTGGTAGCAGAAGGGCTAGAGAGGTGTCTGAAATTAAATGGATTCACAATCAAGCACCAGGCAGCTTGAACCTCGTCCATTTTGTCCTTCCAACTGTGCCTCCAGTGTTTCCTACTGAAGGCAGATTTGGCAAAGATGCTGCCTTTGCCAGCAGTACCGCAACATCCCACACAGCTACAAACCCCTGAGCTTGTACAGCCTTGCACAAACTCTTCTTGGATCACCTCTAAGGTATTCCTAGGTCACATCCCAGCAATGGCAAACCTATAGGCCAATTTACTTTTCCTCACTCTTCCTTCCTTCCTTTCTTCCTTCCTTCCTTCCTTGTTTGCCTCTGCTGAGAAGTACTGCTTCTCAATATTTCTGAGAATTGTTTAAAATCTGGGTATGTTCTCCTTTCTACTGACAAGCAAGCTGTCGAGGAAAAGAATTTCAAAAATCCAGGTAGTAGATACAGCTCTGACACAGGGTAATCTCTGATTCACTCTCAGCCAGAAACTACAGGCTCCAACTTCTCCCTAGCACTTCTTTACCAATCCCACCCACATTTTTCCTTCCCATCCTCTCCTTGCACTGGATCTGATCCATGTGGTACCTGTTAAACCTTCCACTGATCCATTTAAATGCCTTACTGTGGCAGAAAGCTGACTGGGGAGGATGGGGAATACTGGCTGCTCTTGAACTAGATCAGACTGTGATGAGCACTGCCAGCCAAAGACATCAGACCTCCCTCTGTGGCAGTAATAACTACTACTTTGGGACTGCACTCAGGTAAATTTTTCACCCTAAGATTCACATGATTGCACAACAGTCACAAAAAAAAAGATACATTACTTGGGAATGCTACAGGCAGAGGGAAGGGACAGAGATACTGCTTAACCCATGGCTTTCTGACCTGAGCTACCTCTTATTCTGTCCTCTCTCTGCACACTCTTTGTCTGTTTGTTTCAGAAAGTGCACTGAAAGTTATTTAACATCCTATAAATACCCCTGCCAGTAGGTGTGACAGAAGTCATGCTTGTAAACCCACAGCTCAAAGGCAAGTCACGCAAAGAAACGAAAATAGAGACAGGACAAATTTATACCCCACACTACTACTCTCAGTGAGCTTTAGACCCCACAAAAATAATGAAACAAAAAGAGTTAACCATAATCTGCAAATATTTTCAAAATACAATGCAATGTTACCAGGTTTTCCCAGGAGAAAAATGAAAAATTGTCATGCGTCACCTAATGCTATTGGTAAGCACTCTCAGACAGACAGTTAAAGCTTTGGCATCCTAAAATCCAACTCACTTATAATTTGCTAATTGCCAGTTCTTCATTTAGAGTCACTAAACTGATCCACAAAAAGGCCAACTTTCCTTAAATCTTTGAATGCCATCTGCAGAAACTGTTCCAGCACACGCCCTACAAGGCAACTAATCAGATGGAAATGGACAGAGGAATGCATTTTATACCAACAAAGAGCTAACTCTATCTGGATTTACTTTTTTTTTAAATCTAGATCTTACTGTTTGAAAAGGCACAACCTGTATCTGAAACAAGGCAGAAAATAGTATAATTCTAATAAGGCCCAAGTTCAGCTTTGCCTTGTAAAGGCAGCACTATTTTATATACAGAACACCTCACTACAACATACTTGCAACAAACAAAGTCAAAATGAACTCATTTTTCTTACTGAATTACTGAATATCCCAAGAGAACCAACAAGGGCATAGCAATATCATGTGTTTATTCCAAATTCTCACACAGTATGTGTATCAACCCTGAAAATTCCTTTCAAATCTGTACAATCCTGACTGCAGTAAGATTATGCTAGATCCTTAACTTTACAAATGAAATGATCATTTATTGGTAGAGCTGGTTTGAAAGACAACTATTAGGTTGCCAATCTCTCTACAGATTTGCACTCAAAGGTTTTAAGCAAACACAGATTTCCCACTATTGTGCAAGAAAGACACAAAGGTAAGGTGGTACAAGACACGAAGGAAAATTTATAAATACTGATAAAATTCAAAAACATATGAATGGAAGAAAAGTCTAGACTTTCCAAGGATAAGAACCATTCTTTCCAGAAAGTCAGTTTTGAGCACTGAAATAGAACAGCACACCCAACATAATCCCACAAGCTTCAGATCCCCCACTATTATACTCCTTCAGAGCTATGCTGCATTAACAGGATGGTTGTATTTGCTCTGGAATCCTTGCAAGGATAGTTTTTGAAGAATACCAGCTTAATCTGAAACCATTAGAGATGTTACTACACCAGTAAAGGTAAACTTGGCCTTTGCTCTTTTCCTTTCTTATACACACAAACACAAAATCCAGAACTATTTGTAAATATGTTGTTCCGTAGTTTTTCTTTTTGATGTCTGAATGTTGTAATCCCTGATACAAGAAATAAAAAAATCAGGGATGTGAATGAATAGAAATATATACTAAGTGACACTATGTTGCAAATACATCCAGAAGGAACATAAAACAGAGGACTAGGCAAATTTTATATAGTCCAACAGGGGTTTCTCAACTGGGACACTTTGTAGTTGGCTAAGAAGTCCTCATTAAAAAGTTGTAACTGTATTTTTTTCCTCTGCTCATTCTGTAAGTCACTCATTACGTTTCGGGGTGTTGCAACACATTCATGAATAATAAATACATACTAGGAAGAAGAAAAAAAACCAAAACAGTGTTCACAGTGGATTTTTTAATGTCTGTATTTATCAGTATAAAAATCAAGAATGAAGTTGAGATTTTCAGAAGTTTCTATGCAAGGAATGCTATTAATCATAGACAAAGTATTTGGTACACCCAGACACCAGTGCACAGACACATGCCAAAATTACAGCACAGCGGTGTCAGTATTGCTGTTATTGTTTGGCCTCTTTACAGGGTGGGAGCAGAGGGGGAGGGAATCATAATGTTCCCCATTAAACTCTCTCCTGAGGAAGAACAGCTAGGCACCGCCCTTAGCTAGACAGTTCTGGACCCAAAGCTGCACTTCTGCAGCTGCCTTTTTTTTTTTAATTAATTTTCTTTTAAAGACCAGAGAGTTAGGTTTCAGAGGCTGCGCAGTCCCAGAATGGCATCCGCACTACAGGAAATTACTGCTGATGTCTTAAAGAAGTACCAGGGAATTATTTACCCACATTTGTGTTTCAGACAATAACAAAAAAGAGCACCCAACAGATGCACGTGTCAGGGTGGTTACTGCAAGTTTTTTTACTGCTCCTGTCAGATGAAAAAATGTTTACTTCTATTCCGATCTCTTTTATCCTTTCAATCCCACTACCTTATGCAGGCCACACTGGCTACTTCAACACTTGTACTGACTCCCTGTATGGATGCAGACCAACTTCACGGAATTAAAGGAAATCCAGATAAACATCATTTTTAGAAAAATGTTGAGCTAGAGTTCCACGAATATTTTAGATGCTTACAAGAATGCAAAAGGGTATATCTGCACTGCTCAGGATGTGAACACAAAGGAAAGGAAAGTGTGTTTATTACTGCTCTTCCAGCTGCTCTAATTAATGGAGAAAGATAAAAGTGGTAACTTGGAGAGGCAGGACATAGAAAATAAATTATGAAAAAAGTAAGCTCATGTGAATGAATCAATTTTCCATTGCAACTCACTCAGGCTGAGACCTGGCTATTAAAGAACAGTTAGCTAGAAACACAACCTGGTTACTTGCTTGTTCAGGAAATAATATTTTTAGTAGCAGGCTTACCTATCCAAATACATGCTACATTAACCAATTGGTGAATACATAAATCATGGAGAAGAGAGGGAAAAAAAAATAAAAACTGCAGGACACAAAAAGGAGGGGTATTGAGAAGCTCAGTGCTGCTGGAAAGGGAAACTGGCTGCTGGAAGGCCAACATTTTTATCTCTCAGCTACATTTCAAGTCACAAAAACAACAATTTCCATCTTTGTGCTCATCTTCAGCCAGGCAAGCAGTCCTACCAGCAAATCCTGTAGGACTGAGATCCTGTGCATCAGTCCAAGAAACCAAACCATTATCTCTGCTATTGTCACTTGCCCATAAAAACAAGGTACAGCAGTCAGACATATCCTAAACAGGCACGGAGGTTCAGCTCCAGAGAGAATTGCTGCTACTATGATGTGCTTTCCAAAAGCCTCCCAGGAATCATCTTTCTTGGTTCTGTGGTCTAGGGAGCCCTGAAACCAAACTGGAAAGCAGAGGCTAAGAGAACAAGAAGACATTATGGCAGGCACAGTTTCCCACATGTGATTTTCCTCCTGCTATCTACTGACAGAGGTCATTCTGTTATTAATGGAAGCAGTTCAATATTCTCCCCAAATAACCTGTCATAAAGGCTTAATATTCTCAATGCTACATTCAAAGTACTATATATAATTCATAGTTATTATTTCAGTCTAATTTCGTCTCTTTAGCATTTCAATATATATATGTTTAAACTTATAATCCATTTTGTCCTGCATTTATTGAAGGTCCATCAGCCTTTAAGATACGTATGCTCTGAAAAACACCCCACTAGAATTGAGTGACTTCAACTCCCCCCACCATCAAGGAACAGGAGTTCACATTCTAGCACAGTAGCCTCAATTCAGAGTGTTTCATCTACTGCTTCTCTGTAACTAATTTTATTTCTTGAACTTTTCCTTTTAATGCTCCCCATTTTTAGCAAGACTTATTAGAAATGTTTTCCAGCTTTGCATAACAGACAAAAATATACCACTTGTGACTGAGAGCACAGACATCTTCCTGTGTGAGTAATTGAAGAGTAACATCAAACTAATTTAATTTTAATATTCAGAATAACAATAATTAAAACAACCTTTTTTATGACAGTAGTCAATGATCTTACTGAGGAAGGAGAAAGAGTAAAGAAAATTACTTTTTTGGGGTTTTTTCATTAATTGCTCTGATCCTCAGGCCTGTTGGTTTTATGATATGATCCCTTGCTGCTTTGCATAAGCTAGCAGCAGCTTACTTCCTGCTACTCTGTTTCATGAGAAAATGAGCTCCCCTACCCTAAACAAGCACCCTTTAATTCTTTTATTGCTAATCCTTACTTGCATGCAGCAGGCTGCTGCTTCCCCAGAAGATCCTAAACAATCTGTCTCAGGGTTGTGATTCCAGGTGATTCTAACAGTGTTAGGGGCATTATTTCTACTTAATTTTCTGAAAATATACAAATTTTCCTTAATATACTGAAACGTACTAACTTGCCCCTTTCTACTCAAGTATATGACATTATCCAGTGAACGTTTTCAAAGCTACCCAAATATATTATTTGTGCACCATTCCAGCAAAAGTCAGATTTGGAGGTACAGGATTTATTAAACAAAATTATACAACACATTAGAAAATTCACCACACAGGAAAAATGCTACCTGCATCATCAGAAAATGCAGATGTGCATTTTTGTGGTGAAATGGCAACTGGAGATCATATAGAGAGAAAACAGAGGAGAGAGCACCCTGCTTTGGGTACAAATCAGGTACAGTGCCCAGGGAGCAGCTGATGCTTGTAGGCAGAAAGGAGCAGGCTGAAGACCTGACCTGAGGATCTGCAGGTCAGAGCTAATGCAGCAAAAAGCTGGTAATCTACACAGACAAAGCAAAACAATGGAATAGGGGAAATGTTGTGTAATCATTTAGTAGTTGTGTTGGCCCGCTCTTAGTTTAAAATCATTGCCTCTTGTCACTATCTGACATACGAAGTCCCTATCCCTCCTTCCTGTAAGTCACGATAAGGTCTCCTTGGAGCCTTCTCTTTCCCAGGCTCGCCCAGCCTGACTTTGCAGGAGAGGTGCTCCAGCCATCTGATCATCTTCATGGTCCTCCTCTGGAGCTGCTTCAACAGGTTCCTGTTTTGTTTTTTGCTGAGGATGCCAGAGCTGGATGCAGCACTCCAGCTGGGATCTCCAGAGGGGGAGAATCACCTCCTCACCCTGCTGGCCATGCTGAATTTGCTGCAGCCCAGGATGTGATCAACCTTCCAGGCTGCAAGTGCACACTTGTTGGCTCATGTCCAGCTCTTCGTCCATCAAGAACCCCCAAGTCCTTCTCCACAGGGCTACTGACATTTTGTTTTGCTACGTGTTGCAGTGTGATGCAATTTTACGTTTTAGCTATCCCAGTCCTTTCCCAGGTGTGGCAATACCTTTTCCCTTCCCCTCCCCTTGCCCCCTTGCTAAGTGCTGTCCGTCAATCTTAACATTCCAGCAAGGGCGTCGTCTGGTTGGTGAAGTTCAAAAGATGCTTCTCAGCCCTGGGGTCATTGGCCCAGCCAAATGTCACTTGTCCCCTGAGACTCCCCCCTCCCACCTGGTTGGTGCCATACCCGCCCTCTCCCTCCCCCTCCCCCAGAGCTTAAAAGGACACTGAGACCATGCGGTCAGGATTCTGTTGGAGCTGTTACCAAGATTCAGAGATCTGTGATCCTGGAATAAACTCTGGATTAAACCCTCTGCAGAATCCGTCTCCTTTTCACCTTCACCTCGTCAAAAGCTTCTCCATCAGAGGTAAAACCTGAGTTCCTGCATGTCTGGACTTGTTCCAAGTGCCAGCTACAACATCCAGCCAGCCAAAGGTGTCTCTGAGGTGAAACCACCACAGCTGCCGCCTCTGGTCAAGCAGCAAGGGTCAGACAAGCCCAGACACGTTCCGTCCAGTAATATGGGGATCATATTCCAATAGCTACAAAGCTCCTACCTGCCATCAATATCACAGAATCATAGAGTAGTTTGAGTTGGAAGGGACCTTCAAAGATCATCTAGCCCATCCTATTCACCATGGATAGGGACTTCTTGCACTAGATCAGGTTGCTCAAAGCCCCACCCAACCTGACATTGGACACCTGTTCATCCACACCATCTCTCTGACTCTGAGCAGAGCAGAAATATACTTCAGCTAGCTATGCAAGCAAAGCCCCCAAAAGATATCTCATTGTCATCCGTTTATTTTCACTTTTATTAAACGCCAGAAGTGCAAAGAGTTGAAATCCTCTGGAGAAAAAAAGAACAAATATCAGTACTGTGATAAAACAGAGCTGGTGGCAGGCTGCTAATTCATTTACCTTTTTTCTCCACCTCCTTGACGGGGCCTTACTGCCTCACTTTCCCCATTACTTTCCCCTCAGGTCTGATCACTGGCACCAATTCCAAGCTAACAACCACACCTGATTCCCCACAGAACCACCTGGGGCTTTCTGTACCTCCCTCCTCCTTTGTAAAGCACAGCAAAGTAAGTCCAGACTGCCTAAAAGGAATTGGAAGACCTTCAATTTGAACTCTTGGTCATATCCAACTGGAGAAGCTCTGGTGCTTCACTGATGGCTACCATTCACTTAGAAAATCTGATCATTAATTAGGTGAAAAAACTGCTTGTCCATGCTTCATGCTCTTAATCTCCTCAAAACTACATCACACTATGTTCAGGATACAAGGGGAAAGACATTTAAGCTGTAATTACAGGTAACTGGTCTTCAATGTTACTTGGTAGCAGCATTCAGATTTGAGTCCATTTTTCTCACATTTAGCAAAAGGTAACACTTTGTTCTTAAAAAGGAAACAAAAAAATCCTTCAGTAAACAAATATCCACACATTAAGCTGGATGAGAGGGATGTAAATTTCTCACTACAGGTAATCAATTAAACTCAACATTCTTCTGTAAACCCTAATCTAGCTCCCAGTTATTCAATAGGAGTTTAAATTACCACAACTTTACCAGTGGGACTAGTCAATTTCTTCTGTGTCTCATTTCCCTGGCTCATGTTCTTCCAGTTAGAAGGAGAAAGCCAGTTTGGATTGCCTTTTTCTACTTCTTTCCCTTTCTAATTTGTTTTACCTTATTTTCTTTCATTCCAGCTCTATTCCCTATTCTTCAGGCATATAAATGAACATTCAAATACATTTTGTAATAAAGATAGGAAAATTTGATTGTGGTGGCTCTCCAGAGCAAAAGCATGGAGACATCTGCTTTTAAGCCACCCAAGCTCTGATCATGTTCCAGTCAGAATCCACATACAATCGTAATTTCCTCCCTGCTTATCTGGAGATGGTAAGTAATATATTTCTGGCACATGAAACAAGTAATCTCAAAAAAGGGACTCCTCCCCAGAACAGTGAAAAAAGAAACCAAAAAAGCCCTTTGGAATTTTTATTTTTACTTGTCTCCACTTCAGTAACAAACTGAAAGCCATGATTTGAAAATGCAACTAGGTAAGAAAGTGGGAGCGCACAAACAACAAAGTGCCAGTGACAGCATTCATAATGCCACCCTCGCATCCTCCAGTTTCTTTAACACAGTATCCAAATTCCATGGTTTCCCTAATACTTCCCATTTAGGATAGGTTGCTCTGCTAAAAAGCAGTCATCCTGCAAAGATGATCACAGTGCTATGCAAAAGAACCACAATTATGCATTTTCTCCCTTAAATGACACCTGCAAAAATACTTCTGCCTATTGAAACACCTATAGCAAGACTACTGCTCAGTCTGATAATGACATATACAGAATAGAAACTTTTATCTGAACATACATGTTCCAACTTCAAAAAAAGATGGGAGAGTTGATAGGGTTATCCACCACATCATACACCAGAAACTCCAACAAACAACACAGTGTCTAATTACACTTAATGCTGCTACATGTCTTGATGTCAATCTGAAACAAGGAAAGTGTGAATCCAGGAGACCTAAACGCTTAAAGAATTTTTTAAAAGTAATATTCTTGATAGGTGTTGAGGCAAAGACATGAGATCTGAAACCTAGTCTGAATCTCAAAGTATGTGAAGAACACAGTATTTTGCAGTAATTCTCCACAGGAAAGGCATTCTCTCTAAAAATACCTTTTTGTTTTCCTTCAAGAAAACATGAAATTAGTAGTTTTCTTTAACTAATGTGTATAGATTTGGGAAAAGAAGAAAAACCCCGCCTACCTAGTAAACAATGAAGGCTTGTACAGTAACAGTCTCATGTATGGCTTGACCTTTTAGCTGCTAGTCACACACAATGATAAAACAGAGACTACAAACCCCCACTTCTGATTCAGCTTTTATTTCAGAGGGACAAAACACAACATCTACAAAGGTTAACATAATGGTTTTCTTGCAGAAAACACAGGAAGACCTTTTACGCCAACAACATCCTGAAAACATGCTGCCCTGAAAATCTGTTCTGTCTGACCTCTGCTTTAGACTGCCCCAAAATGTACCTCCAGAGGCAAAGCAAGCAGCTACATCAGATTTTAGGTCATGCATTTGCAATAATTCACCTCAAATGAGGTACACAATGATGCACTCATCCCCTCCCCTCCCAAAAGTGTCCAATAATGATAGGTGTATACTGGTACTCTTAATCTTAAGGACATGAAAACAATTTAACATAATAGACAGATTCTGGAAAAAAAATCACAAACAGTCATTTGCAAAGAATATAAAAGTGTATTTCTGCTTCTCACAAGCATGGCTGTGGTATACTTATGATCAGAAACCAGTTTGTTCATTAATTAAAATATTTTACCTGTAATGGTTGCCAAGTTTTGCTACATGATAATATTAACATTTGAAAACTGAATTTGAAAAATTCTTAGTAATTTTTTTTTAAATCCTTCAGACCAAATCTGTTAACACACAAAATTAGGTCAACTAAGAAAACCTGAGAAAGATCCCTAGAGATTTGTTTTGGATAGCTTAAGATGAAGGTTTCACTTGAAAAGGCGTCCAGTGAAAGACAGCTGCACAGAGCACATGAAAATCCAAATACACAAGAAAAGAGCTCAGCTCCACCTCAGTGGAAGTAAGCAGGTGCTAGGGGATCTATTCTCTGCACAAAACTACATGTGGGTATAATTCCCCTCTAGCAGAGGAAAACATTAAATGCTGGCACAGGTCTGACAGCAGAAGGTTGGAGAAAGGTTTACAGTGCTAGATTCTGTGGATACATCTCATTTCCAATATCTCCACTAACACACCACTGATTTCCTTAACCCTTTCCCCCAGCAGTTTCTCAGCACAGTTACCAGAAACTGCCTCAGCTTTGCCACCTAGGCTCCCCAGTCCATTCTGAGTGAAATAAATCTACTGTTTTAACCAGGCAAGTTAAGCAAAATAGTTTTGGCAGAAACAGAAGGGTTCCTGTTTTCAGCTGGCAGGTCAGGGGCAGTAAACGCATGCAGAAGATGAGTGACCAGCTGCCAGGGGTGGGGGGATGACTGATGCAAAAGAGAAGCAGACATCACAGCTATGGACTGTGCTCTAGAGATTCATTGTTCCTTGGACAACACATTATTATCACAACATAACTGGATGTTGGATTCAACAACGACAAAGTTGGATCAGTCAGTGTTCCTATGGCAGTACATGAACACGAAGCACTGTCACCACCCTTTTTCTGACCAGTCTTGCTGTCCTCCTACCCACAATACCACTTCTCTTGTCATTTATCTTAAAAAATACCAAATCCCATGGCACAGGATGGCATAACTTTGTCACCCCTTCAGTAAACACACCACCAGTAAACTGGTGACGAAGTCCACCCTCAGCTTCCCTTAAAACAAACATATTTGCTGTAATTCTCTCGATCAACAGTGGACCTTAAAAACAACAGACCTTTCAATTTCTCCTAGACCTTTCCCTTCTAACAGAATGAAAGAACAGAGAACAGATACCAGAATGCTGTTCAATACCCCCTTGCCTGGAAAAGGTCTGCAGCAAGTTGCAGAACCCTACAGCTTTTCCACTGCTCCACCACCAGCTCATGCCCCCTCTCCAAAGAGCCCAAACACACCCCAGAATCATCCAATGCAGGCTGACGTGCAAGCTGCTGAAATGGCACAGCAGCAGATGCTGAACAGAAGCTGCAGCAGCAGATATGGTGTGAGAAACCTTCTGCCAGGGCTTGGAGAGTGCTTGGCTTTCTACCTGAACCTATGACATGCAAATGAGTCATAGAACAGGGTCAAGCAAGCTGAAACATCTCATTAAATTTTGTTGATGCCTGTATTGCCAGTAACTCCAGACAATGCAACTGCTTAATGTCACTATTGTACTCATGGAGGGAAAAAACCAGGATATCCACTGCATAGAGTGAACAAGTGGGTGTTTGTACTAGATTTTAACAAGAAAAAATAATTCTGTACACATAAACAAATAAAAGGAAGTTAAATTCTGGAGAGTGGGCAAAATTACATCTTCACTGGCCACAGGTGTGCTGGGTTAGGCACCAAATGGGAAGTTTGCACAACAGGTACAGAGTAATGCATTCCCTAAAAACACCTAACTCTTGACTATTCTGATTATAGTGACACTTGGCTGTGGTGAGGTGGAAATCAAACCTGACAGATAACACAGTCCTACTACTATTCCTAGTATTTGTTAATTCAGGGTGCATAATTATCCTACACACATAAGTTCGTGCTGTTAAACATACAAACAGTCAGCTATATAGCTCAATTACTTAACAGTATTATGTTAAAATTTGATATGCCTCTGAGATAGACATTTAACAATTCTGACAATTTTAATCTCAGCCTCAAACATTGTTTTGCCTCACAACCAGGAAGGGAATGAAACTCACTAAATATTACAAACACATTAAGATGTCACAAAGTGGCAAACTACAACCCACGACTGCACTTTAAAAACAGACACAATGTGGCAACATTCATTATCATCTTATATTAACACAAGTTTTATCCAAGTACTGAAACACCAAAATTGAATGCCAAATTAATTGTTCTCTGATTCTGCCATTTTCTGAGAAGAAATTTATTAAATAGCCTAACTAGAGCTCTTTAAAATCGAAAGCATCCAACCTAATTTGTACTTTTGTTTGGCTCCTGCATGTCCTAGAAATCAATAGTACATTATTATTAACTCAAATGAACATAGCAACAGGCAGATGGGCCAAACCCTAGAAGGCTGTACTGTCACTAGTTTCCCAAACATGAACATCTCAATAGAGCAGAGGAGGAAAGCGTATTTGAAAATCATGTTTGAGAGGAGTGCTTAAGTATTTCCAAGTTAGTGGAAACACTCATATATACATGCTTTCAAGTCTAAAGATAGTGATTTACAAGAACTTCATCTCTTCAAGTTTCAGTTGTTCTCAACAAGAAAACTTCCAGTAAACTCATCCTATATAGAAAATGTTTTATTAACTTAAAACTTTCACAGGATATCTTAAAGTGTGAATGAAAAAGCCAAACCAAAACAACTGTAAAAGATTGAACATCAGATTTTTGATACCATATACACTACAGCACATGCAATAAAATACATTTTTTACAGAAAGAAATATTTCAACTCTATAGAGTATATTTGTTCTAGTTCAGCTGCAGAAGGAAAAAAAGGTGTCTGTTTGTTATATCAAAAAGAATGGACTATGGAATTATAAAGCACCATCTCGCAGCCATCTAGGCTCAGGTTCAATTCCCAGGCTAAATTAAACTTTCAGTTTTATTGTGAAGCTGCCTGAAAAGGAGCATTGCAGGTAATGCTTCAACTTGATTCAGGCAGTCAGTCATGTTTCAGGTTACAAAACGATTTCACCGACATACCCTCTGTTGTTTTAGTGACTGCCAGGGGTGCTCTGCTGCCAGGCCATGTGCACATTGCCTGCCCCCGTCTGCTTGCAGCAGATGTGGCTACAGGAGAGGAATGCCCGAAGGACAGAGAGATGGCTAAGGGAAGAGCAGCGAGCAGCTGACTTCTGAACACTGAGCAATGTCCTTGCCTATCTAAAAGCAGAAAAAACCTTTTTAATCCCTATATATATATAGGGAATATAACTGACAGCATCCTGAACAAAGAAAGATGATACACCAACCTGGGAATAGGAGGGGACTGTGTAAAGTGAGGATCTGATATCCTGTCACCAGCTGCCACCAGATGTGGTGATACTCTAGAGGGGAGTACACAATAATTAATCACACTCCCAGAAGTCAAATTAGGCACCAAGAAAAAATGGTCCTTCTGACCCAAGAGAAAACCAGTCAAGTTCTAAAGTATGGCATTTTATTGTAATGTTGTCAAGGTAGCAATATGTGCTACAATACACAGAAAGCACTGCAAGTAATCTTGTTTTCTCAATCTAGGGAAAAATGCAGTTGAACAGAGTACAGTCCTTCCCCCTTCTACACACACTGGTAACATCCTCCACCAAAGCAAGTGAAAGCATATCTTTAAGAAGAAGACCCAGCAACTTTAAACACTCTCAGCAACTGCAAATCTACTACAATCCTTTACTGCCCTCATTGCTACTTATTAGTTCAAAGTACAACATGCCTAACTTCATCTCTCAGACACTGGATGGTCAAGTAAATATCACGTATTTTCCTTACACACATGTATGATATATACAGGCACCATATAGTTCCTCAGATGTACAATCTGCAATTGTGACACCTGCTCTCCAAACCCTGGATCACTTCGGTCCCCATGCTCTTATTAATATTTCACATCCTTCCTCACGTGTGAGCGGCAAAACCAGACATGGAATTCCTGTGATCTTACTAATGCCACGTACTTTCCTACTTCTGTGCAATATTTATATTGCTGCACAGCCAAAGACCACACTTCAGTTGCAGAATTGCAATGAAAACCCCCGTTGAGCTGATCCTCTGCACAAATTCTTAAGCCTTCTTTCAATAAATTACCAGTTTGAGGACAGTCCCCTATCGTGCTGGTGTACCCACAATCCTGGTTCCTTTGTATGTGGCTGCATGAAAAATGCCTTCTGATGGATGCTGATCATTTAAAAAAATTATTTTGAATATGGTATACTAGTAACTTGTTCCACACGTGCACAAACCTGCACATAATATGCTGGTAATGATGCGATATCATCACAGAAGCTGTGAATATATTGATATTAACCAGCCTTACACCAAGATCCAGCCCCCAGGGAACCTCACAAGAAACAGCTGCACTCCCATAGAAGAAAGGCACGCCTAAGTTCCTCTCTAAACTAAGAAAGATTTATGAAGCAACTTTGCCAATGTTTGTGGTATTTATTCCACAGTGACTCCATGGCACAATTGTTTTAAACTCACATTTCACTACAGACTTAATAGATATATCAGGGACACAATATAGGGTGAGTCTGCTACAATAGAGCAGTTGATGAATAGCTTAGGAATTTGGGAGATGTGGGTTTTTTACAATTCAAAATGCTGGGAAGCTATTTGCTTTAGTTCTACTGTAAACTGGTTTTTAACAATCGTTAAGTCATTTTGAAGTACTCAGAGCGAGTAAGCCCTGGCTTGTCATTTATTTCAGAGGCTCCATTTTAAAGTTTTCAATTTTTCAGCCAGGAAAACAATGAATAATGTGAGTAAGGAAAATCATTCATAGCATTAACCAAAGATGTTTAGGCTTCTTTCTCTAGTAAGGAACAAAAAAAAAAAAAACAAACTAAAAACAACAAACTAAAAGAACAGTTAGTAGACCATGTAACCAGTCAAATAACATTGTAATTCAGCAGCATATTTCCATGTACATAAACATATACACAGAATTGGTGAAGCTTGTAGCATTGCCTATTAGGCAGCTGCTGAACATTTCCAATCCAAGATGCTGCTTCCAGCTGCTTGTAACTTGGCCAGACTTTGACTGCTTGGGTTGAAATTTTCCAAGTTGAATGTCTGCCTCAGGCTGAATTCTCTTCCATGTGCTGTAGAAGTTACCTCTGAGTGAGGGGTGCAGAAAGAGGCAGACTGGGATTAGAAGAACTCAGCCAAAATACTTGAGCTGTTTTCAGAACAAAACCAGGGAAAATGCTTACTCCCAATGGCAATACATGTCTGGAAACTTGGAAGGCTTTAATGCTCTTCCATCTCCTGATGACAGATCTGAATGAGTGGTGGAGTTCTTTTGGAGGTCCCCCTTTTGCTGCCCCCATGAAAAGTCCACCTGCATTTGGTCAAATGTCCAAAACCAGACTGCACTGTGTGCATTTTCAGTAGGTGTTTGCTAGGCCATATCCACATTCTTCTCAGTTCCTCATGGTGATCAGACAACACAAGCAATTATGAGCAAGTACAGCAACACAGACCACAGCCATGACCCAATGCCACTGGTTACCCTCAGTGGGGGGCTCTGACAGCAGAGTCCCAGGTGTTACCTTACAAATCCGCCTGATGAAGGACAGTGAACAAATATGCTACCCCAGGCTGCCTATCTGCTTTTTGGCGCCTTTCCTAAGGGAAAGAAAATCTAGGAAATTACTTACAAAATGCAGTATTAAAAGCATGGTAGCAAAGCAGATTTTGGAAATTATTAGAACTAAGTGGTCTACCTTAACAAAAAATGTCTCCTAGTGCTCATGTGCATCAATCTCTAATTAGATAAATCTGTATTTGCAGCTGACCTGGCCACATTTTTTCCCACTGAAGCTTTGCTAAAATTAACACACAAACTCCTCTTTTTGCCCTTGTTCTCTAGAGCATCATAAAACACTTTCAAATCACAGAGGAAATTATTTCTTTTCTCTTAGGTTCTTATATGCTTCTCATCACTACAGTAATCTGTGAGATAAATGATACTGTTATCCACATATTTTTAATACAGGAAACTAAGATATATTAAAGCAAAAAACTATGGACACTGAGTCAGCAAAACTTACACTCAAGGCTTGTATTTCTAACATGCTTAGACCTGCAAAACATCTTCTGTACACAGAGACCAAACAGACACTCATTTATGTTCCAGATGGTTAAGTTTAGCATAACTGCAAAGCAGATCCCAGGGACTCAGGCCAGGCTCCCAGAAAACCCAACAGACCACGGGCAAAAACCTTTATGTTTATGTGGAAATCAACGGCAAAGGAAATCAAGCTGCAAAATCCGATTCTCCAGCTGTCTCAGCTCCGAAGCTGCCTCTCCCTGTGCCTACAGTTGTTTGCCCCATTCACGTCTCCTCACTGCTGCCCAGCAGCAGTGTAGAGAGCTGTAGAGGTGTAGAGCTGCTACACCTTGGGGGACGCATGTCGCGTCCCGAGCTGGCCGGGAAGGATGGTGGCACATCCTGTCACACCATCCTCGGGCACATGTCCGAGGCGGGCAGGTGAGCCCGGCATCCTGAGCGCTTGGCTTCCCAAACTTACCGGCGGGGTAGGGCTGGGCACAGGGGAGAGGTGGTAAATGTATAGAATATATAGAGATCAGCGACATCCACTGGGTGGCAGACATGTTTCACGGGATCCAGACCCAGTGCGTACACAGAGGTACACAAAACGAAAGCTCCTAAATACTGGGCATTCCCCCTGTCTCAGAAGCAGCAATTGAACGGACACGGTAAAAAAAAAAAAATTAAAATCCCACAGAGGGAAGTTAACGTATTCTGCCTTGATTTTAACACCAGCTTCTTGTCCGTGGTGCTGAGGCATCGGAATTGCCCTGGCACTCGGGGGTTAGAGCTGTGCAGACACACAGTGTCCCGCGTCCCTCCTGGAGCTGGCTGCCCTCACTCGAGGTAGCCCGGACCTAGTAAGAGTCTTCAGAGTCTCTGTGCACTAATTAATGACCAATGCCTACTGAGGTAAAGCCTTTAAACTCTTCCCCAACTTAACAAACTCAAGGGAGAAGGAATTTTTTTGGACTAACAGCTGTAAATGAGTCCATGTGTGTAAGTAGCTAAACTTTAAAGTTGAAAGAAACATAAAAAGCCGGTATTGTCCATGAATTTCCACTTAGCATTTAAGCAGAATAATTTCAAAAGTTGGTTAGATGGAGAAGATGCCATCAACCAAATTTCAACCCAGGGCGTATATTTATAGCCATGTTGTGAACTACATAAAAAGTACACTTATAATGGAAATGCTGACAAATGCAAAACTCCTGCAGCTAGCTATGACAGTTTGACCACAAGCCCTCCTTGTGAGGGGAAAAGGCAACCTCCCCACCTTCTTTCTCAGGCAGCTCGACAGCGAGCTGGGCCAGGGGGTGCTCGGTACAGGTACCACCGCCCTGTCCCTGTGGGATGGATCGAGGCAACTCTTACTCCCCGTATTTCCCACATGTTGAATGAGCCACCCCCTGTTTTTGCCATAAACAACCGGAGGGCCTCTTACAGCCATGACTCACTCCGCAGGCTTCTCCTCCACCCCTGTGCGTGACTGTAGCAAACAGGCTGCCAGCTGCAGCCGGTGAATTAACACGACTTTTTTCGCAGAACCGTGGGGAGATCAGTCACACAGGGCAGGGCGGAGGGGGAGAGAGGGGGGGTGCGGGTGTGCTGTGGAACACCAGCCCGGGGTGAGTTTTATTTGTGGGGGAAGCAGCGGAGGAGAAGATCCGTGGCCAATGTGCCGGGGACGCCCGAGCGCGACCGTGTCCTCCCCGTCCCCCCCGCCCCGGGCCGGCGCCGGCCCCTGCCCCCCCTCTCCTGCCCCACGACGGCGGGCGGCCGGGAGGGAGGCAGGCAGGGGCAGAGGGAGGGCACGGCGGTGGTGCAGTGGTGCATGGGGAGAGGGAGGAGGTGAAGCTGGTACGCAGCAGGAGCCCTCCCGACACACGCGCCGCCGAACTCCCAGAAAGTTGGCAGCGGCGCCCGGCGGGACGGGGCTCCGCTGGCCGCCGCCCCAGGGCGCGCTCCGCCGCCCGGCCGGGGCCCGCTGCCTCCCCGGCCCCTTCGCACCCTATCACCGCCCTTCTCCCCACACCTTTCATCTCCCATGGGTGCCGCGGGGCAGGGACTGCCTGGCACGGGGCGCTGCCGGCAGTGGGGCTCGAACCCGTGGTCCGCGGTGTCTTTCCCCACCGTAGGGGAGGCGGCTGAGCCTCCTGGTGCCCCCGAGCGCGGGACGCGGGCGGCGGGCGGCGGGCGGTACTCACCGAGCGGCCGCGGCTCCTTCTCCCGGTCCGGGCGGCTCCCGCTGAGCGCTCGCCTCCTCAGGGGCGCGGGAGGAGGAGCGGCTGAGGGCAGGAGGTGGAGAAGGGCGCCGGGGAGGAGAGCGCTGGTTGAGCCCTCCCGGCTGCCGTCGCCGCGCTCCCTCCCTCTGCCGGCGCCGCCCCATCGCAGCCCAGCGGCGCGGCGAGCGGAGGGGAGCGCAGGGCAGCGGCGCGGCGAGCTGCCGGGGGAGCGGCGATGTGAGTGCCGGGGGCCGGGAGGGAGCGGGCACAGCCCCCCGCCCTGCGAGCCGGGCTCGGGCAGGGCTGGTGGCGTGTAGTGCGGGGGCCGGGCCGGGGCCACGCAGGCCGTGGGGAGGTCGGGGCCGAGGGGCTGCGGCCGCGCCCCGGCTGTGGCCGGCGACCCCCGGCCCGCTGAGTGAGGTGTTTCACTGTCGCTCCGGTCCCTCTGCTCCCGTCCGGCCTGCCGCTCTCTTCAGGTTGTTTGGTTCTGCTGCGCTGTCTTGCTCTTATCGCCCCAGCACAGGCCGGGCAGCTTCGCCTCCCGCCGGCGGGGCACTCGGCGTCCCTCAGAGCGGGCCGGGAGGGCTGCGAGGGATGGGGACCGTGTCTCCTCGCCCTGCACCCCCTCTCTGTACCCTTTCTCACCCCCGCTCTCTCTCTTCCTCCCTCTCCCCTGCACTCCCTCCTGCCACTCTCTCCATCCCCCGGCCTCCCTCCCCCCTCCCTGTCCCAGGTCCCCCCACCCTTTGCCGCCTTTGGTTCTGGGCGAGGCGTGAGGAAGAAAATTGTCTGTGCCTTGGTTTTACCGGGGCATCGCTACCTGCTTGAAGCCTTTAATTAGGAAATTTGTGTAAATACCTGACCACGTTTTGGGGAGGGGGATGTGTAAAAATCGAAGTTTCTGTCTTTATTAGGTGAGAATGGCATATAGAACGGTATGTCTATCTGCTTATTGTTTCTGTTACTTTTCAAAATATCCCAACTTCCCTGCTGAAGAGAAGACTCTTGACCTGGTCAAAAATTTCTCTAGAGGTCTGTCTGTGGGGCAGTACTTGATGGTGAGCTGTGTGAGCCTGCTTTGCAGACTGGTGCTAGGTACAGCAGTGTTCTTAATTTTAGTTATTGCTAAAATTATACCTGAACAGATTCTTGACCCAGTTTATGTTGCTGTTTTTTTCCTCTCTTCTAATTCTTATCACATTCTTCCTGACATAGCCCATATCCTTCTTCTGCATCTACAGCAGCAGACCTCTGCTCTCAGGAGATATCCCTGACTTGAGATATTTAACTTTTGAAAGCTGACTCAGACAGTTCATTTTAGGTTCCCTGTGTAAAGATGAAATACACACCTAAGGAGTTCAACATGCTTCTCAAATGTCTCTTTCAGATACAAAGAGTGCTGGTTTTGAGATGACAGTTTCCATCTATTGACAGGGAGAAGTGAGACAACTCTACCTCACTATTTAGACAACTGAAGTTAGAGGAGATGACCCAGAGAACTGCAGCTCCATACATGCAGAAGGCTGCCTTCCCTGATATCTTTGTGCATTCTTGTATGTTAAAAGTGTTTGTGGCACTGGAAGTGGTTGAGTCACCATCCCTGGAGGTAGCTAAAAGACACATAGATGTGTCTCTTAGGGACGTGGTTTAGTGGTGGATTTCGCAGTGCTGGGCTAAGGGTTGGACTCAATGAGCTTAAAGATCTTTTCCAACCTAAATGATTCTGTGATTCTGTAATTTACAATTTTGAAAAGAGGTCTGGCAAAGCAGATTCATGCAAATACAGGTCAGGCTGAGCAGCCTCTGCAGCCTCTGTTTTCCATTGGATATTGTAATTTGTATCTAGTTCACAAGGGGCTAATATAATGATAAAAAGAAGCAGACATTTGAGTTGTGAATTAGAATTTACTGAGGGCTTGCAAAAAATATATTTGACTTGAGGGCCAGAAGAGCAAAGCCCTTCAGAGAACTACTTTTCTCATGTGGATGAAACTCTCATCTGGCTCTACTCTGTAGGAGCCCACATATAACCATATATTGTGTGGTCTGTTAGAAAGCCAGCGAGCTGGGGCTAGGCAGGACAGTCACTCAGAGTCAGGGATAGTCTTTTCCTTACCTTATTTTTAAATCCCTTAAAACCCCCCAGAAGTTAAGGGTATTTAACTAAGAGTATTTAGGGTACAGTTAGTAAACTATGAATGAACAGAGTTGCTATGAATTACTGGGGAGTGTGAGTCATTAGGGGCCATGGCACTGGGACCTACTTCACAGTTCAAGAAAATGTTTTTGATCTTCTTCTCTGCCAATCTTAGCATTGCCATTTTAGATCTCACCAGTACTGGGATATTTGAATTAGAATTAGCTGTTCTGGAACAGCTTCCCATGTGGAGGAGGGTCTGTTGTGAAATACATGGATTTTTTTTTCTTTTGTTTTTTTCTACTTCTTTCTGTTACTTTTGTTCAGAAGTATGCAGTATTTCAAATAGTGTTCAGAAATAATAACAGATTCTGTCCTTTTGACTGGCTGTTATAGAACAGCTGCAATATCTACCCTGAATGAATTTGCTTGTGTACTCAAGAACTTGAATCTTACTCACACACATGACGATGCACATAGCAGCCCTTTAGTGCTCAAACTTGCAGAAAGCTGTAAGATGTTACATTCTTGTAAAGTGTTTGGAAGTTGTAGATAGTCAAATCAAAGAAGACTGCTGAGCCCATGTATTCTGTTTTTTATCCCTGAGGGCTTCTGATTTGGACAGACACATCCCTGATACAAACCCCCTGCATCCCTGCCAGATTTCAAGTCAGATATTTTAAACAGAGCTATTCAAAGCAAATGCTTCCAGATTTTGTTGGTACAATAAAATTCTTTTTCATTGTGTTCAGAACCACTTAAACCAGTTGTTTCTCTTCCCCTCTTGATTTCAGTACATGATAGAAACAAAATCCTCAAGCCCAATCTCCACGTGAAGTTTGGCAAAGCTGTCTCAGCCCGAGATAGCTACTTTATGAGGGTTTGTAAGCTTCACTGTGTAGGGAAAGCTGTTTGCACCACCTGTTGAAACATTACTGGTACAGTAACTTGTGAGGAGAAGCAGCCTGCAGGTTGAGAGTTCAGAGCCCTGGATTCTAGTACGTGAGTTACTCTGCAGGTTACTTCTGAACCTGTCCTTTTTGCATACTCCCAAACACTGCACTGGGATGTGTAACCTGCTCACTGCAGCATGGGCCGTGTGATTCTCCTGGCTCAAGAAATGCGTTGTGCAGAGTATAAATACCTGAGTTTCAGTGCTTTCTCTCTGAGTTTCATCATTTCCATACCTTTTTGGAATGGCAAATAACAGGCATTGTACATGCAGAGTTGCTACTTGTTCTTTCTTGTCTTCTTGTTCACTCTGATGTTTTAAATTAGTTTCAGAAATCTGAAAATATTTTTAACATTGATCAATTTCCAGTCTGCTGTTTGCAGCCAAGAGTTTGTCATCTCATGAGTTGCAAAAAATCAGCTTGATAGTAATTTCCTCCTTTTCCTTCCTTTTCCTTTAGCCCCCTAAAATGTTGTACATTCTTTTTCTGAGTGGTATGACCAGTAAAAGTTGAAAGAAGATCACTGTTCTTGGGGAGACACTAATTGGTTGTGAATTTCCAAGTCTGGTTGGGTCTACAGCAGTTTGCCCAGAGGTTGCCCAGTACCCATCTGTATTGGTGCTGCCCTGTTCCCTGGTAGCAGGCTACCAAATCAACTTGCTCAGCCAGCTCAGGAAAGTTGGGCTCCAAAGAGACTTGGTCCAGAACCCTTCTTGCTGAATTAGAGCTTTGCAAAACTGGCACCTCTCTCTGGGTCTGTATAAGCAAGCTCCCTTTTTGGGAGACACATGGCAAAATGTGTGCAGTGCTAAACCTGAACCCTGCAAACATGGACAATGCAGTCATAATGTGCTCTAGACTGTCTCTTTGTTTTACTAAAAGGAAGAAAGGGAGTTGTACTGGTGCTGGCCAGCTGGCCGGCTTTCTAGTCCTTAGGAGACTGGCCCAGCTGTAGAGCTGAAAACAAGAATCAACCTTAACTTCTGGCAGAAGACAAGGAGTCTTAAAAGCTATACTATTTTGACTTCAATGGCTTTATAAAATAGCTATTTCCCATTATTTGTACACAATTATTCAAGAATAAAAAAACCTTTGTACTACTTCACTCTCAAGCCTGTATTTGTCAAATTGATAAAACAATCACAGACTTAAAAAATTGTCATGGATCTGAATTGTGACTGGAGTCCATGAGGCACCTCAATAAAGTGGGATTTCACTTCAGTTGCTGCTCCTTTCCAAGTATTCCACTTTGGTTTGCTCTCATTGCAGCACTACTGGAACTTTGCAGGTTCTGCTGTTGTTACAGTGGCAGGCATTATTCGATGGACATTTCAGCTGAGCTTGCTCTTTTTTTTTTCCAGTGGCGTGAACTCAAGTAGAAAATCTTTAAGAGAATTATTTGGTATGAAAGATTCGTGCTCATAAGCCACAGAATTGAGATCATAACACGATTAATTTCATTAATCATGAAGTGCAGGATTTAAGGTTCTTAGGATAGCTGTGCACACTACCATTTACATTTATTTTATATGTAACAGTAGAGAGAGAGGTTTTTATGAAAACCAATAGGAGATGAAACTAAAAGACTTGTATCAAGATGTGGATTTGTACTGAAGCCACAGGTGTGCCCTCAGGTTCTCCAGAGTGATTACTCTATGTATTGCTGCAGTGGTTTGCAACAGATGTGGTGGCCAGCAGCATTTAGGAAAGAAATCGGTGTAAAATAGAGCTGTGAAAATACGGCTTGTCAAATTCTCAGGTCTTGACTTGTGGTGAGTGCAGCTGTGCAGTCTTAATTTTAGCACTCACATTTGATTCTGTTGAAGAGAAAGAGCCTCCTGTCTTAGGTTAAACTTGGAAGAAGGCAGAGGTTCTTGCACATCCAAAACATGCAGTGAGGCTTTTTTTAGATTATGTTTTCTGTCAAAATTGGTCCATTGCTGTAGGAAGTTTAACCCTGCATTTAGCTGGAAATTTATTATAGATGATGTCAAAGGGTTTAGAGACAATTTATAGCTCAAGCAGGAAAAGGGATCTTGAGGTATTTCTGAGCTTTGAATTTTTCCCTCCCACTCAGCTGGTTTTCCAGCCAGAGCATTAGATTTCTTGGGCTTTGCCCCAGTATGTTTGGGTACAAGTCTCAAAAAACCCCTTTTAATTAAATGTGTGACTAAGTAATCACACAGTTCTAAAGTACACCATTTAGGGATGAGCGGATTTCTGTTTAAATCAGGGAAAGCGCAGCTGCTTCTTTCTAGATTTCCAGGAAATTGCTTGAAAAGCTGTGCATTGCTAATCATGCTATTGCTTATAGGTTGATATATTTTTGCAGAGTACATCCTTTGTACTTAGACTTTCAAATAATCATAGCCTCTTGGCAATGGTATTTTTATGTGAAACACTGGTGACGAAAGTGTGTTTTGATACCTGCTTCAATTGTAGGAGTTGAGTTGATCAGGTCTGTTTCTGTAATTAAAGAACTGCTCACACATATCATAAGGATTGCGGGTGCTATTGTTGTGCATGGAAGAAGGTTTGGTTTTATTGAGTATCAGGAAGTATTGTCCTTGTACTTTGTATAGTAGTCTGCAGACAAAAGGCCAAGATTCAATTTTTCTGATGTTATCAGTGTAATTGTGAATATTTTTTTTAATTTTGCCCCTCATTCTTTGTCATTTTAACTTGAAAATATAGAAGTCTATTGTTCAAATGTGTTCTGGTGAACCAAAGCACTGTGTCTGTTGCTGCAAGCCATTGAGAAATAGAATTACTTATACATAAGTCTCATCTGGCATTAGAAAGCAGTTTTTGATGAAAAAACAGAGATTGGAGATTGTTGGTTTTATTATTAAATACTTCAATATACTAACTTTTCAGCTCTGAAGAGTTTTCCCCAAGTTTCCTTGCCTATCAGAAATTCCTACTTTTTTACACTGAAACATCCAAGCAATTTACTGCTGTGTCTGTGACCCCACAGGTCAGAATCTGGTCCGGGATTCACTCCCCACAGTAGCTCAGCGTTGTCCAGAACTGCACCTTTGTGTTGCTGAGTTCACTGTGCACAGTATCCAGCATTTTTATGAAAAACAGTGCAAGTTGCACTTTTCTGACCGTTCCATGTTTAAATGGGGTACCTAGAGCTGCTTGTTTATCTCTGGCTTGCTTTGTCTCATATTTCTGGTTCTTACAGCACCGCCTCAGTTGTAAAAATTCTGCAGTTTTTGGAGGTCAGATGGTCAAAATCCCACTACTGAACTGTGCTTTTTGCGACACAGTTGTTAATACAGGTACTCTTGGTAGACTTGGTTAAAAAAAAAACAACCAAACTCTTAGTATTTAATCACCCAATGAAGACTAAATTTAGTTTCTGAAGATAAATATAAATATATATGAAAACCTGTGGCTTTGGTTATTGTTTCAGATTATACATCTTTTTTTTTCTTTTCCCAGGGCCGATTACTGGAAATCTCAGCCTAAAAAATTCTGCGATTACTGCAAGTGCTGGATAGCAGACAACAGACCTGTACGATGGTCTACCATACTATGTCCATTATTTGAAATACTAGGAATGTGAATTACAGGCTTTAAACATCACTTTTTGATACTAGTCTCTTGATGCATGCAATTTGTTCTATAAAAATGCCTTTGTAGTACCCGTAGTGCTTAAAATATATTACATCAGATCCAGATACCCACATACAAGATGGTGTCTGCTGCTCTCCTTGGCAGTACAGATAGGGACCAAATATCTGACCCTGCTTATTCTTCGAGTTCTGTAACTTGACATTTGGTCTGTCTTGAAACTGTCTGTGCCTGTCCTTCGCTTTCATGTGCAAGTAGAAAGCAAAACCTGGCATCTGTACTGTTTGTATGTGGTAGGCGCAGTACAGCCAGTGCTCTGAGCTCTTAAAGCAGGTGTCTTTCATTTCACACAGCCCACAGAAGCATTACTGGGTTACAGAAAGGTGTTTCAGACTTGCAGATGCCTTTTGCAGACTACTAGACACATTGATGTCTTCCTTAGCAGTAGATTTTGCGTTCCTGACTGGATGCCAGGGGTACTCCTAGAGCTGAGCTTCCTCTGGCTTACAGTAAGATACCTAATTAGCTCACATGAACTGCAGGTATCTTCTCAGAGTAAGTGAAGAGAAATACATGTCAAGGGAGGATTTGAGCAATTTATAAAGTCTGTCTCTAAAAGAGATGAGTCATCCTGAGATGTGCATCCTCTGCACATCACCTTGTGGAATGGTCAGGCTTAGGCATCTAAAATCTGAACACCCAAATGAGCACAGATGTTTTTATGTGAGAATCACATGAGGACTACCACTGTTGTACCTAAGTTTCTGAACTCCTTCCAGCTCCCACTGGTGTCAGTCTTTCTGGCAGCTTTTTGCCTTGCAGACTGTTCTGTAATCCTTAGTTATCCAACTCTCCCACTTTGCCTTTTCCTCCTTCTCTCTCTCTTTTTCAGATTTTTGAACCTGCAGATTAGTTTAAATTCATGAGATACTTCTGAAGTGCAGCATAATGTAATTAAGGGCAGTAGCTAATACTTGGAACTCTAAATAACCCATGTGGTTTTTAAAAGTTTGCATGAGAACAAGGGCAAAAAAATCCTGATGATATGTGGAAGGACAGCATGAAGAGGGAACCCAGATTCCCTGTTATTTGTCTCTAACATGTGTGTTGAGCAGTATTATTTGAAAAAAAAGAATCTTATTCTAATACTATGAGATTACTCATAGTATCTATGAGATTACTCATAGAATCTAATACTATGAGATTTTATAATTTCTCTGTTGAATGTTTCTCAGTGTTCCTTTATTCCTATAGCCATTTTAGAGCTGTAGTGTTTGCTGTAAGTCCTCTCAGAAGAGGTTACATTTAGGCTTGTTCAACTAAAATTAGTCCAACTAAATTTTAAGTAACTAAAATTAACTGTTTTAAAATTGTATAATACATATTACTTTTCTTGGTTTTTTTTCTTACTTTGAAGAGCATTGATTTTCATGAAAGAGGAAAGAATCATAAAGAAAATGTGGCAAAGAGAATTAGTGAGGTAACTCAAATATCTTAATTGCACAAATGCTTATTTTTGCTCTTTTTCATTATCAGATTGGTTTAATTTATTTTCTTGGGGGTTTTTTGTTTTGTTTTAGATTAAGAAGAAAAGCTTGGAAAAGGCAAAAGAAGAAGAAAACATGTCAAAAGAATTTGCAGCAATGGAAGAGGCTGCAATGAAAGCATATCAAGAGGATATGAAAAGGCTTGGAATTAAGCCAGGTAGTTCCTATAGCTGCCAGAAGATTAAAGACAGAATTGAAAGAATATTGAATAGGAAAGTCTTGTCTTAAATTAGGTTTAGGAGCGAGAGAGAAGGCCTCCAGGACTGTTGCTCATTTTAAAAAAATGGAATTTGCAAATTGACAGCAGTAGAAGTTGCAGTACAGAGTATTTATAGCTATGGTATTCCTTGATCCATGGAACAATCAAATTTGGAGTAGAAAAATTAAACAATGCGTTAACAGAAAGTTAGGCTGTAGTTGGTGCTTTGAATCAGCAGTGCAGCTTCCTTTGATTAATTTTATGTTTCACTTTTGCCAGTTGGAGGCAAAACTTCCCATGAGTAGGAGAGGCTGGGCTCCCACTGGTGTGAAACAGTGGAGATGAGAGTCTCCTAGTCAGCTTGCAGCTCAACAAGTACCTTTGTTCTGGACATTGAAGACATATTATCCTTTAAAAACAAGTTTGTAGTTTCAGGCCCTTTTAGCAGCTTTTTTCATAACTCTTTTATTTTCTCTTTTGTTGTTCAATTAGAGCTCATTGGTCCTTATGATTTTTCTCTTTCTAACTCATCATTTTAAATTTGGACATTGTTATGGTGCTATAATAGTGGCAAAAAGCATGATTCTTTTAATATAGTCTTTTAAGTGCACCTGCTAGGAGTGATTTTCACTCATTAATGATTTTCACGCATTAGTGAAAATACTCATAAGAACAAAGTTTCCTATTTTCTGTTGTGCAAGAGTGACTAATATTTAAGTTCAGAATAGTACTCTTTTTTCAAGGATATTTTTTTCTCCAAGATGATGTAGGTTCCAGTTCAACACAGAGTAAAACGCAGAGTAACACAGTGGAAACTAAAGCAAAGAAAGAAAAGAAAGAGAAGAAGGAAAAGAAAGAAAAGAAAAAAAAGGACTCCTCAAAAATTGAAACGAAGGAATGGGTGCAAGGATTATCTCCCGAAGGCTATACATACTACTACAACACAAAAACTGGAGGTAAAACTACTGAGGAGCAAGTGCAGATATAATTACCAAATATAAGTGAGAAAAGACTATCTGCATTTTTTTTACTTCTCTACTCTTTCAGTAGTATGCTGTTAATTAAAATGTGAACACTAAGATGGAGTTTTGGTATATAGCATTTGAGACTTGGGTATCCAGAATTTCAGACTGGTTTTACTGTTGATTAATAATGGAAGAATACAGTAATTCCACAGTTTCTGGAAATGTTTAGGCTGCCAGGGGTTAAGTACACAAAGATAGCAGTGTTCTTCCTGAAGAGGCTTTGTGATCAGGGATGTGAAATAAAGTCATTGTGTCTTTCCACATTTACAGGATTTATCTAACTGACTTCTCTTGAGGAGCTTCATGTTGTGATTTACTTTAGAATATAAAAGTAACCTTCTTTTATGATTAATGAGAATATTACAAAATGTTTCTTATAAATTTAAGGATTAACATTAGTATTTACTGTAGTCTTTCATAATTTCATAATTTTTTTTTAACTAAAAATCCCATATCTCTGTATCAGGCATAGTAATAGAGTCTGGAGGGTTGTTAGCTCCAGTAAAGCCAGCTGTAATTATGATACTTTGGTTTATTGTTCCTACCATAGTTAGGTCAAGGATTATTCATATTCCAGCGTGGTGTATATATATTTATATAATTTGTTTATATGTGTGCATGCAGCAGTGTCATATCCTTTAGATCTGTTTTTAGTAAAGATTATTAAATATAAATGAAATTGAATGATGTGAAATGGGTGAAATATGCTTTTGTTTTTTAAGAATCACAGTGGGAGAAACCAAAAGGATTCCAAGGCAACTCTCAAAACTCACAAACGGTAATCAAATTATTAATAGTTTTTTGTCCTTGTAAACACTTAAATAATCTAAGCAATTTGCAAGTCGTCTGATTGAGGAAGATGAATTTTTTGCCCTGTAAAGTTAGGAAAATATAATTTGAATATGTAAAATCTTTTATGATAAACTGCAGTTTTTCAATAGAAATTCTATTTGGCTAATTTCTCTGTCAAGGGAAGATAAGTAATTAGAGATGGTTGGGTTCCTGCAGAATATACTTATTTTATGCTTCAACCCATAAAATGGAAAGCTTTTGGGAAATTCTGAATAAATTCTGTTAAACCTTTTTTGAATGAAATGTAATTATAAAAACTGAACATTACACAGTTGGAGTAGTTAAGCTTCCTTTATCTAAGGCAACATTGAGACTGCATTGTAGTGGTTGAAAATAAAAGAATGCCCATTTTTTGTCTTTGTTTTATGATACAGTTACGTAATAAATTGTGTTTTAATGGGGTTCTTATGATCTTGGAACCTATATGCAAGCAATTATTCAGCAAAATTAGTCATTTAGTACATTACTTTATTTTCCTTATTTGAGGCACAGAAAAACTTGTACAATAGTCCAAAGGCAGAAAAAATTCTTATTATGATTAATGAGTTTTCCCGTGATACTTACCACTCCAGGATTTTTGTGTTCACAGCATTAAAAACAGGATTTTTCCAACGCTCCTGTGATGTTATGTTTCCCAGTTTTCAAGATCAGTGTCACATATACACTTCAATTTGATGTCAATGTTGTTGGGTTTGCCAGTGTTGGATTTTTCACTAGAGTTCAAAAGAAGCTGATGTTTTCAGAGTGCTTGATATTCTGTAGCTCTGTATCATTACATTGCGTGCTACTCTGGCTTTCTGATTCTCTTGTCCTGCGGTTTTGCACAGCTTGTTAATCAGCACTTCAACTTTATCTTTCTAGTCAATGCATAGCATTGCAATATGTAAAGTCAGTCTTACTGTAGCCTTCCACTGAAAGATGTGGTCCTGAAACTAATCTTGTATGGTCCTTGGTACATATTTACCCTGACAGTGACCTAGTTCAGGCAGTGAAGGCATCAGAGTTTAGGTTAGTGCTTTGGAGACTTATTTCCTTGCTGTCAGCATTCTGAATAATCAGAAAAAATGCCAATGTGGGCAGAGCAGATTGGGGGCGAGAAGGCACTCCCTTCTTGGCATCAATTTGAAGTTACCTCATCCTAGCCATATCAGAAGCACACACCTTCAGCCCCCAGTATCTCTAACACCACACAGCTGTATTTCTGTATTTTGCCATTCCTCCCTCACCCTGCTCAGTGACTTCGTCCTGCTTGAGTTATTTTCGCTATCGCTAAAAACCAAGCATTTGATTGCTCCCTTATTTAGTCTGAGCTAAGGATATTGGGAACATTCCAGATCTCTAGCAAGGACTAGGAACTCACTGCCCAGAAATTAAAGGGCATACTTGCAGTACATTGTGCCAGGAGCCCTCCTGGCTTTACAGCATGTTAGGCTTTGCTCGGACTTGGTAAGAGGTGGGGAGGACATGAAGAGGCACGTTGAAGGCTGCCTATAACCAGTTAGACTCACAGTGCTTGTCAGCATTTATGTCACACTCAGTGTGCCTAGTGTCAGTATTGGCTGAAAACCTCCAACCAACGAATGCTCTGGATATAATTCATAAAAAAAAAGAGATGGGTTATATGTTTTTGGCTTCTTTATCCTTAAAATAAACTTTCCTTTTCCTTCTTTTGTCAAAACCAGCGCACTGAAACTTCTGAGGGCAAAACCTTGAGAAAGCATGATTCTGAAAGCTTTCATGCTTTTACCTGCTCTGAAACTATCAGTACAATATTTTGTGTTTACAGAGGGGGTGCAAGAACTTTAGCTTCTGACTGTATTGTGCTTTTATTAAAAAACCCCCAAAGTTTTAACAAGAGTATTAAGCAAATGTATAGGTATACAAAAGCCTGTCTATATCTTTGTATACACATACGCATTTATTAATACCAAAATAATATATGGTGAAGTTGCTCAACACAGAGCTGGCAGTATTGGTACGTAAGGAGCAGGGAAGTAGTGTGTGTGTAAGAGGGGATGAAAACTGGTTTCTTAAGGAAGATGTTAGGGCATGTGTAATGACTGATTATATAGCTGTAGCTGATTCTGAAAAGAAAAAATTACATACCCACAAAGATATACCAGTAAGTTTGGCCACATTTCATGTTTATTTATTAACCAGTAGGGAAAAAGAGTGCATTGTTGATATTGGTACTTAGTAAAGAAGTAAAATTGTATGCATGCAAAGTTTGATTCTGTAATTATTTTTTGTAATGTTCTGTTTTGGGATAAATTTTTATTTGTTTCTGTATATTTAATTTGTGATGAAATTTATTGGTACTAGTTTTCTGTAGCCCTCACAAAGACCTAAGTCCCAGAGAATTTTTTTAGCAGTCTAGCAGTGTCCACTAAAGACAATGACACAACTAGGAAATTACAGCCTCAGGGGTGAATACTTTTGAGAAAACCCAAACATGTAAAATAATGGCCTATATAAAAATTTAAACAGTATGGCAACAGTTATTGTACAGCCTCATACTAATTATCCAGTTTGAGAAATAATTGTGTAGGTGCATTTGCAGTATTTTAAGTTATGGAATTCCATCTCATTGGAGTCAGAGGGAATACTTTCTAACAACATTAGGGATTCAAGCTTTAAACCAGTAAGGTGGTCACAGACAAAAAGTACTCAAGGGTTGCATAGACTCTTAAATGATGCATTGGCTGATCCTGAAAACTTTTTTTCATGAGCTCCTGTGTCTTTTTCCTAGGGAGCAGAGTGGGTGGAAGGTGTCACTGAAGATGGTCATACCTATTACTATAACACACAAACTGGAGGTAAGTACTTTCTTCTTAAACACTGCATTGGGAGAGAGGGTTTTCAGAAAAAAATGGTTTTTTGTTTTGCAAATAGCTGAATTTTTTACTAAGTTCTGTATTTTTTAAGCTGCTGTCTTAGTTGGAATAAAATAGTTGCTTAAGTCAGCACTGGCTTTCTGGCTGCATTGTCAGTGTGCATATGTTTTTGCTTCAGAGGTTTTTTTGGACATTCAACTTGTAGTTCTAAATTAGGCATTAGTCTTTACTACATATATATTGAAATTACAATTTGGAAACTAGAAGAAGGCAGGATTTTGTGTTGATGGGCATGTAGAACTGACTAAGAATTCCCTCCAAACTTTTCCTCTTGCTGACATAGCATTGATAAGAAAGTCCAGAATCTTACCTCCTACTTCTTTTCCACTTTTTTCTCCCTACATGGGGAACTTTGTGGTAACTCCCTCAGAATAGCATCTGTTTTCTAAATCTATTTGAATCATTTTAAGGGCAATGATGCCTCTCTGGAGAGCAGGTGGTTTTTTTGCTGGCTATGAGTTTTTCCTTCTGCAGTTGGGTATGAAGTAGCGTTGCTAATGATGCCAAGAACATAGGAAAAAAAAAACCAACCAAAAAAACCAACCAATAAAACCAATCCAAAACCTTTCCATTTTCACTGGGCCACTCCCTGCCCAAAGGATTTGCAATTTCTTTTGAAAGGGAAAGGGGATATTGGTTATTTTTAAACATTGCCTTTCAAGTTCAGATACATTTTTGCCTATGTTTGCTGTTCTTCTAAGTACTTCATGGACATATGACACTTGTGAAGAATATGTTTCTAATCATCACATTTGGCAGAATTTGGGCTTTTGAGATTTCAAATTGATCCCTCACTTATATAGCTGTAAGTGTGTATCTTGGGAGTGCTTGAAAATTACTTCTCTGTTCTGTTAACAGTAATCCCATCCTCTAATGACAAGACAAATTTTTAACTGATACACATAGTTAAAAATGTCTCGTGTCAGTCGCAAAACTTAGGGGACTGATGGCTCCAGGCTTGGTGCTACAAGTCTGGGAGGCTGCACCTACTGCACTCCATATGTGGCACCTGGGAAAGTGGACTTGCTCAGCTTGATCTGAAGCCAGGTAACAGCAGTACCCTTAAGAGACTGTGCTGTTCATGCAAATTCATTCATTGCCACTTTCTTGCATCTTTACTCCTTCAAGATACATCTAGGCACTTACATGTTTGTTGTTTGCAGTTAGGACAAAAAGTAGGGTTTTTTAACATCTGAAAGCTTATATAAAATTATAGACTGAAAGTTGGTGCACTTTTGCCATATTCTTACTAAAACCAGTTTTAAGACCATTGAGTCAACTTTTATTTCAGTATTTCTTCTCAGTGTGTATACTGCAATACTGCTTTTAAATTGAAAATGAGGATATATGTGTATGTACATATCGCGTATGTACTTCCACGTCTTTTCAGATTGATGTTTGTATTTCCTTGTTTGCTTGAGAGCTCTTTTAATTAGAGACCTAACATTACTAAGAAAAAGTAGCACTAGAAAAGGGTTTAGCTGCCTGGAGACCTGAAGCTTGCAGTTATCATTCTTCACTTTATCCTGTCCTTGTAATCAATGAACAGCTCAAATCAAATAGGCACATCTACAGGGCAGTTAATTTATTTTTCTCTCCTATGTAAGGATGAGAGGGACCACAGTCTTGTGGGTCACAGTTCAGCATGTGTGATGTTTTTTGTAAGAGCTAATTAAAACAAGTTTTATCAACAGTGAACTCAGCTGTCCTGATTGTGTCTCTGCTGGAAAGAAATGTTATCTTTCTGATTATGGTTATTAAAACAAATGTACCAAACAAAGGCAAAAGCTTTTTGCTAAATTATTTGCTGTATTTTTGCATAAGGCAGCACTGCTTCTGAAAGGTTATGTTGTTGAAGCAATAACAGATCAAAACAAGAAGCATAAATAATGTGGTTGTTCAAATGTCTTGGACAGTATCCACATGGGAGAAACCGGATGGTTTTGTTTCATCTTCAAATGAGAAGGGTCAGCGTGACAAGCCTGCAGAAACAGCTTCTGAATCAGACTCGGAAGACAGTGAGAATGAAGAGAGTTCAGAAACAAACTTTAGGGTAAGTTTTCTTCAGATTTGTTTTGCATACATGATCTTATACTAGAAAATTATAACTGAATCTTTTATGATTTGTGGTAGGCTGTACTTACTGAAATGAGATTAAAATGTGTGACTGAAAGTAAAATTTTGCACTTCTTAATAAAATGAATCTTTATTCAGTTATTTGGTTCATTAATGGCACTGTTCCAGAAAAGAAAGCATGATCATTCCTTCAACACACCAGAAGTACCTTGAATTCTACAAGACATGTGATGTTCTCTGAGAAAGGTCACTGTCATCTCTCTGAAATAATCCACAAAATGGTTTGGATTTCAGTGTGAGGATGACTTCAGCCTTTCATTGGTAAATGTGACTGCCAATAGACCTTGAGGAATACTTTGGACTGAAATGACATGGTTATATTTTCCTTATTAAATTGAGAAAAAACATAGCACATAGTACAAAATCTGTATCAATTACATATTTAAAACATACATTAAAACTTGAGATAAATCATGTGATAATGTTTCTGGTTGGGTTAGATGGTTTCCCTGAAGCTGGTAATTCAGAAGAGACAGAGGCAATTTAAATACAAAATGTGTTACTAGACAGGTATTAATTGTAGAACACATACTTTTGTATCACTGTGCATCATTACAAACTGCTACCAGGTATTAGCAGTAAGTGTATGCATTTGCATGTAGAGGAAGTTGTATTTGAAATTTTTCCTCTTTATTTTAAGATATGCTAAGCTTTGTTTTCCAGTGAGTTTGTAAGTTTGCTAACTTCAGCCTTGGTAGATGGGATTTTCGTGTTTTAATGTCTTGTGACATTAAAGACATATTTTTCATCTATAAAACTCAAGAAGAAAAGTTTGTAAATCTATAAACTACATATTGCAATATGAATTTATTGCTTCAAGTTACTCTTGGTTGAAAAGCATGAATAGTAGATAATAAGTAGATAATAATAGTAGCAAATAAAAGATGTAAAATAAAGCTACATTATGTTTTTATTTAGGCTTTTTGCTTAAGATGGGTTTTTTCCTCTTTAGAGGAAAGGAGATAATGGTGAGGAATCAGAGGAAGGGAAAAAATCTCCCAAAGCTAAAAAGTTAAGCCCTTATGGGAAATGGCGAGAAGTTAAGTCAGAAGAAACCACGGATAAAGAGGAGAGTACATCAGCTTCCCAAGAAACCTCTAGTGATGGATCTAATATGACCAACCCTTATGGAAAATGGAAAGCACTTAAGGAAGTAGGGGAAGAACAAGAAGAAGAAGAAGCAGGGTGAGTATCTTTTTACCATCCTTACTTTCATAATGTTGTTTGCAAGAACTGAAGCTTTTTCCTCTGAATTCTGGCAGAATTAGCACAACTGTGATTGGAAATATTGCCCAAATACAATTCTTTTTACAATGATTATTTTAAGTAATAGTTCTCCGTTGCAGACAGAGGTGGTGTTTTAGGTTTTGTGTACAAGTTCACCATGAGTACAAAGTAAATTGAAGTGATTTAAGAATCATAGTCATGCACTGTTTTTTCAGAGGCTGAGTATCAAATATTTAAATGTTGTTACTCTGAGCTTATGTTCCTTACATCATCTCCTTCAACAAACTGATTCAGCTGCCCCAGGAGTTCCTATGATCTCTCTCTCTCTCCCTCCATGTCAGACCAATGAACTGCAGATGTTTTCATGAAGTGCATCTGATCAGAAGGGTTGTTTTGTTTTTCTGCATAATGCCTGTGGTGGATCTTTTGTTTCTTCCTTGTGAAGTATGCTCTTTTATTGTCAGCTTCTTCTTGTGGGTTCCTCAAGGAGTCTGGCAAAAATAGGTTTTGGAGAGTGAAAAGAGTCTTTCTCCTTATGCTTTCTCCATTCTTCAACATTATTGAGCAGGTAGACCTCCGACAGTCCTCATATTAAATTAAGCAATGATGCACTTCTTGGAGATGATAATGTTCACGTAACACCTCCTGAATTGCACCAGCTAACCTGCTCCTTGACTCCTGAGCTGAAAAATTCTTTTGGGTTTTTGGAAAGCACCGTGTAGTAAAAAGTGCTTTCAGCCACTGAACCTTATAGATCAGTCTGTACTTAACAGACAGGCTTGAGATGAGCACACGTGTCAATGAGACAAATGCAGTTGTTCATTATTTACTTTAAATTCAGTCTAGGAACAGTGTCAACACTTCCCAGAAAGTTTACACTTTTGGGATACTACAACAGTCACATTTTCTTGACTTGCCATCATTCTTGTGGCTCCTGTTTGGGTGCTTGAGCCAGATCCATGTCTTCCTAGAAGCATGGAACCTCAGCCTGGGTGTAGTACACGAGCTGACATCAGGCTAACACTCAGTAGTAGAAGAAGTATCCTTGTGTGGATTGGCCAATGTCTCTGCAGCAGTGTTGTACTGGTGCAATACCTGTGATTTAGGTAACTTTCTGCCAGCTCTTTGGGTCTTCTTCTTTATCATATGTTTGTGCCATGGGTTATCCTTGTGGAACACAGTGTTTTGCTGCTGACCCCTTAAAACTGAATGTACAACAAGGTAGTTTTTAGTTGTTGTCTTTGATCTGTTTGGATCATTATTGGCTGTGATCCTGCCCTCTGAAGCCGCCTCTCCCAGCTTAGGATCACTGTCTGGTTTGGTAAGCTGGGTCTCTTTTCTGCCATGCAGTCCCTTCAGAATGGACACTTGAGGCAAACAGCTCAATGGTGTTCTGGCAGTGATCCGCTGCTGCTACTCACCGTCTCCCATCTTTCAATAGTCTTATATTTACAGACATACAGCCCTGTTATCTCTTGCAGGACTGTTGACACAATGAGTGCTTGGGCCATGCTATAAGTTCTGTACAGAATGAAGTATTCATTTGTTACTTTTTATGGCAGCCCACGCTGAAGGAACAAAGAACATGGGTGTTTTTTCTTGATGCCTGTCATGGTGATAACTACAAGACTGCATCTAGCTCAAAGCTGTTTTGTCAAATAAAAATAGCTGTTGCTGACTGCAGTACACCATGTTGCTTTCTGCATGTAGATTAACCCTTTTACATTTTCCTCTCTTCTCCCAGTGAAAAAGTGGACCTGGAGCTTCCAAGTACAGAGAGTGACAATGTAGCACCCCCAGTGCTAGAGGATCCAGAAGAGGAAACAGTCATATTTAAAGAGAAGACAGTCACCTCCCTCGGAGACCTGACAGAAGGGGTGCCCATGTTTAAGAAGAGGAAATTTGAAAATGGAAAATCTAGAAACTTAAGACAAAGACTAAGTGATCAGTAATACCTAACAAATAATTTTAGATTCTGTTTAAGCTAGAGTAAATCAAAACTATAATATTTTCAACAGGCTTTTATAAAGAAAGTGTTGGATAGAAGTTAAGGATTTATAGGTAATAAAACATACGCGAGTTTAATATTTTTTTATTTTATTTTGATGTGATTGGTTTTGGAATGGAAGTTTGTGTGAAATTACTTATGCAATATTGTAAATACATGTATTCCTTATTGGAACCATGCCATCCAAGTTCTATTTGCTCTGTGTATGCTGTTTTAAATACATTTCATAAGGGTTTTTACTCCTTTTCTAAGTATGTGAGAATGCAGTAATCCTTAATCTGACAAAAATGAAGCAGACCTTTTATTTTCATAGAAGAACTGGATCAATAGAATATACTAGAGAGTAAAATCATCCCCCAAGATTGTTTATGTGGTGTAGTTTCTCCACTAACAAGTAAAATATTGTGCTTACTAACCTTCGTCTGATCGCTTGCAAAAGAGTGGGTGGTGAGACTGCCAGCATTTCAAACTGATCATTTAGAAGCTGTTTTTAGAAGAGTTAGTCACATCAATGCCACCCATTCCAAATGATGTTCTGAAAAATTATTTGTGTATGTGCATGGTAAATGTATTAAGCCTCTGCAGAAGATTTAACTCTGATCAATCCTAACTTGTAGTCACAGCACCAGAGCCACCCTTGTTGGAGTAGACATTTCTGTGATATCTTCCTGTCTCCTGCTTTATTGTTGTCTACTTGAATTTTTCCTTCCTTTTACTTATCAAGTTTTCTTTTTTAGTCTTGCTTTCTTTTTGTCTATTTCCTAGCAAAAAACCACTTGCCTGATATTTTAATGAAATAATACTTTAGAGACTTGGCCCTGCTACAGCATACAGGACCATTTTTGAGGTGGTTGTGTTTTTTCTGTTGATAAGAAGTGTGTGTTTTATGGTTGCAGTGTTTGATAAGCTGAGAGGGCCTAAGTGTGTTGAAGCTTCATCATTCTCATTACCATAGGGGAGGAAACCAAAAGATCAGCAAGAGCTGATGGCTGTAGAGTCCAAGTTGACTTGGACGTTTTCTTAAGGATTGTCCCACTTGGTGGGATTGGTCTGCATTTAGCATCACCAGGATTCATTGTCTGTGTCAGAATATAGCTGCACTCATTGCTTCTCTAGCCATCAAACAGCGAACTAGAAAGGTCTAAATAATGAATCTGTTAAAAACTATGTCTCTATTCTTAAAGCTACAGTGTTTTGTTCAGGAGAGTCTCAGTCAAAACAAAAAAGGAATGCAGCTAAGGCAATTGTCAAGAGTCCAGCAAAATAGAGTTGGTAACTGCTGAGCTTGAATTTCTTTGAGAAAACAGCTATTAATCTGTTGGATCAATTGAGAAAGGAGTTCAGGATAGGGAATCTGGTTTATTCTGTGTAACAGTGGAAGTTGAAGTTCTTTTTTCTATTCTGTGACTTTTACTGTGTTTAGAAGAGAATTACTTATTGTATTTAATCCCATGTGTTTTCTTAGCTCCCTCAGGGTTGGTGTATTTTGGCTGATGTTTGTTCTGATAAATTTGAAAGTTTACTGTAATATCTGACCCTGGATTATTATTTAGAGATGCAGGACACATGCAGGGTGCTTCAAAGTCTGAGATGCTAGAATGTGCAACATGTACTCCTAGGAGAGGGTTTCTTAATCAGATTTTTTAGGGTTTGTTCTTATTTGCACATTACTCTGGGAGCCTGCTCTAATTTGAAGTTCCCTTGTGTTCATGGCCAGTTTACTCTTCCAATTTACACAAGTCCTGCTAAGTAGCTTTCCTTCATCTTGAATCCATCACATCTTCTCTCTTTGAAATCACAAACATCGTCCTTGTGTGACAGGATCTTCAGTGTCCCACCAGTGCTTCTCCCACCCATTCCAGCCTGTGTCTGCCTGGACTACACTTGCCTAGATGGATTTCCCTGGGCTAGTTCATCTTGATTAAGCCCATGCATGGTATCATCAGTACTTCTTAGCATATTGAAAGTAACTCTTGATACTTCCCTAAACCTCATTTGCTTTTCACATGACCTCACACGCTGTCTGCCAAGGGCACCCTTACCAGTGACTTACCACTACATCTGATTCTTTCTGCTCCTTTGCTTTTGCCAGCTGCTGAGTTACCAGCTGGTCATGCTTTCCTTTCAAGCCCAATTCTTTATTTTCTTAGACATTTTTTTGTACTGCTGCACTCATCCTCCTTCTGTTACTCCAAGCCTAAACTACATGCATTTCATTATGATTTCTGAAAAGTTGTTTTTGTTTATTAGTACAGTTTTATAGAATAGTATAGGGCTTTCTTGTAGGCTCCACTTTTAATGTCCTCTGAGGAGGATAGCTGTCCTCTTTTAGTGAGGTTCCCCAAGCATCTTTCCTTTAAAATGCTTTGTCACTTTGAAGTGGTCACAGGCAGCAATTTTAGATACCTGTAACTAAATCTCTTGAGCAGATGTTTAAAGACATCTGAAAATGAGTGTTCAAAACTTGTTTCCTTGTGGTTAGCTGTAATATGAGCCAAAGGTCTTTGTATTGTTAAGTAGACAAACCAGAACATTAGGAAAAAAGATTAAAAGTTTTCTTTACTCACAGCTAGTAAAGTTATTTTAAATACCATACGTGTGGTTTTAGCTGATGTGACTTTTAAAGCCTGCATTTCACAAAGAAATACAGCACTTTGCTCTCCACTACCTCTAAAGTCAGAGACCAGTTAATTCTTTGTTCTTAAGTGTAAGTTATAAAAAGGCCAGTTGAGTTTTGATATATCCTAAACCATTGTTTAATTTTGTACCATGCTGTCATTCAATTTCCTTACTGTGTATCTAAACCAAATATTTTCTGCTCTACACAAAAACATTGTCTTGTGTGAGATTTAAGGTAGACATTGTTTTTCCAGGACATCTGTTTTGCACAGATCTCTCTCCCTTCTGTCCTATCTCCCTGCAAACTCTTCTGCTTTTGGAATTTGCTATAGGAGCCCTCTAGGTATTGCCACCATTACGCTCCTCATCTGCTAACCCTTCTTTGAGCTGCACTGGCTTTTGACAAAGGAATGTTCCTTTTACTGTTTCAGCCAAGAGTTGTCTTTTCTGGCTGATCTACTTTCTATCAGACAGTGTTTTTATCTGCTTGCCTGTTTTTATTGCCAGCTCCTTGACTACACCATTGGTTTTAAATGATGTCATAGGCATTATGAGCAATATGAGGAGAGCCAGAGAGCAGGGGGCAGTCATTGCAATTTCTGATGATGATGATTTCTTCTGTGCAGTTTTGAGCCAGTCTATTCACTGCTCTGTATTTTTCTTTCCTTGCCTCATGTTTTCATCCACCTTGTCTGCTTAGAAAGGCAGCTTCACAGCATAAGACTCGTGTGTGTTTTTACAGCAGGGCCTGCCTGAAGTTGGGGATGCTTTTAGAAGCAAATATATTGCATATACAGAAAAAAGAAAAATTGTTTTGTTGAGCATTTGCTATGCCAGGAGCTGTGCAGAGACTGCTCAGTTTTACCCATGTTATAGAATAATCCTTGTTCCTATTTAGGCTAAAATGCATTTTAATCCTTCACCTGGGGATTTGTAGATTGAAATCCACACTTTCCTAACAGGAAAGTGACTGTCATAGATAAAATTTGACCCTTATAGATAAAATTTGTGCCTGCAGCATCCTCCAGTTCCAATATTCTGTTTTAGAAGTGGGAGGGCTGGGGAGATCATGACATGGATCTGAGTTAAATTCACTAACTTGGGCATGTATAAATATTTCCCCTTTTTCTTTTTTCTTCCCTGAAAGGAAATTTTATTTCACTGCAAATTTTGGCATCTCAGAAAGGGAGTAAAAAACAATTTCATGCTGCTTGGTTTCTTTGATTTGTTTTTTGAGTTGCGTCTCCCCTTTTTTAGTACTTTCCTTATTATTGCTGTCTTCCTTGAATTGTCTTCCTCCAGTATTCTCAGATATGCAAATCTCTATCACCGCTGTGCCGTGTTTCTGTTGTCCTCCTTCACTTCTCCCCTGCTCTGCTGAGATTTCCAGAAGGTTTCCTGTTCTTCTGTAGCCACTGTGTGTCCAGGTCCCGGCTCCCAGGAGCGGTTCTGCTGCTTGTTTGCACTGTGCCCTGAAGAGCCCTGTCTGCTTTCCAACAACACACAAGCTATTTCAAGACTTTATATGTGCTCTTTTGATTTCCTTGATAATTCCTTTTCCCAAGACAGATTCCATTCCTTGCACAGGGTTTGCAGCTCTTAGATCCTTTTGCTTGTTGGTACAAAAGCTGTCTTTGTACCTCCTTCTATTAGCAGTGGCAACCCTTGGTTTCTGTTTTGTCAGCCAGACCTCTTCAGTCTCTCTTCTATCTACCTCTTAAGTGCTCCTACCTTCTACCTGCTAAATTATTTAACTTAGAATTTGTGTTAACTATTTGTGTGATTAGCAGGTTTAGCTTTGTGAAATGTTTCAGGATAGAACTTGAATTAAAGTTTCCGTAGAAAGCAAAAAGTGTTGCACATTATGATCTCACAAAAGGCTAAATTTGCCCAAGAGGATTTCCAGACAGCCAGATTTCAGAGATTCCTGGAGAATTTGGGGAATTCCCAGGATTCAAAAGCAGATTTGATTTTACCTGTAAAACCAAAAATAGCCTGTTAAAAACCAGCAGACAGTGTTTTACAGACCATGGACTGGAGACAGTGGATTTTAATGGCTTGCTTGGGGTGATTGAAAAGTGTTTGTTTTAGTTTATAAGTAAGTCTGCAAAGTTAAACAGCTGGTTTCTCTTCTCTGTTGCAATTACAAAATATTGCAAGCTCTTGAAGTGGAATTTATATGAAAATACTGAATAAAGCTTTCATTTGAACAATCTGTGTTTGTACCATTGTGTATCTGTTCAGGGAGTTTAGGGCAACCTGGGAGATTTAGGGGTGCAGATTCTGTTCAAAATGGAGTCTGGGGTAAATATAAACTAAAATAGGTCTGTAAATATGGAAATGCTTCTTAAAAATAATACTTTTATTTTGTGGCCACCAAGAGAATATCCGAGTGCCTTCCTGTAGCACCTTAAGCAGTAACTGGAAGTTGGTTTATTCTGTCCATCAATTATGAGTAACAAAAACCTCGGGTTTAGATTTTTTATTTAAAAGTTTTTAACTGAGTTCAGGTTAAGATTGGTTGCAGTTACTGTTAGTAACATTCAAAATAAAGCTGAATATATGAGCTTTTTGATTATAACCGACTGTGATTCAGTATTTCATATATTTGCTGGCCTTGGGAACAATGAGCAGTGCTCTGAGGGTCAGATACACACTCGATGACTCACTGAAAGCAGTCGAGGCGAGGTACCCAGGCTGCCCTCCTTTTGCAGAGGGAGAACATCCATCTCTGCACTGCCATGGAAGGGCTGCTGCTTGCAGGCACACACAGCTTTTGTCTGGCTTCCCTGCTGGCTGCGTGAGACCTCAGCAGAGAAATGAAAGAGGTCCAGGAACTACAATTCCTATCAAACAGCAGGAGCTGCAGAGCAGTGAAGCTGGTGCCTTGCACGAGCTGTGACGTGACAGCTGTGGGGAAGCCAGGCAGAGGGTGGTAGTTTGTGTTTGCTGTAACACTATTTGACAAGGAAAGCTGCAGGAGAAGGCTGTTTTGAGCAGAGGAACATCCCCTTGCTCTGTTGTGCCGTTTGTTTTTTCCCTTTTGTTCCCCATGTTTTGTTACTGTAATTTTCCCTGCTACTGATTTTGCTGCTGAAAGTCCTGACTGCTTGTAGGAACCAAAAAGCCCAAGCTGAAATATTCCATCCTGAAAACACCTCAGAAATAGCAGTGTTATGCTGCACACCCCTTCCTTGAGGACAAGTGCCAGGCCATGGTCAAAAACAATCTCTCAGCTCTTAGCTCTTTCATCCCACAGCAAGGCTAGGGTGGAAGAGCTCAGAATAAAATATGGCTTCAAGTATTTTTTAAGTTTGGAGAAAACACTTTCAAATAATGTGTTGTCAATGAGGAAAAGCAAATATATCTGGTTTTAGTAAAGCAGAGCATTGCAGGCAGTGGCCTCCAGTAGAAGTGTTTCCACTCTATCCCAGCTGTCATAGCTGTATTTGGCTGACATACACATGTATATGCAATTGCAGGAAAAGCTTAGGACAAAGACCCTTCAGGATCTCCAGGGCCAGGCTGGCAGAAGGGGCTCAGCTTCTAAATTTCAATACCTATATTCAGGACATCCAAAACTTAGTAAAGAGGGGAGCTGCTGTCTGCTTTCCCTCTTCTCATCACTCTGCACAAAACCATCCACAAAAAAGGGCTACAGAAAATTAATCAATCACACATATCCATAAGGTCCTGCAGAAATATCACTGTCTTTCTTCCAGTAAAATAAATAAGGCTCATATTTTTAAGTGTTTCAATAATTTTTCATAGTAAAGAACTTCACAGACACTAACTAATCCTGGAAGTGGAATCTTACTGTTTAAAATTTTTTAGGAAGTTTTTAAGAGAAACTTAGAAATGTTTGAGCGATAGAATTAATAAAATTATTTGGTGCATTTAATTGCATAATGATAGTGAGCATGGTAATTCAATAACCATGTTAGCTGGATATTCTCCTATTACAGCTGATCATATTAGTTATTGCCAGTCTGTTGGCACTGCAAGAAATATATGCTCAGCTGCAGATCTTTCTGGAAGGTTCTTTTTCTGGACTGCTTACCGAAAGAAGTCTAAGTCCAAATGAATCCCGAATTGCATGGCAATAAGTTTTCTGATTGACTTGCAGAGCTACCAATTAAAAAAAACAAAGAAAAAAACAACAACCAACTCAACCAAAGCCCCAAAGCTTTTGTAATTAAAGTATTGCAAGCAAGAGAGAAATTGTCAGACAAAGCCTGCTGATAAGAATACACAAAAGAATGGGAAAATAATTGCAGAATGGAGGAACTGAGTATAATTTTCCTACTTTCTTTCTGTTAGAAATTCTATCTATTTTTCTTAATATAGCTGAATAATGTTACAATTGTTGCTATATATACAGTAATAAAAACTACACCCTTTAGAAGAACATTTTCTCACACTGCATCATTCCTGATTACAAAATAAATATGCAAATATAAATCAACCACAAGGCATAATTTAAATGGCAACAATAAACTGGTTCTTCTTGTGCAGAAGACAGTGCAGAGCAGCTTTCCAGCAGAACCTGGGATGAGCAGGATGAAAAGCAGATGCCATGATCTGGCAAGTGAAGCCAGCTGAGCAGAACACCAATCTTCGTGTCACCCTGAGCATGGAGCACTCCTGAGTCAGCCATACAATGAGTGCCTGCTGGTGCTCAGCGCCTGCCAGCACCACACATGTGCAGGGCAAAACATCAGCACCAGTCCTGCCAAAGCCAAGTGTGCCCTGGAGACACCTGGATCCACTCCCTCAAGGAAAGGCAAAGGCAGACATTCCCAAAGACAGGAGCTCAATTCCAGAGCTACCTGGTTTGCTGAAATGTATCTGCAGTATGAACTTGTTTTCTCTGCCAGGAGACAAGGAGCTGCCTGTTACCTCATAAACTTCATTGAAAACCAGAGCACGTACTTCTACACTGCAGCACATGGGCCAGTCCCACCACAAGCTGACCCAAGAGGTCCTGGAAGAAATTTAACAGGTTTCTCTTATAACATTCTGGCCCTTTTTCACTCCCTTTGTTTTTAAATATTTACTCTAAAAAATAAAGCATCTTAATACAAAGTTATTTCTAAGGTACTTAATTTAGGAAGTTCACACACTAAGTGGAAAAAAATAAATTGTATTCAGGAGGCAAGATTCTAGACTATGTTAGGGGAGCTCAGTTTCTTTCACCCAGAGAGGAACATCTCCCACCACCAAACAAAAAGTGCACTATGTGGTATTTATTCTGCTCCACCACCACAATTCTCTGTCTTTCCAGCTGCAACACTGTCAAGAGAAGGATCAGCTTAACAAAGCCCAGCTGACAAGACAGGAGGAGTGTGCACACAGAACTCCAAGCTGATGTTTTTCTGCCAGGGCTGCTGCAATAAAAATTCAACCCACTTCCACCAAGATACAAAAAGAATAGTATCACACCCTGAAAAACAGAGAAATAGGTTTTAATCAACATATCATCTAACAAACACAACAATTCTGTTTTAATTCTACTTGAGGTCTTCAGCCTCCTCCTTCTAAAGCCTGCAAATTTTCTAGATATTGGGTGACAGCCTCTATCTCTGCAAACTCCAGTAGTCTGTTGATTAGCTTATCCAGTGCTTCTTTCCCACTTAGAATTTCCTATGAAGAAAAAGCAGACAAAAGCATTACTGACTGTTCTTCAATATTATTCTGAAACATCAACTACTCAAACCCCTGAAATGCACTTTGCCTGCAGTCCCTCCACTGGCTCATCCTTGCAGGTCCCTCCCATGTGAAAACAGCAGTGGTGGGCAGCAGCAAGACATCAGCTGCCTGCCTGTGCAAGGCACATGGATTCTGGCAGCAACAAAAGCAGCTACTGCCTTGGTTTCATGTAACCCATGCACCTATGTGAAAATTCCCTGCAAGAATAATCAAGGATTGAAGAACCTCACTCAAATACCATTGGCCATGGCAAGAGTGAGGCTGTTCTGGAAGCAAAGCTCAACTAACTTTTGTCAGGCACTTTATGGCTCCAGTTTCACTCAAAAAAGAACCAAACACTAAGGAACTGACTAACAAAAGCCACTTTTATGCAATCATGGAACTATTTCCTCTTCCTATGGTATTCTGCATCCATTAACTATGAACCATTCCATATTCAGTATGCCCTGCATTTTCTGGAGTTATCCAGGACACCTGTGGGTACAGTTTGAAAAGTGTTGCTCCTTATGCAACAGCACTTACAGCAAACTGGATACCTAAGCCAAAATATTAAGGGATCACCCTAAATTTTGTTTTTCATAAATTTAGTTTTAAAAAATCCATTATTAGGGGTTTTTTTCCCATTGTAAAAAACCCCAATAAACAGAATCATAGAATGGCCTGGGTTGGAAGGTACAGTAAAGATCATCCAGTTCCAACCTCCCCTACTATGGGCAGGGACATCTTTCACTAGACCAGGTTGGTCAAAGCCCCATCCAACTCAGCCTTGAACACTTCCAGAGATGAGGTACCCACAGCTTCACTGGGCAACCTGCTCCAGTGTCTCTCCACCCTCACAGTAAAGACATTTTTCCTAATATCTAATCTAAATATACCCAATTTTAGTTTGAAGCCATTCCCCCTTGTCCTGTCACCACATGCTCTTGTAAAAATCTCCTTCTTTCTTGTAGGCTCCCTTTGAGAACTGGAAGACTGCAATTAGGTCACCCCAAAGCTTTCTCTTTTCCAAGTTGAACAATCAGTAACATTCAAGCCATATGTAGATATTTACCAAGAAACAACATCTCAGATAATCTTAAAAAGAAAGCATCCAGTTTCAGTTTCTTTTAACTGTGACCTGTGATGCAAACAGAAAAGTCTTTCTCATTGTTTACTTGAGCATTAGGAGGAGGAAAGAATGGCCTAACAAAACTAAAAGTCCTTCCTGTCAGGTTTTTGGTTTGGATGCACTACACTGCAAGAATCTCAAATGTCACTTGCCCAGTTCAGCCAAAGGACTCATGGATCTCATGGATCTCTGACATGCTTGGTCACTTTCCACTCACATAGTAGGAGAAAAACACACAGAGCAGTAGGCCAGTGAGCTACAGCCTGTGCCAATCATCTCTAAGACCACAAGAAGGCAGGAAAGAAAGTTTAAGCTTTCTAAATCTAGTGTTCTGCCAGAGCAAAACTGGCTACTTTCTTCATATATACACATATCTTAAGATATACTCACCAAGTTGATTTTTTCTTTTTATGGTAAATGTAAGTATCTAAATACTCTCACAAGGAACCCCTACCTTGATATTGCGTGCATCATATGAGATCCTGTGGTCAGTCACTCTGTCCTGAGTGAAGTTGTAAGTACGAATTCTCTCTGACTGGGCTCTTGTTCCCAACTGCAGCAAAGCAGGAAAAAACAAAATCTGTTGTGTTTTAAAAAAACAAATACTTCTCTAGAACAGGATGCTTAAAATAAACGGTGATGGATCAGCCTGTTCCAACTACCAGCCTGGTGTTCACTGGCTTGGCGTTACTGAACTGTACTGTTTGTGAATGTGTATCACAAACCAAGTTTCTATATCCTCCAGCACATTTCTGTTCCCCCTCTGCAGCTGAAAGAACCACATCATTTTCAAAGGTTGTGTAAGGTACAACAGTCCTTACTTCAAAAAATACACAAGTGGGGTTTTCTGGGGGGAGAAGGGGTTGTAGCTTCCACACAAAATAATGGAAATAGGCTCCATTAATGATAGAAGTTATCTGGAGTCAATGTGTGGATGTTGGAAATCAGCTCAGTCAATGTGTGGCTGGTGGAAATCAGCACCAAAAGAGAGAGACTTAGATTAAGAGTAAGAAGTGAAGTTACCCTCTAGTGGTGAAGTGTGAGAATGCAAACCACAATTTTAACTTGAAGCAGGAACCCAAATGTAGCACTGTTGGGATTAAACACTTCACTAAACACTGTGGTCTGGTCTCCACTAAAATGGAGAATTAAATGTTAAAAAACTCTCAGAGAAATAAATAGATGTCCGTTTCAGTGGGCTTTGGTGAAAATTTCATCTGCACTCAACATGTGTATTTTAGAACATGGAATTTCTTGAATAAATTCCAAAGCATTAGGAAAGGTAATTCACTTTTGCCTGGTTTTCCACACTAGTCATATAAATGCACATAAATATAAAGAGAAATAGAAATATAGATATACCTATAAATATAAATACAAATCCTTTATGCAGCTTTGAAGGCTCTCAAAGTGAAATGAATAACAAAGATAAATGGCTCATTGCTTACAATGATGGGGTTAATAATCTGCAGCGACAGACAAGACACTTAAATGCAACATGAAATAAGTGACTAAATAGATGAGCTGGAAAATCTGGAGTACTGAGTAATTCTCTACTTCTGAAGCATTTTTATTCCAATAGATCACTGTTGAAGTTTGAACCACAAATGGGAAAATACTCAAAGAATGGGAAAAGAATGACAGGACATTTTGAGTGAAAAGCATACTTGGCAGCCTAACTTGAGGTAACTCTTCCAGAAGCCGTTCCTTCCTCAGAAGGTTACCTAAATTGTATCAAATCAGCTGCTACTTAATTGCACTGTGGCAGGATTGTTCATTTACTTGTTTCTCTCAAAACCTCTGTATGGCCTTAAAATACTCTCCTTTAGAAACTTCTGAGAACTCCTGATCCTAGTTTCCATTGAATGTAACTTTTACTGATGCTTGATTTGTGCAACTCTGGCCTTAACGGGGGCATTCAGTACACAATGTTGAATTTTCTCTTTTGAAAATTTTCAGCCATTCTTTTGACCCTTCTTTCCAGCCACAGTTGATGTCTCTTTTCATTGCCTGAGAATTCTACAATACCACTGAACTGGGGTAAGTAAAGGCAGACTTACCATTTTGAAGTACAAGATTCTCCTCCCTTGTAAGCACCCCTAGTTTAGACACACACTCCCACTTGCTCTGTCCCTTCAACCCAAAGAGAGCAGAAACAAATCTACAACATAACACCCCCTCCAGATCTCGGGCACCACTTGCCTCACCTGCAGCTTCCTGGCACTCTGCTCCTGACTGAGCTGCTTCTCAAGGACCTGCTGGTAGAGCTTGGCTCTCAGTGTCCGCAGCGCGATCTCCTTGTTCAGCTGCTGCGAGCGCTCCTGCTGGCACTCCACTGCCAGTCCTGCACACAGCCATCCAAGAGCCCATTAGAACAGAGAACAAACAAGCTGAATTAATTCTAACACATTAGGCAAATGAAACCTACTGGAGTGCTGCTGGTTTGTAGGGCCTTTCAGCTGCAGGATAAAAAGTCATTTTAACACACTGGCCGGAACCATTAGTGCGTTTTTAAACTTGTCACAGCTGCACTGGGGGGTTTTTGTTCTGTGCTACAGAAAAGTCAGGGATATTTTAAAATTTCATGAAGCAAACAAGTTTCTGACATTGCCTCTAGAAACTGGATTCACTCCAGTTAGCTGCCATATGTTAAAAATGCAATTTGAACAGTCTACAAGAGGATGTTTAAAAGCGCGTAACACAAGTTTTTAGAATCTTAGTCCAGATAAGCTGTTGGAGACTGGAAAATTCATTATTCTAGGAGAAAGGGGTGCCTAATCAACACTGGTGAGTCTTGAACTAAATTAAGAAAAATGAGACAAAACAAGACCTTTAGGTCTTTAAAAGAAATGTGCAACTTCTCATTTGATTTCTGAATGAGAAAGGCATATAGGGAACAGCTGTTTTCAGTCAATTTCCTGTGCCCAAAGTGATCCTACATCTTACAGAGAGAAGCTCACTGAGTTTCAATAAAACAAATCCCAAAAACCACAGAATGGTCCAGTCTACACTGTACCTTCCCATCCATATACATTTTCCTTTCTATCCAACATATGATAGCATTATCTAGTATTGAATGAAGATCTTTAAGCCTTCTTTTTAATCAGTCATGTAACTACACAGACCCCAGCTAGGCTAAGCATGCCCTTGCTTGCCAGTGGCCATTACTGCTGAAGGTACAGAGCACACAGTGCAAATTATTTACATCTTCTACCCCATCCCTGTCATCCTCCATTTGTTCTTTCATCCAAGACAGTTTATTCATTCAACACTCCCTCTAAAGTCAGAATCACTGTGCCCCTGGTACATAGCTCCTTTCTCACACTGCCTGGCTACAAGAGGGACAGAAACAGATGGGGCAACTTCTCTTTTTTTTTGGTGTAAAGCCCAGCCCTGCAAGAGACAACCTGCAGGATCACAAACTTCCTTTCAAGATACAGATTCAGTGTGATTAAAAGTGCAAAGTACAGCCAGACTTACCTGTAGGAAGGTGTACAATCCTCACAGCACTATCAGTTTTGTTAACATGTTGCCCTCCTGCTCCTTTGGCTCTGAACGTATCTATACGCAGATCTTTGGGATCCACTTTAACATCAACCTAGAAGCAAAGAAAATTACTACTTCCTGCTCATTCTAAAAATATTTGGATGCCAGTGACACTCAGCATTAATAAGAAATCACTTCTCATAAAATTGCTCCTTTACAACTGTTCCTAAGTAACAGTCATAATCATTAGAATTTAAAAAATGCAGTGTCAAACATTTCTGAAAAGCAAATGATGCCTTAAAGATTTCACTTAGTTTTTCAAACTCTTACTCCAGATCCTTCACAAAACAAGGTATGTGTGTGTCAAACAAAACACAATCACTGTTTTGCAAAACCACTAGCTTTTGCAGAGAGGCTAAGAAATAAGCAAATATTTTAAAACCACTTCTAAACAGCAGTGCAAGGATCTTGTTCATGATTCAAGCCTGAATGATTCTTGCAAAAATACTTAGAATCATCTGAGAAGAAAATAGGCATATCCAGATCTATTCAAGTAAGGACTGCCACCCTGGAAACAGGAGTCCATGAGGACCTGGACCATAGTTCCAGCTCAGTGGATGGGAAAGGAACATTCAGATCTGATCAATGTTGCAAGAAAAGTATTACAAAGAAGCAGGAGAAGGTGCAGGAAAAGCCTACAGGATCTGGTTTTGTTTATCTTTTGGGTAAATCGGTGGTCTAAATGAGAACTGTCCATATCAGTGAGCTCTCAGACAGACTAGCCAATACATTCACATTCAAAGGAGACTGTCCTTGATTTACCAGAGAAGGACACCAATAATTTCCATGAAACAAAAAAACTCAAAAGGATGTACAGAATCACATTACTATGCAACACTGAGTATTTTCTTGGATATATTCTGTGTCTTAGTATGTGATGTAATTTAAAATTGGCTTACTCATAGCAGTGAGCCTTGTCAGTGTTGGGGCTGGAACACTTAATGAAATGATCACTCACTTACGTGCCATTTCAGGCAACAGCAAATCTCTGCCAAGTTGCTTCTGATGATCCATTTATACATGTAAGGTACAGAGCCAAGGACTATCATCTCCCAGAGTAAGAGCACTTGTGTTTCGTTTGCTGGGAGTTGCATGAAGCACTTGGTTATCAGTGAAATCCCCAAAACAGTAACATGCTTTTAAATAACACCTACTCCAATGCCAAAATGGGTGAGCAGGGGTCCAGCACCCCCTTACCAAACCAATGAAGAGTTTACCTCCTCTGGCTGAGGGAGGACAATGACTGACATTGTCCCAGTGTGAATACGCTGCATTCTCGATGACATGCCCGTCTCAGGGATTCGCTGCACTCGGTGAGTCCCTCCTTCATATTTCAGATGCCTGTAGACATTCTCTCCTGAAATATGAGCAGCAGCATGATGCAAGCCTCCTGGAGAGACAAACAGTGTGTGACAAATACAGCAGAGAAACACTGCTTTCAATTCCATTGTCTTGGAATCTCTGAAGAACTGCTGTACCTATCTCAGCCGGGGTATAGTTCACGACGTCAAAGGTCCAACGTTTGTAGTCGGCGTAGCTCTGGTACATGTCAAACATTTCTTTAGTGAACTGCTGGCAGATGTCCCCTAAAAATTAAAAAGCATTACCACATAAACAGCAGTTTTTAGATTTATCTGCAACTCTAACCCCAGTCATTAGGCAGATTAATGCCCATCTTTAGAAAGTATTACTTAATGCCAGTAAAGTATAAAAAAAGCATAAAGAATAACCCTTAAGAAGTTTAATGGAGTTGGGTGGAGGTTGGAAGTAATCTTCACTGTAGGGGCTTTGCTGACCTCCAGTTGTTCTGCCAGCTGTCACTTCTAATATGACAGGACTTGTATCATATTTTTCCTTTGGCACTAGAAGCTGGAAAAGCTGAAAAGAAAAAAAAGAATGCCACTATCTCTGTCATGACCCTGGATCTTCTCTTAATCAAATATACAGCCAGACTTCACAATTGCCACAGCCTGAGCACACACAGCCACTGACTTCCTTGGACAAGGTAGTTAAGTAGGACTAGAAACTGTCCAATGACCATTGCAACTCAGTGCAGTCAGTGTGGAAATGCAACATGCTAGTGCATCCACATGAAAGCTAGCTGAAAATCCAGTCCTGCCAAGTCAGGTGCCAGGTCACCCACCCCAGCCCCAGCTACCATGAAGACAAAGATATTAGCTAACCCAGCCAATCTTTACATTAATCTCATTTTTCAGAAAGTCACATTTCATATTATTTCAGTCTGTGTATAGAAATGAGCCCAAACACAGTGGTCTCCACTGAATTGCTTCAACTTCTTTGCTTTTATTTTCCCCACTCATGGGATGCTGTCAGCTGAAGAGAAAATGAAGGATTGCAAGTTCTAATCAGAAATCCCTCAAGAGTGTATGCTCCACTGCCACAAACAGTGACTAGGATGTTATGTCAAATCTCAGTAGCACAGACTCACCACTTTTTTAATCCCCTTCAGCATTTGCAGACAGACAAGCAAGAGAAATTACTCAATCATCTCCTAAGACACAATTGTCACTAAGAAGCTTATTAATAATTAATGGTGCCACTACTTTTCAGGGAGAATACTGAAGCTGGACTTCTGTTTCATTAAACTCAAGTGTCAGAATCTATTAGTAAGATCACAGAGGAAAGGTTTTCTTACATCTTTATTTACAAAGCTGTAAAATTTTACCTCAGGCTCACCTTTCTGCACAACATGTTCATTTTTTTATCCAGGCCTTCCTTCTCTTCTAAGGCAAGCTCTAGAAGTTGTTTCTCATCTCTGCTGCCTAGTTCTAAATTCGAACAACAGGAATAGATGTTAGCCAATCTCACTTAGAGCAAATTATAACACAGCTGTCCAAAGACATGCACTGCAGCACAGAAATGCTTGTAGTGTTTTGCCAGCATAAAAGACTCAAATAAGAGCAGCCCAAGCTAGGATGCACATAGCTAACTCAATGATCATATTTTCAGGTGTGCTAGAAGGAGCAGCAGATATTTTACCTGTGATTAGACCTCCCCATCCCACATTTTAGAGCTTACTAACAAACTACAACACATTCTCAGGCAAAGCTCACAGAAGACACAAGCCTTTTCTGCTATGGAGGCTCCAGCTTACCGTAACAAAAAATGTTGATCAGTTAGCAATAGATTATACACTAAATAGAAACTTGAAGACAGTTGGAGTCAAGTGGAAAACCTGTCACTGCTAAAATAAGGAACTCCCCTCTCCTTTTCATCTCTCTTTCCACTTTTCTACTCACCAGAAAGTGAAACAATTCAACTCACTGAAATTAAAAAGCAAGTCTGGTTGAATAAGTGCACGTTTTTACCATGCCAAGTTGAACTAGATTTAAATTACAACGGGACAATTACCAACACAAATGAGGAGGGAATAGCTGAAGCCAGCTTTGAGCAACTGGGAGTAAGAATGAGGGAACAAAGCAATAAAAAGAAGGTGAAAACCTTCTGCCTTGTGGCCAGCATGGAAACCATAGGTTTGTCTCAGATGCAGCATAAAACTGGACTCTCAATTGCTTCTAGCTGGTCCAAAAAGTATTGATCAGTTAGATAAACAGTATCAAGTTAACTACTGTCAACAGTGCTGAGCGATGGTCTGGTGGTGACCACTAAGCTTAAGGTTCAAAGGATTGGTATCCCATTCCTACCTCCCTCCAAAACAGAATTCACTTAACCTACCTCGTGACTCACACTACCAGAGGGAAACTGGGAAATAATTTTCTGCTTCACTGAGTGTTGCAAATATAAAATCCCACATCAATTGTCAGGAATTCAGGTAGTAGAGAGATGAGGGTAAGTTAGGGAGCTAAGTGGAAAACAGTGAATAGCTAAATGAAGGGGACAACTGTGTTTTAACTTGGCCACAGGATAAATGGTACAGACATTTATCATTTATACAGACAGAACAATTTGGCTCCATTTAATTAATTTATTTGCTATAATTTTTTACCATTATTTTCCTTTCTTTCAACTAGAACTCACTCCATCCCTCCATATCATAATTAATGGAATTAGAAAAATTCTTCATTATATTAATTTCATTCAAAAACAGCCTTTCTAAGTTGAAATATGAATTTTCCAGAATTTTCTTAATACTTTTTAATTCTTTCAAGAGCACTCATTTTTCAGCATTAAATTTTTGTACCTTGTCTCCTTCACTCATTCTCCTCTTTTCTCCAGTGAAGAGAACTAGAGAGGGTTGATTAAAATATTTTAAATAACCATTTTTTTCCAAAAGCACAAACATCTATTTATTATTAAAACCAAAGTATACAAATGTGTTCTACCTCTTTCTAAATAAGTTACATTTACATCTTTATTTCAGTATGTCTCTTACTGTTTTTTCCACACCCCTTGTCTCTCTCTCTCTGAAAAGCACCATGAACGTTTGTCCTCTTCCATTTACACTGCTGGATACTGATTTCTCCTGTCCTTTGATTTTCCCCTCCTTCTCTGCTTTAATGCAAATCCCATTCTCTCCAGATCAGTGTCTCCCTCTCTTGGCTTAATATTTGCCACCTTAGCAGAATGGATGCCATTTTTTCCTTCCTACTGTGTGCACCTCCTCACATTTGTAACAATGCTGGGGTTTTTTCCCAAATGTTGCACCATTACTTATTTTGTAAATTCTTTTATTTACTCCCTCTCTACTTTCTTATTCCTGAATGGTACAAAAACCAGTGACAATTTTTCATTATTTTTTACCACAACTTGTACTGCAGCAGACTATTGAAAAACAGCAGCTTCTTAAACAACCATCATTTTTTATTCCTTAAAGGACTCCCCAAATATTTTCAAAGAAATATTAGCTTTTGCCATTTAAATTGGAAGCTGACAACTCAGAGCCTAATGAAAGTTCATGTCATTTGCTCAATAAATATCACTGAACTGGTCAGGTGGAATCCCATTTTAAATAACACAGCTGAGCTCTGCATCTATCAAAGGTTTTAGTCTCGCTCATTTTTTTCCTTCAGTTCAACCAAAAAATAACCTCAAAATGAACACTTCCCAACTATTTCTGTTAGATGGATATCCCTGAGGTTCCAGACAATACCTACTCTCCCAAAACTATCATATTAAGACCTCAAACTAAAATGAGGCAAGATGAAAACCAGAAGGGTGTGTCTGGATGCAGAAAGCCCTTGCAGCACACGAGCTCCCAGGAGCAGGGGGACCAGGGAGTGTTCCAGGTCTGGCTGAACTTACTCACAAGCTTTCCTCAAAGGCTGGGCAATGACATTTATCCCAAGCACAGCTGCTGTTCTGAAGCAAGCAAGTAGATGTGTTTTCCTTTACCTGTGCACATCGCTTCTAACTCCTGAACTTCTCTTTCAGCCTCTTTGATTTCTTGAAACGCAGCTGCAATGGGGGACAGATCGGCACATCTTCTCCTCAAGGTTCTTTGCTCAAAGTCACTTAATGAGTGTGTGCTTAACTGATGACTAACCTGCTGGTATTCCTTGCTGAGAGACTCCAGATACTTCTGCACAGCCTCGTGCTTCCACAAAGCTTGAGAATCCTGATGGTTTTTCCTGTGCCAACTGTTGAAAGACAGAGTGAATCTAGCTGTGTCCAATAAAGGCTTTGGCCTCCAAAATCCATGGCTGTGCAGTCCCACCATGCAGCCTATCTTCTTTGCAACAGGAGGGAGAAGACAGCTGTCAAGTTGGCTGTGACAGCAGCAACTGGCAAGCAGGCTCTTGAAAAGGCGGACCTTTTGGAAAGGTTTCATTTTGTTTCTTATTTTTCCATCACCTGAAATTAAAAGTACACAGTAAATTGGCCAGTGTTGTTATCTAGAAAAAGAAAGCATTTATTAAAAAAAAACCCACAACAAACAAACACAAGGATGGTATCAAGCCCATATCCTGGTTTGATTACACCGACACAAATGCAACTGTCATGGACAAAACTATTCCTGTTTTAGTCCCAGTTTAAACCAGAAGCTCTTATCACTACCATTGTACTGACTGAAGGTTGGAAAAAGTCGTTTCTCTCCCCTCCTCAAACAGTTTATTTATACTATGGAAAAGCTCCTGTGGATGAGGTTTTACAAAAAATAGCTTCATTTTGCCAAATGTCTCATCAGAAAAATCCAACCATTTCATGCCTTACTGATGAAAGAAAAATGTTGCTGAGAAGACAAATCAATGCTAGAGGTAAATAACTCTATATAGAGAATGTTAGAAATGTCCAGAATTATGTGTCAAATAATATCCACTACCATAAAAGGAGGACATTAATAGATGACCACACAACAGATCAGTCAACGGGACTGCAATGCACTTACAAAAAATCACTCACTCATATATGAAGAAGACAGGAGAAGTGCTTTATGTGCTTATGTTCCCTGTATATTCCTTACTGTGATATATTTACACTTAAGCAACATAATATTTTCCATCCAAAAAGTGAGTAAGAAGCAGATACTCTGAAATACAACTCCTGTATTTTTCTGAGACATTTGGCCTTCAGTTTTATAGGACCCAGGCTCCCCTTAGCATTACTGCTGCTCTATGAAAGATCATTTCCTCTTCACTTTATATCATCAACATTGCAAACTATGTTATGAACTACTACTGTGCTGTAAAATTTTATATTGAGTGCAAAGCTCTACCAGGAAAACTACATGAGATCACACTTATTCTAGAGCTACTCACACAGAAAAGGTTTAACATACAAAGAAGTATTGCTAGTAACCCTGCCAGTACCACGGTCCCATCTGCCCACTGATTTTTACAAAAAAGTGGATTCTGAGAAAATAAGAGCATGAACCTTTTGGCAACAAGATCTCCTGGAAAGACACGCGTCAGTTACCTCACAAAATTATTTTTTACTCATCAGTGACAAGACCTTCTGTGCATCTTCATGCATTTTACTAACAAATTACTGTGACACTCTAACTACTCAACTCACCTGTTATTCTCACCTATTTACTGTCATCCATTTGTCCACAATGAAGAAAGAGCAATATGCAGTAGAACCAGAAGTACTGCATCTTGTCTAAATGCTTGTTTTACCACCTACAGAAGTAGGCAAAGACCTTTATTCTATTCTGTCCCCTCCCCAGATTCCCCAGCCAGCAGGTGCTGTCGAATCCACAGCAGCAATGTCAAGACTGCTTTAACGTACAGAAAGCAAATTATAGCCCTCCTGGAGTGCTATAGGGACTAAAACCAGCTGCAGCACAGGGATCCAGTTCTCTTCACCAGGAACACAGCAAAAGGCACAAATCAGGCTCATCATCCATGATCCTGGATTTTGGCATGAATGGACTCCGTTCCAAAAGACCTAATTCTGCTGATGAACATGGACTTGTTCCAGATCAGCATGGGCCACTGTTGTTTGGTTAAGTGCTGACCATCGTCAACTCAATTAAAAAACATTAATGTTATATTTTATTTTAATTAATTATTAATTACAACCATCTAGCTAATTTTTACTCATGTAGTTAAGAAGCAATGCACTCAAATAATAACACATTTGCTGTATTGCTTTGCCTGAGCTCTCAGAAATAATATTCTTGGGTTTAAAAGAAAAAAAAAAGTAATGAAAAAATAACATAGACCTTCAAGGAAGTCAGAAGTTTCAAAATCATTTTGCTATGTTAAATAAAAAAGGTATCTCCTTCTCAGAGTGGGACTGCTGCACGTTATTTGAGAAAAAACAAACTGACATATAACTTTTACAGAGCTATAAGCATTAGATGACCTATTAAATGATCTCTAAACCAGATTTTAATAACTTTTAAATGTGATTTAAAAGACCTCGTGCGCCCCACAAATAAAAAACCAGGTAAGCCAAAGTGACAACTGTAATTGTCCAATTAAAATAATAGTTTTTAAAAAATAATTTCAAGACAGGAAAGAGCTCTCAATCTTGCGAACTCTTTCAGAGGTTATAAAATGCATTTCTAACAACCAAAGATGCGACCGGCGCCATGCAACCCTCGGGCACATACGGATTCGCAAGTGCACGGCAGGAGGAGGCACTGCAATGATCACCGACCGGATCAGGAACAGCTCGGACCCCGGGAGCGCCTCCCACACACCTCTGCCTGCCAGCACGGCCGCCCCCAGCAAAGCCCCGACAGCCGCGCAGGGAGCGCCCCGGCAGCTGCACGGGGCAGCGAGAGGCAGGAGCGGGCAGCGAGAGGAGGCAGGAGCGGGCAGGGAGAGGCAGGAGCGGGCAGCGAGAGGAGGCAGGAACGGGCAGCGAGAGGAGGCAGGAGCGGGCAGAAGAGGCAGGCTCACCGGCGGGGCGGGAGCTGCGCTGCCCGGTACCCGCGGCGGGGCTCGGGCACTCACCGTCCGCAGGCCCCGACACCGCTGGGATCGCGGCCCGGCCCGCGGGCCCACGGCAGACGGGAAGTGCAGCGGGCGCGCTCCCCGTCCCAGCATGCCTGCAGGAAAACGCGCTTCCCGTCCCCCCGCCGCCACCGGCACCGCGCCTGAGCCACGCCGGCGGCAAAGGCAGCCCCGCCTTGCGAATCTGGTTAGTAAAAGATTAATTTCAGAGACATCTGAATAAAATAACATTAAGCGCCACTTGGAGTCAAAGCTCACTATTCAATTCTATTTAAATTGAATTATTACTATTTTACTAAAGGCAAACAAAATATTAATAAAAATTACCATTCTGATTATGACTATGCTAGTTAGCTGCAGCTTCCTCATAAATTATGCTTTAAAACATACTATGTATGTGGACATTTTAAAAGCTATTATTAAACATTATACCACTACCTCCCTAATTAAATTTTTAAAATACTTAAGCAATGGTTTTTTATACCTATAATCACCAAAATACCTTTCTCTCAGCTACTGTCATTATATAAGATTAAAAAAAAACCAACTTTTGTATTTGGCATCTAAACTATCCCTGGGATTTGGCGTGCTAAATATTCCAAAAGACTGAAAACGGGACCAACCAATGGGTAGGATTTGGATCAAAGCTCAGCGCCTGAATGACAACTAACCACTTGTTTAGGCCTGAGGACAGGTTCTGGCTCTGCTCTACCGTGGGTACAAGAGGCAAGGCAGACAAATGGAAAACTACTTCCAGAGAAGAGGACTCACCCCAGAGTTGGTCCACAGGAAGGGCCACAGGAAACAGCACCCTGAAATCTTCCCCAGGCCTGAGCCCACACTGATGTGCCATTAGAGATGCCATCAGCCAAACACCATTCCTCATGGTACCTCTTCTTCCACTATGACTTCTGGGGTTCAGTGAAATGAAATAATAAAATTGTACTTGCATTGGTACTCTAAATATGCAATTTGATACTTAAAGTATTGGGAAGGTCCTCTCTGGGAAGACAATCAGGAACCTAATAACCTGAACCTGCCAGTAGTCCTCATGCTCCAAAAACTGTCTTTAAAGAAAGAAGGTAGGCCAAGGAAAATCAAATCAATTTCTACTCCAGCCAGTAATGGTTATTGCATTGAATCCTCTGATTAAACATGATCATGTTCAGTTTTTATTATGCCTTGAGGGTGAATGTTGTAACTTAAGTGTGAAAATAGAGACTGTAACAAAGTCCTGCTCCCTCTTTACCAGGCAGCAAAGCACACAGGGGCAACACAGCCAGGACAAGGGCTGGACTCTGTGCAGCCAGCAGGGCTGCCAGGGACCATCCACCACAGGACCTGTCCGTGCATCTCATACTCAAAACATGTAAGATACACTCTTTCCCTAAGTTTACCGTGTGCTTTTAGACTGCAGTATGGGAACTGAGTATGAAGGATGTGAAATCTGCTTCTACCCCTCTGACAGTTTGTTTCAATGCCTTAAAGCCTGCATGGCTAAAGCAGCAGGTGCTGATGGAGCTGGTGAGGATAAGGGGTTATGGGGCATGGGCTATTGGGGCAGGGTGCCACCACCTTCCTCAGCAGCCCACAGTGACATTGGGTGCAGAAGGGAAGAGTGACAGCAGGAAAACAGCTGGGCTCCGGGGCTTCAGGATAGATATGGTGGTCTTGTACTTTAAAACCTGGCACTATTAACCTGCCAATTTAGAAACTGGAGGCAAAGGGACGGCTCATCAGACAGAACAGGCTCCAGGCCTTGCAACATGCTTGGCTTGAAGGTAGGCCCATGCCCACACGGGGGCCCTTCTTCGCCCAGGGGGCCCTAACTGGGTTTAGTGGTGTGCGACCATTTCCCAGCAACTTCCACAGGAGCAGAGCGACACACACTGCAAAAACAGCGCACTTGTTACAATGTGTGTAACACTTCAATATTGTTCCCCCCTTTCAGCCCAAACAGTTCAGACTTCTGAAATCTTTCTGTTTGAAGGAAAAAATGGTGACAGAATCACATGCATCTTGAATACAGTCCTGTTTAATAACAAAGCCTGTAGAGAGAGCTTTGTTCTGCCCAGCACAGTGGGATTAAATGACAAGAAGTTTTCTTGACTGTGCTTCCAAACCTCACTTTCAGTTGGAGCTCTGCCTTCCCACAAAGCTCATTGCTTTGTTTATTCTCTCCCAGCTAGCCTACAAACGTTTCTTTTATTGCCTCTCTGCTTTCCTTTTCTTGCTGCTTTTAACAGACTTTTAATATGGACACATCTAGATGCAAATCGAACCCCTGCCTTTTATTGGCAATTTGCCTACTTTCAGACAGCATTCTTTCCAGGGTTTGAAATCTCAGGAAACAGAGACCTTTAGCTGTCAAGAACAGCCTTATTGCTTCAGATCAAAGGTCCACCTAGCACAATATTTGTCTGATCATTCTCCATGATGCATCAGTTTACCATTCAACCCAACCAGAGGCATAATATGCCTTTTTGCCAAGACAAAAATTAGGGTTCATAGAGTTGAGGCTTCAGCTAGTTGTCAGAAGTGCTGAAGACATGCCATGGTAGAAACAGGCTCTGAAAATGATGCTGCAGGGCAAAGCTAAGACTGCCATCCCTCTCAGTAATACTCCTGCTTTGTAAAAATCAGATATCCAATGCAGCACTACTACAGCATTTAGCAGAAAGAACAGTGAATTGGGTACTGTATGTGAAAAACACACATACAGTAGCAACCCTGCTGACTGACATCATTAGAAGCATACCAGAACAAAAAAGTGAGAAACAACAGAGATATTCCTTATGACAGACCATACATCTAGACAGATTAACAAAACACTACAGAAACCAACAACCATTCACAAAAACTGTCCATAAGCTGATGGCTCAGCTATAAAGAACTATAGAAAAGCATATACTTTATGTTCTCATCTTTGCTATATTCATCTCAGGAAGCTTCCTAAACATACCACCTTTTTTTTTTTTAACTTATTAGTCCTCAAGTTATTAGGCTGACATGTAGGTGACTCTCTTCCAAGAAATTGTCTACTGTCTTGTTCCCTCTGTTAGACAGAAAGGAAAGCAGCTATCATGTCATTAGCTTGTGTCAAGTCAAGGACATGCTGCTCGGGATCTTCAGTCTCATAGCCATCTGCTTACCGAGTACCAAATAAAATACATTAAGTACACAGACTTTCTAACTGGCTCATGAGTTACTGTTTCATGCACACTCGCTTTACTTGGGGATATCTATCATGTTCATCATCTGCGACTGTAGGTGGGTAACCATATAATTACAGAACTAAGATACTTTGAAATAAATGACAAAATATAATTAATATTTTTAATGTAAACAAAGATTTTAATTGCAGTCGCCTAGTTTATTTTCCCTATAAGATGGACTTTTTAATTGGTTATAACCTTGACAGTTCAACCAATTTTCGTTCTAAGTAATGCCCTAGGCCATACAGTTTTAGCGTTCCTGGTTGTTGGTGGTTTTGGTCTGGTTTTGTTTTCAAGAACGATTTTTGGGAATAACAAGAAAAAAAAAAGACCTTAGACCTCCTTCGGTGAAGGAGCCAAGCGATGAAAAAACGCCGTGGACGCACGGTGGTGTCGGGAAGTTTTACATAACCAACTGCTGAAAATGCCTTAATGCGACGGGGGCCGTCCCCGCTCGCTCAAAGCCTGGCTGCCAAGTTTGCTGTTGTTTCCTTAAATACCAGCCAGGGCACTGCAAACCCGCAGAGCCTCTCCGAGCCCCGCCGCCGACGGAGGCTGCGCTCCTTCCCAAGGCCGCCTCCCCCCCAGCCTTGCGGGCAGCCTGGCTCTCCGAAGCGGCCGTTTGAGCGCCGGGAGCGCAGCGCTTCAGCCGCCACTCCGGCAATCGCGCAGGGAATCACGGAGGGAATCCTCGCTCCCTGCCCTGGGGCCGGGCGGGCGGAGGGGGTGTCGGTGAGGGGGAGCGGCGCTGCGCCTGCGCCAAGGGGACCCCGGCGGCCATTTTGCAGCGTCAGGCGGGCGGCGAGGCGCCCCGGCAGCTGCGCACAGGGGCCCGGGGGAGCCGGCGGGGAGGGCGGGCGGCGCAGGGCTATGAGTTAAAGTGCCGCCGCCGCCGCCCCGCCGAGTTCGGGCTTTTCCTGCCCGGCATTCCCCCCTCCTCCCGTCCCTCGTACCGACAGCCGCCCCTCCCGGGCCGCCCCCACCCCCGCCAGCCGTGCCTGTCCCAGGGCCGCCCGCGCCATGCCGTCCGTGCCGCTGCCGCCCAAGGAGAGCAACCTCTTCAAGCGGATCCTGGTGAGCCACCGGCCCCGCTCCTCTCTCCTCCTCCCGCCGCCGCTTCTCCCTCCTCTTCCCTCTGGCTCGCCGGCCTCGCTCGGTGCCCTCCGGGTCACTTCGCCCGCCGCCGGAGTTGGCCCCGGCTGAGCGCACACGGATGCGGCGGCCGCGCTCGCCGGGGGGAGCCGGGCTGCCGTCGCCTCCTCGCCCCGGTTCGTCCCCGCTTCCTTCCTTCCTTTGTCTGGGGCCTGCCGAGCAGGCCGGGCGAGCCGCCCCTGCTCGTGTTGGCGGCCGGGAAGGGCTGGTGTGGCCCCCGGCCGGGGGAGGGCGGGAAGGAGGGAGGGAGCCGGGCAGGCTCTCCGGGCCGCCGAGCGCCTTCCTCCCGCCCGCCGCGGGGACTGCGGGGCGAGTTGGGGCCGCGCCGCCGCTCCCCTCCCTCCCCGCGCAGCGCTGAAGGAGGAGACCTCGAAGCATGGTGCGAGTGTAGCAGCGTTTGCTGTTGCTTGGTTGATTCCTATCTGCGCTTCATTTCCAGCGAGAGCTTCGGCTTTGGTGTAGGGATTAGGTTAAAAGTAGTCCGCTCGCTCAGCAGTTTTGAGTGTAGTTGAAGACGTGTGGCGGAATGAAGTATCCTGCTCTGTGCGTCCTTTGGAGGACTTGTCTCAACTCCTTTGTGCTGGGCGAATTCCGCTCTTTGAGACATAACGGTGCAAGGGACGTTTAGTGTTTGCGAGATAACTTTGAAGAAGGAGCTCGCTTTAGCTGTGAGTTTCTAACTCAATCACTATAGTTTATCATGCTAACACTTTATGGGAAAAAAAAGCCCCACTCCTCCCTCCCGAGACAAGAAAGCGCCACACTCCCTTTTTTGCGAGCTTGTCAGTTTGATAGTAATGGAGTTCCAGCCTCAAAAAAATTGAGGTGTTTTGTTTCAGTTTACCACTCTGCAGGCAGAGGACGTCTGTGCAGCACTCTTAAGTAATCCTGCTGCCAGGCAGAAATTTCTTTAGTTCTCTCTGAATTGGTTAGGTAGTTTCGGTGCTTCAGAACCACAGTAGTGGTTCAGAGGTAGACATTTGGGCTTCAGGAAGCTGAGCTCAAACAGTGTCAGTAAGCTCCTGTACTCTGTACGGAGCTGGTTTTTTTTTTTTTTAGCAGGTTCTTCAGAGCTGTTTTCTTTTGGCTGCTTTGCGTAGTGTGCAGGTTTTAAAAACTTACTGGTTCTTAATGGTGATTTGTTGCTTACTGCACGCTTATGGTATGCATCTTAGTAAGTCATTCTAGCACTCCTCTTTCTCTCGGCTAAAAATAAGTGACTAATATTAGAACAGTTAAGTGATTATTCTTACTAGCAGCAGACAAGTTCACAGTAGCAGCCACTTATAAAGTTTTTTTGATTGGATTATAGAATGGCTTTTTTAGAGATAATATTTTAGACAGTGTTTTTTAAATATTAAACAGTGAATTAAAGTGTTTGAAATTAGTGCTTAGGCAAGGAGGAGAGATACATAAAACTTCAGTGAAGTTTATGCAGAAATTTACTTGTGTTCTGAAACTTTCAGGAGCCTTTAACTGGTGCTGTGTAGTGGCCAGTTGCAGTTCCTAAAGTGTTGATCACAAAGTTACTGGCTTGTCTCTTCATATACTATCTCTTCTTGAAACTTAATTTCTTAAATTTTTTTTCTGACTAGCTCCAACTCTTTCATGGTGCACTTCTTTCTGGAATACTAATGTTGGCGTACTACAAATGGAACCCTTTGTTTGCTTGACATGTCTCAGTATTTTTGTTTAGTAGTATAGCTTGTGGTGCTAAAGGCTCTTTAATCGAACCAGCTTTTGCTTACTTTAGCACTGCTAGAATATTTTAAATGCCCATAGCATTCCTGGTAATTTCCAAAATTGGGGGCAGAGATTAAGTGGGAGGCTGCATAATAAGACCCTTCCAGCATGTAGTGATTTAACCACTTGGAACAGATGCAAGGCAATTATACTCATATATTAAGACGTTAGTATTTTTATGAGCACTCTGCAGAGAATTAGCAGAAAGGGAAAACTCATTTTGAGATCATGAGAGATCCTTCACAGTGACTTGGTGTGTGGATGTAACATACCAGACAGGTTATGAATGTTCTGAACAAGATGCCCAGGTAACAGCAAAGCTGTCAGAGCTGCCCTGGCTGGTGTGGCCTCTTGGAGATCAATGTAAGCTGAGAAGTCTGCTCGAGAAGCTGAGTAAATAGTCTTTAAGCCATATCAATTTGTGTGCTTGCATGCTTGGCAAGGCTTGAACAAGCTGACTTAAAACTAGCAGTTAGGTGATCAGGGAAGTAATAGCAATTGTAGCATAGGTAGTAGTTGATCCTAGTTGATCAGGACTACTGTGAGGTAGTGCTAAAGCTCCTTTCTTGCTCTGTTTTGTCTTCCAGTTCTGTTTTGTTTCTTAGGCCACACTTTCACTGTTCTGCAGAGACTTTCTCAGTCTAGATGCTCTTTCCCTGGAAGACCTGTTGTTGCTTACAGGTGTGATGTTTTTGGGGAGTAAGGGGTTGAGCAGCTTCAAGCTCTTCCACTTCACAGCCTCACAGAAGGCATGGATGAAGCATTTGAATATGTTCCCGTCTCATGGAAGGGGAAAAGCATCATAAATAAGAATTAGTATAGGAGTGCTTACGTGTTTCTTGCCAATTAAAGTCAGTCTTCAGCTTAGGTGACTTTTTAAGTGAATGGGGCGGATGCTGTCTAAAATAAGCATACTCATGGTGGCTTAGAAAGCCTTCTTGTTAAGGTTGAAGTTTGGTATCATGTATTTGGTGTTTACATCTAGTAAGCTTAGCCTAATCTTCTATTTTGTGTATTTAAAATTGAGCTGTAAACTTGCCTTTAGAGTATGTTTCAGTTTAAGCAGCTTTGATATTTTTTCCCTTTACCCAAGAATCCATACTATAAACTGTCTCAGAAATGGTCAAATAGTCTTAAACATTGGCTTTATGGAATCAAGTCAGCTCTGTCTGTACAAGGCATGGCAGTAGTCTTTGTAAGTAGTCTAGAAGGCTTTAGAGGAAAGCCTTGGGGTTCTTGCCATGCTTTCATGGCTCGCTTGCCAAGTTGTTTTTGTTTTCAAGAAATGCTTACTGTCTTCTAATATGTATTGGTATGAGCCCAGGCTTATGCAGTGTAAGGTATGGTCTGATGTTGTTTCATGTTTGATACAACTGTGGATAGTGTTATGCCTGTAACTGACTAATCCTTTGGTTTCTTAGCAAATTCCTCATATTGCTGTTGCCTGAAATAAGGTTTGCTGCTTTAATTGCAGCTGACTTCAACTAATAAGACACAAAAAGTCTGGAAGTATATAGCCTTGCAGCAGTGGGTTGTTGCTGCTCAGTTCATTCAGGCATACATTTTCCATTTTTCAGGGTAAGGAAATGTTAGAAATTACTTACAGTGCCCTCTCTGAGAACTTGTTAAACTTCTCTGTAATGTCCTTTTTGTTCTCCAACTTCTTCAATAACCTTAAGAGATTTATTCTTTGATAAAATATAAATATACAGGTGTTTGTAGGATTTAATTAATTCTTATCTATAGAATTCTGAAAGCTTTTTAAAAATTTTGTTTAATAAAATAATAATAGTTTATAAGCATGCAACTAGTCAGTCTCCTGGGAATGATGTGGGGGAGTTACTGAACAATTAAACTCGATAATTGGGAAGTTATGTTATGCTAATTAGAATCTCCCAAATGGGATAGATACCATAGCTGAGGTAGCCATTATTAACCCACCACTGGAGCAGTGGATGTTTGAAGTCTCTGACATTAAAGATCCCTACCTTTTAAAGACAGGAGTTTGGAGCAGTTGCTTAAAATCTTCTGGTGTAACTCAAGACTGATTCTTGGTGTGGTTGTTTCTTGTGCTGCTGAGGACAGGCAGCCTAGAAGAGTGCAAGGGGTTCCCTCCATACAGACTTTCAGACGAGATGGTGAGGATGCCTGGCCACAGCAAAGTACTGAAACGACAGAGTTGCAGAGGACAGATGCTAGGCTGGTGGTAACAGTCAGTAAGGCTTTCCTAAGGGAAAGTCACACTTCACATTTGTCAGTGATTTGAGAGAATCTCATTTGGAGAAGACTTAAGCCCAAATAGATATTCTTGGTTTAGTTTTTCAAAAGGAGTTTGTGAAGGTCGTCATGCAAGGCTCAGAAAGGAGGCTTCTGTGGAATGCTGTGGATTGTTTCTTAATTCTGGACTTTTATTTATACTTTGCTTTTAAAAAATGTTAATTTTTTAGAGTTAAGTCCTCCATGTTTTATGCTGGAACTTTTTCTTATTTGGCTGTTTATATGGAACAGAACAAGCACTGAATAGCAAGAAGAGTTCAGTTCTGAACTACTTGTGGCACGAAAAGTGAAGGCCACCTGAAAGCTTCCATGTTTTTGGAAGTTGAGTCATAACAAGTAAAATTGGTTGTAGATGAATGTAAGACTTGGAAATCCTAATTTATTACAGACCTTGTATGGGCTGTGAGATGGATTGCCCCAAGATTTGAGATTTTTAGAGGTATTTGAAGTTTTGCTAAAACAGTTTCCCTCATACACTGGAAACTGGTGAATCCTGGGAAAAGAAATAGGCTGTTATGGTACTGCCCAAGAACACTGCAAGTCTATGTTTGCAGTGCAGTGTGCTTTGCTCTTTCCCCTGGTTCCTCCTCCAAGCCTCCTCCTCAGGAGGAGAATTACCTTCTACAGGGAGAAAACCTCTCACAGTTACTTAAGTTAAGGTCTAAGTAGGTACTTTTCTATCTTCAAGCTCTCATGATTCATTTTGATTGTGGTAGAAATGGTGGCTGCAATGTAGCGGGCTCCAAACAAGAAGTTGTTAACAAAAAGATAGTTTTACTGTGGAACCCTTTGCTGCATGATGTGTTAGCCATATAAAAAGGGTTGGACACTTTGAAGGCATTGTGTGGTGGGGACCCTCTTTACTTTTTTTGTGAGTGGAGATAAATCCTTTTGCTTGGAGTGTTGGTGAGGCACAAATAACTGGAGGCTGAGAACATTCTGATGAGAACTGCAATAGAGCTTGTCTTACTCAAAAGCCTCACTCTCTCTGCATCCAGCCCTTGTATCTTACCTCTAGTGGCCTGTCCCAGGCGTGTCTGATCTCAGCTCTGATCTGCTGTGATTCATGCGATTTTTGGCTGAATCACCGTGTTGTTAAGGATGGAATTGTCAATATTAGATTGATGTTGAAGGCTTGCATTGGTAATTGTCTTGAACTTGCTTGAAGATGCCAAAATAAAATTATAACTTTTAAAGCCTGATGTTTATTTTACTGTGTTTTGTATCAGATCCCACAAACAGTGCTGGTGTTCATGGTTTCATTTACTTAACTGCTCTCAGATGCAGTTCCACTAGGTTGTAGAGCCACCTGCTTAGTCTTGAGTTCTTGCTAAGGAAATTGCAATTCATCCCCGGAGATGGGGCAGATTGGGCTTTTCAGTACTTCTGCACAAAGTGCAGATTGAGAATTAATGGAAAATGTCTGTCTGGGCTGTGACTTGTCTCATTTCTAGTGTTGCTGTTACGGTTTTTGCTTTGTAGGGCCACACATGTTCGTAAACAGGTGAGAACTGTATTAAGTCAAGCAATGAAAAGTTACAAATTCAAAGTACTTGCCAGCAAGAGCTCTTTCTACTATGTTTTCTTATTTCTGCACTTTTGAAGCAAAGGATATTCTAGAAATTTAGATTGTATTGAGTGTGTGTGCACAGCATGAAATTAGACTAGGCCTTAAGTCAAGCTTATTGATAATGCCTTCCCCTTTTAAAAGAGGTGTAGTTTAGAGGGCTGTTAAAGAGGTCTGTGGAAAATAAATGGTGAAAAAACATTCTCTTATTGTACATGTTCTTTCCCATAATAAATAGAATATCAATTTTATTCTGCCAATAATAAAGAATACAAACAGCAAGTGATTGCAGCTGTTACTACCAGCTGCATTATGTACCAAGTTGTGCATCTTCTGATGATTTTAACTTGAATATTTATGAAAATCTGGTTGAGGAGCAAAAATGTTGTTGTTGTATACAGAGTATCGTGATAGTGAAAGCTTAGATATCACTATGACATTAATACATTGACCAAAATGTTACCACCATGTAGTGCTGGCTGCTTTTTCTGTTTTACACCGTTGTCTGTGTTCTGACTCAGCACTGTTCTGCATTGCTAAGTCCCCAGGTCTGAGGAAGAACGATGTTGCCTGTCCATTTTGACAGTTGAAGCAAGCAAGGATGTATCTAGGTTGTCTTCCTATTTTTATTTCAGGTGATGAGGTTAACTGCTCTTACCAGCAGAGTAATAGCAGACATGGGGTGGCCATGCATATATAAAATCCTGGTAGGGTATGGAGAATGGGTAGAAAAACATGTTGGTACTCTGGAATGGTTGTCCTGGGACTAGAAGTTTCGGATGCTTGAGACAGGACTTCCTTGGCCTCCATGACCCAAAGCCCCTTCCAGCTGATACTTTTTTTCATTCTCTAAAACATCAGTGAGCTGAAGTCAGTGTGGAGAGAGGGATGCTGTTTGGAAAACCTCCTGGAGAGGTTTCTAGTCTTGGCTCTGAACTTCAGTGGTATCATGATACTTTCTTTTTGTGTATCAGCATTGGAAATATCCATATAGTTTGTAATATGAGGAGCATTTCTAACACAGATGCTGAATGCCTTCAAACAAGATGGACAGACCTTGCTATCAAACTGGTGAATAATTTAATAATTATTTATTAGCTTAGAAGCAGTAACTACTGAGTGTTGCCTAAATCTAAGGTACTTAGACAACTAATTTTGTTAGCTGCTTTAGGAAGTAGATTGCCTATAAACAATTGCCTGATGGCATTGTTTTATAGATGTGCAGTAAAACAAGGCCTTTTAAAAGGTCCGGGTGTTAAATGCCAATTAAGAATACTGACAGTACGCTGATATTCCTGTATTGGTTGTGCCTAGTTTTGGTCAGAAATGTGTATCAGTAATTTGATCAGCCCCAAAGTACTTATTAGATAGCTCTTAGGAAAAGATGCTGATCAGAATCTGTGTCATTGATAACTCTGTGGGTTTTTTACTACTGAACTTGATCACCGTTGTGACTGGGAGAGATTTCCAGCATAACAGACTTCCAACATGCTTTCCATAAGGCTTGATGGAAGCCTTGCCCTTTTTCCCTAGGCTCTGAAGTTCCACATTTAGTCCTTGGTTTCCTGCTTTAAGCAGCACTTTCATCAGTGTTACAGAGCATTGAGAGGAGTAATTTTTTTTTTAATGAATCCTAGGTGTTGCTGAAGTCTTCCCTGAGTTCTACACTAAAACCTTGACAACAGGAGCCAAGACACTACTTGGCAAGAAGAATGTTGAAACTGTTGAGTGCTAAGAAGTCTGCAGGCAGGATTATATGGAAGTACAGTAACAGGGAAGACTAAAACAAATGATGTCTTAAAGAAGTCTTATTGAGGAGTAGCCGAGGGAGCTGTGGATGTTTAGCCTGGAGAAAAGGAGGCTCGAGAGAGACCTTATCACTTGCTATAACTGCCTGAAAGAAGGTGTTAGTGACATGGGAGTCAGTATTTTCTCCCAGGTAACAAATGGCAGGACAAGAAGAAATGGCCTCAAGTTTCATCAGGGGAGGTTTAGTTTGGATATGAACAAAAATTTCCACACAGAAAGGGTGGTTAAGCACTGAAACATGCTGCCCAGGGAAGTGGTTGAGTCACCAACCCTGGGAGTATTTACAAACGCGTGTAAATATGGTCCTCTGAACGTAGTTCAGTGAGAACATGACAGCTGGACTTGGCAATTATAGAGGTCTTTTCCAGCCTAATGTTTCTCTCATTTGTTCTTCTAATAAAACTTGAAGCTGTATTTACCCAGCTATGTTAAAATTGTTTAATTTGGTTTGAAGTGCTTATTTTTCTTTTTGGTGGTTCTGATGCTCCATCATGTTTGTGGCAAGGCGGCCTGTTGATGTGCAGACCTGTCTCAACAGAATGTGGGCTGTACAAGTAGGATCAGAGAATAATGTTCAAATGCTGGTTATGGTTTGGATTTTGTGTTCAATAAGTTCTTATCAAGAGACAGCAGAATCAATTTTTAAATTGCAGTGTTGTTGTTAAAGAAATTGCACACAGAATTACAGAGCAGCATGGATTGGAAGGGACCTTTAAAGGCCACGTAGTCCAACCCCCTGCCATTAGGAGTGACATCTTCAACTAGATCTGATGGCTCAGAACTCCTTGAATGTTTCCAGGAAGGGGTCATCTGTCACCTCTGTGGGCGGCCTATTCTACTGTTTCACTACAATAATCATAAAAAATGTCTTCCTTATGTCTAGTCTGAATTGATCTTTTAGCCTAGAAAAAACATCCCTTAGCCTATCACAGTAAGCCCTGCTAAACTATTGTCCCCAGCTTTCTTACAGGCCCCCTTTACAGAAGCTCACCATCAGGTGGGTCAGTGTACAATTTGGATTGAACTTCAGTGCAGCTTTGTTACAGCCACAGACCATCTTAAACAACTTTAAATTATTGAAACATGTAAGCTGATCAGGGAAGCCTGTTTGCTGTGTTTAACGCTATTTGGTTTGATGCAATAGCTGTCCTCAGTCTTTGAATGTGATACTACTCTTTATCTAGTCTTCACCTAAAAATGCTTTGTGAAATAATGCATCACTTGAATACCTTCAGAGGCACTGGGGCCAGGGAGTGAGGAAGGGAATTGGTTGCTGCAGCTGCAGTTTCTCTTCGAGTCACCAGTTGAGATTATTTTTTTGTAAAGACTGCTTCTTGGAAGTGAGTGTTAATGTCTGAGATAATGGGATGTTCTTCAGCCATAAAATTGCCTGTGTATTAAATTATGTGTGTGAAAAATATAACTGTTCTCTCAATGCAGGGCCTTTTTCAAAGCAGCAGATGCTATGTCTAGGGAGATGTAGTTTGTAAAATCACGCCTGCACTAACCTGATGTTGTAAATAGTTAAACATGAGTAAGATATAAATGACACATGTGATTGAGCAGTGATATGTGAAATCCTTCTGTTTTACAAGTAATGCTAGTGATTCAAATCCTTGATTCTGTTTATATTTAGTAGTGGAAGGGATTTTAGGTCTTTAAAAAAATGACATAGTACAAAAAAAATTAGAATTTATGAATGGCATTTTGCTAAGTAGATGCAGCAAAGAATTGTAATACTGGAATCAAGTATTTTCTTGTTTTTCATTGTTGTAGCCTTGTTAGTAGGATTGTTTACCTTTAAAACTACAGATACTTCTCAGATGCAGTGCCAATTTGACATCTGTGTAGAGGCACATGATACTTACCTGAAAGTACTCAAAATGGCATCTAGATTGGTATGGCAGTCTACAAGCTGATTACATGGTTGAGTTAGTGTTGAAAAAGGGAATAAATGAGATTTTTGCCAGATGAGGTAGGATCCTTCTAGGAACATCTTGTAGCAGAAGTTCTGAATAACATTTTGGTCTTGCCACAATTTCCCTTTGAGGTTTCAAGTGTGTAAACATTCACCATCTGATTTTAGCTTTAGCAGGAAGTGATTGCCATAAAGGGGTGATAGGGAGCATCACATTAAGCACTACAGATAAGACAGTTAAAAAAAAAAAACTCAGCAAATTCACTTGAGGTTTTAGTGAACCAAAGACTTAATGCAGTGGGACAGATTCTAGTAAATGCATTTCAGCTACATTTGTCCTGATAAGTAAAAAAACCTTGAGAACACATATGGAGACATCAGGCTTCCCAACTATGTAATGTCCATCTGTCCTACCTGAAAGGAGGCTGTAGTAACATGGGGGTTGGTCTTTTCTCCTAGAAGCTTCAGGATAGGAGGAAATGGCCTCAAGTTGCACCAGGGGAGGTTTAAATTTGATATGAGGAAAAATTTCTCCACATGAAAGGGTTGTCCAGCATTGGAGGAGGCTGCCAAGGGAAGGGGTTAGATCACCAACCCTAGATACTTACATGTGTAGATGTGGCACTTGGGGACATGGTTTAGTGGTGGACTTGGCAGTACTGGATTCAAGTTTGGACTTGGGCCTCTGAGGCTTTCTCTTAACCTAAATTAAGGATGCTGGTTGTCTTGTCAGCAAGCCAAAAACCTGAATATTGAACTTACATTTTCTCTCAGTGTGGAGTGTGTTAATTTCTCTCTCCCATTCATCTGTTGGGCATTAGAAAATCTTGTCTGTCCTCCAAAAATCACATTTGTCTCTAATTATCTTCAATTCAGTTCTTATTCTAGGCCTGAGACCGAACTCTATAGGATAAAAATGTCAGAAAAAGGATAATGGATCTGATTTTCTCCAGTAGTTAATCTATTTTGAGTGCACACTTGTCTCAAATAGCTTCTGGTTAAGCACTGCTTTATATTTGGGGTTTCACTCAACATTGCAAGGGTTGTAGAACCGTGAATGAATGTTCACTATTGCTAATTCTTAGGCATACTTGAATAAGTTTGGAAAGTATACATAGCACATTGTTGGCATTTTCCTAGGATTCCCTAAAAATGATACAAAGCATCCTAAGTTAACGAAGAAAGTAGATGAACAGGAGAGTGTCACCTTGCCCTAGAGGGGACTCCAAGTTTTGTCACAACCTAGGTTATTTCTGGTAAAAGATGTTGAAACTAGTTCTCAGTTAAAAAAAAAAGCCAAACAAACACTCAGAACTTTTCTGTTGCTGTTGTTTAAATGTGAATTCGCATAGTATAGCTGTTTGCTTCTCTAGCCATCCTGCCAGAAGTCAGTCAGGCAGATCAACCTGATCTAATATCAAGGTTGGCTCTCTTTTGTTTTGAGAGTTGATTTTGGTGACTTCCAAGGGTTCCTGCTGGCCTAAATTGTTGTATTATTTAATCTGCACTTAGTCATGATTAGCTGCAAGTGTTTCGAGTTGCAGGCAGCAAGAACCTAAAAACTGTCTGCAGTTAAGTCCTTCCTCACAGACTGGGGTAGGACCCTTGTTTTGCTACCTTAGCCAATTACCCCAAAGTGAGCATGCATATGTTTCTGTATTGCTTTTACCCTGTGAAGTAATGGGATAATCTGTTCTGATTGCAAAGGAGTTACTATCTCCATATTAATTTAACACAGATTTTGCCTTTATCCTGGAAGATTGATGGAGTGGGAATGATCTATGAGAGACTGCTAAAGCACTCAAGCACATAACTGAAATGACATATCTTCTCCTGAGAATAGCTATCTAAATTACAGCAGGACAATACTCCTTATTAGCTGAAAATGATGCGAAGTTAAGCCTGGTTTGGTAGTTTTCGTACAGTTAAAAAGCATAAGTGACCTGGAATCACTTTCGTGCTTACTGACACAAGCATGCCTTTAACTGGTTTAAATGGATTTGTCTTAGTGATCCACTGTAGTGATCAGTAGTTGATTGAAGTTGCTAAAACCTTGGTGATTTAGGTAGTATCTTCCTAAAGAGGAAAAGGGACCCACATTTTGTTTCTTCCGTATGATCCCACAGTTGAACCATGCAGTTTGCCAGTTTACTTAGTAATTAGGTAAACTGTATTCTAAGTATATCTATAAGTAGCCCTTAGCTGTACTATTACAGGTAGAAATTAAATGTTTCATTTTTTTAATACATAGGTAAATTCTCCCACTCTTATACCTCTGTATCAATTTTTGAGGTTATAATAAGGGTTTCCTACTTCATGGTTTCTCTCTTTTTTTCTAAAAGTCTGTATTGGCAACTAGGAAAGTTTTCTGTCTTGAGATGTCTTGTTCTGGGAAGTCACTAGGCCCGGGAAATGGCATTTTGAAAGGAGTGTCTAGACTCTGAGATTAATTCTCCTCAAAAGTTCTGTTGAGTCAAGATTCCTAACTCTGATTTCTATTTTAAGAATTTCTGAATTGAAGTAGATTTGCTACTTCCCTTTCCTGTTTCTGTTGAGAAGGAATTAGTTTTTTAATAAAAAGTAGACCATGAGGTAGAGTATGCATTTGTTGCATGTTCTGAATGCTAAGAAGAAGCAATTTAATATGAATAGGTATATTTGCCTGGAGTTTGTTGGTGATCTGATCACCATACCTTGCTGGACAAGTGACTACATTTGTAATAGCATGTTAAGGTACTGTGGTTTTAAATGCATTTCAATGATTATATTTCACATCTTTTACAGAAATGTTACGAACAAAAACAGTACAAAAATGGACTCAAGTTCTGCAAGATGATCCTTTCTAACCCAAAATTTGCTGAACATGGAGGTAAGTGCAGACTCAAGATTATTTTTTTGTCTCCTGTCATGAGCTTAAATGTTTTATTAGTCTATATCCTTCTGTTGAGAAAGAAAAGAGCCTGTTGTGGAATGTGATTCTGTTATGACTGAATAATTACTCTGGATTTTCAGTCTTTGTGCATTCAGATCAGGTTTCCACTCTGCCTCAGTCAAACACTCCTGTGCACTGGGATGTTGAAGATGAAAATATATGGTGGAAGCAGCACTTCACTGAAGCTTCCAACTTCCCTTTCTAGGTTTCTGGGTCAGAATGCTAGTGTGGGTTTTCCTTATATTCCTATTTAAAGCAAGCCCAGCCTTTTTTTGAATATTATATGAATGTGTTCTGCCAATAAATTAGAAATCTGGAGGGTTTTTTGTCAAGTTCATAGGCTTAAATTTTCTGTACTGCATACCAAGTTGCTGCTTAAAGGGAGCAGAGTTAAGTGTAATACTGTTGCTGTTAATACTTGAAGCTGAAGACAGAATCTAGTGATCCTGCTCTGATAAGTATTGTAGGAAACAGGGCAGCAGAATATTGCTTCTATTTACATCTGTTAAATTCTATTTACATCCTCAATAGGATACTCTAGTCTTACTGTATTACAGGTTTCTGTTACATTATTCAGACACTTTCCTTCTGATACAGTGGATTTTTGGGGTTTTTTTTTCTGTTGAAGCAACCTAACACTGAGTGTGCATGTACTGTGTCAGTAAAATTATTTTCCTACTTGATGTTGTCAAATCTTGTCAAAATGTTTGACTAATCCTTCTTGTGCTTCCATCCATGTCTGCTGTTTCTTTGTTGTCTTCATTACTTCCCTGGAGGTAAAAGTAGTTTTTTTGTTGCTTCAAATCTAGAGTGGTTTGTTCAGCTCTGGCCTAATGCATTTGTCTCTGCTAGCACTTCTGTTTTTGTAACATCTCAGTATACAGATCTGTTTTTTCTGCTCTTGCTGCCTCTTAAACTTCTTCAGGACACCTAGCTGCCTTGGCAAGCCACATACTACATGGCTTTGAGCCACTCATGGCTTTGAAGCTTGGGAGTAAAGCCTGGAATGGACAGCTGAGGCAGAACTAAGCCAGTGAAATGATCTGGTGGAAAGCTGCACTTGTTACCCTAAGCCTCAGAGAAAAGGAGGTTCAAAAGTTTAGTGAGAAGGTGGCAAAACAGAGGGATTGATGTGGCTGGGCAGTTACCTCCCTGGTGTGGGAAGGCAGGATTAGCTTGCTCCCTTTCCCAACAGTGCAGATATTCTTCTTAAAATGTCTTAATGTTATTTGAAAGGTATCATTCTGGCTTTCTATGTTCTTATAGTGTAGATGTAGGACAACTAAAAGACAACAACAAAAAAAAAGCCCTTGACTAATTTTGGGTCATCATTCACTTATAAGTGTACTGTACAGAAAAAGTGTTAAATGGGTCTATCAATAAACCTTCAAACTGCTGTTACAGCTGACCTTGAGATCATGGTCTGTTGCTATTAATACTGGGGAAGAGGTTGTAGTTGGAGGAAAAACAGAGCATTATGATGAAAAAGGTGACTGATCTTCTAGCAGGAACCAAAACAAGTGGTCTTTTATTTAACAAAAACACTGAAATATGAATCTGGAACAGCTTTCAGACGTAGTGCAGACGTTACATGCATCTTGCTTGTCTACTGTGTGCCTTGAAGAATGGGGGAAGAGGGAGAGCAGTAGTCATACCAACATACTGTTTGAAATCCTGTGCCTCTCGGAACGTTGATTAAAATGTTATTGCATTGAGGTCTCATACACTCCTAATATGGTAGCAGTAAATATGCTTCTCTTAACTAATGCTTTGTAAGAAGTCCGTAGCAGGGGAACAGACTGTGACAGAGATTTGTTTCTTTTGGTGGATACAGCCTTTTTTCCCCTTGGTCTTTGCATCGAGAACTTTAATACACATTGAGGAGCTTTCTAAATTTGCTTTAGCTTATTGTTAGCTCCCTCAAAGCCAGCTAAGTGTATTTTTTAATTAATAAGAGTTTGTTTTGTCTGTTTTCATCACATCTGCATGATGCTCTACAAGTGATCTTTTTAAGACAAGTTTCAAGAAAGGAAATGATCCATGTAGTAGTCTTCAGCTGTGCTAGGCTGCTGTTGTGATCTAAATTTATTTTTAATGGGGGACTTTACTGTGTAACAACTTCAGAAGATATCTGCACTGTGAAGCTGGCATATGGGGAGTCAGAAACATAAATATGTGATACTTCTTACAGAGACACTTGCGATGAAAGGACTGACCTTGAACTGCTTAGGGAAGAAGGAAGAAGCGTACGAATTTGTTCGTGAAGGACTTCGTAATGATGTGAAGAGCCACGTCTGTATCCTTTGTAGTACAAAACCTGATCATTTTGCTATGGCACACTATTGCTGGATATCTAAGATGCTGAGATTGTGACAAAGACTTCTGATGAACAAAATGCTAAGTTTCTCTTTTGTCAGTGAATCAAGTGGAGTTCTGTGTTTTTTCCTTGCTGTAAAAGTTGGAGTCTAATTGAGGTTACCTATAGGCAAGTGAGAAAAAGTAGAAATCATACACGAATTCCATTGTTAGAATGAAACACTTCTGTGAGTAAGAATTCCTACTGTAGTTGTGGCAGCATGTTTTAAACAATAAATCTGTGACTAACTCTTACAGTCTGGTGGAATTTGGATAATTTAATTTGTATAACAGTGCTCAGAGGGTTCTGAATGTGATTTAAGCAGTAATACGTCATTTAAAAAAGAAATTGGAAACCTTTAATATTTTACAATGTGTTAGTAAAGTCTGGCTGCAGTAATCCATCTTCATTTGTAAGGTACTGATCTTCAAGGAAGATGTCAAGTTGTTTGGGCTGTAACACAAGTGCACTGCAAGTTTCACTACTTTGTGAAAATTGTAAATGTATCTTCCTTAACCTGCATTAGGTTGGCATGTCTATGGTCTTCTGCAGCGTTCGGATAAGAAATATGATGAAGCCATCAAGTGTTACCGGAATGCACTCAAACTAGATAAAGATAACCTACAGATCTTGAGAGATCTCTCTCTGTTGCAGATTCAGATGAGGGATTTAGAAGGATATAGAGTAAGTATTCTCTTTGAATTCCCACTCATTGCTGCTTGCCTTCTCTTGTTCTATTCCTCTGTGAAGCCTTTTATTGGTAGTATTTCCATTGTTACTCTTTATCTGTTTCAAAAATATTTTAAGCGATTGTTTAGGAAAGCAGGAAAGCTCTATATGAGGTTGAGAGTAGAACTAGAAATATTTGTTCTGTGCAATTGGATTCACTAGTCACTTTGTAAAAATAGTTCTTAACTCATTTTTTACTAAAATAGTAAGAAAAAGGTACAGTACTTAAATTAGCGAGTACTTACCAAGCAATTGTGAACCCTACAAACTGTTTTTTGGGTGCAAATGCTGAAGGTGTTTTTGGTAAGTAATACATTTCTTGTTAGTATGTGGGTAACTTGCCCCATGATGACTGATTCTGGAATCCCAGTGATGATTATTATCATTATAAATAAAACCTTAAAATTTGTTGAAAATTAGTGAGTTGTTTCAAAATGGCTGAACTATTTGTTTCATATGAAGTAGAGGACTGGACTGTGGACTTGGCATTAGTTGGTCTTACTAAGGATGTTAATTCCCTTGAATTTGCTCATGCAAAGGGAAAATAGAATTGCTGACCCAAGGATATGATTTGACTCGAGAAGTTCTGAGAAGTGTTGCAGTAGTTTGTGAGGACTTTGTGCCTATGAGAGTGAATGCTACTCTGTCTGTAGCAGTGAGCTCCTGCTTTCTGCTGGAAAGGGCTTTCTGAGATTTCAAAGCTCTATCTTTGGAAATAATGTAGGCCCTTAGGAGGTGCTCTTGAAAATGGCGCCTTCTGTGTCTCCTCAAATAGATTTTATGCTTTGTTCCATGGCTTGTATATTTAGAATGTAACCTCCAAACAGAAATGTGCTGCTTTTCACCATGCTGTTAGAATTTCCAATGTTCCCTAGGACTTGTAAAAGTTCTTTTAGAATACTAGCTGTCTTGGTATTAAATCGTGATACATGTGTAGTAACTCTGGTTGAAAATTCTTCTTTTAAAATTGCTTTTCTTTTACTGAAGGAGACGAGATACCAGCTGCTTCAACTGCGCCCCACACAACGCGCTTCCTGGATTGGATATGCCATTGCATACCACTTACTAAAAGATTATGATATGGCCTTAAAATTACTTGAAGAGTTTAGGAAAACCCAGCAGGTAAGATTTCCTGGTCTGGAAAGAGAACACTTTTTATAGAAGGGAGAGAATCTGAGGAATTAATTCTTTAGAAATAGAAAACAATTATGAATTAGGAATAAATTTGTTATTTGTGGAGCTTTCTGCTTTGAGAAATAAACTGTAAGAGTTTAATTTATAAGAGTAGTCTCATGTGAAGTAACTTAATGTTTGTGAGACTCGTAGCTAAAGAAAACCTGTGATGATCCTGCCCCTTTACAGTAGGTGAAGCTACAGAAAATACTTTAATATTTTGGATGTGCTTATTTGCCCTTTCTCCTGCCATAGTCTGGATGCCATTACCTCTCTACAAAGAATGAAATATTGTCAATGGTTTGTATGCATCTGTATCTAGTACACTTAAAATCACTGCTTTGTTTCAAAGTTACATGAATGTGTAGCTGAAGAGTCTTTGATCAGATGTGGTGTTGGTGAGATCTGAGTAAATCAAATGGTACAATCCTAAAATCACTGAGTTTAACCTTTTTTTGAGAGAGGCTATTCCCTTGTTCTGTTAGTGGTAATGCAGAGCTATAAAGTCTACATTAGCAGAACAGAGTGGATGTGTTGATTATTCTGCAGTGTGGAAAGAAAAACATGTTTATAGATCCGTTCAGCTGGGGAGGCATCTGGGAAGTACTGTGTAAAAATACTAAGATATTACCTGACCTCTAAACTGTGTTTTTAGAACAAAAATCTCATATCCTTTTTGAGTTGTTATATATGGGATTAAGTGTAAGAAAGGAAATAAATGGCTAGGGGAGACCAGTGTTTGTCTTGATCACATATCATGGTCAAAAAAAGGAGTAAGCTGGGTGTATATAGCTTGATATTTCAAAAGAGCTGTAACTTCAGCATTGAGTAAAAACTGAAAAGTAAGTTTTGATCAAAATTGGGTCATCTTCTCTGAGTGTTTGACGACCAAAAAGTCGTCATTCTCAAATGAGTCAGCAGCACCCAGTCTGAGTTTGGTGTCAAAATGACCGAGTTAGAAAGAAAGAATATATAGTAGATGGAAAACCAGAAAATGTCGTATAAGAAACTGAGGCTGTTCAAGGACTAAGAGAGCTTAGTAGTGGTATTGGCCCCTTGGAAGTGATGCTGTTAGTGTTGTTGTCTTTTCTAAAAGGTTGTGTGTAAATAGGGTTGCTTGAGGGCTGTCATGATACGCTGTGCAGTCTAGTGACTAAGACAGATTTAAATACTGTAGATGAACGCATTGTATCGGTTGAGTCTGCTGTGCAAGTTACCACCATCTCAAATCTCACCCGAAAACAAAGATGATCCTAAGATGAGCGCAAGCACTGATGCCATTCTCATAAAGCTGGAGCTATTTGGGAAATTCACATAAATAGGAAGATGGCTTGTACTTGTACAATGAGCTGGTTTAGTTGTTGATTAGCGTTGTGTCAGAGGCAAGTGTTGGAAAAGCTGCTTAGGCGTTGAAGGACAGAAATATGCTGCAAATGTTGGACAACATAGTTGTATAGGAAAGTAGTCCCATCGAGCCTCTCCTCTTTTTTTTTGAGATTGTTAGAGACAGTTAAGTAGGTATATTGTCTTTTCTCCTCCAAAACACTGAAAATATGTATGAACACATTAGTTGCATTTCTTTTGAAAATAATGTTGTGCTTTGTTGTGCCAGCTCCCTGAAGAGTGCAGGCCCAGGTGGAACCCCAAACACTGGAAGAGAGAATCAGTGTGTTGGGTCCAGAACAGTCAGGAGAGCCCAGGGGAACTCACAGCTCGGTTTTGCCATGCGTTGGTCCTTCCACAATATTCCCCAAATGTACTGCTTTTGCAGTGTCTGGATTTTTCAGTCCTGCAGCTAAAATAATTAAGTTCAGGACATTGCATGGATCTTTGAGGAGATACACATCTTGCTTACTTTCCTTCCCAAAACTCCCCTCTTGGCCTGTAGTTCATATGCACTCAACTTGATAGATGAACTTCTGTGATGGACTTTACAGACTATTGCATGTGACTGCAATAGAAAAGTGGTAATTTAAAAGGAGGATTAAAAGACTGAAGGGTATCCAAATGACTTGTGAGCAGCACTCTTCAACAAACAGATGTTTTTGAGGGGTTTTATGGCAATTTGTATTAGGCCTGATACTGTCTACCATTCATGTTAATGAATAGACAAAGAAATGTAACACATTGCATAAAACGCTGCTGTCATAATTGAGAAATAATGGTAATGCAGGATGATGATATTTATTTATGTGAATTACTCAGGCAGCTCTGTCCTTTCAGATATGAATGCAAACAGCCAAGACCAAGCAGCAAAACTAAGAAAAAAATCAAGGAACTGTCATTTTAGTGATCGTAGATGAATATCTGAAGATGCACTATTATAAAATAACGCAGCTAATCTAGCTACAAGTTGTTGCCAAAACCAGCAATCTGAGTTTTTCCTGTGTGCTCAGACCACTTCCTTGTGCAGCACTGGCTGACTTGTGGAGGGTTGGTTCAGAAAGCCTAAGTGCCAGAAAGATAATCACTCTTGGGAAGTGATTGATTGGCTGAACTGAATAACTGTGAGGTGTGAGGGGAGAGAGGAAGGGGAATAATAGAGGGAAATGAGCTGCCTTTGTTGATCCAGGCTGCAGTTAGCTGTAAAACTTTTTAAAACAGTTTGCTGTAAAACTGTCCCTCAGGGCAAGCGTATGGGTGAAAAGTAAAGTACACTCTTAGATCAGACAAGCAGGGATTTTTATCCATAAAGTACTCATTATTGAGAGATCAAGATTTACTGATGAGCCTGTTGTCAAAAAAAGTTAGAAAATGAAAAGAAGAATATGGCAAGATAAGATGATTACAGAGAAAGCTGTCTGAAGGGCAGAGAGTTTCTTTGTTTACTGTAAATGGAAAAAAGCCTAGGTGACTTTAAAACTGTATGCTGGGTTTGGGAAGAGTAATAGCTAAGAAGCTTGCTTACTGGGGAAAATAAAGGAAGGAATAGTGTCAGGAAGCTGATCAACAAAGTGATAAATTGCTTTTTATCCTTGACAGTTTTATTCTAGTGGCTAAGTTATTACTGGAAATGGTGAATTTTCTCTTAATGTGTTAAGATCAATGTTGCCTGTCATCTGAAAGCTGTAAATTGGCCAGATGCACAATATTTCAGTCAAAAACAGGTTATGAGGTTAAAGGTAGACATCACTGCAGGAAATGTAACAGCTTGTGCTGTCCTAGCTTAAGTCAAAATTTGTAAGAGTCAGTTCAGAAGTAAAATTTTGGGAACCAAGGTGTAAAGCAACTATGCAATTCATTTTACTGTTGTATGTCCCATTTTTCCTTTCTTCTTTTCCAGAACAATTTTTTTATTCTTAATTTTTTATTTTATTCCTAATTTTTGCATCAGGCCCACAAATACAGATATGGACAGAAAACCTCTGGAGTTTTGGGGGTCTGCTCTTAGGTATGTTTTGGCTGCATCTTGTCACATTCTTTCAGTGACAGTTGTTAGGGGACCTGTGGTTGACAAGCTGATCCTTTTGTGGTCCAGGAGGAGAGGAAAAAAATCTATTCTGAAACAGCAGAATTGAGTTCAGGAGAAAGTTGGGCATGTCCTGTGGAAGAATCATAACTCTTCTAGGGGGAGGGAGGAGTAAAGATGTATTGAGCAGCAATAACAATGGTGTGGACATTGTCTTTATAGAGTATCTTATTCTTTATAAAACAACCTGATTATTTAGATTAACTGCTGGGGTTGTTAACTGCTTGCCTTCTGATGAATTACAGATTTAAATCTTCATTAAATTGATGAGATATCAAGGTATCTTTGAAAATGGACTTTTCTTAAAATTACTTTTAAAAATAACTTTTTAAATTGAGTGATAGTAAGTGCAGTATCCTTCTGGTGGATTTACTCTATGTGTATGAATAATTTAATTATTTTGTTAGGGTTTTTGGGTTTTTTTTGGTTGTTGTGGGGGGTTTTTGTTGGGTTTTTTGTTTGTTTGTTTGTTTGGGGTTTGGGGTTTTGTTTTGTTTTTGTTTTTTTTTTTTGTAATCCTGCTGAGCCAAAACAGCCATGAGGTGGTCAATGGATATGTATTGTGTATATATTTTTTATGGCTTTTTGGATAATCTGTGTTTTGACGACCTAAAACCAATTCATGATGTGCCAAAAAAGCTGTGCTACTTGTGGAATTTGGAATTTAGATATGTGCATTGTGTTGGAGGAAAGGATATTTTTAGGAGGAGGTGAAGGAGAGAGGACTGAATTGGTGCTCTGCAGTTTGGTTCCATGGTATTGCAGTAATTATAAACAGGAAGACATGCTTAGTGCTAAACCCCGTTCCATGAGTCCATGCTGTGAAGCAGTTAAAAATGCTTTCCTGGTAACAATGTTTTTATTAGTGATTTCTAGTGGGTGACCTAGACTAGAAATTGTGCAAAGGTGGAAATGGAAGTGGAGGTGTAGATAAGAGAGCTACTTTGAGAAGTGTGTAGAATTTCATGCTACCTGCTGACTATTTGTGTATGGTATAGTCTTGTTCCATTAGAGATCATTTGCTATACTGTATTAGCTGGTAAAAAATGTACTTGAATGATATTGTTTTCATAGTTTATTGTCAGATACGTACGTCTTTACAGTATTTTATTTAGTAATACTATCTTTCAGATCACTTATATGTAAAAGCAAATATTTCTAAAAATGCCCAGCAGTACTGTAAAAGTTGGCTCTCAAAATCTGAAGAGCATGTAATCACAAATACTAAATCGTATAGAATCAGTTTGTGCTTTGGGAAGGGCTGGAAGTAGTGGTTTAGGATTGTCTTCTTAATAAGAAAGTTCCTTTCACCCGGTGTAATGTTTTGGTTGTTTGTGTTGTTTTTTCTTATTAAATAATTTGTCTTTAAAGATCAAGGAAAAGCTTTTTTTAGGGAACAGAAAATCAGAGTAAACTGTTTAGTGACCAATGTGACTTCGAAGTGTTGGTTGCTCAGGAAGAAACAAAGTATGTAGTGTCACAGGAGAAAATATCATTAACATTTGTGAAACTCAACTGCTTCTCATCTTTTATTATGTAAAAAATCATGTTAGATTATAAGTCTCTCTCAAAATTTCTGTTGGGACAGTACATTTCATATAATTTTATTGCTCTGTTGGGCTTTTTCTGGAGATTGCATTTGCTCTCTAACATTCTTGCAATTGGAGTAGTTTTGTATATTAGTGAAGAGCATTTAGTATGAAAAGAATTACTATAACTCTGGTAAGACTTTTCATTGCCCAAATCTGCTTTAGGGAGTTATTCTCTGAAAGGAATGATTTTCAATGTCACCCTGCTTCTTTGGCTGTTGTAGCACTGCAAGTTGGATAAGCCAGTAGTTGTACTGTAGCCTTTAGAAAGTTCTAGGTTTGCAACTGCAGGCAGACCTAAAAATAATTATCTGTTGATTGAAAAAATCTGTATGCTTGTGTGCTGTATTTTCTGGGATATTGAAGTTCAGTACAGAGAACACTTGGTTAGAGAGAAATAGTGTAAGTTTTCTATCTGAAAAATTCCAGTTTTCAAGTTATGGATGGGTCATTCCTCTTGGAAATAGTTTGATCCAGAACTCTGGTATACTGAAAATGATGCTGTCAGACCCCAGCCATCTGCTGTAGAACTTATGTCAAAATTGTTGTGTAGCACATGAGTGCTTCAGAAAGAAAATGTGTGAAGATGTTTGCTTTCTCTCATACAATTCAGTTTTCAATTAGCTTGCCACAGTGATAGAAAAAAAGAGAAATAAAGGATTTCTTCTAAAATGTTAACTACAATGGATATCCTTAAATGAGTCTGATTTGATTGTGAGTAATGGAAGTTTTACATGTTGAATATTTAGGTGGTGTATATAAACATACCTGATTATGTTCTGTAGCTTAAATCTTGTATTCTGTAATACAGCGTACATTTGAGGTACAGGTAAATGTTAACTGATATATTGTTTTCTTCCCCCCAGGTTCCTCCTAATAAAATAGATTATGAATATAGTGAACTGATTTTATATCAGAATCAAGTGATGAGAGAGGCAGATCTTTTTCAGGAGTCTTTAGAACATATAGAGACACATGAAAAGCAAATATGTGATAAATTAATAGTAGAAGAAATCAAAGGTAAGTCATTATTATTCTTCCCTTACCCAGTTTTGTTAGAAATTTTTGCTAATAGCTTTCAGATACAATAAAGCAGTGAAAGGAAGAAAATACAGTATGTAAAGTCTTTAATTTATTTGTAACAATTACTATAGGAAAACTGATACTAACAGATTTACAGTTTTGTGCACAAGTAAATAACTTTTCCTACCAAAGGTGGCAGTGGATGCAGGTAGTCTCTCTGGGTTTGACACAGAAATAGAGGAAATCTCAGATTATGTTGGTACACTAGAGTAGCTTTCCATAAATCAGAACTATTATAATCCAGTTTTAGTCTTATGAAAAAGAATTTTATAAAGAATACTGTTCAAAGTGCAAACACAAATTTTTCTTTTTATATGACTGAAGTATCAAGTTCTTGTTTCCTTTTCAAGTTTCCTAATGCACTTACTTATTGAAGTGAATACTGAAGTTGACCTTTTTGGCTAAAAATAACTCTCAGTTGTTTTGTGGATTTGAAGTGCTAATACTGGGTTCTGAATATGTGTGAGTAATGGCACGTGTTCTTCAGCTACTCCTTGCCTGCACAGTTGTGATTAGGGCTGACCCTGACCAGTGGGGTAAGCCCCACACAGCTACCCACTCATCTCACCCAGCCTTGCTTGTCAAATCAGGAGAGAATAGGAAGAGCAAAAGGAGGAGAACTTGTGCATGGAGGTGAAGATAGCTTGAGTGATGGAAAGGGGAAGGAAGGAAAATCAAACCCAGCTCATTGACTTACGCAGTCCCTGTACGCTTCCCACAGACTGATGCTCAGCTAGTCTCCAGGCAATGGCTACCTGCCCCAAGACTCCTCCTTAATTTTTATTGCTTAGTATGAAACTAAATAGCACAAAATATCTCTTTGGCCAGTTTGGATCAGCTGACCAGGTTGTGTCCACTCCTGCCTTATTGTCCACGCTGGTCTACTTGCTGGGTGCCAGAGTCAGGGTAAAAAGACAAAGCCTTGATGGTCTGCATGTACTGCTTAGCAGTGGTGGAAATGTTGGTGTATTTATCAACATTTAGTCACAAATCCCAAAACAGCCCAGCAGGAGCTGCTGTCAAGAAAATTAATTCCTTTCAAGCTAGACCTTGTAGAACAATTTACTTGGCAGCAAACCAGTGTGATTTAACCAGTTAAAAACTGATCAGTTGATGTAAAAAATGTGCTTAAGAGCTTGATAAAAACTGATCTAGTTGTGTGATGGAGTCCTGGAAGGAGTAGTTCCTTTCATTTGACATTGCCAGTAGCTATTTTAAATACTCAGATACAGACATTCAGGTAGTCTTTGTCTTCACAGGTGATGAATGTTCTGAGCTCTATATGTGGTAGCTTCAAGTAGCATTCATAACACACAGCATGTGCCTTTGGGAAAATAAGGCTTCTTTCTAAGAATCTGTATGTTTAAGAACAATTTTATATATCTAGTATTGTAAACTTTAGTCACACATGTTTTGTGATGTAATTCATAGTTCTGTACTGTGTTGTTTCTAGGAGAGATGTTACTGAAGTTAGGAAGACTGAAAGAAGCTGGTGAAGTATACAAGGAGTTAATTGAGCGCAATGCAGAAAACTGGTATTATTATGAAGGCTTAGAAAAGGCCTTACAACCTAGTAAGTTAAGCTACACACATACAGTGAAAATATGTATGATGTAGGATGCACTGTTTGATATGGTCCTGCTTTAGATTAGAAAGTTCTACTTGGCAGAAGATTATATACCTTCTGATCTTGATTTTTGTGTAGTATGTTCTTTCATTTTTAAAATGTTCACTGAAAAACTTGTATGCATGAAAATACCAATACCAAATATTTATCTTCTTGGGACTAAGGGTGATATTTACTAAGATGCTTATATGAAGAACATTGCCTTGCCACATGTGAACTTGGAAACCAAATGGCTAATAATTCCTGTCTAGTAGTTGATTATCAGACTGTTATCATATGCCACAATTTTATGTAATTAGAATTTTGAAACGTGTTTATGTGGTACCTCTTTCTAGGGGCATGTAGGAAATACTCAAATATCTATTTAGGATGGCCTTTTAAGACAGACCATCTGAAAAAAATGCCATTTTTTCCCTATTTTTTAAGTTGGCACTTTAGAAGGTAAAAGTGATAAATGTGCTACAGCCTTTGTTACTTCAATGACAGCTCATGTTTCTGCTATTGTGTTTTTCCAGAAAAAATAGCTCATTTTTTCAAAACTGCAACATTGCAACTCTTTATGCTACATTAAGTGTTTTGCAGTGACAACTTTCCAGAGTGTTTACATTTATACAGGAATGGTTTCTTTGCGTTTCTTTTCACTAATTAGTGAAAGTTTATTGGAATTATTCTGATGACATCATAAATCATAAGCTCACAATTATTTGTAGATGTTATAGCTGCATTACATTTCTCAACCAACTTTCTTCTAGAAAGTTTTACCATTAGGTCTCATGAGGTCTGAGAATACAGTTAGTGATTGGGTAATGAAAATTATTTAATTTGTTACATATATTCAGAGTGTAGTGTTGCTCTTTGAGTGGTTTTCCTGGTGAATCCATAGAGTTGAATCACGTGGTTATTGTGTCAGAAATTAAGCTACCCAGGAACTCAGTTATTCTCTCTGATACAACAAGTTTGTTGACGAAAGCATGTAGTTTTTAACAGAGAACCAGTCCCGTAATTTTTGACATATTAAAATCCTATGTAGACTAAACTGTACTAATTCTATAAAACTAATAATGCTACTTTATTTTTTAGGTGGTCTTAGGACTATTTCCTCCCCCATGGTAAGTTCTGGAGCTCCAACTTGTGACTTCAATTAGGGCTTTTATATGCTTTAGTTCCAGTCCAAACAATATTTTAGCATTACTTTTATAACTCTACATCTGTTGGAGACACTGGGTAATAGATTCCCCCCCCTTCCCCAACATCTGAGCTCAGTGACAAGATAAACTGTTTTTCTTCTGAAAGGAAAACAGATATATTTAATACATGTGTATTGTAGCCTTGATCTGTGCATTCAGTTTTAAATTGTTGGATGAATTTAATATTTTAATATTTAAGCAAAATCGATTTTATTTACATTAAAAATGACATTTTAAAGCAAAAGATTAGTGTTATTTAAGTTCTAACCACATTGGAGCTCCAAAGCATATTATGGGGGAAAGGGGAGGAGTGGGCAGAAAATCTTCAAGTAGCTTTATTTTTGTTAAACATTAAGGTATAAAGAGTTTGGTACTCAGTACTTACTGGCAGTATTGTACCCTGGTTTTGCTGTCACCAGAGGACCTATAATAGAGGTGTACTTGTATAGTGTGCTATCTCTATACCTATGCTTAAAATGCAGCATGTTTCTCTGAATGCTTTAAGTCTGAAATGAATGCATGGTGAAAAAAGGGTTAATTGAAGCTATGAATGTAATACAAGGTATGAATGTGTCTGAAGGACCATGTAACTGAAAGAAACCAAACTCCAGCTCTGTGTGATTGAATGTGCAAGGTCCTGTTTACAGTTTATCTTCAGAGTGATTAATGCTGGTAGTTGTGTATTGTATATGAGGTATGTTCTCAGTACAGTTTTATGATTAACTGGAAGAAGTAACATGAAATGTTTAAATTGTTCCAAATCCACATAAGGAGCCTAGTTGAATTAATTCTCAACACTAAATTCTCAACATTTAAAGACATTTAAAATAATAGGTTTTTGTCTGTTACTTATATCTGTTGTATTTGCTGATAATAGGCACTTTAGAAGAGAGGCTTCAGATTTATGAAGAAGTTAGTAAAAGACATCCCAGAGCAGTTTCACCTAGAAGATTACCTTTAAACTTTGTTTCAGGTAACAAGTTGCATATCTGTTCTTCCTATATTTTTCTGCAGTTTTCCTCGGGCTGTTTAATGTGTATTTAATACCTACCTGTGCATTTAATACCTACTTGAACAACATAGACCAATCAAATGTATGCATTTCTCTTGGGTTAGACATAATTCTTGTAGGTTTTAGGAGTTGATAGAAAAGGTTCATACACTCAAATATGATGATATGAGTGATGTAATATTTGTGATGATAAAACTACAATACAGAATGATATGTAGATTGTAGGAATTTCTATACGTAACTTTTTTGCTTTATGCAAGTTAAGATCATGAGTTAAAATGTAGGGTATAGTACACTTTAATTCAAGGTGTGGGTGTATATATTTATACATACCCCCTCCTGTATCTTTAATATGCATACTTTTACTAGTAAAATGTATGCCTACTTTCTTGTAGAGCCATTAGAACTTAATTTGACAACAGAAACTACCTTTGTGCTGCTAATTTGATAAGAAAAGGAAGAAAAATATCTGCAGTATTATGTAGCCGAAATGATTTCATTTTATAGCTAAATTCTTTGTGACTTTGCCCTTTCAAAATTTGTTTTGAAATACGGTGCACAAATACCCTCAGTTTTGGAAGAAAAATTTGTACATACGTGTTAAAATAGAAAGCTGGGCTCTTCTAAAATGGAAGGAAGGAAACTAAATGAAATGGTAAATACCATAAAAATATATAATTAGTGTGTAGCTGTTTAGATGCTGAAATTCCAGTAGAAGACTCTTAGAAAGTACATGAGCTAGATATCAAATATCAAGAAATTTGAGATCAGTTGCAAATTCCTGACATAACTCCTCATGCTTTTAAATTTCTAAGGTTAGTTTTTGGTTTAGCTAATTTGCTCAGCACCGCATTTGTGGCTACCTTTAAATGTTCCAGAGCATCTAGTCCACTCCCCTGCTGTTGCTCATGTGTCTGAATGTGCATACATATTTCCTGTGTAAAATCAAAAGATTTTAACTGCTTCATAAGAAGTTACCACTTGTGCCTTTTATCATCCTGTATACTTCTGTTTATTTGTAGATACAGGGGGAAATTTTAAGGCATTTCAGCTAGTTTTGAAAAGCTGGGTGATGAGTAATTTGTTATGGTATCACAGAAAACAAGGTAATAACCTGCAAAACACTTTCCTGTATCTTTATTAATAGTGTTTTGCTGTTGACTTCATTTTGCTGTGTTTTGCTCTAGATGGCCTTACACCTGAGAGTGTAGCTTCACAGCTTATGTTCATTCAAGTAGAAATATGTATAGTAACGAGAATTTGTTGCTCATGCTGTAGGATAAATGAAAGCAAAATCCATTATTAGATTGGTCAAGAAAAATCTCTTGGCTGCTTTCTGTTGCATTTTATAACAAATAAGAATTTTTCAAAATTAAAATTTGTTTCTGCTAACTTATTAAGCCTATCAGGCATGAATATGTAAGACTTGTTTTTGATCCTGTAGAGATTAGTCTATTTACTAATGATTTTCTGTGTTTACAAGTACAGGAGACAAGAATTTCTTTTGGTTGAAATTTGATAGTGAGAATGTGAAGGTGTAGAAAGAAACATCTTTGCAGAAAAATGTTGGCAAGTTTCAAGAGGCTAGAATTTCTGGTTAAATGCAGTTGCTGTTCCAGTGTGGTCACTGACCATTTACAGCTGTCACTGTTTGATTCAGAATTAAATTGCTCTTGAAAATTAAAATACTCTAAAATCCAGGCTTATGCTAAAAGGACAAGTTCTTGTCCAGACCTTGCTGTGCATTGAATCCTAACCTTGTATTTGAAGGAAATCAGCTCCTTGATCGAGCTGGATACTGCCTTAATGGAGGAAGGCTGTTACCATCAATTTTACTGATCAAGTGTGTGTGCATGCATTTTTAGATTTGTTTATGCTCTTGTGGTAAGGTGTGTGCCTCAGACTAAATTGTAACTCTGTTTCTTGTCATAGGTGCCCAGCTGTGTGCCTTCTTTTTTTTTTTTATTTTGTTTTAAAATTGTTTTCTGTAAGTAAATAGGGACACTTGAATCTTGCTTTCCTAAATTCTAGATTATGATTCTTCCAGCAAAATAATAAATTAGAAGAATTCAACAGGAGAAACTGAGATGGATTTTTTCTTTATATAGGGGAGTTTCTGTACTGTGAGACAACATATTTTAATTAATCCATCCGTAATAAAGCATGTTCTTACAGTCCAATTATGGATCGCAATCCACAGGTAGTAGGAGTTTCTATATGCAGCAGTTTGGTTTAGTACAGCAAGGTGAGAACATGAATTTCTTTCATTGGTCTCAGTATTTATTAGCAACACTGCTGATAATAGTAAGTGTAGGACAATTGAAAATTGATAGAAGTAAATGAAAATGTTATATACAAAGCAGTAGTGTCTGCATTTTCTGAATATCTAAAAAAAGCTGTTAATAAAGTTTTTAATGTATTCTTATTGAAGTTAAGTTTATTTCAACAGTTTTGTCAGTTTTATGGGTGAATCTTAGTATTGCATGAAGTGAGGTATTTTCTTGTTGATAAGGTTAGAGAAGTCCATAACAGAGGAGGCATTGAAGTGTGGGAGAAGTTCATCCCTATGCAAAGCGAACAAAGTCAATAAAAAGAAAAGAAAAAAATCCCAACCAACCAACAACAACCACCCCTTCCAGCCCCCCACCCCTTCCCTGGCTGTAAGCGATCACTTTCATCATAGGAAAAAACAAAGAAAACCACCTGTTTTCCTGGCTGGATGTTTTCTGTTCAAAGTACTGCTTTTTCTGCCTTTTTTTTTAACAGCATTTTTCAGAAAGGTAGCACTTAGTGCAAGTATTGTTATTTTAACTGACAATATAATTGCATCAGATTTTTAACTTTCTGAAGTATATTTTGATACAGGTGATTCTGATGTGCAGCTTATATTTCTGAAACAATAAATCTTGTTTCTGATTCCAGAAACAATCATATCACATGTCCTACTAATAAAAATAGGACTAGAGGAGTAGCAAAAGATTCCTTTCATCCATCCTCAAATCAGGATACTTTATATCTGCACTACTCCTAACACATTTGTCTAACTTAATCATAAAAACCTCCAATGATGGAGGTTTTGCAAGATCTCCATTGTTATTCTTAATATTATAGGGTGTTTTCAGTGTTTAAATAGCTTTTGCTACATCCTCTGTAGTCAGCACGTAATATTTTCTCTTTCTAATAGACTGCAGGTTTGAGGACTGTGACCATGTTGGCCAGCAGACTCCTAAACACTAGCAACTTAAGCATTTTACTCTGTTTTTTTTTTTTTAATCTAGAGCATATTTGTGTCTTATTTAAGAACAAGAAAGACTAAAGCCCTCAGTTGCAGTTTCTCAGTTCCTCTGTTATGCGGAGTTGCGCAGCAGTTAGTGCGTATATTTATATAACACTTGCAATCACTGACATATAACCAAACACACTTTTGTTCCTAGGTGAAAAATTTAGAGAACTAACGGATAAGTTCCTGAGGGTTAACTTCAGTAAAGGCTGCCCACCCTTGTTTACCACTTTGAAATCTTTATATTACAATCCAGAAAAGGTAAAATTTAGTATTTATTTGGTTTTAATGAAGTCTTCTGTATTGAATTGCTAATAGACTATCTAAGAGTTTTGGTAGCTTGCCCTGTAAACTACCAATTAGAGTTGTTGAACATTTTTTCTGTAATGTGCTATTTTGTCATATGTGAATGATCACTTGATGTCAAAATGCTTGAAGTCAGATTGCTGCAGAGTGCACTGAGGTTCTTGAAAAATCAGTGATCATTAACTTTGTGTGCTTTGAGTGGAAGTGTTACAAAATTCTTTCAACTTATGGTTTATGATGTCACCAGAAGTAATGCTTTTAAAATAACAGGTGGCTGTTGTTCTATATACATTTCTGAATTGCATGAATACATTAGTATTTTCCACAAAGGCTTGTTTCCTTTTTCAGTCTTTCACTAAAACTTCAGTGTATATTTTTTGTACTTCTAAACTCTGTTTTGGTGTAATTGTGTCACAAAAGAACTGTTGTTTCAAATATAATTCTTCCTTCCAAACTGACAATAAGGTATACCAAAAAAAAATTTTTAACTAAAGCATGTTACTCAACTGTGTAGAAATCAGAATAATTTAGATCATTCTCTTCAGATATATCTCTTTACATCTTTGCTACAAACATTATAGGTATTCTAATCCATTCATGACATAAAAGAGGGATGTGTATCTGGAAAAACCCTAAATACATGATGCAATTTTTCAACCAGAAGTGAATACTTTTTTGGACTAAAATTATTCTTCTTTCCAAGAGTTTCTTGCTAGCGTTGTAACATGAAATTTTCAGTACACTTCTGTAATCTCTACTTTTTCCATGGTTGACATAATTTTAATAAATTCTGATATCGTGTTGTTGTGGTTTAACTTCAACTGGCAACTTAAGTACCACGCAGCTGCTTGCTCACTCTACCCTGCCTGATGGGGAGTAGAATCAGGAATACCTAAACCTTGTGGGTTGAAATCAAGACTTAACTTCAATGTTGAATCAAAATAAACCATAATAATACTAATAATTGTAATGACAAGGGGAGAGGGAAGAATAAAATTCAAGAGAAACAAATCATGCACAGAACAACTGCTCTCTATTCACTGACCAGTGCCCTGCCCATCCCTGAGCAGTGATAGACAGCTCACAGCCAACTCCCCCCATTTATATACTGGCCATGACACTGTATGGTATGGAATATCCTGTTGGCTACTTCAGGTCATCTGTCCTGGCCATGCTCCTTCTTGGCTTCTTGTGCCCCTGCTGCCTCACAGACCATGGGAACCTGAACAGTCCTTACCCCAGTGCAAGCACACCTTAGCAAGAATTGAAACATCAGTGTCTTATCTGTACTCATGCTAAGTTCCAAACACAGCGCTCTACTGGCTACTAAGAAGCAAATCAACTTTATCTTAGCTAAAAACAAGATACTTGTATAGTACAGACTTTTCTATAGTGCCTATTGCTAATGCACACTTATCAATGTAAATGAAATGGGATTGAAATTTTTTACATTTTAATACACAGGGTATCTAGATAGAAGCACAGTCAATGTTAGGGAGGTCTAACCTCTGCTATTTGAAGTGTGGAGAATCTGGACGTTGAAAGATATGTTTTAACTCATTTGGCATCTGAAAAGATTTTTAGCACTTTATTAATTTTTGACATGATGGGTTAAAAAAGAGGGCTACCATATTTTGAGGCAAACTTACACGGAAGAGTTCCTTTGTGGTAGTCATCTTTGTTATACCAAATCAGTGCTGCTCAAAACTGCCAGCTTAATCCTAAAAAGTAATTAAAATCCAGAGCTTTGCATTTTCTAAGCATGCTTGGGATTTGTTTGTGCTGCTAACTTCTGCAAAAGGTTTTTTGTCATATTTCAAATTATTTCCTTATCAAAGCAGGCTGTCTTTTACATTTAACTTGGCTGGGTTTACCTATAGCTATGGTGTGACAGAAGAATCTTTGAAATTAAGAGAAACTTTAATTTTAGTCCCTGACAGTTAATTTTAGAATTACTAAAATTTAGAGGTTGAGAGCAGAAAATTGTGACAAACTAATGTCAACTGCATCTTCCAGGAAAATACTCTATTTTGATATCTAATTTGTCTAAGTTGGAACTTAGTAGTACCTTCTTACATAAATTGCTTTTGTAGTTTGGCTGAAAGAGGGTTGTAGTCAGTATTGTGTTATGCCTTCTAGAAAATACCTAGCAAAATTCTGATTTCTCTGCCAGTTGGGAAGAAAGTTGCCCCTGTGTTTCTTTGGAAATAAGTGTAGTTTGGTGCAGTCAACTGTGGTTGGATTTTGAAGTGGCATAGGTATGAAGATTTGATGAAAGAGCTGGTATTTAAGCCTAGGAAGTTCCTTCATTCTAGAGCTCAAGGTAGGTCTATGATTCATGAACAGCAAGGAGAAAAGGGTGGTTGTATAGAAGGCAGACATTTGTTAGATGTGTTCAGGAAAATGTTGTTTATCATCTAATTGCTGTAAGATGGTACTCGGCCTTTTGGCTGTGCTAGGTAGGCTTCTTCCCAAGGTGTCTATTACATGAGCACTTCATATCTATGAAACTAACATTAAGGAAGCTTTCCCGGCTGTTCCTGGAAAGAATTAATGAATGCCCTACCAAAAATAAAATTGAAATCACTGCAGTGCCAACTGGGTGCATGGCATGTTATTTTTTCAGCTAACCGGATTGAAATTTGTTTACATACTTGTGCAAATATTGGTGTAATGAAGGGTGTGGATTACAACTTGCTCTTCACAAAAGAATGAGCCTTACTTTGATTAAGTAGGAAAGGTGGTTTTAATCTTCCTTCACAGTGCAAGTAGAATTGTTTAAGATCCTTTGGGTGAAATCTCAGAAGGGTGCTGTAAGTAGGAAATGTAAAGCTGTTTGTTTCAATAAAAAAGTAATTTTAAGGTTATTGCTGGAAGAAACTTTCAGCAACCAAAGACAAGAGAATCTTAAATATGTTCAATAAAGAAAGACTGCCAAAAAGCAACAAAGCTCTATGTATACTCAAAGACTTGTTTTGAGGTAAATCATTCCTTAATAAATAAGTCTCTAATGAGTTAAAATATGCTTCATATTGCATTATGCAATCTGTGCCTTTCCTGTAATTCTGGAGCAGAAAAAAATTTGTGTGTTGGCCTTGTGTTCAGTTTGTGTTGTGCAGGGGCTTATATTTCACTGCACAATTGGGTTTAAAAGGAAACTTCAAGATTTGGTAACTGTGAAACTTGAATGATTGAGAAAGTAACAGAGGTGGTGTGGTGAAACCTGGGACAAGTGGTGCTGGATTTCATCACTCCCAGCAATACTGTTGCCTCTTAGGAGGAAGTTGCTAACCCACTGATGATTATGTTAAAGCAGACTTTAAAAGAACTACAGAACCTGATGTGTAGAAGGTATTAAGCTGGCTTTGCTGTAAATTACTGTGCATGCTTTTGCAGCAAGACCCAGTTTCAGACTTTGTGGTCCATCACTGCTTGCAATTCGGAGATCTGACTTATATTTTTCTCCATAATTCTACAAGGGAGTTATACAAGACATGGTTTAATCCTTCAAAGCTCTTCAGATGAGGTTGTGATTTCTTCAGGCTTTCTGCTGTTATGCTACTGCAATAAAGTAGCATGTGAACTGGTTTGCTTTTTTACTGTTTCTTCTTTGTCAAGCCACCTAGACTGGAGGAGACATAAGTAGTTCAGGCTGAAGGGTGTGAAGCCATAAGAAAAGAGGCTAATGATTGTCTTTTGCCTGGAAACTGTACTGTCATTTTAACTTGATCAATGTATTGTGCTGTGGATAGAACTTTTGATTATAAAAATACTGCAAATAATATAAAATACAAAAAATATAAAAATATAAATATACTTTTTAGAAAACACACCAGCTATTCAGTATCCTGAGTCCAGTTCTACGCCATGCCATAGAATAAAATTACTCTAATATTGGAATAAGGAGAGGGGCATTGAGTTGCAGGATGAACAGTTGGACAAAGGCCATTTGAGTCAATGTCTGCTTACTTTTTTTGTAATATTGGCAATTGATTTTGTACAGGTTATGTGCATGAAAAAGGAGTAAAAGCAGTTAGGATATAAAGAGTTCAAGTTATTTCTCAAGTGAGAATTGTTACTGTGCTCCCTGTTTGTAGATACCAAAGGCATGCACTAATCACTTCCTAACTTGCTACACTGGTACACAGCCAGATTCCATGTCTTTCCAACTGAAGGCAAGGTCAATTGGAGGGTGGTAGAGACTGCTGGACTCAGTCTTACGCTGTTTTCCAGTGTCTCATTCAAAGGAAGTTTATAATATCATATAGACTATGTTCAGTGGTACATCATTTGCTGATACTCAATCATAGATCACTTTTATCTGCAAAATATTACAGAAATTATTTGATGGAACACTGTCTTGATGGTTTTGTGTTTTAAAAAAAAATACTTGAAATGTTCATCGCTACCAACTTGTTTCAGATGATTCTTAAAGTAACCACTGTGCATTGTGAAGAAATTAGCTGTGCTTTCCTTCTGTTCATTATATGGCAGCCTGAGGCTTTTTAAAGTGAAAACCCTTGGTTATAATGAAGTAGTGTAAATGAGTCTGGTTATATAAAGGCAAAGTTCACAAATGGTTCACAAATGTAAAAAGCTTTGCACCAGATTCTACTGACCCATGAGGTTTGGAGAAAGGAAATGGCTGATCTGAACAAGAGCGGAGAGCTTCCTCTACAGGTTACTAGTGTTAAAGAACTTGTGTTCTGAGCTTGATATTAATTTTTCTCACCTAATCTCGAGTTCGGTCAACTTCTCAAATGCCAGCCTTTGCCTATTCATATCATTCATCTTGAAACGCATTCTTGGTTCTGGCTATTGTTTAAGACATCCTGAGAGAACCCTGTGAATGTCTTACTGCTCTACAAAACTCCCCAAGTTCATTCCATGTTTGTTTGTTTCTCAGACCTTTTTCCCCCATCTTAACTTCATTTGCATAATTTCTATCATAAAATGGAAGGATTCTGGGACAAGAGTTATCTGTAAAGGCAAAGCACTCTGTGATAAACAACATCATGGTGGTGTTGACACTAAATCTGCAGTTTAGACTTTACTCTTCATATATTGCTTCTATGGCTTTAATTGGTAGATACAGCACATGCCTCATCTTCCTGGGAGGAAGACCTGTCCCAAGCAGGTACTTAAGTTTCTTTTTACCGTCTCAGCTGGCATCTTCATATCTGCTAGCACCAAGACAAACATTGGATAAGGTGATATTTATCTTTTCATCTTCTAGGACTTTTTCTCCTCTGATAGGACGCTTTTTAAATCAGGAGACTCAGTTAAGGCACCTGCATACATTCTGTAACTAACTGCATGCAGCACAACAGCAGTGCATTGCTCAGCTGATGCCTAGTTGGTGCATGTAGTGTTGTCTTGATGATACCTGTGTTTATTCTTTTACATGTGGATTCCTGTTACATATCAAGGAGAAGCAGAAGATACCAATTGTCAATTACTTCATTGGCAATTTTGCTGTTTTGCTAAAAACAATAGCAAACAAATGAAAATACAATTTCACACTTCTTCATGAGACAGAATCCAGTAAAATTCAAAGCACCTTCCGTGATACTGTTTTTTGTCATCTTTTCTAACAAGATTCTCATTTCAAGCTCAACTCTTCTGGTCAATCTTCTGGTAGTCTTCTGAGAGTTGCTGATGAAGTATCTAGTTTGGTATATCAAGGCAGGAGAGAATGTACACCACTTTTGTGATTTTTAAGGGTATGCGGGTGTCACTTTAACTGCTTTCTTAAATACACACATCTTGGTACTGGAGGATAGAATGTCTAAACATACTTGATATGCGCATCAAACTTGATTGGGATGCATCTCCAACTCTTCGCAGAGCTAGACAATGTAATTGTACTGCTACTCAGTCTTTGAGAGATCATCATGATGGATGGAGTTTGCTACGGTCTGGAGGAGAGTGAATGTCTCCTGTTTTCAAGTACAAAAAGGAGGATCTGAGGAGCTATGAGCCAGTCAGGTTGATCTCAATCTTTGTGAAGCTGATAAGGCAAATAATCCTGGAAACCATTGCCAAACACACAAAGGACAGTACGTAGGATGGATTTATGATGGGGAAATCATGCCTGATTAACTTAATAGCCTGCTGTAACAAAATTACTACTTCAGGATACAAGGGGACAGCAGTTGATCCTGTGTATTACCAAGGCTTTTGGTGCCATCTGTGATAACACAGACAACATGTTGAAGTACACCTTAGTAGACAGTAATTTGTACTGAAAACTGACTGAACTGCCAGGCTCAGTGTTGTCATCTGCTGCATGAACTCCAGCTGATGTCCCCACATCCCCACATAGGTAACAGTGGGGCCAGTAGTGGGGACATCTTTGTGTAGTGACTTAGTTCAGCGTGGCAAAGAGAAGACTTAGAATGTTGTGTATGTAACTAACTGAAGGCAGAATGAAAAAAGACAAGGCAGATGCTTCTCATTGGTGCTCAGAGATAAGATATTATATGCATGAATTACAATACAAGAGAATATTTGTGCAAAAGAACAGACACAATTCTCATAGAGGTTGTCAAACATAAGAACAGTTTGTTGAGAGGTAGTGAAGTTGCCTTCTTGGCCAGGAATAGTCTGCTTCAGCTGTCCCTGTTCTGTAACAAGGGATTGGACTAGGCAGTTTGTAGAAGTCTCTTCAAACCTTCCTGATTCTTAATCTTGTTACTGTGTTTCACCTGCAAGTCCAGGACCAGCTTGTTGCCATTTACTTGCCGACAGGCAAGCTTGTCTGATCTGCTGCTGCAGTGCCAGGGCAAGTGCATTTTATTTAAGTGTGGCAGCACTGAGACTCTACAGCAAACAGTGCAGAAAGGCACAGTAAAGACTGACATGCTGATATGCATGAATGCCTGTATACAGAAGCACTGAGATCCCTAATCCACATACTGTAATTTGGAATCTCTGGCTGTGATTTTTATATCCATTTGCCAGCAGAGCCCTAATCACTTCCTAGAATTTCTTGCTTCAGGCTATTCACAAAGGGAAAAGAACTTGTCACAGAATCTGCCTTTCAGAAATGGATTAACTTCAAAACACAGCTGAGTAGCTACAGACCCACATTATGTTTATGTTAAATGTGAGTAAATACATGGTTCGCCACAGGTCACATGAAGCACATGAAGCTGATGCTTCAAGGTAGGCCAAAGAACAGGTTGTTTGTTAAAGAGTGCAGTGGGGTTAGGCTGAGGATGTGATCTGCAGATCACATATGATTGTTTCCATACAGTCCTCCTTCAGCCTTGATTTTGGAGCTCTTAAAGCATATGGTATCTGTCTTTATTTCTGCAAAATTTCACAGTGCAAATTCTAGTAAAAAGTGTTGTGCATTTGGTATTTTGTCAGTGATCATCTGCTTGTAGTCTCAATTAAAGAAAAGAGCTGTGTAAAGAATACTTCCAGCTTAGAAATCAGTAATCATTTGGCCAGGCTGTTGATGTAGATGCTTACTGAATATGAGTTTGCCCCATCTAGATGATGAAGGAAAAGTGGAGGACAAAATACTAATAAAAGTCTAATAAAGTCATAATTGCATCCAGATTAATTTTGCAGGTGGGATAGCTCATGTTCACTGAGTAGGTTTCTGCTGATGGAGTTCAGTTTCTTGTAGCAGACCTGCTGGTGTTGGTAACATTATGCAGGTGGGACTGTTGGTGTGACACTGGTTGGGTCAGTGTGCTGTTGCCCCTACCCTTGATGTGCTGTGTAAGTGTGCAGCTGTGGGGAGGTGCTCAGTGGTCCAGTTGTCTAAGGCTTGACAGATGTCATATATGAGGTTATAAATGAGGTGCTGTGCTTTGGAGATCAGGACTTGTTACCTATATCTGCTGCTGCCAGTACCTGGTGCCTTACTGCGATCTAGAGTGACAACTACAATGCCATGTGTTTAAAGAGAAGATGGCCTTTAGCCCAAAAAATAGTTTGCTTTATGGGAGATGATAAAACAAGTCTCATGAGCTGTCATCCTCATATTGGAGTTTTAATATATAGAAGTTCTGCACCAAAAAAGCTCTTGTTCTGTCTATACTGTGTATTTTGAAGGGGAGAATAAAAGACACAGAATTTATAGGACTCCAGCAGATTATGTTCTTAGAGAGCTGATTTATGAGTCTCTCATGCAATTCAGAATGGATTATCTAAGCCTGGCTTGCAGACAGAGTAGTTCAAATTCTCAATTGTCTGTTCCACCCTGCCATTTTTGCTGAAAGAACAGTGCAAGTGTTTGAATACCAGTGTCTGAGTCTGTACAGCTTTAGATTTGTACTCAGTTTTTTTTCTTTGTATGTTGTGCTAATAAGCTTAAAGTGGAGTTGCTCAACAAAGCGTTTCTGCAATGCCAAACTTGAAAAGATGCATGGATTAAACATACAAAAATAAAAAATACTAGCTGTCCTAATTTGGAAAGTCCACAGACATGATTAAAAAAAAAGTCTGTGAGAGGTGCTTGTGCCTAGTGGGGCCAGTTATGATAGTGTGATTTGAAGAATTTTAGTTATTTCTGGAAAAAAGTTTCTTTAGAACATTTAAGACATGTAGTTCTTATGTTGCCATTAGAGATTTATTCACTTGATATTCTTGATCTTGCCATAAAATACTAAGATTTTTGCATCATCAATTCATAAACATACCTGGAGGTAACATGTATTTTAAAGTGAATTTTTGGTCTTTGTGACTTTTAACCAAAGACCATGTAGTAAGAATTGTAGGTGGCTAATTACAGTGAACTAATTCTATGCAGGAGAGATACATGGGAGGATAGCAGGGAAGCTATAATAAAAAAACTTCATCCAACATAAAGAAATTTACACGGTTGTGTTTTGGGGGTTTTATTAACAAGATAATCTGCTTTCCTCTACAACTTTGAAATGTTACTTTAAACACAGCTTTTAAAAATATAAATATAGTAGATTTTTTACTTATAGTTGATATTTCTGTACTGGTATGAATAATTTAATTTTCATCATTTGTTGAGACTTTTTGGAATAATCACCTAAACTACTACTCTGTGAATGAAAGGTTTTGAAATGTGACTGTATATATGGGGTTTTTTATATGCTGAGAAATATGGAGGATTTATGAGGAAAACATCTCAACACAGTATAGTCTGTGTGTAAATTTAAGTACTGTAATGTGGGTGTCTTAGTCTCCTGTGCAGGCAAAGAGACTTTCTGTCTAGCTGCTGGGCTTTTCTTTTATGCTACAAGTGGTTTCATAGCTTTTATACTTTGCTTTGTGCTGTAGTATCTCGAGTTTGTTATTATAAAAATACTGATATCAGCAAAGTATAGCCATTTTTCCTGAGTTTCCTTGAGTTATGTGAAACTTTTAATTTAAAAAGCCTACTGTATAACATGGAGGATTATTAAAGCTTTTTATCATTTTTTAGCTTCTAATTAGCAAGAGTACTTGACTACATGACATCCTACTGATATCTTTCTGCTTGAATAAAATTTGCATAGTTGGTATAATTCTTATGTCAGGAATAAGCTGTAGGCTTTGTATGTTTGAGAAGCAAAAACTAGCATTTAGGAGTGCCACTTTATTTTATGAGTTTGTTGTTTATGTAAAGTTATTGCCCAGGGTGAATGTAACTGTGGCTCTTGGCCACAGGTTTCTGCTGGAAGCTAATAACCTGAAGTATAAGCAATTACATGAGATAAAGTAATTTTCACATTCTGTAAGCTACGGTCCAGATGTATTAGAAATATCTGTGAAGAGCCTTATTTGTTACTCCTCCTCACAAGAAATGGATCTTGAAGTGCTACCCTCACCTCCTCCCCAGAAAATTCTCTTTGTACTTGATCAGTGCTCAGAAATCCTCTTTGGTTTCCCCTACATGCTGGTCTCTGTATCCATGAGATAAAAAATCCAAAGAATGAAGATCTTCAATTAGTCAACATCAAGGTTTACGTCGATTGTGTTGCAGGTGCATTGGTTGATTCCATTGAAGCTCGACATTAGTGCACATTTGCCCTTTTTCTGAGTATCTAAAATCATGGAGACTGTGAGGAAATACTGGATGACAGAAAATGTCTGGCTGGAAGAAACATCAGAAACAACAGTCTCAAAAAAAGGTGTAAGACTGTCTACACAGGAAGGTAGGCTGTCTTCAGTGAAGATCTTTCTTTAACCTTTCTGGAAAGAAGGCATAATTCTTCCTTAATGTGGAAAGCTAAAGCAATATAAAGCAAGTTGCCACTGTTGGTTGATTTTTTTTTTTTAAGTTAGATGTTATCTACAGATTATTGGTGGATTAAATAAGGAAGTAAAATTGATAGTTCTGTTAGGAAACTCTGCATTTTAAGAAGAAGTAGTTCTGAAAGATTAACCAAGGACAGCCCTTTGTTCATGCTGGCTCCATCATTTCAAGTGTTAGGACATAGTGTCTTTTGAGTTAAAATTCCAGGAGGGGTGATCTGGTAAGTGGACTTCATCAGGATCTGGCTGACAAACTGATACATTTATAGGGAAAGATAGCATTTGTATTGTGCTGTTGGATCATAAGGAGGAGTAAGGAAATATTTTAAAATAAGTAGAAGAAGGAGCAGGCTTGGAAATGTCACTGTAGGTACAGCAAGGATACAATGCTTCCGCTGTGCAGTGAGAATGGGGAGTGTAAAACATGCTGATGGCTGACAGTTTAGGTCTGTGAGGTAACATATAAGCCAGGAGCTGACGAGTGTAGCAGTCAATTTATGAACTATTTTATCAAGAGAGTTTTTTTTATTTTGAGTGATTTATATTGGGATTAACCCATTTGGAGACTCACAAGAAATGCTCAAAATATCTCTGCTCATGATTGTTCCTACTGTTGTTTTGGTCATGTGAAATGATTTGCTTTCTTTAGTGCAGTCTTCAGACTTGTCCAAAAGCTTTCAGAAAACCAGATTCTCATTAAATGGGTTGTGTGATAACCACAGTGTCATCTTAGAGCATTGGTGTGCTCTGAATTTGTATTTGTATTGTACTACAGCTGCTATAAATTTTCAAATTGATTATGCTTGTACATAGCAATTGTTTTTAAGGGCACGTTGCTTCACCAGAGCAAGCATACAGAATAGTTATTACAAGTTATTTTTTGAATGACAAATGCAAACTAGACTCACTTAGATAAATGGAGGAAGTTTTTTCTTCTGGAGTTTGGTGTTTCTGATAGCCAGTGTGTTCATTTGTGCTATTGACGCTAGAAAAAGTATCACTCGTTATATTTCAAGATTACCTGTTAGCAGTGCTAGCAGCAATGGACAGCAGTGGTTTTAAATATGGTAGTGCAAAATTACTGCTTTGTGGTTAGCCAGTCCTTACAAGCTCATAGCTCTGTGGCAAAATTCCTGACAGTAAATGTCTGCTTAACCACCACACACTGAGAACTGCTGAAGTTGGTGACTAACCATGATGCCATAAAATGTGTGTTCTACTGCAGTTTACTTATTTTTGTCTTTCCCTGTGTAACAGAAACATATGCACACATTTAAAAATGGTTTTCTCAGGGAAGCAGAAGGGAGTATTGATGGCTCAGTTGAATAAATTTAAAAATAGAGATGTACCTACATGTGAATTGCTGTTAGTTTTAAAGCAACTATTTCATTGGATGTTACACAAAACAGTAAAGCTACATCCTTGATATCTGTATATGTCAAAGATAAACAAGAAATTTAAGGTGACTTTTGTTAAGTAAAGGACAAGTTGTACTTGTCCTGTTTTTCTGGTTTGATTTTCATGGTGTGAAGTTTGTAGAATAATTTGTGACCTTTTTTTATTGCATTCAGATGTTAGCCTAACGTGCAAGCAATGGAAGTTGTCTGTATGAGGCTGACTAGGCTTTCACAATTGAACTAATTTATTTGAATATTTTCTGTGGGCTTGTTCATACCACATTGGGTGAGGGAAAGCTGTGTATGCTGTATAAAAAGTTGTGGAGCAGAAACTTTTTGAGTGAGACAAAGGAAGCAGTTGCAAGTAAGTTAGTGTATAGCTGCCATGACTAAAAATGGAAATATTCAGTCATTTGCATACCCTACACCTTTTACTTTTTACACTGATAAATTTGAATGTTAATATCTTATGTTTGAAAGCAGGTAGATGTTGCATTTTTTAAATAATAGAGAAATGTTGCTTAAAAAAATCAAAATCAATCAGTCTGAACCTTGCTGCAGAGTTTTTTTGGTTCTTCTCTAAACTGTCTAAGCTTATAGATGCTGTGATCTTAGATATTCATTTATATAGAATTATAATAAGGCAGAGGAAATGCAACGTTTTAGGTGACTGCCCATAAACACCTTCCTGTGTGAATTACATTGGGAGAGCATGAACTCAGACCTTTTGTGTGGAGCACACTGGCTCATGTTTGGCATGTTTTGTGCTTTTTCTGGATAAAAAGTAGACCTCAGTTCATGCCAGTCACCTCTTGGTTTACTGAAGGAAGCTGAACTGAAGTTTTACCTAGAGCTTAACTTGGTCTGAACCTGGGATCCTCCATCACAGTGTTTCCAGAGACCCTTCTCAAGAAGGGAGTACAAGTTCCTTGGCAGGCTGTCTGTCTGGCTCATCCATCACAAGCAATCAAGTAACCCTTTCCAGGGAGATTATGAAAGTGTCTCTATGAGCAGCAGGAGACATTCTTTGTTTGTGCTGTCATTGTGTCAGAGCTTTTTCTAGTGCTAAGCTGTTTCTGGGGAAGGTTTCAGTTTAGAATGGTGTGGAGACCATAGAATCAAAAGAAGAGCAAGGAACCAGCTTATTATAGTGGGAATCTTCGTTTTTAGTGGGTTTAGCTTTCAGCTCTGTTGTGTTGGTTGGCTTTGTGTGTGTGTGAATGATTAGCACTGTCTCAGAAATGGACTGATACTGGAGAAAGCTCAAGAAAGGCTTGGCTTGGTGTGCCACAGACCAGCTGCAAACCCTGTTCAAAATGTTGTCATCAAAGGCCTTCTCCAGAACTCTGAGCTAGCAATTGCATTATATTTTTTCAGGCTTAATTTATTTGGTACTAAGCTCATAAGTGTTATTCAGGGTGTATTGATACCACTTCTGCATGATGTGATACTTATACCTCTTCATGCACCTCCTTTTCACTCTCTTATATAAAATCTTGTTGTGGCAAAGACTTCAAGTATTGACATAGGACTCTTGTGGACTGTTTTTATTGTTGCTTCTCTTTCCCAAGAGGCATTTAGAGTATTGCCCCAGGGCATGCAGTAGATGTTTCTTTGTGTTGTGAAAGATATTCCTAATTTGGTCGCAAGGACTTTCTGTTAATGTCAACATGGTTTTCTGGCACAAGGATAATAATCAAAAAGCTATTTGTCATTCAGTCTCTAGGTATCCCATTTTTTTCTAGATGATGAGGACTGACTATTTTGAAGTTGCACAACATCAGTTTCCTTTGGGTACTCTGTAGCAAAGCCATTTGCAAATGGTTTCTAAATATCTCAGTCTGTCAATATGGAGATATCAAAATATCTGACCCTCCTATATCTAGATAAGTACAGCTATTTTTCAGTTTCTCAGATAGGCATAAGAGTGATAAATAGGCATAAGTAATGGATGTTGTTTCTGCTGGGCTGGAAAAGAGGTGCCACAAACTCAACAAAGTTCCATATTCCTCAATAAAGAATACTATTCTTGTGGAACCAGGAAGCTTTCACTTTCAGCACCACTACTAACAAAGCCAGTGAAGGGAGATACTGGAAAAATTTAGTTGTACTTTGAGATGTAAACCTAGGGTTTGATTTATTCAGCTTTGAGACATACTTTTCTGCTATTGAAGTGGAATTTTTTGCATCTTTAGGAGTTGGTTTTTCAAAAATAAATACTCATTTGATTCAGAGATATTTGATTTGCTGATGATAAAGCCAGTGCTGCTTTGGGATCAGTTTTTGTGACAGGCAGGACCAATGTTGTCAGCACCATGCATTATCTACAAGGAACAAGTTTTCTTCAGGAAAGATGCTTCTGTGGAGAATTCTCTATTCAAGTAGAAACATTGGTCAATCCCAACTTTCAAGGACAGATGACATAACCTTTCCTTGAAGAGCAAGAACACAAGTTCTTTTTTCCCCTGTCAGCATCATTTTGCTTTAAGTGAAAATGCAACTTGAGGAAATACTGCCTTTCCAGGTTGGTTTCTGCAGTCCTTCTCCAGCTCCAGAGCTTCAGAATGACCTGAAAAATCCATCTTCCCAGTGAGGAAGACCACCCATATCAACACTTCAAATCATAAGAAGCTGCCTGCCATCCGAGTGAGATTATCAGATTCCAGATAAGAGAACATCTGTTTTAGGAATTGTCCTGTTTATTTTACAGCACAGAATACCTTCATCCTGTGGAGGATGAGCAAGTTCATAAAGGGTGTTCCCTCCTGCCAGCTGTTTTCCCTGTTTTCTGGGCTTTTCTGCATTAGATGGCCTTCTCCTAGAACAGTAGAAGTGCTTTATCAGTATAAGATGATATTCTTGTGAAACTACCCTCTTATTTTGAAGGAGGGAGAAAAGTTTGGCAGCAAACCATTGCCCTCCTCAGGAAAGTGCTACAGTTGTCTCTAAAATTGTCTGCATATTGAAATTCAGAAGGTAATGCTCCATGTAATACAGTCTGTGAAATGAAGGGCCTGCCCATAGAGAATATATCTGATCTATGTGCTAAAATATAGTTAGTGTTTGAACTTTCAGGCTGCTAACTATTTGGAAGACACCTGCTCAATAATACCAAGGCAATTTTGATTCCTGAATGTTACAGGTCTTTTTCCTGCAACTGAAGGATGATGTACTTCAGGATTGGATGTCTCAAATGAGTTCTGTTGCTTAGGTGGGGAATAAGAAGCACCCAGATTTTCACTCTGTTTTCTCCAGTCTGATACTTAGATGGCTTTTGAATGTAGAATGATTTTTCTATGTCATCCTTCTCCTAAATTTTTGTTCAGGAGCTTTCTGAGACAGATAAATCTGAGTAGGTGAGATTAGTGAAATTTTTATTTTTCCAGTACCTATCTGCTCTAATGACTACCAAATAAGTACCCAGAAGTTGCTTAAGAGAAGCATTGTTAGGTCACCTGCTGAAAAACTGTTGTCTAGTTTTTCTCCTCTAGCCCTTTGTAGGAGGCTATGAGAATGATTAGCCAAAGTTTTCCCACATGAAAGAGTCTCCAGCTCAAGGGGGTTTCAAACTTAGTACTTAAATGAAGTGTTTGTAACTGATAAATTAACAAGCTGAAGTCTTTAAAAATTACTATTGTCACAACTTAAGTCTAACCACTTTATAGTGCATTACAATAATTCAGTTCCTCTTTTTGCAGTCGTTTTGTTGAAGAAAATACTGTATTGGTGTTTGGAAGGTTGTCATTGAAACAGAAGTACATTATAGTTTTAATAGGATATGGAATATAGTTATTTAGGTTCCATAAATAAACCAGGGAATTTAAGCCTTTTGCTTGAAAAATTTGCATCCTTGCTTTGTGGTAGTGAGCTGTTGAGTTCATCTTCCATTATGTATTTCACCTCACGTTTGTCATTTCATTCAACTTAATTACATGTAATAACATGGAATATAGAAAAAAAAAGCTAAAATTTAGGCTACTGTAATTCTTACCTGTTGTTTTTTGAGGCCTTTAATAGGCCTCTTTTTTTTCTAAAGAAAAATTTCTGTAGCAGGAGTCATTTGGTCTATGGCATAGCATGCAGCACAGATTTTGATTTCATGACTGGCCTATAGTTGCCGCTGTGATAGCTACAAAAGATGGTAGAAGAATTCTGGTCATTGCCTCTTTACCTGGAAAACAGTCCCTTAGGCTGTCCCTTACAAAAGAGGACACAAAACATATCTTGGTGTAATCAGGTAATTATGAACTAGTGCTCACAGAAAAAGATATTTTAAGTTTTAATTGGATTCTTGTTACTTATAATTTAAAAAGAAATTAAGGTGTGTGCATTATATTTATTGCTGTCTGTTTCTATTTCTCAACTATTCATTTTAAGACATTTACTCAAAGTTTACTTACAAAATTGTCCTTTCCAATTGAAATAAACTGCACAGGAACAGAAGAGCATTGCCACCTTTGTGGAGTCTTTGGGTGATATAGTACCAAGTGTGGAAGACGCTTTTTTAATTTTCAGGATTACTACAGTTGGCAAGAATATATAATTGTTTGTAAGCATGTGCAATTTCAATCTTCAGGGTATAGGAGGAAAAATGAGCCCTTCACTTGTTTGTGCAAATGAGAAGGCTAAAGCCCATTTCCTCCTTCTTGGATTCTTGCTGCTCAGCACATTGTTCTTCCATAAAGAATGAAAGATGTAGATTGTGACCCATGAAAAGGTTTGAGACTTGAATTTTGATTAAGAGGCTTCTGAAACTGGTGACCCCAGGAATCAATTCAGTCTTTTTGTAATGGAATGAGAGATTTGTTGGTGACTTCAGCTACACTTTTGTGATACCTTAAGCTTTCTCAACTCAATGCCAAGAGAACAAACACTGGTTTCCTAGAATAATTCTATTTGGAATTAGCTTGTGGACAATATCATGGTATTTCCAGATACTTAAGCTCAGTTTTTTGGAAATTATAAAATTATGAAGAATGCTGTGGCTTTTAGAAGTAGTGAAATATTATTGCCTTTAAGATGGCAGTGATAACTCGAGAATACAGATAATAGCAAATTCAAGAGACAGATTTTGCAACTAAATTTGCAGTTAATATGGACACAGAAATTATGGTTCATATTTCCAGATCATTTGCTCCCTTAAGTGGCACACCAACCTGGAATTATTTTTCTAAATTACTAGTAAGAGACTGAAGCATAAGCATAAAAAATAAGGGGAAAAGATACTGCCATTTTCATTGAGTATGTCTGCTATCACATTTTCATTGAGTATGTCTGCTAAAAATCCAGCTATTCCATTTGTGTTTTCTTAGCTGTTGGTTTCACTGAGTACTTGTTTCCAAATGTATTGTTCATAGTAGCTTCCAAAATGACAGTGCATTTTCTTGAGCTGCAAAAGCCGAAACCTCTGCAGAGTTCTGAATTTGGAAGAACTTGGCATCTTTTACAACAGACCACTTCTTGGTATTCTCCATCTCCTCAAGATTCCGAGTATTTTATTTAACTGTTAATGTCAGCTGATTGAAGACCCTCATACAGGGATGTCCCAGGTCTGTCCACTGCCACTGCCTGCTGCTGATGGAGGTGGCAGTGAGTAAAGAGTAAAAGAGTAATTGGGCATTGATGTGCTGAGGTGGAACAGGGAGGAGTCACTCATAACCCTGGATACAGTCACTATCACTCAGCCAAAGCAGGGACCAGGCACATGTGGCTCAGGAGTGGTGATGACATTCTTTTTGGTGGTAATTTGGTCTTTGTCCAGATGTGAAGCTGTACCTCCCAAGTGTGCAATAATTTAAACATTTATATGTAGAATTTGGTGGTGGGGTGTGTTTATTCAAGAAATGAAGCAGTCTTTCTCCCTTTATGCACAGTTCACTGATGATGAGGTTAGTGGCAGCCAGATGAGGGAAACTTTAGGAGTACTTGGAAATTGCATTGAAAATCGGCAAGAGAATAACGCACAGTTGCATATACACACTGCAACCCTGCTATCTGAAGCAGATGTTTCTGCTTTTCAACTTTTTTTTTTAGCGAAAAGAATCTTCAAATATTTTCTGAGGGTGTTGTGTTCTTCCAGTGAACAGATGTCTGAGGCAGGCCAGGGAACAACTTAAAGCGTTTGTTTGCCTTCATCCATTTACTTGTGACTTCTTCACATTCCTTTATCACTTTATAGTTATTTGAAGTCCAGTAACATTTTATTGTATTTTATGAGATTTTGCTACTGAAAGTAATTTCTTATGAGATTTGCCGAGAGCTTTCCAGAATGTATGTGTTTATACATTTTATTATGCTTTTGAGATATTTACAGTGGCTGTGTGTGACTTGAGCCTGTTGCTTTCTCTGCTCTCTTTGAAAGCATTTTTGCCTGTTGTGCTGGATTAGGTTAAATAAAGTAGTATCCTTCAAATTGTATACTTTGATCTTCTAGAACAAGATTTATTCTCTTCTCCCTTCTCTCCCAAAGTATATCTTGAAGTGAATGCATGCATTGTAAATTTGTGCCTTTTTAGTCTTACTGTCTCCCTACAATTCTATCTTACTCTTGCAATCAGCTTTTTAAATTTTAACTTTTAACCATTGAAGTTTTAGGTTTTTACCATCTGGAGACTTCACCTGATGGTGAATGTAGCCGTTATCCTGCTGTGCTTACAGTCAGGTCTTATGTTTTTAAGTCCCTTCTGTGTTTTGGATGTATGTACATAGATCATATTTTTACTGTAATATTGTTCTTGTTACCTGAAGAGGCTCATTGGTTACTTGCTGGATATGGCAGGCATGTTTTGAATGAAGCAACTAAACATGTTGAGCACTTCATAAAATGTTTAGAAATACTAAGTGGCATTTTTGAGCCATGGACCTGGAATTGGAATAGTTGCCATGAAATGCGCAGATCTTTACTGTAAATGTCAGACCTATATAGTGCAAGTTAAAAATGCATGGATGAATTTTGAGTCTTAAACCTAGAAATGAAAACCAATATTGTTGGCAAGGTCTGATTTCAGGAAGTATTATCCTTCAGTCAGTCAATGTATAGATTTTTGTCAAGGAACCTGCATTCTAGGCAACAATACCTTTCAAACAAAACAGAAATCATTAATAATACAGATCAACCTGCCAAAAAAAACACAAAAGTCTCTGTTCATCATTGTTATGGGAAGTTCATGCATGGTCTTTTTCAAAGCACCTTTTTTTTAATTGGCTCAATTTCAATGCTTAAAAATGAATAGCATAAGTTAAGTTATATTTTGGAATTTTTACATAAGATACTAATCACATGCACTTGAACACCTTCTGCTGTAAGCTGCCTGAGATCAACCCATTTCCCTGCCATATCACTAGTTAAAATGGGTGATCAGAATACCTGCAAAAGGTGAAATGAACTATGTGAAGATACATCAATTTTTTTTCCAAATTAAGTAGTTATTTTTGTATAGTTTCTCTAATTTGCTCAAGTGTTCTTTTCAGTGTATTTGTTTCTGTTAAAATGATAGTAAAGCAAAACTTAAGCACATACTATTTTTTATATATAGGTTTCTACAATCCAGGAACTTGTTACTGGTTACGAAGCCTCTTTGAAAACTTGTGACCTTTTTAGTACATGTGGTAAGTTTCTCTGGTCTTATGTTAATTATCATGTAACTACTGATACTGTTCATGGAAGTTATCAAGAGCTGTTGAAGTGCTGATACTTTTTACAAAAAAATAGTTACTGTATTTTCTAGTAAAATAATTCATCATAAGAAATATTTGCTGAAATTGCCAAGCTTTGTTTTTGTGTTCATTTTTCAAATGCAGTCTTCAGCTTTACTGGTTATTGTAACCTTTCCCATTTTGTTGCAGAAAATGGAGAGAAAGAGCCCCCAACAACACTGCTTTGGGTTCGGTATTTCCTGGCACAGCACTTTGACAAACTTGGCCAGTGTTCTTTGGCCTTGGATTACATTAATGCTGCAATTGCAAGCACTCCAACATTAATAGAGCTATTCTATTTAAAAGCAAAAATTTACAAGGTAAAAGGGGAATTTGGACACGTGGAGTACCTGGTGTATTAAAAACATATCAACCCATCAGACTGGTGTGAATGTGTGGGTAATATTTCAGTTAGGAGTTGTTATGGGCATCAGTTTTCATGCGGGTTTCTTTTTGGGCGCTGTTTTGTCAGGAAGGAAATGAAAATCCTTTTGTTTGGGTTTTGCAAAGCCAGTCACAAATTACAGTGAATTGTAATTCTGAAAAACATCTGGGAGTGGGAGGAGTGAGAATAATACTGGCTTTTGGTTCTGATGGAGAAATACCAGTAACAAATACGATTTCAGGAGATGGTCAATAGCAGGCCTCTACTGAGAGTTAACTATTTAATTTCTCCCTAACAGCATGTAGGTAACATCAAGGAAGCTGCCAAATGGATGGATGAAGCACAGTCTTTGGATACTGCAGACAGATTTATCAATTCTAAATGTGCTAAATACATGCTGCGAGCCAATATGGTGAAGGATGCAGAGGAGATGTGCTCTAAATTCACAAGGGCAAGTACACTGCTTTAATTAAGAGGTGTTTTGCTTGCCTCTGGTGGTTTTTCACTCATAACTTTTGATCAAATATCTTTTATTAATATTCATTTTTATTATAATACTTCTGTGCCTGATGGTAAGGAACTATATAGAATTGTAGAACAGTTTGTATTGGAAAGAGCCTTTTAAAGATGGAATAGTCCAATGCCACTGCCTTGGGTATGGACATCTTTGGCTAACTCAGCTTGCTCATTCCTTTAAGATAGTATTGCACACAAAGATTTTGTTAAAACAGAGTCTATCCATAAAAGACAGGATAAGCATTTTAAATTCTATTTTTTGACACTGGATAAATTTGGATTAATAAATATCAAATTTTCATATAATTTATGGAACTAAACATGAAGACTGCTTTGTTGGATATCCTGGAGTACATAAATTAGGCTCCTTCATTCTTTTAAATTCTAGATGTGGTAACACTTGAAATTGGATTCAAGCTTGCTAGGTATTTCTAGGAATAATTTAAAATTTGATGACTAAAACTCATCATGTTTGCTTGTCAGAAGTGTTAAAGTAAGAAAGACAGAACTTTATCATAGACATCTGGAAAGACAGGATATTGTCCTCAGTAACAGTAAATTACACCTACATTACATTACAGTTACACTCAGTAACCCAGTTGAGTGTAACTGGGTCTTTTATCTGCTATAAAGATTGTTCTGAAAGCCCAATGGCTAATATTAATGATATGTGGGATGTTTTTCCAGTTCACTCTACTCTAGAGCATTATGACTATTATAAAGTCTCAATCCTAGGAATTTTTTTCTTGTCAAAATATCATGTATAAATCTAACTTCACTTATTTAGACAAGCAAGTTCTAAGAAATGTATAATAATGTGCTCTAAGAAATGTGTGATAAAGCAGTGAATATATTGGTGGATTTATAAACTAGTGGATGCCACTTACCTGATGGGGAAAAACTAGCTAAAATTGTTTGCTGAACTCAAGGAATATTTTAAATAATGTTATTTTGTGCCCCTAAATTGTAGAAGTGAGACTGTGCAAGCATGAGTTAATCTTAAAAACCTGTTAAGACATTAATCTTCAGGTAATTGGGGTTTTTAAATAATTTCAATCCATTATTTTCTATCTGGGGGAGCGCAGAATATCACAAGTGTTATTCTCACTTGAACACTGGGTGTTCATGTCCTGTTGTACTCCAAGTACATTGAAGGATTGATTGTTTGCTCCTGATGGCCTGAAACCAGGCACAGTTGAAAGATGCAGCTTGTGAATTATGATAGCAAAACCTGATGATGACTCTTCTTTCAGGAAGGAACTTCTGCAATGGAGAACCTTAACGAGATGCAGTGTATGTGGTTCCAGACAGAATGTGCTGCAGCTTATCAAAGGTTGGGGAAGTACGGTGATGCCTTGAAAAAATGTCATGAAGTAGAAAGGGTAAGTAGGTGCAAACACCACCCACTGCTTCCCCAGTATTTCTCATAGTGAAATGAAGATATTTTTTTGATGTAATCAGCACAGTTTTTTATGCTGGAAGCATATGAAACTTCTAATATAATGGCTTTTAATAACAGGTTAATACTCAATGATTTTGTGTAACAGATGTCTTCTCTAGCTATTATGTGAAAGACTATTATTGAAGTGAAAAGGTTTCAGTATAAAATACCATATCTTCTATGCAGCTATTCCTACATTTACTTTATGCTGACTTTTAACAATTGTGTTTCTAATCAGAATAGTCACATTTCAGTTGGCTTTTAGAGTGCCTAAGTCTTTGCATAATCACTTTGTAGACTTTGTTAACTGACTTTTCCCTACCAATACATTCTCTTGAACAGTCAATATTACAAGGATATGTCTATACTTGTTAAATATTGTCTGTAAATAATATCAACTGTAACTTTATTCACCTGTCTCTAATAAAAAGTAGACTAAGTAAAGGATGAGCATATAAGTGTGTTCTTTTTTTTTTTTAAGCATTTTTTTGAGATAACAGATGATCAATTTGACTTCCACACATACTGCATGAGAAAGATGACTCTTCGTGCCTATGTAGACCTTCTGAGATTAGAAGATGTGCTCAGGAAACATGCCTTCTACTTCAAGGCTGCCCGATCAGCAATTGAAATCTACTTGAAGCTCCATGATAATCCTCTTACCAATGAAAGCAAAGAGCAAGAAGTGAATTCAGGTATCTACACTTTAATGAAGGTCCATATGTCTGACACATGTAAAAGCTTAAGCTAAGTAAGTTACGTGTTACAGAGTAAATAGAACACAAGGGTTTCCTCTTGTCTTTCACAATAACTGAAAAGAGATCATAGGTGACAGGCTACAGTTTGCTCTGTTCACATCCCATTACTTTGGAGATCTAGAACATGAATGAACCTAGCTGTAGTTTTGGAGTACTTGGGGAGGAATGACATTTCAGAGCATTAAAATCAGATTCAGTTCAGCCATTAGGTAAATGCTATTAACAAATGAATTATGGAGCAATGGATAGATTTTGTGGAAAAGCAGTCTGAATTCTAAGAATTTGATTTTGGTCTCATGTATTTAATTAATTACATGGTAATACTAGTTACAACTACATTAAGTTTAACCACTTCTCACACAACTTGAGGACCAAAGAATGGATGGGTAAATGTGTTAGCAGTATTAATACATTTAGAACATTATTTAAAACTAGTATTAAATGGACAACAGGCATTCTTAGGAAGCCAGTGGGGTGTAGTTTGGAAATCTGAGGATTCAATGGCAGATTATTTGAGATTTTTTTTAACTTTAGGATAAATAGTTGCTTCTCCTTTAGTGGAATTGCATTTACTGTCAGCATTGCAGTGGCTGTTGAAAGCAGTGAAATTCATGTCTGGCTTTTTGCAAAGTGAAAAATCTTTGATATGGGGAAAAAGGGATGCTAAACTAAAAATGCCACTTAATATTGCAAATAAAATCTTACCTTTATTCAGAGGTGAATAAGTTTTTATGTACCTGCCTATGAATCATAAAGAGGCATATTCAAATAGTTGAACTTGCACCTTTTTTCTCTCCAACTTTAGTTTGTTTCTGTATATAAAGTAAGATCAGTGTGTGGCAGAGGATCTGTCACAGAGGATAGCAATGTATCCATAAGGGTGGGTGGTGTCTAAGAAGTCATGTTAGTTCATTTGCCTGCTGCTCATTGGGATCCAGTAGGCTTATCTGTGGGAGAAGGCAGCACTGTGTGGATGGGGTAAAAAGAACAGTTGCTTCCTTGCGTCGGAATAGGGATGACCCAAGCAGGGAGGTCATGCTGCCCTAGCCTCAAAAAAGATGTGTTAGTCCCTTGGGAGCCCATTTTTCTGTGCCTCACCACACTTAGCAAAAATTCTATTCTCAGTGAAACACCACAGTAAACAGACTGGTAGCTGTTGTGTTATTCTGGCTAAACTGATCATTTCCCTTTAGTTATCCCATGGCATTTGCATGAAATCAGTACAGTTATCATGACTGTATATTAGTCAGACACTTTAATGGAAAATAGCAAGTTTAGCATGTTTTCAGGTGGAGTGTAAATCCATCTGGATGTTTCTAGATGGCATTAGAAGCAAGCCAAGCTGCAGTCACAATGAGAGCTTAGTGTTACCATTGTTCATTTTCTAAGGTAAGACCTGTGATAGATGTAACAACTTCATGTAGCTAACCTTGAAATCACTGAGGTTTCTTTAACAGCCATGTAAGAGAAAATATGCAAGATCAAGTGTTGGGTTAGGCTGTAAATACCAGTCCAGCAGGAATGTTGGCCTGCGTAGTCATGATAACTCTCGTGACTGCTGATAGTTATGGAAATCACTTAAAAATCTGCCAGATTGAGATGGGGAGAAGCATAATGACCTGAGTTGTTTGAGAGGAACAAGATTTTGAATCACATACTCTATATGTTGTCTGTTACTTTAATCTGTAGAAAATCTCTCAGCCAAAGAATTGAAGAAAATGCTTAGTAAGCAAAGAAGAGCACAGAAGAAAGCAAAACTTGAAGAAGAAAGAAAGCATGCAGAAAGAGAACGACAGCAAAAAAATCAAAAGAAAAAGAGAGATGAAGAGGAGGAGGAAACTAGTGGACCCAGGGAAGAGCTGGTTCCTGAAAAACTGGAAAGGGTTAGCATAGTCTTTCTTGTTGAACTCTCATGATTATCATAAAAAGCCTACGAATATGGGTTTGCTATCAGATTCTCCTAAAAGAATCTAGGTGTTTTTATAAAATCATTTTTGCATGCAGGGGTACTTTTCTGTAGTCCATCTCTTCTTACACTAAAGAGAAGTATTTTTCATCAATAAATCCAAGTTCTACATTAATATTGTTACTTTCCCTAGATTTCAGGGTTTTTTTTCTAAGCAGTATGTCATACTTCATTAAAATAGATACGGAACAAAAAGATGCATTTTGCTTGAAGAAATCTGCTTTTCATACAGTGAATAGAGGAAAAAGTAACAGAAATTATTGCAATTTGCAAAGTTTGAAGGCATGACCAGTATTTTGCTATGCATGAAGAACTACCTCCATTAGCACACTAAACTTCCCGCTTGTTGTCTAAGGTGGTTGTATGTAATAGTTTCCTAAATGCTAAATTACAGCACTGACTGCACAAGCAGTGCCAGAGTTAGCAATGATGTTGTCTTTGTCAACATGAAATGATGAATAAACACTTTACCATTTTTATTTAAACAGCAAGATTTTTTATGGTGCAGTTTAATTCAGAAAGCTAGCTTCAGTTCACCTTCAACCTCTGATTATTTAAATGCTTTGAGGAACAGAAATTATTGGTGGGCTTTATTTGATGTTTATTTTAAGCCATAATTTTCACTGTTCTTTTCTTAAAACAGGTAGAAAATCCATTAGAAGAAGCCATTAAGTTCCTTATACCACTTAAGAATCTTATTGGAGATGATATAGAAACACACTTATTAGCATTTGAAATATACTTTAGAAAAGGTAAATTACTGCTTAATTTTATTTTACTTTACAAAATTTTAGTCCTTCACTTCAGCCTGTGTTATCCAAGTGTAGTGGAAAATGATCTGGAATACTTACCTGACTGAAGCTGAGCTGTGCATCGTATCCATTAATAATAGAGTAAATAGCATTTTTGTTTAGTCACCCTTAAACAAAAAAGTCCTAAGAGCAGATTATATTGTGGTACATACTGTTAAATACTGTGGAATGGTATTTGTGGTGTGATCTTTGATTATCTAGGGGAGGCCAAAGCTAAATAGGTGGTAACATCTATGCAGTGTTGCGAGAGTTGGAGCAGCAAGAACTTCTGTTTTATTAAGCAATTTGAATGGGAAAATAAGCTTCGTTTCTAATTCTGTATAGAAACTGATGTTTCTAGTATTTTACTAGATTTACTAAAGAATACAGTAATTGATTATGAAGAGAAAATGTTCTGTATTCTTAATCTCGGTTTCCTAAGATTTTTTTTCTCCTTCCCACAGGAAAGTTTCTGTTAATGTTACAATCTGTCAAAAGAGCTTTTGCTATCAACAGGAATAACCCATGGCTACATGAGTGCTTGATTAAATTCTCTAAAGCTGGTATGTGTGTAGGAAATATGTAATTATAAAGATACAAGAAGTTACATTTTGCAAGTCCATAATTACATATTTTTGTGATGTGTACTCTTGAAACACAAACAAAGAAAAATAAAAACAAATATGATTTTTTCATGGCAATACCGAAGAAAACATAGGCTGTGCTACCCAGTGTACTGTGTATTATACCTTCCTCCATTAATCCACCAGGTGGACCCAACAACTCATTTTGGCTAGATTTCACAGAAAAGTGAGTGTTCTAAGGATCCTGGAAAACCTTAAGATTTAAGAAAATAAGTGGCAGATACAGGAGAATGACTCTGACTGAAACAGTTTGTGTGGTGGTGAACTTGTAATAGACAGTTTACATGACAGAGGACCCTTTATGAAAATTTCCTGTATAAATGCATCAGCAGTGTTTGTGTTGACACATTTTGATCTGAGATTTGTGTTTCTGTGCACAAATTGTAAAACTGGTACTTTTAGCAGTGATTTATGTGGTTTCAGTGTTTTCTACAGTTGTTTAAATGGCATTTTTTTGCTTCTCTCCCCCCTGCCTTCCCTCTTCTAGTGTCTGACCATAGTAACCTCCCAGAAATTGTGAGTAAGGTCCTAACTCAAGAAATGCAGAAAATCTTTGTTAATAAAAACCTGGAGAGTTTTAATGAAGAATTTCTCAAACACAATGCTACCTCCATTCAGCACCAGCTGTCAGGTTTGTCTAACTTTTTCATGCTCTTGAAAAGGAGATGATTTAAATGATGTAAAACCGGAATCTTTATCTGCAAGGGCAGGTTGGATGGGGCTTAGTGCATCCTGGTCCAGTGTAAGGTGGCCCTGGGAATGGCAGGGCATGTGGAACTAGGTGATCCTTAAGGTTCCTTCAAATTCAAACAATTTTATGAATTCATACATAAATTCTAATGAGATGTAAAATGACATGTTTATATGGGGGGGGGAGCATTTCTGTCTGTCTGCTTGTACCATTTTTTAAAAATGTACTTCATTTTTTTATTAGGTGCATAAGAAATTTGCTCCTTACCTTCAAAAAGTGCAGTCAAACCACTAGATGCTCAAGTTTTGAAGCAATGTCATTCTTCCTGTTATGGCAGGTTTTTTTAAAGTATTAGAAAATATAAAACAAAATCCCATATCCATTAGCAAGTGCTTTTCCCTATTTTCTTTTCAGCTGGAATGTCTCTGTTCCTACTCATAACTTTATCATGTAGCAACAGCATCAATAAAAGTACCATGATGAACTTGTTATGCAGCTTTTGCTTTTCTGCTTCATGGTCAGCAGTGAAAATGTTTAAATCTGACACTCAGACACTGTTTGTATAGAAGAGCCACAGGTAGCTGCTGGAGCTAAATCAAAGGAATTTGGAATTGAATGATTACAGAAGGTTTTGGAATATTGATGTGACTTGATAAGCTGCTAGAGCAAATAAAATGCATTTCCAGCAGTTAAGAAACAAAAGTGTAGTTTTATCAGGCACTTCAAGTACTTAGTGCTAACCTCACCTGGTCTTTAAAAGTTACCCAGGGTCTGTCCAGAATAACTGGAAGAAGTGAGCTTCAGAGGATTGCTCATCAGTCTAAAGGAACATTAGGTAGAGTACCACAAACTTCCATTGGCTTCTATAAGAGCTGTGTTTCAGGACAGCATTTTTAGAGAAATACTCTTACCTCTTTCCTGCAAGCAGGCTCAAGTTTTGAGAAGTTAAGTACAGATATCTCAGCAGCCAATTGCTCCTAATTCTTAGGGATGTTTTCTTCTGCTCTTGTGACTGTTGAGCACTCACTGGCTGCTTTACAGATCTTATTTTCTGATCCTCCAGTGTTATGGAAAACACTACAGTCACTGGCTAGGTTTTTGGTAGCCTTAGGACTTCAGCTGTGTGTCAGTCTTCTGTTTATGCTGGAACAGGTTTGAGGCAATTGACTTACCTACTGTACAATTTTTAAGTTTCTTGAACAGTTATCTTTAGTTAAAGTTTGCAGATATGAAGATCTGGAAAACCAAACCCTGAGAGCACAAATGAGTGCCTTCTCAGCTTAAAATTACTGGTAAAAAACTGTAAGCAGACTTCTAACCTCTTTACAATTTCTGTACCAAAGTCTCCCTAACTTTAGGCAAGAGTAACTTGGCTAATATAAGTGGTTTGGGAAATAATGGCTCTGCATTGAGCCTATTTTCTTAAACCTACAAAAAGCAGTAAGAACTAGGAAACTTTATTTAATTGGGAAAAATAATAATTGGGGAAATGAGTTGAGCAAAACCAAAAGACAGACAAAACATCCAGAATGTGAGGTTTTAACTTTTCCAGTAAAATGGTTAAGCTTTTTGGGTTTTGCAGTAGATTACATAGTGGAGTGGGTCTGGACTTTGTACATGGGCAAAGGAAAGTACATGAAAAGCCAACACATTCATTAAGATGAGATTTTAAATTAATGCAGCTATGATACAAGGAGCAAAATTTTGCAGAGATGCCCAGGCCAGTTTTGGCAATCTGTCTGTGGTCTGAGAAGCTGTGTACTTCCACAATGCAGTGTTTTCCTTTCCACCAATGTAGTCTGGTCCAGGCGAAGCACCAGACTTGTGCTGCACTTTCCTTGTACCTGAGCTGTGTCCTTAGCTCTGGGTGAGCAGCCATGGTCCTGTGTTCTGCCATGTGGACTGGCCTGAACTTTTACTGGGCCACATTCCACAGTTGTTTAGTAACTGTTGTTCACTTAGCTCCAGTACTTGTAAAGAGAATTCAGTGTGTCTCTGAGAATTCCTCACTCCTACATTTGTTGGATGGATTTCATTTAGCCTGCTGATTTTAAGGCCTTGTCATCAGTGTACTCTGTGATCTTTTTCTCTACTAAAGACCTCTCAGTCAAGTGAGGCATGTCACTCTTGCAGGAACAGGTCTCCTGTATTATTCAATCCTTATGCTTCTAATAAATTTCAAAATGGCTTTAATATCATTAGTTTCCAGTTGCAAATCGGAGAAGAAGATATAGTTTATTAAAACTTGTAAGCAGTCTAATTCACGTTTATGTGTATGTTTTCAGGTTCTGTTTGTCTGTATATGTTGTATGGCATTTAGGAAAACTAAACATTGTGGGTTTTGTCTTGTGATAAGGTGCAAAGATGATGTATTTCCTGGACAAATCAAGACAAGAAAAAGCAATTGCTGTTGCAACTAGATTGGATAAAAACATGAGAGACAAAAATGTGAAGGTAAAAGATACAGTATATAAAGCCACCAACTGTGTGGAGTCTTAAATAGTATATAATTTAATGCAGGATAATGTGCATGCTTCATTAACCATTATAAATGATTACTTGAAAGAACAAGGTTTCAAATTTTTCCTGTAAGTAAAAGATGCATAAATACCAATAGAGAGACCTGTTTGCTCAAACCAGTGTTGTTTCACAATATGTGCCCTTAAAAATAAAACGATTTTGAATTGCATTTATTAACTGATGCTTTTGTTTCTTTAGACATTAATGAAGGTTTTTGAGGCGTTGCTTGATGGCAGTTTTGGAAGCTGCCATGCTCAATGTGAAGAATATCAAGCAGCATGTCATAAACTGTTTCCTTTTACGTCTGCCTTCATGCCTGCCACAAACGAAGACAACAGCAGCATTGCATCTGTGAATCACACGGCCATTAACCATGATTTGCTGTCCAATGAAATCTGAAGTAGTGTATGCAAGCCCCTGTGTGTGTGTGTATACCTACATGCACACATGTGTATGAAACTCTGACTCTCATTACATGCTGGCTGGATACAGATCAGGGTTACTTTTCCAGGTTGTATTTTAATATCTTTAACAGGTATCTAAAACAAAATATTTGGATAGTTAAATGGAGTATGCTATTAGGGTTTTTTTCCTCCCAATGAAAACTGCCAATATTTATGTAAACATCTTTAATCAGCATTTTTCATGTTTATACTTGTACAGGTTTAAGTCTTTTAATAATTCATCAGCCCTCCCTCACAATAATATGGATATTAAAGACTGCTTTCACTTAAGTGTTGTTACATATGCAGATATATGTGAACATATCTTGTTAATAAATTATCATTTGAGAGTTTTTAGCAGATTAAGACTGAAGTGCTGCTTGAATTGCCTCTTTGTCTTTACTGTTCTTTAGGGTTTTTTTTCTGGGTTGTTTTGGTTGGATTTCTTTTTAAATCTTTGGTCAGTTTGGTTTCTTTTGAAGCACAGCAACAATGAAAGCATTGGGGGGGTTGCATGTTTTTGTCAGGTGTGTGTCTTATATGGAACCAGTGTTGACAGATATGAAGATTAGGTCTGTGTAAAAAAAACCAAGCCAACAAATATCTAAGGCTTTTTGAAAACTATTCCCTCTATCTTGTGTTCCATAGCTATTGTTTCCTTAGTTTTATGGTCAGTTTAACATTTTAAAGTTTTAATATCCTGAAGCAATTCCCTGAGAAGACATAATGAATTTGAATACTGTTGTTTGTCCTTTGTTCCATCTCCCCTTTCCTCTTCTTCCTTCTGGTTTCTCCCCATTTGTTCACCTATTGACACTTAGGGTGAAAAAGCTGCTCCAATTTTGTGCAAGTGCAGAAGGTACAGTAATGGGGAATACAGTTTTTCTCTGCATCATAAAAACTCACTGGTGGGTGTGCTGTATTACCTCCATTAAAAGTCTTAGTTGTCTACTTAAGTATTATGGCCAATACTCCAGAATTTCTCCTGCCTAAATGCTATTGCTGTAGGTGCTGAAAGGCAAAACAGAGAAATATGTTTTACATTTTAAAACTGTTTAAGGGAGCACAAAGAGGCTGACTACAAATCATAATGAACTTTTTTCTTACTTTGTATTCTGGTGCATTAACTATTAAATATAAAACACATCAAAATGGAAGTTTAAATCTAATATACCTATTTAAAGCATAGCATTGCTAGACAAAATGGCTACATATCACATGACAGCTTTACATTCTATAAAGACTGCTATCAAAACAATTATACTGTGGCTTGTACAGAAAATTTCTGGAAACCGTAATGGAATTATTCAATCTCGGTTTGTTTTTATTTCACTGCAATGTAAATAATTTCAGTAATATTAACTAGCCCCTCAAAGGCAAATACCAGTTCATGAAGAGGGGATTTTATTAAGACAAATAAACTGTTCTAATTAAAATTCTCCTTTGTGTGTCATCTGTTTAGATTTAAAAAAATGTTGAATGGAAAATTCACTGTAAAATATTGCCAACATATGTTATGCTGTAATAAATTATTTTGTACACATTTGCCTTTGGTTTGGAATTTTTGCATATTTATGGACATCAAACCTTAACCCATTATTCTAAGTTTTTTCTATTGAGTTGCAACATTCACTGGTTTAATGTTAACTCTGTAAGTAGTTATGGAGATAAAATTACTATTTAACAGATTGAGATGTGTATCTATAAATAGTCATGGCTTCAGACTGCAATCAGTAGATTTAGATCAGATAGCAGGGAGAAATGCTTTCCTGTGAGGATGGTGAGACACTTGAACAGGGTGTTCAGAGAAGCTGTGGATGCCCCATCCCTGGCAGTGTTCTAGGCCAGGTTGGATGGAGTTCTGAGCAGCCTGGTCTAAGGGAAGGTGTCCCTGCCCATGGCCGGGGGGTTTGAACCAGGCAGTGTTTAAGGTCCCTTCCAACCCAAACCATTCTGTGATAGTAACACTGAGAAGTGGTGATGTGGTTTTGTCTTTATTCACCATGTGCTGTTTGCTGTGGAACACCTGGCTCAAAGACATCTTAGGCAGGGAAAGGTGGACCATAATGGGATTGTTTTGGCTCAGCAGCACCTGAGAGCGTGAAGTGATACAGTATCTTCTGTCTTTTTTTAGTGATAATACTTCCCTTGCTAGAGATTTAATTCAGGCCTTCAAAAAGAAGGCCCTCTAGTTAGGACTGCTTATCCAGTCCTGCGCTGTTTAACTTGACACTTGAAGTCAGACTTCAACAAAAACACCCAAGGAACTCTTCAGCAGTGGATCCCTTGATAATGTAGATGAATATCTAGGCTAAGAGTTGTAGGAACTTAATTCTGAAAATTGAGTCTTCTGTCATGCAGTGAGTGGTTTAGTTTTCTCTTAGAACTGCTGGAGGCATGCAGCCTGCTGAGTTTTCCTCAAGGCTGTCATTGCAGGTGTGAACTTCTTGGGGTAACAAATGCTTGGCAGTCTGATCTCCAAATTTCTTCTTTGTTGCAGATGGGCAGGGTGTGCTGGGTACCCTAACACCTTAAGGTGTCCAGGCACAAAGAAGGAAAACATGCAAATGCAGCACAAGGCTGCTGGCAGAATGCAGGATCTCGTTTTTCTAAAGAAGCCTGGCAGCATTAGATCATTCAGAGAAATTGGCTAAATTGAGCAGCCTGAACTGATAAAGATGTTTTATGTTTTGACTGCTCTGATTTCTTGTGGTTAATGAGTTCATCAGACTCATCTGGCCAGAACCCAGTTCAGGGGAAGTGTGGCAGCAGTGCTCTGAAGCAGGGCAGCTCCTCTTGCATTGCGGTGCAGATGCTGCTGCTGCTTGGGACAGAGTGCCAGCACTGTGAGCTAGCATGGCTCAGGATTTATCCATGCTGACTAGCAGGGTATAAAAAGTGTTGCACTTCTGGTGCAAGAAGCTGCCTATCTGGCTTGGCCTTTCAGTCTGGATCTGCTCTGGCTGTGCCCTTCCTCGGGGTCTGTGAACCAAATAAGGAGGAGCTGAGAACAACGGGAGTAGCAGCAGTGCTTTCTGAATACATAATGATGAATGTGGGACTAACACCACTGGGTTATGTGTGCAACAAGGCATGGGCACAATTCTGACTTGCCCTTAGGTTTGCTGCCCACCCCCAGCAGATGTTCTGCAGCCCTATGATTGTGTGAAGTATTCTGTGCTCTCTTGCTATATAGGTTAATTAGGCTTCATTTGCTCTTTACCAGTCTTAGCAACACCTTCAAATGTCCTTCACAGTCTGGATGTGAAGCCATAGATGCCTTGATTATGATTGCTGTTACAGTACATTTATTACTCACCTGTCTTGTTTTCTGGATCTTTGAAAACCTTTTGTTTTGAGCTGGTTTGTAGTGGCTTTTCTAAAATTCCTATTGCTGATCCCTGCACCAACCAAATAATTGTGTTAACAGCATAAATGCCAAGAGAACTCATTGACTCAACATCTAATCTAACCTCACATAGGGTCCTGTCATCTCACACGGTAAACCCTCTTTCCTTCTCCTCTTCCCGCAGGCAGGCAGGCATACCCCAAGGCTGACAACTTCTCATCATAGAAAATAATCTTGTTCCAAACCCCAGGCCCTAATGGAAAATCCTGCCCTGATACGTGTACAGATAGCCAATATTTAGTCCTGAACTGGCAATTAAGGTGAAAGGGGTGGTTTCACACATCTCTGCAGCTGCAGCATGTAGGAAGAGGTCAAGCATTAAGTGTGACACAGAAGGTTGAAACATAATCGTGTTGGCATGTGTGAATGCACTTGCCACTTGCTGTTTCAGCAGCAACGTAATATGTACTTCGGCATTTGTTTTTCCATGCCTTAACTGCAGCTCCTAATGAAAAGTTCGTGGATTTTCCACTAGAGGGAAGCCTTGCATCCAGAATATTTTCATAGTAACAAAACGCTGAAGTCTTGTAGGTGTTGTTTTGTAGTAAGAGTGTAGGAAAATGCTCATATTTTTTCCTCCTTTCAGGCATTGGAGAGAGGTGGTTGTTCTGTATGTGCTTCAAAATTTGAATTAGACTCGTGTTTGTACAACCTAGCTGTCTGTAGGCATTGATGTGGGGATCTCAAGTTGAGAGGGCAGTTGGTTAGACTTACTTCAAAGCACTGGATAACGGACATTTTAGGAAAATATGTTTGAGCCCACAGATGATCAGATCGGTTTTGGGAAATCCCATGTCCTGTGCAAAAAGTTTCACTCAACTCCATTCCTGCCTTCAGGCTGTTGAAGAGACGCAGAACGTGTCAGCCTTGAAGATTAGCCTTCATTCCAGTTAATTTATCATGAACTAAACACATTGTCTGTTCCCCACTTGGACCTTGCTGCTTGAACATATTTCAAGTCTAGACAAAGTATTTGAGAATGTGCTGTTAGCACTTAGGAGGAGGCTCAGGTTTTGAGAGGTTCCTAGATGCATTTTAGGTATGCAGGAAGATGGAAGAACTAATACATGGTAGTTTTAGGACTGATTTCATAAGATAAATGCTCATATTTAAAGCAACACAGAAGGGAGGAAGCAAGGACCAGAGCAGGAACTGTCTTCCTCTTCCCCATACAGTGCTTAGCACAGAGAACTCCTGGTTTGAGACAAGGTTATATTCCACAGGTAGTAAACTGCCATAAAGCCTATCTGTAAATACAAGCAAACTACACCTGCCTGAGGCCAGGCTCTGTAAACAGTAGTGCAAAAGACATGCAGGAATCCACAAAAGGCATCAAGTACCAAAGGAGTCTGTTAACTGTCACTGCAGACATTTAGTCAAATGTTAGCTAACCCGTGCATTTGATTGTATTTAAAATGAGCTCTGAGAGTTCTGAAGTTGGGGGAACTTTTCTATTAGCAACATATTCTCTGCGTATCTAAATACTTGTCCAGGGAAATTCAAACCCCTGGGATGAAGCCATTAGATTTGCCATGGATAAATTTTTTGGGGATCTGTAAGAGAGAGCATGATTTGTTTGCTCAGGAGTTGGAGGGCTGCTGCAGGTGGTGAGCTGTGCACTGGTGATTAGCTCAGGCATTGCAGAGCATCCATCCCCAAAGTGGCAGAGGAATGCCAGCAGTCCCTTACTGCTCCTGCACTGCTCCGGACCACGGCACTCAGCTGTGTCATTTGTGAGCACTGAAGGAGCCATAAGGTGATTCTCCAGGGGGCAGGCAATGAAAACCAACAGCCCTGTAGTGATATCAATAGGTGTAGCCCATCTTCTCTTTGGGAGCTTACTCCTTCACTGAAGTCTTTCTGGTTTAACAGGCAATGAATTCAGAAAATACCAGAAGGCTGGACAGCTCTGTGGTATATAGGGGCACCCTTATATCCAGTGCAAAGCTATGGACACCTCAGGATGCCAGACATCTAAATTATTGCAGAGATCTGAAAATCGCAGATCTCAATCTCTAAATTGAGATCTGCAAGGCCGATTTCCTTTTTGCTTCTGAAGTGCCACCTAGACTGTAACAAATTGTGCTGAAAGATGTACATCCATGTGATTTCCGGAGCTTATCTGACAATATGTTGCTAAAAGCTTTTTATGTTCTCCCCACTGTATTTCTCCAGTCTCTCTCTCCACTTCAGGCTCTGGCACTTGCTGTTTGCTTCTGTGAACAGATTCAGGTCAACAGCTTAGCACGAACCTTACCTGGCAAATGTGGGTTGGCTGTCTACCAATTGCAGATGGATAGACAATGAAAAGACAGCAATGGCTAATCAAGGATTTGATGAGCAGCCCACACATAGGTGTGTCAGGCTGTTTTTTACATGGCCTTCCATTCAAGGAAGGTACAAATTCCTCTCAGTCACCTTCCATCTTAGGAAGTATGTTTTTTCTAGAAGAAATCGTGATCCTTCTGGGTTTCCTATGATCATGCCTGGCTGTCCCTACCATGTTTCACAGGTAACCTCTCACAATCCTGGCCATCTCAGGCTGGGGGCAGGGGCATTGTGGAACTGGCAGCAACAAATAACTGATCAGAGGAAAGTTGCTGCATTTGGCTCTTGATTATTAGACACTCTCTCATGAGCATTGCCCATGTTGACAGAAGCCCTGAGGAGCGAGGGCCACAGTGAGCAGTGGCTGTGCTGGTTTGACCAGGAACATGGCCTACCATGATATAAATTGGCTGCAGAGATCCTCCAAAAAACATAAGCTATTTCTTCCTCTGGTGACCACCTCTTTTACTCTGTTGTCTCCTCCTACTCACTGAGGTCTTGTAATCTTGCTCTAATAACTGGGAAACTCACATCTGTGTCAAGTGCCAGGTGTGGCACCCTGCTGTCTAAGTATTGAGTAGGTGTGTGCTCCTTGAATTTGCTTTCAGGAAGCCCAAGCAGCCCTGGATACAATGGCACAATACAAATGTTTCTCAGTGCCATGGCAGGACAAATCTGGATGTGCAGAGCTGTGGTTTTTAAGTGTCTACAGTGGCAAAGCCTCTGCTTTGCAGTGGTGTTTCATGTCCTTTTATTTTTTTAAACTGCTTCCATCTTGTGTAAATGCTCTGAGCTCTAGTTTTGGATGCAAGTCCTCTGACGTGGATGTGCAGCTAGTAGAGCTGGGCAGTATGGAGTGAGCAATTCTGAAAGCCTGTTATTTATGAAATAAGAGTTGAAAATAGAAAATGGGCATATGGAAGAAGTTGCTGTCACAGATCCTCCCTCTGGCTAGGAGAATTAGAGCATGGTTTACTTAACTTCCATTTCTGACGAAAACAGGATTCTACTATGGCTTGTCACAAAAATTATTTGAAGCTAAGAAAAATGGAGAAAATACCCAGGGCTTAATAATTATTCCTAAAATGAAGTGCAGTTGCCTCACTCACACTCAGAGGAAAGGGCTGGATGCAGTACATGGTCACTGGCTGTAACACTGATTCTTTTCTTCCCATCTACACAGTCCCCTGTGCACTGGTAACAGGAGAGGCTCCAATGGACTCAAACATTGTTATTTCCCAACCATAAACATGCAAATCCCCGTCCCTTAAAGGGGTATGAAATACTGGCTAACCAAAGCTCAAGGATTGCTGCTTTTGTTCCACATTTGTATGGTGACTGACTCAATGGGGTCCTGGCCTATGACTGCCACTACTGCTACACAAATAACTGAAGAGCTGCTCTCCTGTTCTAACCTCTGCAGCCACATGCCTTCAGCAAACAGGCAGTCTTGGCTCCTCCCTTTGCCTCCTACTGCCTTTCAGCCAACAGAGCATGGGAGGGAGAGTAAATCTTGATTTTTTCAGCCTGTTTTGGTGGCTTGCTTCAGTGGGATGGATGGGAACAACACCCAGCACCCCCTGCCATTCCTAACTTCCCCTGTTCTTGTGGCTATATAAGTTTCCTTGAGATTGGTGCAATATACCATGGAAAACTCAAAATATTGGTTTAATAACACAAGGACGAGTGGAAACAACAAAATGGAAATCCATGTACATTTCTAAAAACAAACCAAAAAACCACCACAAAACCCAGAGGGTATTCAGTGTTCCCAAGAAAATCTAATTTGAATTCTTTGGCAAGAAGGGTTTTTATACCTTTAGATGTGATCAGTATCTTTTTGGCTAGGTATTTTGGCCACAAGTATTTTTTATTATCATTGTAGATATTAATTGCATCTATTTAGAATCTTTATTTCTTGGCAAGATTTAAGGCTTGGGAAACACAGAGTCCACAAACAGTGTTGGATAGGAAGTAACAGATGACTGAGACAAGCAGGCTCTGTGTGCATGAGTGTGTGAAATACAACAGAAAAATACAAAATGTGTAAATTTTAGTCACAGCAAATAGCACTGATGTGAAATATATCTACCAGAAAAATTTGCTACCTTTTATTTTACTAATGGAGGGGACAAATTAGGAGAGATGTCTTATTGGTTTAATACATAAGACTTTCCTTATTTGTTTTGCTTCACAAGGCTTTAAGTTTGCTTTCAATGTGGTTTGTGTGTCAGATATTTTTCATAAAGGCCTCTCAAGCCTTAAATTCCTTTTTTTTCTTGTATGTAATCACTCACTGTTGAGTGAACATTCCTTCTCCCTTGGACAAAATTGCCATTTTTTTCTAATGTAGCACAGTATCCAGCAATTTTAACTCCTCAATTTATCAACAATTCAGAGTAAAACTAGGTGGAAAACAACAACTGTTTTTCATTGTATTTGAAATAGTACAAGTTTCTTGATGGAGAGGTAGTCATAAAAGGTTTTGAAGCAAAACTGGCAGAAAAGGAAAGAATTCAGCATCTCCAGTTCCTGATCCTTATACATGGATCCTGATATGGCGGCAGCAGCATTGGGTAGAGGTAGAGAAAGTGGTTTGCCCTGAGCTTGAGCCCACAGCCTAACACAGGAAATAAATTTCTTACCTAGCATTTGTAAGTATGCTTTTTCCTTTATTTCCCCCCTCCCCCCCACATTACCCTGTAAAATGGATGTTTACTGCTACTGGACCCTTTTGGATGAGAGAGGACTTCATGGAAGAAGAACAAACCCTTTCCTCCACTCAGCCGTGTGCAGCGTCTCATGTGCAACCTCCTCTTGCAAAGGATATGTGCACAGCCTTGTTTTCCTGAAACAGAGCCAAAATGGAGGCAATTTCTTCACTTCTAATTGCCACACAGCACTCCAAATGCCAGGCTCTCTCCCCCTCCTGGCTTACTGCCGTGGTCCCTTTGCTTACATTTTCTTGGCTTTTTGTCCACTTCTCTCTACTTGTTGTCTGGTGGCTCCTTTGCACTGCAGGAAAAAGACTACAGACTTCTTTATGTCTTATTTACTCACTACCATCCCTCTCCTTACCTGAACTTCTCTCCCTTTCCCATGCAGTGCTCAGCCAAAGTCCCTTGACCCAGAACATTCAAAGTCTTGAGTGGTTTTGCATCTCTCTTTACTGTGGACAGAAGCTCAACATTCAACTCTATATGCCAGTGATGTCAATATAGGTTACAAATCTACTTTATTGGTTTAAATGACTTCCAATCCAGCTACAACAATAGTGATTAAATCCAAACTGCCATAAATATGTTTTGGCATCATTAACTTACTTATAGACATCCATTCAAAACTCCAAGAGATTCTGCCTCTAGTTGCTGAAAGACAGAGACCATATTGTGTTCACATTCAGGAGGTTAATTTGACAAGCAGAAAATTTAGAAGGATAGTGGGCCAGAGAAAGTGAGCTTAAGTTTTGGCAGAATTCAGCAGGAAGGTGTATGGTTTGCTCACAAGGCCACAGCTGTGAATGGCTGTGAGCAGGTCCATGAATTTGCATCCACTGTGCATCAGTCAAGGGCAGAGGGAAAACCAAAAGGAAATGCATCAGTTGGTCAAAACTCCAGGTTCCATTTCAAGGTCTACAGAACATGTTGGGAGAAGAGGAAGTAAAGTTCTGTGAAAGACCTCTGGCAAAAGATTTGTTTGACAATCAAGATTAATATATTGCTGTAAGTCACTCACTCTTCCCACTGGTGGTGTGGACTGAGCTACAGGTCATAGGCTTTTACTTAGCCCAGCTGGCAGCCAAAGTTGCAAAACACCTTGAATGGTAGTTAGGCAGCCTATGTAAAATGCATGGCTCATGTCTCTGACAAGGTTTAATCAGGCAGCTCTCCTCATTACAAAACAAGCTTAGCAATTAACTCACATAGGCAATTCCACTTGCAGCGTGAAGGATAAAATAGGCTGGAGTGTCAACCACTGCCTCCTTTAAATGAGCATCCTGAGGGCAGGGCTGTGATGTGCTGCGCAGGGAGACAGGTTATGCTGGTGATGTTAGATCTATTCCTGCTCTGCAGCCCAAGGAGTTGGGTTTCCCTGTGTGTCAGTCTGGCTGGCACCTGTGCTTTTTCATCCTCTGGCAGTTTTCGTTTTTCTGTTTGACAGCTGTCTTCATTTTGGGTTCCCTTGCCTCCTTCAACTAGAAGTTTGGCTATGATGGGCTGTTGTTTGTCATTCACAGGTTTTAAATTATCTACTTCAACAAGTTGGTATTCTTACTTATGTAAAGAATTGTTATTTTCACAGACTAATAAATATTAAAAGACTTGTGGAAATTAAATATTCAAAACTCCAAGCTGCTTCAATGGGAAGGGATCTGGCACTCTGGCTTTTGTCTAGTATCAATACCAATGAGAAGACAGGTGTAGGTTTCACAACACATTTGTTTTTAACTGTGGTAATATGGTATTCTTCAACAAAATTGATACTTTGGGTTATTCTTGATCTTTGCAGTGGTGAAAAGAAATGATTCATTAGACAAAAACTTTTCAGCCACTTCAGATTTGCAAATTCCCCCCTCTGCAGTTCCAGTTTCTGTGTACGTGCATATGGTGCTGCACCTGAACTGTGAATTGTAACCAGTTTCCAATGAATTCCTCATTCTGTTTTGGGGTATTTTTTCAGTTTTATATGAATGTCTCAGAAGTTGTTCATGGATCTGTGGGCATCTCATTGCTTTGGAAGCAACTAGATTATTCAACCTACAGCATCAATGCCTTTTTAAACCCATTCTAGGAGTCTCTTCAGTGTAGCAACACTGTGTCCCAAATTATTCCATGCTTTGTTCAGAAAACTGTGCTTCATGAGCCTTGCAGCTTGACTATATCAAAGTGCCTGTTCTAAAAGCCTCTCCCTGAGGCGTGTTTCCAGGCAGGATTTGTTGATTTAAATAGCTGTGTGGCTCACAAGTTTGTGAGGTCAAAAATGCAGTAGGAAACCACTGTAAACATCGCGTCACCAGCTGAGGAGGATCTGGAGACACTGTGTCGAATGGGCAAGAAGAAATTCACTTTAAATACATCTTGGATGGCTGCCTAGAAAATGAGAGGGATTCAGTAGCTGAGGTTTACATTAGGAGTTGTGTTGGATGTTTCTCCCCATAAGCATGAGCAGCCAGGCGTGTCAGCCTGCAGAGTTTCAGGGCACTGCACTTAAAAGTGACTTTTGCCTTTTGCCAGATGTGGGCTGCTCCTGTTGGCATCTATGCCAAAAGTGCAGCCAGTTCAGCTGGAGCATGCTGGTGGGGCCTTTCAAGAATATTTATGGATGTGCATGGCTACATGGTCCATGACATAGAACCAATAAAAAAAAGTGAAAGTGAATCTTTGTTTCCTCTTGTATAAGCTAATGGTTTATGTGGAAAACTGAAATTCACCAGCTGTCGTGGTTGCATTCAGCAGAATCTAGGCTGCTTAGGAGAAAACATGAGTATTTACTGAAAGAAATGTTAAGAGATTAGTCTGTGGAGCAGTAAACACAACTAAGTAGTTTTAAGCTCAGGTTTTCTTAAGGAAATAATGTTGCTCAAACACATGGCTGTAAAGAAGGGAAGTTTATAGAATAATTTCTTCAGCATGCCCAGAAATTATTCTGAAAATGGTCATTTTGAGTGTAAGAATATAATTTAAAGAGAATGCCAGGGATAAATTCTTATATCACTACAGGGAAGCAATTGGTTTTTTCCCCTACCCATCTATACCCATTCAACTCAATTCAACAGAAAATTACTCACTTTCTTCCTGTATTAGTTTTCTGCTGTTCTAAAGTGTTGAATTGGCTCAGCAGCAGGTGAGAAAAACCTGCTTAAAAGACATGCAGAAGGTCTAGGCCAGGAGTACAAGAAGAAAGAAGGAGGCAGGTCCTTTTTTTGGCAGTAAGGCCCCAAGCAATGCAGGGTTCTCATACAGCTTCATCCCCCTTTGTGCTCTTTTTTTGTGACATGACCTCAGACCCTGTCCCAAAAGGCTGTGAGATTGCTTGACTGTCTTTATGAGAAACAACAGGAAGGGCACAGGAGGACTTTCAGCCCTTGGTTATTTTGCCTGTATTCCTCAGCAAATGGACAGGTTCCTAAGCCTAACCTCAAGCATCTTTTGCCCCTAAGCTGAGTTGTGCTATAGACCAAGCACCAGTGCTCGGTGGGGATGTGTGGTACAGGTTGATCATATGTGATTGAGCAGAAGAGATTTGACATCAGCTGCAGGGCCAGGTCCTTGTCTTTCTGGGCTGTGAGCTGTGCCTAGTCACGTCCTCGACAGTTCCCCCTTCTGCCTTGCATCCATTGTCTCTCATCCTGCTCGTGCTATTGACGTCATACCCTTGTATCTCCTTGTCCCCTACTTTTTAACCTCGCTTTCCCTCTGAGTCACTATGGTTTTTAAAAAGGATTGTTTGTAGACACTTTTATTAGCAGAAAGAAAAACATAGGAAGACCACAGAGAGGAGGAAGCCACAGAATAAACAACAATTGAACTTCGTCATGAGAACTTCTGTTGATTCACTGCAAAAATAAATAAATGCCTCCATATCAGCCGGTAAGGAGAGGTGGACAAATCTGTTTTATTGTCTAGCACATTGTTTTTCTAACTTTGTATCTCGCAGGAGCAATGGCAGCATGTCTAAAAATGTCAAAATGTTTGAGATGTTTTTTCTTACCTCTCCCTGACTCTTCTAATTCTAAATATTTTCATCAGCACACAAACATAATCATAACTCCTGACGCATTCTCATGGAATAGCATCTGATGTCTGTTTTTGGTATTTCTGGCCATAACTAAACATGACAGAGTCTTCCCCAATGAGTATTTAACAGAACTGGTATTTTAGGTGCTCAGACAGCTTACATTTAAAACGAGCAAGAGACAGCACAAGAACAGCACTCTGTAGCTATGGCATGTGTAAACATCAGGTTTACCTGACTTCAGGACAAGTGCCAGAATCCTCCTCCTAAGAACCAGGAAAGCACTCCCCTGGAGAACACCCTGCCTGATGCACCTGGGCTGTGACTCCCTCTGCCTGAGCATTCCCTGCATGTCCCCTGCCACCTGCTCTTCTCCTCGGCTCATCCTCTGGAATTAACTGGCCCAGCTGCCCCCACGCCCGTGCCCGCAGCTCACCGATGTGCGGAGCAGGGCACTGTGCCAGCCCAGTGCCATGGGCATGGGGAAGGAAGGGGATCCCGGGGGTGCTGGAGCAGCCCTGCTGTCGCATGCAAAGCCACGGGCTCGCTGCAAGCGAGCTGCTGCCTCCCCGTCCTGCTGTGTGCTCTGTCCTGCTGGCAGTCCCGGGGCTGGGTAAGGCGGACCCAGTCCCGCGTTCCCGTGGCAGTCTGTCCTTGCAGCCGGCTCTGACTCCCTCTACGCTCCCTCCGCAGCACACAGCCGGAGCCGGGCTTAGGGCAGCGCGATCCTCCCGAGGGAGCCGCACTCCCGCTGGCGGCCGGGAGGCCGCGGGTGACACTTCCCGCTGGCGGTGGCGTTGCTGACGGGACCGGGACAGCCGGCTGGGAGCACCTGCACCGCCCGGGGGCCGCCCCCGCCACCGCGCCCGCCCGGCCCGGCCCGGCCCCGCCGCGCTATAAGCGGGGCAGCAGCTGCGGGGCCGGGCGCTCACGCAGGCGGCGGGAGGCGGCAGCGGCGCTGGGGCATCTCCGCCCGCCGCCGCCGCAGCCATGAAGCCCCCGGCAGCCCAGAGCCCGGCCGGGCAAGGTGGGAGCGAAGGGCGGGACCCCTTCTTTCCTTCTCCCCCTTCTTCTTTCCTTCTCCCCCTTCTCTTCCATCCCTTTCCTCCGCCGGGGTGGGGGCGCGGGGGCCGGCGGGTCAGGTCCGGGCCGGTCCGGTTCTGACGCCGCTGTCGCCGCCCTGCAGCGCCGGGGGAGGACGGCGGGGACCTGGCGGAGGCGCTGGGCGAGTTCGACGCAGTTCTGGCCGAGTTCTCCTGCCCCGCCGGCCGGCGCCGCTTCTTCTACGGTGAGCACCTGGAGCGCATGAAGCGGCGGAGCAGCGCCAGCGTCAGCGACGGCAGCGGCCTCAGCGACTCCGAGAGTGAGTGTCCGTCGGTCCGTCCGTGCCGGCTGTGCCGGCCCCGGGCGCGGGGGGCGGTCGGGAAGCGACGCTCCAGAGCGGGTGCTAAATCAGCGCTTCGCCCTCTCTGAGCGGGGCAGGGACCCGCCTGTTTCTATAAAAGCAGCTCGTTCTCGGTCACGTTCTGGGCTGGAAGTGCAGGGATGCACAGTCTGGCCCCGCTGGTTTTGTCGCTGGTGTTGGACGGAGGGGAGAGTTGCTGGAGCGGAGCCTGAAGAGCTCTCTCTGGGAGAGGGTCGGGCTGCGGGACACCGGCACGTCCCGGCATCTACAGCGGAAGATGTCCCTGAGGCTCGCAGGGACTGCCCGCTGTGTCTCTGTAACCAGCATCATCTGGGCACAGCGAGCTAGCCAAAATGTGCTTCCCACAGCAGCTGGAAACTCACCCTGGTTTCCCGTTATAAGAATGGTCATCCATCCATCCACCTGGATGGACGACAGTGTTATCACTGTTTCAGAGGTGCTGACTTTAAGCTACCTTGTGCCCAAGATGTATGTAAATGATCTGTGCAGAACATGGAACGGGAAGGGAAGAAAGCTACTTGGAACAAGAAAATGTAGAATTGGAACTAAACTTCTAGTTAACTTCGAAAAAAGTTCAACCCCTCTTACTGGCTTTGCTAATCAGGGAGAGAAAACATCTTTCTCTTCCAGATAGTGAGGCTGGAAACTGCTGTTCTTTTTGAGAACACTACGTTACTTTCTCAGTCATAAGTCCAGCTAAATGCAAAATATAACCAGTTTTGTTGATTTGGGTTTTGTGTTTGGTTTGGCCTTTTTTTTTTTTTTGGTTAGGTTCCTAATTATATGGGAAGCTTGATGAAATTTACTTGTTTTGCAGCTATTTATAATAAGACTGCTCCTCTAATTTCTGTTCTGCCTCTTTATCAGTTCATGGACTCAAGGTGCCATTCTGTTGATTTAGTGCTTAAACACTGATGCTATCTCCCTGGTACTTGAGCTGTGAGAGCAGAGAGTCTCCAGATTATCAGAGCCCTTTATTTCATCACCATGGATGGAATTCATTTTGTTGACAGGTATTGTTTTACCTGCCCTGAACTTGGATACCTTGCCTAGCACTGCCTTTGGGTTTTTTCTGTGGAAATACATGGATCAAGATGCTATTTTTCTGTTTCATAATGTAGTGAGTGTAAAACTCCTTAGAATCTCTCTACCTCCAAGGAGGATTTTGAACTGTGTGCCCAATTTAGACAGAACATTTTTCTTTCATATGACTGAGGGTGTGTAAGGTGAATTCTGCCTTTACTGAGTCAACTGACTGCCCTAGTGCTTATATTTCTTGTGCAGTCTTTGTTGTGATATGTTAACCTCTCACATACACTTATTTTGTCTCGCAATTGAGACACTTGTAATGATAGAGTGAAATAATTTACTGTTGGGAATTATAAAAACCCCAACCCAGTATCTAGAACTTCTTGTATGGAGAAATGCTAAGAGACTACAGATAGCTATCTGCTATGGTTCAAAAAACTTAAATCTTGAAAACTGCTTAAAATTGCTCTGTTAGAATTGACAAGAAGGCTCTTTGGAGGAAGATGGCAGTGCTCTCTGGCTGGGCAGAAGGCCTGGTGAGAAAACAGCATGCTCATGTAAACAAGCAGATCAGATTGTCAGGAAGATCTGGAAAATAAAAATCTGTGAGGCAAATCCACATGGATTTAGGCTGAAGACAGTAGTGGGGTTAGTAGGATAGACAGGGTTTGACGGCTCTATAAGTCCTCAAAGGTCTTGTGTGAGGAACTTGTTAAGTTTTCAATTCCTGTCCCATACCTGAGTTACTCGCTTGGTGATGCATGGTGTGAAAGGTGGCTCTGGAGAGGTTGGAATAATTTCCTTCTGGACACTGGCATGTGAGGGACCAGGAGGGTGCACCAGAGTTTATGAGGATTTGTTTAAGGGAAAGGAAACAAAACCAGCCAGCTCTGCTCATGGCTCAGGAAAGGCCTGGTGAAACACTTCTTCCTAAAGGAGTCATTCAGTGCAGTCAAGTTTTTATTTTGAAGTTATGGTAGGATTGGAGAGGAATTGTGGATTTATGAAGAGCTCCTTTTATAAAACAGGCTCTAGTGTCTGATGTAATCCAGCTACACTCCCTACATCTATTTTAAGAATAAATGCAGGGAGTTGCCTACTTACCCAGGTTCTTTCAGTTCAAATGCAAGTATTTCTTGAGTTTATTTTCCCTTTGATTTCTGTAATTTAGTGTTAGCCAGTATAGTGCTGAATTCATGACCTTGCCCTTACTGTGATAAGGGTTAGGTTAAAATACCACTGCAGAATCAAGGGGTAGCTGGGCTGAAAGGGTAAGTTCTGATAACATGAGTCTTTAAAAAACCATATTATCTACAGGTAGTTTGAATGATCATCTTGTAAATGAAGATTCTTTACCTCTTTGCAAAATCTTGTTATCCAGTGCCAAGACTATTTCAAGTACACTTTATCTTGTGTGTATAGAACAGTTCAGACTACTGTGTTTTAGTGCTGTCTGTTGTTTGCTGTCTGATCTAACCCTCCTAACTGATGTGGTGTGGCTGAAGATATGTATCTTTTGGCCACTCCTGCAGTGATATCTTTCCACTCAGGGATGGAACTGTAAGGGAAGGAAACATTTTAAACTGTTGCAACTGTTTGTTTCAGTGCCCCTGAATCAGCCTTAAATTCAGTTTTGTGAGCAGCTACTAACAGATGTCAAGTGGTTGTACTTGAACAATATTGTTTAGTTGGGTCAGGGGAGCCTTTCCTCTCCTGGGGTTTCTGCCATGGGCATGAGCCCTTTTAATTTACAGAAGAGTTTACAGAAGATCTCTGTCAATGCAGTTAATCCTGAAAATATTCTCTTATCCTTAAAATCTCCCAAGGGAGCTAGCTCCAAAAATACTACCTTAAATTCATGTATTACATATTTCTGGCTCTTGAGAAAAAGTAGGATTTTGAAGCCTCTGTATGAAAAATGGGTGCAATAGTACTTTGTTCTTCCACATCTTGTCCTTTCATTTGACTAAATGCTCTTTGGACAAGGTCTGGCTTGGCTGTGGCTGAGCCTTGTACGTAGCACAGTGGACTCTAGACCCTGCAGCAACAGAGAGGCTGTGAGTGCAGCTGTGTGTGATGATTCTGCCCACGAGTATTACATTAACCACCGCAGCTGAGTGGGTCAGAGCTGGAAATCATGATGTAACTGCTGAGTTACTCCAGCATTCCAGAGCTTCTGGACTGGGAGTGAGAACCAGTTATGTTTCAAGCTGATGTATTCAAACGAATTGGAGCCCAGCAGCTTTGTTCTGTAGGTTATTAATCGTGCTGGAGCTTCTAAGCTGAGGAATACTTTGTAACTCTTTGCTATTCACAGCACATCTGGGCTGTGATAAAGGAGGATTTGTGCTAGAGAGGGCTGTGCTGGCAGAAGCCTGTAGCTGCAGCTGTGTTAATGAACTTACAGATAGCATTGTCTTCGTGTGTCAGAATAAGCTTGCAAAGAAGAGTGCAGGCTTGCCTGTGTAAAGTGCATGCCCAGTACAGTTTATGGCAGTGTCAGGACAGCCTTCCAAGTTTAGACTTAGGATAATGAATGGAAGTTGGACTTTGAGAGGTTGAGAAGGGAAGTGCTTTAGTGTTTCTTGGGCCAAAATTACAATAACACTGAAAAGCTACATCATAATCTGTTGTCTTGCTCTCAGAAATGTTTGACTCTTGTAGCTCCATGTTTTCTTGAGGCAGGTTCAGCTTCCCGCCTCTCTGTTAAAAGCGTTGCAAGATAATTTCATCAATTCAATTCTTGTGCTCATACAGCCAGCAGTGTTTCTTTGTAGTTATTTTTTAGGGGTAAATAAGTGGTTTCTGAGCAATGCCTCATGGCTTTCAAACACAAGAAAGAAATTCTGAGTGCATCTAGAATTCTTAATTATATGATTTTAAAGTCAAGTAGGTGCAGAGGTTGAGCAGGATCTTTTAACACTCAGTGCCTGGTGTAGTGCCAGCACTTGTGTTTCCATGGATGTGGCTGTGGATGTCTCCAGGTGCTCATGCTAATGCCTAATCCAGAGATGAAGCATCAGCCCCTGTTGGTACTGCAGCACTCACCCTGAAAAATCTGTTTGCATTGTCAGCCTTGTAATATGTGACCATAAAGAAGGCAAAGAAAAAGGCAACAGAAATTATTTAAGATGTAAAATATTTTCCAAGCAAGTAGCCTGAGCCTGTCTGGCAAAAAAGGTGTTTTGGGTGGGGACAAGACAGTCTTCTGGAGAATCCTAAGTGACATTAGGAAAGTGACTGCTACGTCACCAGTATGAGGAAGTCAAATTAAATCAGCATGTTCCAAAGAAATTAGGCGTTATTTCTTTCATGAACGGTTTGCCTTAAGGGTATTATTGATAATAAAAGTTCATATACTCAAAAACAACTTGATAAAATCCCAGCAGGAGGGATGGGGCCATTGGGGACTGCTCGGGCTGGTGCCACTGGTGTCTCAGGAAAGAGACTGGTACCTGCATTGGGAGAACTTGGGGGAGCTCATCTTGCAGCTGTCAGTGTGTGGCTGCACCACTCTGAAGCTCCTCTACAGGCATCTGCTGTGAGAAACAGGATGTGAAGTAGATGAGCCTTTGGTCTCTGCAGCAAATGCCAGTTTTGTAACATGAAAAGGAGGTAGATTGTGTCTGTGAACTTCCTATGGCTTCTCTCAAACAAGAGGACAATTAAATGCTTCTAATTAGAAAAGTGAAGACTTTCTCTTCTGGAAAACGTCCCTTTTATTAAATTATCTGAAAAATAAACTTTTTTTACATTACTGATATGCTCAAGGGGAGGAAAAATTGGAAGTTTCAGGTGCATAGCCTTCTTTACAGGTATTTCAGTGTGCTGAGAAATGCAATTTTCATAAGATTTCCTGTTCTTGTCACCTCAGCATACTCGTTGCTCTTACTCATTAGAAAGGGAGATTAATAAAGGGAAGGCTGGAGTTGGGAACTGCCTCATAGCTGGTAACCATGGGAGGGAGTGGGAAGGTAAGCTTTGTACATAATGAGAAAACATGCTTGTGCATCTGGATTTCAGGCTTCCTAGATCACTTTTGTGTAGCTTTGTGATTTGAAATCCTTTAAATAAGGATGCTTAGATGTGTCAATAGAGAAAAGGTGTCATTTTTTGGTCAGTATTGGAACAGATGTTTGTTAGCTAGGCAAAATCCCCACAAAAATAAACAATGCAGCCAAGTGTAACTGTGATGATGATAAAAATAAACACTGTCCTTGGGGGCTGAAACATACACATTTTGAAACAGGCTTTTTGTATCATGAATATTTCTCACTTCTGCTGGTGACATTACAATTTCCAGATTTTTTTTCTGATTTTTTTTAGCAAGAAGGCTATGTTCTGTTAGGAATTATTTGTGCAGTCTACTCATTAAGTGCTGAGTTACTGTTTCATAATGAATTCTTGATTTCTAGACACTTAAGTGGACTTGTGAAGCTTTTCTCTGAAAGCTTTAGGGATGTGCTTTAACTCTTTCACCTAAAACTTTCCCCACTGAAAACTGCAGTAAAAATGTTACCAACTCCAGTGCTCTTCAAAATTGAGCCATGGTACTAGAAAGAGCATGATACTAAAGAAGCTACACCAGCTGAATTTTTCCATTGTCTGTTTTGAAATGAGAAGTTTGAGGTTTTCCTCCTTCAGTCCATTATGACCGAGAGCCTTTCAATTGCTCATTTCATGGGGCCATTTCTATATTTACATGGTGTTGCCATGGTTTATTTTGTGGTTTAACCATATACTGGAACAGCAGAGTTATACTAACTACAGATTACTTTGCCAAAGCAAAATCCACCCATATTTATTCCTACTCCCTAATTTTGCAGTGTAGCCTGACTCATGCAAATCGACTCACTGACAAAACTCTCAGATTTTAAGGCCTTTTACATAAAAGCACAGGGACTAGAATCAACGTACAAAGTGAAAAGCAGATAATGAATAACAAACTTGCAGTGGGAGAGAAGGAGCTGGGTGAGGAAGGACAGCAGCAATGAGATCCTTGGCATCAGCCCCTGGTTATTGGGTTGCAGAGGATGTTGTATTTGTCTGGCAGTGGAACTCTTCCAAGGGCCATTATTGGAGGTGAATGAGCAAATCTTGGCTTTGGCAGCTGGTAGAGAGCAAAGACTGAAGTGTCCTTTTCCCAGAGCTTTCTGCCCTACAGCCACCCTTTGCCAAAGAGGATGTCTTTCTGTGCTGCATGTCATAAGTATTTTTACATTGTTTTCAGCAGTTATGGTGACCTTGCTGGTGGTGTCAGTGCATTCCTCCTTACATCACTAGAATTTCTGATGCTTGGTGGCATGAATAAGCCACAGTCAGTAGCTAAAGTATATTTTTGCTTTGAGAAAGATAAATGTTGATATTTTCCTGAAATTATTACAACCCATAAGAAGATAACATTGTTATGTGAAAACATTTCACCTTTTGAAACTGGAAGAAAAACATTCAGAGATTTAAAGCAACAGTTTTGTCATGTTTTATCTTTGTCCAGTTGTAAATATTTCTCAGCATAATTTTTGTGGAAGCCAGTATGAAATTACATTTTCTGATGTCAACCCAGCCTTGCTACATTTGGTGTCTGGATGTTAGTATCAGAGTTCACATTAAAAGTATACTCAGATTTATAACCATGGTTCTCTGTATTTTTTATGAATTCAATGAGCCATCAAAACTTTTAAAATATGAATTAATTTGGAAATTCTTGTTCTCCTATTTTCAAATAAATAGCCTGAAAAGTGTTTTATCTTTGCTCTGTTCTGTCAGTGTTTCAGTGAATTACAGTCTTGGCTACAGCACTGTTTGTGTCAGCTATTACAAGTTACTTGGGGTTTTGTCCTGAACAGCTAGAATTTTCCATTCTGTGTTTCTTAGTCACTGGGGTTTGCATCTTGGCTGAAAAAATGTGGCCTTAGTAGGCTGTTGTTCTGTAAACTGATTTCAGAGGAAATTTGCCATACCTTTAGTGGAGAGAAAGTGTCAGTTAATCTACAGGGTTCATGGGGTGTAGTACAGCACTGGTGGAAACATCATTACAGAGCACTACCAGATTTCTTTCTCCCTTAGGTTATTTTTAATTTTTTTCTGCTTTTAGGAGCTACTTCTAAAATGGCTTATCTTTTTTCCTCATTTTTCTATCTAAAATGTTCTCATTTCTGCATTGTATTTGTGAAGTCTTTCTTGTATTTGAAGTTTCAATTAGCTTGGTTTTGATCTGCTGAAGTTTAGAGAGAACAGCACTTCTTAAGAGTGGAGATAAAGAAATGGCAATTAAGGGGTAGTTTGAAGGAGCCATCAAACTCTATACCCATGTCTACAAACAAGAAGTACCAAGTGGTGGCTGAGCAGGTGGCAATAGCCCCAGGTGAGAGATGGCAGTCACGTCATTGCTCACGTTTGTGTGGTGCTGTGGGCCATGTGTGTTTGCCAGAACAGGATCTGAGAAGATGGCAGAAGAAATTGAAAATACAGCCCAGTGGTGGGCCAAAATGCATGGGAAAGAGGAAAGTATTCCAGGCTGAAGCTTTTCTCCCAAGTCTTTCCAGTGTGTATTGTAACAGAGGTGAGCTTGGAAGCCGGCACAGAACAAACAAATCAGATTTTATGGCTGAGGGAAGATCTGAGAGGCTTTGTAGGTGCAGTTGTTTGATCTGGTTTGTCACTGTGCCTGTGTGCTCCTGTGGAAGCTGCTTCTGTGCTGGACAGGACAGCAGGCTGGAGGAGGTGGCTACGGACACACACTCCTCTTCCTAGAGATCGCTGAACTTGAGGCCCAGGTCTGCCAGATGGTGGTCTCAGTGTCTGCTGGCCAGAGACATCCAGATGTTCAGTGGAGGTGCAGATGTGCAGATCTTGGCAAGGCAAGCTGTGGGCCTGCCCCTTTTGCCAGTTCATCCAGACACCCTTGATTAGCTAAAGCAGCGCTCTGCTGGCACAGCAAATGGGACAGGCGTCCAAGGAAGTGTGACAGTTCTCTCTTCAATGGGCTTGGTGCTGCAGTGCAGCCCCTGCCAGGCTCTGGCTCCAGGGACAGGGGCTGTGTGCGCTGCAGGGAGCGGGATTGCTGCCTCGGTGGCAAGCAGTGTACTCACCACCCCGTATATTAAGACAGACATTGATGTCCTAGGCAATGTGCCAAGTAAATGGAGACCATGGCCATGTTTGTATCACTGTGGTGTCTTTTTGTAGAAGCACAGTTTCCAGGTCACTGGCTTGAAACTGCAGGACCAGCAGTTTTAGAGTCTCCAGCAGGATGACAACGCCTCCTTCCAGTGGAGCCAGGACTAATACTTGGGGTGCCCCTGCACATAACGATACTTTTTGATGCTTTTCAAGCTTAAGGCCTTCTCTAAAATACAAGAACATCAAAATGGTACTGGGGGCCTTTTCTGCTCCTTTCCAGGGCATATAAGGCTTTCTTTGAAAGATCACCTAAAATAAGATTGCAGGATATCTTGTGTGCCAGTACTGCTTCATGAACTCCAGAGTCACAGAATAAAAGATTTTAAAATGCCATACTTAAACTAGCAGAGTAATGTATGGAGAAAGGGGTGTGCTTGCTTTGGGGATAAAGGACAACCCAAAGTATATTCTTTATTCTGGGGAGGGGTGTCCTTGCCCTGGAGCTCTCTATTCAGGGGTTTTTGGTAACTTTTGAAAAATTTAGGTAACAGAATTTCCCAAAATATTGTGGATTGGGCAGGTCCTAATAGATCTAATTTTCCTGATATGGGATAATTGTAATTTCTGTCTAATTTTTCAAATGGTGCTGGCTTCAGGGAAAGCTAACACTTTCCTTACTGGGGGTGAGGATTGAGCCTAGGGCTCCTTTCTCTTTAACAGTAGGAGTGGGAACAGCAGCCTTCACACAATAAAGGGTTTATTTATTCACTTCTCTAGTTTTGAAGACTTTAAATTTGAGTTCTGCAGACTTTGAAGTCTCTATAGGAAAGGCTGCATTTTGGGTTTCAATTATATTGCAAACTTCAGAAGGTGTCAAATTTACTTTATAATGTTGCTTTTTTGCAGGTGCAGATTCCCTCTACAGAAATAGTTTCAGTCTCAGTGATGAAAAGCTCAACTCTTCAACTGCATCTACTCCAAGCTTGCCATCCCCTTCAGTAACTCCCTGTAAAGGTATCTCAATTTTAGCTGTTGGCATTTCTTCCTAATCCTCAGTTATGTGGGCTTCTTGCTGGGAGTCAGGATTCACATGCTTGCATGGTTTGGTTTTTTTTTTTCCCCTCCATTTTGGTGTTTCTTTTTCTTGGTGGGTTGTTGTTGTTGGGTTTTGGGTTTGTTTTTTTTTTTTTTTTAATGACAACAAAATGAAGGATTACTGTTGAGCACACTACAGATCCAAGTATTGTTGTCTTGATTATAAATGGCATTCTGTATCTGCACTTTGCAGGTGGCCTGGTAAGGGTTTTGGTTTTGAAACACTGAGCTAAAAAAATTGTAGTTTTCTGGCTGATAAGGATTAATTATTAACTTGTGTTACTTTTTTACTGATGCAACTGAGTGGCTTAAGTGTCCCATTTCTCTATAAAAATGCTTAGCCTGGATGCAGGGCTAGAGGGACTCCTGAAGCCGTATGCTGCCATTTAAGTTAACACAATTGCTCAGATCCATACAGACCTTACACAGTGCTTAGACAAACCATGTGTTAGCAGCTCCTTCCTCCTCTGAAGCTATGCTGCTGCAAAGAGGCTTCTGTCTTGCAGCTGATCTGATTTCCCAGGACAGTGCTTCATTCAGGTTAACTTGAATTAATTCTGGAGCAGACATATCAATAAGTGAACACTTATACATTTGTATTACATGGTGCTTCTGTTACAGCTCTGCATTCTCCTCAGGCGCATGCTCAACAGCCTTTCATGCTTTCATATCTCTTCCACAGTGACCAGTCACAAAAAAACAAGTTAAATCCTTTATTTTCAATTAGTGGGACATTGGGGAGAATTAATGAGTAACTGTTTCTGTGAAGTAGCAAAAAAAGAGCTCAGCTGAACTGACAGGAAATATTTGGTGAAGAATTACTCTGAAGGACAAGATGCTCTTCCTGATGAGAAGAAAGAGTTGGAACTGGCTTTGAAAAGATCACAGACATGAGATAAGGAAGCAACTTGCAGTAAAACTAGATTGAATGAAACCAGTGGTGTTGCCAGGAGTGGAAAATTTGGTGGATGTTTGGTTCCACATTTATAGTGTATGGACCAAGATGAAAGGATCTGGCAGCACAGCAAACCTGTGACACTGACATGATTTTAGAGGGCTGAGATTTGAGTAGGGCTGGGAGCTCATAGGGATTGATTAGGGCCATGCATGCAGCATCTGAAGAGATGAAATAGGAAAGATGGCCACAGTAGCAAAGACATGGATTAGTTGATAGGAATCTTTTATTCTTCACTGCATCCCTTTTTTTTTTTAAGGAGACTACATAAAGTATTGCTTTGTGTTGCTTCTGTCAAGTAGAAAACTATGAAAGCTAGAATTTCAGTCTCCCATGTTCTCTAAGTGCTTTTGGACACTGCAGCAGCGTTACTGAACTTTGCTGATGATAATCCACAGCATTTTTGCTACCCCTGAAAATTATTTGGAGGCTTGTGTGTTTCTAGTGTTTCTTCTAGCCAGAGAAACATGCCCTGCCTAGATGCAATACAACACTGCCTAATCAGTATTGACCCTTGTTTTGCAGCAAAGCTTGGAGACACAAAAGAGCTGGAGGACTTCATTGCTGATCTTGACAGAACACTAGCAAGTAAGTAGGTTTTTATTAGTTGCTTGCATCTCACTTGGAGCTTGTTACAAAGAGTGTTGAAAGCCAATGTATAGGGAGAGAAGGAAGGGAAAAATAGAAATATTTTATATAATGTCGCTTCCTTTTAGTTTGATAGTCCTGTGGATTGTTATCTGGATAAGAAGGTAAAACAGACTAAATTCAGACTTTGCCTGAATGTTCAAGGTGTGCAGTTTATCCTGTGTGACAAAGGCTGAACTCAATGAACACCTGGTCCCACCTCTAGGTCAGCTGCAATTCACCCCTCCTTGACAGCGGATGGATAAATAAACATCAGTTTCTTAAATACTCAAATCTCAGTTTAAAAACTGGTGATCTGTTTCTTCATTATAAAGCTAAGTAACTGGAGAAGTGTCCTTAGGTGAGGAACAATCTTTTTGTTCTAGACTTTGCTTTATGAAAGAATGAAGATATCTGTATCTGTTGACTTAATGTCAAAATCCTATTTGTGCTTGTTTTTACCAGGAATGGAACTTGGATCACTTTTTCTGCCACTATCTAGAAATTGTATCTTTCAGCTACAGTAATGAATTCTTCATTATGATTTTTAAAGAAAAACAACCAAAAAACAGGGTGCCTGTTGCCAACCATGTACTCTGCCTATTCCTTTTTGCCTATTCCTTTTGCTTCTTCCTCTTCTTTGCTTCTTATGTTGTGGATATCATACCATTTCTTTTGTGTTTCAGGTTGGGGTTCTTTTTATGTGGAACTAGGCTATAGAGCCCAAACCAACAAGCTGTAGGACTAGACTAAATAGCAGCATAAACAAAGCCCTCTCAAACTATGAACTGAGAGTTTTGTGTGCTCATTAGGTGTTTTCCCTTCCCTGTATTTCTTGAAGACATGGACTTAATTCAAGACAGCTGCCCTTATGACTTGCTGCTTCCCTACTGTCTCGCTTGTATCTTAATCCTGATTTCACTTCTCATACTTCTCATACTTAAAAAGTTTTTAGTTTCCTGTCTTCTGTCATGGATGTAAGCTTTAGCTAACACCATCTTTACCACTGAAATGTAATTGACCACTCTTCTGAAGGAAATCCAAGTTTTTGAAGGTTTGTGTATCCCAAACTGGCAAATATTTGCATTGCTGTATCTTGCACAGCCGTGTTGCAGCTCTAAAGGGCCTGCCTAAAATTTGAAGGTTTTATTTTTCCCTTGCAAAGTACATCAAAGGTGAAGGCAGGAACTACCACCTGCTCTAGTGGTTTTGTGCTTTTTTTTAGTTTGTTTGGTTGGTTTTTTTGGGTTTTTTTCCTTTTTTTCAATCCCAACTAGACAAATCTCCAGTGACCTCAGCAGAGTTTCACTTGTACAGTATCACTGTACAGTGAGGAAGAAGTCCAACTTCCATCTGGTATTTATCACCACATTTTTGAGGAGTTGTATGTATATGCTTGAGGTTACACAGAACTTGTACAGATACCTTTCCAAGCCTAATGCACTTGTTAGAACAGTACTTGCCTTGTCTTTTTAGCACACCAGCATTTCAGCTTTCATGTTAACTTAAAAAAAGACATAATTTGGCTTGTCAGGCAGTCTACCAAGCTGGGCATAGGCAAGTGCCTGATATGTCAACAACATGCAATCCTATTTAATAGAGAACTTAATGATCTTTCTTGTTCTGTATTTTCAGGTATGTGAAATGAGTTTTCAGCATTGTGCTTGCATGTGAATGTCCTCTGAAGGATAAGTGACATCAATCAGTGAGAACTGCTGCCCTTGTCTGATAACTTTGCTCAAGATACCCTCTGAACATAATCTTTGTGAACTCCTACAAGTATTTAACTGGCAACATTGGTTTCGGGGTTTGGGGTTTTTTTGGGTGTTTTTGGTTTTGTTTGGTTTTTTTTTTTTTTTTTACTTTGCAGCAGATGGAATAACTTAAATGTTAGAGTTGTATTTTGCTTTAAAATATAGCTTGAATTTTAATTTAAAGTTGCTTTTATGCAAATATATTTGTAATTTTATATAGTTGAAGACTTTAATGCTTTTCTCCATTATAATATATTTTTGTATGCAAATAAATCCTGAACTGAAATCCAGATGTCTGTAAGCTTCCTGTGAACATGCAAACTCTGAAATATAAGCACAAATTAAACTTTTACTGAAAACAACATGCTTTTAAATTATCTTGATAATGGTATATTTCCTGTTAGGTAAAATTCCTAATGCTAGTTTAATGTAGTTGCTTAAATAAGAACTTTGTGCTACGTAAAATTAATACAAGTAGGAAAATAATAAATTGGGTCAAACTGTTACTTCAGATTTGTGTTAGTACAAATGAAATAACACTGACTTAGCAGACATTTGAACAATAACACCTATTCTAACCCCTGTGTAAAAGCTGATTTTAAGCTCTCAGACCATTTGACATGAAGCACTGGCTCTTTGGAAGGTCAGACATTTAGGCCCATCAGTTTAGAGCTGTGGAGTTCCTGTACCACTGGGACAATGCTGGTGTCTGGGCATTTCTGAGACCAGGCCCTTGGGTCTGGAACAGTCAACCACTCTGAAAAGACTTCCTGGCCATCACTGTGCTGCTGAAAGAGGGAAGGTGAACCTGTGCTTTTACAAGGAACCTGATTCTTTCCATATGCATTAGGCACTGGCAATGTCATTATGTGAGCTCTCCTGCAGCTGCTGCAGGCATTACAGCTGCCTCTGCTGTCTGAGCTGGGCTCCCCTCTCTGTTCTGACCAAGAGAGCTGGGGCTGGGCTGGTCTGAACTCCTGCCTAATTTTGACCAAAGCTGTCTAGTGAGCAGTTGCTTGAATGGTTCAGTTATTGTGCCACCTTTGATGTGTTTGAGTGTGTCTGGAGTGTGTGAGTACCTGTGAGACAGCTACCTGCTTAGGGGACCCTAAAGGACAGATTTGGACCTGGATCAGCAGCTTGGAGAAAACGTACTGTGTATTTCCTAATAGGAACATCATAAGAATAGTGTGGATCTAGCTCCCTGGATTTTAGATTTCCTAAAAATTGACATTTAGTTTTAAAACATTTAGTTTTAATGAACACCATATGATTTCTTCCTTCTGCCCCCATCACGTTTTATTCATTAGTAAGAAAATAATTTCTGAACTGGGTACATTTTATCAGTTTGAAAGTCTTAGGGTTGTTGTGTGGTTCTTTCCTTCTTTCAGGCATGAGGGCAATGTAAAGTGGAGCAGTGTGTGGTGGACTGTGCTCCTGAAGAAGAAACTTTCAGCATTTCCTACTGCAGATTCTGTTGGCAAATTGTCCCATAGAATAGAAAAGGAGTAAAATTATTTAAGAGAGTAAAGTTTCATGCTTGCAGCAGGTTAACTTTCAGATCTGAGAAGGAAATAGTTCTGATTCAGGTTTGAGGCAGCGGCATCCTTCTCCTTGCTCTGGGACCTTCCCAGAGGCTCCTGCACCACAGGAACCCCATTATTAGCAGTGTAAAATTCACTGCTGCTATGCTGTAATCATACAGGAGCAATTGTTCCTTTTTGTGATGGGTGTCTGGCCCCCCTCCCCAGTCCCAGATGTGAAGGGATTCCTTTGACTGGTGTAGGACTTCTGTTAGCTGCGCCTTTGCGCAGGAGCTGAGGGAAGGGGAACCAGGACAGCAGGGACAAGCTTGTGCTTCCCTTTTAAGAACCATCCTTAGCATAAGGCGTGTTTTTAAACCTGCTGGATAGCAGAAGCAGTTCTGGCTGTTTTCTATATTTTAATGCTAGTTGAGAGTGTGAACAAGGGGGTGGCCACTTCACGTGATCCTAAAGTGGTGGGACAGGGACAGCTCTTTGCCCCCCAGTTCCTCAGGTTGGATTGTTTGAGGCATGAGTTTTCCACTTCTGCATTTTCAGTTGCTGCTTGATCCTGTTGAATACTCTGTGCCTATAATCAGTGCTTAAAGTCAGCTGTCTCCCTTTATAGGCTGAAATCACCCCATCAGTGCAGTGCTTTGGAATGGCAATACTTTGTCCTCACAGACACCAAGTTTTGAAGGTTTTTCCAGTATAAGCAAAGGTTTTAGTGAGGCGTGCTCCTCATTTTGTCTAACGTCAGTGGTGATGGAGGTGGGGATTAAGTCACCATCTGCTTGGCTTTTTTAATCTTGTTTATGCATGAACAGGTGGAGACTTCTTGCTTATACAGCAGATCTGGAGATCATCATCTGTAAATCTGGGAGTATCTTCTCTGGAGCTGTTTATCTGAATTCCTGCCAGTTTATGTTCAATTTTCAATGTGTCAGAAGGAAGGAACTGATGTAGATGTCATTTCACTGGAGGATGCTTATGACTTAAGTTCATCATCTGATTACATATGGCACTGAAAAATGAATTGCTGGAAAAAGTTCTGTCATGCTTTATCCCCAAGGAACATTGCTGGAGATGTGCTGTCCTTATGGGCCTGGCTGAATTTTTAGTCCTTGTTTTGACCTCCCTCTTGTGCTGCAATGCTGAATTTGAATTCAGAAGAGTCTCAGCACTGTTGTGCCAGCCCCATGCACCCAGAAATGGAAATGAGCAGCTTAGACTAAGCAGATGTGTTGCCACAGCTTAACCTGTGGAAGGTGAGGTGAAGCAATTGCACGTGTGCTCTCTACCTACTGCAAATTCAAGGTTAAATGGATTAGTTTAACCCTCCATCACCAAGGCTTGAGCTAACGTATCTTATCTTGGGCTTGCTGACTCTGTGTGTCCTTGGTGCCAGCGGATACCAGGTAACACATTATGCTTGGTAACCTTAGTAAGGGAGAGGGACCAGACAAAGGAGGGATTTATGTATTTCCTGGCTTGTGTGGGCATCTGTAGCCACTACTGATGCACTGACAGCCAGGGAGCTTTTAGGAGGAAGGAAAACAGTTGCACAGGCAGTGATGGAACTTGGTTGTAAGGGAAGGGCTCAGCCCCTGCTGCTCCCATGGCCCTTGGGCTGGTGCCTTCTCCCATTCTTTGTTACTCTTGTGGGCTTTTCCGTACATGCTGGGTGTGGAACTGATTTTCAGCAGCACTGCCTAATCTGAAGGGTCAAAGAGGGCAGGAGAATCCATGGTCAGAGCTTCACAGATTCATCTAAGCCTTGGTTTCAGTAGTGGATGCTTGCAAAGAAAACCAGCACAGGAAGTTTCTGTCTGCTGGGAAACATTAGGAATTCACCAGTGGGAAAGGTCCACCCTGCATGGGTCTCCTCTGGAGCTCATCTCAGATGGCTCAGGTGTACCCAGCTGACCATGAATGGTATTTGCACCCCTGGAGCCCATCCTGGGAGATTTGATTTATCTGAAGGTGCTAGACCTGACATCTGCTAGACTGTTGGAGAGAAACTTCGGAAGTTGCAATGTTTGGAAGCAAAGCCAATATGGCAGCAGCAGTTCTTGAACGGAATCCAGCTCAGCATACTGACAGCACGAAATCCATATTCTCAATGGAGAAATCTCCTGTTTTCTATGTTACTTGCTACATTACTGATTTTTTTGTAGCCTGGCCAACAGCTCTAGCTCTCTAGATAACTTTACAATAATGTAACATGATCCTGGCTGCTACATCCCATCAGCTTAGATTCTAAACTGTAAATCAGATTTGTAAACCAGATCTTTTCAAGGTTCTTTCCTTCCTTAGAGGTTAAAAGAGCTATCAGTCAAATGCTGCAGGCTGCCCTGTGTGATTAAAATAGGTCAGTCTTTACAAAGGCACCCCAGTGCTTTGGTTGCTTTTGCTCTTTCACACCTATGTATGGAAAGCTAAAATATTTATTAGTTTAGCTTTTACAAGCTACAGACTAGAGGCCTGTGCCTCCATTCTCCCAAGGCATCAGAGCGTACTGTCTTCTCTGGGAGGCCTGAAGATGCTTAAATAGGCTTCAGACTGGAGGTGAATGTTGCCTTCTCCGTAGCTGATGGCTGTAACACTGATTGCCATCCTTTGGTTCTGTTGATAATATATTTCAGATCATTAGTCTTAATAAAAACTGTTGCCCTTGTCTTAAAAAAACCTCAAAACAATTAATGTATTATGGTACATATGTAGTCTTCACATAAAAAAATAAATCTTGTTACTCTATCAAATCAGGTCAGGACCAATTTAGCCTGAATTAATAAGTACTTATGTAAACCACTGAGGTTAGGATGTTGCCCTTGGCTCCTTCAATAGCCATTACAGAAAGGAGAAGGAGGCTGAATTATCCCCTAATGATGGTTCTTTGCTACAGCATATATTGTAAAACACTCCAGTTGAGCAGGTTTTTCACTTGGGCTTCTTAATCCACTGACTAAAGAAAAGTGTAGGTGTCAAAATAGACCTGCCTACAGGTGGCCTAAAGTGTAACAGCTGGTGGGGCTAAAAGAGCAGAGGCAGGAACACCCAGCTGGGCAGGTTCCTGCGCTTGGGACTCTGCATCACACTGTGCAAGCACTGCAGCTTCCTCCAGCTTCCCCTGGTAGCTGGGGCACGGCACGGCTGGGACCTGCTGGGACCACAGCCCGGCACTAAGCACACAGGGGATGCCACAGGATGAAGCCACAGGAGCTCAGGGCTCTGAAGCAGAGCTGCCAGAGCAAGCTGAGGAGAGGTGCGCTCCTCATCCTCACCACTGCCTGCCCATTCCCACTGCACCAGGTGGGGTGGGAAGCTCCAGCTGCCTCCTTGTGCAGGAGCAAGGAAACCACAGGGAGTCTCAGGATGGTGCTTGGGTGTCACAGTGCTGACCCCAGGCCTGTGCCCTTTGGCTGTCTGCACCTGTGCAGTCATTGGTTTTTCTGGGTCTGGATTGAAGGCACTTGAGACAGTAATTCGTGCTGGGACTCAAGTGTTCATTATTTTTTATCAGTAAAACAGTCTCACTACTGTGAGTTTGGCACCTTTCATTAGAAGGCACAGAAGGCCAACAATCTCTTGTTACAAAGTCCTTTAAGACTAAACTAACTAATTAAGAAGTGACACCTAGGTTATTTTCCCTTTTAACCCAATAACTGATCCCAAAGAGCTGCAATGTGGACTTTTCTGCCCAATTGCAAAATGCCACCCAAACCCATGAAGAAGAAGGAAGAAGAAGCATGAAGAAGAAACCCAGGATGACACCCTGTGCCCTCCATCTTGCCTCCGTCCACAACATACTAAAAATCCCAAAACCTAAATTTCTCACCAAGTGATACACCTACACTACTCTCTATAATCTATTTCACACTTTTGTGGATTCTAGTCTATCTTGAAGTCTAGGAAACTTTCTCCATGAATGAGGGTCAAAGTCAGTGCTCCCCTGGCGGTGAGGGCACCCCAGAGCAGACAGAGAAATATTCCCGGTGCCCTGGGTTCCCACATGCACCCTCAGAGCCCACTCTCCTGTCTTTTGCTGCTCCCCACCAGTGCTCCCTGTCTGCAGTCCAGCTCCAGTCCCCATCTGCCCACCCATGCTCAGTCAGGCCGGCCCTGCTGCTGTAGCAGGAGATCTGGAGCCTTGGTAGTTGTTGGTTTGGTTTTTGTTTTTTTTTGTTTGTTTGTTTGGGGTTTTTTTGGTGTTTTTTTTTTCTTTTGTTTTGCAAAAAAAGCATTCTAGGACTATGCCAGTGGCTATCTCAGCTGCAGACAGTTTCTAGGTTAATTATCCATAATGTGTGGCTCAGTGGCTGAGGACTGAATGGATCTGGCCACTGAAGCCCACAGTGAAATTTGCAGGTAGGCTGGGATTTAACTCTGTGTCAGTGTGTGGCTGGGCTCCCTCAGAGCTCCAGAAAAATCCATAAATTTGGGGTGTGTCAGCTTTCTTGTGCAACACAAGTAGGAGTTTCTGAACACTGTTTAGAACATCTCAGGAGACATTTAGCCTAGTGTCTCAGTTAAAATTGAGTGAATGATTGTGCTGTCCCTGGTTTTATTCCATCTCCCTGGGAAGCAGAGTGATTCATGAGGGTGGATGGGACTTGATGCTCTTTCCCCCATGGGATTTGGCACCAGGGTGGTGCTAAGAGCTCATACCCACAAATACTTTGTGCTTTCAAGCTGTGAGTTCAATGGACTCTCATGCAACATTAAGCTCTGATGCTGGTAATCTCTCTCCATAGACTGGTTCTCCAGGCTGTGTATAGTTTAGTAGTTTTATGCTCTTGGAAAACTGATTTATGAACATTTATGTTTGTTTATGTGTAGAGTTTATGATGTGAAACAAAATACATGTTTTTCTCAGAGGCCAAACAGAACAGCTCAGCTCTTAGTCTCCAAATAGCATCCCAGATAATTTATTTTGTTGACAGCTGGTACAATGTGCTGCTAATCCAACAGTAGTTACTACACATTAGCAGCCATACATCAGCTGCTTCAAAGCACTTTGGCATGCTCCAATAAATAAATTCCACTGTAAAGCTCAGGGCAGATCTCTCCAGCATGCAGCAGCCCCAGTTTGGAGGGAGAGGTGAAAGTTTGGTGCTTGGCCAGAGGAGGCTGGCTGTATCCATCAGTGATCCAAAGACTGCATTAATGCTGAGTTTAGGACTAGGGCTTCTTGCTCACAGCACTTCATCTTTAAATAATCTTGTAGGAAATGTCTTGCCATAGCAAGAGTGTCTGACATTCCTGAGCCCTCGCTGAACGGAATTAAGAGAACCAACTTGGTGGGTTTTTCCCGAGGTTGCTACCAGGTAACTTCAGCACAGATGATTGCAGAGGAAAGTTACAGAGTATTGAGAAACTTGTCTGAAATCCATTAGTATCCTTGTTTAGTGTTTTCAGTAATGTTTTCACCAGGGACCATGTGTTTCTTTACACTTCCACCGACCATGAAGGTATAAAGAAACACATGGTCCCTGATGAAATGCATTACTGAAATGCATCTCCACCAGCTGTGAAGGTACCTCTTAACCCAAAATGCTTCCCATGAACGGTTCTCTTCCCTCTACATCTCTTTGTATCTAACAAAGCCCCTTCTTATAGAGTGGTTACCCCGAAGGGGACCCAAAGATGGGCATTACAGGCTGTCTGACAGCTGCTCCACCCACAGAAAGGCAAAAGGAAAGAAGAGAGACACAGTCAGAAGTTGCAGATTTCTTTTCCTCCTTCATCTTCTTTTGTGGCTCAAAATTCACATGCTCTTCTTTGGGAAAGAGCTGTGAGAGAACTGAGCCCCTTGTCTGTAACCTCAGAGACAGAAAGCAGGCAGAGCCCGAGCTGAGCTAAATGAGAAAAACCTGCTCATCCCCACAGGTTTTAAACCTTCTGTGTCCCAGCTGGCCCCATCCCCCTGGTTTGTGGGGCCACAGGAAAAGTGTATAAGCATTTAGACTGCTTCATGGACTCTGACTTTCCCCAGCACCATCAGTGCCTCGTTGTGCACCAAGGGGCAGCAGCAGCCAAGTGTGGCTGTGGCTCTGCTCCTGTCCCCCCTGCCCTGTCTGGCTCAGCTACAGCCTCGCACATGCCTTGGCTGTGCTAGAGCAGCAGCAAGCACCAAAACACAGTTTATTGGAATCTAACATCTGTTGTTGGTGGGTTTTTTTATGTTTCTTTTTTTTTTTTTAATTGTCTTAGTGATTAAATGGTTTGACTCCAGAGGATGGGCCCTGGTGTATGTGTTACTTTAGTTGCCCCTAATCAGGGATATGGTGGAGGGAAAGGGAACAAGCACCCAAACAATGGGCAATCTGGATTGAAAAACAGTTAAATATTTAAAATGTCAGATCTGTTTCAGTGTTTCTTTAGTAGGACCCATCCACAAGGGCTCACATGAGTCTGCGGACTCAAGTTTAAGACTAAAAGCAGCATTTCTCACAGCGGTGGCTGGACCATCTGCCACTCTTTCCTAGTCCTCATGGCTGAGTGGTTAAATAAGAAGGAGCCATTCAGCATCTGCCAATTGTGCTTTTCCAGTGACCTCTCAAAAAACTGACTTCTTTTTGACTAAAAAGAAATTTTACATTACCAAGCCAATGAGGCAGACTTCCCTATGCATTTTGAATAACACCATTGTTTTGAAATATATCTTGGCTCCCATGTAACAACAGCCTGATGGTAAAAAAAAAAAGGTGGTTTCAATTGGTTCTGTTTATTGGCTGATATTCAAAATACAGTAAGAAAGTTGAGCTTCTGTGCTATCCTGTGACATGCCATCATTCGTACCTCATGAAATGAGAGAAAGGGAGAATAAAATCACACAAACATTTCTGGAAACCTTCTCTGAGCTACTTTTTTTATTCAGGAATTTTCACTTTCAGAGCACCTCTGTTGCAGACTATTTCCCCATGATGACGTGTCTAGACTTTGATGGAAAAATTTCCAGGCAGCTCTTATTTCTCTGTCCTCTTTTCTCTTTCCATCCAGGGGTGAGCAGTTGGTGTGGTGATGATGATGATGTTCAAAATGGGAAACAGACTGAACTGAGCCAGTTCCTCGAGGAAAGCCCTTCCTTTGGGGGTTTGATGTGCCCAGATATGCATATACAGAAAAGCCTGGCCTGAAGTAAGGTGGTGTTGGTCCTTAAAAGAAGAATTTGGTAGCAGAGCTGAAGTTGTAGAAGCAGGGAAAAGGCAAGGTAGGATTTTGAGGGTGCCAGGCTATAATGATTTGCTTTATATCTGTACATAAAAATGCATTTGCAGTATGTGTCTGTTAAATCACTGATATAATTTCAGATGCTTCGTCTACAATTTACAGACCATTTCTTAAAGCCAGACCAGTCCTGTTGTATCTTTTGAAAGTTATAAATACCTTCAAGATAGATAAATTTTCCTGGTTTTTGTGAGAACCAAATGGCAGGATGACAAACCTGCCAGCCTTGCAAATGCAGATTTTTTATCAGGAAGGAACACTACTACCTGGTAGCGATGTGTGGCTGCACTGACCATGCTAAAGGGAGAAGGCAGGAAAAATGACTTTCAGCCTTGCTCAGTTAAGGGCTCAGCCTTTCATTTCCCTATTCCCTGGCTCTTCTCCAATTCCTGTGGTTTTGAACTTTTATTTTCCCTCATAATCAGACTGATATCATAGGGATTTGCATGGAAACTGATGCCCTCAGCTCATCTCAGTGCCAGAATTACAACAGTCTCTTGTTCCTAATGGAAAAAAAGATGTAAGATTTCCAGACAGCCCCAGTTTATGGGGTGAGTGATCTGCTAGCCCATATGCAGAGCCTAGTGTGATGCCTCCATCTAATTTCATGAAACCAGATGAGAAATAGAAAAAAAAGTATATGTTAATGTGGCATGTGCATGTGTAAGTGTTAACCAGGTCAGTGTTTCTCTGCTGCCCCATGAGGCCTGGCCTCTGTCACCTTGGCTGTGTGAAGAAAAGACCCCAAGATGCTGGGTTTTCCCCAAAGGGAGCAAAACCATTTTTGTTTTGGGGCCCTACAGTGACCCTCTGCTGTGTCAAGCTCCCTGCAGACACAAGCAAGTATCAGCAATGGTTTCTAAGTTCTGCTGAAGTTGTTTGGTACATTATCCAGTCCTTTTGGGTGCTAGCTTGTTGGCTTAAAGGAAGGTTGACTCCAAATTCTACTATCTGAAGTGAACTATTCCTCCTCCATCTAGCAGCAGGTGAAGGGAGGTTCAGGAGGTGGCAGGTCTGAACCATCTGATGGTAGGACTGGTAGAATGAAACCCCCCTAAAAGCCTTGTGCCCTCTGGCTGGGATAACCTCATTTGGAACCATCAAAGGAGGCCTGACAGAAATGGATCCTGAAGCATTTTCAGATATGCCAGATGGATGGATTATAGTGCTAATGTCATTCATCCACAGGGAAGAAGCTGATGGATAGGCCATGTGTGTCTTGGCCCTTTTAGCATATTTACTTCCTTGCCAAAGCTTTGGGGAAAATAACCTGCTTTTAATGGAAGCTGGCCCAAACAACACCCAAACACCAACACAAGTCTCTGTGTGGCAAGTCTGAATCTACCTGGCTTGTTGGCTCACTGCTGCAGAGCCAAGCTTCAGTGCAAGCAGTGAACAAGTGGCAGTGTGATGCTCCTGCCTGATGCAATGTGAAGCAGCCCATGCAGGAATGTGCACCAGAGAGCCAGCTCAATAGAAATCAAGACCTACTTTAGCATCAAATTATGTATTCTCAGCTTTTAGAGGCTTGGCTTCAGGCTGTTTTTTCATGCTCAGCTCACCCTGTGCTTTAACTGGAGCTGAGAAAGTTGCTGACTCTGTCCTGTGAAACCTCAGCCGCCCGGATGAGGAGCTGCCTGACTCACTGCCAGCCTCATGCTCAGACCTACTGCCTGCTCTAAAGACACTGAGCTCCTGTGCCTGACCCCATCTGTGAGCCAGATTAACCAAGTCCCTACCAGTTCTAGGAGAATGACATTGGCCTGAAATAACGGGCTTGATGTGGGTCCTTTTCCAGGGTGCCCAAGTTTGAGCGGATGGTTTTTCCTCCCACGTGCACACAGGTGCTTTCTCTTTGTAAAACACACTGAAACACTAGATCCCATTTGTGGCTTTTTGTTAAGCTTCCAGGCTTGAGGGGCAGAACTTGTTTCAGTGAAAGGAAACAGAGTTTTGAGGTGTGCGTGGGCAGAACTCCTGCCTTGTTCTTGGGGATGCTAAAGTCACCCAATATCTGGGGCTTTTTGGCTGTTGGGTGTGCAGGAGCTGAGGGAAGCAGCGGTGGGTGGATGTCTGCAGGTCTCTCCTTGTCTCCATCCTGATGGGAAGGGGGTTGCTGAGGAATGCCTGCTCCTCTTGCAGCTGCTGAGATCCACCCCCAGATCCACCAGCATGCCAGCAAAAAAAGGTCTTTTTCCACATATGTCAAAATTAGGGACAGGAAAGCGTTTATTTATATACTATGTGTAGGTGCTTTCTGGCTTTCTTTGGAGACATCCTCTCTGCCCTCAATTCATTTTCTCCTCTCCTGCCTCCCATGCTCCCCCTCACTGCCCCCAGCACCCCCCTCTCCCAGGGAAAGAGTTCCTCCTGCTCCCAAGGGCTGGCAGGCTCCTCTGGGTCAGGAGGGATTGGCCTTGGCAGCTGTGCAGGGTGGGGCAACTTGGGTGTCCCCCCGGCCCCTGACTCACTGCAGGGGACAACCACATCCCTCCCAGGGAGATGAACAGATCCCCTTTGAGCTCCAGGCCTCTCTCCCATCCACTTTTGGGTTTTAGGATTCAGAGAGGAGGAAGGATGTTGTACAGAAGGGCTCTCTGAAAGGGACCAGGGCTGCAGATGGACATTTCACTCCCCTGCATGGCATTTGACACCTGCTCTGCTTGGGAAGGGCAACGTGGATATTTCTCTCTGCCTGATCATCTGAGTGGTGTTGCTTTGGCATGACTCAGGAGTGACTGACTTTGCCCAAAATAAAGATTCCTTGCAAGCATGCATCACTCTTCCAGAAGACTGTGATTCACTGGAGGTTTGCCTCCACCCTCTTTGGTGCAGTCCGCAGCTGTGATTCCCTTTGGAGCCTTTTTTGGGTTTCTTTCTTTCTTTCAAATATAGGTTGACTTTGAGAAGTGGATTTGTGTTTTGAGTTTCTTTCCTTCTTTTTTGGGTTTCTTTCTTTCTTTCAAACATAGGTTGACTTTGAGAAGTGGATCCGTGTATCCTGGGCCAAATTCTTCTCCCATTCAGTGTGTATGGGCCAAGTTGCTCAGATCCCTGCAGGCCACATCCAAGTTCTCCATTTCGTATTGAGGTCTCATTTCAGGCATTAAAAGGAACTGTCACAGGCATTTACTCTGATTTTCTGTGCTTATCATATGCCTCAGAGATCCCTCCAGTGTTCTGCTCCAAGCCCTTAGTCTCTGGCTGGTCGGAGACACGGGTCTGTAGCCAAGATCTGAGGGGGAGACCTGTCTCTGTGACTGAATATTGGCAGCAACTGATCATAAAATCTTTCCAGTGCATGGAAAGGCTTCCAAGGAGACTCCAGCTGACTCCACCTGGTCATCTCCAATGCACCACATAGAGGGGATCCAAAACTGCAGCCTATTTTGCTATCCTTGCTTCTGCATGCTTGTTTGCTTTAAGTAACTGAATTTACAATCTCATTAAATTGTGTTTTTCTAGATAGTTGATCTGATTATTAATTTATGGCATACCTTGCTGCCTTTGCTGAGCTTTCCATGCTGTGTCCCCTCATTTTTATTTTCTGACGCTCACTTCCCAAGGACCTGTGCTTCTGCCTGAATAGCATGTTAACCTTGGACACCAGATGCTTGTTCTTTTACCCCAGGATCCCAAATCACCTCTGGTGAAAGCTGACATTGTCTTAAAAACTCTGAATCCAATATAAATGATGTTCTGGACTTGGAAACAGGAGGATGCCTGCAGATTTGGGCCCAAGCTTCTCATTTCCATTTGTGACCAGAAATGCTCTAGTACCTTCTCCAGCACCCTCATCATCTGCTTCAGATTTCAATGCACCACAAAGGGAGGGAAAAAAGCTCTTCAGACCCCTCAGCAGCCCAGCTAGAAAATGTTCCAGCCAGAACCAGTTTGTACTGATTTAGCAAAGCCTTTGAAAACCTTAGAAGCTGTTGGTCCAAGGCTTGCCCCTCCATGGTAAGGAGACTCATGCAGCTAGGAGCCTTTGAGGATGGGCCCAGCGAAGAAGGTGCAAACACTAGATGGTGAATATTATGAAATCTGGAGAGCATTTTAAAAGGACATTGAAATATTTAACAATGACAGAGTGGCTCAAAGAATTGCCCAGGGAGTAGCTCCCAGTCCCACTGCTGAAGTGCTGTTTGTTAGGAAAGGTCAAATAGCAAACTGCTGAGGACACTCACACCGAGCCAAAAGTCATGTTCTCTTTCAGGACGGTGTATCTGATCTGCTCAGGTCAAACAGTCATCCACGTTTTTGTCTGCCTTGCTGAGACAAGAACATTTTAGGAAGCTAAAGCTAAAGCTATGACAAGTATTCAAAACACATCAAGGAGACTCCAAACTGTCTCAAACCTGATTTCAGGGCAGGCATCAGAAAGTATTACAGCATTTTAATCCTTTGCTTGACTTGTATCATATTTTTGAACTTTTTCTGAAACCAGAAGCGCTGGAAGCTTCACTTAAAAAGAAGGGGGAAATTTCACCTAATGTGATCTCAAAGCAGAAATCTGAATAAAAAGTGAGTGCTCCAAAATAAATAAGATTGAGCTCAGAAGTGGAAAAAGAAAAGTGTTTCTTCAGATATAACCAACTTAAGTGTGGTGGCTCTGACTTTGCCAGGTGTTCTGTCTTTGTTGGTGTTCACTATCCAGACAAGTTTCTTTCTGAAATACTGTAGGAACTTCTCAGTTTGCTCTCTTTTAGCATGACATTTAAGGAACTGGACAGTAAATAATTCTGGGCTTCAAATAAGCCTCTGATTTCACTTTAGGCTTCTCAAGCAGATGTTGTGACAGGTATGTAGGTCCATGGTAAGCAATGGCAGTCATACAGATATTTCCAGCTATTTTTGTAGCCCCTTTGCAGCTCTTCCACAGTGTTATGGCCTAATTCTCACCTTACCCTCAAATATTCCCCAATCATGAGACACTAATTTTGGATTCATGATTTAGATCAGATAACAGGAAATCTTCACTATAAGGGGTGGTAAGGCACTGGTACAGGTTGCCCAGAGAAGCTGTGGATGCCCCATTCCTGGCAGAGTTCAAGGCCAGGATGGGGCTTTGAGCAACCTGGTGTAGTGGCAGGTGTCCCTGCACATGGCAGAGGGTTAGTGTCTTCTACCCAAAATGTTCTGGGGTTCTATGGTGCAAATTACACACAGCCCCTTCTTGCATTCCCCATAAATACAAACTAATGCCTCCCACATGCCTCCCAGAAGGTCAGGATCTGCACTGTCATCTCACAGGAGCTCCCAGATCTATTAATCTGCTAATGAGGCTTCACAGCCTTTTCCAAGCTCAGAAATGTAAAATGACTTTCTCTGAGTCCTGCCCTGTGCATTCCTTTGCAGTGGTACCATTGCCTCGATGAAGTGCTTTGCCAGAGGTGAGGTACTTGTCCACCTGCAAAGGCAGATACTGAGAAAGCTCTTGGTGGGAGAGAGTAATGGGAAAAGGGTGGAAAGAGTCTGGTGAAGGAAGATTTGGTGGTAAAATTATTATTTTTTTACATGCAGGAGCAGCTGACAAATCCATCCCGTCTGTGCTTTTTGTGCAGCATTACAAAATTAGAAAGTTGTTTTCCAATGAACATGAAACTGCTGAAGAACAGAAACTGAAGTGCTGTAAATAGTGCTGGGCTCTTTGAAGCCACAAAGAGGAGACTGTTCTGCTGGAGATGCCAGCCCAGGGAACACGGCTTGCCTTTGTCCGTGCGTCATTATGCAGCAGCTGGCGTGCGCCGAGCACAACTCCCAGATTTGTTTGTGCTGCTAACTCAGGACAAAGAGGAGACAGTGGCTGCCTGGGAGGGGTGGCCAAGAGAATTCTGAGTCCTTCAACCCACCTGGCTCAATGGGGCAATGGTCTTCTGTGGATACACGTGGAAGGGTAAAGAACCGGTCTGCAGGCAAAATTTGCTCAAATTACCAGAGATAATTGTTTCTGTTTTGTCTTAGGAGGGATAAAGAAATCCTAGTTCTTTCCTTTAGGAGGTACAGCTCAGTCTCTAATGTCCTTGTCACCAGTGCCAGTGGGTTTTGCACTGAGGATGGTGGCAGCTGACATGAGCACCCCCTGGCTTGTCCATGACTCTTGAAAACAGCATTCCAGTGCTGTTTGAGCAGTTTGGCTTAAAATGCAGCTGAGGAAGTAACAGGCACTGGTGGGGTTAGTCCTGAACCTGGCTGAAAGCTCTCCATGGATACACCCCAAGGGGGAATCACAGGGTACTTGGACTGGACGCAGCTTCCCAAAAGTGTCACTTAATAAGAGATGGTTGAACTGAGCCCAAACACACAAGACAGCTATAGGAGCCCATTATGTTTTGTCTGGTGCAAAAGCATGTCTTTGGGGAATTTAGACCCCATCCTACACCCCTGTCTGATTTCTGGATGGATGGTGTCTCGCCTTGACACTTGGAGCTATTTTCTTCCACCAGTTGTCCATGGCTGGGCCTCAGTTTTGCACAGCCCCTGCTCAGCTTTCAGTGCTGAAAGCAAGGAGGGTCATTAAATCCCAGTGACCTTCAAAAGAGCCCCAGATGAAACCCTAACAATGTTTTTAATAAAGGTGCTGGCTCTGAAGGGTTTTGTCTCATGCACCTCATGCCAGATAATGGCACAAGAGGTACTTGTAAATGGGAACTTCATTAAACTTTATTAAAGGAGTCACAGGAGCAAGGGCTGCACCTTTCAGCCTTGTCATGGGAGAACCACTGCATTAAAGCTTAGTTTTTAAATTAGGCTATGGAAAGCAGGTTTAACCACTCACAGTGATTTTATCACATGTGTATGCATGGAAACATTTTCTTAACTAATGAACACATGGTGAAGTGGTTAATTGATTGTAGGTGCCTGGGAGCCTCCATGCATTGCCCTGATTAATTGCCTGCTCAGCTTTTAGTCTGTGAACGGCTGCAGGAATGAATGTCCCGTGGAGTCAAGCCTGAGGACAGACAACCACAAAACAAGAGGGTTAGGCACAGTTTCACCAAGGAACAGTAGCCAAGATCTGGAGGAAAAACCTGCCAAGATCATCAGCTGAAGTAAGTAACTCAAGAAGGAGCTGGGCAAGTTTCCAGAGCTGCAGAGTATGAGGTAAAGCCATTAACAGGATTTTTGGTTTTAAGATAATGAGAGATTGGTTAGTGATTGGGATTTCCTGGACTCCTGAGGCTTAGGAAATACTAGAAACACGGATGTGGAAGGCTGGCCTTGGGGAAGTGGGCTCAGGGGTTGCTCTGTGCCGACAACCAGCCTCCCCTGGCCCAGTGCCCTGCAGAAGGGGGTGCCTGGCAGGATCTGTGTCATGTTGGTGTTCCCAAAGACAAGGGAAGGGTGAGCTGCCCCATTTGGCCTGGTGGTCTGTACCCAGAGGAGGATGGAGTTACCTCCAAGGCAGGGCGTCTTTCAGCTATTTTTATTATGTTCCTCCTTCTTCCAGTTGTTTGCACAAAGGAGGTTGTGCTTTTCAGGGACAAAATTCACAAAAACCAGACAGTGACCACAAGAGCACAATGAGGTGTCTGCTTACAAATCGAATCTCTTGGGGGTTTAATGCCAAACTCTGCATTTGGAGAAGCCTTAGAGACTTTTTTTCATTGTAAGGGTTTTCCAGCAGTGTTGTGGTGAAAAGAAGGAGGATTGCATAAAAATGAATTGACCACTGGCTGTGGGTTCCAAGTCCAAGCAGAAATGGTCAGTGTGTGCTGGCACCCTGCTGAACAGCCAGCAGGAGCTTGGATGGACAAGTAAGAAGCTCATTTCATTGAGCTTCTTACTTGTCTGTGCCCTTGGGCTCCTCCTGTGTATCTGCATGCTGGGGGCTGGAGCTGACCCCCTCAGAGCCCACCAGAGATCTGCCATCGTGCTGCCCTTTGGAGCATGGTGGCCCCTGAGCCTGGGAGCCAACATGTTTGAGGGAGGAGAACTCCCAAAATTCTCTGGTTGCTCACTTCTTGTTATTTTTTTTTAATATGCACAAGATACAAATAGCATAAATTAACAAAGCCCATCAACCTAAATGAAGAGAGTTATCTTCAGGTAGGCCTGCAAGACAGAGCTGGACTTTTCCTAGAGCACCTTGTTACCATTAGATTTTGTCAAACCTGGTACAAGTGTGTACCATTGCCTCTGGCTGGGCAAGGGTTAATGTAATTCATAGGATGTCTCATGCCTTTAAGCTTTTTCCATAAGCAAATGATCATTGCAAATCTCTTTGCAGCAACCACCAACAGAGCAAATAAATAGTAATAAAATAACTAGCTTTTCAGAAAAGGGTTAAACCACACGACCAGCTGTGTCTTCACAAACACCACAGCATCTGAACTGCAAAAGTAACGTTCAAACCCCATCTGTAATGGAACAAGTTACTTTTATGCCTATGCATAGAATTTCTGTCTGTGACTCCCTGAGGAGTTTGCTTCATCTTGGCATTTTTCAGTGTTAACCAAGGCTCCATGACTGATGGATACTTGGGAGTTTTAGTTACTAGAAGGCGATACTCAAATACTTAATTATTTGTATGCATTAGCCCTTGTTAAATTAAAACTGTTTTAATCATGGGTTTGTTGCAAGAATCTTAATTCCTGTCATGACTTAATGTAATCCTGTACCATAATACTTTAATGCTGAGAAAGCCTCTGCCTGCTCCATTTTCCACCATCCTTTCCTGTAGGATGCATACCTGCCTTACAGGGGCTTGAGAGCACACTGGCACATCCTCCTTGGTGTGGACAAAGCTGGCTGGTTAGCACTCACATGAAAATATCAATTAATCAATCATCAATAATGTTAAAACCAGCAAATTCTTCTCACCTGCAGTGATCCTGCTGAAGCAGGAGATAAGAAATGGGGAGGAATGGTGTAGGATGGGAGCTGTCACCCTGAGGCAGTGAAGGAGACCATTAGTGGCTACATCATTCATTAGGGACATGGTGGAAAGTCAGCAGGCAGAGACTAGCCCCTTATGGTTTGGGTCCAGACCCACTCAAAACTCTGGAGATTAAAAAACATTTAAGGACTGAACAAATTATGCTTACCTAGTTCTGGACAGAGTGTGAAACTTGAGTGATTCAAAGGGGCTTGGTTAGGGTTTTTTTTAAAGCCATGAAGTGTTGAATTCCTGTTTTGAGGAAAAATTGACTAAGCTTTGACCTTCTTTGCCTTGCCAGTCCGAGTTTCCCACATTCACACACATGCTTTTCCTAGAAGAAGTCATCCAGAGGAACAACGTGCCTTTTGTTAGGAGGCTCAGTTAAATAATGCTGCTTTCAGATCCCTCCACGGCACGGAAGGAGCTCAGTGCCCTTTTGGTTTGCTGTCTCCCATTACCTCAGGTTAGGCTGGGCTTTGCAGGCTGTGAGCTGACAGACAGGGGGCCTCAAGCCTTCTGAAGAGATGTGTTTGTTTTTTGGAGCTTGCACTGAGCAGGTCTCAGCTCCAAGGCCAGGGAGATGCTGCCCTGCCAAGCCTGGGCCTCCAAAGGGTGGCTGGGAGGAGCTGCTGGGTGGGATGAGGAGACACCAAGTCTGGAGTCTGACACCTACTCAGAGCCACTGTCCACAGCACTCGAGAGGAACAGAGAATAGAAAAGAGCTCTTTTTAGGGTCTCCTTTGCCTCAGTCTGTGTCTGGGCACACTTGTTCTTGGCTGTTTGCTTTTGTTTGTGTCAGCTTGGCTTTGGCTTGTTTCCTGCCTCTTTCTAGCCAGCCCCTTGCATCTGTTTCTGCTCTCATTTATTTTAGAAAAATAACTTCTCTCCTGGTTTCCCTCTTCATTTTTGCTGGTGGTGGTGAAAGGAAGGATCTTTTCCCTTTTTGTTTTTACAGAGAATCACTACTGCTTCCTTTTTTTTTCCATTCTGCAAATGAGGCACACTAATGAGAGCACACACCAGTGCTCAAGAAGCAGGAAGCTTCTAACCCCCCCCCGTGCTGGCTCTGATTTGTGTAACAGGTTTTGGGGCAGGTGTGGAGGGCACAAACAATGCCTCAGAAGGCTCATGTGACAGTTCTCTGCAGGGGTCATGCTTAGGTGTCAGGGCAGACACCTGCTGCAGATGCTTGCTGTACATTATGGTGTCTTGCTTTAGCAAACCACTTGTGCAGTCTTTCAGCCAAACCATCTGGATGAGGCTGAGAAGGGAGGGCAGGGTCTTGTGGAGAACACTTGCAGGTGCCAGTGGGTGAGATTTAACTTGTGCTAACTGACTGTGCATCTGCCTGTCAATCCTGAGACCCCCCCTCAGTAGCTGCACTAACAGGAAGGATGATTAAAAAAAGGCTAATGGGCTGTGAACTGCTTTTGACCAAACACCAGAATCTTTCAACTGCTTTGTAAATCATTCAGATGCATTTATGGAAATGTTTTGCTTATATTTTGTGATTCCAAGTACAGGATTAATACTAAGATGCTAATTTTAAATGGTGTTTTGGCCTTTGTCACTATCTAGTTCTAACTGAATGATTTATCTGTGATATGCATGTGGATAAGAACTCGCCATTGATGAATTGAAAAGCAGAGGAGAAAGGACATGTTTTCATTGCATCGTAAACTCCTTAATGACTTCAGAGCTTTTAAATCACGTGATTAAAGCTTTAATAAAACAATGCATACTTCTCTGCACCCAGTGCACAAGCAGCATTAATGCTGGCCCATGTTTGGGTATGGATGCTGCAGTTCAGGGCTTGGCCCCTGAGTGTTGGGGTGTGGGGTTCCTGCTGTGTTAATCCAGATCCTGGGTATTTTAAGACCTTCTGCTTCCAACCTATCCTGCCTGCAAAAGAACAGAGCCTACAGGCTCCTTGACCTGATAGTACTATTTGCAGCAGAGAGAGCAGTGATTTGAGGGGATGATGGTATTCTTTTTCTGAGCTGGTGCTAGAGGAGAGTTTTGAGGTACTAAATGCATTATGACATAGAGGGCAATCTGCTGTTTAGTGGGCATGGAGATCTTCCTGAGTGCAATGGCAATTGAGGGGACTTAAAAATGTAAGAATGAGGGAGAATAAGGCAATTTCTTAAAAAATTTTTTCAGTGGCACTTCCAGTGACTGCCCCCATTTCCCTGCTCCATCAGTTCAGTGCATGTTCAGGGCTCAGCTACAACCTTTGCAGCAATTTTTTGAAATCACAGCAGGAGCAGAAAGCAATCTCTATCCTCTTCAAGCGAGAAGACAGCGGCAGAGGAGGTCAGTGCTGACACAGGGAGCAGCTGCAGTGTGGCAGAGCCATGTGCTGCAGGTCAGCATGGCCCTGGGCCAGTGTGGGCTCCACTCTTTGCTCTTCCTAACACAATTGCTGCCCTCACACACCAAGCTGGCAGCCAGTTTAGAGCATTTCCTCACTAGGGGCTTGCTTGCCAATCTGTGCCTGCCCTTGTCCCTTGCTCAGTCCTTGTCCCGTGAAATCTGTGCTTAAACATAAATATGGTCCTTCTCCAGGGTCTTAATTGCAAATGTATTGACGGGTGGGAGGTGCCTTTTCCTCTCACATCTCGCTCACTCTCTGGAACTGTGCCAGACTGAAAGTGGGTCATGTCAGAAAACCGAGGAGTGAGGAGGACTATGGCGCTGTATCACCACTCCTATTTTGCTGTTTTGGTCACACTGTATGACTTCTTTCTAAAGGGACGCAGTGAGGTACTCAGTCCTCAGTACAGCAGAGAAGGAGGACAGAGTTTCAGTGTTCCCTGTTACTCTCCTGAGGAATCCCAAGGGAGCTGGAGACAGCAGGAGACCTGCAGAGCAGTTTCAGATAATTCGGATGGAAAAAATTATGTGGTCATTTTGGTGCATCAAAATTCTACCACACTTCCTGCTGCTGAGTGCAGCACTCAAGGGGAGCATGCTTGCTTCTAGCAAATTGCATTTCTTTAAAAACCTCAAACTTATTTATAATTATAAATTTGGAAACCAAAGTAGGTGACCTTGCAGATGTTGAACCAAGCTGAAATGCAGATGTTGGTGCAGATGGCATGGAGCATGATTTAGCCATGACGACAGCAAAAATATGTGGGACACCATCCCTCATATCACCCTGCAGTATAACACATTTTCCTAACCATGAATGTTATTTGTGGACTTTTTCCAGACCACAGTCTGCATATAATATTGTCATCTTACTCACCCTGGCCAGGGAAGCTCATATAAAATATTCATTTAATGATTTGAACTGAAAAGGCTGTTGCTAAGAATGGGCTTTCTATCAAGTCCTGATACAAAAAGAACTTTTTTCCTTCATATTTGTGAGATGTGTTTAGTTTATAGGTGCTGAGTGAACATTTCCACCCCCAGTAAGAGGTTCCAGGGAGCAGTAAATTTTGGCTTGTGCCAGAACAAACTTGTACACATTTAAACAGAAAGCAAGCTCCTGCAATTTGTATGCAGGGAACATGGATGCTGTATTCTAGTCCCCATGCCACTGTTCCATGAGGTTAACAAGCCTCAATTCGTTCTGAGCACATGCCTGGGAAGTTTATTTGAGGCCTGTTGCTGAGGAGGAGACTTAAGCACAAGAGCTGAAGGCTCATGGCTCTGATGTGGTGTCGACCCTGGCACCTGAGCTCCCTCTCTGAGCCTGCCCATCCTCAGCCAGGCTGGCTTTGTGCTGTTTGGTGCCCACAGCTGGGCTTGGCCAGGGCATGGCACACCTCCCTGCTGCTCTGTGAGCCCAGTGTGCCTCCCTGGGCACCCTCTCCTGGCCTTGCACTGGGGTCATTCTGCTGCTGAGGCTGTGCCTGGTGGATCCTTATGGCTACTTTATCTGCTTTTCTCACCTCCATCCTGATCGCGCCTGCTTTGCTGCTCAAGTCAAGCCAGCTCAGAAAGCTGAGCAGGTTGAAAATGAGGAATTTGTCCTTTTCCCCCCTGCTTGCTCTCTCTCCTTATGTTTCTTTTGGAACTGAGGGAACCCTGGTGCCAGGTTACACCCAGCTTGTAGGGATCCACAGCCTCAGGCAAGCAGTCAGGGTCTAGTTTCCAGCCCTACCTGGATTTGCACAGCTTAGCCTGTCCAAATAAAAACTGTATGTGATGGGTGAAAAAAACAGGGTCAATATCTGAGATTTTTTTTTTTTACATTTCCAACTCTCAGTATATTTACTGCCATGATGTTTTTCTTGACTAGGATCACACTACAAGTGTAGTAGTAGATCTGTGTTCTGATACACAGAATTTTTCTGCATGCAGTCATGCCAGATGTTCAGACTAAGGATGTTATGAGTAATGTTAAAGTATCTAGTTTTTAAAAACAGATTTTCATTTTCATATGTTTAATTGTCCTGTCAAAAGATGGAGAATAGAAGGTCATGAAAATTAAGTTATTAATTTTTTATAATTTTGTCCTTGTCTTTGGAAAAAACCCCACCATCACTTTCATTGTGAAGAATTGCTGAATCTCTTCTGCAATCTTCCCACATACACTTATTTCCCAGAAAATGCAGTTGACTTTGAAACATTTTATTCAGTGACAATGCTGTTCACATTGACAGCAATCTTAAAAACAAAACCACTTCTGAATGAGGCAATTTATTACCTGTTTGTTTTGGTGGTGTAAAGCCTGTCTCCTAGAAGAGGAAATCTTTCACCTGAACAGTTTGCAAGCTATTTTTGTAGGGGAATTTGTTTGCTAGAAATTGTTGTAAACAATCTGACGTGCCTGAGTGAGACATTGTCTGCATTTGCTCTGATTGAAATCTCATCTGGCTGAACTTTCTGGTTTTCTTTTCTTTTATTTTTAATTTTTGCACCTAAGCTAAATAATAATAATCCCAAAAATGACTGTGTAGTGTAACTAGCTGGCTAGTGGGTATGAACACATTACATATAGAAACAGAATTAGACCAAAATCTGCATTACAAGAGGTAATTAAAATAACTACTGCTGATGTGACTAATGCTATTAAAGTATTAGTGATAGGTCAGACCCTGCTCCAACTGGCAGCTCTATTCATTTGCTGAAATAGGGCCTTTCCATAAAAACTGATGAGTGCAAAAGTGCCTTATTAAACTGTGAGAAGAGATGAAAAATACCTTAACATGCTTTCAGAGGGGATGAGTGACACACAAAGCTGGTGCCTGCTTTGCAGTGAGAGCAGCCACTGGGGCTGCTGTTAGGCAGACAAAGCCATGTTACTCTTAAGCATTCCACTAATTAAAAATAAATGCATATTAGGAAGCTCTGCAAATCCCAGGAACGTGAAAGAGGAGTGTTTGCTGAATTTTTGAGCAGTGAACTAACACTGCAAGTCCTGGTGAGACAGAGAAAAAGCACAGTTGCTGCTTTGATTTCCCTGGGGTAGCGATGGGCATTACAGCAGGTGAGAGATGTACAGCCTGGGGAGAATTTTGCCCTGAATTCTTATGATTTAGAGAGACACTGTCAGGTCAAATATGGTCTGCAATGAAATGTTATTAAAGCCAAAATCCAAACCCTTTCCTTCTGAACTGAAAATTAAAAAAAAGTTTCACTCTTTTCCTCTCCCTTTCTCTCAAAACCTACTGCAGGGCCTCTTCCTCTCCACTCGTGACAGAGCCCACCTGCAGTGCTGCATCCAGCTCTGGCCCAGCACAGGAAGGACACAGACTGGGGGAGTGAGTCCAGAGGATGGACATAAAGATGGTCAGGGGGCTGGAGCACCTCTTCTGTGAAGACAGCCTGAGAGCTGGGGTTGCTCAGCCTGGAGAAGAAAAGGCTCCAGGGACACCTTCCAGCACCTAAAGGGGGCTCAGGAGAGCTGGCGAGGGACATTTTACAAGAGCATGAAGCAACAGGACAAGGGGGAATGGCCTGAAACTGAAAGAGGGCAGGTTTAGAACTTCCACCCACCCTCATGGCCATGCCTGGCCCTGGACATGGCTGTTCCATGGGCCCAAGGAACAAGAACTGAAACTCAAAAGACATCTCCTGGAACAAAGATAAAACCAAACACTACAGAATGGTAACTGTAATGAAAGGTAACTGTAAATGATACTTATACATGAAGTATAATTTAGAGGCATAATCAAACAAAAGATTAAAAACTGGATTTATCATGGTTTTCCTTTAAATAGCACTATTTTTTTATGATAAAGGTGACAGTATTTTACTGCATTTAAATCTGAGGTGAGAAAGTTTATCCACACAAGTAATGTAGAAAGTGTACAGTGCATCTGCTAATTACCTGCAAGAAAAAGGTTCTTTTTTCAGGACTGCTGGCAATAAAGGTAGACGTGCTAAAGGAATTTCCTTATAAACACACATTTAGTAAGAGTCTTATCTATATTTCAATTCTTTATTGCATTTAGTATCTCATCATATGTTTACAGGACCAAGATATTTTTATTTTGAAGCACACTTCCCCTTAGTAGCAGCATCCGTGTGTATGTGCATACACGTGCATTTGTCCCAGCCAGGGATAACCTTCTCCTCCCAATTCCAAACAGGAACTGCATCTTCAATCTCTTTGTTTTCACATATACAGTTATCATAACAATGCTAACAAGACTTTGAAAAATGTCTTCCGTCCCCTCTTGTCATAAAGAGTTTGAAAGCTGACCAGGCTTCAAACTCATCCTAAACAGGGGACGTTTTTGATAAAGATTTTAGCTGCAGGATTGATGGACTAGAGAATGACCACCATAAGCTGGACCCTTTAAAACACCAATGGTTGTATTTAATGAGATCATATTAATTTGCCTCCTCCCTTCTAAAGACACTGCTCAAGGTGCAGCTTGATCAACTGCAGGACTAAGAGAAAAATTAAAAGAATTGCAATTCCTCCTTCAGATTTTTATAAGCACTCTTCCTGAATGTTCTTTTATTCAGTTACTCTCTAATTAGTATCAGTTATTATGTACATCCCCCACACCAGGTTAATTAAATCATACATTCAATTCATTGACTATTCCACTGTTCCCAAAGAACTACAAAATAGCTCTTATTTAGTAGATAAGGAGGAATTATCACCTCATGGGACAAGCCAAACACCAACTGATTGAATCATAAAATAAGTCTTTAAAACTAACTTGGGTATTAAATACATTCTAACACAGATATCTTGCTAAAATACTTTCCCCTCTTCCTTTATAAAAAATAACTTATTTTTTCATGCCTAAATCTCTCCTCCAGTTTAACCTTCAAATGACCCAAGAAAAACAGATGGTGAATGTGCTCTAGCAAAGCTCTAGTAACCTTTTTGTCTCCTGATTGAAGAGTCACCCCCATGTGCTAAGGCCATCTCAGGGACTCTGTGTAACAGTGCAGTGGGTGCAGCATCATCAGCAGTGCAAAGGACTCATGCAAAGTTTCCTCCTTGGAAACACTGCCTCGGGTCCTCAAGAGTGTTTTGACCCTTTCCTCTTACATTTCATAGGCAGAACTGAACCAATTTACTTTTGTTTTCTTCTTAACAGCCACTTTCTCTAGCTCTGACAACTCAGAGCACGGTGCCTGATCAGATAATGAATGTTTACATGTGATGGTCAGTGTTTCCAAACTGCTCCATTGTTCCCAGCCTCGGGGTGAAGCCCTGATGCCCATCAAGACCAGAAAGCAACAGGAGAGGAAGGAAGGATTTCCTGCCTGGCAAGAGCAGCCCTGTTTAAATCAGAGATGGAGTTAACCACCCATTCAAACATATGCACACGAAACACTGACACAGATTGCCTGGATCTGCCTTGCACAGGATTACCAAATCCCAGTGAACTGTGTTTAATGAAACAGGATGAGATGATTCCATAGTGCTGGCAGCATGGCAGGCAGAGGAATGATCACAGACTGTCCTTTGTTTGTTTGTCCCTCCAGAAAAACATCCATTCTGTCGCCATCCTCTGCCCTGCTGCAGCCCTTTGAATGTGCTGATTCGCTTGAGAGATTCTGGGGGAAAATTTACAGCCTGGCTGTCATGTAGATTGTGGTTGCTTGGCTGATTAAAGAAGGGTATGTATTTTCTTAATAATTGTGTTTATCCTCAGCTTTAGGGTTTGTACCTCCAGCAGGACTGGGTTTCCTCTTTGAGTTCACACCTGGTGACAGCAGTGATGCTTAGGCACTTGACAACAGGGTAGATGTGAAGATCTGCTGCAAAATCTGAGGGATCTCTTTGGTATCCATGGCAATGAAAGACCGACCTGCTGGCAGTGTCCTCTGCAGCCTAGGGAGCAGAATGAGGGACAACACACAATTAACACCTCAAATTATCTTCCCTACCACAAGGCAGGATTCCTCACATTGCTGTCACCATACAATTAAAGGTTTGGGAAAGCAACAGAGGGAGAAAACATTGAGAGCAGGTAGGGCACAGAGTTCCTTTCAGCAACACAAACAAGAGTATTTCCAGAGATTTCTGGAAATCCATGTCCTCTTTCTGACATGCCAGAACTCAGTTTTGATCAAGGAACTGGTGATCCCATGAGGTGCCACCACAACTGGCTTGCTGAGGACAGCTACAGATTTCCACTGGAAATGAAGACACTTATTGTAAATTGACTTCCATGAACCCACAGCTCTTTCAGTTCAACAAGTCCAATGATTCTAACTGTGCTCTTTATATTTCTTAGACATCACTGCAGATACATGGAAATGTGTTCTTCTGCCAATATTAACCTGACACATTTTTATTCACAGCTTAACCCACCCTTAAAAGTCAAACTAGATGCATGTCACAAATTCCAGCTCCCTCATGTCCAGTTAGCAGGCTTGGGATTTATTTTTTCTCTGCTTTTTACAGGAGATTTTGCTCTATACTATTCCTCCAAGTGAGTAAAAGTGAGTGAACTCTCACTTTTAAAATTAGTTTTAAAAAAACTGCAACAGAGAATTCCCTTCTCTTTCCCCCACAGCAGTTACAGGAAGGCTTTGTCTAATTCTGCACTTCCACATACATAGAAATGCATTTCAGTGACAGCACTGTGTGCATTTTCCATACCCAGTGAACTAGGCCATTATAAGATCTCTTACACAGCAGGACATGGTCAAAGATTAATTTTTTCTTTTTTAAATTCCTATCAAAAGTAAAGGGGCTTTCTGTAATTACAATCTTTCACAATTGATTCTGTTTTGATGATTAACACAGCTCTGATGCACAGACCTGTGGCCACAACTCATGGTGTCTGTTGTATCTTTCAACCCTTTACTGCTTAAAGTTATCTACTGAGGGCCAACATCCTTTCAGATTTCTCTCATTCTCCTCTAGTGGAAGACTCAAACAGAAAAGACACTGTTGATATTTGTGGCTATACCAGCTTTTATCTGCAGGTACTGGTCCTCAGTGGATGTGGAACCGGAAAGAACACCTAGGACAGAATTTCTTTTTTTCCCCCTTGTGCCCAAACATTTAAAAGCGAAATTATGTAGTAGAACTAAACCCAGGCATATTGTCTCAGACACTCAAAAGAATTTATGTCTCTAACACAAGGGGTGTATCGGAGTCAAACCTTTGGCTGTTTGGAAGACAAATTAAGTCCAGCATCTTCTGTTTAAAATCTCTTTTCTTAGGCCTGCACACACTGGGACCATATACTGGGCAATAACAAAGGCACTATTATGATTACATGGTGACATTACATAAGGGTATAATGCACATCCAGCAGCAGGAGGATGGCATCAGCTGCTCCCTTTGGATGCACAGGATGCTCTGACCTTGCTGGCTACAAGGGATGTCTGCAGGATCCACAAGCCAGTCTCCTCCCTGCCACAACTCAGGAGCTACAGCTTCTTGCCAGTACATGAATAATGAAAATAGTAAAAAAAGAGATGCACGAAAACTTGGACATGACCTGTCAATGTCCACTGGCAGCCCAGAAAGACAAGAGTACCCTGGCTTTCTTTCATCAAAAGCAGCACAGCCAGCAGGGTGAGTGAAGTGATTCTGCCCCTCTACTCCACTCTGGTGAGATCCCACCTGGAATGCTGTGTACAGCTCCATGGTCCTCAGCACAGGAAAGACATGGACCTGTTGGAGTGGTTTCCAGAGAAGGGCCACAAAAATGGTCAGCAGGATTGAGCACCTCTACTATGAAGACAGGCTGAGAGAGTTGGGGTTGTTCAGCCTGGAAAGTCCACGGAGACCTTATTGAGGCATTTCAATAAATAAAAGGGGCTCATAAGGACATAGTGACAGTTCTTACTGGGGCCTGTAATGACAGGATAAGGTGTTAAACTGGAAGAGGGTAGATTTAGACTGGAGATACGGAAGAAGTTTTTACAATGAGAATGATGATGCACTGGCACAGGTCATCCAGAGAAGTTGTGAAAGACATCCCTGTTCACGGCAGGAGGGTGGGAATAGATGACATTTAAAGGTCCCTTCCAACCAAACTATTGTATGATTTTATGATACTATGACCAAAACCTCGGTGCAGAACAACAGCAGGGGCAACTCACTGCAATAAAAGCATAATTTAGATTAATGCTGAATGAAAGCAAACTGTACTAGGCACAAACCAAACACTTACCTATCTGCCTGGTCTCCCAAGGATCCTATAAATATGGCAAATGCATTGACTTGAGTGTTGGTGGTCAAGACCTGTGCAAACCTCGCTGGTGGGATCCCGTAACGCTCCAGGTTTGCGTCACTTAGGACGATAACAAAATATTCATCTGCCTCCTCCTTGGCGATTTCCCGAATGGCATGTTCTGTCCCTTCCAAGGTATGGTCTCCACTCATGCAGAACTGGGCGTGGGCATGCATGGTCTGTGTGCACAGCATAACCATGTGGAAATACATCAGATGACTTTAGGAACAAGCATTCATTTCAGCTAGCACAGGAGGGAGTCAATATTCAGTACTGCTATATTAGGGGATCCATCAGAAATGCAGACAGTGCTCCAGATAGAAAAGAAGATGCAGCTTTCTGTACATAATATGTCAAATTTTAAGACAGGGAACTTCTTAAAAACACAGTTGGTCAAACAATCAAAACCCACACAGGGACCTAATTAGACTGGGCCTTAGGGAAGGTAAATTAATTTGGTCAGCTGCAGTTTGAGTAGATACATTCCTATGTATTTTAAGAAGAAAACAGGTTCCTAATGCTGTGAACAGCTCCTGCATGTTCATAATTTGCACTGGACTTCCAAATCCTAGTAGTGTCTTAGTTATTATCAAATATCTGATTCCTGACAGTGGCAGTCACATTTAAAAATGATAAAACATCTTGTTTGAGCTGTTACAAAACAAATACACCATATTCATCGATGAAGCTGTTACCTATGTAGAAGGCCAGGAATTTTAGATGTTACTAAATCAGGTTCTTCTAATCAAAGGAGCTATTTCAAAAGTAGTTTTTGAAGGAAGCTCAGATACATGCTTCCAGCCTATCAAGCTGCCAACCACGTAAATCCTACAATATACTTAATTTTTCTTCATCCTACTATAGAAAAATTTTGGTGGATACACTCACTTTGCCATTGTGATTTAACATGTTTCCAATCTAGCACTGACACATTTTCCCAATGCTACTGTGATGCATTACTTCTTGACGGTACCATGCTAAATCACTGACCTGGGATCCCTCTACAGTTTTGAATGAGTCACTTATGCACTCATAAGTGTGCATATCACATGATTTTGGGCAGAGCTATCTATATGACCATATAATCTCTGGAACTTCCCCTATCTTTTGATAGGAAGTCAAAATGACACATTTAGGGCATAGATGTCCAGAATAAGGCATACCTAGCTTCTACTATTTTGGCACAATTTGTTTTCTGCCATGTCTCTGTAAAGTCCTGTTTAAATTTTGGAAAATACACAGATTTTTGCTTTCTTGTCTTTATTTTACTATCCTCATGTTTTGTATTCTGTGACCTGCTTACAACTTTATCTTTGCAGTCATAAAATCTTTAATTACCAGCATCACTTTTACCTTGAGAATCTCTAATCTTTGCTTATTGTTCTTGGGAACTTTGTCACTCCCAACCAAGGCGATGTTGAAGCCATCTCCTGAATGTCCAACAATGTCGTACTACAAGAAAGAAACATCATCAGTCACCTGTTAGTCACAAACGGCCCTTGGCTCACAATGACATAAGACAGATCAAAGGCAATTTGCAATTTTCAACAGAAGATCCCAAGTACTGTTCTCTGTTTCTGTTTATGAGCTGTTTAAGGGAACTACTTGCAATTTCTCACTGACATGAAAACATAGGAAAGAATTGCCAAATATTGAAATTAAGGAACAGTTCCTTATTTTCATGATCTCTTTTTCACATCATCCCACCAACTGCAGCGGTGATGTGTAAGATCAAGACCTTGCCCTCTCACATTGTCCACGTATTTCTTTTAAAGCAGCAATTTTCATCCTCTTGAGTCTGACAAACAAGAAGCACATTGTTTGAGAATAGCCTCTATGTTTGATGAATCTTTTTGGTGACCTCATTCTGCTCTGAAAAAAAAAGTATTTCAGATCCCCTTTCTTGAAAATCAGCACTCCTTATTTTTGTGCATAACAGATCAAAGCCATTGCTGAAAGTATGTAGAGAAGTGAATTCCAAGAGCCCCTGTATGTTTTCAAAGGAGATGGTGTGCACATCATTCTCCTGTGAGATGCTGCAAAACTGACATGTAGAACCACAATAGTTCAAATAACCAGTGAACAAATAAAGCAATATTGCAAAGGCCTCTGTTTCATGTGAGAGCTTCATTGTTGTTACATGAAAACCAAGACAAGCTGAGTTATGGCAAGGTCCTGACCTGCCCTTTGTGTTGTGGATGTGGCAGCCACCCCAGGGAGAATTCATGAGCAGGACAAAAATGAATTTTAGAGTTGCCTACACCAAGCAAGAGAGCACAGTATACAGAATCTGAGCCCAGAGAGACCTGAGCTGGCAATTCCTCAACATGCCTGTATTCCCCCCTGCCTGACAGGGAACTCTGATGCAGTATTTTACCTTTCTGTTTTCTTTTTTTCAAGTACTGTTACAGGTTCCTGCTGGGTTCACCATCCCTAATTCCCACATAATAATTTGGTAAAAGGCAGGTCTATTCCTCATAGTTTTTCTGTCTTTTCTTTCCTATTGAAAGACACTTTATTTGGTATAAGTCAGGTCCTAGAGAGAGGAGAAATGGCAGTCTTTACAGACAAAGCTCTTTTTGTTTCCACATCACTAATTTGCTTAAAAACGTATCAAAAGAAAGCTAGAGCAGCTGGAACAACACTTTAAAAGGTGACACCTCGCTCCGTTAAAGAGCAAATGTACTACATACTGCAGATTATTTCACCCAAGGTCAGACCATTTTATGACAGCCCCACGTAAACCAGACTTCCTTCCCCTAGGAAATCTTTATATAATCTAGTCCCCATACAATCCCATTTCTTTCTGCTCCATTGGCTTTTCCCATTTCTGCTCTCCTCAACACTTACATGCCTAGTATTAGCTACCAAGCCTCACGTAAAGCTTTCTGTCTGCCACATGCTTTCTCTTCAAAACCTATTTCTTATCACCAATAATGCTTCAGCCTCTCTCTTTATGGATATGAAGACATGGCAAATGAAAATATACAACTGTTGAGAATAATGTTGGGGTTACATTCAGCATAATTCCTAAATAAAACAGGAATATATCCTGCTTAATAAAATCTGAACCACACACAGGGAATGTGTGCATGAGTTTTGTTTTAAAAATTAGAGACTATTCAAATCAGAGGAACTAAATAAAGCAGAGGTTTAATGGAGCAGAAAATATACAGTGCTTGTGGTTCTTATGCAATGTCAGAAATGCCCACACATCTTCAGGGTAGGCTCTTAATTATGAAACTTTGCACATCCTCTGCTGAGCAGTTTTGCATTTGGTATCACTTTTAAAACAACAAACTAACTATGTAAAGCAAAATGCTGCCATTCTCCTGTGTAAAAAGGCTGATCATAGAGGGCTCCTTCCTGGCTTCCTAGATGTCTCCCACTGGCTGTCTTTGTGTCAGCTCTGCCATACTGAGTTCATGGGAATAAGCCAAACTTTGCTGTTTGGGAATATCATTGCGGTTCTTGACATACACCAGTAACAGACCAAGCTTTCATCTCAAACAGTCTGAGTTTAAACTTAGTGTGACAGCCTGTGTAAGGGGAATTGCTGTATCTCCTGATGAAACTCTAGATGTTGACCCTACAGCAGGGCCCCCTCCACATTCTTGCACAAGGCGGGAACAGACAACCTGGTTACAGGCAAGGCGAGGCTCAAATGATCTGAACAAACTATTGCAGGCATGGAAAGGCATCCACCTGGGAACATCATGTCCTGTCTGCTCTCTGCTCAGAGAGTTGCTTATTATTCTTTGTGTGTGCCCATGCATGCACCCGATACGATACGTGTGCTTATCTTTAGCAGATGTTATCAGTTTCCTTGTTTCTTTGCTGACAGCTTACTATGCTATTTGTGATTTAAAAAGGTTTGGTGAGGCAGCAGGGAAGAAGTGGCTATTTGATTCATCCTGACTGCTGCATTCTGGGTCAAGTAGGGCCTCCTGAACAGAGTGAGATCTTGCTGCGCTGGGGAAAAGAGGAGCTGTGGTCAACAGCCCTCATGTGCTGGGTCTCATGGTCCTCTGATCCAAGTCAAGGACCAGAAGTAGCCAAAATCTAATGAGTGTCAGTTTGGTTTTGGGAAGCTCAGCTCCCTAAACTGTGAGGCTGGATGAGTTCACAGCAAGGGAATGTAGCTGCACTGACTTGGACTGACTTACATCAACATAAGACTGCAGGCTGGGAGATGCTCCCTGGGAGGGGGGAGGCTCACAGCAAAGTTCTAGAGGTGACAAAAGAGAGATGTTTGCCCAGGGAAATGTAAGGAATCTGTCACAATTTAGGAAATCAGAGTTTGGGAGAGGAGCAAAACTGGAGTAAAGAAGCTCACTCTGAAATGGCAAAGAATTAAAATCTCTCCTGCAGGAAATTATTACCTCCTCCTGATATGTGTTCTAGTAATGAACCCTTAGTGATTTCATATTTCCTTGGTGCACTCATTGTAAAGAAAAGGTGCAGACAGCTCCTCAGTCCTGGTCAACTGGGAACCCCAACACATGCAGGCACATGCAGACTTTGTCAAAACCAGTTTCCTTCCTTTGCAGTAGCTAAAGACAAGCACAGAAGAAGGGCCTTTGAAAAGCAGGGATCCAATCTAATGCTTTTTCCCCATAAATTCCCTAAGGAGGATTTATGTGGATGGAGTTACAAGCGAGAGAAAAGCTGTGATACAATCTTACTTGAAATTGACTTCAGTTTTCTTTTACAAAATTGCAAGCAAAGGCTCTCAGGACAAATCCAGTAGCAAAATACATTTGCCATACTGCAGCTTAATTGAAATAATATATTATTGTGGTACACCAGAGCTTGTTTTCCAATAGCCTCAGGTAAACTGAGACAAGGACTGCTCTATTCAGGGTACACAACATGTAAACATGTATTTCGAAATAGCATCATTTTGTTGGTTTCTTTCCATAGGAAATGGTTAATACAGTCTCTGTTCCACTGCCACATTTTGCACTGAATGGATGGTTGCTGCTGCCTAAAATGGGTAAAATAGAAGACTTTGTCTTCTGCAGCGCCATGCCAAAAGGTTTCATTTCTGAAGGCATTTAAAAAGCTGAAAGAAAATGTGTGCTGAATGTAAAAGGCAGTGTGAATTAGACTCTGCTGGAGGGCTAGATCTTTATAAATTCATCTCTTCTTTGGACAACACCGAACATTCTATTTTTCTGAATTTATTTTAAACCTTTTGCTTATTATTTAAAATAAACTATTCTGCCAAACATGTGGACCATTTCTTCTTTTCCTGAATTAGCAATGCTGCCTCCACAGTAAATTTTACAAACACAGAGTGCTAAAAGAGGCATATAAAATCTTCAAAATCCCTTTAATATAGCTATAAATAACAATTCAGGCTTTTCCTACCAGTTACATAATATGCTATTTACCGACTCATAATATTTTTAAGGCTTCATAAAATTGCTGTTGGATAATTTACTGGACATGCCTCCTCAATCTGCCATTATGTGTGCAAATCACAGTAACTGGGGATGATATAAAAACATACAGTTTGTGACAGACATAGTACTACCTCAGATAAAAAAGAGAACTTCTGTGCATTGTCAAACAACTGGCACCTAAAATGGGATGTTCAGAAGATGGGCCTCCTGTTTTCCCCTTGACAAGGAATGATTCACTACCTGCACTTATGGGAAATGGAAGTAGGGAGGATGTCCCACATGAGCATAAAAAACTGAAAAATACCTACTGCACTTGTCTGACTTTATAAATGGTAACTTCATTACCTGCTTGGTGCAGTCATATACCCAATATTCAGCTCTTCTGTATAAGAAGGCAAGAAGAAACTATTTTCTACCTTCACTCAGTGCTGTTAAGATCATCAGACAATCAACATCATCCTTGATGCCTAGGAAAACCACCCATGGGGAAATCTCAGCTGGGCAGGATAAAACAGCCAAGAAAAAGCCCATCTGATTAATTCAAAACTGTATGTAGCAGAGAAGTAAACCAAGCACCATCAGAAAGGTCATCCTGAGAAAAAGCCAGGAATTGCTTTCCAAAGTCTGCATTGCAGTTAGATAGCCGAAGAGAACTTTACTATGTAAATCCCCTCTGCTTAACAAGCTAGATGATCCCCTTGGTTCAACACATGTTTTACAAGATAACCCTCAAATTCACCGCATATGTTGTTGTGAGCTGTGCAGATGGGGCTACAGCAGGAACAGATAACAGCAGGCGTATCTGAAGGCCAAAAAAGTCTATTTTTATAAAACCAGGGAAGAAGAGAATAAGGAAAAGGAAGAAATAAAAAAGTGATAAACTGCAAATTTTTAATTGAACACTATAGAGTTGTGTGTTCTTCTTTTTCAAATGGTTCCTTTCTTATATATGAGAAATGTATGCTACTTTTGCAGACATACCAAACCTTCAGCTTTGTCCTGAGAAAAATCAGCAGCATCATGCAAAGTGTCAAGAGTTGTACAGAATGGAGTCAGTGATATTTTAAACAAGTTACTGCCTCTCCTGCTCTCTGAAGCCTGACCCAGAGATTTTAAAATCACAGCACTGAAGAGAGTTTGTAATGATCTTAACTAATTCTCCACAGTGTCCTGGCTGCATGTCAAGTTCTACATGTCATTCCTTTAGCATGCACTTCAGGGTTCTGGGTTCTCAGCTTTAGAGCTGCACTGGAAATAAGGACAAATGGTTACCTGCCATTGTGTTACATCCTTCTCCAGTGTTATCACTTTCTAAGCCATCTTCCTCAGCTGCGAGAATGAAAAATAATTTATTGCTCAAAATAAGAGCAGAATGAACAATCATCCCCAGGTCACCATTTCTGTTTTAGTCAAGGCTTTATCAGCTTCTTGATTTTTATCTCTTCCACACTGAGCAGTTCTTACTAAGTAACTTGCTTAGTTATTTAGTCATTCCTTGTACGGGGACACTTCCATACCTTCTGCAATCTTTGTTACCCTCTTTTCTTTTTCATCTCTACAAGAACTTCTGTGAGATGGGCGAGCAAAATTGCACACATTACTCCCAAACTGAATGCACTGTGGATGTTTATAGTAACATTCTCATGCATTTTCCTTTCTTCTCTCTTCTTTTGTTAATAGTTTAGAACATTCCATTAGCTTTTTTGACAGCTGGTGAGAACAGAGTGTTCAAAGAACCCCTGCAACATAATTACAAGACATCTTTGTTGGGCACCAGTCTGTAGCTGGGAGTGAGGACTAACAGAAAGCTGAGACTTTCTCACTGTGTACTTAAGATCAAAATTATTTTCTTCCACCTGCAGTACTTTACATTGAAAATCACTAAACTTCACCTACCATTTTACTTCCCAGTCACCATTTATGGCTAGGTCCTTATCCAACTTCTTGTAGCTGGATTTCCCTTGTTACTTTCTCAAATAGCATCATATAATTAGCAACTTTCGTCACCTTTTCATCCCCTTTAACAGATCACTCATGTATATACTGAACAACAGAACAGCATGGACTCTGGCACAGATCCTACCACAGCTCCACCACTAAAAAATGACCACTTAGGCTGTTTCTTATATTTTTAGCAGTATTTTGTTTATCTAAAGGATTTTCTACCAAGGGACTTTGTCAATTGCTTTTGGCGGAAGAGACTCTACCAACTAACCAACCAACCAACCTTGCTTGTCACACACATAGATAACTTACTTCCCTTTACAAAACCATGTTGACTACACCACAGGATATGATATTTATCCTAGTGCCCACTACTTTTCTGTGTGGATGAGCCTGCATTTTGCCATACTCATATCTGTGTTGCTCAGATATACCTGATTTACCAAACTACACAAATCATGCTGCATAATTGCACTGTCACTGTAAATATTTGTCCTTAACTTTTCTATTATCAGTGAGCAGGAGATACATGAACAGCAGAACCAATAAAGCCCTGATTTCCATTTATTTTTTAAATTACATTTTAGTTCCTATGTGGTTTCTCTGGGCTAAGGTAGAAGTTTATGGTTACAGCATTTTCCTCCAACAGGATTACACAGCATCACTCTCTACCCAGCATATTTTCATTATGTTTTCAGGAATGTAGTGATTTTGGGAGCAAAACCATAGTTTCAAATTTGTTTGAATTTCTTCAACATGCTCCATTTAATAAAGTTTAAGGGCAAGAAAGCTTTACTGCCAAAGAAGATTGTAGCACATGCTTTGTTTTCTTAGGAAAAAACATAATGCCTGTCTCCTCTTATAGACTTTTCTCTTCAAAAATATTAGTGTGCATGATTAGGCTTTCGAAGACATGCTAAAAGCACATGCCTGATTTTGTACATGAGATTCTATGGAAGCACAGAAATCTGTAGAATCATGTTGTTGGAGGAACAAGGTGAAGCAGACCTGATTGAATTGATCTGGACTAAATTTCTCTTAACTTTCTTTAGGAGACTTTATGTTTTGTTCAGATATATTTTAATTCTTATGTTTGATATGCTCTTCAGTAAAGGTAGTGGACATTTCTATTCTTCCATTAAACACAGTGTATGTCCAGAATTAACTGGAGACTGCTATTCCTATCTTCTTTATGGCTAAAGAAACATGGTCTAGACCTTGTTTAGGCTTACTGAGACAAAAAGACCATTATGTTTATTTACATTTCATTTGCAGGCTACCATTAAATAACATTTGTAACCTAGTATGTTTCAGTACAAGAAATTATTTCTTGCTTTCAGTTAACTAGAACAGAGAAGAGACAAAGAAGTCTGATCTCTTCCCATGACCAAGTACTGCTGTGTGCGCTCTGGGTGGATGGAAGGACGTGGTATCTCTGCATGTCCTGAAGCTCATATTTACTTGTGTTTTGTAGGCTTAAGTGTTTCTTCTCAAAGAAACAGATAAAACCAGAAAAAAACCCCAGCAAATCTCACTAAATCAAAGTCTTAGATTGAATACTCCCCTGCTGAAATGTGTAATGTTTCTTACCTTCTCACTAGTATTATTTTTCAGGTTGCTAGAAATAGATTAATGTCTTTATTTCCTTGTGGGAATGAATAATATTCTTTGGCTAGACTGACTGCTGAAACACTTTTTCCAGTGCTGCACACAGGCTGTGCAATAGCCCCAGAGCTCCCAGCCCAGCTGCAATTACCTTGAATTTGTGCTCATAATTCTCGAAAGCTTCCATGACCATGCAGACGGCCTCCATGGAGCGCTCCAGGCGCCCATCCACGCCGTTGAAGCGGTACATGCTGCCCGAAACATCCACCACCAGGCGCAGGCGCTTGGGCTTCTGCTGGGGGCTCCCCGGCTGCCAGGGAAACACCACAGAACTCAACCCACCAGAAATGGGAAAGCTAAACATCAGTAAAAATAAAATATTCCAAAAGGAAACCCAATGTACTTTGCAAATCAAGAAAATTTTATCCAGTAAACATTGTTTGGTTTTGCTGTTGTAGGTTTTTTTTTCAAGAACAAAAAACCCAACTATTTTTCTATTTCAAACCAGTTATTTGACAGATAACTCAGCTCATTGCTACCTCTTACCTTCAATGACTGGAAACAAAATACCTCAAAACATTCCACACATACTTGTCATGGAAAATTTTTTTCTATTTCAGTTTTGATTCTTAACATTTTATTTCAGTAAAGAAACTCTCAAATTTGGCAGAAAGAGCTCTTTCTGCTCTTTTCTGCCATTTCAGAATGGAAATGCTTTTCCTTGGCATGCAGTACTAACAGTGACTGTATATGACTGTAAAAACTTGTCTGCTGAGATTAATAACATTCCAAAAATGTTTGAAATCTTGTTCTGATTAACTACTAGTTCCATCTTCATTCTAATGCTGAAACCATTCTTTTTTTCTGAAAACAAATTCCATCTGTTTTAACAATTTTTGGCACAGTACATTGAAGGGAGGTGTTTTATTTAGCATGCAATGAGATGTGTCTGGATTTAAGTATGAGGCTATTAAAGATGACCTGACAAAAAAAAAACCCAGTCACAATATAAACAAATAGCTAAAATGTTCCTTTTACCTGTAAAGGATTTCTGTACTTTATTTTTTTAACAGACTGTGGCATCCCTGCCCTCCCAGAAACAAAAGAAGGCCCATTAAATCCTACATTTTTTCCCAACTGAATTATTTTTACATAGCCTTAAAACTGATACATTGAGTAAACAATGAGAATTGATGATTCAATCACTTTTCCCTTACTGATCTTTCACACAAGCAGTGGAAAATTCCATAAATCATTCAAAGCAACCTAAGGACCAAATAGCATAAAAAATAATACGAGGGATTTATCACATGTGGGTAGCTGACATGCAAAAAGATGCTGTACTCAGCCATTTAACAAAACCAACTTAGTGTACTTACAAACTGCAATCTGTCATTAAATATTACTGTTAAATATTATGGACTAGCCCCACTAGTTTTGGCCAGGTTTAGTTGGTCTGATTCAAGTGGTTTCTCTGTTGCTGACTCACATAGATCTAACTGCAAAGCCTTTTAAGGAAAGGCTGAATCAGGTTATAGGACAGTCAACTTTATCATAACTTAATGGCTTTTACTCACGTTTTTTTCTATCATAATTTTTATTCTTGTAAATCCAAGTATCTGTGGATGTTGAAATTATTTTCATACCATGGAATAAGGAAAATACATTTGTAAAGCACTTTTTTTTTAAACTTCCGAAGGGATCAAGCATATTTATTAACAATAATTTAGTGAGAAAATATTTTCCTTTTTTCTATACAAGCAAACAAAATAAATGTTTTCTTCTAATTGCTTTCTGATTATTAAAATACAAAATAAGAACATTAAAAAACTGTTGCACTGGATCAAAACTTAGCACTGCCTAGATTGGTGTCCTCCTTCTGAGGGTGGCCAACAGGAAATATTTATGCAAGATTATAAAAAGAGGTACAGCAAATTTTCCATCCAGTGGTTGCCTCTGTGCCAGGGACATCCCAAGCCAGAGATATTTTTCTGAGTTTCTCATCTATATAACCTACTCAAACTCCAAACAGATGCACTGTACAGCCACTGTGAAATCAGCACTGTACAGCCACTATGAAATCAGCAACCTTGTTAAGCACTTCACCTTTCCCCGGTTCTTGTTGGACACTTACTTGCGGCTCAAGTTCTCCACGCCGTTTATATATGGCTTTTTCTCCTGTCAGCCCATCAATGATTTTGGCATCATCTAGCTCTCCAACAGCTTGGTGTCTCAGCCATTGTCTTTCTTTACCCTTGGCCTACAACAGAAAAGACGTGATGTGAGTGTGTGTCAGACAATGTAAGACATACACACTAATTTCTTTGTAATGATGTGATAGTTTTGGCCCAAGTCAAAGAAATCCAAAAACGTGTTCGCAGCTGTCCTGGTCTTCTCTGAAAGAAAAATCAACACTGACAAATAACATGTTCCCTCTGTAACCTGGTATTTTTTCAGTAGTTTCATTTATGGGAGTATAACTGGGAACTGCAAAAATGTTAACCCTTCCTCTTGCCAATATGCTGAAAATGTGTGTGGAAGACCTGTTCAGATACACATACAATTGAAGGGACACACAACCTGACCATTTGTTAGGTGTTTTTAATCCACACAGAACAAGGAAAAGCCATTGGGTGACTTAAAAAACTAAAGAGTATCCATTTTATCCACTCTAGGCAATGGTAAATGGTTGCTTTTAAAACAGTATTAACAGTATAAACTAATTACATATTCAAAAAACCCTACTTTTAAAATCGTGATGCTCAAGAGACAGTCCAATAAGGGCTTCTTTTGTTTAAGTTGAAAGGACATTGGTTATCTACAGCCTGACTTGATGAAAATACATTACAATCCATGAACTCAAACATTCATGGAACTCCTGTACACAGAGCATGCAGTTAAAATTGAAGACTCAAGCGTTATAATATTATAAGCAACATATTTAAGCATGTTTTCAAAGGTTAGCTTCATCATACATAAGGCACAATAGGTTCATAATACATAAGATCCCCTAAAGACAGCAAAGTCTGTATATATGGGGTTTATCATTTATTTAATTTGTTTAAATCTTTGTGTTAAAATTGCTCATCATAGTAGTAAGCCCAACAAGGAAAGACAATTTTGAATTTGTCTACATATAATGCTTTTGCCCTCAGCAAATTTCTGGTCAGCAACCGGAGGAAAATCAAATATCCAACAGGACTCAAACTGCCTTAAACATTGACTTTCAGGAATGAAAATCAATTCTTCTCTGATGAGCAGGAAGTCTTATATTACAAATCCTCAGTAAACTGCAGGCCTGGGATTTGAAAGGACGAATCTTTATAGTTCTGTACAGGTAATGACTTCTTCAGGTTCAGAGAATCTTTGATTTTGCTTTGGACTAAATGTATGAGGTTTTGTTTCAGTGTGTAGAGAAGGCGTTCTGGACCTCAGACTACTGCCTATAATTACTCAAGATTAATGGACTACTTGCCCATGAAAATAAGTGGGCAGAAAGACTACAAAGCCACAGAAAAATGTTTTGATTAACAAAATCAAAAGCTTTACAGATGCTTCCTGATAGGAAGGAAAAACAATGTTTCCCAAAAACCATGGAAACCTCAGCCTTTTAGTAAATCACAGAAGGGAAAGTTGAAAATATTTCTGAGGTTGTGAATTCACCAATTCAATGTGTTCTCTGATACATTTCCATGGTGCTGCAGTCAACTGAGCTTTAAGCCACTTTGGCAGTGGGGCATCCATGAGTTTGTTTGTACCACCAACTAGGAATTTCGACTATCATTCAATATGCCTGGGATGAAAGTTAAATCCCTTCTCCCATAGGATCACTGATCCCTTTGTTGCCTTCAGAACTGCATAACATTCACCTGTGAATTCCTAGTGACCTCTACGTGTCCTACCAAAAAAACCCTTTAGTTTAAAAGCATTTACAATTTTAAGAGAAAACCATCACTAATATATATACATACCTTGTTTTGATAATATACATACACGACTTTGTCTGTAAATGTCAGAGATAAAAGTTGTGTATGCGAAGCTATCACATCTAAATATGTAACTTGTAATGGTAAGAGGACATATTAAACACTGCCAGTTGTGGTCTGCATTTGTTTCTGGGAAAACATTACACAAATGTTCCCTTAGCTGCTGAAATCATGAAAATACTACTGACAGGGCACAGGGTTTTTAATATTTCCAGCTTTCCAAGCCATGCTTATTATAGGACTGCTACTATTTTACTCTTGCTGCTATGACCAGACCATGGTCTAAATCAGACAGTGCCCAGCAGGCTCAGTAACTCAGGCCCAGGTTTGCCCAGTTTAAATGTAGGGGCTTAAATGATGCTGAGAAGCTACAGGGACAATTGCCCCTAGTTCTCTCTGCAATCATCAATAATCAGAGAAGTACTGTCTGGAAAGCAAGTCACCTCACATTAAAGGAGGTCTTTCTGAGTGAGTGACTGACCATAACCTTTTCAATTTGGAGTTCAGACAGACAAGCTTCAGGGGAGAGAAGAAAGAGCCCATCAGTGACAGGATTTCCTGGACTTCTGGCTTTGCTACTTCTACAGAAGATAAACAAAAACTCATTATGTTTTGATAACGTTGTTCAAAGAGCTGACAGAGATCAGCAAGTTATAAAAAACAAAATGAACAATGAAATTACATTCTCAGACTATGTTTATGTATCACTTTGAAGGATCTGCCTATTCAAAAAATTTCTTTCTGCTGCTACTAACTTTTGGCAAGCTATAGACAACTGGAACCATATCCCAGTCTCTTGATTCTAGGGAGGTAAAATTTAATAAAATTAATATATTTTAAACAAACCCACAAAAATTAGAATAAAAGGCATATATTAAAAGGAAAATCCAGGTTAAATGAACATGGGTGACATATTTTGATTATGTGAACACAGTTTGAGATAAAGCAAACTCAAACATTTTTCAAAAGCCAAACATGTTCTCTACTGAGATGGTAATTTGGGATTTTCACAAAGTTAAAAACACATAGACAATCTGAGTTGCAAATTTTACTGCAATGAACTTTGCCATTGGTTTCTTACTTGAGATATGAGGAAGGACTGACTGACAACAGAAAGCAAACTGTGCTAGTTGAGAACTTGGGGTGTACACAGGACTATACAGAAAATAATGGGAGACAGATGCACAGTTCTTCATGAGGGCTGGATGAATTACCATGCTGAAGAATTCAAACAACCTTTTTTTCCCTCTCAAAAACATTGCATGAAATCTGATGTATTCAGCTTCCTTATAAACAAAAGGGATTTTGCAACGAATTAACTCCTATTATAATTTATCTTCATTTTCCTAGTTCATCTTCCAATAGAATCCTTACCAAAATCTATATAAAATTCATAAAGTTAAAATTTTCTTTCACTATTGCTCTTATTCTTTGCCTAGCTTTTTCAAATTCAGTAATCTGTTTTATTCATAATAAATTACATTTCCTAACTTTGTGGTTAGCTCTCACAGGTTTTGGCAAGAAGTTAGCAAAGTCTCATAAAATACTGCAGTTTATAAGACTTTGCCTTGATATTAAAATGACCTTTTTGAAAGAAGCAAGAGGATATGCCTCCTTATATTAAAATATGTTATTTTTTATTATGATTAACATGACCACTGAATGTAAGAATTTTGACTCCAAGGGACAGATAAGACAGACTCAAAAAAATACTTCAAACTGAAGATTCACTTATTGACTTCATACCCAGAGTGTGCTTCCAATAGTATGTGTGCTAAAAACCCACCTAGATATAAATGTTGTGGACAAAACTGAGATTTACATCCAATTTACTTTTCAACAGAGAACTGTCTTTATAAGCCAAAAGTCTGTGTCCTGAACTGAAACACATTTTAAGTGCATGAATCACCTAATTTTGCCCAACTTAAATGTTCATTACAGGAGGAGTTCTTTGAATTGGTATATTCAAACTCGCTAATGGTTCTTTGTGTATATATGTGATTATCGTAATGCTGTTGTAGCTACAAAGGTTTAAAAGTAAAAATAAGGCAAAGAAATATAACCCTTCTTACTTGCAATACCAGGGGATTAGATTTCTTTGGCCAGGAGGAGGCTGTTTATCATACAGACTGATTTCTTTCTGTATTTCAGTTTCATTGCTTAAGACACAGCACAGTGACTAATAAACTAAGCTATATATACACTAGTGGTTAGTAGCCCTCAATAGAAATACTTACAATCAAATATGTCTTATAAGGAGTAAATCACTTTTCCTTTAATTTTCACAGAAGATTAGCAGATGCCTCCTAGAAACAATGCACTTACAATTTTATTTACCCGGTATATGAACATTAGTATTAAAAAAACCCAGAACAACCACCACTCCAGTTACCAGAAGAAAGGCAAACTGGTGGTTTTAGTGAGTTTCCACTTAAAAGGTTTGGGCTATACCTATTTCTATTACCAAGAGTTAAAAACCTAGAGAAAAACCCATGTTTTCAGCTGCATATGTACTAAAGCTCCTGGAGTGGGTGTCTCTTTTAACATCTGTAGCATTTGCACATGACAGCTAAAAAATACTCTTGGACTGGAGGTAAAGACAAAGACTGGGCTCTACACAAACTCTTTTCATAATGTGTAGTAGTATTTTCTGTCACAAAACTGTGCTCCTGAGTTAGTACTCTCTGTAAGGTGTGGAATGGGAATAATGGAACATGTAGAGATGACCACTGGGGTTCACATATAGGCTGCCTTTTAAAACAGTAATATAAAACTGTTTTTCCTAACTGATTATAACCTGAACTTGCTTTTAGCCTTCAAAGGTATGATTACCAGATGTTAACAGGATATTAGCAGGATAGTATTTGGGACTAATGTAATGACCTCCCTGTGTTCCTTTATCAGAGAATCTAAGATCACCTGCAGATTGTCCAAGATGATGCGGAGTGACTGAACTTGACGTCGGACTGCTCCAGAGAACCTTTCGTAAGTTGATGCATCATATTCACTCATCTGAATCTCTTTCAATCTAAAGGAAAGAACAAGGAGCTAAGAACAGTTTAGGAAACAGGCCTATCTTCCATTTACTTACTAAACTAAAAGTTTATTTACTTGGTAACAGGGAAATTTAGACTGCAACAAGCACACAGAAGAAACGAATCAGAGAAGTGGCAGCTACTCTTGTGAATTTTTGATAAGGCAGATGTTCACCAATGTCTACAGGGACTGTATCACCTTAAAACTAATTAAAGTTACTAATATATGACTCTCTCCTAATATGCTTTAAAGTTTGAGAAGTAAATCAGAGGTTCTGAAAAATGTGACCAAATTTGAAAGGCTTTGTTGGCTAAGGTGCTCCTATCTGTACATAAAAGGATCACGAGTTCATTACTTCACTGTCGGAGTATTTTAAACATATCCTGATTCCTGCTTCAACACAAAGGTTAAGTAAAATACTATAAAATCTGTCCTTGAAGACTTAAAAATAGTAACTGTTTCAAATACTTATCTTTGTGCTTCATTAAATGAAGAAACCTTGAAACAAAGAAGTTTTAAATGAACATTAACAAAAACGTGCTCCCCCCATAGAAAATGAGTCATGCACTATCCTGTCCAGAAGCCTGTAACAGAGAGCACACCTGCACCATGAAAACAGATACATGCTTTCTTTATAAGCAAAGATGTGTCCATTTCAAGTTCTGTACCACCTTTTGAACAGCACAGCTTAGCAGAACAGCTGAAATTCACCATTGGAATGTAATTACAGAGGTCCAACAGTGAAGAACGAGCTAGGGAACAGGCAGATATGGTGGGAGTGCTCACTATTCGGTATTTGCTGTGACCCAACATCACTGAGAGAGGCAGCAGCCGTGTACCTGCCCATTCCACCACCAGCATGTGGCTGGGTTCAGTCCTGAGCTAAAACATATTGGCCTATCTGTGCCCAGCCCATTTGAAACAAGCACTTCATAACAGCATAATCTCACAGTGTTTAAAAAATACAGTGTTTTTCGCTGAACTATAAATGGATAGTAAAGTATTTATAGGCTAATTTTATTTCTAATGGCAAGTTTTTATAACCAGAACTATCACAAGTTAATTGCCTGAATCATGAAGTATACCTGAGAACTGCTGTTTAGACCAACCCTTTGAAGATAATATTAAAATCAAACATCAAATGTTTGTTTTCTCTATTATGATGTCTTTTTCTATTTGACGTTTTGCATACACATAGTCACTATAGCCAACTCTTATTTATTAGAGGCAGGAAAAAGTAACTTTCAGTGCTGCACATTTAATTTCATGAATCCTGCCAACAGAGTTCAGTATCTTCAGATCTATAAAAGAAACAAAAAGAACCTCACATGCCTTTTTACTTTGTTGCACTCTACATAAATCCAAAGTGAAAAATAGTTCAGAAAAATATAATGAAAAATACTGCAGCTATTCCAGAGTAGTTGCTAATTTCATTTTTGTCAAATAGGGCAATTTAAAATATTTACCACTAGAAGTACTACCTAGCCAGGAAAGCATCAATAACTTTTATATGAAATTTCTCCTCTCCAGATAATCCTGTACAAACAAAGCAGTGAAATCTGCAGTTTCCTTTTTCCTTTTTTTTTCTGTCTGTCTAAGGACTCTAACCTCCCTATTTTTATCTGTTAGTTCCCACAACTATACAAGTGATACAGAATAATGATCCAAGTCAAATGTGGTTTCATAATAGGCTACATTTGCAGCTGGTACATGCCAGTCCACTTGGGTTTTGCAGGACAGGAATTGTTACCTCACGTACAGATACCCAGATTTTACAGGGCATAGCTGTACTGTTCCCACAGCATGCAGCAGTAGCCAGGAATTTCCCCTTTTCTCTATTTTAGTGAATCACCACACAGGCAGTAGAACCTCATAAAAGCTTGCCGGGTGGACATATGCACAGACAGATGTACAGTATCCAAGACCATACATATCCATAGTTTCTATTTTGAAGCAGCTCAGAAGCAATTTTGAAGAGGTGGGATGCTTTTTTATATATAAAATACCAGAGATTGACTTGAGAGTTCAGTTGGTGGAAGAAATCTGAATCTCTGTGCATATTCTGGGAAAGAGTAACTGGTAATCACACATTACACTCATGCTGAGAAGACCTGCTGTTTGTGTTAATTAGCTGCTGAAGCTTAATAGTTCAAATGACAGAATCACAGAATATTCTGAAGTGGAAGTGACCCACAAGGATCATCAAGTCCAATTCTTAAGTGAATGGCCCATACAGGGATCAAACTCTCAATATTATTAGCACCATGCTCTAACCATCTGGCTATAGAGCTTTCAAACAGAAGCAATTTGCTTGAAGTGGTCCATTTTGAAAGACACTTGTTAAGTGACTAATTCTTAACAACATACAATCTGGATTCATCATAATTCAAAGAAATTTTCATATAATCTATATCTTTTAAAAAAGATAAATATTTACCTCCATCTCCTTCTCCATCTAGCAATGTTTTGTACTCTACCAAATCACACAGTCATTTTAACATTGTGGCTTAATTCAATAAAACATTCCATACATCTTGCCCAGAACAGCTAGAACATGTGCTGGTAATCTCTGTTACGTGATAATGAACAGGGTAAAGGAGCTGATAAATGCAGTTAAGAAAGAAAATTCTTTTCAGCCATCTTTTTCAAATTCTTCTGGGAAATGGAAAAGCAAAGACAGACTTTCACATTACCTCTGTTTAAAGGCCTTTTCAGCCATCTCTCGAGCAGCTCTCTTAACTTCCTCAGGAACAGCATCCTTTTCAGCTTGAGACACTTGGTAAACCCTGTGGCCAGCATCCAGTCGATATGGCCCGCCTTTGCCACCTAACCCAGCAGTGTCTCTCCCACCTAAGATGGTTGAGATAAAAAACCATTAGGAATATACACTTGATTAAAAAAAAATAACAAATTTGCTTTAAAACTTCCATTGTTATCTACAAGTGTTCCAAAAATGTTATTAACAGTGCCCAGCTGAAATATTTATTGCCAAAGGTTTTCAAAACCTAACAGCTGTCATGGTAAACAAGAACAAGAAACAATACATAGAATACTTGTGTTTATAGTTCCTTGAGACTTGATTCACAATGGTTCATCACTGTACAAAGGGGACCATAGAACATATCAATCTTGAACATCTCTTCAGAGCTCCTGGTCCCAGACTCTGTCTTCTCCCTAGAATTTGTTGGTTTAGACTGCTTCCAAATCACATTATCTTGTGACCACTATCATGACCTATTAGAATTAGGAGGTACTTTGCCTGTTCTGTGTACCTCTTGCCTACACTATCTGAATTTTTGCAGCTACAGGGACATCGAAGAGAATGGCAACTGATTCAGCCTAGTTGCAGTGACTGCAAGCTTCTTGTTCTCTGTATGGCCAGTAAAAGGAAACAAAAAATGTATAATTGAAGAAGAGATCTGCTACATACAGTTTAAGTTAGACATTGCAAATACTTCTTTTGTCTTCTTTTACTGGCAATAAAGCAACCCTGTATTGGGTAAAATAGATCTAAGCAGAGAACAGCTTTGTATAAAACCATTTTTGACTGGCACAGCATCTCCCCTAGATATCTGTCAATGATGAATTAAAACAAACAAATAAACAAAAACAATGAAAAACCTGTTCCACCAGCCCACATATTTCCACCAACATGTGGCATGTTGGCTGGATCCACTTTTCCATGTTTGGGGGAGCTGACATCCAAACCACTTTCCCTCTCAATGGTTATCTGTAAAAGAGAGAGAGATATGTAAATATCTCTTATAGTAAAGAAAATACCCTAACAACCTAATAATAAACTACTAGGTGTGCTGAGCAGCTGTAGGACCAGCATTAGTTCAATAAATGCAACATTCCACCTCAGAACAGAGCAGAGTAAAACAGGGCTCCTGAGTGGCACATGAGACTCACACCTGAACTAAGGCTCCTGCCACATCTGGAACCCTCTGCATTCTGTTCATATCCACACCAGAAATTGCTTCCTGATAACTGCCCAATATAACTCAAAATCCCCCTGTAGATAGAATCACCTGCAATTCAAACACTTCTCAGAGTAATGTACATCCACAGCACTGCGCATCCATTTACACATTTCATGTACACCCAACTGTAGCCCCACATTCCCTCTGGATGGGTAGATTGATGTTCCTTTCATGAACAGTGACTAAAGAGATGAGACTGGCCACCAAATGGCCAGTTCAAATGACAGGCTCATGGAATTCTCAACCCTGCTGCCTGGACCCCAGAAGTTCTGCCATGCTGGGTTTTCCAGACCTGTCCACTGACTCACGGCACAGCTGAATGCCAACAGCTGCCAGATGGTCAGGGCTGAGTCACTTTGGGCTGGGGCTGGACTTAAGTGGGTGACTGAAGGCAAAAATACTCCTTCCCATTAGGAACTCTGAGTCATGTAGTAAATCAGTGAATCATGTGTGAACTGCCCCTTACTAATCTTCTGTAATTTAGTGCCACATTATATTTTTTTAATGAAACCCAGTGACTGAGATGGAAAATTATTGTCTCTAACCACTTAGAATTAACCTTTCTTCTTATCTACCATAACACATTTAATTCTCCAATGAATTGATGCCCCGATAACTATGATTTATTGCCTTCTCAGAAGTTCACTGGCATTACCAGGGTTTTCACTGTAGAGCAGTGAATTCACTGTCTTGCAGACTCAACTTCATGCTGACATGAATTCCACACATGTTTTTGAACTGGAACACATGTGCTCTAACAACACTGTCCTGGCAGCTATTCAAAACATCATTTTCTTTCCCTTTACAGAATTTATATCAATTCAAAGAGGTACAATACATCCTCTGTGAACCATGTCATTAGTGTAAAATCAAGATCTAATCTGTTAAATTACATCCATTTAACATTTGTATAGGGAGAAACATGTAACCACAACAGCATGCTACCCTTAGGCTTATATACTTTTTTTGGTTTAAGAGATTTCCTCTAAAATAAACCGCTCTTTTTTTTTCCATAACTAGTAGATTTAAAAACTATCAATAACACTGGTTAACAAAAATTGCTGAATTTAGTTTAAAACAAAATTATACTTTCAGTCTCATGAAATAAATATTATTCTATAATGAGAAACATGAAATTAGGCAAAATTTTACATGTTCATGCTTATGTTTTTTTTATAGAAAAATATTCCTTCTTCAAAAGAAAGCTCTATGAAACAAACATAACTATAACCAGTGATGCAAATGTCATATTCTATTTTTGTCAAGTTTTTCCACTGAAAAATTCCACTAAACATTTTGAAATACAAGCATTGCTTAAATCTTCAGTGAAAAGGTCTGTAGACAAAAGAGTTTTGGTGCTCACATATCTTTCTCAAGTCTAAGTTGTTCACAAATAGTGGTTCTAGTACACATGCACTAGAAAAGTTTCTAGTATAAACTTATTTTACAACAATATTGATCTGATTAAATCTGATTAAAACAGGTATTTGTAACTCTAAAGTGGCATGGTTAATAGAAAATCTTCAATCTTATAATGATTTTTTTGCTTTCTCTTATTGAAAGGACACCAAACATCCAACATTTAATTTCTGTTATAACTTTGAAAAAAATTGGTTGAGAAAGAAGAAAAGAAACAAGGGCTTCAATCGATCATAATTTCAGAATGTGAGTTTGCTGTTTTTCTTTTTATTTATACTTAATCGCTGAATGGATAAAATAATTGAAAATTCAATGATACTGGAGCAGAACACCACCAGCAGATGTGTAAATGTTATGCCAGTGAATTGCAGCAGTTTCATCTACTTTTCTTTTAAGTATCATCCTTGCAGACAGAAGGTAGTAGAATTTTGCTAACTCTGAATACTTTAGCAACCAATTTTTATTAGCACTGGTTTGCTGGGGTAATTATTTTTCAAATTTACCATATACTTTGAAATTGCATTATATTAGCACACTGTAGAATCCTCTGAAGAGAATCTTCTGGATATACTTTCCTGGTTTTTCTTTGAGCTCTTAGATAATTCCCTTAGTGACTTGTCAGACTTTTCCCCTTGCCATTCCCATATCTATGGAAGGTAATTTTACAAGTTTCAGGGTAATTTTACAGCCAAAAAAATTGTCTCTACTCTGAAAGCACCTCTATAAACTAGAAGTCAGACTACCAAACACCTATATTAGAAATGAAGTTATATTTTACAAATAAATAAACTGTAAATCAATGAGCCTTGACATGAAATCAGATGAGGATCAGGAAGAAAAATGAAGAGAAAAACTTTTGGATAATGATAAATTCTTCAGCATGACAAATATAAAGAGATGGAAGAGCCATAGGTAAGTCACCCCTCTGAGGACTGGAAGAATTCTTGACATTAGAAACTATTGGAAAGGTAGATTTAAGGGTCAGAATTTAAAACTGGATGGATTAGGAACCTGAGAAACTGAAGAACACTCAGATGAAAATACCTAGTTTGTCTAGAGTGAGTAGAAAGACAAGAAAAACAAGTACTAAAAGCAGAGAAAGGACTCAAGCAAACATAAAATCCACACTAGCTTTGCCAAGCTTGTCTCACTGTAATTTCTACAATGAGTTTTCTATTACTGTTATGATGGGTATTTTTCAAATATATAAATTGTTTCCTTGCTTAAAAGCTGACCTGTCCCCTTCTGAATATTTTCCATTTGAATCTAATTGCAAGACTTCTAGGAACTCTTTTCCTTTCAAAAAGTTTTGATTAATCACCCCTTCTTGAGAGAAGTATGTGCTCTTCCTAGCTATACACGCACTGAAAGGCACTATTCATTACTGCACCATTGTGCAGATTCCATACTGCCTGGTGTGCATATTATGGCTTTGTGAAACAACACACAAATTCAGTCTTGCAGCCTTGAGCTATGAGGCACAGGTCAGAGAAGAATAGCTGCAAAAACTGAATTTTTCCCTCTGAAAGTTCCTTCTGATTTCCAAACAAAACACTATTTCCAAAACATTCAAGGCACACATATTTCAATTGTAAATTATCTAAACCTGTTTTTATATTTGGTGATTCACAATCAGAGTGTGAAAGCACTCCCTATCTGGGAAGGTTTTTTTTCAAAGTCTTCATCACACACAATTCTTATTTTATTCTCTGCAGAGTCCTAATTGTCAGTAATCCTCAATGTCTTAGTCTCTGGTTTAAAATACTTTTGTTATCTCATTTTCTTTCTATATTCTCAGGTACTTACAGCAATAGACAACGGGTACATTCATAAGGATTTTGTGATGCAGGCTCTGTAGGTCTTTCAAATTCAATTAAACAAAAATTTTGCATGAGAGAATACAAATAGTTCAGGTCAGAAGGATGCCAAAGGAGTGTGCTTTCCTTAAGAGGCGATGGCAAGAGAAAGGGAAATTGAGAAACAACAACAAATACCATGACTTGTTAATGCTTCGATTTAATTTCCTGGTCCTGCCTCTTACACATCCATTAACTCCTGGCAGTAAGGGTAGCCAGGCAAGAACAGAACTAAACACTGATTTTACTTTCAGTGAGCGATACATGGCATCTGAACAACTTGCTCTAGATCAGTTTCTTCTGAAAAATATGAATGTATGATAAAATGCTTTTACACACCTCCACTTTTTTTCCCCTCCTTTTTCCTGACAACACTGGGATTCTAAGAGCAAACTGCAGAGGGAAAACTGATACAAACATATTCAGTTTGGAAACTAAGTGATTTTATCATCCTTCATGAAAAAGATAAAGAGCCTGAGAGAAGTCCATTACATGATTTACCACACTCAACACCACAGTGAAACCAGGTGTTTCACATCTGTGCCATACTTATGCCAAACAGCCATTAAACACATACCAATCTCTAATAGTGGCCACTGCAAAGATGAGTCAAAGGCTGGTAGTTTTGTCTAGACTTCAGCTGGTCAGACAAACTATGGCATACTGTATACTAAACAAATCTGAACTATTTTAGAAGTGTATCTAGAGCCACATTCATGCCAGTTAAGTGAATGTGGGATTGAGTTCTATTGAATTCTGATGTGAAATCATCTAATTTAATAACTTTAACCCCTGGAGAGTAAGGAAGCACTGGCATACTTTTGACACTTTCACAATCCCTCAGTAAGAGACAGAGGCTGTATTGAGGATCACAGAGCTGACCCAGATACACTGTGCATTGCCACTACTTCAAGACACTGTCACAGCTATGGGAAGAAAAGAGCTTACATGAACCCATTAGAAAATAACCCACAATAAAAGCGTGGGAATTATGAAGACAGATGCTGTACTCTATTATTAAAATTATTGATGCCCCATACACACCCATACTTCATTCTAACATGTGAGTTATTTTCACAATACAGTACTTCCCTTTTGATTTCAGAATTAATTTGCTTCTAATGCATTTCAAAAAAATCTCTCTGGCTCTCTGAGTAAAAGTGACCAATAGCATTATCAAATTTAGCTTCAGCTGATTTTGTGCAGGTGACCTTAATGACATTTTAGCATCCAGTAATCTTAATTGTACATTGCAGCAAAACTGAGAAGAAAAAAAAAATCTTTAAAAAGAAGATTCATCATTTAAAGAGAGTCCCAAGCAGCACAACTGTGCACTTCTGTATCTTAGCAAGTACTATTCAAAGTACATCTGCATTGAATGTATATTAATAGCTCTATTATTAACATGTTTATAATAGTATCCAGTGTAATGAGTAAAAGACCTTTAGCAAAGTCAACTGAAATGAACATTTCAGAAGATCTATTATTCAGTCATTCATATTTCAGATTATTAACAACATTCCCCCAAGTATGTTAAGTCATACATCAGCTCCTCATTCTTCAAGTCTGTTACCACTAACTTAAGACTAAGATTCCTCAAGTTGTATTTATTGTGGAGACAGGGAAAGAGAGGGAATTTCATCTTCTCCTGTCTTGTCCCACTTGAAATTTTATTTATTCCTGGCAGGCTTATGCAAGAGATTGAGCCAACAGCCTTCACTGTCCAAACCTCCATTACAATTGTGTAAAAAGCTGGCTCTCTAAAACAAGGGACAGAACATGTACTCAGACTTAACTGCTGGCAGATAGAGAACTCATGGTTACAGGTTAGGAAATATCTTTTAGAATATGTAAGCAGAAGTCAGACAAGCTTGAAAATATTTCTAGCTTTGAATAGAAAAGTAATCAATGAGTGACAGCTTCCAGTAAAATGCAAAGTGCTTTTTCCTTAAGGCTGACTGGGATGCAACTGGGATGCAGATAATTTTTTTTGTTGTAGATATTCTTGCTATCCTGCCCTGTAACTGACACTGCAACACTGCAAATTGGCTAGAGAGTGGATGGTCTTTTCATACAGCAGCTTACTTTTGTATCCTGACAGGGTTAACTTCATTAAAATTCCTGAAGGGTGCAGGAGGTGTCAGTGCCTCCCATTCAGGACTGCTTGCCAGAAAGCTCCTTTGTGGGGCTCACAGCAACAAAAGCAAATTTCTGCCTCAGGAATGGCAAAGAAACTCTGGTTTCCAATGGGGGTGAGCTGCCTCATGTACAGGGGAACAGACCTTTCACCTCTTAGTTTTAATTATCTCTGGCCCTGACAGGCTGAACTCATATCTAATTCTCTCACATAAAACACAACACTCATTTTAATACTCCAGGTACAAAAAAGGTGGAAAAAACCACTTTGATTCCAGGCTAACATCCTGCAGGTGTAAAGAGATGAAATTTTTACTTTAAAAATAGTCTGTATTTCTATTCTTCCAACCTCCCCAAACCAAGTATTTCTTATCCTTTTGGGAATGTCTAAGCAGAGCTGGGCATTCCTTACAGGCTTTTACATCTTCATAATAGAAATAAATGGAATTCCTCCTTGCTGCATGTGGTGACAAGGAATCAACCTCTCTACTAAGCCCTTTTAAGCATTCAGAAGATCCTTCCACATAGATCACATTTACTAAAGATGCAACCAGCATGATTTCATGTGTCCCAACTGAATAAATGCGTAAAATTATACAAGCAAATAGGGACACAGCTGCAGTATTTACAGCTGATATTTATGGAGGAAAATCTTTAAAAAAGAAAATTTTAGGGTGCCCAAATTTGTTTTCACAAGCACTTATTCTACTATTAGTAATAATACTGCATTATTGGATGTTTCTTACTGTTGATCAGAAGAAAATAGGGAAAAGAATGTGTGCACTAAGATTTGAGGTAGAATACAATTTGTATGATTCAGGTGCTCAGTTCAATGTAAATTAAGAAGGTGTTCATTAGCTTAATTTGTTGCATGATTAGACAGTCCTGGAAAGAAGGTAGATGTAGGCTGGGAAGATCCCATTCTTCATTTACTTTTTTTATCATAAAGGAAAGAACTCTTCCAAGATCCAATTAGAAGATATCTGCTCCTATCATAACATATCTGAGATGTGGAAGGAAACAGTTAATCTGATATTTTGCCTTTCCATTAACATAAAACATATTAAACAGGGCAGTTTATAGTCAATGAATAAAATGGGTTGCTTTCCATGAAAGGCACTAAATTATTGCTGAAAAATATTAGTTACATGAATATAAACCCACTAAAAACACTATAAAGCACTTTAACTTCCTGTCCTCATTAGTTCTGTAGACAAACATTGAGCATGTATCAGCAGAATATTGCAGGAAAAGAAGGGAAAAGGTTGTAGATTTCTGCCTTACGGGTGATTTGGGAGATGGTAATTTCATTATCAAAATCAGTACAAAATCTTTCACTCTCATACCATATTACGAAAAAAGATTGACTTTGACTGTAACAAAACACAACTGTACTCCATGTGAAAAATGCATTAAGTAATCCATCCCACAGTGGCACAAAGGATTAGGAAATGTGTTCCATGGAATGCATAATGTACTTCTGCAGATGTGCAAAAGACTGATGCTTCCCTGAAACAAAATAATTGTTTTTCTTTTATTTCTGAGCTTCTCCAATCTTAAACCCCCAATATTATGCTAGGCTGCATTGTACAGGTCACAAGAACATTCCTCTAACACAATCTTTATCAGCAGCATGAATTTCTGCATTACATTCTCAAAGAGCAAAGAAGTTGCACATCAGGCAGATAACAGGCTAACCTGCCTGCTCCATTGTGGTTTTACACTCTACCATAAAACTGATTCTACTAAAGGGAGAAAGAAAACTTTTTATAATCTACTTACACAAACTAGTGAGAGAAAGACATAAACAGGCAAAAACCCCTCTAATGGTTTCTATTTTTTTCACTTGTACTATATCATGTACAGCTTTTTCTATGTACTAAAAATTAATAGCACAATTTCTGTTCACAACAGCAAAAAATTGAGTCCACAAGTAATTTTTCCACAGAAAAGATAAGTCTAATCTTAGATAAGACAATAAAAATGTGTGAAATACATCCTGTTTCTTCAACTGTATCTGGAAATGAAAAGAAACATTTATCACACTGCAGCACAAAACTTTTAATATGTTTTCTTTTTTTCATTGACTTCATTTTGATTTTTTATCTTGTCTGTAAAACTTTTCAGGAGTTCAAACTGAATTAATAAAGCTTCATGCATCATCTGACTCAGGTGAATATTTAATTCTAAAAGTAGCATTTAAAATTCAGGCAGGCATTAAGCTTTTGTCTTGAATACCAGAATTGTTGAAAGCATCATCAAACTTTGATGGCATTTTAGAAAAGTGAATCTGGATGGGGTAGAGGTGGAGATCTGGAGTGAAACTTATAAAAAGCTGTATCTGGCTTGCAAATGAAGTTTATATACATCAACTAAAAAACCAAACCACTGTACAAAATTCTGCAGTGGGCTCTTTTTTGAACTAAAAGCTGTCATTTGAAGAACCAACTCAGAAACTCTGCACAGGAGATGCATTAGAGTATTTTGCCCACAAATATACAGTGTGTGGCTTAAAAGCTGGAAAACTAAATAAAGTAATAAGATAATATAATACATTTGTTTCATCTAATGGATCCTCTGTTATGTAAACACCTACGTAAAGTCCATTTTCCTGTGTCATTATTTAAAATTCCCTAGTCAGTTCTATTCAACTATAAGATGTGAGGTCGTCATCTTTTTAGTATTCTAATCCACTATGAAATATTATCAGAGGAGACAGATAACATCAAGCTTGGTTATTTATCATGACTATGACAGACCTCCTAGACAAGCTACAAACATGGGATAAGTGAACACATGATGTCAGTTTGGAATGGTCCAGACTGAAGACCACAGGGTAAAATTAAAGTTGAAAAAAATTACATGTGGAAGGAGAAAAGCCTGATTTTCTGTATTCCTAGGACCTTGTCAATGCTGTCCTTAAGAAGCAGAGGCAGAAGTTATCTAATATCTACTACATTGTTTTACTTTCTAAAGGAAATTCTCTTATAATTGGCATTAGTGTAACATATCAGATTATTGAAATTTTCCCAATGTTTGTCCTTTCACTGATCAGGGAACCACTTACATAAAGGCATAATTATTAGCATGCATTTGTCCTACTGGGACAGCAGGATTTCACTGGTGTGAGGAGCTCCAGCCTTTATGTCAGCAATGTGCACTGTTGCAGACTTTTTGAGATCTTCAAGACAGTGTGTTGAGGTAATAACATTTTCTCCCATGAGGACTTTGGGCTTCCACAGGAAGGTCAGAGAAAGAAAGGGAACTTTGTGCTGCATCAGACTGCTCTAATAGAAAGTTAAGGTTATTTCCCTCCTGCTCTGTCTGTCTGCTCCAATTAGACTGGAAGATCTCCTTAGGAAAGAGAATGCATTTTAGAAGTGCTTGTACTGTGCTTCTAACAAGGGCCTCACTCAAGCTGAGGAAATTTATATAAAATGTATCTGACAGAGGGCCAATGATCTTTATCTGAGTTACTTTATCCTATAAATACTTTTAGAGATATGCATTTATTTAGCTCTGTGAGTTCACAGCTTTCCAGTCTCATGCTTCCCCATACTCAGATGCCTTCCTTCAAGGGCTGGTACACAGCTGCTAGTCCTCAGCTGAATAAATTATATGGCCCGGGAAGAGGTCACAGAACTAAAACTATGGATTTGGGGCTCATGGATCTCAGAACTGGAAGCGCTATCAAACTATATCTTGGAATAACCTATTGACTAGATAACTCTGCAATCTGCAGTATTTCGAGATTTTCAGGATCCTGTGCAGGTTTGCAGAATGCCATTATATGGTAATTCCAAACTTGCATGAACTCTCTACTTACTGCACATGTTTCTCATAATTTATGGGGTTTGCACAGACAGTATTTAAAAGCCGAGGGAAATCACTGTTATTAGCCCACTGATGCCCTCATGTGGTCAGAAAAACTGCTTGGTGCAAAGTAGAAAATAGAGAACGGGAGGGTGGTGGGGAGAAGAACCAGCCACTCTTGCTAAAGGTCATGCTTTTGTCTGCATTCAAGAACTGCAGCTTTGCCCAGTTCAGTTTTAACATCAGGAAAAGGCTGGATTTTTGTTACATTATAAAGTATAATGTCACTTTTTATAAAGGAAGAAAACACCCAAACTATCAATATAGATTAAAGTAGATTCTGAGCAGTAAACATAAGCAAGTTGGAATCACTGAAACTCCTGAATTATTCTTTAGATAAACATCCAACCTAAAAAATTAAATTTCATCAGGTGAACGGGATGCATTCAATGAAATAAAAAATATGAATTAACTTAAGGGGTGAATAATTAATGTAGAGTTCTACATGATTAGCTGCATGGAAATTGAATAAATGAGACAAATGGAATAAATGAGACTATTCAAGGAAGGGAATTTATCCAAATCGACTTTCAATTCTTGCTCATTATGAAATACAGTCCCTGTGGGACTGGCTACCTGCAAATTAGAATTACTTTTCAGGTAATTCTAATTCAATGTCTAGGTATGACAACCGGGGAAAAAATGAGCATATGTGTGTGTGTGTGTGTGTGTGTGCAAATATATGCCTGTACCTCTCTGTGAATACATAAGATACACACTCAGCTACATTTGCACACCCCTCACCTAATTTAATGTGATTGGGCTTCTTTTAACTTCAACAGGAAATTGAGATTTTTGGCATTATGAATACTTCAGGAGTGTACTCAACTTTGACTCCAGTTCAACCTTTACATCAGGTGAAGTCACAAAAGCAAAGTGGGGAGAAAATGGGAGAAAAGGTTTCCAGGCTGATCCTTTTCTTTGGAAGGGCCTGGTTTCATACTAAGGTGTCAGTGTCTCTCTTACACACTTCCTTTGGACAGACACACGTACAAAGAGGTACATCATTTTTTAAGCTGAGTGTTGCCCATCAGTCTTCAGACTAGAGAGGTGGGATGATGTAGGTGTTGTATTATTCAGGTTCTACACAGCACATGCACTTGCTCATGGGTAAATGTTCCTTATCTATTTTTAAACAGCTGGTGCCTACTCAATTCGTATGTGCTATATCTTTGCTCTGCTCAGTCCTACACTATGTGGTCTTGACATCATATTGGCTGAACCTGAATCATCTAGGAACCCCATCTGAGTTTCCTAGATTTACAGGAGATATAACCTGAGTCAAAAGTTTCAGCTTTTTAACTTTCTGAGGAAAACAACACATTACACAGAACACTTATGTTAGAGTGGGGCTCTGTCACAGGCCAGAGACACAAGCAATATCCATCCTTGATAAAGAAGTGTACTGTAAAAAAAGCAGGCCTTGACCTTTAAGATCTGGGATGTAGCAGGAAATTGTGACCCTGTTTTAGGACAGCAGAAAGATGGGAAAATGGAAAGAAGACTCTGTTTTTTTCTTGCTAACTATTCACTTAGATGTAAATATTAATTAATTTCCAGATAAGTACCTGAATGCTTATGAGGAAGGCTTCCTATACAGAAAATGAGAGAGATCAGTCCAAAGGAAATCAAAATAGTTACAATCTCAACTACTTAACTCATTAGGCCTTTATATACAGCCACAAACACAGGGCACTACTGCAATTTCAAAAACCTATCTCATGTAGGTAGGAGATGATATAACTGCAGGTTCCACAAATACATTAAACAGACTCCAAAAAAACTGTCTCAGTTTACAATACTTTTTTTTAAATCAATCAGATCCCTTCTTTGGACAACCTTGGTACTGAAATAACAGGAGACTATCCTCAGCTTCAGGATGCCAGTCTGCATGGTGATATTACCTAGATCAAGACTACATACGGATTTAAAAAAGTGTAGTGGATATGATTTAGAGTTCAGATACATATTAGCATCAACTAGATGGCAAAGCTTTTGCAATCTTTGACTAAGTATATTTTTATGCACTTTACAGGTTTGGGTATGTTCTGGGACTTCTGAAAATAATGGCATACTGAGTACATAGCATGAAACATTGTGGACAACAGTCTACAGTAGGAGAACATTAAGTAGAGTGAATACAGAACTAAATGCTTTTGCTAATAGTCACAGATAAATGCCTTAACATCTATTGAAATACCTCTAAATGATGCACCTTTTAATTTTTGTTATGTAAGCATTGTACTTTATCTAAATGAGACATACCATTAAATAATGCTTACTTAAAGACAATATCTGAATGGTATCAGAATGCAATCAGGGCTATTCTATTTAATTTCCATCAATAATCCTTGGATGAAAAAAGAAAAACAAGCTTATCAATGTCTGCCTATTACCACAAAACTTTAGAGCAAGATTATAAAAATAAATTGTCCTTCAAATTCTCTTCTTGTATTTGGTAATGAAGTGACCTTTTTATTGGAGACACCAAACAGTGAAAAAGCTCGATGGTTTTTGAAGTAGAGCTCATAGCTTTAGAAAATACAGTATTTTGTTTAGATGTTGTATTTTAGACACTCCAATTTAATAATTTCAGAATACTGTAGTATAATTTTGAGTTTAAAACTTCAATAAGTGACAAAAAATTCTGACTGCCTGTATAAATGTAGGCTTCTGTAAACACATACCATATTTTGATAAACTAATTTGGTAGCCTCAAGACTTCAGCAGTTTGAACTCTGCTGAGTATGTCAACAATACAAAACAAATGTTGACTGTTATGAAGATTGCCACAAATTATATCAAGGGAGCCTAATTACTGATTACAAGTGGAACAGCTGTTTGTTTTCCTCTGTTTCATTGCTTATGTATATCCAGCCTCCTCCTCAGAGCTAACATGTTTGTGAAAGCAAAAATGCAGCCCTAGGAGATAGTACCAATAGTTCCAACTGAAGGTTGATTGAAGATTTGATTCCAATTCTTTGAAACTATATTTGTATTGAAAACCCTCTAATTCTCTTTTCTCTAAAGGGTCAGGAAGACTCAAAGAGTTTGTGTTTCTGCAGATCAGTGGTTCCCAACCACACAGACAGGTCTTGGATTGGTCTAAGAACATCACCGTGAAGGGATAATAAGCTTTGCTAAGCCTGTCGCAGTTTTGTGGGATGCAAAAATGGCAGTTTTAAGGGAAGGGGAGATTGGAGGTGGGTGGGTGATATGTGGAACACTGAAAATTCTCTTAAAGTGAGTTTCTGCTACAGGATGATTGGGAATGATGGGTTTAGTCAAAGAACTAGAGAAACCTCATTAGACTTGAAATCTTGCTTAACACAAGCATGCACATGCAACATTACACAAACAGAGGTAATTTTCATACACTTGAATGATCAGATCAACACATGGCTGCACAATATGTCCAATTTTGCAAAAACAGGTATCAGGAAATACCTAGCTGCAGCATTCTTAGCAAAGTAATTGTCCCTGGATCAGGAGACATGTTCTTGCTATGCTCAATTACGCAGGGAAGCTACATGAGTATGTTTTTAAGGTAATAGGATCCTTTCATTTCCAGAAATGAATGCCCTAATAAAGTACTGCTTTTATGTCTAGGCCTATTGAGAAATTAAGTAGGAAAGAAGAAGGCCTTCATTTCCAATTATCAAAGTACAGAGTTTACACAGCAAATACATATCTATTATCTTATTGGAGATCACATAAAATAAAAGACCTAATTTATTTCTTATTGCTCTGCAATGCCTTTGTAAACAAGGCTTCTTAGGTCTCATTATCTTTCCATTCAAAGCAAAGCAAAAAAGTAAAGTAGGGAAACAGAAGTTAGTGATAATCATGCTAGTCAGAAGATCACATAGGAGGCTTTGTTCCAGTCCTTTAGCACAAATCAAAGAGTGTGAATGTGGGGGGGAGTGGGTTGGAGACAAAGAGAATCACTCACCTGATGTTCATGTGGCAACAGAAAGAATTATTCTTCAGCCCTTCTTTATAATGGGCATCTAAAGCACCCAGTCTGGATAGCTCATTGGTCTGATCTTTTACACCCCCACAAATCCTGGACCAGTGATATGCTTGCAGCTTAGGAAGGAACATGGTTGGAGTTCCTGCCACTCAACCCACAGGCTGGTTTATGGAGCTGGCTGGGTAGCTGAATTAATTTGCCCAGTACAACCCAGCTTGTAGTGTGATACAATGTGGCAACAAAAGAGCAAGTTATTTCAGTTCTGACAAATCACTGGTTTGAGACAGGAAAAAAGAAAGCTATTCTGAGGAGGCTTTACCCTAGTGTGCCTAGTAGTGAGGCAGGCTGTCAGTGGAGAGGAATTCTACAGCAGATTTTGAAAACTGCTTTGTGACTGCAGCAAAACTTCTTAGCCTTCTTTAAAATAGCTACTAGAGATTTCTAGTTAAATGACTTAAATTTTCTTATGGAGTGTACTTTCCAAGCCAGTATTGTCTAATAATTTGTTGGCTATTATTGGCAATATAGTAATATTGTCGAATAACAGAACAAGTTATTTTTAAAAAGGAAAAAGTTAAAAATAACTATTGAAACTAGTCAAACTCCCTGGGCTGGTGTAAACTGAATATATCTGACCATAAGATGGTGCTAGTGCTACTGCACTGGTAATGAACATGGCACTGGCAAAGCCACAAGTGTGGAGCATGAAGGCGCTTCCTTTTCTCATGACTTTTATGAATGGCATTTGCTGAGGTCCAGTAACAAGAACATGTCAGTTCTTGCCCAAGTCTCTGTAACAACAGAACATCTTGTAGAAAGGGAGCTAAGAGTGGGAAAAAAAAGTAAAAGACATTTTGGCCTAATATATCTTATTCACAAAAAAACCCAACCAAAACCAGAGAGAGAGCCAATTAAGAATAGACTCATTCTGTTTTCCCATTCTAATTAAAGATGCAACTGAAGAGTCCTGAATGTTCCCTCTGTGTTGCAATGGTGATCACACCTGTTAGCTGGTACATTAACACTCATATATATCTACATACATACATGCACACACACCACACATGTATGTGCTGTGTATTTTCAGCATCTACCTAAACATTCCATGTGAGAACATGGCTGTGTGGAGATCCTTGCAACTCTGCTCAGCTGAGAAAATTATCAAGATTAGCCAAAGACTCTACTGTGAATTCAAGGCATTTTTCACCTAGGTTCAAAATTTCTTTTTCAAAGTAAAACCCCAGTATTTTTTTTCAAAGAATTTGAACTCTGCGAAAGTATATAATTTTCTTTAAAAATAATTTCATTATTCTACATTCTGAAAATTACAGTTAAAAATCAGTAGGAGATAAAGGATTTATTTGCATTTAATTGCACAGGAATTTGGCAAAAATACAAACAGTGTAAGACAAAGAGTCTGTCAGTAACCATAATTACAGGAGCTACAAAATGTTTTCAAATTAAGCTACTGTGCCTCTTTTTCCAGGGAAGAAGTCTATTAAATTTTTCTCACAGGTGCACTTCTACTTCATAGTGTTTTTCAACAGCTCTCCCCTCCACTCCTTTCCCAGCTGAAAACTCCTCCATAGCTTATTTTGTTATGTTTTCCAGTTCAGCTTTGGGAAGTCCTACCTGCACAGGACGACCATCTTCTTGGCCAATCATGTTCCTCCAATCCTGCAGTGACTGCTGGAGGCTGTCCAGCCCAGTCTCCCACAGCCTCACACCTCCTCCCATGTCCACAGTAACCAAACCTACTTTGCCCAGTGGTGCCAGCAGGGCATCAGCATCTGAGATCGTCGAGAGCCAAGATGTATATGGAGAGAGAGACTTTGACCTGAAAAACATGAATATGATTTTTTGAAGCTGCAATTAAAAGGGGGATGAGTATTTCTGTAGTTAAGGTGACAAATACATGAAATTACATCCTCATTTCATGAGAGACTGTAACTCAGCCCTGTGGACCCACTATTTTGTCTGAAATTTTCCACCTACTGAAACTAGACACAACCAAAAGTCACCTGACTGTATAAGAAGCAATATAAAAGACTAGGCTGAAAGGCAACATGTTGCGAAAACAACTGCTGTAGTTTAGATACACTGCATATCTAATCTATCTAAAAGTAGTCCATCTTTAGGAAAAAAACTATTAAGAATATCAAAAATTTTAAAAGATGCTACTGAAAAATATTAAACTTAAATAAAAATAGAGAGAACATGATCCGAGCACTGAGGAAAATACACTTCCATCAACTTAGAGTAACACCTTTCTCTAGTGACTTAATAAAATATTAAGATTTAAATACTCATTTAACAATGACATAGCTTTAAGTACAGAGAATTGTAGCACTTTTTTAAACAGTCAGCTTGCTGACAAAAATTTACTGCTGAAAGACAGGGCCTAATAAGTATGGAATATGAAGGGAAATTTAGACAATGCAGGGAAGAATCTATACATTTTTCAGTACTGTTAATTACATGCATAAATGACTTGGTAGCCTGCACTAATGGCAAAATTAATAATTTTCAAAAATATAAGAAGGAGCAACACATATGCTTCTGCCTATGACTGAAACCACCATGTAGTAACTCAGCTGAAAGAGTTATCTCAGCATTTCACTGGGCTAACTTTGCCAGAAGGAAGAAAGGTTCCTTTAGAATTTAACAGAGAACTATTCATACATAGATGAATGTTTTCATATTTGATGAAAACTTACTTTACTCATCAGTTATTACCGGAATACATTTAAAAATCTGGACTTTTGCTCAGATCTGCCATACACAGCTTAAATCCTAATGCTAGCTTAAGGGTCCTAATGTTGAAAAATAGCTTTGTCATTTTTTTATTTCCTATAAAATCCTAGTGAAAAATAAAGTGATTCCTTACCATTTTTATGGTAATGTCTTTCATTTTTGAATGACTGTGTAAGATGTAGGCCGATGGACCAATTATAAATGGTGAACAGTGCAAAAAGAATTCTCTATTAATTAGAATTTTTCCTAGGTTATTAATGAACCAGTATGAATTTAAAGGAAAAAAGTACTGTCAAAATCAGCATTATATGAATAGAATTAAAAAAAATATATAAATTTCTTTGTGAGTTTCATACATGTGCTATTTAAATATGCAAAGTGGAGAGAGTGCCATTTAAAACAAAAATGTTTACTATTATTATTACAGTAGAAAATGACAATTTAGGACCAAAATATATCTTTACTCAATAAAACATTTGCAAACGCTCTCTATAGTTTTGAGAGACAGATGTTTAAACCAAAGAGAAGCCATAGAACCTGGCTATTTTAATTTATCCTACAAGATACTTGTTTATCATGCAAGATACTTGGGAATGTATACTTTCCACAGAAAAGCTCAAGCTATTTTCAAAGTAAACTTTATATTAGACCCGAACTTCATTCCCAGTTTCCTAATACCTGGCAGTGGATCATTTTGCCTGTCTTTCTCTGATCCTAAAGATAGGGAAAAAGGAAAAGAAAATAAAGTCTGCAAACCATAATGAAAGAGGGTTGAGAATAAAGTGGATGGAAGAGGGGGAAGGAACAAAGGGAATGAAAATCAGAAGATAAGGCTACCTTTCATATTTACTAATTAATTGCTACATTTTCACCAGCACTACCTAGTAAAAACAGATAAATTATGTTGACAAAAATATACAGCACTGTTTGTGGAATTTTACACTAGGTATGAATCAATCTTACTTTCCACATCAAAAGAAATATTTGCTTATCATAAAGTAATAATTACTCTTCTTCTAAGATGACAGTGCTCTAATCAATAAAATCAGTTACCCAGGAATTGCAATGTACTTGATTTTCTTTGAATTAAGATCTGTTACTTCCAAGTATCCAGCAGCTGGTGGAGGAGTGACATCTGAAAACAAAGAAACATGTTATTTTCCAGCTGCATGATTAACTGGTTATTGCATTTGCATTTAGCAGATTATATGTAAACATTTTATTATACAGTACCTGTCAGAAAATGATAAGCTTTCATATTCAATACAGGAATATAACTAGCAAAAAAGGAATTGTTTTATTATTACGATAGTGAGTAATCAGACAGTCACAGTTACAAAAGAACAATGTATTTATCCAGCAAATGTCAAAATAACTCACAAATATAGCTCTGCTAACAAAAGCACTATTCAAGCATTACTGCAGTCCCTACCTTGCTGCTTTGATCTGTCACTGAAGATAATGTCAGTTGTATATCTGACTTTAATAGCATATTGAGGAACATTTCAAAACATTGTGTTTATGAGTTCCACTTGAAAAATTCTCAATAATACTAACCTAAACACTGTTCCCTGAAATTGAACCACTCTTTGGAGGCAGATTCTTAATATGCAAAGATTTCATGCAAAGATTTTATAATTTATAGGCCCTAGACTATCAAGCATTAAATATTCAGTTTATGGACAGTTTAATGAATACAGCTAATATATGGTCCTTCCCTCAGAAATAAATTTGTGTTTGTGTGCCTACACTGGCTTTTGCCAGCTTATGAGTACACTGTGCCTGGTCTCAGAAGCCGCTTCCTGTTAGGAGCTGACTTTTCATCTGTGTGAAGTAAATTGAGGCAGTTTTCAGAAAAGAAACCGCAAGTCTGAATCACACTGCCGAGTATGGATACAAAATTTCATTGTCACAAGATGAAATCAAGTGTAGATTTTCCTCTGAAACAATGTATCTTTCACCTCCTTGACCTGAAGGAGTCCAGCCTTACCTGGAGAACTGCTGACGCTTGCAAAGAGCACACAGAAAAGACCAACATGATCAGTAGCATAAGGAGATCTAATATTCAAAGGAGCACACAGAACAACTCAAAGCAGCACCTCATGCATATCCAATTTATATATCTATAGTATACATGCCTACAGCAGCACGTCTATTGACTTTACTCATCTTTATAAAAATGAGAATATCACACATATCAGAAACAGGGGAAAAAGGTCTGGAAAAATGCATGTTTGTGGGCCAAAGACGACTTTTGGTTTCCCCTAGATTTTGTTGCTATTTTATAATGTGCTCTCTCTCTTCTGTTAGTAATGAAGATTAAGATACGCATCAAAAATTCTGATGAAGATCTAAAACAAGGGCAGATACTGAACTGCCAGTTAAGTTAAAACTTAAGTCCATAAATTAGAGAAAGAACACAAATCAAACAAATTAAAGACAATAAAAAGACAAAGGATTGCAGAGTAGGAAGCTGACAAAAAGGCCATCAAATGTTTAAATGCTCCACAAGAACTGCTGGCTAGGCCCCAGAACTGCAGTCAAGAATCTTGACGATGAAATGTGAACATCGAACACGAACAAGTGCAATTTGTTCTTCTTTTGCCAAAGCCTGACAGAGAAGAACAGCTATGCACAGCTCCAGACATGAAGCTTTAAGGAAAACACACAATGTTCAGATCTGGGCTCCTCAGCACAAGGGAGATGTGGAGCTCCTGGAGCAGGTCCAGTGGAGGGCTACGAAGACGATGAGGAGATTGGAGCAACTCTCTTATGAGGAAAGGCTGAGGGACTGAGGCCTGCTCAGCCTCAAGAAAAGAAAACTGAGAAGGGATCTCATTAATGTCTGTCAGTATCTAAAGGGAGGGTGTTAGAGGATGGACTAGGCTCTGCTCTTTGGTGCCAAGGACAAGAGGCAACCGTCGCAGACATTTCTTTTGTGAAAGTCCTTTCTTAGGATTTTTCCTGCTGAAGCTGAGAAGTTTCAGCAACAAGATGTAAACAATAATTATCTGCTGCTGTGGAATGCAACAGGTGGATCCGTGATTGGTCTCCTGTAGATGTTTAGATCTGGTGACCACTCACAGCAGAGCTGGCTCTCGCTCTCTGTCGGAGCCAGCTGCCTTTGTTATCATTCTTTTCTTTTCTATTCTTCTGGAAACCTTTCCTTCTATTTCTTTTTAGTATAGTTATAATGTAATATATATATATATCTATATATATATCTATCTCTCTCTCTCTCTCTCTCTCTCTCTTATATATATAATATAAAATAATAAATCAAGCCTTCTGAACATGAAGTCAACATTCTCGTCTCTTGCCTCACCTGAAAACCCCTGTGACCACTGTCACAGGCAACAGACAGAAAATTATGCACCTGAACATGAGAAAAACTTCTACACTGTAATAGTGACTGAGCACTGGAACTGGATGCCCAGAGAGATTGTAGAGTTTCCTTCCCTGGAGAGGAACTGTTTTGACCCAATCCTGAGTAACATACTCTAGAGGATCCTGCTGAGCAGGGAGATTGGATCAGATGACCTCAAGTTGTCCCTTCCAACCTTACCCATTCCATTGTTCTGTGACACAAAATAGTCCTGAGGATGACAAAATGGTCAGAACAGATGGGTTATAAGGACAAATGCAAAGACTTTTTTTCTTGTCTAAGCAGAGGGTTTTTTTAAAAAACACATCCAATCCTATTGAGAAGATTGTTATAAAGAGAGTGATATTATCCTGAGTGAGTGAAGGTGACATGAAGTATTCAGTTTTGTTTAGAGAAAGAAAAGATGGATACCATGAAAAGCTTTTCTTATACAAGGAGAACGAACCAATGCAATAGGCCAGTTGTTTGACAAACCTCAGTTAAGAAGAGACTACACGTGTCATCCTGTCCCTATATAAACAGGTGGACCAGGTGACGTGTCAAGGCTATTTTGGTAACAGTGTGTTACACTACATGTTCCAGTTACTGTTATACTCACAGAGATACACGCTCAGTAATAGGGTGTTGTTTTATGTTCATCTATAGAAAGTGCTGAGAATCCAAGTAAATATTCGATCTCAAGTAGTCCCTCGTCTTTACAGTCTTGTTTTTAGAATAAACATTAATTCTTTTCTGGATTTTGTCATGATCTCTTGTCTGAGTTTATATTTTGTGTCCATACATCTATTTGGCAGTCTCTGGGGAAATTATTACTTGTTATAATTTATTTTCAAAAATAATTATCATTTGGTTTACAGTTCCAATAAAACGTACAGACAAATATTTCTTTGGTTATTGTTCCTGGAACAGCTTCACTAATACATATTGGAGCATGCTAGAGTTTGGCTGAGTACTTTGAATTATTAATAGAAATGGAAGGCTGTATGCCAGAACTGACCAGTTGTCCAAGAAGATGAGAAAGAAAATCTGATAGATACAGAAACAACATCAAAAATATAAAACAACTTCTCAAAGGCAACAGGAGACAGTAGTGCAAGAGCTTCAAGGGACGGACACATTGATTTCACATAGCAAGATGCCTTTGCTTCACTTTACCATCTCCCAGGGAAGGATACAACTTTCATAGGTAAGTAACTACAGGTTTCCAAAACAGAAACAATGGAGCACAAATAGGACTAAGCAGCACTGAATTTCAAGAGACCAAGACTGTTAAGCAGCAATTGGTAGCAGGTGATGTGTATTCAATCAAATATTCTGTCAATTAGTGAGACTGAGGGGCAAACTCCAAAAGAAACAACAGTCCAGCAGAGAAGGTTGCAAAAACAGAATCTCAAATGGGCATCATAAGGGCTACTACCTTATTATTTCACCTTCCAAGTGAGCACAAAGACACATGCTTCTCTTTTCCTGTCTTCCCTTTTTCACTTGGAAATAGTTTCGATTTGTGCCATAACAATGGCAATACTAGGTCCCTCTAATCTAGTCTCCTGTCTCCAAGAGTAGTTAGGTGCTTGAAATGCGTAAGAACAGACAAGTGCACATGGTATTTTCTTCCAGCCACCAGCCAGTTCCAATCTAGGGGCTTCTTAAAATGAATGTACTGTCTATGTTTTGATATCTATGTATTTGGTTAACTTTCCAGGAGTTTGTCCAGTTTTCTTCTGGATCTGCATTTCAGCATTCACAACATCCTTTGGGAAGTGGTTTCACAGGTTAGTACTCTATGAAGAACTGTGTCTTGTTTGTTCCCATGAAGTTCCTAATAGCTTCATTAGCTGCTCCCTAACTCTGGTACTGAGTGCAAAACTGTTGGTTTTTTCCAAATCTCCATGCCATACATGTTTTTGTTGAACTCTACCATATGTCCCTCTCCTGATCTTGTCTTCACATGTTGGAGGGTTGGCCAATGCAATCTTGCTCATTCTTGTCTTTTTCTGAACTCATCCCAGTTCAGCCTTCACTCACCTTGAGACGGAGGACCAAAACTGAACAGTGTTAAGGACACATGGATTTGTACAACAGCACAAAGAGGTTCTCTGCTTTTTTCTGTTTCTTCCCTAGTAATTCTTAACATTTCAGTTGCTTTTTTCAAGTGCTACTGAGCTTTGAACTGCTATCTTAATGAAACCATCTATCGTGACAGCAAAATAATGCTTGTAAGATGTTCTCATAATCCCCATCTTTTTTTATGTAAAATTAGGATTTTTTCTTCCTCTACATATTCATCTATACCGAATCTCACCTGTTGTTTCTATTGCATCCAGAATTGTAGTCCTTCTCGTAATTCTCCAGGGTAAATCCTTCCTACCATGAATAATAACCACTATCATCAGCACTGTTACCTCAGTGTTAATTAATTTTATTTTTTCATGACATGCTGAGTAGCACAGGTCGACACAGGATTTCCCTCATAGCTCCTCCACTAGAAAATCCAGCCATTAACTGATAAATGGAAATGTCTTGAAAAAGTCCTGAAAAGACTATGGAATAGAAAACCTAGAGTCTTGCTCAGGCCTATTTAACTGAATCCGTAAGGTTACATTAAACATGATTCAGTTAAAATTAGTCTTTATAATTCATAAATTAAAACATATTCAGAAAAGAAAAATCAATGATAACAATTTTCAGGGTATGAAATCTTTCAACTTAAACGGCCATAAAGCACTGTGAAAACCTCATACAATTTTCTATACAATTAAAACTATGAATCCCTATTCATAAATATATTTCATCACAGCTGAGAAAAAAATTAAACTGCTTGGTCAGACAGAAGCCAATTCTCAGACTGATAATATGCTCAGGTTACTGGTATCCTGGATTCATGAAGAATGTCCACTGGTTTTTAATCATAATAAACTAGCAATACAAGGTGTTGTATAGCAGAGCAACTTAAAAGCTTTTAGAAATAAAAGATCTTTTAGATCTTTGTCAAGATCTCAATTTAGGTATTATTTGGAAGCACTGAGGGAAGATACCTCTCTCACTCCCAAATTAGTAAACTAATTTTAACAAAAAGCTCAGAAGATTTATCCTCTAAAACATCTACTTCTGATTCAGATTTATTTTTTTTCTGTGAAAACCTGGAAAAAGTGACCCAGTGTAACCATTCTGCATTTTATAAAGTATGAGAAGATTACAGCCTGAAGTTGTATAATTAGTTCCAAGATTGTAACTCCAACTAATTTTATTAATTTTAATCTTTTTAAGAGGTAATCTTTCCTTCAGTTACAAAAGGAGGTAACTGAAGTTTTCTACCTTGTTAATATCCTTGACTTGGCTTCTTTAGTCAAGTAAATGTTTTATCCTCTTGGTAATAAATAAAAGGGTTTCTCCATACAGGGAAATTGATCTGTGTTAAATGAGGACAGGTAGATTAGATCATTCATTCTATTTGAGTTAATTTGGAATAAAATGTTTAGTCTGGGTCAGAGAGTTCACACGGGGACTAAATCAGGAATAGCTTCTTCTGCTGATGAAATCAAGCCATTCTACCATACACAAATATTTTGGGCATTTTCTTTTTTGATAGTAAACTTTGGAGATTCCTAAAGGTAATTAACGCAAAACTCACAAATGCTGTTATTTAGTACTAATTTGTATTTTCAATTATTGGCTGAAGAAGCTGAAGTTATAATGACAACAGAAAGCTTGTCATGGCAGCAATAAAAATGTCTGAAGATCTGTAATCTACACCTGCTTTATTAGTGTCAGAAGGGAGGATGGTTTTGTTGCACGTGAATGTTGTTCATGCAAGATTCTCTTAGACAGGAGAAGAACTAAACAGTCTGGGTCTCTTCAGTTTGGAGAGAAGGCAGGAGTGACTGAAGCTTGCCTAGTCATGAAGGTGATGGTTAAGGTGAATGCAGAGCTGTTACTCACTGAAGCCTGCAATGCTAGAATAAGGGGCACCTGATAAACCTTGTACTGGGTTTCCTCTGCAGACAGAGGGAAATCTACTGAGATATCCACAGTGTAGACACCCTGTTAATTCCTCAGAAGTACAATTCAGCATGCTAATAAGATTCAGATTGATTTTAAAAGTGCAACTACAGTCCTTCTCAAATGCTTGCTCTGTGACTATTTAAGAACATTCTGGAAAAATTAATGAGTGATAGCAGATTATGAAACAAAAAACAAGTGTGCTGCAGCACAGGTATATGAACCTCTTACCTTTTGGGTAAATGTCTTCCAGGGGCACATCTCCGGGTGCTAAAATTCGGACTATTTGATTAGAAGCCAATAAAGTAACACAATTGGTTTGTTTTGCAGCTCCTGTTTTCCTCTGGGCTCCATAATAAAGTGGATCAGAAGGAGAAGCACGTTTGTGACTCAGAGAGGAGTTTCTCTTCCAGCTATACACTTCACTGGGAGACTGCAAAAGAGAAGGTGTCTACTGAAGAAAACATCCCTATTATTAAATCTAAGAAAAAACACTTCTTGATAAGTTACACTTCTTATTTAATTTCCAATCAAATGTGGCTATTGTGGTTACTTCTTACGCTACTGCATGACAAGGAATGACCTGGATTATTTTGACATCAAAAACTCCTACAGGGAGTGAAAACCAGCAAACCATCTACATGACTTTAAGGCATCAAGATGCTCTGAAGATCTGAAGCTGAATTGACTTTTTTCCTTTTTACTTGAACCAGGAACAGAAAGCATTGAAATAACCGGATTTGGAATCAAGCTACGTAAAAAACTGTTAGGGTTCCACTAATATAGATAAATGCAAATAGATATTCAGTAATTGATTCAAAGATAAGCATTAAGGCTGGGACTTAGCTCCAGGTTCAGAGATTGAAGTGTAGGTCTCTACATGAAAGCCAGTGGCTTCATCTCACACTATGGTTGAAAGAGTCTGGCAAAAAAATCATCTCCAAGGTCTCAGTGTTTGGTCAATTGAGCACTGCTATTGCAAGTCAGAGCTCAGATACCTTGCTCACACTAAACACCTACACCACCACCACTAAACACTGCATGTGAAGTTTTGCCCCATCATTCTTACATCAACCCTTAACACTCCCTCTTTGAAATTCACATGGATATCTAAAACTATATATGAGGAAAGGTGGTACCACATTCTAAATCAGGCAGAGCCAAAAATGCTTCATCAGCCGCATTAGTATGTTCGTACTGAAGTGTGCAGCTTCTTTAGTACTCCCTCCTCTAGACAACCTCCCTTTTCCAGCAATAAAATCACATCTACTGTAAGTAATATGAACAGCTTGAATAAACCATCTGATAATATAAAACCAAACCAAGGAAAAATCAAAAGCTAATTGCAAAGACAGTCTTATTGACAAAAACATATTTTTGAATAATTTTGTATTGCAATGAATTTTCTTCTGTCATTTGGCTTATTCATGTGTGTTAACAGTTACACTTTATAATTTGCCCCAATTTATCAAACAAACATGACATACAATTATTTATTCCATGATCACTACCCTTTTTATGTACCATTAGGTGGCAAATATTAAAAAAGTCCAAAGAATTAAACACACTGCTTGTATTTTCTCTGAGTTTGCCTTTACTCTTTGCAACAGCTCTAGACTGCTAAGTTTCACTTTCTTTTCTGGTCCTTTTCCAACTGTGTCATGGCAGTGAGCACACTTACATATAGTAGTTACACACAGCTACATTATTCAGTAGTGAAGGGGCTTTATAGTTTTGCTATAATTTTCTGTATTGTTTTTTTCTTTTTCCTTGACGTAGTCTTGCTACCTGCTGCACATTGGACAAGAAGTTTACACTGAACAGTTCAAAATTGTATGGATATCCTTTTTCTCAGAGGTTATGCTTAATTAAAAAACTGTAAAAACATGTGATTTAGAAAATATTACTGTAGCCAGCACTGTTCAGAGCTTACTAAAAATGTATTTTGGCTGTGCTAGACATTGTATTGCCCCATTTCTTATTACCTAAAAAACCACCTACATGCTTCTAGATTAGACTACCATAACAAACGGTGTACACTACATGAATTTCTTCCTTGCTGTCACACCCTTCTTTTTCCAAATCGTTTAGTAAACAGGTACTTAACGGGTTACAGAATAAATGAGACTGTATTATTTCATTGTACAATAATGCTGAGTATTTACCAGGAGGTCAGGGAAACCAATGACAATAGTAGCATAATTATGCTCATCTGAGAAGATCCTGTTGGGGGAGCTGATCTTTTGTCCCACAGCTGCACTGAGGTTTTCTGAAGATAGCTGGTCAGTTGAAACTGCATGAGGCACACACAATTCTGACACTAAACAGGAAAATTCAACAAAATAAAAGTCATTAAATCCAGATGTGCAATAGGAAATGATATTAACTGTAAGAGTGCTGAGCACTGAACATTGGCTATTACTTTGAGTATAAAATTACTAAAAACCAGATCTGATTATACGATACTATAACACAGAGGAGAAGGAAATAATCCTATTTTTGTAAAGTCAAGTACTTAAAATCAGGAAATACTAGCTTTATAGTTGCTTATACCACTTAATTTTGCCCTCTACTGTACAAATGAGGCAGGAAGCCTATGGAATATAACAGAACAGCATGTGATCCCATTGAAAATTGTTATAATGCAAATGCACCAGAAGGCAAAACATAGGTTTGCACAGGTAAGTGTCAATGTGACATTTCTTGGTGACTCTCTTGCTGTTTTGTAATTTAAATAATGTTATTTGTAATTTGTAATGCATTTCTGTTGAATAATGGTTTGGTTTTCTTTGTCTTTAAGCTAAGAAAAGCTGAGTTTTATCCTGTGCATCTGTGAAAGCCTTTAACCTTGCCTCAAATTACCAACATAGTCTAACAGAACCTGCTATCTTTAGTTCTGCACTGTTTCCACTTTGATGAGCACAAGACTATCTTGTTTACATGGCAGTGGGAGAAAATCTTTCCTCCCTCAAAGGATAAATAGTCTGGGTCAGCATTAAACCCACACTAGTCTACCTTTTTTTAGCTCTCCTGCCACAGATTCTGCCTCAAAGAACAAGAACAGACTGAAGATGTTACATTTGGGGTTCACTGGATGATTTGGAAAAAGGTGGACAGGGGATATGATAACGTTTCAGATTGGAAGAGGAGAAACAAGATAACGAAGCATAAAAATAGCACAGAAAGCATGCAACAATAAACTGCCCACAAATAGTTTGAGACTGGAAATTATAATAACATTTCTATCCATCTGAGGAATGATACTCCAGAATGGTTTCTAAATAAGGTAGTAAGAGGAAGGAAACTACTGTGCTCTGATAGCACTTGATAAGTTGGTAGAGTAAACTGTACAAGAGTTAAAAAGGATTCTGGATATTTAGGCTATGGTTAGTTTTTGGTATCCACCTGGTTGCTGTTTATGTAAATGAAGCCCTTTTATTTGTCAATAACATTTGCTTATACCATGTTTACACTGTCTTAATCTCATTTTTCTTATTTATGCTAGCCACAATAACCAAAACAAAACTTGTTCCTTCTTTACGAGATATAAAGTGGTTTCTCTGTTTCCTCTGTCTCTCTGATATGTAATGACCAAAACCTATGAACCTATGTTAGATGGGATGCACATATACTTCCAGTCTTATTAAACCCCCAAGCACAATAAAGATTTTGTGCACCGCAATCAAATGTTCAGGGTTGAAAATGTTATCAGATTTGAAGATAGACAGATCTTACCAGGCAGAATGATGACCATTGCAGATTTCTGCCTTACTGTGTAACTAAGACATGCCTCAATGCCTAGCACCATCTGGGAGTTTTACTGATCAAATTCCCCCCATCTTTTAACACAGGTGTGATGGCCCCAATGGCCTCCTGCACACTATCAACAGAACCACAGAAACTGTGACCTCTGCTCTGTTTTAACAGTAGCTGGTTTGTATTTTTCTAAGGGCTGGGAAATGTTTTCTACCTCATCTGAATGTGAGTAGCAGACCTGCAACAGCCTACAGCCTGGAATCATTAGTGTATTTGTTCCCTTCATTTCCTGTTCTAATACCTGCCTAATCATCTTTCTTCCTTTTCTATTCTATGTGCTTGCCTGTTTGCTGAAAGTCCATGACTGAGGGTCTTGAATGCTCGAATGAAACAAAAATGCTTTATTCAAACCACTTGAAGTTTGAGCATGGAATGTGCCATGCCTTGAGAAAAGCTGTTATTATTAACCAAATATGATAAGGGGGCAAAAACAGAACACAAGAGATGGTTACTCAGATCTTTAAAGAGTCTTGTTTGTGCAGCTGCAAACAGAAATGACAAAAAAAAAAAAAAAGGAATTAGTGAAGCTTGCATTCAGTACCTGTTGTTAAGCCAAATCCCATATCAGCTGGCTCTTCACTCAATGCATGCAGCTGGCAAACCTCACTGCCTTGAGCTTCCATATGGGCATGCTTGGTTAAAAGAAATTTCCTGTAAAAGATACACATTTGTAATAATTCCTGATTAAACTTGTCACTCTAAACAAGGACTCCTATCTTCTGAAACAGAGAACACATCCTACATTTATATAAACAAGGTTATCAACACCTTTTGCTAAAACCAAATATAATTTCCCAAACATCTGTGAGATAGGAAAGGGTAAGCCAGCAAATAGCAGATTTGTCTTCTGGCAACTATTTACACACTTTCATTTGACGTGCATTTATAAAAATGAGACAGCAGAGTAACGTTTCTTTCATGTGACCATGAAAGTAAAGGAAGCAGGCACTAACTCTGGACTACATGTCTGTATTTCCAGAGATAGGTCCACCAACATTCTCATTTCTAAAGATCAATATCACCTTAGTAAAATTAATATTAACACACATATGATCAAAGCTAGTTTAGACTTTCAGAGGCTGGAATATCCTCTTCATTTCCTACTCTAAAAGTCTATTTGCATTTTCACCACAGCAAATCTGCATCTTAAACACCAACCTTTTAAGTCCAGCCAGTTTCACAAAGAGAAAAAAACAAGTGTGAGACCAGAAGTGAAACTCCTGTACACAAATGAGACACAAACAAGAAATAATGCCATTGAGAAAACTAGGCGGAACTAACTTATTTGTCTCGTTTTCCACCAAGAGCCACCGGTCTTCAGCCACCAGGAAAACAGATTTCAGACTGATTGGAAGTGAGATGGTGTGAGTTTGACCCTCCAATACATCCAGTACAATAAGGTGGTTTCTATAAAATTGGAAGCCAAGAAAAGAATAATCAGTTAGGGATATACACAAGGAGATCTGATTTAAAGCAATTTAATATAAGGATATAATTTACTCTTACCCTGTTTCTTTGTAGAACACCAGCCAGTTTTTGTGTGAAAACTCTCGGCACATTTTGTAGCTGCTCTGTATAAACATACATCATAGGACAATCAGTGTTTGTTAGATTTGTTCCAGTGAGTTTCCCTGACTCCTCTGAAAGTGTACTATTTTTTTTTCATTTATTTAGAAGAATCCACAGCTTTAATTACCTCTCAAAATGCTATCTAGCTTGCCTTGTTCCGAGTCATAAATTGTATCATAATTGCGTTCATTATGTTGGACATAATTCATTGTAACAAAATATTCCATTATTTCCAGTTCCAGCCCTAAAAAGGGATATTTTAAAGACATGTATCTTCAGAAAATTTATTTATATTTTTTATGTCACTAGTCCATAACAATGCTATTTTATGTGTAAGACATTTAGACATACATAAGAGTAAACAATTAAATAAATGCTTGGGCTGTAAAACAAGGATAAACTTATTGATCCTGTTTTTCCAATACTGACATTTGCTTTTAAAAAAACTTAGTATAATAGGGGCAGGTGCTATTCCTCACCTTCTCTTCCTTGTTTCTCCACCAAGATGTTCTTTTAGGAGAGTCTTGAGTATCTGGCAAGAGCAAAAGTCGGCGAAGGGCACCGTTGCTTGTATCCAGCAACAACACAACATTGCTCTGAAAATGAAAAGCAGATCCATGTTCATCTCAGTCTTGTTTAAGAGACTGCAACAAATCTATCTGAAGCACTTTTGCAATTTGAGCCACTTATGGCATTTTGAAAAGATGATTAAGATTTTGTTGCAAAATGTAAGCTGGATTTTCTTGGTTCATTTCAAAGTTCATAGAGAAACTGAAGAGGTTAAGTACATGCAAGGGCTGGAATGATACTACTGTTTTTCCACAGCATTTTATCTATACATCTCACATTCACTTCTGCATAACATCTAGGAACTGGATTAGTATGGCTTACATGTCTATGATGCAGCTACAGATAAGAGACATACCAATTAGTTCTGTCAAGTCACTAAAATACCTCATTTCAGTTTTTATGCTTAAGTCCCACTGAAGGTGACAAACTGGTGAAAGAAGAAATGGCTTAGTACTTTCTCTCGAAGTTCATACTTCTGATACTGTGGAGCCTGTGGATATTAAATATGCCAGGATGTGACAATCCTTCTGTGACCTGCACTCTCTGACAGCTTATAGTGTCAGAGGTGGGACAGCTGTTGGAGGACAGCAGGATGACTCAAAAGGATGGAGACCAGAAGCAGATGGGATGGTGCAAATCTCCATCACATGAAAAATGGTGTGCTAAATTTTGAACTTCAGATTTCTCATTTGTTACTTGATGCCTAAGGGTCACACATGCTATCAAATGATGGGGGCTTTTTAAACATTTCTTTTTGCAATGCACTATAGCTGCTCCTAATGTGTTTAACTAAGAATTCAAGACAATAAGCATTCAGGGCCAGTCTTAACTGCATCAAATGAAATTCAAAAGGTACAAATGAATAAGTTAATTAAGCCTTGGGCTCAATTTTTTGTTTGCCATTCAAGGAAACGTTCACTTCTGCAAGGACATTAGGTTCTGCAAGGACTTACTAAAAGTAAACTGCCTACGTACAACATGTGCAATAACGCACAATAGACGTTAAGGAAGTAAAACGTAAATTCCCACGAATTCCCCTAAATAAAACAAATATGAACAATCTGAGTCACAGCAGTTTTGTTCTCTTTGGGTACTCTTCATACTTTCACTAGAAATATTTGTGAGAGTTAGCTTTAATAATGACAGTAATTTGAAGCTAAATATGGTAACGTATTTAAAATATAATCATGTTATTTGGAGCATTTGGGAATTTCAGTTCAAGTTCAATATTTCTAAAAAAAGAAGCTTGCTTATGTATTACAAACTAAAATTACAGAAATGTGATTCAGGAAAAAAAATAGGACACTTGCTTGGGATTTTGGTTTTCTGCCATATTTCATTTATAGAATTCTGAAACAGCATTAGCCTTCCACGTGAGATAAAGAACACATACGAATCAATTACATTCTTCCACTTAGTGTTAAATTTATGAGAGCAGTGGGTAGTATAAAAAGCTTCTCTACTCCACCCCTTTTGATGTTAATGGCTTCCTTCTGTGCTAAGTGACTGATGTATATTCTGTCTGTGTTTAAGAATAGATTTTTGCGTCACTTGTGAACACATCCAAGAGCAGCTCTGGCAACTCTTCAAGTGGGCTGGGAGAAGATGTTGGTGTGCAATTCCGCTCTGTTTGTTCTTGACTGGGAGAAAAGTAACCTTTGGGTGACCTCCCGACCCCAGTGTCTGGAATTCCAAACTCTGGACAGACGCAATAACCAATCTTGTGAAGTGGTGTGCCTTTATTTTTAGTTACTGCAAAGTTTCCCTTTCCTTACTGCTGTTTTTATTTTAGCCAGCATTTTCCTCTAAAAAGTTCTTAAACCAAACAGGACTGTGACTTCATTTTGCTGGTATGGGAAGTTGTTCCTTATGGTTTTGCAGAAGAGGGGAGAGCTCGGGAAAGTTTCAGAGTGGCACAGTGCAAATAACTCAGTTTAATGTTCTTGTATTCTTCTCCCCAAACTTTTTGATCTGTTCTGCCCTCAATGCTCATCTCCTCAGCAAGCAACCTTGCACACACAGTCTGCTTCAGGCTGAGGCTGATCCTTAGCTTGGCAGGGTAACCATACATCCTCTCGCCTCCTGTCCCACCTTTTCTATTAGAGCTACTCAAGGATCACTTGAGTGATAGAAACATTACAATCCTGACACTGTAAATAATAGGAACAGATACAAACATTAACACACTGTTCATCAGGTTCAATTGGAAAAAGTCTGTGCAAAAATTTATGGCTTGGGGCTCAAACCATCACATTTCAGAGGCAGGGAAATGTTTGCAAGTAGATTACTGGTATTCTAATTAATGCAAGTGCTGTCTTTCAGATTATTTGGGAGACTTGAGATTTCAGTGAACTGAAAACAACAAGCAGTGGTATAAGCTTTGTGCTTATGGAAAATGAGCATTCTCCCATTCTACAGAAGGTGCACACATTTCTCTGTAAGCAGACCTTTACTATGAGGTGTACTCATAGAAAAGTCTTATATAATATTAAAAAAAAGAACCAGTTTTTGAAGAAAATAAGAAAATACACCTTTTGTTCTGAAGACATGCATCAAAATATCATGGGGACTAGAGATTACAGGAGTAACTATGTTACTGGTACTGTCATATTCAGACCCTCACTTGTGCTACAGGCCAGATCACAAACTGTTAAAAGAAGTCTTGTTTTAAAAAATGGATGCCATCTCCTACATGTGAGTGAGGTGGATCTCTGTGTCAGTTTCTGTGCCACAGACTCTCTCACTCCCTTGTTATCAGAGAGCTTTGACAGAACTGCAGCAGCACGTGGGACAGGGAAAAGCATTTCCTTCCCCCCCACCCCACTTCCTGACCAAGAAAGATAAAAGCAGAGTTAAAGGATGCCAGCAGGACACTGCCTGAACAAAGCTTGTTGTGCTCCCTGAGGTAGCCTGTAGGTTACTCTGTTTGTCCAGTTGTGGCCTTTCAACACAGTAAAGAGCTTGTAAAAAATCCCGGAAGTGTGCTGTTAATTTATGAGCAAATCAATTCTCCATGTGCAGTTTGCTCCTAAAACCCCATATAAAATCATGCATAAAAGTTATCAAAACTCTTTTGTGTCTGTACTTGTTCTCATTCTGAGCAGTAGATGTGAGAGATGCAGAAAGAAAAGTGCATACAGAGGGCACAAAGCTCTAGCAGGAAATAAGAGTAGGCCCTGAAGTACTTGCAGGGAGGACAGATGGCAGAGGCATTGCTGCTTTGAAAAGATGAATGCAATTCCCATCTTACAGAGTTACTTGAGATTTCTGCAGAGTCCTTTCAAAGTCTATGAGTTTACTCTGAACAAAAAGATAGAGTCAAAAAAGCTTGCACTCACTGAGACCAATGGCCACCATGAGGAATAAAATCATCTACCCTTTCTTCCAAGAAGATATAAATGTGGCTTAAAATCAGATAAATCTCCCACTTGTGCCATTAAGCTAAATCCCTGAGGAGTTTACTTTCAGCAAATTTTTACTTAAAAGGACAGGAAGAAATGGTGATTTTTCATTTTATTTTACTGGAGGGCTCTACTGAATCTAGATGGATGTTATCTGGGAACAAGATAAAACCCACAAGCTTATTTGAAGAGCCACAATATAATAATTTCATCTTTTCCAATAAGGTTATCATCAATTTAAAATCACTCTTTTTTTATAACTTAATCAGAAACATTAATCTCCAAAGACCTTTATTAAAAGAAAAACATTGAAAAAGCTGCTTTTGGTACTGTCTAATTAATGGATGATATTGATTATTATGAAATAGCAGGTGTCAAGTGGCCACTTTATTTAATAGATGCAAGTTATTTTTTTTACAAATATTGCTAATACTTCTTAGTCTTTTTGCAACTAAACACAGATGAATCTCTAAAGCATCAAAATGTGTTATTTATATTATTTGTTTTTCTTGTTTTGTTTGATGCACCGTGGCACAACTAGCTAACTCTTGCAGCCTTGCTCGAAATGCAGATGTGCCACTAATCTACTTTTCTTAACATGTGAATGCTGCAAGTTCTGAGTTTATGCCTGCCCATGATCTTAGACCACCTAAAATGTAGGCACCTTGACTATATGTCAAGCCTCTTTCCGTAGCCAGTGGAAAGAGAGAGGAACTTCCAGAGGGCAATTAAACATATTCTACTTGAACTGAGAAGAAATGCTCTTCAGGAAACCTCTGTTCTCACAGCAAATACAGAAGGTACTTGGATGATTCTCTTAGGCCATATGCTTACCTGCTAACATCAATAATAATGGATTAAATTTCATACACAGCAACATCCCCCTCATTTCACAGGTGCACAGAGCACATGGTTTTTCCATGGCTCCACTGTAGGAAGAGTTAGGAATAAAACCTAAGCTCTATGTATAAAAATTACACTGCTTGAGAATCCCTCTTGTGATTCAGTGGGAACTAGTGATCTCAACACTTGAACCCCAACATAAGGAAGGACAGCAGTTGTTGTGAAGACTACAACAGCAGCACTCATCTAACCTTTGTTTTGATGGCTCACTTAAAAAGCACCCCAAATAAACTGCCAATGTAGTACATGGATATGAGCATGCAATATACAAGAGAATAATCTTCCTTCTTTTTTTTTGTTTTCTAAGTTGCTTAAGTTCTCAAGAAGTCTAAAATTACTTCCGAATGGTGTCCTAAGAATAGGACTTTTTGCAAACGAGTTTGTAATTAAATGAAACGTATTTTCACAAACAGTGAATAAGGTCCGCCTTAATGGTAAAAATATGTCAAAAGTTCTGAGATAATGCAAAACATTCAGAATGTTTTAATTCTGTACTATTTTCCAGTGTAAAACAAGCTTATTTACAGACAGGATGTATTCACCTGTAGCACTTGCCAAGAAAGGCAAGTCTGAAACTGGCAATATTTAAGCTTTGTTAGAGAAAAACATGAGGTTATAGCATGACTGAAGTCATCTGGAAAGGGACACTGAACTACCATAATCTCCCCATGCCACAAATTTTATTTCAGAGTCTGAAAAATATATCTATCATACCATCACTAAAAGGTATATTCCATGAAGACAGCCAAAACCAGACTCTGAGATAAATACCTAACACTTCACAGAAGAACCTTCATTTCTGACATCAGATGCTACTGTTATTTGGTAAAAAACAAAATGGTAGGAATTTTGGAGATTTGGAATGCAAAGAATATTGCTGGCTTTATATTAAAAAGTGTGAGACATTCTAAACATTTTTAGATACAAGACAGACTGCCATCTGTTTTAGTTTCCTGCATCAACTTCTCCAAAGGAAGCCAAGAATTATTTAGAACCAAAAAAATGTGCTATGTGCACCTCAAAATAGCCCAAGTGGTATTTCTATAACCGTTCAACAAGCAGGTAACCTCAGAATCATACTGTTTCTAGTTTGCATTGGAAAGTATCCAATAGGCAGCTGCACCTGCATAGGCAGTTCCACCAAAGGCAGAAGAATTGTGTTTCTCATAAGGCACTGAGCTTAACAGCAGCATCTGACACCAGAAAGTGGCAGGAACACTTGACAAATATTGCTGGAACAACAGCATTGCAGAAACACTAGAAATGACTGAAAACTGTTAACACCTCAACTCAATGTAGGAAAAATTCTTCTAGGTTGAAGCCTCTCACCTACTGAAACATTGACAGAAGAAATTCAAAGAAAGGAAAAAAAAAGCCAACAATAATGACTGATTTAATGCCCATGTCAAACCACAGTGAGTGCTAGGTAGCCTAATAAACTATTTTTAATCTTAAAAAATGAACAGTAGCAGCAGGTTGCCTCTTCCCACTACTGGGCAAAGAAATTTTGAATTGGAAATGTTACAATCAGCTCACAGATAGTAAGGGAAAGTGTAAAGTATGCAATAGTTGTCTTTAAAAAAGCATTCAAGTCAAACCAACCCTTTTATAGTAACTTCTTTGAGCTAGGTTTAATAAGCTTTCGGAGGTCTATAATACACCCAAGATAGCTCGGCTATCTTGGTGGCATAAAAATCAGCAGGATGGCTTCTGTTACAGTGTTGGAGACAAAAAGGTTTAATAAAAGGCAAAATAACAAACAGAGAAAAACTGAGCTAGGTGCAGGAGGTTTTTGCTCCTGGTAAAACACCTTACAAAAGCAATTAGTTTCTTTGTTCTCTTCTTTTTCTACTAAATTGCCCAGGCGGGACTTTTTGGCTCTTGTTCAATTAGCTATCCTTAAGTTTGAGGTGAAGTCCCCTAGACCTATGAAGTGGCTTTTTCACCTAATTGAAAAGAAAAACTTCTAGGCTTCTTTCCTTTTTGAGAGAACAAAGGATAGTTTTGTCACTCTGTCAATACAATACACATTCCTATACAATACTGAAATTGTTAGTGGTTCTCAATTTGCATTGTGGATGTCAAGGCTTAGTTAGTCTTCCTTCTAGTCTCAACACTTCACAGGTTAGAGAAGAAATACAAGGATTTGCAAAACTAATATGGAGCAAATACAAGCAACAATTTACTTGGTGACTCAGAAAATGTCTCTTTTATATACTAGTTGAAAAGTAAAAGGGGGACAAGATTGGAGCAGAACTTAAGTTCACATAAAACACTTTATCTGAACTTAAGTTTTTTGCAAACATATGCTGTTTGACTGAGAGTCCTGAACTTGACCCACTCTCCCTCTTTCTCCCATAAGTCCAATCTCCCTCTCTCAGTAAGAGAAGATAAGCAGGTAAACTCACCTTCAAGAATGGAAAAGGACATTGTCCAGCTAAAGAGTGCAAGAGGAAAATCTCCATTTAAAAACTAAAGCTGAAGGCAACTCTCAAGCTACAAGTACAGTAAAAGAGAGAACGTTCAGCAGGAGGTAGCCTTGTCCAGTCTATAGAGGTGGAGTCCCCAGTGACATACCCTCACGACACTACTTCGCTCATGACTAAACATTTAGCTGGAATTTAATTTTTTTTTACCTCCTCTTCATGTAGAACCACTTGACCTTTAAGTGGATTTCCCAGTGGTGCTGCAGTCACAAAAGGTTGCCAGACACTTCCAACTGTTCTTGGGAAGAGGTCATAAAGATCCACAAAGTATCCAGTCTTACCAGAAATGTTCATAAAGTACAAGGAAACAGGATTGCATGTAGTAACATAAAGAATATTTTTATGTTCATCTTCTGAAATAAGAAAACAAAATAGTGAAAGGCTATTGACGTTGTGCATTTTTCTTCTGGAAATAGATGTCATAAAGTTGGCAGATGATATAGCAAAAAGTACTGAAAAATTACCACTGTTGACAAGGGAGATAAAGAGAAATGATCTCTTGATATTAACTAAATGTTAACAGGCAGAATCTTGCCACAACACCATTAACTCTAAACAAGTAGTCCAAGACATATTTGTGTAGGCATGATTGCAGTGTCAGCCAGCTGCTAGTATGTTACTCTGATTTTGCTGGTTTATAATCTTCTTTCTTCTTCTTTCTCTATCCTATCCTATCCTCCCTTTAAATTAATGTATTTAATAATTAAACATCGTACATTGTACAAACAATCTACAGAACTTTTCACATAAACCACCTTCCTGAATAATTTCAGACAATTCTTGAAACCAATAAAAAGCTACCTAATTTCTGTTACACTTCCATGAAAGCCTGCTAATGTATTTCTAAATTGGACTGCAAATAGAAAGAGCAGCATTCCAGTATTGATCATTAAAGATCTGTACATAATACATAATAATGTCTAGACTGATGCCTTGAAATGGCTACCTAGAACAGAGGCTAGACAGAGTTAGAGAATAAAGCAGATATTTATTAAAGACCTTTAACAGATCCACCTTGGGCAGCGCAAAAGCCTCGCAGAGGCCACACCCAAGATGGACAATGGTCATGAGTTCTTCAGGCAGATACATTTTGTCTATTTGCATATCAGAGGTTAATTGTCCAATTACAGCTTCAGGGAATGAAGTCATATTCCACCAGTTTGCTCCTTGCCATATACTTTTATTTATACTTTTCAGGGCCTGAGGCTGTGAGGGTGGCCTTGGTTCCAGGCCTGGAAGGCTTGTTGTTTTGTCTGACCAAAACGGGAAGAGAGCTTCCTAACACTCCGTATGGAGTTCAGAGTTATCCACTAATGCAGTACAGGATCTGAAAATTATAAAAGCTAAAAACTTTAAGCATCAAGACATGCTTAACAATGAACCCTAAAAACATTTATGAATATTCCCAATGGTGCAATTCCCTATGGGACATAAGCTGTAGAGGTAACTAAGGCAGGTTTGGTCCTGTGAGAAACACTCAGCATGAGCACAGAAAAACACAAAAAAACCCACAGCACTCTCCAAGTTAAAATATTTCTATTAAAACTGAATTGAGAGAGGAAAAGTCAAAGAATTGTTTTTGTCAAGTAATGCAGTGTTGAATACACAAATTTAACAAACTTGCAGTTTTGTGGCTGTGTTCTACTTAATTTACACATCTTTCTCTTAGCTTGAGAAAGATGCATATCCTTACAATGACCACACTGACTCAGTGAAATTATGCACCAATTTCAGTGGATTATTTTTGTATTTCACCCACTATTAAAAAAGAAAGTGGAAAAAGGTAATTTTTTTTCCTATAGTTCACTCCCATACTCTATATTTTTAATTCTCACATTACAATTCCTAGTATTATTTCTATACTCTACTGCAGGCATATCTAGAAATATACACTACTGTAAATGCACTGGAGTGTTAGTACAATTGAAATCCCTCATATTGCCCTTTTATATTCTGCCACTGACTATTGGCAAGCACTTAAGAAGTCAACAGCCCAGTCCTTCCTCATCTCCAGGACATCTCACCTCTTTGTAACATTGCAGATCATTACAAAAGTCAGCAGCTTTTCTTACTGTACCTTTTGTTACCGTGACGTCACAAACTAAATTAATTTCATCTAGAGGCAGTGTCCAAAAAGCAAGTTCTTCTGTGAAACTGATGGATCTGGCTTCATGTCGTTCCAGTGGAAAGCCTTGAATATTTAAGTACACAGGGCCCTAAAACAAATAATAACCATGAGGGCTTCCTAAAACATTCCACTCCCCATTCTTTATGAAAATACAGAAGTCTTCTTAATGCTGTAATACTATTAACAATAAAAACTCACTAAATAATTTTATATTTATTACTAAACAAATTAAAGGGAAAAGGAAACGTTGTTTATATAAACTCTCTGAATGTCCACACTACCATTTCCTTTATGGTATAGAAACCTCGTGCCTCTCCTCTTTAGTCTTTTCATGGTTTGGAACCATTATCACTTAGTAGCATCAGGAGATAGCATGTACAGATGAAACACAGTTTATACAAGGAAAATACCAGAATATTTCTGTTTCAAAGAAATTATATGGCAATTTCTTATTATATAAAGTTTAAATCTCACCCATACAGCACATTAGCAGTACAGGTTTTTCCTTACTCACTGGAGTAATAATTACTGAAGTTAAGCCAAGAACTCAGAGCTGAAAAGGACTTAGAAACTTTGGCTGCAGATCAAATGGTACCAAAGGTTCAGATTCAAACTTGTCAGTGCCAAAGACCTGTAAGACTTCAGCAGCAGGCAAAACAGAAACAGAAAGCAGCCTTCTTTTCAGTCACTGATCATAGCCAAAAATTGAGATCTGGGGCCTGTAACTGGCCACCCCAAACATCCAAGACAGCTACAAAGTTTCTTCAGGTAAGGTATTTTCAATATCCTTATAAATACTTCTTTTCAAGAACTTCTGGCCAAGCTTACTGGTTTTCAAGCACATCTTCCACTGTGACAGCTAGGTATATGAAAATGGTAATTTTTCTAGTCAGTGTAAAAACTCCAAGAACAAGCGACAAGGACCATGCCTTGTACACAATCTTTTTCCTAAAGAAATTAATAACATTTTAGACTTGTCACAACCCAATAAATAAAACCAGTATTATATGAATAAAAAATAATTTAAAAGACAAACCTTTACTTCTATTTTTTTAGTTTCTGATGGACACAGCATTTTCTTTTGCGCATTTCCTGGCTGATCAACTTTCCAGTAGCCCATAAACTTATGATCTGGTAATGGCAGTCTGTCAAATAATGTAGGAACAAATGAATTTTTACATTTATTAACCAGTAAGTGATATGGAATAAATAATTTAGACAACTGCATTTTTCCAACAAAATATATCTGAAGACTCTCTTGCAGAAAGTGTTTTCTTGCTAAAATATTTTATTCCTTTTTACATTTTAAATCACAAAAATGTTAGCCTTCTGGATTACTAATATAGACACGATCTAAGCAGTATCATAAGAGAAGAAGCAATGTATAATATGGCCTCAAAAGGAAAAGTTTTCCAGTCTGAATTATGTGAGCTATATCCAAACCATCTCTTGCTTTGCTTTATTTGGATCAGGTTGTGCCAGCACCCCTTAAAGGGACTTCTGTCAGTAGGTCACTCTTCTAAAAGACCAGCAGAATAACCACAGTAAGCTCTGTGGCTCATTAACCATGAAAGAAAAATTATTTCTGTTTATTTTACCACTGCTCACATGAAAAAAGGCAAAGGAATACAGACATGAGAGTATTCCATTCCTTCTGGCCAGTACAACTTACAGAAAGGATAGGGACATCTTCAAAAGCGACATTTGCTTGCCTTGATCTAATTTCCTCATTTCTGTATCTTTTATCTAAGAAAGAAATATGTGGACCAAAGCAAAATTCATTTATACAGGAAAAGAAAATGCTGATGTGTGACAATCTAGCATCACAGCAAAATACAGACAGTGCAATTTCTCTTTCTTTCCCCTGAAGTGATTTACAGCCTCTGAAAGCAGTTTGACTTCATTAATTGGCACAGATACCTTCAAGCTAATGAACTTATCACTTTTGGCTTCTTTTTTTTGGGACCAGTCACTCCTAAAGAGACGTCCTATCAAAACAGCATTCTGTGTTACATGCTGTTGCAAATTATTGCACAGCTACAGGACTTGGCAAGAGAATAGAAGACATTCCTTCTCCCAGTTTCTATAAATATCTTCAAAGCCTATTTTAAGGAAGTTCTCTCAGACTGTTTGTTAAAAGTATCTGCTTGGTCTCTTCTGTCCTATCTGATGATGCTTGTTCCTAGTCTTACAATTATTTTCCCTCTCCTCACCAACCAACCTGGCACTTTTAGAAATTAGAGGATTCTTTAATTTCTTCTCTATATTATTTTCAGAATAAGAAGGGATCCCAAATAAAAAAAAATCCCAAATTAAAATATCATTTGGACTATATATAAAACTTAGAGAATTTTAGTTTTATTTTATTTTTCCCATAAGAACTTATGGGAAAAGTCAGGGGATGAATACAGATATCCCTTAATTTTTGCTACTCATTCAGGAAAGATGTCTTAACATTTCTTAATGATATATTGATACCAAACCTCAAGCAACCAGAAGCCAGAAGTCGTGAGCATAAACTCAGCCTCCATCACCATTCTGTGTTTGCAGCATATGCCAAGGCAGTCAGACAGCCAAAGACACTGTTTTGCAAACAGAAAATGGTTTGGATGCTATTGATCACTGGTGCTCACAGATAAATAAATGGCCAGCTGCCAGCAATGTGCCATTGGGGCATGTAATGAGGAAAGAGTATCTCATTAATTCCCTCTCTTAGTCAAAGAACCAGGAGAGTCTTCATGGACTGTTTGTTGCCTGACTAAAAATATCAATAGATACCAGTGTTTGCAGAGTGATTAATTTTGCATTTTTCCTCACTTCATTCTGCATTTTTCCGTTCTTACAACTAGCTAGTGTAGCCAAAATTCTTCCCAAATGAAGAAGAGAAATTAGGCCAGATTAAAAAAAGAAAATAAAACTAAAAATCCCCAAGGTTGTGTTTTTACATGGCAAATGACAACATTTAACACCATTACGGAAAAACATTCATGATGCAGTATTTCAACATATACAAAATTCTTAGATACATTTATTCATGCAACCAGAAAAACAGGCAAACAGTCAAGCCACTAGACTAAATGTCAGTTTAGATATCTATGAAATAGAATTTTACTTCAGGCTTCCATTTGAGTTTCTAAATGATTTGTTGGCAAAGCATTGTTTATGTCTTGAGCCACAAGCAGTCTTGTGTGCAAAAAAACCCTGGAGACTTCTTTTTGCTCTATGACTCTGAATAACATAATCTCTGATATGACAATAATCAGCAATAGTTATTTCCCATTAGCTCAGTGGAACATCAGCTCTCACAAGGATTTGGACTTTAGTTTTGATTCCTTACATATTATTCCCATGGACAACATCCTAGAAATCAAGAACTTTATTAATGATCATGAATAGCTATTAAAATTTGAAACAAAACATATGTTAATAACCACCTCTAAGCAGATACCCTGCTTTTTATAGCAACAGAATTACAGATTGCATTCCCAAACAAACATTTCCACTCTCTTTCAGCTTTCTGGAGATTTTCTTTGCTAATAGTTCCTCTCTTCCCTCAGGAAAACTTATTTCTACTTTCTCCTAGATTTTTGAGGTTCTGTTCTCCTCCCTGTTTCTGAATGATTTCGTTTCTCTGAGGCAGCAAAGCTAGTCATCATAAATAGCAAAGAGGAGGGAAATGTAGATCTGAATTTCAGAATAATACAGAAAGCAGAGTTCACAATACAAAGCTCTTTGTCAAGAGTAATAGGGATCTCATTCTTCCAGGGCCTGACAATTTCTTTTTTCTTTGCTGTCCCACTGCTCTTTCGTGTAAATCTGGTCTAAGAAAGACTAAGAGTATTGAAGAAGCTGGTGGCATTAAGGTCTTACAATCAGTCTACTGAATGAGTTTCAGGAGGGAGTGAGGGTGCAGAACAACTGGAACAACATATCCACACTAAAAATGTGTATACATCTTAACAGCCTTCCCCTAGTGAATACATATGATACACATCAACTAAGGAAACTACCTTGTTTTCCCAGGACTTATAACAAGCATATTTTGAAAATAACTTGAAGTGACAGAACTAGTAAAACTTCACTAGATGCTCCTGCCACAGTGTTGTATTGCAAATTAATTAACCAAATAGCATTTATATAAAAGACAGATAGAAAACAATGGAAATGTCAACACTGGCAAAAATCTGTAAGGCAAAGAGATCTGATAGGTATAAAAAGTGCAGTGGCTGAGTAAGAATGGTACTAAAACTTCACTGGTCTCTCCAACCTGGGGTGTACAGAGAAATCCATGATTTTTGCCTTTGTCAAAAGATGGAAAGAGTTTCTAGAACAGAAAAGCTACAGGCAGACTGCATTAATCTTGTAAGAAATCCAAGATTTAAGAGCAATTTCTAAGGAATTATTCCTGATTAGTTCTTTGATTATGGATGTGTCAAAGCCTGTTGCTTTAGGAAAATTCAAAATTGTTTTCCTGTTTATTCACCATTAATTTGAGATCCTGGTTTTCTACATGATTATTGCTGTCCATGAAATGTATATATAGGCTGGCTTCAGAAAAGTGATTGCACGAGACCTACAGTTGATGGGGCAATTCTACAAGAAATTACTATTTAGCCTGAATTTCTGCATGCACAGACATCAAAGGGAAAATGATCTGTCAAAACATAATGCTCTTGTGCTGCTAGAAAACTTTTCAAAGTGACACCTATAGAACACAATTTCTTTCCATTTTATATTTTTGATTTAAGAAAATAAATTCATTTTGGGGTGTTAAAAAAAAAAGATCAAACAAAAAAAACCTAAATCACCAAACAACTGTGTTAAAAAGTCAAAAGAACCTGCTTATAAAGTTTTCTGTTTAGCTTTCAGAGAACATACTACAAGATGGATATGAATGTTGTAAAAGTGCAGCTCCACTGAAAGCAAATTCTTCACGGCCAGGCACCGTATTAGTACAGCTGTGGAGATGAACTATGACATACAACAAAGCTGCTTAATATATGATCTTGTAAACCAGCTCAGTGCTGGCACAGAATGTATTATTCAAGGCCTCCAGTAACAGCCTGTGCTCCATCTAGCTGAAAAGATTTCCATCCCACGTAACCTTTTTGGACTCAAGTAAGATACAGCTTGAAATCAGGAAAATTCCTTGCCAACCAGTTCTCCATAATTTATCCAAACATATTTTGATTTGAAGACATTCAGTAGACATTCTGAAGTAGACATTCAGAACAGCTGTATGTTAAAACTCCTGTTCCCTGACAATTCCCCTTCCTCAGCTGGCCCTGCAACACACAGGGTTGACAACAGACATGTATGATAGGAGACATACCCAACAATTAACTACAGATTACCAGGGGAAAAAAAGCCACATGAAAGAACAGTCTCAAAACAAAAACAAAGCTATTAAAATGTACATATTTACATGACATATAAAAAACCCAGTTCATATAAAACAAATATTGAATTTATAGGAAGCTCCTGAAAGTGAATAGTGACAGGAGGAAAAATATGGAATGGCAATTTCATCAAGGATAAATGTCAGAATTAGGATTAAAGGCTGTTTTACCTAGAAATTGCAGATGGTCTGAACTGTGCACTGAAATGGCAGATTAACATGAATTTAGAAAAATATGACATAACAGATGTCAATGGGAAAAACAAAATGTAATTGTATACATAAAGAAAGATAATGAGTTAGTACCATGAGTAATTTATTTTACCTACTATGTCTTGGCAAACCATCATAGACAATCCATCTGCTTTACATACAATACTGATAAAAATCATAAACTGGTGGACAGGTGGTACCAGGAGAGACAGAAAGTATTTTAATACCTGACAATACTGAACATGTCAGTACCTTGAAGAATGGTTATCCTACCTGGAAAAAAAATGACAACTGAAGAAAGGAAAAAGACCAAGTAAAGCATTCCTTTACAGGTCTAATACATGATATTAATTTTGCTAATAAATAAATTATTATCAACAAATTAATTTCTCTCTTGAAAGAACAACTACTGCAAGAATCATCCTGTAAATGGTCATTATATACCATCTAATCTTCCCTTCCAACACTAGGTATATTAATTCCAGAATTTAATCTAAAATTCCTGTAAGGGTCACCTGCAAGCATCTGTTTAATTTTCCTTGGATTTCAGCAATTTCAGCTGGACATATACCTAAATAATTCTTTTATTGAGACCCTGTATTTCAGTGTGCTGCTTGTGTGTCTCATGAATTTTTTTCCTATATTTACAGCAGTTATATTGCAGCAGCAATTTAAATAATTCTGATTTATGCAAGTTTTCTTTTCGATTCAGTAACTGGAGACAGACTTCTCCAAAGCTTATTAAAATAAGAATTCATAAATCGTTCGATTCAAGACATGGCAGAGAGCACCTGTGTAATGGAGGCAGCATTTCACTATAACAATTTTCCTCCCCAGAATCTCCTGGAAAGGCTTCTGTATCACAAAATTTAATTGTACAGAATTTTTATTCTTATACAACAATTTTGCTGTTGTATGACTAACAGCCTCAGGAAGAATTCATTTGGACTACTATCCCAGTTTTCATGTTACTTAATAGAACTGCTGTGCAATTTATTATGATAGCTAGTAAGTCTTTAAAGTCTACCATAAAAAAGACTGGGGTACAAAAGTCATCTGTGAGGATATGATGTTGTTGCTGGAACATAGAAATCACACCTAAAAATCACATCTTCAGACTGCCAGCTTGTGAGAGCCTAGAAGCAGATAGGAAAACTAGCTTAAAACAGAAAGTGATATTGACATGTCATAAAACCAATCTGAAAAAACCCAATACAGTAAGAAAAATGTAAGTGTGAAGAAAGTTGATCACATAAAGTGAAGATGGGGTAAGTGCTATGGAGAGTTTTGCAAAAAGGATGTGGAGATTTATGTTTAGAAAACCAGAGATGAGTTAAATATGGCATGAAATGCAAACATTCTGAGCTTTTAAAATGTCAATACATTTCTATTCTGTACTCTCATACTACTGTACTTGGCTCCAGCCATAATGAACTTTACCAGTTTCACACCCAATACTTAAGGATGGACACACATCAAATGAAGACAAGGAGCATAAAAGAAAAATAAAACCAGAGGCCTTAAAAACAGGGAAGATTGAGAGGTGACTTTCTAGTGCTGAGGCTATTTAGAAACAAGACTGACTTTCCTTGGGAGGTTATAGAATTTCATCTCTGAAGGTCTTCAGGCATGAATCACGAAAAAAATGAGCTAAGGTTTTAGAATAACCTGCATCTTTTCTGAAGGAAGTGGGCTGGACTAAATGAACACCATTATCCTATTCTCAGATTCATGGAAAACAATAGAGAGGGCAGTACTCCAGCATCTTTTCTGCAGCAGTCCAAACAACATATACCAAATTACCTCAATGTGTCTGTCCATCATGGGAGATTGCAATATGGGCTGGAACAGATTTGGAGAGATTATCTCAATGTTCTTTAACCTCAAGGCAAAATCAACTGTGCCTAAACATGAAAGATGTGGCTGTAATTCAAGGTGATCTACCTGTGGCTTACATAGGAGCGAACCTCATGACCAAAATCCAGGTTGTCTTACAATGCAGCGGTAAGAACCTGAAATGCCAGCTGTAGTGGATGAGAGGGAGGGATTAAAACCAAGACAGGTCTCAAGTTGGACAGACCATCAAAGCCAAGTACTCAGCCCAGCACAGTGAGAACTAAGAAAAAGTTGTTTTTATCAGCTGTATGTGAACTGCTCCTGTATTTTCTCCTCCCCTGGGCCTTCAGTGTACAAATTACATGCTCACAGCTGCGGGTCTAGTAAAGTTTTTGATAAGCATCTTGTGGAGATCTTGTAAGTCTGTCATGCTTGGTGTAACCTCTCCTAGAAAACCTCAGTGATGAACTCAAAATGATCAGCTGATTATCTTTAATTCAATATAATTACATTTTTCTTTTATCTTCTCACCTCTAGACTGAGCAGTCCCCAACTACAGCAATCTTTCTGTTATGGTTCCTAAACCTCCAATTGTCTCATTACTAAAGAATCCTCTCCCACATCTAATACTTCTAGAATTATACAAAGACCAAATTTCTCAAAAACTATAACCAACATTGTAATTAGTTAAAATAGAAATTAATAAGTGATGTTCAACAAAGAAATTATAGCAAGAGTTTCAAGTGTGTTCTGTCAATTTGACAGACTTTGTCGTTGCTCAAGTACTGGTTCCCCAGGCATGTAATAGTCCTGTCATGAAAATTAAAAGGTACACCACAGGCACTACTCTGCCAATCTTTTTTATTATATGTAGGATATTAGATATGATAACAGTGGTGCTGCAGCAGGAGAAAACTACACATGGACACTTAACACCACAGAATGTATAAGGCTGGAAAGGACCACAATGGTCATCTGCTCCAACCTCCCTGCTCAAGCAGGGTCACCCAGAGACACAGGGCTGCTCCAAAGGCTTTTGAATATCTCCAGTAAGAGACACTCCACAACCTCTCTGGGCAATTTGTTCCAGTGCTCACTCACCCATACCAGAATCACTATCAATACATCATACCATAAAAATCAGTCCCTCCTTAGCAAGTATAAAACATGTATGTCATGTGGCAAACTCAGTTTTCCATATATTCATAAAGCTTTCTCCATGAAAGGGAAATATTTGTTTCTTCATAAATAAATTATGTATTAGAGCTCAAGACAGAGTAAGTTTTCTAATTCTTTTTGAATATGATCTACTTAAGCCTGTTTTCTGTGAATTTTGGAAGAGTGTATTACATTTGTTTCACAGAATCATAGAATAGATTGTGTTGTAAAAGACCCTAATGATCCTCTGGTTTCAACAGCCCCTGCCATGGGAAGGGACACCTTCCACTAGACCAGGTTGCTCAAAGCCCTGCCCAACATGGCCTTGAACACTTGGAGAGAGGGGGCACCCACAACTTTTCTGAGGAACCTGTTCCAGTGCCTCACCAGCCTCACAGTAAAGAATTTCTTCCTAATATCTCATCTAAACATACCTACCCTCTTTCAGTTTAAAGCCATTCCCCCTGGTTCTGTCAATAAAGGGCCTTGTAAAAAGTATCTCCCCAGCTTTCTGGTAAGGCCCCTTCAGAGCGTGGGGGGCGGCTTGAAGACAGGAGGGAATTACTACATAATGTAGCTGGTTGGATTCTAACCTCTGCAAAAGAAGTATATGGTGTAATATATCAACTAATAATAAAATTAAAGAATAACAGTGATTTACAGACACATACAAAAGCTGTTCTTCAAGCTTACATGCACTGCTCCATTCAGAAGAAATACTTTTGCAGAGCCCTCTATGAGCATCAAAGACAAAACCCAGCTACCACTGAATATAACTTTTTTTTCTGCAGACTTAGATGATAAGTAACAGGACAGAAGTGTATTGCAATTGAATTAAAAACACAGGAGAAGAAACAAGTATTTCCCTTTATTAAGATATACCTGTTTACCTTACAAGCTATTAATATGTACATGGATTTTATAGATTAAATATTAATAATAAGCAAATGCTCATGAAGTAACTTATATTGTTGTAACTCATTTGGAAGATTATAAATTTGAACCAGTGGAGGATTGACTTCCAAGAATTCCAGGTTGTTTTAAAATCAATTAGCAGCAAGATAACACACTTATAAAGTGATCATGAGAAATATGTCTTCTTAATATATATCATATGTTATTCTTACTCCTTGGCCAGCTGTACATTGGTCGGTTTTGCTCCAATAGGTATCCCATATTTGTGCAAAGTTTTGTATAAAATTTCACGCACTTCATTGTTGTAGGAGTCAAAGTCAAACACGTTTCGAACAACGTTTGCAAGTCCTTCAGATGGAAATTTCTGTAAAGAAACAGACCACCAAATTTCTTTTAGTGACTATCTATTAAGTTACAGCACATCGTTATGTACCTCTAAAATGAACAACTGTAAATCTGATTGACAGACAAGTTCTGAAGTAATCTTTACTCTTCATTTCCAGGACATCATTTCAAGTCAGAATGAAATTACTGACACTAAACTTGATTTAAGCAAAAAAAGCATGTGACAATTATTTAACACTAAACACCATTAATGGTTTAAAAAATTACTTTCATTATACACACAACAAGATGGTGTAATCATTGGAGAATATAATTAATACTAGCCTGTATTCTTAAAATTTGCTTTCTGTAGGACTTGGGAGTGCTGGAAGGTGAGAAATTGGACATGACCTGGCAATGTGCACTTGCAGCCCAGAAAGCCAAACGTGTCCTTAGCTGCACTTAGCAGTGCAGAGTCAGGGAAGAGATTCTGCCCCCCTGCTCTGCTCTGGTGAGACCCCACCTGCATCCACTTCTGCGGTTCTCAACATAAGAAAGACATGGACCTGCTGGATTGAGTCCATAGGAGGGCCTCAAAGATGATCAGAGGGCTGGAGCACCTCTCCTGTGAAGACAGGCTGAGAGAGTTGCTCAGCCTGGAGAAAACTCTAAGGAAACCTTATAAGACCCTCCAGTACCTAAAAGGGGTTATAAGAGAGATGGAGAGAGACTGGAAGAACATGTAATGATAGGACAAGGGAGAATTGCTTTAAACAGAAAAAGAGGAGATTTAGATCAGGTATTAGGAAAAAATTCATTAGGAAGAAATTCATGAGGGCAGTGAGTCACTGGCATAGGCTGCCAAGAGAAGTTGTGGATGCCCCGTTCCTGAAGTGCTCAAGGACAGGTTGGATGGGGCTTTGAGAACCTGATCTAGTGGAGGGTGTCCCTTCCCACAGCAGCAGGGAACTAGAATATCTTTTAGGTGCTTTCCAGCCAAAACTATTCTAGGATTCTATAAGCTAAAATAAGAGAGATGAAGAATTTTTAATATCAGAAAACCACTCGGAGAAACTGATGTCATTGATTAAGAAAGCCACTGAGGTGGAGGACCCCAAGCTGGAGCAGGTATATGCCAAAAGGAGGCTGTGATCGCTGGCTGTGAGAAGCCCACACTGGAGCAGGCTCTTGGCAGGACTTGTGGCCCTGTGGGGAGAGGAGCGCACACTGGAGCAGGTTTGCTGGCAGAATTTGTGACCCTGTGGAAGGGCCCCAGGCTGGAGCAGTTCCTGCAGAACTGCAGCCAGTGGGAAGGACTCACAATAGAGAAGCTCATGGAGGACTGTCTCCTATGGGAGGGATCCCACGCTGGAGCATAGGGGGAAGTCAGTGAGGAGTCCTCCCCCTGAGGAGAAAGTGGTGGCAGGGACAACATGAGAAGAACTGATCACAGCTCCCTTTCTCCATCCTCTTGAGCTGCTGAAGGGGAGGAGGCAGAGAAAGGCAGGAGTGAGGTTGAACTTGGGAATAAGGGAGGAGTAGGGGGAAGGCGTTTTAAGATCTGTGTTTATTTCTCATCTTCCTACTCTGATTTGATTTGCTCTAAATTAAACTAATTTCTTCAAGTCAAGTCTGTTTTGCCTGTGACAGTAATTGGTGAGTGATCTCTCCCTGCCTTTATCTTGTTTTATAGGCATTTCAGTATATTTTCTCTTCCAGCAGAGGAGGGAAGTGACAGAATATATTTGGTGGGCACCTGGCATCCAACCAAGGTTAGCCCACCACAGATGTAAATGGAGCAAAGCAAATAAAAAGGATTTAAAAAAATAATTATCAACTTGCTGTATATCCTGGAACTTTACTGCCTAACTAATTTATTTTATCCTCTTTTTTTTGGCAAGAGATTGGAGTGAGAATCTTTCTATTTAAAAATGTCTCACTTTTTCTCTGCAAGCCTTCCATTCAAATACTAGATTTTTCAGACAAGGACCTAGACACTTCCATCTCAGTATGGCACATTGACAGTGATGAACATAAACTTGTGGAGAGATATTTTAAGAAGTTGTAGTCTTAATTGTTTTTTCCCCATTAGTCAGTTAGGCTGGTACGGAGAACTTGAAAAACAGACTTAAGTGTCAGAGAAGTTTATATATGTATTAAAAATACAGATATTTGAATCCTGACTTAAAAATTAAAACAGAAGAAAACAGAAGAATTTTAGAAATGCTTTGATCTATGCTCTTAATCAAATATCAGCATTAGGAGTTTAATATTTTCCTGACTTTATAAATATCTGATCTTGGTAATAAAATACCTGTGACACAAGCAATACTAAAATTAGCTAGTCACTGTGATAGACTAGAATATCACTGCTAAATTAAGCTTGTACAAACCTTTTTATCTGTGGTGTACATGGCACAGAATATTTTAATACTAGTGTTGCTATAAAAGCATACTAAACTATGTTCTGCTCTTTAAATCTGTCTATGAGGGACCTACTAGAAGTTCTGCACCATTACAGCTTAGCAAAATACAAGTTATTATGGGATAATGTAAAATTGTTCTACAGCCTAAGCTATCCTTGTTACAACACCCAGTTCTAACAAAGTAACAAGTATAATGAAAGACGTACTAAACCCATTCTCCCATCATCTATTCTAACTAAACACTAAATGTATAAACATTTCACACATGAGGTGAATTGAAAAGTTCATGACAATGTTAGTAGTGAAAGTGCTAACTTCTACATTTTAGTTGCACCTTGGCTTAATTGACCAGTAAGAAGTAGAGAATAATCCTGAAACAACATTTATATGATGAATACTGTGTTTTCTCTGTTCTTCTCAGTGAAAGCACAACCAACACACCAGCACCAAGCTATCTAATTTATTCATGAACTACGTTTTCACCTCCCCTGCATTAGGTACTGCAGAAACCTTGGTCAAGTACTTCAAATAATATCCAGTTTTCCCTAGAAGTCTCCAAGTATGTCTGCAGTTCTCTGAATCACTGCATAACTTCTGTCATCAGTATACTTTTCTGCAATGAATTGCATCAACAGTTCCATGCCTCTTGTGTCAGCAGGACATCATAAAAAATTTCCTGAGGTACAACAGATGGCTTCTGGGAACACAAGCCATTTGTACAAATGTCCGCTACTTCAGTAATTAAAAAAAATCACAACTCTCCTGTTTCAACCAGAACAAATCCAATCCCTCTTTAATAACTGCTTACTGAAGAAAGGAAATGACAGCTCATTTAAAGGGAAAAAAAGAAAAAGACAAGAAAATCCCAAAAAAAGGTTGACTGTTTGGGGCTTGAACTGAACATTAAAAAAAAATCATTTGGTTTCTATTGATTTTTAAAATGAGATTACTAGAGAAAATATTGACCTCTTATCAGTCTGACTGTCATTCACTGATTTTTCCCCTTACAACTAACACTTCTGTGTGTACCTTAGATTATTTTCAGAACTTAGATTCTTGGCTATTCCTTAAAATAGTAAGCAACACAGTTTTTTGCTTTCAACAATTGTATATTTTTATTCATATATTGTATGCTTTATTTGATAGAGAATTTTACGTGGTGAAAAAGCCATATATTTTTAGATCTAACATTCCATGAAGGTATGTACTGCTACAGCCTGTGTAAAATCTATGAGCAAAATTGTAATTTCCAGTAGAAATCAAGAATCCTAATTCAAATATGCTATACCCATTGAAGTTTACTGTACTTCTACCACTGTCCTGAAATGAAAGTGATAAATGATCTGGTGTTCAGTCTGTAATGAGTCCAGACTTTTTGTTTTAGACTTCTGCCTTGTGTTCTCACTAACGCTCACTTCCCAATGTATCTTGGTGACTTCAGATATCTGTTAGTTCCTCCATGCTCTTGGTTTCCCCCTTCACCTACCCCTACACCCTTTTACTGAATGTTGCCAGCTCTCTCTGTGCCTCCTCAGTTGTCCTTCAGCAGGGCCATGTCTATGGCTCACCCTGAGTGACAGACATACTAATGGATTAACCACTACTCGTGTCTTTAGTGGGCATCATCTACTGCCAAATGAAATAGCTGAATTCTCCCCCTGCAATTTCAATCAGTTCCTCTCTGTCACATAGCCACTGATTTTGATTAAACCAGCAGAGACCTGATTATATTTGAAAATTGATAACTGAGGTCCATTGTAACTGGCCAAAAGGCTAAAAGGTTATTAGGCAGCAAAGTGAGAAGGGGATATAAACTGTTTTTTGATAAGCCTAGTTTCCTTTTAAGATTAGGCTGAACATTAAAAAAAGGCACTATCTTATCACAAAAGCTTATGGAATGGGCCTTAAAACCTGATGATGAGTAGACTTCAGGCCCAGAAGTTTTCTTAGGCATTTACTGTTTGGAAACAGTTATACTAGTGCCTACTATTAGGAAGCAATCTCAGATATAAAAAAGAAAGATGACTGAGAAGAAAAAATCTCAGTTTTCTGAAATTAAAGGACAGTTAGTAAAAAAGCTATTGCCATTTTATCTAGACTAATCTGGCTTTCCTGATTACCATCTACCAAGGTTTCATGAAAAACAGCATATCAGATTGCAGAGAAGCAGTCACAGCATACCCTGGTTACCGGCACCTTATGGTAACCCAACAGAGCAAGGGCAGAGCTTCTGAGCTTACCCATAAGCCATTATTAACATAAAGACTTTTGACATTTGACAGTCTGAAAACTGGAGGTGAGCAAGACAAAAAGGCTGTATCAGGTCACCTGCCAAGTAGAGCTGCAAGACCCAAATTCCAAAAGGAGAAAAAGTTGCAGCAATCAAGTTAGGTACCTGCATCAGACAACTCTCCATATGCCTGTAGTTTTGGGTCTTCAAAATAGTTTGGTGTCTGAAGCATCATGAAAATAAACCTTTCCCTAAGAAAAAGTTAGTAGAGAGGCAACCTAGCTCTGAACACAATGTCTAAGCTACAACTAAATTACTACATGTTCCCTACTTGCATAATCTTTAGAGGAGGATAATCTTGTAACTGTACTCCTTATGTGTATCCTAAATGCTGAAGATCACAATTAGTCAGTCAGAGATTAGCCTAACAATATGCTGATACCATAGCAATCAGTATATTTTTGACTGACTAGTCCTGATGCTCAGATGTGCTGTCAGACAACAGTAATCAAAAGCACTTTTTTCGTCCAAAACATCCAACCTTTTTTTACACAAGCAAAAAATTCCAAAATTATGTGAAAGAAATCAACACAATAGTACAAAGAGAGCAGTTCTGTGGAACTGCTGTAAGGGAAATTGTTTAACAACATGACTAACTTCCCTCCTTCCTTCCTTCCTAAGGACCAGCAATTTTATTGACTCATTTCCCTCCTTCCTCTTTCTTCTCTACCTGAAGACCTAAAAGTTTCTTACTTTGGAATAACCTTTATGTCTATATTCATTGTTTACAGTTGGCTACTCAGTTTTTTTATTATTCAGATTGAAAACCAAGTTACAGTAAACAGAATGTTCTATTCTTGCTAGGAGACTGGGATCTTGAAAATAAATGTTACAAAGCAAGTCAAAGATGCATGTTGGAGAGGTATTTGGATATTTACACTTTGAAAGAGGTGAAAGCTTAGCAGATGGGAAACTTCCCCACTGAACTGCACCCAATGTCCAGGTTGAAGTGACCATACTAATCTGCTTAAGTGAAGGAGACAGAAGCAGACAGTAAGAGCCCTTAAGACAATTAGCAATGCAGCTCTTTCAATCTCCAATTAGATGCTGTTCACACGCAAATAATACAAGAATTAAGTCTTATGTTTCTGCACTGATCACTAACAGAAATCAGTACAACTTCAGGTTACTTGGAGATAGATGATGATGGAAAGAAGCTAGGAAGGAAGGTAGGAAGAGCAGAAGGGTATGAAGACAAAAACCAGTTAATTTAACAAACACCCTAAAAAAATAGCTTCTCAGCAGCTCAGCAAATATTCCTCAAGTCTGTAATTTTTCCACTGTCATTTTAAATGTAACTGTGTGTTTAGAGATCAGCATGTACATGTTCTATCAGCTTGGTAAACAAATACCTATCAGCTGGTAATGGATCCTAATAGACTGCTCTGCTTATGTGTTTATCTGGATTCCTCAGCCTTTAGGTCTGAATCTTATTAACCCTTAGCACAAAGTTACAGAGCATTATTTTTTCTTTCTATTATTGATAACATAGTAGCACCACTTTGTCTTGCGATCTTCTTGCACTCTAGAGACCACAGAACACAAAAATCTATCCTCCCCAGAAATCTAGATGAAGATTTTTGAAAGTAGTAATTCCACCCTGCAGGATCTGAATGTCTGTGTATACGGCTGAATGTGTGTGAATATTTACATGACCACAAACACAAAACTATCATGCCATACTGTTATACTATGCAGTATAAAACACAGGAGCAGTAGGTCCAAATTTGTGAGAAATTATATTCTAATTGTATTAATTACAATAATTTCCACTATTATTTAAAAACATTCAATATTTCAAGAAATGGCTTATAAATTAGCAAACTATCAATTTTAGAACTACAAACAGAACAAAATAAAAGCACTGCTATTTCAAAGAGCATTAAGACACTTTATATTCTAAATGCTTCAGGCAAAAAAAATCCTTCACTTTATAAAGATAGAAGTCAGACTTTACTGTAATATTTAAAAACCAGATCACCATTAAATCAGAATTCAAAATTTTGCAGTTAAATATGTGTAGGAAGTAATCATGAATCCTGCATATTCCCTTGGTGAGTTGTTGTCCATATAGCATTTTCCTTAGAAAAAAATCCACCACAGATGTATTAGTGTTATGCAGCAAGAATTTGTTTTTTTCACAGGAAAGGATTAAACCCACAAATTTTATAGCAAAATAAAACGAACAGTTGCACTGTCCTGGAAGCATTGTATGTTGAATATGGAGTTTTATAATGAGTGCCAGTATGAACATTGCACACAGTATTCACAGTATGTGACTTTTTTCTCACACAGTAGAAAAACAGATTTACAGGTTTTTTCCCTATCAATAAATAAATATGCAGAAAAACTATCTGCCCATGCACATCTGTGATCCTTACCCTCTGATTATCTGAGCATCTTTAATATTATACTTCTTTCAAAATGTAAAGTGTTTCACAAGAATTAAATAAAAATGCGTGAACAATAATGGCATCTTCTTTCTGAAACCTTCAGGCATTAAAAGATTAGTATTGATGAACTCAAGCTTTCAATTAAATGTGATGTACTTTACCTGTAAATGTTTTACAATGTTCACAACTTCTCTAGTTGAATAGGGGTAGTTAATAGTTCCTTGGTCAGCTAAGCTCCTGAGCTCTCCAAAAGCAGCTACCAGTTTCTGCAGAATTGCCTCTGGAACATCGGGACCATATTGTTTAAGCATTGCCAGTTCTGACTGTGGTTTGGGATTATCAACAGCATGGCAACTAAATATGTCCCCTACAAAGAAAAAAGAAAAAGCACAAAGTTAGATAATTTATAAAGAAATAGCACCACAACAGCCTCTTTAAGTTTAATACTGGACCTTTAATAGAAAAGATATGACTCAAAAGAATGCTGAGTACCAAGTTGCTAAAACTGTGAAAACTATGAAGTAGAAGCTATGAGGAACATTGAGGTTTCTGGAAACATAGAGATCTCGCCTGTCATTTTAATGAATCTGATATCATGAGGGAAGAATCAACTTCAAGAAGAAACACAAATCAAATGAAATCAAATGAATGCAGGAAGAAATAAAAGAAAAAAGATTTTAAGAAAACATAACTGGCTGAATGGAACCCATTTTTGAACTCCTTCAAAACACCACAGAATTCAGGGAAATCTTGAAATGCAGGAAGGCCCTAATGCAAACCCAATTAAAAGGTCTAGAGGAAATACTGAATTTATCTTATCTTTTCTCCCTGCCTGTCTTGAAGTATGGTAAGAAATTTGGCAAGATATTATTTCCACACATTGGCATTATATTGATACCAAACTTATAATCGAGTTTATTCATAAAAAGCCTCTGAACAGTTGTACAAAACTTCGAAGAAGCATGATCAGATCCTGCAGAAAAAGGACGAACTAAAAGCAGAAGAAACCCTAAGCTGGAAAAATAATATCACTATAGAACCCCAAAGACTCAACCACACTTCTGCCATGCGGATCAAGAGCAGTAACACTGGGATGATTGGTTTTGTTTAAAGGGTTCATGTAAGGAAGGAAACTAGGCTCTGAAAAATAAACATGACAGTAAATTCTCTTGAGGCAACATAGCTTTGTGAAATTCAGAGCCAATGAGTTTCAGACAGAGAATGTCCATTCAGAGGGAAGCTCACCTGAAAAACAAAGAACTACTAAGTAATACGGACTTGGGTTTGCATCTGCTTCTTTGAGTATATTTTGAGTATATTATTTCTTGCAGATTAAGCATTATGGCCAAAGTTAATAGGCAAAACCACATAAATTAAGGTTCCTGCATATAAAGGGCCAAGCTAACACATATAATACAGTCAGTGGAGTCTGGAGGGTACTCAGTTCACAGCCATCATGCAGCAACAATGCCAAAACCTTGCTAGAGGCCCACTTAGACTAACAGTGGGCTATACATGCCAAAGAATTCTTCACCACTTACCCCTGTGCAACTTAATTTTGTGGTTTTGCTGTGAGATGAAGCTCTGGGAATCTTTGCTGACACACAGAATTTCTGGGACCTACCAAGAGCTTTCTAAAACAAGGCTTCTGTTGATATGAAAATTGTTGATGTGAAATTTGGACAGCTTTACCTGATACTGAGATAAATTCAGTATCTTGTCAAACATACATATTTTACTAAGGCCATATGCATGGAGAAGCAAATAAAGACTAAGAAGCAAGTAGCACAGTGCTAGCAGCAAAATATACGGTAGCCTTTACTACTGAAAGCCCATCCATCAAGCTACCATCTCTTGTACCAAACAGGACAGTACCCGAGCTGTGGCTTGTATGATATGGGAGAAAAAAAAAAGTGAGCAGTTGAGAGAGCTGTAAGGTGTCAAGCTTACAGTTAATTTGTTTGCAGTATTTGTATACTCTATACATTCATTAACAAAGATTTCCATAACCTTGTGTCTGCAATATCCATCCAGATCCCATAAAACAAATTAGTTTTAACACAGAAGATCACATACAGCTTTTCCATTCAGGTCAAGTTTGGGCACTTTCATTAAGATACATACATTACATTACGTATGTTACATTACCGTCTTAATGTCTTACACGAAACAAAGTATCAATATGCATAAGGCCCCTTCTCCTCATGAAATCTAATTGATTAAGACAGATATCCTATTAGTCAAGTCGATTAAAGATCATAAATTAATATGAATCACTTACCTAATGTGCCAAAAAAGTCATTACCCAAGAAAGGAAATCCAGGCCTATTTGCCAGAACTATCATTCTAAAATCAGGATGAATAACTATTACATTTTCTCTCCCTTTTACATGAGCATGATCTGGAAAAGAAATACAATTTATTACTTGCATATTTAAGCTTTGTGATACTGAATGAACGAACATAATTAGATTAGGTGAAGAATTCTTTGAATTAGAAGAAAAATTCTTCTAATTTAATTACATTCATCTTAGAGTTAGAAGAACAGTTACCAAAAAAAGGGCTCAATAGCTTACACGTCATTCAACTGAGTTTTCTAGCATTCACTTCAAAGTTTCATAGTTTGTTTCACAAAAATTTAACCAAAATGTTTAATTGAAAAAACATAAAAATGCATCCACAGTGCTTGGGGTGCAGACTACCTTTTTCTTTATATTTCATTTCACTAAAATGGTGAAGCCAATGGTGAATAAAATGTGATTTTATATAGGTCTGACATGATTTGATCTGGGAAGACAGGATCGAAATTCCGGCTGGTTACTACAAAATTTGTGAGATGACAAAGATACGTTATTTAACATATGTGAAGACTGGTTCTCCAAAACTACTCAGACTGCCCCCATTCAGAACCTTGTTCCCTTTCAGCATGATTCCAGTGGCACATGGTGTTTGGGAATCCTTTAACTGCCTCTAAAAAAAACTACAGTAATAATTAGGACTGGCTAGAAAATATTTTAGAGTAAGCCCATCTAAAGTTTATAATGACAAGCAAAACTCAAGTGTGCCATGTGAGTATTGAATGACTGCTATATTCAAACATTATTCCCCATATTGTTAAAATGAAACTAATTATATGAAGTTTAGCATCAAGTAGCATCAAGAGATACCTTCAAACATAGCCTTTTTTTGAAAAATAACGAAAAATATTTATTTCATGGAACTCAGATGAATTAAATTCCATCAAATTACAGATAGCCTCATCCTACAGGACATATTTAAACAATGAAGTAAGCATATAATCAAGTAAGCATATGCAATATTTGATTAGATAAAACCCTTAACAATTTGACCTAGATATATATAATATCTTCCTTCTAGACCTGATCCAATGATACCCCAAATGTCCAGCTGGGCATAACCAAGATCATAATTTTCTCAACTAGATCTTTATTTCTTATGGTGAATGAGAAGCAGAGAGGTCAAGTTACACTTTCTGGGTTAAGGTTCTTTATAATTCTTCAGCAAATTTCACAAGAATGCTAATTTTAAAAAAACCATAGTGACTATTGCAAAAGTAGTAGAGAAAATTACTGTAAATTCTTTAATTGTTAACTTCTTAGCAACAAACTATCCATTTGGAATGGTCTGTGTTGCTACTGAGCAACTGAAAACCAGCAACATGTTACATTTTACTGTAAATTATGAAAACGCTTTTGCTCTACTTACTGGCAACAATTCGCCTTCCGTCTGACAAAACCATTTCCCCACTTTCTACTAAAGTTTTTAAGATACAGGTAACATTTGTTGGTGCTTTGTCAGCCTCATCAATTACCAAAATATGTCCGAACCTCACTGCTTTTACCTAGAAGAGAAAGGAATCATAACATCACTTCTGGCCAAAACCCTGCAAGGAGCTGCATTACTGATTTCTCAGTGAGCAGTAGCGACACCTCAGTGGCACTGAGACAAGAAAGGGACTCAGAACAGGGACAAGCTGTGACCAAACCACAATAGAAGGAAGAGGAGGCAGGTGAGACAAGAAAGTTGGGTGTTTCCATTTTTCCTGGAGAAGGATGGAAAGCGAGGGAAGTGAGGAGCCTGACTGAATGACTTCAAGTGCAGACAGAGAGGTGCAAAGCCAGTTTGCATCTAGACTTTCAACATGTAGCTGAAAGAACTGAAGAATGGCTGCAAGAGCTGTTTGAAGCCCAACTTCGCATGTAGGTGTGAGGTGCTACAAAGGAGTAGGAGGCAAATACCACTCTACCAGTTGAAATGTGTCAAGTTAATACTAAATTATCTTCCATACTAATTTTCTACGTGGGGACTCCCAAGATCATCATCTTATTCACATTTGGCACAGCAAATGTGACCAATGTGACCAAATAAAAATTATTAAAATGTTTATTACTATACTCACTCACTGGGCCATGAAAAATCAAATCACCAACAGTTTAAATCAAAAACATTTCCAAATATAAAATCCAAATGTTACTACTGACCAGCGGTGAGTCTTCATATATAATAAGACCATCCTTTACAGAAGGTTGTAGGGTAAGGCTTTGTACAGTGGTATCCCTGAAATGTGGAAAAACAGATGGTATTAATTAAAAATACAAAGGAATGTGAGCTACAGTAAAATGCAAAATGAATAAATGACAAACTGAATAGTCTCTTTCTAAGGGGAAAAAAAATATTTTTTAGTTTACTTGAATAACTGAGAACAAGTGTGCCCACTTAGTGGTCAAATGTGAATATTCCTGCCTCTGCCAGGACTTTCACAGTAGTTCTCCATTTCTCATAAACCCTGAAAACAAAACCCCTGAGAAGAGAATCATTATTTTTTGTATGCAGGCACATTATTGATGTTACTATTTCTAGTTAAGTATGCTGAAACTGTCATTTATATGACAAACAGGAATTGTTACTGATCTAGCTGTTCTTCTCCACACATCATCATCCAAAAAACCTACAAACAAACAAACAAATCCAACAACCTATCATGTGGAATTCTTAAAATCAATTATTTTTAGTTCTAAGCCCTACTGGCTTGCTACATTTTATATCATGACCAGTATAAGCTCTTAGATGGGACAGATGCTCCAGTAGCAGTTTCTTTCTGAAATTTGATTTGTCTTTGAATTGCTCAATTACCTTTTCTTCAAATTTAAAATAGTGCTAAGTAAAATCTATAATGAGAATATTGCTTAATCTTCACTATTTAATCTATTTTAACCACCACTGGATGCACAGATAAATAAAAAAACAGTTGCAATTCAGAAAGGTGAAGCAACAGACATCACCACAATGGATTCACCTACATAAATTATGTCCATAACCCAGGGAAAGTTTAAGTGATTGTATAAAGTACTTGCCCAGACCTTTGCCATGATCTGTATAACCAACCTCATTTCTGAACCCACTTTGGGGTTCAGATGGACCAATGAGCTAGAGAATAATCCAGACCTGAGTCATGACAGAATGTCCCCATGACTCCCATGCTTTAATGGGCAACAGGAAATTCAATCTTAGGGCAAGATGGTTTTACCATTCCTTTCCTCCTGTATTTCAAAATTTGGATTCATCTGTGTCAAAAGAATGATGGGCTGATCACAGGACAAAACCCATCACGAAAACCTCTCTTAATGCTGCTTGAGATCCACATACTGGTCCATTGGTAAGGTTGGTAACCTTTGCACTGTATGTAACATTTGATACAACAAAAATCTCTTACCTTTCACAGCTGTGCTGTGCAACAAAACTGTTTGCTTAAGCCTAGCTGATTCACTCTTTCAAACACCCACTTAGTTCTAACTTTAATTTTGCAACACCTTGTAAAACCAACAATTCTGATAAGCTCCATGGGTACAGGAAATCAAACAGTACTGTTAGCAGCACACTATTAAGTGGCCAGCTTCCAAATACAGTTTTAAACTGAGAGGATAACTTGCACATTTCCTTTATTTGAAACTGCTGTCAGCAGGATTTCTGTCCCTAATCACTAATAATTTCTTGTTTAGTTTTAAGCCCACAACTGATTTATCCCACAGTTTACATGCACAGAAATAAAGTAGAGGGCAGAAAGAGAAACTTTGAATGTTTAGCTACTTCATCTGAACTTTAATCCAGAAAGGGAAAGGTTACAAAGATGGGATCACATTCAATTCAATTAACCCTGTTACAAGTAGGAAACCCTGCCCCAAATAGTTATATTAACATTGTATGTACTTGCAGCATATTATTTATTAAATCATTAAAATAAGCAGTATCACTAATCTGTTATCTTAGAAATCCTACTGTGGACACAAAAACAAAGCTTCTACTGTCATCCTGTGTGTCTAGGCAATTTATACGCTGGGCAGAGAAATCAATAACAGATCCAAAAATAACAACTAACCAATGATTTTTCTTTCTTGAACACACACTATTTAGGGACTAAATTTTCAGATTGTATGTATCAGCCTCCCCAAATGTTACTATCAGTTAACATTTCTGGTTCAAGCCTATAAAGTTGCAGATGCAGAAGAATTTTAAAATGCGTAAGTCAAATGCTAGAGTATTTGAAGGTCATAGTCATAGGTACTAATTAGTCAGAAATAACTCAAGGAAAAATGTTCTGAGGAATTAATACAAGGTAAAAGGGGAAGAATTTGTCAAATTTGAACTGTGATCTCTTTAAAGTAATAGAAAGGTGAGAAAATGAGAGGACCCAAGGATAGGCAAGAATAACATAAAGGAAGATGAATTACAGGATGCTTTACAGATTATAAATTTGCATTTAGGAGACAATGAATGAAAAACAATAAAGTGAACAAAACACATCAGGAAAGGAAGATCTCTAGTGATGTGCTGTCACACAGGTGATGACACAAGAAAAGACAAAAATGTCAGATGATATTCTACTGTAACATGAAATAGTATTTTACTTTTGCTGAGCGAGTTAATCCTCTGGCTCTGCAGAGATTACTTACAACCCCCTAATACGGAATACTAAATTGTGCTTAGTATTCCATAATAATCAGCAGCCCACACAAATCCTAAGGATGATCTCATTCTTCAGAGAAGACAGAATTGACACATTTTTGGGGAAAATAAACACTACAAGAGTTTACTGTTCATTTAAGTGCTATTACAAAAGTAGCACAATCAAAAAAAATACAGAAGGTATCAAACTAAAATAAAAATTGACATCCTGAATCTATCTTGTAATTTTTTTCTTATTTTATCTTTCTTCTGCTTTGTTGATAGTTGGCCTTAGTATTTAAGGAAATACACTGGGGCATTGGCAGCGTATTACAGAAGTTAAATGTAAGTCAAATATAAATTCCATTGGCTTGACAATTTAAGTGTATGTGAAACTCCTGTATTTGCTTAGGCTATTACATTCAGACATGTATGAATGATTTTACAAGGGTTACGACAGATCAATGTTATTTTCCTTTCAGAATCATATGCTATACACTTATATATCATTAATTTCTGTTCTTCAGAAACCTACTATGATCCAAACACAGTAAAAAATGGCTAAAAAGAAATTATCTCCTTAGGGCTTTTTCTTAAATTTCCACTTTTTAATGAGTTACGTAAATATAAAGGCGCTGAAATACAGAAAAATAAAAACACACTAGGTCTGAAATATTTTTGAACAACATAGCAAGCAGCATTTCCTAAATGCAAAATAAATCTGGCACTCAAAATTCCCACAGGAAAGGAACTAAAAACTCCAACTCACTTTCACTTAATAACAATAGCACCTTAATAATAACTAACAGGCTCTAACAAAGACATGAATACCAAAACCTTCCAATTTCATAACATTCAGCAATGAAAACAGGTCTGACACAAAGAAGCAAGACTGTAGGAATGTAGAGTGAGAAAAACTATCTGACATACTGTCATCTTACTCAACTGAACTGATTTTGTCTTCTCCTAATTGTAAAAGAAAAATATGAAAAGCTCTCTAATGTCTTTCTTAAGAATGTACTTTCACTTTTATCAAGGAAGCCATTCTCACAAATGTTCCATTTAAAAAGAAAAAAAAAAAAAAAAAAAAAAAAGAAAAAAAAAAAGAAATATTTACTACTGAAATATAGCAACTCCTCTGACAGGATCATTCAATTCATAGTAGGACTTTTGTGAATTCTTCTCATGGTTTTTATTAGCTCCTGTTGCTGTCTTTTATTTATTTTTTGCTACTGCTGCATTATTTACCCTAAAGGCAGCTATTTCTGAGGTCTGCAGACTGACTCAAACATACTGCTGTGACAGTTTCTGTTTCACTGACAGCAATGCCTTCCTTCCGGAGAACAACTATGAATTGTGTCAGGAGAAATTTCCATCAACCTCAGAGAGTTAGTCGTTATCCTCTAGTTTAACAAAAGGTGTTCCAATGCTTTAATTGAAGATTTGAGTTCCCAGGAAGGCTTGTGCCCTAATACAGAACACAGTGTCAGGCCCCAGCTGACATCACAAACACTCACATTCCCTGGAATTACTCCATCTTGACAAGTGCAGAAGAATACAGTCCTGGCTTCTGTATGTACTTACACTGAGGCTTAAAGGGTAAGAGATAATTTGTGCAAGGCAACCTTGTGTTCTAGGGGTCCCTGCTCACGGTAACAAGGTTATATAAACCAAGCTCAGGTTTGGCCTTCTGATTCACCGCACAAAACTTCATGGTAGTTGCAAAAAAAAAAACCAGAGACATAGAGTGTATGCTCTAGAAATTCTTCATTTCTGTGAGGCATTTATTATCTAAATACCTATGTACATAGATACATATTTCTTCTTAATTACATGTCAATCAGACATGAATATACCCATCTGCTGTGACCTAATTTGAAAGAGTATTTGAAAAATAATTAGTCCAAAGGCCATTTGAAGCTGTTAATTGGTCAGTTAATCCACTCATGGATTATCCTGATGAAGAGCCGGCAATCCCAACACAAGGAATCAATCTGCATGATGTTAACATTTACAAATTAATTTCTTTAGTCAACCCATCACAGAACCATTGCATTGCATGACCTGACTGCTATGTTTAGGAAATTCTGAAATATCTGAAAAGTCGACCAGATGTCTCATTGCTCTCTTAAAAATGACCCTGTAAAGGCTTTTTGACTTATCTGTAGGAACTGATAATTAAATTCACCTTTTTTTTCCCCTGCTAGGCTGTTACAGCTACTCAGCAGGACATAAGTTTGTTTAAAATGCAAGAAATTATTTTGACTATAAAGGTACTCAATATGACTGCAGGTGGCAGAAGAAAGGTCAAAGGGAATTATGTTTAATTCATGGTATATGCTTAAATCTGAATTACAAATTACTTGTATGTGATCCATCTGCCAAAACAAGATTCAAAATTCACTCACCCTACTTGTAAAATCCATAAATGGGGAAACATGACACCCTGCAGCTTCCCTTATTGCTTGCAAGAATACATTTAATTGAGTAAACAGTGAGAAACTCTTACTTCAACTTTAGAGAAAAATGAAACAACAGGGTCTTCTAACCTGAGCTATTTCTCTGTAACAGCCATGCAGCAGGATATTAAAGCTGAATTCAATTCCTACAAAAAAAGAAAAACTAAGCAGCTTTCTAACGCCTGGAATCTGACAATAACAGAGCTAGTCAGCCAGCTTATGAAAAGCTAACATTGGAAACAGGGACCATCGGCTGGCATGAAATCTTGGAAGCTTTGCATTGCAACTCTGTATTGGCTGAAAATGTATTTAAGAAAACAGGCAAAAAACCAAGTAAAAACTATAAAGACACCTATAATATAGTCAAGCACTCAGGGCTTCACAACATAAATCTTCATTACAAAAATGTATCATCTTATTACTTATTTGCTAACATGACCTACATAAAGAATAATGCACACAATATAAAGTACAATATTAAAAAAAATTAAAAATTAATGACTCATGAATCATGAGGAAAAATTACCTAGACTTTTGTTTTGTGGCTGCCAACAAACAACAAAACAATACAACATCTCCCCTGCCTTTGCTGTGCTCAACTGAAATAAACCAGTGCAGCTATAGGACACTTCCTTCAAGAGCCCACGATGGCGATAGCTTTTCTGTATTGTTCATGTTTAAAAAGAGACGTACAGAGCTATATCAGCATTTAACTTATTTCATGTGGTCCTATATTCTTTCAAGAGATGATAATCAAATGCAATTCTGAGAACAAGTACAATATAATTCTAGTATCCACCTGTATCTTGGGCAAAGGAAACTGTTTCTTCTGAAACAGCTTTTTAAATTAGAATTTAAAAAATCTGAAGTCAATAAAGCTGAAAGGGTAGTTTTAAATTATCTCAATAAGGGAAACAGATAATTAGATTTTATACTTATTACATGTGCTGAAAAAGAGGGAAAGAAAATTAAGATCTAAAGATTAATGCACAGTTTGTAGGAAGTATTGCTTGTAGGGACACCATAAGCTCATTTTCCTACCTCAAACTCCTCATTAATTGGATTGTTAAAGATCACAGCAAAATTACGTTTGTTTTGAAAAGGATAATATATGCAAACTCAGGTAAGTTTTGGAAAACAGATAATCAGATTACTGTCATTTATTAGGGAACTAGAAAAGGCACAACAGAAAATGGAGTAGATTTTTTAAATGAACCCTGTATCACACTTTCCAATCATCAGTCACTAGAATAAATATAGTAACTCTGACAGGAAGATGTGACATCAAATCAAGATGTTTTAAGCAAATTCTTTGTAAGGAAATGCATTGGGACACATAGAACAAGGTAGTGTAGTATCCTGAAAGAGAATAGTAAGATCATCAGATACAAAATAGAATTTCAAAGCAGTTAGTATTCCACTGATAGTGTCAAACATCACATTTACAACAAAGATAAATTGCTGCAGTGTATATGTAAATGCTTAGAAAAATAAGTTATCTCAACTTGTAAGAAAAAGATATCAAACGGAGAACTAAGACTTAACATGGCTAATTTAGGGCTAAACCTGTTTTATCAAAAGCTAAAGAAGAAAACTTCCTGCATTCTCTATTTCAAGAAAAGGTATCACATCATATTTACAAGCTGTTCTAACATTTTTGACTTCATAGAGAACAACTCTCACACACTAAAAAACATTCCCTCTCTTTGTCATATGACTCTATGAAGATTCATATTATCTTTTTTCACAATAAACTAATTTCCTAGAAGATTATTTTCTTGATACACAAAAGGAGAACAATGGAGTGAAACGAATCATTTCGCATCTGCAGATTCACTGACGTTTTGAGCAGCAGAAAATCCATTCATAGGCATCAATAAATTATTGATGTAGATTACACTGCAGTCTACACATCAAAAGCTTCTATTTCTGTAAGTGATGGTGATGTTCTTATGCAGATCTATACACTGAAAACATTAGAGTTGAAGTTGACTAACTTTACTTATCATGACTTCAGTGGCCACATCTTTAGTAGCTCAGAGGAGGGATCCAGTTCTCTCACTAGTTCTCAAGTTCCCATCACAACAGAAAAGGATCAGTACTCTTCACTCCTGGTCATTTTCAATTGTATAGAGGAATGTCTGTGATAGGTGGCAGAGGAGACTGTGAGCTCCAAATTTTGCATTTGCTACAGCTAATCTGTCACTGACACAGCATGAAGCTGGAAACACAACGGAGAAACTTCTGCTTAACAACCACTCATTATTTACATGTGTATCATAACAATAAATAAATAATCTAGAAGTTATTAAATTTAATCTCATTAACACACTGTTCTGAAAACAATATTGAGTCTGAAGCTGTTTCTTAATCCTCACAACTTTGACTACTGCTCATACTAACACGTTTGAGCATCAGCTAAGGACAGTGCAAATGGCTTCCTCCCATGCAACAACCACTGCTGGATTATAAAATTTTACAAAGATAAGATAAATTAATTTAACTCTTTTTTTTTTTTTTGGAAGACTACAATATTTATACAACACACCTAGAACAAGAGCTAGGGGTCATCCAGCTGCTACCTTGCAGAAATTGCTAAATCACAGAATCAGAATGGTTGAGGTCTAAAGGCACCTCTGGAAGTCATTTAGTCCAACCCCTCTGCTAAAGAGGGCCACATAGAGTCAAGATACTCAAGACAGTGTCCAGCGTCCAGATTTTGATTACCTCAAAAAATCAAGGAGCACAATGTACACCAAACTTTAAAGAAAAGGTTTTGATATACAAAAATGAACTTCATGCCTTCCTGAACCGAACACATTTCTTCAAACACAGATGTTCTGCAATTAATTTTTTGTAAAGGCATTGTCAAGACAGAGAGGTTCTTGTTTGCTATCAGAGCAATTAAGAGCACAATTCATGATGGCAGATGGTAATTTCAGGGATTTCATGTTACCAGTAGATCTTTTTGGCTATGTGACTTAAAGCAAATCCAACACTAGCAGAACAGCGGTGACAGTTTTCCCAGGTCTTGTTCTCCCCAGTATGTTTCCAGTTGTTTTTAGCTGCCTAAATTAGTATATGAGAATAAACTACATTTAAATATTTCTTTTATTTTTTTGCTTTTGTATTAAGCATAGCAGTGTATTTTTTTAATTTTGATGAAAGCTAAGATCAGATAACAACATATGACTCCAAAAAACTCGATGTATAGATATTAATCCACATGCCTCTCCACATTTAGCACCTAATTTATACCACCAGAAACTACCATAAAAATTGTGTCACTAAAGTTTACGTCTTCCTAGTCAGAACCTAGGCTTTCAGGAAGCTTCCTATCAGAAGTCTCTTCACAATCCCCAAAATCCCCACAAAACCAAAAAAAAACCCAACCAAACAAAAAAATCCTTCCAAAATCCCCAAACTGGAACAATAAATCAAGCTTGAACTGAAAACAGAAGGATAAATGCTGTAGTTCTGTATATATAGTCATCACAAAAATAGTAATTGCAAGGAGGAAAAATCATTCTAATTGAAATATAAAACGCAGCTTGAGAGTATGACTTAATTCCAAATAGATGTAAACTTAAATGTTTAAATGACAGATAAAGAACATCTTACTCCAGGAAAATCATTCTTCGTGAAAAATTAGTTAGCAATTTGATGATAAGAGAAGTAAAATTAATCTCTTTTTTCTTTGATCATATCAAAGGAGACAACTATTTAGAGTCCATGATACTTTCTTCTGACATTTTTATGTAGGAGAGCTGGGAGCTTACAGTTTTATACTTATCTATTGCTCTCATCAGTGCTAAGAAGGATTTTACAGTCTTAACAGGGCATATTTTCTTGCCTGAGTTTTCTCTAAAGTTTTTTTTTTCCTTCTTTCTGTGGAATCTTCTTGGTTTCAGAGACTTTGAAAGTCAAAGCAAGATATCATGAGGGAATTAAAAAAACAAGATGTAATGAAACATAAATATACAATAAAGAATAATAAAGCAAGATATCCTTGTGAGGGGAAGCAGAGGAGCATGCACTGAACTCTTTTCTGTGGTGACCAGTGACGCCAGGGAATGGCCTCAATCTGTGTCAGGGGAGGTTTAGTTTGGATATCAGGAAAAGGTTCTTCACTCAGAGGGTGGTTGGGCACTGAAAGAGCTTCCCCGTGGAAGTGCTCACCATATGTCTGAGTTCAAGAAGCGTTTGGACAATGCTCTCGGGCACATGGTGCGACTCTTGGTCCTGTGTAGGGCCAGCAGCTGGACTTTGAGAATCCTAGTGGTTCCCTTCCAACTCAGCACATTCTATGATTATCAGTTTCCATGAAAATTATTTCCCTGATTTAATGAAATAATAATTTAGTCTACCAAATTTAACTTCAGATTTTGGTGCGGAACCACTGGAAAATTCTTTCCACATCACTCACAGGAGAGATAGCAAAAGTAGTAACAGAAAGGTTCATAAAATATTGAGGCTTTCTAGAGTTCATTAATTTAGGAGCAACACAAATACTTGTTACGTTAGCTTGGAGAACATCAAATTTTCTTACAGTCAGTTTCTTAGTTACTGCCTGTAAAACCAGTACATGTTTAATTTCTATAAGAACTCTTAAAAGTCCTTTGATATTAGACAAAATAAAGCTGTTGTTTATTCTGTAACATGTAGCTGGTGTGCCCGGGTGAACAAAATGGAGTCCACCATACCAGGAGGGTAAACAAAATTTGGAATTTCTCTGCTGAAACTTACTCTTGTAGGAAAGGAGGGACAGGGAAATCCTGGCAGATGGAAGTTCTTCCGTAACACAGAAAAGCAGTAAAATGTTTCATAAGGGCAGTCCTAGGAAGAGGCTGTGCTGAGCCTGTGCCACATTACCTGTTTCCATAACCCCACAATGAATGCAATGAGAGAGCTGGTCAACTCCTGATCAGCTGCTAATATTAGGAAGTATGCAAGAGAAAGCAGCCAATTTTTTTAATAATTAATAAATACATATTTTTTTAATTTCTGCCATTATTGAATCTAATTGCAGCTTCCTTCCATTAAGATTTTCTGCTTTATGGTATCAAAATGATTGATAAAACTTACAAATTTCAAGAATATAAAACTTCTCAATGAGATGCTGTAGGAAATGCTAAGAGAAAGGATTTATAGCCTCCATAAGCAATCAAAACCTTTAGGTCAGGCTGACCCTTCCCATGTGAATCAGTTGCAGAGTAAGTAAATACAGATGTCCCTTTTTCTGTCTTTTATCTCCTCTCATCCTCTTGAAGTACAAGACATAAAATGTGAGATTTTAAAATGACTCCTCGTAATAGCTTATTGCCTCTAAGGTAAATACTCCCTGCTTGTATGTCATTGAACATACGTAGAGTTAGAACAGCAGAACTCCTTACATTCTTTCATCAAGACAGTAAAAAACTCCAAACCAACAAAAAACCCCACCCTAATGAATTTGTCAAGATCTGTAATTCAGGTATACAAGCATCATTAAAAGCATCATATTTAGAAGTACTTTCCTTGGCATGCTTAAAGGTACTTACGGTAGCTAGCTAGGAAATCTGAAGAAACGTCAAGATGAAGTGCACATTCCAGAATATTTTTTAATAAAGTACATCTATGCTATAAGCTACTGACTGAATCTCCCCCACAAAGTATGTAAAAGCTTACTAGGAAACTGTTTGGGTTTTTTGTAAACTTGCTCTTACTTTGTTTTGAATCCAGAAGAGTGCACTAACAATACTCTAATCCTTGTTTAAACACCCTGTAAAGTATAACCAAAATATTATATAGACTAAGTTCTTCACATAGCATTTCAAAATACTACCCAGAAAATAGAAATTTCTGATTTTGTTATATTCATAAATTATTTTTCTATAATTGCATAGGACTACTCATCATTTTCTCCTTCATTTTCTACTTCAACCTCTCTCCAAACCCCTGTAATCACAAGCAGTACCTTATAGAGACTGCAGAACACTATATTGACAAGACAATAAATGCACATTTTTCTTCCTAGTGATGTCTCAACTAGCATGTAGAATTTATACATTCTACAGCTGCATGAAAACCCCAAACATGGTGCTTACACAATGTTCTCCTGAGCTATATGAATTCATATTAAGCACTGATCTGCCTCATCACTGGAGAACACAGAAAAGGACCAAAATAGTGCAGTACTTTGTGACATAATTGGGATTTGCAAGAATCACAGTGTATTTTATCCAGACAAAGTGGGTAGCTGTTCCAAGCAGGAAAGTTAATGCAAAGCTGAAAGTAGGAGGTCACAAAAGCAGTATTTCATATAGAAGTGATGGAAGTCTAGAATAAGGAGTATAAAGGACACAGCAGTAGAAAAGTAATGAGATAGAGCTATCCAAGTATCAGGAATACAAGTACAAGACACTTGAAGACAAAAATCTGGGTGAGAAAGTGAGAGACAAAGTGTTACAGAGACTAGGCTGTTAATGGGCAAAATACCGAAGATCAACATTTTCATTAGCACTATTTAAAAAACAGTGATTATGGAAAGAGACAGAGTGATGAAGCTAGGAAGTTGAAGACAAAGAGATAAAGATTAGGAACGAAGCTGAAATGGGATTCAGTTCAATTGAAAATGAGTCTTCTAGGTATATTTATTCTTTATTTCCATTTATTAGTTTCAAGTTCATGTTATAAAAAGCAGGTAGATAATTTCCTATTATTTCAGCTTTTGAATTGTTTTCAGTTGGTTTGTTGTCTTGAAGTCTGTTTTTTAGCTTATGATGTAATTTTCTAATCCAAACTCTTATGGGTGAGAAAGAAATACATGCACTTAGCAGGAGTGCCAAAGGAAAAAAGCCAAAAACCCTTTACTATGTAGAATGTTTCTTGTCTGATGAGTGATATATTCAAACAATTTTTCCCTCACACAATACTGCATGCTAGGGAAATCTTTCCAGAAATGACAGCAAAATATAACTTGTTTTTTGAACAAAGTTTAGCATCAGCACACTTCTACTTCCTCGTGTATCAAACAAGATGATTGCACCACATTCTTGCACCCACTCCTCAACCTGTCAGCTTATTGCCTCTGCCAGACACATTCCTGTGGTCTGTGTGCCACTTAGGGGGCCTTTGTTCAAACAGTAAAAACACATTAATTTCAGAAACATGAGTTTTAATAACATGAGAAATTTGATTAAAACCAAAAAGTATGGAAATCTAACACATTCTTACCTGTGCAGCTGTAAATACTCTCTGGGTCTGTTTAGAAGATGAAGGAATCTGTCAACAACCTTATTTTTCCCAACTCCCTGCAGTAAACAAATATAATATTAAGACATAATACAGATGTACATACTTATGAGTTATAAAGACAGAAAAGATAACTTGCCAAAAATGTTTAAAATACTCTCCATACTCCTTCATAGGTTAATACAACTTCAATCTATTTCGAAAAATTCTGAACACAAGTTTATTACATGTATTTTACTTTATATATATATATTTACAAAATACTTATCTGTCTTACTAGAAATAACCAGAACTAGGATTGTGTCCCTAGAGTTATGTCACACATGCTATGCATCCTTTAACTAACACAAGCTTTTCCAGCCTTTTTATTTCACAAAGGTATTGCAATGTCAATGCTAGGAAGTTGTCTTGCACTTAATAGGCAAAGGTAATTCTTGGTGGTCATAGGACATATCCTGTAACTGTCACATGGAATTTGGGCACAGCCTTGGTAATAGTTGCTGATCACATTCCACTGGAGTTACAAAAAGAGGCCCAGATGGAATCGGAATTCAGCTGTAGATAAAACTGATCTCTAACTCTATTGAAGGATGTCTGCACTAGCAAGCTGTGGAAAATGAATTAGGTGTTGGCAATGCCCTGGTGTGCCCTGTCCTAAGCATTTAGGAACTGATACTTCAGTCCAGGTCTAACCTAGACTCAGGGAAGGAATTATCAAAGAGCACAAATTAGGTGGGCTTCTGGGGAACATCCACTTCACTCTCATCCTAAGATAGATGCATATGTACTGAACTGCAGTAAGGAAATTCCCTTCAAAAGTACATTCTAGATCTGGTCTGAAATGCTACAGTAGATGCAGACCAAGGTGACAGCTCACATGCAGAAATTCTTACCCCTCCTGCAAGTAGGTGGCTGCAGGAAGCTCAGAATGACAGTGAGAGTGCTACAGGTTGCAAAGAAGAAGGAAACAGCAGAAAGAAAAACTCAATCATGGACCAGCCAAAAAGTGTTTGACAAGACACTATCCCTCTGCTGAGATTCTCACTCTGACTGCATGAATGTATCTAGTAGTCCACACCAGTGTAAAGAAGATAAACATAACCCAAAGAAAGATTAAAGAGATTAGATTAAACCAATTTGAGTTCCACTAATCTGTTTCACTTGGCATTTAAACAGAATAGGAGCCTTCAGAGCTGCAAGTTATGACATTTATGGCTGTAAGTTCTAGCTGAGTGATGCTAACTGCCAGCTGCAGAATTGCAAACTCTTTAGGTTTCTTAAAATGGGACCACAGTCTCTCTCTCCTCTGCTACATTTGTAAGAATGGAGAATCATGCACATATGTATAATGAAATCACAGGAGGAGAGTTCTCACCATGAGAGCGGAGGAAAAAATACTGCAGAGGAGACAAAAATAGAACTACCTATATTCTACTGCAGACTTGACTCCCACACAGAACAGCCAACTCTGTTAGCGCTCTGCCACACGCCTCCTCACAAATCTACTTCAGAAGAATCTACAGCTTTATAGAGGTGTAGTAAGAAGCTGCAACACACTTGACACCTTTCACAGTAGTTTCTGAAAACTGTCACCTGAAGCAGTTCTCCACTGCTGTGAAAGGGGGTGCAATTCTGCTCACAGGATCTTGCAGGAACTTATAGGACATACCCATTTGGGGGAGAATGTTCAAGTTCAGAAATTTTATCAGTGACATTCAAAGGTAACCAGAAACAGGCTAAGAATCCCCTAGTGGTGTACACAGACAGTTTTATTCACATATGTTTCCTGCTACTTTCAGTCAGATCATAAATGGGTGAATAAACAGGAGCATTTCTAACGTCAAGCACAAAACACCCATGCTGAAAGCAGCTTCCTTTCCTAAGAGAGCTAAAGATGGCTGGGCAGATGTCTGCACACAATTTCTGCACCGATTCCAAGTAGATTGCGTATCCTGTTTCAGTGCAGAGTGGGATTCCAGCCAGCTGTGGCAAGTACAAAGATGATGAAATATATCAACATACTGAATCAATGTAAAACATACTTAATATTACACAAAGTGGTTACTGTAATTAAAAAAAAAAATTAGTTACCAAAGGAACCCAGTGAAGTCAATGGGAGCTGTGCCGTGACCACATCTCACCCTTTCTTCATTTTTATCTGTGCATCTCACCACACTCTCCACATATTTCCTTTTATTTAAGTATACTTCAATTTCAGAACATCATACATTTTTAAAAGGTGCATGCAGTATTTAAAAGCCAAAAGGCATTCCCACCAGGTTTTAGCTATTATAAACAAGTTAACATTGCCTAACTTCTAGACTAAACTGCTTCAGAGGGTACATTGTGTGCCTTCACAGAGGCTGTGGTGTACCACATAAAATCTTTGGTTGGCAACAGTAGCTGCAGCAAAGTTCTCCTCAAAGCTTTTTGATTCCAGCCCTCTACATTCCTACTTCATGACAAGTTACCATTCCTCTAGGTCTCAGCTACTCCACTGAGAAGTTACAATATCACAGCAAGGAAGGAAGAGACCAAAGATATTTGGAAGGCTCTTTAGCACTACTAAGAAACTCCAAAAACCAAGAGTTTGGATGAATTTGTTCCTTAAGTACTATGCATTAGTGTAAGGCCAAAAAGAGCAGGTTTGTTCCAAATTCACCTTACCTCCATAGGATAAAGAATACGTGTATAGTAGTCTTCTTCATGCGGACAAGAAATGTGGAAAATGCTAACACATTTTGGAAAAATAAAAACCAAACAAACTCTAGTTACAGGCACCCAAGAAACAAGAAATTACAAAAATGGCAACAGTCACCCTCCTTTGCCCTTACTGCCAAAGATCAAGCTGGATCTTCTGGACACCCACACAGCTAGCAATAAACTATTTAAACAGGAATAACCTGAACTATCTTTCATATGAACATACTAAAAGATTGAGCTGAACTTGGATTGGATTCAGAATATAATCTCATATAATTTTGCAATTATTGCAGGCTAAGGTAACATTCAGAGGACAAGCCAGTTTGCCATTAACACTTGCTGTGTGCTATTTATATACACACTATTGCAGTTACTTAATTTAACAGAAATATAAACATATGCTAATTAGAGAGAAAAGAACATCTGTGTTGGTGTTTCAGCTGAAGAGAGTAAAAATACTTCAGAAAGCAAATATTAGACAATTTTTACTCCATCAGACATATGGGATAACTGAAATAGAAAAATGGGAAGTAAATATCTGCACTAATGAATAACAAACAAGAAATTATGCAATTAGAAGGCAAAATAATCCCTTAGTTAAAAATCCTTCTAACTGACACTGTAAACACTTGCTCCCATGGATGAAATGGCTTAATTTCCTAGCAGAAGCTGCAGTTTCAAATATAAACAAGGTTGTTATAAGTCCCAGGAGACATTTTGCAATTCAGGATGCAGAACTGACAACCGAAATTTGTCCCTTGCACAGCCCAAATAAAGACAATAAAGTTATAGTCCAAAGGAATTGGACCCAAGTTTTTGAAATTAAGTCGGCCTCTTTGAAAAAAAAAAAAATCTAAACCAGGCTGCCTCATTTTTATTTTCTTTTAAATGATTTGCAGGTCATACTGAACCAGCTGAAGAGGTTGCCATGTTGTGGTCTTCAGTACAGCCCTTCAGCTGAAACACTGCAATCATACCTTCTCCATATCAGAGCACCTGTTTTATTACAAAAGAATGAAACAAATTTTGAAACTGGTAAAAAAGCAGTTTATCACTTTTTTACCTCAAGAAGTTTCATTTTATAATTAATTTTAAAATTGTATTATTATAGAGTGAACGACAGATTTGAGTTAACAATTTTAGTACACAGAGCCCTCCTGTCAGAGTTCTCAGTTTCTAACGTTGTATTATCATTCGCACAGAAACTTTTCGCTGAACAATGCAAATAAAGAAAATGAAAACACTTTTCATATTGCTCCGTTTCTAACCCTGGGTCTGGCACCAAACCACCTTTCATGGTGACAGCTTTTGTGTTTCTGTCAACAAAGACATTTGCAATGCATGTATTGCTGAGGCAATTATGGCTGAGGCTGCGATTTTTAGACCAGAGGATGTGTCTCTGGCTTTCTAAAAAAATGTTCTATTATCACCAAAGCAACTCGCAGTACCTACGCAGAATTATTTCACACACTCCAGGTGTTGAGAAGCCCTGCTTGGAACAAATGTGAATAATGCATTTTAATATCTGCAGAAGGTGTGCTGCCAGCAGTCTCTAGACATTGCTACCAAGAGGACCACTGCAATCGACCCTATCTCGGCTACCTTGCTTGAATGTTAGCAACAAATTTAAATACAAAAGCAGTGGTGATTTTAACTCCTGCTCCATATGCAATCTACATATTCATCAGTTACAAAAATAAGTGTTCTGTGGTTTAGTATCTGATTTTTTTTTTTTATTACAAGTTTATCATCTGGGGCACACCAAAATTATAGTGGCAGCAAAAGAAGAAAATTTCACCATAAGAGTCAACTTAATTCCCTGTTAGGAATCATGAATGGAATACTTTGGATGCATCTCTGACTGTAGCTCTAGATAAGCATCTAGAGGCTGATGCTTTGTTCTGACTTTAAGTAGAACCAGAGCCCTGTCAGGCTAAATACAATCAGTGCATTTCCAGTGAGGTAAGACAACTGTGGTTCAATGGAGAGAAGCATATGATGGAAAGAATCTGTGAGAAGAAGTATCCAAAAGAAAAATCAATTCATTTTTTATTTTTCAATTCTGGTTCTCCAGTTTAATGTGTAAAGGCAGAAAGCAATACTGTAAGCAGAGACACATTTTAGAAGCATGCCTATTCTCGGATGTGTACACACTGACTGTACCAAGTCAAAGAGAATATTTTCTGTTTTCCACAACTGTCATACCTAATAGACAAGAAATATCATCATATTTGGCCCAATTTAGCTCATTTGGAGCTCAGTGTCTTCATGCTTACAATAATAATAAAAAATTGGTTTGGGATAGTACATTCTTGACTTGCAGAAGAAACTGTCTATTTTTAAACAAGTTTAAGCAGGAAAACAAGACTTATTTCTAGAAAAGTTGAAATGCCAAGCATTTGCTATTTCAAGTTTTTTGATTACTGATATTATCACATTCTCAGTTTGCACTTAATTCAATTTCACAATGAGTTAGAAATGAAAATATTGTATTAGAAGAAAAGATCTAATAATCAAGCATGTAATTTTAAATATCTTTAAGAAAGACTCAATCATTTGTCCTACTAAATTCTTCAGAATAAAATAAATTACTAATGTGAGCCGAAGAATTCATGTAAGTTGATCTCCCAGTTAAAGAAAGGCAGCAGAAAGGATGAAATTACATTGTCAGGGAAATATATTAGCAAATGTACCAGAATGCCATTACATTTCTAAGTCCTTTTAATCACAGAGTAGTTGGGGTTGAAAGGGAACTCTGGAGATCATCTAGTCCACCACCCTGCTAAAGCAGGTTCATCTACAGCAGGTTGCAAAGGATTGCATTCAGGAGGGTTTTGAGAATCTCCAGGGAAGGAGACTTCATGGCCTCCCTGGGCAGCATCTTCCAATGCTCTTTCACGTTCACAGTAAAGAAGTTTTTCCTCATATTCAGATGGAACTTCCTGTGTTTCAGTTTGTGCCCGATGCTCTTGTCCTATTGCTGAGCACCACTGAAAAGAATTGGGCCCTGTTGTCTTGACACCCACCCTTAAGGTATTTGTATACAAGACCCCAAAGATTTGACAAGTTGCTCTTCTCCAAGCTAAAGAGGCCCTGCTCCCTCAACCTTTCCATGTAAGAGAGATAAGCCAGTCCGCCCAAAGGACACTCACAGCCTTCATAGGCTGGACATAATACTCATAATTCATGTATTTCTGCTTACTGTGGGTTCACATCAACACTATAAACAAGTGTTGCTAGAGTTTCTTTCAGATTATTTACAACACTTATCACCTTCACAGAATTCTTCATTGTACTTCTGAACAGCCAACTCAATAACTCATGGCAACGGAGTGATGCCAAATAAAATAACCTCAATTTTGCTTAACATGCTGCTGGGTGTTTTAGAATTTCACGGCAATAAAACAATTCAGAAGTGAGAGGGTTGTGAGCCTTCTCTATCCAGAAAGCCACAGATCCTATGTAACTATAAATACTATGTATGGTATCTTCAAAGACAGATGATGGCTGCCAAGACTTCACCTATGACTAATAAAGGTGAAAGCATCCAACACATCTCTTTACATGACCTCCAAATGCAACAATTTGGGAAATGTTATATTTAACATTTAAAATTGTGAGATTAAATCTCATTTCAGTCAATGCTATTTCCACAAGGTTTTTCACATAAACAAATTCTATTCATTAACATAGTTTCTCTTGCATTTGTCAAAGAAAATCCAAGGAGACAGTAAAAGATAGCAAGTAGTGGCCAATCGAAGAACTGCACATTGTTTATCTGGAAAAATATCACAAAAACACAGTCTAAAAATTTTCCTAGATAGTAAGAATCACTACCCAGTCTGTCTCATGAAGCTCAAAAGCTACTGCAAGACCTGTATTTAATGAGTACATAAACAGTCATTGCAACATTTGAAATAACTGGGCGCTCTTTCTGTTCTCTGCCTGCTGGTGTGAGAGTAGTATGCAGCTTCTTACACTCAGCCAAAGAAGAAGCTGCTTTGCAGGTGCTTTGAAAAACTGTAGATGGTCATAGATGGACTCATTCATGCTCAGACTACAGGCTCATTCAGGAAGCAATATCAGAACCTATAGTTAAGGCACTGGCACATTCTTTACTTAGAAGCTATTTCATAGCTGAAAATTCATACCTATCATATCATATGAACTCAAAGAAACCTGTTTGTTTGTATACAAAATGGAAATACATTCCAGTTAACATCCAAAGTACATCATCAACCACTGTACCAATATTTATATTTCATGTAAAACATTTATACTGTGAAATCCTAGGTCATATAAGCCCCAGGGAACAAACATGAATGAAGTGTTGTAAAGCAGTTTACTTCAGAAGCTGAGTACTTCTAAAAATATCTGTTGGCATCTTACATTTGTCTTCAAACTCTCCTTAGTTTCATTAAGAAAGCCAGTTCCTAACATCCACCAAGATAATTTAATTATAATTTACTGATACTAATCATCAGAGTCTGTATCTTGAAAACAGTCTTGGTAAAAGGGTTCTCATCAGGCAGCTCTTAGAGTTATAGAAGAAACCACATTTACAGACTTTGAAAAGACAGAGGTCTTAAGCTAACAGGAAACTTGCGTGTGTACATGTGTTGTGCAAATAGAAGAGGCAAAGGTGGAAAACCACATTAAGTCAACCAACCAAAACCAAATCCAGACTCTAAAAGAAAGACTACCGGTCAAGCCTTGCACATTAAACCACAGTTGAATGAAGACACTTACACAGTCATCATTTTGAAAGACCAAATTATGTCCTAAGGTAAATGTCAACTCAACTAAATATCTAGGAAATGACACAGGCATTCAAAGGGATGTTAATCCTATGTTTTGAAATACTCAGGTTCGGAGGATTTGAATTTTCAGTTATTACACTGAATTTCCATGATTCACTCATTCACTAATAAGACACTTAAGAGAAAGGAACTCAAACCAGTACTTTGTATCTACTCAAAATCATTACCTGTTTTTTCCAAATGGGAAATACAGGTACACACGGATGTATGTATCAAGGCATCACAAAACCCTAGCTTCTTATACAGACTGAACTGATAAAAGAAACTAAAGGGAAAAAAATAATGTTTTTTAAAAATAATTTTCTTTACAAACTATGGATGAAAACACTAATATCTTCAATGAAGTATCTACACATACTGCATGAAAGCACAATTGATGCAATGTGGTTGCTTTTAAAGTACTTGAACATGATTCATCACAAGCTGCACAAATTTACAGTAAAATATTTAAGGAATTAGCCAAGGAATTTCTAAGTGGTTAGTGATCATTCCCAAGAAATGAAGAATGATTGCTGTGGTACTGAAAAGACTGCAGAATGGCAAATACAGCACTTCAAACTTAAAAACAGCATTTTGAAAGGAAAAGGCCTGTTGGTCTTTTCTTAGTCACACACAAAAACTGTGGAACAAATTTGTAAAGATTAAACCTGGAAGTACTCATAAGTATGTTAGCAATTTAAAAAAAAACAACTGTATTGCTGATTTGCCAAAGAGAAAGCGCAGCAAATCAACTAATTTTCCAACTTAATGGTGCAGCTGACCTGATGTCTGGAATCAAAGCAATATGTTCCAATACTTCAATCCAGTCAAATCTTTTAATGCTGTCTTCAAGTAGAGACTCAAAAGATGGAACAAAATCTGACATGCATTAAATTATTAGAGATGAGAATACATCTGCTGGAAAAATCCATTATATCCTAATAATTGTACTTGCATAGTCTTCAAAACTGTTCTGCCAATTGAGGCACGTGTCAGAGCTCTGATTTACCACTGGTATACACAAGCTCTTTCCGCACACCTAGGGTTTCACTCATTGTATTGAAGGTCAGCTCTGACATGGTTTTCCTGCTTTGCCAGGGTTCCTTTTGTCCCTCATACCATGGGAGCTCCATTTACAAGCCCTTTCCTTGTTCCTTCCCAGCCGGCACTGCAGCGATGCTCTGCTTGGCCATGTATCTTGCTGACCCCAGCCTGGACCTGCTGACTTGACTTCCCAGCTTGATCTCAGACTTGCCTCATTCACCATGGACCTGTCTGGCAGTCACTGAGCACTTGGGTGACCATGGCTGCTGTCCCCAGACCTGCTACTCTTGCTTTGGCACTGAGGGACTGCAAAAGTTATCATTAAAGACTCTGCACCTGCCTCTGTTTTCGTGTGGTTCAGCCTGCTCCTGCTATTCCTTGCCAGCAGTTGCTGCAGGCAATCTGTACTACATAACATTTTCAATACCAGCTTGGAAGCAGGCATAGACAACACTGTTTATGAAATACAATAACTAGATCTTGTTTCATTTATGAAATAGATCAATTTCTATTTATGAAGAGATTAAACCTTTTGGAGAAGCTGGCATTATCCTTCAAAAGTCTACAGAGGTTGCAAATAAACAATCTTTGTAAATTCAAGTTGATAAGGATGCTAAACAGATGAGACTACACTTCAATATAAACACATTAATAATAATTAGCATTTTATATTCATTGCCTTGTTGGTTAGATCATTTTTTAGTGCTTTGTGTTAGATGTTCTACAGACTACTGCAAAACAAAAAGAGAAACATCTGCTAAAAAATTATTGTATCCTTGCTAAGGGACAGCTAAACTAAAGGGGCGTTACTTTTGGGGGGGAAAACCAACCTCAACAATGAAGTATTGATAAGCAAAGATACTAGTCAAAGAACTATACAAATCTGTTACTCTCTTAGAGAAAATTAATATTTAGCTATCAATAGGATTTAGGTAATACTAAAGTGTACACTTCTTACCTACCACTGGAGATTTTAAAGGAGTGGTTTGATACATAGTCAAGAAAGATAACCAAAGTCATTAATTGAAGATTTTAATGCTAATCATGTTACATACCACTATTACTATGTCAGGAGAGGTTTAGATGGATATCAGAAAAAGGTTTTTCACCCAGAGGGTGTTTGGGCACTGGAACAGGGTCCCCAGGGGACTCGTCAGGCCTTTAAGTGTTGGTCAAGCATTTGGTCAACACTCTCAGGTACAGCATGTGATTCTTGAGGATGGTTCTTTGCAGGGCCAGGAGCTGTACTTTGATAATCCTTGTAGGCCTCTTCCAACTCAGAATATTCTGTGTGTATTGCCTTGACTTTTTACTCTGACAGCCATATACAACACATTTACGGCATTTACATTTTCCACAAATGTGTGCCTATAAAACCCCTGGACAATGTTAAATAAGGAATTGAAAAATGGGCCAAATACTTCAGTAATAGAAATGAATGCAGTTACAAAGAAGCAAAACAGAGATTCAATTATATTATTGAATAATGAGTTTGTTGCACACATTGCAATAAATATTTCACTCACCTGGTTGCCAACTAAAAGAAGATGTTCTCCCAGCAGAAAGTCCTTGAGCATATCTTCCATTACCATCATATGCTAGAGAAAAAAACCCAAAAATTTTCACTTCATTTTATGCTCTCATATTTATGCATTCACTAATGACAGTGGTACAACAGGAACCTAACTTCAAGGATTTGGGGCCAGATATTTTTGAACTTTATACCTACTTATAGCTACTTATTTCATAGCAAAAGCCTCTCAGCCAATAATAGCAGAGGCAATATATCCAGTGATTAGAACAAGGAAACATTTACATCCTCTGCTCAAACTCATTGTGGGAGCCTGATTTCCCTAAATACTTTTAATTCTCTGTAATCATTCCTTGTATGTTTCCTTTCAGCCTAGCTGAATGCTTGTCACCCAGAGTGTAAAAACTTTCTTTAGTTTGTGCCAACTTTTCAGCAATATCCAAGTAGAACATTACAGAAATCAAACAGAGAGAATCAAAGACATATGCTAATTATACACATATATATTATTAAACATTAAACACCAGGTCTAACTTAATGACAAATATACTTTTTCTGTTCTAATCAAACTTTATTTTCAAGGAAATTAAAGACAGGAATATGCATGTTCAAGTCCGAAAGTGTTTATATGTATCTTACAATATGTGCCTAACTATTCAATTTTTATTAATTATTAGTTCATATGTGCCTAATTGAAGCCAAAATGCTGGAGGTATACTTTTACATATATACAGTATCATAACAGGTAACAGACACTGTACATCCTTTAACCTTATCTCGCTTCTCACAAATGATTTGTTTCAAAGGATAGAAAGGATTTCAGGATAATGTGGCAATGCAGCCTACTTTACTCGCAATAAAGTCATGTATATTTCTCCACTGTATCTAGTAAAAATAGGTCATCTGTAAGTAGGTCACTCAACCTACTTAGAGAAATGAATGATTGTCTTTAAATAAATACATTATCATCTCATCTCTAGGACTTGATTAATATAAAAATTAAAAATCAGCAGCTTGCTTATAATTTCTGAGCATAAAACCCCTTTGCTTCTGTGTGAAGGATATTTTAAATTTCCAAATCTCTCTAGAACACAGGCTGGGGGTGGGGAAAGAAACTCTTGTAAACACAGCTTAATACCATGAAATCCTAACCAGGCATTTCAAAAGACTACTGAATGCTCAACACACAATTTAAGGAGAGCACTTCAAGGCAAATTATTCTATTTTTTTGCATGTGTATACATTAGAAATTTATAACTGAGGAAAATAAATTTGACCAGTTATAGGAGAAATTCTAGTAAGTCAGTTTATCACACACACTGCTTACAATTTTAAATTTTATTACTAAGTCACAAATACATCCTTTTGATGACTTTTTTTTTATCCTTGATTAACAAAAATACATACATTACGGCTCCCCTGCAAAGCAGCTTACCCACCAGAAATACTATGTATTGATACTTCATTTGTTTGTTCTTTTTTTGCACTAGGACTTAAATTAGCATTGTACTATGATGCATGCAGACATTTAATAATACCCATTTAGGCAAAAGAGAAAATGAAAATATCCATCACCTATATAAATCCATGTTCCCCAGTGCCTTGTCTGAAAATTGCATTTGGCATATTACCTAAAAAAAACATTCCCATCCCTATGACACCTGTTGTGGACCAACAGCAATGTTTCATGTCAATATTAAATTTCACTGTAATGTGAATTGTTTCAAGACCAAACATACAAAGGCAAAAATCTATGTGTTTCGTTACACTGTGCAGCACTACAAAGGGCTGAAAACTCTGCTTTCAGTTTATTTCTGTAGCTTTAGCTAAGGAAGCACTGCACTAAACTCAAATCAAATTCATTCTCCAGCAGGTTTTGTTAAATGATCATTACAACACTTGAATCACCAAACTGCAAGTAGCAATACAGAAAATAAAGAATAGAATTCATTTAGAAATTGGAACACCTATCCTGACTGGTGTTTGGTTGCTGTTTCCTTTAGCATTTAGCAGGGACAGCTATTCAAAGAAAGATACAGAGCAGGTCATTCTGTGCAGCAATTTTAACAGAGGTTCCCTGAATAAAATCTGAACACAGTTTTGTCTACAGTTTTCTGAAGCTATAAGCAAGAAGGTGGAAAAAGCAAAGCAGGTGGTAAGTCCTAGGAGAACTCAGGATTTCCTTTCCAACAGACACAAATTATGTGCTTTATTAAAATGGTAACAGAACAAAATCTCACATGAAATGTTAGTAGGGAAGATGAAGTCTGTCATCTGTTCCCCTTGCATGACTTGTCATCACCTTCAATAGGTGATACCCATCTAGCATAGTCTTTCTGGGGCAAAATTATAAATGAGGTACAAAAAAGACTAGGAAAAGAAAGTATGGAAACCCATACCAGGCCCCTAAAAGCAAAGTATTTCACAAGATCATGCTATCAGTACTGCCTTTCAGGAGGAAAATATTTTAAAGGTAACCAAGAGAGTAAACCTCTTCCTAAGGATACCTTTGTCTGACAGTTTTGAGTCTTTTCTGCTAGACAGAGAAGAAAGCTGCTCTACAAAATGGGGTGCTGGAGAAACAGAAACTAAAAAGCCTACAGTCACAAAGCCCTTCCTTTTCCTTGTATTCATTAACCACTCTTTACTACTACTATGAATTAACTCACATTAATGTTTAATTAATAAGCTAAACTATTTAAAAGATATAATTAATAAGTCTAATAACTAATTTTCTAAGTACTATTCTCCTTGATTTTCAAATATGCAATATTAATTCTAATGTAAAGGAGTGTATTGGGTCTGGCTGAGATGGAGCTGGTTGGGCACAAAGGGTTGTAGTGAATGGGGGGACATCAGTCAGTAGTGGGGTTCCACAGGGCTCCAACTTAAGCTCTCTGCTCTTCATAAATGTCTTAGAAGGGATACTAAAGAATGGGAAGGGATACTAAGCAAGTTCTCAGATGACACAAAAATGGGAAGAGCTATAGACTTCCTTGAGGGTAGGGAGGCCCTGCAGAGAGACCTGGACACATCAGAGGCTGGGCAATCATCACCCATATGAAGTCCAACAAGGGCAAGTTTCGGATTCTGCACCTGGGATGGGGCAACTCTGGATGTACAGACAGACTGGGGAATGAGAGGCTGGAGAGCAGTGCCATGGAAAGGGATCTGGGGGTCTTGGTCCATGGTAAGTTGAACATGAGTCAGCAGTGCCCTGCAGCCAGGAGGGCCAGCCTTGTCCTGGGGGCATCAGGCACAGCAGCACCAGAAGGCAAAGGAGGGGATTGTCCCACTCTGTTCTGAGTTGGGGCTGCCTCATCAGTGCTTTAGCTCCTGCTGAGCAGGGCTGGCACAGCACCAGCACTGTCTCCCCAGCATTTCCCCCCCATCAGTAGTCTAGGGTAGGCAAAATCCTGGGACAGGACACACCTAGGCCAACTGACCCAAAGTAACCACAGGTATATTCCATGCCATATGACAACAGCTCAGATACAAAAGTTAAGAAAAGGAGTAGGAGTGGGGGCATATGTTATTTACAGTGTTTGCCTTCCCAAGCAACCACCGCATGTGCTGAAGCTCACAGCTTCCTGGAAAGTGGCTGAACATCACTTGCTAGCAGGAAGTAGAGATTTAAATTGTTGTTTTTTCTTTTTGATTGTGCACACACAAATTTTTGGTTTTGCTTTTGCTTAATAAACTGCCTTATCTCAACCTATGAGTTTTTTTCCAGCCTGTTTTCTCTCCCCTCTCCACCTGGGAAGGGGGAATGATAGTGGCTTGGTGGGCACCTGGAGTTCAGCCAAGGTCAACCCACCCCAGGGAGGTACAACTTTATGCAACAGGCTGGTAAAACACAATCTCAGGATGCAATCTACAATCCAGCCCTAAGGGTGGATCAGTCCAGCAGCAGTAAACACAAACAAAATGTTCAACAGAATTGTTATAATCTCTTCACACAGGGATGAAAGTATGTCCAAAATGACCACCAAATGCTATGAGAAAAATTTAAGACTAAAGAAACTACTTCAGAAATGTATCCTTAAAATTTAGTTAGTATGTTATTTACTACACATATGAGCATACCCATTAGTACACATTTAACAAACTTCTCTAACTCAGAAGTCGGAGATTTGTACTTACTTGTGCATTTTCATAAAACAAAACATCTGGCACTTTCATTTTCTCAGCTGAGTTATAAATGGGCATGGTCACAGACCCTATCTTCAGAATCCCGTTGTTTATTTCACCTAGTCATTTTTCAGGAAACAAGCAAATGTACTTTTTACAACATCATCTATGCAGACAATTCAATCAATACCTAACATTCACAAGTAACGATTTACAGATTCTAACAAGGCTCTGGTTTGCAGTAAATTATTTCTATCTAAAGAAAGAAAACACTTGGAAGAGTATCAATTTACAAAAGGCTGCATTATCATGAATTTGAATTCTCTTTAAAACTGTAAAGAAGTGTATTACAATAAATGATGAAAAGGTGATCGTACAGGAAAAGGACCATAAGAAACACCAGAAGTTGTGATCACTGCCTTGGTCTAATTTGACACTCTTATTGTATTACTGGAAAAGGACCATAAGAAACACCAGAAGTTGTGATCACTGCCTTGGTCTAATTTGACACTCTTATTGTATTACTGGAACATCACCAATACTTTTAGGCTATACTTCCTCAATCCACAAGGTTTCACACTTCCATTCTTCTGCTGCCTTCCCCTGTCCCACTGTGGAGTGAAGCACAGAGGGGAGGTAACAAGTGGCTGTGTGGGGGCTCAGCTGAGAGGGGGAGCACACCCAACACAAGAGTACAGAGTCACAGCTGATTCTCTCCTTCAGCACTGCGTGGTTGAAATACCCTTCAACTACAGCTCTAAGAGAAAAATTACATTAAAAACTTTCCATAGATCAAAAGAACCATAAATTCAGTACTTAGGAAAATAAAAATAAGTGTAATTAATAAAAAATGCAATAAAAATATTTTTTTTTTTGCTACTAATTTCTTAATCTGGCATGGTATAAAACTGAAAATACCCTTATTTCTAGACAGATGTTTTTAGCTGTTTGGCTTTATGGCATGAAACAGAAAAACACAGAAAGTTCAAGGGATGTATCTAGATTATATATAATGTGAGTAAGAGATATAATAATACATAGAGGTTGCAGATATATATGTATATACATATGCCTGCATAGATATTTGTATATACTTGCATACACATATTGTACTGCATATAATAGAAACTATATATCCATTAATATATCTTATAAAAGACATATATAAAATCTATATATATAAAATATAAAAGATATATATATATAAGATATAAAATCTATATAGTAATATATCATATAAATATGTACTTCTATATATACAGACATTGATAAATTCATAAAAATACAATCCACATGAATTAAAAGCAAAGATGTGTTTACCACTGCACAGATCTAACAGTAAAAATACAGCAATCTAATACATCACAAAACTGGGAACAAACATACAGAAGAACAAGAGCAGATAACACTGGTGAGGCAGAGAACAGGAAAAACATATGAATGGAAAATGGCAACTTGCTCACAGTATGCTGCCTGACAGAGGATATGAAAAGTTATACAGCTAGCATGAAGGGGGTCACAGAGGAATGAGAAAGCAGAAGTGAGAAAAATGGCAGAAGCAGAAATATATGCATAGCCCTGAAGACAACTACAAATTATTACAAATTGGATAAGCCAAAGAAACTAAGACCTGCTCAAGAAAGGTGACATGCAACTACTACAGCAATTTAAAGAGAATAAAGAGAATAACAAAGAAGTGTGTGCAAGAATGAAAGCAAATGATGGCACAAAACTTCTACAAGAATCTCAAAAAAAAAGTGATTTTAAAAGGGGAGAGAAAGAAGCAATGGTAAAAAAACAGAACAGAAAAATGTTAAGATCAAACTAAGGCTGTAACTCTACAGAGGACTATCAGCGATGAAAAATGAAAAAGCAGTACAAAAAGCCTGAGACCATGGATCTTATAGGCTGAGAAACACTTAAACATGATGGAAAACAAAATTCCATGAGCAGGGAACTCAGCAGACAATACAACATAGTGAGAGCAGCAACACATTCTGATGGAACAAAGTCAGTGATACAAATGAAAGAAATTAATTTTGAGGATAACTAACACATCTTTATACATTCAGCAATTTGAGTAACATTGCTGCAGAGCAGGAAAAAAAAATAGCAGAAGCTTACATGTGTAATCCTTTCCCTCTAGTTTTTCTGTGTCATCTGGACTTGTTTCAATACCAGAATCCTGCAGATTTTTGTGTAAAGCTGATCTGGCGAGGTTTGGTAAAAATCTAAAAAAGGAGAATAATAGGGAGGCTGTATTTTAAGGCTTTTTCTTTTAAAAGTTTTCAGTATTTTCTGTAATTAAAAATCTAAATCTAATGTAATCTGTAATCTAAAATGAAGATTCACTTGCACCTCCAAACCCTGAATGTCTACTCCTTTCACAAAAAAGCCTTCCACATTTCACCTATCCCCAAGGAGAGGAACTGAGCTTCTTTAATAGCCAATGATCTACATTTGTGGTGGTGCACTCTTTTTTAAAGGCATCAGTATTATCAAATACTGCAATAGGGTTGTAATGGAGGGTGGTTTAGATCTGGAGGCATGTAATATCTTCATTCTATTACAAGCAAGAGCCACAACAGAAACAATTGTTTTTTGGAAATACCTTTTCTCATTACTCAATTCACTTGGATCTCAGGTTGCATATAGAGAGAGTAAGCTCTGAGGTGTCTAGAACTAGACCCTTTCAGTTTTCCAAAGTTTTGATAATAAAAACTTGCTTTCTTTTGAAGAGGAAAAAACCCCAAAAAACCCCCAAACAGATCAAAACCCACAAACAAAATCCCAAAGCAAACAAAACCCTTGTAACTCTTCTAGATACAGCTTTTAGAACTGAAACCAAGTGTCCATGAAACATAAGTCAAATTAAACATTAATATGGCTCTGCTTTGAGTGTTTTAAACAGTGAAGCTATGCTGATAATGGTGACCTAATTTATATAATGTAATGATGTATCTTCATAAAGATAGGAAAAGTGTACCAACTCCTTTGTACTTACCTTCCAGGTTTGAGAATACCTCAGAAATATTTTTAAAGAAATTACCAACTTCAAGGAGCAAGACAGCAATTGCATTATTTACTGAAACACATTAAAAGCTATCTTGCATGTTAGCAACTGACCAAGAAGCTCTTGGAACTTCCACCAAATCTAGCAGTTCTACCTGGAAAGGCAGGCTTTATTAATCGCATTATAAAGGCTTTCATCTGGATGTTGTGACAGTCGACGGCAAATTCGCAACAGTTGTCGAGTAGATAAAAATGAGGCCAGGGACTGTGCCTGTCAAAAAATACATGGTAGTTTAATTATTCAATCCATGTGAGGGATTTAGAGCAAACAAGTCAGGAGAAATATGCAATCCAAAAGAAATAATTTCAACTTTTCTCCTGCTTCATGGATGCTTTGTGCATTCTACAGCAAGTCGTGCACTTTAATAGGCAAGTTTGTAATTCTGTAATTTTTGCAGTAAGTCACTGTCATGGAAATCATTATGTCACCAAAAGATTAGCCTTAAAATATCACTTGATAAGCAACAGGAATAAAAATGTGCTGTGAACGGAATTTTATGTGCAATATAAACCCTAACATTAAATATCAGTAATAAAAAACAGGTTAGCTACTGTGAAAGGATCAATGTGCTAAAAAGTCATCTGCTTTTCCCAAACTAAATATGAGCTCCACATGTAACGCTCTGGCAAAAAGGTCTGGCAGGATTCTTAGACATATAAACACGACAACACTGGGCAGCAGTACGGAGATTGTATCACCTCTGCACACGCCTTCTGGGCGGGCCATTACTGGAACACTGTGTCCTTTGCTGTTGTCCACATGTTAAAACAAATGCTAAAAACTGGACATGAACCAGCAAAGATTTACAGAAATTATTCAATCCTTGGGAAGGCAGACCTCCAAACACAACAAAATTTAAAAGAAATAAAGAGAAACACAAAACAAGCAACCATGTATTTAAAGAAGGATCCAAAGACTGAGAAAGAAATCATTCTATAATTATATCTACCGGATGAAGGTATCTAATACAAATAGGTTCCTTATTTTAGCAGGAAACACACAACAATGAGTGTGATCTGATAAGTCACGCCATGTTTTGCCTGGGTCAAGTGAAATATTTTAATTAGGTAATTTCAAAATGTTTTGTTTGGGTTTACACAAGTTTATACAAAATTTCTAACTGCATTTCTAACTGCAAAAAAAAAAGTCAGTTCTATGAAATCACACAAAACTTCTCTCAAATTATGAGAAAGGAAAGAATAATACTTTTTAGCATACCTCTGAGGAATGAGTAAGAATTATTTAGATTGGGCTAACTGCAAAGATTACTACTCCTGTTCCTCCTGCTTTCACTGACAGAAGATTGTGAAACATCTTCTGAACAACCATAGTTTACAAGCAAGCACTGTGTACACTGTGATGTAAATGATGGCATTTCATGAGTTACTTCAAGACCTACTCAGCTATGCCTGAAGCAAGGGCAAGGGTAAATGTTCTATCCTTACTATTCATAGAGGATAGTACAATTGAGGAAAAGTTGTATCGTATCTTCTGAGTATTTCCAACTGGTAGTTGAAAGTATTGTCAACTAAATTTCCTCCTCTATTACCTGATTTGTTTGGGATTTTTTATACTGAACAACTGCAAACGTAAACTTGTGTTAGTGACAATTTTTTAATATGTATCTATGAGGCATCTAATTCAACAGGATCTTGATTGTGGCCTCCAGATTCTATTGTAAATCAAGCAAACAATTACAATGACGTGGACAATGCCCACAGAGTGAACAGTTTACAGGTATTCTATTGCTAACAAAACAACTTTAAACAATGGTTAATATTTCAGTATAATCTCTGGCAGACACTTATTTACTTAGACAACTCTATAAATAGCCTAATGTACATTAGGCACACATTTCAAGTCACTGCACAGGTGTGCTGTTCCCACCATGCCTCATGCCACTGCTGATCTACAAGAATCCTCTCTTGAATCATACTGCAACTTACTTCTCATTAAGCATCACATAATTCATTTAGGTATTTCAAAATTCTACAGATATCCACATACTTGGAAAATATTTTTGTGATGCTCTATTCAGGCATGGTATGTCTCCAAGTATGTAAAAACTGACACATTTATACATTAGATGTAGGAAGCTCAACTGATGATTATAACAACTGCCCCAACAGTGTACCTAAAAGTCAATTTTTCTTACTGTTTTAAGCTCAAAAGAACATAACAGCGTCTCTCAGCTTCTTAAATAGAAAAACTATAAAAACTATTATCAATGTTAAAATAGTGAAAACTAAGGACAACAAATTAAATTTCTTAAGTACCAGTTAAGCTGGTACTGCCGGATTCCATCAAAAATGTTATACATTTTACTTACATCAAAGGCATGCTGTGTTTTAGCTGCCGTAGCAATAATTTCTTTTTCTTTTCACCATGATTTAAGTATATTTTTAAAGAATTCTGTGGTCACTTTGTCAGGAGAACTTATTTTTCCTGACATTACTTCTTTAATAGAATAGCCTATATAGCAGCAATGCAGCCAGGAGTACACCTACACCATAAATCAAAGAAGTTTATAGTATGCAGCACAGTAATTGCCAGCAATAGCTTTCTGGGGCTGGTTTTCCAATCAAGCAGCCTTTGAAATAACACTACAGCTTAGCACATTTCACCTAGCCTTTGCAAAGGCAGTCACAGCAAGAGATAGTAAATGCAAAGAGAAAAGAAGAAGAAAAAGGGCTCACGGTGGCATCATTTGTCTCCCGAAGCTTGTGTGTTACTGACAACAATTTTTCCACAGCAGCACTGGGTACATTTGGAATCTGGTTGAAAGAAAAAACAGTATTAATCTTATTGCAAGATATCCAAGTTCCACGTATGCAATAACCATAGAGTTGCCACAGTTGCTTTATGATGAAGAGTATTTTTTATTACAGCAGCATTTGATATTAAAATAAGAATTATGCATTAAAAGATAAGCAGGTATGTTGCTTTGATAAACTACAAAAATCAGCTCCTTTATGCTACATTGAAATAGCAATATATTTTATATGTAGCAAATAATCCTGTTCAGTAAGCCAGTAAGTGCCTGAAGAACTGAATGTACTTACCATTTGTTTAATAACTTCAATTTCTTCACTCTTGCTTAAAGATCGAACATTATGAAACAGAAACAGTGTCAAAAACTCTGGACCCAGCCATTGTTGGGTAGTACTTCCAATGACAGGAGGTTCTGCTAAGACCACTATTCTGAAAGAAGGATGGATAGGAAAGATAGACCTGCAAAAAAAGAGTTTAAAAATGCATTACCTGGCTTAAGGAATGAATATCAGATTTAATTTTTACAATAAATGAGAAGAAGATAAATTATTGTACTGAAATATATCATAGCATATCCAGATCATTTGCAATGCAACTTCATTTTTTAAGAAAAGACAAAGGCTGCATAAGTGAAACTTTTAAAATTTACACACTTTTTTATGCTCATAAGTGTACCCAAGTCTCTTCATTTGCAAGAGGACCTGCATGCCTCAAGATGGACAAATACCACAAACTAAGCTACAGTCTACTGTGCTGTATGTCTGAAATGAGCACATCTCACTCATTTCATGGACTCTTACAAGTGCTTTACCTAGAACGGGGTCTCTCACAGTCAACTCAGGGACAAAAGAAGACCTACCAGAGCTGCAGTAATGAGTAACCTCTTTTACTGGACTAGACTGACAGAAAGGATGACACTGTCGAGATTTGCCTAGATACTGTGATGAGCTGAATTTAGTAACAGTTTAGGAACATTCCCTTACAGATGCTCTTTGTGGTCCTTGGATTAATATGTCTAACTTCATAACACTCCTGAAAGATATGATTCAAAGACCAAACCAGTCACTTCACCCCTGGCTCATTTTAGAGTCAGCATGAGGAGACAGGTCTTTCCAGTGGAAGATTAAGATTCACAAGAACTTCAGAATTGTTGTCCTGGCTCCTTAAATCAACCAAGCACAAAAGTCTAGCCACAACCAGTACTCTGCCCCTCTCATATTTTTTCAGCACCCCCCAACCATATCTTCAAAGGCATCATATAGGATAGAACTTTACTTGCTTTAATTTCTCTTTGCCCAAAATTTTTTTCTAATACCGCTCTGAACTTCCTTTCTTCATCCTATCTGCCTCCACAGCTTCCTGTGAAAAAACACACACTGTTCCTGGCTGTAAAAGGTACTTTTATTATTATTGTTTTTTAATTCTTTATCGGACTGGTCTCCTAGCCTAAATCAGTGTTTCCCAGTTCTCACTTGAGGATTTGGTAACTAACAGTCTTGACTCTACTGAAGATAATAGGAACTTGCAACACAAACTTAAATATACAACTTTTAGATGCGTATATTAGGGCACCAAAAGACTGCTGCCTTGGATTTTGATATCTTTGCCACCTTCACATCTTTTGTATCCCTTGGACTGGGCACTCATTGGTACTCATTAATCAGCACACCTGCAAGATCACAGCATCACACAGAATCAGTGAATAGTCTGAGCTGAAAGCAACCCAGAAGGATCATCAAGTCCAGCTCTTGAGTGAATGACCCATAGAGAGATCAGACCTGTGACTTTGGTGTTATTACACCATGCTTTGACCAACGGAGATGATCTCCAGAAGCAGCAGAAACAATGGAGTAACACATCAGATACAAAAGCCAGTCAAATTTTGTCCAAGATGGGCTTGCTTTCATTAACTAATTTCACAGTACTCTTATTAAAATAGAGGATGTTCATTTGGAAAAAGCAAGTGAAATTTGATAAGTAGTTTATATTGCTGTTATCATGTCATTTTCCATACAAATTACTGAAGACATAAATTGATAAACCTACTACATAGTTGGCTCATCTGTACATCACAACAAGAAACCTGTGATACAGCGGGGCAATTACAGCAGTGTCTTGTATCAAAGCAAAGGTGGTGGTATGAGTTTTTCTCAGCTGAAAGTCACAAGCCTAGAAGCTACTCCCTGACTGATAAAAACAGAATTAGATGTCCAAAAACATCACATGAAAGAGGAACCAATGGGAATGTCACTGTCACTAAGCATAAAAGAAGGTCAGGGAACATTAGCCAACTTTATTATAGAAGAAAACATTTCCTAGATAGGATAAATACATATACTTTCAGACTTACCTTCCCTAACATTACTAAGGAAAAAAGCAACCCTCCTCCAGACATCCATCAAATTCTGGCCCTTCTACAACATCATAAGAGAACACAAGGAGTCAACTTCTAAGGTGAAGGAATTGTATTTCTTTTGTATCACCTCCTAGTCACTGCCCCCAAAGGGCTTGGTGGGGACAGCCAGGGAGGGCACAGAAAGAAGTGGGAGGAGAAGAGATGCAAAGTCAGGGCAAGCTAATGATATCAATTTGATGATATCAGTTCAATTCACTGACGTACTTGGACAACATCACTGCTGTAGGTTTCCAGGTTGTAAACGAAAAAAAAAAAAGGCTATTTCAAAAGCCTATTGTTTGGAGTGATGTTTGCAACGCTGAAAATATCAGGCTAAGTGTATTATTAAACAAACACCATTAGTGGCTCAGTTCTGCAGTGCTCTCTAAGTTCCCATCTTCCATCAGAACAACTGAAGAGCTTCAAAGTTGTTCCACGACATTACAGATCAAGTCTCAAAAAGAGCACAATATGGAGAGCTCCTACATGGAGCAGTAGTTCATAGAAAAGAAATCTTTGACATGACAAGAAATCTTGTGGGTTTTACAGATGAAGACAAAGTAAGTTTAACTTGTTAAAAACTTGGCATCTTTTAAATTAATGAGCCTCAAATATCGTGGGAAGATTTGATGTTACCTGATTCATGCAAAGAGTCTATCCTTCTCTCTATTAAATATTTACTGACAAAACAAGCAGAAAGGCGCTCTCCTAATAAAATGAGTGTCCTTTTGACATCACTGTTTAATTTTTCAGCCAAGGATTACCACCATTGCTCTTATAAAGAAAATCATACACATAGATCAGGGTGATTTTAGGGAAATATTTTCTTGTTATTGACCATGGTTCTGAGCAATTGAAGCTTCTCATAAAAAACAGAATAAAATAAAATGCAGAACGGCATTTTTAATGCCCCTTTTTTGTAAGACTAAACTAATTTTTATTATCTCTTCCTGTAACATGATTTAATAAATCTCATTTTCTATCAAATTTTGTAAGTTGGGAATTATTCCAACCCTAGAACCAAAATGACCTATTGTTATTTTCTTGCTGTTTCTTTTAAATTTCACCAGTCTAACATTAACAGATGCCTTTATCTCAAAATTCACTTAACTGGGAAAAAACCAAACCCCTAAACAACAAATGAAGTCAAAGCTAAAAAATGTAAGCAATTAAAAATTCTATTACTTACTAAATTTACTCCTTGCCAAAATTACACACATCTGTCTCATCTACTGTGCATTCCCTTTTAACCTAACCACATAGAAAAGAATCCACTGTCTGCAAGGCATTAAAACCACCTATGCATCATGACAGACTTCTTTTTGTTTTTCAACTATCCTGGTATGTATCTGCTCCTAGATTTTCCTATAATAGCTGCCTTTCTGCTCACCACACCAAGAACTTAGCATCTGTGTGTGCTGAGGGGGTATACCCACACAAACAGGTTATATACTGCATCCTCAGACAAATAAACTTCACTGATGGATTTGTAAAGGCTGTCTGCTACCTTTACAGTGTCTGTCTGGGTGAAGTAATGGATGATTACAGAAGAAATTCTATGCAGAAATCTTGGATATGCACACTCCTTGGACACTTTCTTCTACTTTCTGAACTTGTTCGGGGAAATGAATCATGCAATCATTAAATGAATAAGTTATCAGCAACTATAATTTCCTTCTATGTAAAATATCTTTAATGACCATCTGTCACTTTCTCAAGGGCAGCTTTTTTTCTTCTCCTTAAACTCATGAACATGAATTCTTCCTCAGAGAAGCAAATGAGTTCTGCAACCATTTGCTAACTTAACTTCACAGCCAAACTGGCATAATAAAGAATATAGGAAAAAGGACTCTGTGGCCACCACTAGTTACTTTGTGGCTTAGAGGCTTTCAGCAGGGCAAGGAGTATCCCAGAATGTTCCAAAGGCAATGCACTGCTTGCACTTATCACTCCTGAAAGAGCTATTGTACCCACCAGCCTGAAGCCCTTCTTAGAAAAATGGAAATTTTCTACAGATGTAGAAATGTAATGAAATAATACTGAACATATTACTCAATGACACTAATGAAACTAATTTAAAATCAAAATATACTTTATTAGCTGATGTTGAAATGTTGAAATGTTGTCAAATACATGACATATGAATAATACTGCTCTAATCTGCAAAAACTGAAAACAATCTGAAAACCAAACCATACTTTCCTCTTTGTCCAGCACCTCTAATAAGATCATCATTTAAGCACATTCACGTTCTCTTTTGTAATACTGTTTGCATTTGTACACAAAGGCATGTGATTTCTCAAGATCACAGCATGAACTGAAACACCATCCCTTTAGTAAAAAAACACAAGCAAACATCTTGATCCTCTTCTTCTTTCTCTTCTACTACACATAAGAGTATTTTGACTATTGAAGCACTAAAGAGTAAAGGCACTAAAACTGCAGGAACACACTAATATTTCCTTATTGGAAAATTAGGTAGACAATGTGTCACTCAAACATTACAGATTCAGTCCCAACAAAACTGAGAATGGCATCATGTATTCCACAGGCCTGGCAAAAAGCAGTCACACTGAAATTACTTTAGTCAAATCCAGCAAATCAGGGTAAGTAAAGCTCAGAAATCCAGCTAAGGCCACTAGTCACAGTCATTGGCATGCAGCAAGAGAGATGTCTCTCATCAATATGGAAAGCATTTCCCAGTTGTGATTGGGAAAAAGAATTGGGTTGGGCAAAAAGAATTTGCCCAACCAGTCTGCTAATAAATTCATATTACAACATACTCTATGTAGCTTCTCCAAAGACCATGTGTTACACGCAAAGGAGGGATGGTGAGCACTGTTGGGATTAAAATCTGCGACTAAATCAGCTGTCAGTACCTCAGATATTATTTGATGGATTAATTCTGCTGGATTCTGCAACACTGGAAGGTACTGAAGTTTGCAGTAACTGACAACTACTGCTGAAAAGGATGAGTAGCAAGGACAAATACAGTCCTGGAATCAAACAGCAATTATTGACATTGCATCCTGGAGTCAGTTAAAAGGAAGTGATGTTTTCAGAATATGGAAGTCACCAAAACCAGGATAAGGTCCTGGAACACCTTCATTTCCTCAAGGGCTGATGAGAACAGTACCCTCTCTATATAGAGGAGTCGTCCAGTGATGCCAAAGAAGCCCAAAGCCAAAACTAAAGAAGCAGATACATGTTTTCATTATTTTAACTTAGCTTTTTAAAATAAGTCATTAAAGAAAGCAAAGGCAGAATGAAAACTTCACCTAGGAGGATGCTCAGCAAAATGGACTTCAGATAATTCAGGAGCAAGAATTTTCATCTGCATCCAGGATGGTGCTACATAGTCCCACTGAGCTTCCAGACATAAGAATGACTACACAATGGGGTATCTGTTTCTAAGACCCCATTTCTGACTAATCAGAAATGCATTATTGTCTAGTACAACAGACACACTTTGCTTATGCATTAGAGATCACTGTCAGTCAAATAGATGATTAAGAGCTTAGCAACTCAGAAACATTATATTACAAAATATTGAGGTGGTTAGATAAAAGCAGTACAATGAGATGTGAAGGAAAGAGAGACAGCCTTTCAAGGACAGCAAAAAAACCCCCAACTTTTGGAGCCTTCAGAGTAGCCAAAACAATGCACAATTGTCACTGAACCAAAAGATTACTCAATGAGGCTGAAAAGAAGGAAAGTAGATACACAGGTGACACAAAGGAGAAGGGTCTGCAGAGCAATCATTAAAGAAGACAGCTTGGACAGTGATCATGGTCTAACAGATAGTGAAGATTAAAGGGAGCCCATTGCCAAAACACCCATTGTTAGGACAAAAAAGGATGTGCAGGATCCAGATGTACATCTCTATTCTTGTGAGAGAGATGTAATCCATTAGGAGTGGCAGCTCTGAAGATGAATGTGTGATGAACCATCCAGGTTTTTGGACTATACTGGCAATGAACTAAAGGGTACTAGGCAAAACAGCACAGCCACTGCCGTTCAGCCTGAAAGCATGTTGGACAAGACTATGAACACAGAGCAGGGAGGAGACTGGCACAACAGATATATTTTGTAGTAAAAAGTGTGATGCACAGTAGGGATACCATCCCAGATGGGCCCTTGGAGCTTTTTTGCCTCTCTTTTCAAAGTCTGTGCCTAAAATCCTAATAAACAGAACACTTCCCTGATATACAGTTCTTCACACAAATAAAATGCAGGAAATGACCACCTAGCTAGGTGTATGGTCTCTGCAGACTGGACAGAGTTTGCAACAAGTAGGCTTAGAATGAAGTTTGAGTTTTTGTTGGTTTTGCTGGAGCAGTTCTTGCCTTATTTTTTTTAAACCCACCGTATTTTGATCAAAAAGGGGACCAGAAATATGGAAACAACTAGGAAGTAAAATAATAGCAGTTTTTCTAAAGGATTGACTATGAAGGCCAAAGAAAAAGATCAGATTCAGCAAGGCAATTGAGAGAAAATGTGTGGCATATCATGAACACACCCCTGCTACAAACCCATCAGGCCTCTTCAAAGTTTGGACACATGCACACCCTGCAGCATAACACTTCTATCTGTGGAATGTTTCTAGCAGACAAGTGGAAGTAAAGGAACAAAAAGAATAAGCATTATGGGTCCCAACCCATCCTTAGGATTTCCTGCCCCATATTAAGTGTAAATTAAATACCAGCTTTCTAGCTCATGAGGCAAAAGAAAGTAACAAGTAGTATTTAACTTCAATTTAGCTTTTTTTCAATTTTCCAAGACTTTTAATAAAATGTTCCAAAATTAACTACTATGTAGCTTTATATCTATTTTTGTACCTACTTAAAATTTCTTTTCAATTTTAACTCCTTCTCTTTAAGGTTATTGAATGTTTTCCTTTTAGTTCAAGCACTCTAAACAGGATATAATTTTGCCATACCACAAAAAGAAATAGAGCTAAGGAGAAACCTTGTGTTTAAAAGATGCTTCTCTTAGCAGTTAGAAGGAATCAGTTTAACAGAAAAGCATTTGCATTTTTTTATTAGACAAAACATTATAAAATTGAAAAGTTGTTTGCATTCTATAGTCGTAGCTGATACTTTACCTCTCCTGTAGTTTCTCATCAGAGAGCTGTAATTCTTCTTTTAAGTTTTTGTATCTATCTTCCCTTAACAATCTGGTGCCATCATAGAGAGTCAGTTCTCTGTCATGTATTAGTCTGAAAATAAAGAATAAGCTCTATCTTGACTTTGATTAATTTTTATGATACATGTAACAGCTAAGAGTGTTTTTAAAAGCTATCTCAGTTGAAATACACCTCACTAAACAGAAAAAATATTACTAACTCAAGATGCATCCAGGCATGGAGGTAAAATAACAAAAGTTTTAGTGCATAGTCAATCAACTTAGTTTACATCGATATGGTAAGAACATGAAAAATAAAATAATGTCTTACCAGTGGAGTGTGCATAAATGGCATGAAACTGTTTTTTTTGTTATGCTTGTAACAAATAATATAATTTTATTTCTTGAAATGCTATCTTTCAGCTGGCTTTAATGATTAATATACATACAGGCCCAGGTTTTATTTTGTGGTATGCAGGAGTTGATTAGCTATAATGCATGCACATGTCAAAACTAAAAACCAGAAAGGAACACTAAACAGACAGAAAGCCAAAACCACAGGCAAGTATAAATCTCTGTTCTGTCCTTCTACACATATATATAATAATAGAAAGAAGAAAATGTTTTTGCTATAACTTGCTTTTAAAGCTCACTATGTCCTCTGATTTGCAAAAGGCAGTATATGATGGATGCATATGAAATGGCATAAAAGTTTGACTAGACAGCATAAATAATTATTAACATAGTATTTGCTATTACTGTGTTCTGCAAAGTTGAATTTATTTTTTATTGAATTGTGAAATAATGTTTAGAAAGAGATCTTTGCAATCAATATAAAGTATGCTGCATAACATATTATAACCTACTTGTTTAGAAGCAGAAAGCACTCTGCGTTTCAACACAAAGCGTTTCAAATGTTTTCTGACATTTTGCATCTTAAAATTGTTAAGCAAATATTACTAATTTTTAGATTTCATAATTCTAGAATAAAATCTAACTCATTCCAAAATTTAGACTTACACTCTATATTTCCAACGGGCTGAAATTTCCCATATTATTTTAGGTTTGCAAAAAATTAAAGAATTGCTTCTGCTCTTAAATAAAAAAAATGAGCACTACATATTCTATGAAACTGCAATGCTCAGCTTGATCTTTACAGTATTCCTGAAGTTCCAAAACCATATTCACCAGCAGCAGCTTAAGGTCTCAGCATGCATGCACTCAGTACACACAACACATGCACCCAAGTAATCCAAGCTCCCATGCTGACCTTTGGAGCACAGCTAGAGTGCCAGGGTTAATTCGATGAATGCCGTCAAGAAGAACAAGCTTTCCTTCCAGAGCTGCAGTGACAAGTGGTGATGGTCTCCAAGCAGTGTCTCCATTTGGAAGAGTGTACCTTTGCTGTAGCAGATCTCTAGCGGTCATATCCTGGAAGTATCAGTCCATCAGAAGAATATAATTATGATCTAGTCTCTTAATTTACAAGTACATGCTTTCTTCTTAAAAAATTGCATTCTGTTCTTCCCAAAAATAAAGGAAGATTAGCAGGAAATCTTCAACGACTTTTCCAAAGAGTATTAGCGATAGACATACAAAGCTACTCACAAAATCTAAATAGTCTTTGGAATTTCTAGACTTGCCAATATCACCCCTTTGAAACAAGAACAAAAGCTTTTCTCCCCCCTGCCTCTGTAACAAAACACAAGCCTATGACAACATGTACACAGCCCTGTGCACAGAAGGGGGCAGCAATTTACACCTGGAGCAAACAAGAATAATTTCTTTCATATGGAAGCCACCTGAAGGAGCAAAGATTTTATCATTAATCTTGAACACAAACCAGCACGGCATTCCACCTCTCAGGAGGAAAATACTGCTGGAAGAATCAGAGAATAATGAAAGGGGTAAGAAAGAAGCCTCGTAACATAGAATTTATCAAAAGTACATAGCCTAGCACAAAGTAATACTCAAGGAATAAAAACAAAGACAAAATCTAGCATATCCTCCAGCACACATATTTTAGATGTTCCACTACAACAGGTAAGCACGAGAGAAACAAAGACATAATAGTAATTTTGTGATTTGGAAGACATTGCTCAGGCTGAGCTGTGAACATAACCCAGAATGAGATAAAAACATATTTTCTATTGTAACTGTAGCTTTTGCATATATCTTTTTCACAACCCTAAACCCTTTGAACTTTAAAGAATAAAAATAGAATACATTACATCATATAGTCTGAATAATTTCCTTTTTCTACATTTCCTTAAAAGCCCTAAAATAACAGTTCAAAGTCTGGTTCCTTCAGTGCTTCCACATTTATCTAATTTAAAGTCTCACATTCAAATCCACAAAACCATACCGTATTTTTGTTGTTGGATTTCCTTGTTTTACTGCTGTGTTCACTCTTTTCTATATTATTAATGAATTAGACATGAAACATTTTCATAAAAGAGAGAAAAATGTGGGCTTAGGACTTGCTTAAGAACTCTGCATTCAGCAGCTAGTAAATGCTATAATGATTATTTAACTAACACACCTTTGGATAATTCACCTCTAGAGAAATGAGACAACATACAGTATGAATCGACTGGGAGCCTGGTATGCTGTACATCTCTGTAGACGTACATGTCCATCTCTAATTCCAACCATGAGAACCATGCATTAATCTTCTGCAGATAAACTCAGAAGAGTATTTTGTGCAAAATATTTCCTGAAATATAACATGAATATAACATTGTGATTTAAATGGTTGAATGAGATTCAATTAAGGGATGATTAAAAAGGAATACCATTGCTAACAACTGCACAGTTTTTGTAAGGAGCTTATTTCATGGCCAAGTACCTGCTCAGTGATTTATTGTTTTTATTTATTTACTCTAACTCAATTTTTATTAAGTTTTATTCAAATCCCTAAATATATGATATTAAAACTAATCTTATAATACTCTAATGCTAAAAAGGCCTCCCATTGGAGGGGAGGTAACTGAAGTGTAAGAATTAATTATTCCTCTTATTTTGGACAAAGCAATTGCAACAATATATTGCCTTGTGAAACAAAAAGCTCATTTTAATTTGTAGCAGTCATAATATGTTATGTGTTTTACATTTCATTATTTATTTTCTAGAACAGTTTGTACACAGGAAAAAATATGTTTAGGAGAAAAACTAAGTAGGGTAACTTCTTTTGCACTCCCTCTAGCAGCTAATACCAACACACAAGCCTCCAACCTAGCCATTTTTCATGGCTTGTAGTACTAATCATGTTCTTGGCAATCATGAGGTGAGGAATCTATGTTTCCTGCTTTTTATGCATATTTGGACTCATCATTTGTTAGTATTTCTCAAATAAAAACTGGAAGGATTTGGTAAAGAAAAATTATGAGGTCAGGCAAAAAAAAAAAAGAAAAGTCCTAGAAACAAAAACACCACAGTACACAAACACTAGTGATGTGCTTACAAAACTGTTTTTGCTAAGGAAGAAAAGGAGCAAGTTGCTGGCAAACTGTTATAACATGACTTCGATTGCTACTTTTTTCCCCCTCTGAAATTCTGGGGGGAGAAAATATTTTATTTTAAGCATTTGGACTAAAAGTTCCCTAGTTACAGTTCACAAAGCACTAGCTGGCTACTGCTTCTCATTTGCTGTTGCTTAACTGCATTAAGAGACAACTTAAAAACAAACCTTTCCTAATCAGGATGAGTTTCCTTTCTCAACAAACTACCTACATGAAACTACATATAATGAGAAATCCATATAATGATGTCAGATATCACAAATGAGACAAGAACTGCTCTCTCAGCCAACTGCTAGTATAAGAGATGATCTATGTTCCAAAAGGTTTGCTTTAGGTAAATTTGATCCTCACCTCACAACACAAAAACTTTTAGAGTTGTTTTTTCTGCAAAATCAATATAGAGAAAGACACCTTTTCACACCATTCAGGTCCTTCAATCAACTTCAGTTGCAAAGAACAATGAAGCAAATACTAAAAGTAAAGACTATATATTTTTATATATATATATATACATATATTAAAAAAATTCCAAGAATTAATTTCTTCAGTCAGCCTGAGTAGAAACAGTTCTATTGCTTCGGACAAAAGATAAATGTCTCTCTACTCATCTTTGTGCCTGCAAAAATTATCAGAAGGTAAACAACAACTATAGAACAAAGAAAAGCCTCCTTAATTTTAGAAATGGATTTAGGACTGTATGATGTCTCTCTGAAAAAAAACTCCAGAAGACATTTTTTTTAATGAAAGTAGACAAATATGCTAAATTTACAGCATTATAAACTTTCATAGTCTTCACTGCTAAATTAGTGTATAAATTTAACATTTGTTCCACCATTAAATTATTCTATTACTTTGCTAAGCAAAGCCCCTGATAGGTTATATATTTTTAGAAAAACAAATGCACTCTGAAATTCTATTTACAGCTCAGCTACATTCATGTATTTTTATACACTGCTTTTTGTAAAAACTTTTGAGTTTATGTAACACATGTACATTAGGAAACATTTATATGTATAGATACATATGTGGATCTCACCTAGTCTTGGCTACACAGGAATTTACAATGAACAAGCAGCCTTCAGTCATTTATTTGCTTTATTGATACCATTTTGATATCACCAAAAGCCTTTCTATAAAACCCCTTGGCCCTCTGAGCTTGATTAAACCCTGGTGAAACCAAAGGAAATATTCCCTTCAGTGAGACCTCAAATCTTTTCCTAGATATTATTTTTATAGGAATTACAGATCCCTTTCAAAGAAAGATGTTTACTAAATAGTTCCACTGTCAGCTGTGCTCATGTGACTCCAAAAATGAAGCCGTCTGCTCATATTCATAGAAGCCATACTAAATAAAGGTAGGAAGTTGAGAAACAGTGGCCATGTTTTTAAGCAAATAATTATCTAATTTTGCTGGTGAATAGCAAATATTGTATCGTGTGCAACAATACACGGGTTAGGGTGTGCTCACCCTTAAGCAGGTTTGTCAAGTTGCAGAAGTTATTTTTCTGGGATGATTTAAAATTGTGTTTAAAGTGACAAGTACAGAGAGAAGTAAGCAGAGCAGCTGGACACAGAGTTCTAGCTCAGAAGCTATACACCTATTTCAAAAGGCTACTAGACAAAAGATAGTAGGCACTGCTGGGAATCCAGGTACATTATTATGAACATGGCATAACACTGATGAGGATATGTAGACCTGCAACCCAAATCTGCTCGCACTTGGCCACATTAAAGCATAAGAAAAGGGCAGAAGTCATTCATCTGACTCCAGTTATGCAGACAGAGCTTCAAAGTCTTCACCCTTATCAGCTGAAGCCACACAGTGGGGGAAGGAAAAGCAGTGGGACCCTGTCTGGGGAGGTTCTCAGCAGTGCAGGAGAACATAAAACAGACTGTCTTTTTTATCATCATCATCAGTATTTCTCTGTTCTATTTCACTCTCACTTTTCCAAGTCTTCAACCTCACCACCCATCTCTGTCAGTGCTTCTCCCCACATGCCAGTACACTTTTAAATCAGATGCCAATGCTATTTCTTCCTTTGGAGGTCTCCATGTTGTCTGGGAAAAAACTAAAGCAGAAAAGGGATCGAAGAAAGAGACCAGTGTATTGCATTAAACCTGATGCTAATGTTTTTCTGCAGCACTACCAATTATTACTTAGAACTGTATATCCTGTTCTATTTGGTGTATTTTGACTCATAAGGTCATAGGAGACCCTTGACTTCATATTTTATTTAAGCACTTTCATTCCTGAGGGTTATGGAGACAACCTTACACATGTGATCTCTGTGTGAAAAGCAAGCAAATTAATTAATTCTACTTTTAAATCTTGTAGTTTTTCAGTTTATGCCATGACGTTAAGACAACCTAAGACACACAATTCTTTCTAAACAAGTACCAAATGACCACCAGCTATGACATTGCTCTTAAGGTTGACAGGGCTTGGGGCTTGCAAAAACACCCAACATCTTTAGTGCTGTGAAGAAGTCTCTATTTAAGACCATATTTAAAGCATAATCATCAGTAGATAGTTTCCTTACTTGGTATAGCATGATAGGTTCTATACTGTATCCCAGTATATCAGCAAACTCCTTGGCAATAACTGTTTTGCCACAGCCCTAAAAAGTTAAAAAAATATTAATTAGATTACATTCTAAACATCATGGGGGAGAAGGGAGAATAGAAATTTAAATTCTTACTTTTCCTCCAATTAAACACATATCTTTAACCATATGGGATTGCATCATTTCTGCCAACAGTTGATTATGGCTGGAAGTCCTTATGAAAGTATCTGATCGAGAATGATTTTTTAACATTGCAGTTCCAGCTGGAACCTATAAGAAAAAAAAAGTAAATCAAAATGCTAAATAAGCTATACTGTGATAACTCTAAGCTTTGTGTGAACTAGGTTATGCTTGTCCAAAACTACTGTAATATTTCACTGATAATGGTCATCCATCAAACTTGAAACTGCCACTGTCACAAAACTAAACCCCGTAATTTCTGATAGACAAACTCCTTCACCCACTCTTCATGAAAAAAACTAACAAAATGTGAATCAATACAATTACAGCATTGGGGCATGCAAAGAACTTCAGGCTGTTTATAAAAGAGACCTATAATAAAAAGTCACCAATATCCACTGCTCATCAGAGAAACATGGAAGAGATAGAGCAATTAGTATTGTGAAAGTCTGGAGGAACTACTCTGACCCAAACTTTGGAGAGATTAAATTGTTCACCACATTAAGGCTCTCGCTCTACATTTCCACTTCCTGCTCGAGTCTGGAAACTGTTTCATCTATAAACTTCTTATGCCCTCCTGTTCAGAGAGTATAAGAGAGGCACTCTGCGGAAGTACTTTCAGAATGTATCGCCTATATGTAAAATGAAAACAAAAATCTTTACTTCAGAAAATAATTGAACCAAGTTCTTACAGACTCAACTCTTCCTGAAAAAATCCCATTTGCTGTTATTCTCCTCTTCATTTTGTCATGGTACAAACTGTCTTGTGGTATTCCACACCAATGTTGTTACAATCTCTCTGACTCCCACTAATTCACCTTCTTTACAGACTCTCTAGACTCTCCAAATTCAACATTAACTTCAAATTCTCAGATCAGCATCTGTTTCCTGAGTAAGAACTTATTTCACCACCTAGCAGGTCATAAACTTCATTGGAAGAAACTCAAACTAATCATATTTGATGTGATTTCTTTGTTCCATTTTCTCAACATCCTGTGTCGGAACATTACCAAGCACTCATTAGATTTTATTTGAAGTGTAAACAAAGACAGACTATTGTTTTTACAAAAAGAAAAAGGGAAAGCAGCATTAAGAACATCATAAGTACTCTCTGCTATTCTAATCCAATAAAACAAAAAAAAAAAGAAATTGAATGGCTTTTTCTTTCATCCAAAATGTAATGATTCACATGGAAGAAACTATGACTTTATCTAGAAATAAAATCATGTGCATCCATAAACTAATATTCCAGTATCTAAAGCCGTCTCCAATAAATACCATGTGTTATCCTACCAAAAAAAAAAAGTTCAGTGCAAATGACTTTTACTACCAAGCGTGTCAAATTCTTGAAGAGATGAAAACACGTTAGTGTTTTTTAAAAACATATTTGATTAATATATAAATTCATACCTGGAATGTCACTTCTTTTTCACCAATTTGGACAGTTACATCAGCCTTAAAGGGTTTGTTTCCATGTACACTTTCTACTCTGGTAATCTTCCTGGGAAACAAGTATTTTTCTGAATCTTGAAGCTCAAAGCGCTGTAAAATTCAGGAGTGAGGAAATAAATTATTAAATACAACTTTCTGTGTTTTAGAACTGTTTCTTCTAAAATAATGCCAGAAGCACATTCATGATTAATAACTTGCAAAGTCCTAAATCCATTTACTTCAACTTTTACTGTAGATACCTGTGTTCACATTCTTGATGGCCCATATATTTTACATTTAAAACCAAAGCAGAGAGTTTGTATACTTATTCAGACTGTAGCAACAGATGTAAATTGAAAATGTCACATGGTGACTTTGCCAAGTCTTGGCCTGACAGTCTAAAACAAAACAAGAAATGAACCATAGCCTTTAGCATGTGTAATAATAAATCGCCTATCTCTGCAGCTCATTATAACCAATTGTAGATTTAAACATCTGACTACCAATAAAATAACCAGCAAACATTGCATTTACTTAGTTTCATAGCTGCCTCATACAATGAAAATTGAGGACAACCTGTACAAATTAAGCCTTCAGCATGTTCTGGGTATATCAAGGACAAAACAGGACATATGTTTTCTTAATCCTCTTTCAAGCATTATATTCTTTGTATTTGCTGTACCTAGAAAGCACGAAAACCATTAAATAACTTCAGTAATGACAGTCATATTGGGGACTTTATGCACAAAAAAAGCTAATAACTGGAACTACTGAATTCATAGAGCCATTTTATTCAACAGAGTGAAAGTTGAGTAAACAAAAGAAAAAGGAGTACTGTCCAGCTCATTAGCATTCTAAGAAAACCAAGTTTTTTAAACAGAATTCATAAATGTAAAATCTCTCTTAAAAGGCATATAGTATTATTACTACTAGGATTCATAGCACTGCCTATTAAAGTTCAAAAACAAAACTGAGACAGATTTTTACAAAAGCTTTTTCTCTTCTTCACTTGATAAATTTCCATTCTGGAGCAAAAGCTTACAAAAACACTATGTTTAAACACATATTTAGGATACATGTGCTTTAGTAAAGGGCTGCACAAAATTATATTCTTATTGTAACAGCTGAGTCTACTTCAGATACCATTAAATTCTCAGACAAAAAGAGAGGACAGGAATGCCTACTGAGTACTATCTCCAAGTATGATTCTAAGAAACACTCCAACTATGATTCTGTGAAAGCAGCTACCAAATGTTCTCATTCTTATCTCCATTAATAAATGCAATATTCTTACTAATTTAATGGCATTTTGGATAGAATTAAGGGTGCTTTTATACAAAATTTCCAACTGCTTGAACACTAAATCCCTTACCAACAAGAGAAAACAACTGTGAGTGAGTAAGATTACCTGCGCCAGCAGAGGCTGGATACTGGATAACAAGGAATTAGAGACAGCAACAACAGAACTTGCACACAAAGGTCTTAGGAGTTTAAAATTTCTACGGTGTTTTTTTGACTGGTTGGGTTTTTTTTTGTTTTGGTGGGATTTTCTTTGTTGTTCTTTGTTGTTGTTGAGGGTTCTGTAGCATTTTAGGCATTAAGTCAAGGCAGTGAAAGAGGAATGTCTATGTGCAAATTGTTACTGAATTTACACAATCTACACAATTTACACAATTCATCTAAGTTAATTTGAATTTATCACATGTAATTACATAGATGTTGCTGAACTGAATACTCTAGTAATTAAACAACCTCACACCTCTAGTAAATACCACACTTACACCCGAACAGCAGCAGCAAACAAAACTGCCTGTGGCTTTCAGACCAAGACAGGTCTCTTTAAATCAGTTCTTTATTTAGAATTATGATAGGTAGAAATGGAATCAGAATGGCATAAAATGGATGTACAACACATTAAATACTTCTGCTGAGCCAGAAACAACTTCCTCTATAAAATGTTCGGGCTGATAGCTGCAAAGGAAAAAATATTTGTGGTTTGAGAGAACAACTACCGAGCACATTCAGTATCAGAAAGTTTAAGAGATACTTGGAAAGCCAGAAGCAGGCAGTGCTTTCCTCACTGACTCAGAGGAAAGCAAAAGGAATAGACCAGTCACCAAAAACCAGGAAAGTGGTCTGCCAGCTCATAATCAGCAGGCCAATTTCTGCATGCCTAAGAACATGCAAGAAAAGGCAAACTGTAAAAGTTAGGGAAAAAAGGAAGAGGAATTCTGACCACTTGGAAGCATCTAACAATTGGCAATATCTCAAAATGGAAAATGCAAAGAATACATCAGTAATCCAGCTGGTCATAGGAACAGAGAGCTAACATGAGCCAGAGCTGCAGATGACCACTCAGCTGAACCCACAAGGCAGCTAGGCTATCCAAAAGAGACATGCAAAAGCTGGAAGATTCTCTGCATGGGAAGGAAAGACAATTTTCCAAAGAACCAGAGGACTGCACTGCTTCACAAGGAGCAAAATAGGAACTGCAAAGGCAAGATGGGATGGATTGATATATGAAGTCTGACAGATTCCACTACAATGGTATGTATTGGCACTAAGAGCATCTATTAATGCAAAACCCCAAAGATTATAAAATACTTTGGAAGGAGCAAGAGAGAAACAAATCCTTCCTTAGAACAAAATTTGTAACAGAAATATCTTAGAAGAGAAAAGAATTCTGAAGAATTCTTTCTTGTCTAGACATGAAATAGAATTCCAGTCTTACAAGCATTCCTATGTACTGTGAGGTAGGGAAACAGTTTTCATTGAGGAGGTCAGGTAAGATTAAAGTGGGCATGCAAGTAATATAAAAATGAGTAAAGGCAACAAAAAAACTTTTATTTGATATAAGATCAAGACAATAAACACAGAATTAGTCAAAGCATGAAAAAAAATGTAGGAAAATTCTAGGGCTTTAGAGTGAAGCTAAAAAAAGGATATAGACTAAAAGTGACTTGCTCATTTACTAAGACAAATATGTTCTGTCTGTATTTTTCTAAAATCTCATGGAAAGATTCACCTGATTAGAAGGTAATAAAACCAAACAGTGGGTGTTTCCAATACTGTGAAAAAAGGCGCACAAAAGGCATGTGAGAATTGAAAGAGTAAATCCAAAATATCCAATAAATCGGCTGTAAAATACTAAAGATTATGGCACAATGAAGAAATAAGTATAGAAAATATGGAGCCTCTTATTCCCCACCAGGCTTAGCCTAAATGAACCAATCACTTTTATAAAAGCCTCTCAGTTGCATACAGAAAACTCCAGTGCTGTGGGAAACAAGCTCAAGCTTATTGTTTGACAATGTTTAACTGGAAGCTGTTTTCCTTGAAATCAGTGATATCTCCATATCTCAGTCTTGCAGAGAAAAACCACAAATACTTTTTAACATAATTTTTACAATAATATATTTCAAATGTTCATCTGTCAGTCAAAATAATTTCTCATGCCAGTATTTCATGAAAGTACAGAATAATTTTGAAGACCAAAATTCCAACCAACTCATATTTTCCTTTGCCAGATCTTCTGAGTTAAGGATCATCTTTAAGAATAAGAATACAAATTGATACAGTTGCCAAAGTGCAGAAACTTCAAATAACATTAAACAAAGCCACATAAATGGCAAGTTTATTTTGGTACTTTTGTCCTGACTGTTGCAAGCAAGTGAACTAATGAGTGCTGCAAACTGTAGCACTTGTACAATGCTTTTGTATGTTAAGCACCTCTAAAGACCACTGCTGATGCTGGATTAGTGCACAATCCTTAAATGCATTTTTTTTATGCTAACTAGTTTGAAACAAGGAGTTATGTTAGAATCAAATTAAAAAGTTGCTTGATAGACATCCTTTTTTCTTCAACATTCCAGGTGGGGTCTCACCAGAGGGAAATGGAGGGGCAGAATCCCCACTCTCAGCCTGCTGGCCAAGCTGCTTTTGATGCAGCCCAGGGTACAGCTGGCTTTCTGGGCTCAAAGCTCACATTGCTGGCTTACATGAAGCTTCTCATCCACAAACATTCCCAAGAAAATACCTTCCCTCCCAGGGAAGGCATAAGTCAATATGTCACATTATTTCATTTCTGAGCATAAGAATTACAAGTAATGCCTAGATCTTGGTGTTGCCTAGCAAGGTGCATAAGGAAAGGATTTCTCCAAGCTGAAGATAACATTTGGGAAGACAGTGGTTAAAGAATATGATCTCTTCAGGAAGCATGGACAGCAGTTAACAGCTGCCAAAACTACCTGTTTGGCATAACCACAGGCTATCTCACTTCTCAGCTCCAACAGCTACTGGAAGGGAAAATACCCTGAAATTAGGGTATGTTATCCTACATTACTACGTCCCCATATCTGCCTCTGAGTGTGACACCTAAACTGTACATTCCATTATCTGAAATTTGTTTTTTTTTTTTTCTTTAAATGTTAGCTGAGCTTAAGAAGTGATTGAATACACAAGTTAATCCATCAACACCAACACACTTCCAGTATTTTTTGGGTTTTTTCAATTCTTGTTACCACCCAGTTAAGATTAGCATTTCCTTTTACACAGAAAGAAGTATTCAGTAGCAGTTATTATCTGGACACTCTTATGAAACCCATGAAAAAGAGGACTCTTGCTTCTGCTAGACTCCTCTCCCTCTCCATCCTTATAAAATGCAAAAAATAATCTCTTATTAAAATTTATACAGTTCTGGAGCTGCTATGCTTATAACATCATTATAAACAGATGTTCCTCAATGCAACTAGTTATTTTCTGTATTTCTTAAGGTTCATTGCTTAACAAGATTTGTGGTGCACAAATAGAATTAAATTCCAAATAAGATTATATGTATTTGTTGACATAGTAAGTTTGTGAAGGTAGTGAAGAGGAAGACTTTCTTTAAAAAGAGGAAAATTAACACAGAAAATTCTATGAAAGAGGTACTCAAAAGCAGATTATTATTTAGAAAGAAAATTTTATGAGCCAAATCAGTCTTATACAAGATGCAAAAGCATGCACAACACAAAAGTTAAAGAAAAGAAATAGAAAATTAGACTGATGGTGTAGAACACAAAGACATTCACCATCTGTAATTGACAGAATAAACAAAATGACAAAGTATTTAAAATAAGGGCATATTAAAATAGAAGTGACTGTTACTGCTCTGCTAACAGATAAAAGTCTATTTACACACAGACAATTGTTCTTATAGGCAACTTTAATCAGCCCATACTGTGGTGGAAGGAAAGCATGACACAGAACCACTGAAAGGTCTGGATGGAAGGGACCACAGAGGGTCATCTGCTCCAACCTCCCTGCCCAAGCAGGGTCATCCCAGAGCACGCAGCACAGGATTGTGTCCATAAAGTTCTAGAAAATCTCCAGTGACGGAGATCCCACAACCTCTCAGGGCTCTGGTGCTGGGTTACCCAGACAATAAAGCAGTTCTTCCTCATATTCAGATGGAAATTCCTGTGCAACAGTTAAAGACAAGTGACAAATGACTTCAGGTCCTGGACTTCAGGCCATACTGGCTTACTCAGAGAAGTGGTAGGTAGGACCCCACAAGAGTCAGCTTTGATGGTTCAGCAAAACTAGCAAGTCATTCAGGACAACCTTCTAATCAAATGTAAGGATGTCCATCCCAAATCTGAGGAAGACAAGTAGGAGAGCAGCCCAGTTACATAGGGAATACAGGACTGAACTCCAATGCAAAAAGGAGGGGGAAGAAGGGGGAAAGAACGCGTCAGTGGGGATGTCAGGCAAACATTTCCCTGACATATAAGCTTGGTTTTAGGGAAACCAAATATTTACTAGCTATGAAGTTGGTTATTTCTAAATATGAACATAGAAATAATATCTAATTTTCAGGACTGAAAGAGCTAGTTAAAATGCTTTAATGCTAATTTTCAGCAACATATGTAACTGCTACAACATATCAAAAGTTAAAGAAAGATGACACTGAGCTTAAGTTTTAAAAGATAAATAAAATAATCCATCATAATTTTAATTTTACTATTAAACATGGACAAACCGACAAAACAGATCTGACCAACAAAGAAGCAACAAAAAGTAACACAGACCAAATCCAGTAAGTAATACAATCTATAATCATGCAATAGTGAATGTACTTTGTACATGTGATATTTACAATCCTTTTAGAATCTTCTCTTAAATGGCAAATGCCAGAGATATTTTTTAAGCATTTGACTACCTTAACCATACAAGTAACTACTTTCAAATTATTAACACTTATTATATAATGAGCACTTTTCTGTAGTCTTTAACTGAGGTCTAAATATTCCAAAATCCTAGAGGTTTCACCTTTCACTATAATGAAATTAACTAGTTTATGGGGGCTTTTTAAAGTACTGTTATGAAAGTTTTGAGCATCAGCAATAATGTAGCTATTTAATTTACTTAAGATTTCTGTTTTTATACAGAAGTCATGAAGTACCATGTCATGGGGTGACTTTATGGCGCTGAATTGTATCCCCATTCATCTGTTTAGCCCAGAAATAAGTTCTACACCTTTAAAACCAGATCCAAGAGCAAAGGGAAGGGGAAGTGGTGGCGCACAGTTTGTGTGTGCAGAAGCTTCATTTTCACTCCCCCCCAATTCCCCGCTCTCTCAGTGCACATTGTCTGCAGCACAGATAGAGGGACAGGGCTCTCCTTTGCTTTTAGTTAGTTTTTAGCTAGCTAAGGCAGAGAAGTTCCCCACACTGTGTTTGTTTTTTTCTGTTTTCTTGAAACTGTTCAGCCCTGCTCTGGACTGAAAACACACTAAAACACCAGGAGCTCACACCTGTGGCCCACCAGGGCCCGGGATGCAGTGTTTTCCAGTGCAGGAGGGACTGATAAGAGACTGAGCAAGCTGAGAGTCCACGACAAGGACTCTGAATTTCCCATCTCTTCAGAACAGCAAGAGGTTCAATTGTTTAATATTATTCATTTTTCCATGTTTGTGAGTACTTTGCTTGTTTAAATAAACAGTTTTTTCCACTTTTCTCAAAGCTGGTTTACCTCCCCAACCAGCTGGGGGAGAGGTCACTTGAATTTGCTTTCTAGAAAGGACCACTTCCAAAGTTTCTTCATAAATTTGCCCTAAATCAGGGTATACCATTAATCAGGAGAACTACAGCCATAATCCACCACTCCCTAGAATTATAATATAAATATATTGTTCAATACTTACTTTTAACATGTCTTTGACTGCAGTCCTGCCTTCCTTTCCAAGGAAAAGATGATAGGGGTAAAGCCGGTCAATAACATGCTGGACTGACATCATAGGAAAGGAATCCTAATTCAAATTTTAAAAAATTGAAAAAATTATTGGCTCATTCTATCACCAGCCATTAACCCAAAATTCTGCACAGCTTTGAACTTAAAATAAGACCGTAAGGGCAATATACAAAGGACCACTACAAGCAGTATTTGACAAGATGTTGAAACAGGCACTTCTCAGGTGTAATTCATTAAAATTTAAGTGTCCAAGGTAGATTAGAAGAACTATGTTCTAAAAATTATTTTCTTTCCTGTGCATAAATGAAAGGTACAGTGAGTGGCTCAGATACCTAAAGACAAATATGGCCAAGAGAGACAAATCCCACCACAGGTAAATGAGTTTCACAGAACTAGAAAAAAAACCCCATATGACAAGAAATCTATATTTCAGTAATAATCTACACATTCACAGCAATTTATAGTATTTAATTTTGATTCTATTATATTGTACCTTATTTTTTTACTATCTCCCTGTTAGATTTAAGTACTAATTCTTCTGTCAATTGCTGCCTGAACTAGAAACACATTTGACTATTTTGCTGCAGCAATAAAGAATGAGAAATGCATTTATGACTACTGAAGACACTATGCATAAAGCCTTTCCTGGTGGAAAAAAGGTGTTTCAAACTCTCTCTCAATTTATTAAATATTGATTGTTTGCTTCGAAATTGAATTGCAAATTTTTAAGGGCTATTTGTGTGTAACATTAGTGGAAAACAGTCATTTGACTGGCACTATCTTTTTAAGCCTTCATCAAAGCAAATAAAGCAATTCAAATAAAATTAACTGATTTTCAGTTATACACTTGAATTTACATAAGCACACAACTGAAAGAAGAATTCCTTGGAAATGAAACCAGGAGATGCATATTTTATGAAATGCATAATTCAATTTATAAGCAGTAACACTATTTATAATGTTCCACATTAAAAAAACCCAGTAAAAATAAACCATTTATTGCACTATAGTAAATGTACAGCTTCAAGGATCAGGGAGCCCTTTATTGCATTTTAAAAGTCCTCCATCTATATATAAAGACATGCCATGTACTTTTTCCACATTATCTCAAGTTAGTAATAATTACAATGGAATGTATAAAATAAGCCTCTTCAGAACAAGACCCTACAAAAAATTTTCCCTTTTGTCAGGCAGGAGTTCTCAAACTAAGAAATTATGTTTTGGGACTGTGTGACTCTACGACAGAAGATAAGAAACTACTCATCACAATGCACTCTGCACTTTCAAACAAACTAACTAAACTAGAAGCAGAGTATGGCACTGACCCAATGTACAAAGGAAAAATGATGTAGCTCAAAATCACTGAGCACAGCTTAGAAATCCAAGTGATTAAAACTAATTCTAAAAGAAACAGTTTCCATTTACCTAAAAAAGACACTGTCATACAATGGTAACAGTTCACATTCTCTACTGTAAAATAAAATGCTTCCTTCACTCAATAGTTTAGATAATAGCTTAGGGCTCATTTTCTTTCTGTTACTCTGAAAGCCATCTGGCATTCATTTAAAAATAATTTTTCACTTTGCGGCTCAAAGAATAAAAAGTTACAATTTATTTCAAAATCCAACAATATTTTTTCCCAAAGCCCTTCAAATACTACTTCATTTCACTGAACTTGAATTTTCATCACTTCTTAATATCTAATGCAGGACTCCTTATTCAGAAAACAAATTCTGTCTTTAAGTATCCAGCACAACTGAGGGGACTGAGCACCACAGTAACACAAGTAATTGATATGCCTTAATGTTTATAATCCAATAAAATATGTAGGAAGTGATCTGCTGCTGAGCAGTATCATAGATAAAATGACTGCACATGAGACAACAGAGAACTATCTAAAGTTCTTTCTACAGACACCTGCATCTTGGAGAGTGGGTCTGAGAAACTCTCCTGGCATTTTACCTTCCTGGGTTGACCATCCCTTCCTGCATGCAAAAGGGCACCAACCACTCTCTCTTTATACAGATCTCACATTCCTGACTTCCATCAGGAGGCACCTTCCATGTTGTCCTTGACTTTCTACCATGTAATTATAAAGTCCAAGGGACAAAGGACTATCCAGGAAAGCAGAAAGACTGACACAGCTTTAGTCCTGAGTCGCCTGACCTATCACTGTGAACTCTGCAGATGTACAATTCCTATTTCCCTCTGGACTTAGCTGTCAAGAAGTACTGCATCTTCGAGAGTGTACAGCCTGCATCTTCACATAATTCTCCATTTCTGTTCCTTCTAAATTCACCAGTCAGCCCAAAGACCTAACGTAGGCTTCTTCTCATACAGTTTAACTGTTTCCTATTCCCACATTTGTTTTGGGTCCTTTAAGGCATCAGTGGAGAGCAACAGGTATCTCTGTAATGCGATCAATCTGATTTACATGTGTAACATTAAATACAAAACACTTCTAGGTTGTGGTTTTTATTTCTCTCCACTTGCTACCTCAGTGCCATCAGATAAACTGTAGATGCCCTGAAGTCTGGTAAGGTGATTTACCAGAGGGAGGAAAATAACTGAGCACTAAGATACATTTAATAACACAAATCTTATGTCATACCATACTTTGTTCTTCAATATTACACTATATGTTTGGTTAAAGTATTATTCAGAGATATCTGACTGAGACCTTTCTCCCTCAAACTATTCTTAGTGTTTTCAGGTTGGTTTTTTTTTCAAATATTCATGTTAATCTTCTAACAACATGAATAAACCAAATCTAATTCTGAGCGATCTTAAACCCATACAGTTTCACAGCACATGTATGCACATACCAAAATCTGAACTGCAGCCGATAAGCTGTCTAAAGGAAAATCTGGAAGTCCCAGTGTAGAAGATTCTTGAGAGCAGAGAGTTGTAGCAAAAGACAGGAGATGAGAAATTCTGCATATGAAAAAGTAATTACAGAGTTTTATACATGCTATCTGTATTTAAAATACTAGAGCATAAAAAGTTAAATATAGTAAAAAATGCTGAAACTACTTCTGAGTGCACACAAGTAAGGCGTGACCGAAGTTCTAAAGCACTAAGGATTCATTATATGAAGGCTGCATAGAAAAAGCTGTGCAAGCACATGCCCACATGTATTAAAAATTTCTTCACTTCTGGTCTCTATGCAGCTATAGAGACACAAAAATAGCACGGAATTCTGAAAGGACATAGTTTCTTCATTCAATTTCTTTTTTTTAATTATAAAAAATTACCTCTCTGTGGAAATGTTTGATCCAATTGAATATAACAGCTGAAGATGGTCCTGGAAATAGAATATAAAATCACAGAGTAAATTAATTTTGGCATCATATTGTGGGTCACAGGTCATGATATGAAGCATTCTCTATCTTTCCCTCTAATTTAGACACGGGGATTCTACTCAGTCCTTGACATAGAATTAATTTTATTTAAGAATAAAAAAATCAAATTCTTTATTTTAGGGCTGTGCTATGGAAGTTACTTTTCTGCTGCAACATTCCACAGCAACTCTAAGACTGCATGTCAGGAATTTATTAGGCAAGACAAAAATATGAAAAATGCACCTTAAGATAGGTTACCCAAGAATTTTTCTTTGTTACCCAAGAATTTTTTTCAGAGGTGAGGTAAGTAAAACATAACATCAGAATATTATCTCTACTCAATACAAATGATCCAGTCTACCACACTCACCTTAAAGGGCAGATGATAAACATCTCTTGCTTGAAATCGAGAGCGGAGGGGTGGATCCAAAGGGTAACCAGAGTATTTAGGTACTGGCAGGCCCAAGGCTATCACTCGAAAATCTTCACTAACCCGAACAATCTTCCATGCATCTAACTCTGATTTGGTATGCTCCTAAATAAATTAAAACAAAGCAACAGGAAAAAAAAAAAGTCCACATTGCATCATTAAAAACTTATCATGACTAAGCTCCAGCTCAACTAAAAGTCCCAGTCCTTCAGCCCAAATGTGGTAATTTCTCAAAAGTTCTTGTCTTTCATGCAATAACTAGAAAGACTTAAAGTGGTCAAATCTGTGGATGATGAAAACAAGCTTTTCCAAAATGAACATAGAAAAAATGACTAATTAGGTATAGCTTTCAGACCTTTTTACAAAGAACAGAAAATAAACTGACCACAAAATATATTTTATTTTAAAACATTAGAAGTGTGTTACAATGAACAAGTTTTTTCTTCTTTATTCCCTTCTCTTATAAATGTAAAGGCAACTAAAACCTCCATTTTAGAAGCTTCATTCACAAATTATACTGTATTATATGAAACAATTCAGAATTAGTGTCCTTATTGAGGATGTTAAATGTATTATGGCAAGCAAAGGATTCTTGACATTAAAAAAATGCTTTCTATCCACATCACAGTTAAGTCCTCCCTGAAACTATACATGAATGCATTTCCTTCAGACCTAAATGCTCAGTAATTATTCACACAGGAGAAGTAAAATTGAACATTAGTTTATATAATACAATAGTCCCCAAACAACAAAACAACAATATTAGATTTAGTATTGTAGCAAGAGATTTATTTAATTCATATACTATTATCAGTGTGCCTGAGGCAGTAGTTTTGAAATGTTTAATCATCAGAAAAGTGTTTAAAAGGAAGAGAGATGTTTTACAACCAAATCTTAGTTTGAATTCTCATTTTCATTCTTTAAATACAATTACATTTTAAAAGCTTGTTTTTGAAATATAGTAATAATGCTTCCAGTAATTGCATCTACTAATTAAATACTACAAAAAATTTTTTATGGTACTTCAGCACAGCTGGCAACCTCACACAATGGACATCAGTGTCTGAAGGCTTATTGCAAATTTGTTTGCTTTGCCACATGGGTTTGAATCATACACCTAACCACAGGTGTGACAGAATAGAAACACGAGGAAGTAGGTGAGGAAGCAGGTATGTGACTGGAAAGTACAGTACATGGAACTAAGATGCAAAGTACTACTGAAACTGTCAAAAAAAAAAAAAGCCTGAAGAGTATCCCTCCAAGCAGTGGGACTCCAAGCCCAAAGAAATGAAAACGGTTTAAATCAGTAATGACAACAGACACTGAAATCCATTTCCAATCAAAGGAAAAGCCTTTAACCATTTTCTATAGTTTAGACTGCTGTTTACATATACTTTTGTAAATTAAAGGCCATACAGCACCAATATAGTGACTGAATATAGAGATACTCATCTTGACCTCATTCTTTTGGTATCCTAATATTTTAAAAGCTTAGCAACAAGGCTACTGCCATGCTGAAGCATTATCTGAACTTCATGGCAACAATTTCAACTTAAATATCTTTTCACAAGGACATTTTAGTTACTCTCATATTATGGCTTTCACATTTTAGAAACATACAGGCTTCATACAAGGTTAACATGGACTACTCTTTTTCATATGTAGGCAACATAGGAAAAAAATCCTGAAACCTTGGTGAAATTTCCCCCATTTGAGTCCTAAGTACCCTCTCCTTCACAATAATATTCCAGCACTACCAAGAAGAGGAGGAAAAAAAATAAAGAAAATTCAAATAGCATTTCCATACCTGCAAAAGTTTGTCATAACGATCTGCAGACATGAGAAAACGACCATCTTCAAGCTGCATTTCCCTATTCTCCAGCAAATTGTTCAACACTGGCAGGACATTCCGCTCAGCCTTCTCCAAGCCTTCCAGAACAAGGATTCTGCCTTCAGTAGCTGCACGAACTGCACACTTTAAAAAAAAATAAAGTCCCCCAACATTTTAATAGAAATAAACTTCGCATAATTAATTCAAACAATTCTTTTGTGGAAAAAGAACGTCCAAGTTCTTCCAAGAACTTTCCCAAAACAACATTTATTTCTGTAAGAATCAACATGACTCTCAGTAGTGGTGGAAGGGTGACATGTGACCACCTTTAACACATTCATGAGCTGAAGTTTTACTGCTTAACTATTATGGGGATTGACAGAAGTTCCAGTATTCTGTACCAACAGAATAAGATATAAAACCTTACAGAATTTTAGACCAAACACAGTATATATATTTAAATGTTGCATCCTTTCTTGTTGATGTCACATAATATTCTTTCTACTACTTTCAGGTAGTTTAACACCACCAAACAATTCTAGAATAGCATTTTTAACAGAAAACACAATCAAGGGGGTTTTACCTATTTACATCATATTAAGACATTTAGAAAAAAGTCCAGTATTCCTTTATATTTTTCTGAGTATTCATCAGCATAATTCATCCTCAGTACATCACTTTAGTTTTATTAGAATGTGTGTTGAAACCAAACACAGATGATGAAAGTAAAATAGTTCCACAAGTAACCATATTTTTAAAAGAGTGATAAAATTAAAAGGATTCCTTTAATTTAAAATTATATTCCCTGACTGAGTATGGTCTTCTACAAAACCAGAATAAAAATGCAGCCATTAACTTGATAATACTTTGAAAACTTAGGGTTAGAAAATGGTTTCTTTTCTACTTTATTGGTTGTTTATATATGGCTGCTTCTTAACACGGAGCCAAAATGTAAAACTAACCTCTGGTGCTGATGATTTTGTGCAACTTTGTTACAATGACAATAACTCAAGTACATTAAGTACATTTGATATCTAATATTCATAATTACTGCCCAGTAAAAGACTCTGAAATATAATGCATTCTTGTCTTCTTCTGATTTGCATTAATTTAAGCTGATAATAATGTGGCAGGTTTGGGCACAGGCAACATTTAGAGGCACTAGAGTCTTTCTTTGCATTCCTATCACATCTAAACACAATTTCAGACACAAGCACAGTTGCAAAGGGAGAACAAATGAAATCTTTTCCCAGCATGTCTCCTATAAACTCCTACAGAAGAACCTGTCATATAATGCTAGATGAAAATCGCTGATGAATACAATAGATGCCAAAAAATAGGTCAGTGAGAAAGAAGGAAGATATGAAAAAGAATAATGAAGAAGCACCAGAATACAAAAATAACCCACCGAAAAACTACATATGAAAGCAGACGCATAAAAGACAAATGCATATGGATAAAGTAGGAACAAAGATGAGTTCAGCACAACAAATTAATTGCTGCATGGGCTGAAAGCACACAACTGACTCAGACACCCATCTGAGGAGGCACAGAAGACACCTGCCCTGGTTTCAGAGAGGGGCTGGAGCTCAGAGCCACACGGGCATGGCCAGGCTGCTGGTCTATACCACACAGGTCACCACGAGGTGTGGCTTCAAGGGAAGCAAAGGGCGAGCACACACCACGGGTGGGACACTGCCTCCACTCTCTCTCTGGGAGAGGTGGCCAGGACCAGCCATGAGGACCTGCCCTCTCCATCCCATCCCTCAGGAGAGTCTGGCAAAGCAGCCTGGAAGTGGAGCTGGCACAGAGCCAAACCTCAGCAGATGCCAGTGCAGGAAGTGGCCATGAGGAATGAAATGGCAGCAAAACCAGGACGAGAAGCGCTCAGCCCAAACCAAGCCCCAGAGGCAGGGACTGGTCAAAAGTGGGAGTCCCAGCAGAGCTTTCCAGAAACAGGTGGCATGGCATAATGCGACCTGGTTTTCAGGGGGCAGTCCGTCACTGCTCTCCATTGTCTCAGAGCTAGGTACAGGAAACACTGACTGTGGGAGCTCTCACCATCTTGTCTTTGTCTGGGGAAGCCAGAACTAAGCTGAGGTGGTGAACACCTTTTGTGTGTAATGCACTTTTTTTTTATATACCTTTGTTGCTAATATTGCTACTTTTACTGTGCATATCTTATTCCATTGCTGTTTGCTTTCAGTAAATTGCTATCTCAACCCACACCTTGGTCTTCATTCCTCTCTCACCAAGGGGGAAGGGGGAAAGGGAAGAGGCTTATTTGCAGTTTCATTTCTGTCTGGTGTTAAACAACCACAACACTAACCAGTAAGACTAATCAAGATACTTCTGTGCAATTTAGAAGCATAACTAATGACTGGCGAATTAGCCATGGAGTAAACTTTTCACATCACTATTAAGATGGAAACAATTCCTAATTATTAATATATCTAATCTGGACTCAGGCAAACATTACTGAAAAAAAGCACTCGTAAATCCTGGTACAGATCTCTAGATCAAGTTCCCTTCTTAAAAAGACAACACTTTTATATTTAGCCTCACAATCAGTATCTGAGGAACCTAGAATAAACCCATTAAACAAGGACAAAACCTCAGATTATTTCTCTTTCACTGAACCACTAATTCTTCAAAAAAAGCAATGAATTTTTTTCTTCATTCAGGACATCATACACAACCTAACAGGCAACATAAAATCACCTCTCTCCTCATCCCATAAAATGTGTACAAAGAACAAATTTTCTACTAACATTCTTCCCTAGGAAGGTTATTGGTCACGTCAAAAATCTGCTCCAACCTGCTTGAATAGAAAACCTGAGTCTCCAGCAGACAGTCCAGTACCTGGCATGAACAAAATGCTATTTTGTCTTAAATGCAGCTTGGAGACATAGCCAGAACTTGTTTTAACAAACAATTTATTTGCCAAGCTGGTTGGATTCTGCATATTATAAGTCTATGAAGACTTTATGACTGATTTTTACTAGCCAGAGGAAAATACACATTCTGTTCATATGGTTTCAAAATATTTTGAGTATCCATAGAATCTTGTTGACTCATGTTGAGACACACACACACTATGGATGTGTTGAAGTAACAGGCTTCCAATACTAACAAAAACCTCTCTCTTGAACTGGTATATGAAGAAAATCTGCTGTAGGGGTAGACAGCAAATATAAGGAAGTGTATAACAATCATTAATTTTGAGACAGAGAATGCTCTCCATTAGCAATGCAATCCTGAGAAGCAGCTTACTACATACACTGGGCTGACATCAGCTTACAGGATCAAAATTTAAAAAGTACAGAACCTGGAAACTGTTCAAAATTTGTATTTAAAATTCGATTTCTCAGGAAAATAAAATTTCAAATTACCTTTGCCTACTTATATGCACCTTTTACAATGAGATTCAGGAAAGGTTGAATGCACAACCATGGTTTTTTATTTCCTAATCAAAGACATCTTATAACAATGATACCACCACCACCACCCCCTGGGCACTAATTTACTCCGATGTGCTTTCTTCCATCTTCAAAACATACCTGAATACTGGAAATTGTTCTCTAGAATACAATGAAGTAAGTGCACACTTCATCTGCCTCTGAAGTTCTTCTGTTAAGTAGCATAAGTCTGCTCTTAAGACCAGAAGAGCTGAAATATCTGTCTCTGATTTATACTATTTCTGCATTCTGGTTGGTAATGAGTAGTAACTTTTTCCAATAAAGGAGGCATACTATAAGGCAACCTCTGAAAGCATCAGTTTTAGCTATGTATTGATGGATTGGTATGGAAACTAAAATGCATTTTAAAAATCAGAGGAAGGAAAGTAAGTTTGCAATCTGTCACTGAAAATTATTCTTAAAAATGCTTCCAAGAAACAAATCTTCACAACTCTATAATGAGAATCCAGAGAGAGTTGCATTGACCCCCTCTCTCATTATTTTTTTTCACTCTAAATGTCTAACATAAAACACAAATTTGACCGGGGTGGGTTTTATATCACATAACCATGTCACTAAATCTGAGATTAAACATATTCATTCTTGTTAAAAGGTCAAGAAGGATTTGTTAAAAGTTTACTTTCAGATTTATTGTCACTGCAGCAAAGGGACTATTTTGCTCATCAGAGGACAGATGCTGTTGCCTCCCACCTGTGCTGCCAGAGCTCTGGAAGGCTGGTAACCTGGATACCTGCTCCAGGGAATACCTGCAGCTACCAGAGGCTGAGAGCAGAAACACTTCACAGAGCATTGCTCTCCTTGTAGTGGCTTTATGCAACAAATACATTACGCAGAATGCTTACAATGGTTTCACACTGCGCCTACCAAAAAAAAAATTATCTTTAAAGGCAAAAACACCTTAGGAACAAGACAACCCTAGGCAGCCTTTCATTGACTTTCTTGTAGCTGAATTATGGTGAGCAGTGCAAAATATGAAAATGCAGGAAGCTGTAAACCCCAATTTTTACATAAATCACAGTGTATAAACATATGGATGAAGTTATATAGTGTCAGAACACGAAGGACAGAAAAAAGCTCACCACAATGCACACACTGAAATGCAAAAACATTGGAGAAAGAAGACATTTTTACATAGCTTTACCAAAATAGTTTGTAAAGCCACAAGAATTTGAACAGTATAGTTTTCACATACCAGAACTGAAGTGGTAGCTCTTTTCTCTCAGGAAAATGCTTATTGGACACCAGAACATTCTGGTTGTCCTGAAATCCATAAAGAAGGTTCTTGGGGAACTCCAAAGGACTTTTTTCAAATCTGAGCATCATTCAGAATATGATGGACAGACTACATTTCAGAACTGTTTTATAATTAAAAGGCTGGAAATTGCTCAACAGTAATCAATAACTGTGTCTTTTACAGGAGCTACCTCAAGGTACAATTTAGGATTTTTTTAGATGATGACTTGCCCCTGCTCTGAAATCTGGATCCCTGTAATGACATCTCAAGCACAGCAACCATAAGAACATAAAAAAACAACAGTACAAGCAACTCAGTGAACACGAGAACTAATGAGGTAAGGATTCTCTACATCTGCAGCCTACGTTTCAGATGTCCCTTCCAATGGAATGTCTTGTTCCCACCACCCACACAATATCCCACACAAACTCATCCACCCAATTCTTTCCAATCATTTCTGTAGCTCATAAACATCACAACAATGTAATGTCCAGATGTCACTTATGATGAAAAAAGATCCTGAACAACCATCTGGTAAAGACAGTGCAAAACTTGGGCTGGTTTGGAGCTAACAAAATGGTGACTGGCTGCAGCAGGCTGACAAAACTTGAACTATTAAATATGTGGTATAGTTTTATCTTCCATAGATAAGAGGTTTGAGTCACTGTAACCTACCATGCTAATAAATATCACAAAACTCAAAGGAAATTGATATCTTGTAAGTTCATTTTCATGAGTCAAATACAATTAATCCAACTTCTAAAATTTAAATTGTTAAAACTACCCAACAAGTAAAAGATAACAGGAAAAAAATGACAGTGAAGCAGAACAGAATATTAGGAGCTTTTACTTTCTCCTACTGGGGAAACTAATTTGTTAGACTTTCAAGATATGTGTAAAAGACATGTCTAATGGTATGTCTCCACCAAAGACTATATTGCAAGGTATTTGTTCAGCTTTAAGGCCTCTTAATTCCCTAGCTATTGTTTTCCCACATGAGTTGAGCAAACTAGAAGCCTGTTGAGCCACACTAAAATAGATGACTACTTAGTGGACTGAAGTAATAGAATTCTACAATCACAAATTTGCTCTGACTGTTCTTAGAGATAGGTGTCACATCTGCCGATTTCCAGTCACCTGGGACTCCCACAGTTGACAAGGACTGCCAGTAAATGACTGAATATGAGAACAGGCTTTCTCCAAAGTAAAAGTATCAGCAAAAACTGCACAGTAAGATAAAGGCCTACTAAAGCCACATTCAGACACTTTAAAAACTAAAATGCCACATTTTAATGAAAACTTAATGCTATCTTTTTCCTTAAATATTTTGAAAATCTTATGCTAGTTCTTTAAAATAAAATGTATTTAATAAAAGAAGTTATGAATGTATAATGCCATTCCAAGATGAGATGACAAACAGGCATACCATCCATCCAAAAAAGTGTATTCTATCTTCTGTAATAAAATTTTTTAAATTTGTAGATGATGATTAACTACAGTTTTGCATTTTTGAGCTTAGGCCACAAATATACTGAGTTACACATGTTCCAAATGTGATATTCAAATTTAATGAAAATCAATGTAATAGTAACTAAAATGATTACTAGTTCTTAAGGTAACTTAAGAACTAATTCAACTAATTCAATACCCTCTGTAATGGAGCCGGGGGATACATCGTCACTATTCAGCCTACCTCCCCACTGAGTTAATCAAGTGTTTTCTGGGTAGGTTTTATAGCTATTTTTCTCCTGTGAGTTTAGCAAAATTACAGAGCAGATACTGTTATCCACTCCTCTTTTTATTTAAATAGCCACAAAGGACAGAGAAATTGCAGTATACCAGAGTACTGTCAGCCAGGCTAGCTGGTATTCAAAGAGGGAATCCAGCAGTCTGCAGTAGTTAGTGTTTCATTGAGGATGAATGGCCTGAACTGGTGAGCAGCTATTTCATGATGCTATACCATGGCACAGAATGAAAAGCAGCTAAAAGAAATAAACTCCTCAATTTATTCGAGTTTTGAATCAGAAAACTTGGCTAGAAAAGTTTGTCCTAGGAAGTGAATCAACATATGATGAGAGCATAAATATGTAAATGTGACAAGAATTGGAACAGTCCTTCATTTCAGTCATTGATTTTTGTTTCCCCAGTCACTGATTTCACCTTCCTCCACACAATTTTATTTTCCATTTTTGAAGTACCATACGTCAAGTGATCTGGTTTTACTTCCATTACCCCTTACGCTAACACAATAGTCAGGTGGTTTTGCAACAGTTCCTGCAAATTGTATTTACAAGAAATTATGCCCCTGCCTTGGCAGGGTCCAGCTATTTTAGCTGCTTTACACCAAGGATCTTAGTATGAGAACACAGTTACATCAGGTATGTGAAACATTTTGCCTCATGGCCAGAAATGAGGCCCAGCAGAAGGCAAACTGAGGTTCTTAACAGATTTATTAGTAAAAAAAACCTACAAATAAATAAACCTAGGCAAGGTTTATCTTCTATACAGGAATAAGGGAGGAGGGCAATTTAAATTTTTCTTCCTGATAAGCAGCAAAAAAAAAAGAAAATTAAATACTTGACAGGTATCTAAAAATTATGAAGTTAGTTATCACTCTTAAATCACTTTGACTCAGAGCACCATCCATCAAGTCCATATTGCCTATGGATATTATGATCCCACATATTTCAAACTATTGCTCCTTTCCCCATAGTAGGAAATAACAGCTGAAAAGGAAGTGGAATATACATGTAACAGATACAAAAATAAGAAAAAAGAATCTCACACTTTTTATAAGGAATTATAAATACATGATCCTAACGTTCCTCACATTACATCACAGATATTCATCTATATGCCCTGCATATCAAAACAAGATACCAGAGTCTGAGCTGCTAGCCAAACAAATCCAGTTGAATGCTGACAATTTAAGAAGCATGAATGAAGTATTTCAAATGATTATATCATATATATGATTATATCACATATATGATTATACCACAATCATTTCTATGAGATAAAAGGCTGCCATACAGAGCTCCTTAACAGGCATTTTTATTTTAGATAAAAGATATATTATGTCAACATAAACAAATATTAATTTCATCCAAATGCTGTTGATTTCTACCTAATATTTCCCTCTTTGTTTCCTCTTTTTTGTAGGAGAAGCTAATAAAATGAATAGGAACATTCACACTTTTGGAGTGCATGGCTTGTCTCTTCTTTCTTCATACTTCACTATCTTACTTCTTGTTCTTGGTACAGACACTGAAGTGTTAGTGAGTCCATTAAATTATAGTTTGTGACAATGTGGCTGTGGCTAACTTCCCAGCACAAAAACCCACTGCCACCTCCAAGGCAGTAAGTTAATAAATCAGAGAATCACAAAATTTTCACTCAGTGGTTAATTTTTGTTAAAAGCTGAATCATTCTTACACGTCTTTAAGACAACATAGGAAGCTTTTATCTGTATACACAAACATACATACATATGTGTATACACACACACACACACTCTCAAATATTATAATTTCACTCTCCAATACGATTATCATTTCATTCAATTAATCTCACATCTTATTTTATAATTCCCTTTCTAATCTGCTTTGATTAAAAGAAGCCAAACTCCAGACTGGGTAGTGCTACTCCAGGGGATTTCATGTTATGTTCATTTTACAGATAGTATAGTTTAAGAAGTCATTTTTGTTACTTTGGGTGTTTAATTGTTTACTATATGAAGTGTTTCAAGCCATGTCAGAAGATTTTTCTTCTGGTATCTTGACAATCAATTTTATATTTTGCCAATGTATAACTTATGATGCTGGTGCAGCTAGGGATGTAAAAGTATTGAACTGAGTATGTTCACATAGTTCAAAGACACTGCAAAACAAAGTCTAATTTTGTACAGACAGAAATGACAGTGAAATACATATATATCCACACAGTGGATTCATCTTAATCAGCAAATCTTCAAAAACATGACATCACACTTTCAATTATTCAGCACATAACCTTATGACATCTTTCTACTTATTCCAGCCTCAGTTAAGTTGACTGTCTTGAACAGAAAAGACTACACTTTATTACATAGTTTGTGTTTGGGAAGCTTCCTTCATTTCATGTAAATGCTGGAAGACAAAGTGTAAACAAAAACGGGCATTCTGGACAATGTGGTTTGCAACACAATCCTGGAGCAATACACCTCTCAAGTACTAACTAAGTTGATTAGCTGCTCTCCCAATCAAAATAATGTAGGATTTCCTTAGATGTAATAATTATTAATGTAAGAGGCTGCAGTAATAAGAATTTAAACCAGGGATGCGATTTATGTAGTTGTACACATAAAATAAAAAGCAAAACTATATAGAGATGGGAAAAAAAAAGACAAAAAACCTCAAATCTAGTTCCCTAATTTTTGGAAATACAATAGGCTATTAGAATCTTCTACTGGTTCAATGAAGTTGACAGCTTAACTGTCAGATTTATAGAGGCAGAAAACCATTTTGCAAGACAAGTCTTCTATCAATAAAAGTAAAATCTGAAGGTGTCATTTGAATACTTATGTAATATAAATTAATTCTAATTACTTGATATACAACATAATTAAACCATGCAATAAATTAGAGAATAAAACCAATAGGTTACTTAATTACCTCAGTAATAGAAATAATTACAATTTTGAGGTTTTTAACAGTGAATTAACAGCTGAAAGCCAAAATTACTGGCCCAAAGTAAAGACAAACAAACAAAATTTTCTGCTGTCAGTACATGAATTAAAACAAATAATTCGTCATAACCTCATCAAAAATTCTTTATTTTACATTATTTTAATTGGTGGTGAATTTGACTGTTCAATGTTTACCTTTATTTTAATGATCTATTTCTGAAGTAAATAAACCCCTTTTTTTTCAGCCTTCATCAGATATCTCTTCTAACTACCTAACTCCAACTCTCCCACTTGATTCACTCTAGTACTAAGAAATACTGATATGCAAGAATATTTGATATGCTGGCCTTTCAATATATATTTCAATATGGAATTTCAACAACTGCTTCCAAAGGACTGCCTCTCCAATATATTTTAATTAAGTATCTGCAATCATATTCCATAACTTCATATTAAAATATAGCAGATGTTTTGAAACCTCTGAGATAATAATTTACAGCACTTAATCTGTCACTATTAAATGTGGAGGTATAAATAAGTACAACATCTTAACAGTCACTCAGAGACAACTTTGTAAACCTTTCTGTGTCTGCAAACCCAATGAGCCACTAAATTAAAGTTCTTTCTGGTCACAAGATGCCAGATTTTGTTACAGTATATTATTATTCAAAGTGCAAAATAACTACATTACTATATTATGACTTGCTTACAAAGAGCCTCCTATATCTTAAACAATGGATAAGTTTTATTGAAGCTGTAGAATTCAGACACAGGATGTCCTGGTAACCCGACTTTCAAGCTCTGCCGTCTTCTCTGGGGTGACATGAAGAGCAAGCATGAGAAAGGAAATGGTACAAAAATCTGAAAAGCAGAGTCTACTACCTTCAGTCACTCACATGAATTCACCTTTTCTTTGTCTCAGCTATGCCAACTGAAGCAATCCAAGCTCTTTAGGGAATATTTTGCTAGGGCTTCCTATTGATCTCAGTTAATGGTTTGTAGTTTAAAGAAGAGTAGTGTCAGGCTTCTGTAATGCTCTGAATTAGTACAGCATCTGCAAACCTCAAAATCATTAAATTAACTCATTGAAATTCAGGCACCAGTGTAATCTCTAAAACTTTATCGCTCAATAATAGAATGGAATAATTAGACTATGATGGTTCTAAACATAACTATGTAGCATATTTTATGCATGTAACAAAAATGCAGGACAAGAAAACCTCAGCTGGAACATCATTATCTAGGAGATTCATCTTTCATATTTCCAGTATTTTAAAAGTGTTCATCTAAATACCAAGTATTTCTTTTCCTAAGTTCCATTTAAAGCTTAAACACACATTGGTTATAAATATGATGAGTAAAACATGAGCTCAGCAAAGATGCAACAGATTCCGACAGATTTTAGTACTTTGGTATCTTGCTAAAGCAAAGTCTTGGACTAAAGTGCTGCTACGCTGGATTCTGGCAAAAACCTTTCAAATGAAAATTTCTAACCAACTGAGGAAGGTGGTCATCTTAGACCTTGATCTTAAGAAGCAAATCTTCTCAGAGTGTTCATGCTGGAGTGAGATGACTCAAAACAGAGTGAGACAGCCTCATTTTGTACAACTCAAAGTCTGGGATCAAAGTCTACAGACAAATACGCAAGTAACAGACCATCTCACATCTCAGTGAGCTTCTTACAGTCCTTGACACAGTGGCTCTTACAAATGTTAGTTAATTAATGCTATTACACCATGGGTCAATTACCTCGACTATCCTGTACCAAGTGTGAGGATAAGGCTGCCCATAACAGCAGACAGGTGTGGAGCTGATATTAGCCCATGAGTTAATCCCAGAACCTACACAAATGCTCTTATCCTCTGGTAAATGAGAAGGCATTTACAGCCCTAAAACACAGTACAGTGCTTCAAATTATCTCCTATTGTGCAATCCTCACATTTCCAGACAAGCATGAAATAACTTGAAGTCCTACAAGTAACTGAAATAAAATATATTTAGATTAATTGTTAATTCTTCATTCTGAGGATCTTCCACTGCTCAAAGCCATTTATTGTGGTTTCAAATAAATCTACTTAAAGGTTTCTTGAAAATTTGGAAGCTGAAAAAGAGATCATCGGAAATTTAAGAAAAAAATGTTTCTTTAAAAGAGAGAACAAAGTTTCTGGTTTTCTCTCATGAAACACCTTTATGATGGTGATATCATTAACCTCTATAGCATCACCAACCAAAAACTCTTTTAGATAACTCCTTTAAGTTCATACTACATCACAGGAACTCTCCCATCCTATCTAACCAGAAATCTAACTTCTGTAAAAATTTTAGGTGTCTACAAAAGCAGACATTTCACATGAAGTATGTATTTTACCTGCATAATCAGAAAGGAAACATGCCACTGATAACCTATGAAGAGAAATCTTACATAACCCAAGTCACTCTGTGACTGTGCCAAATCAGCTACTGGTCTGGAGCAATATGGATGGCAAGAGTGTTTAAATCATTATTTTATTCCAAGCCAGCAGTGAGGTTTCAAATCAAATCTCCCAATTGTCTCCCTTTACCGTGCTTGCGTTTCAAAACACAGAGCAGTCATAAAACACATGAACTAGATGCTTTCACAATTAAACTAGATCAGAAGATTCATTTCAGGAATACACCTAATGTACTGCAAATGTTGAGGAAGAGACATAGCAAGGGCAGTGCTTATCTAACTTGCACAGAATGGAACTTACTCTTACCAAAAATGGTCTGTCTAAATCAACCCTGTAGTACTCTTAAGAGACAGAGTAGTCTTAGATTTGGGTAAAGATAACATTTATGACAATAACAAGATCATTATGCAAGAGACTTTCTACTTAGATTAGAAACACGACAATCCACATACTGATTTTTCATAATATAAACCACGACTTCCTTCAAACTACTTGTGACTCATGACTAGGTGGTGTGTGACTGCAACTTGCCTGGTCAAGATAAAAAGCGCTGCCATCTCGGATCTCTCGCCGCTGTTTGAGGTCAGTTTCTGTGGTGTCCCTCGACAGTGCGATATATTCAACCTCCCGCTTTGTCAGCTCCTGAGGACAACAGCCTAAAGTTATTGCAAAAATAACACTATAACCTGAGTGACTGAACTTTAAGAATACACCTAATGGTATAATTGTACAAAAAAAGCTCTAGGCAGCAGCACAGTGATCTGAAATAACTCTGGACAAAATCTAATATCTCTTATTTTTAAAATGTTAACAGTGTGTTCTGCCTCAAACAAAATGGTTTGAATTTCTGCTCAATAAACTTTTATTTTCCCCAAACCTATTCTAAAAGAGCTATATACTCTTTCCACTGAACATCTGTAACATCCTGTAGGTCAATCTTCTGGTTCCAGATTCTGAAAAACAGCCAGCATCTACGAATTGCAAATAAAAATCAAAAGTTTTCTGTAAAAGATTGAAATGTTCAACTCTCACAGTTCAGTAACACTTATAGTGTGACGCAGCTGTGATTATTATCTGCACGTGCTCTGCTAGCACACTGATGAACTCTATTACTCTTATCCTCTCTTCCTTGGCTGTCATGAGATGCACTCTGCATCTGTAAAACTATAGGCTATTTAAAAACCGATAACCCATTGGGTTATTTTCTTATTTTGATTCAATGTGAGATATACTTAGAATTTGCTATCTTAAAGGAATAAAAACAATTCCCCCATGTATTTATAACAGATATTTCTGCTACTTCCATATCTGGGTTATCATGCATTCTGCTTAGGAAACAGATTCATAATTAAATGCTCTTCGTTCTTATTTCGCAATTAAAGATGTCATTGATTTAACAGATCTCTCTCAACAGGCAGCTTTCAACTACAGTTGTATGAAAAAAATAAAGCAAAGATATAAAACCCAATTAAAACTATTGTCTTTCCACTTTTGCAGTGCCTACTAGGTTACAAAGCCACCAATTCCTTTACATTGCAGGTAGATAGAGTTACACTTTCTTTTAATTAAAGGGGGGAAAAAGAGTGTTTTTCAACAATTAGCCCCGTGAAGGAATGCATAGTAGCTTTCAGAAACAGCAAACAGAAGTTTTCCAGGCTTATATATTTTCATTAAAGGCACCACTGCATGTATCATTCACATGGAAAGACCAGCCTTCACATAATTTTTTGGCTTGGCATTGAATCAGTAAGCAGCAGCCTTTCTAATAGATCTCAAGTGCATACAGTCTGTGGCATAAATAACAAGGCACATTCTGTATCCTATGCCTGCATATCAGGTGTTTTTCCAAGTCCTCTTTTTAGGTTATTCCAAACTCTTATCATTTATTTTAAGGAATACATCAAACTGTCAAGTAGCACATCTGGTTTGCTAAATTAAAAAACCTTTTCTCCCCTTGACAAAGTTCAGAATCTTCTAGCTTTCTCCTCTGTGCTTTACCTCAGGGAGGTAGCCTTTGAATTAGTATCTTTTGATTTTTAAAGGAACGCCTGATCTTTATGACAACTGTTTATACACCTCCATTTGTGTTCCTTTTGCTCAAGCAGATTCCAGATACAGCTCACAGCAGACCTAGTTCTACCCACATCCCTTTTTGGGGCAGACATCCCCCGCCCCGATCATTTTAAGGGCACTGACTTTTTAAATGCGAAATTTTGTACATGGTGCTGCCATGGTTCATGCAGATGGCTGTAGGCAAGTCCTTCCCACATTCCAAGAGAGGATCATACACGCATCTACTCTTTCTAAACACTCAGAATAACTGTTCCCAAATGTTACTCAGAACACTCCTCTCCCAAATCCTTTCCTTCATTTCTTTTTTTATGTAATGAAGCAAAAACGATTTGTTGTCTGTAGCACAAGGCAGATATCTTAATCTTCTAACATACATAATGCCGAGAACAAACTGTTTCTCCATTTGTGATAGCATATGGTAACACAGTTTTCCAACTCTTTTTTTTTCCCCTGGAGTTTAAGCAGAAAAACATGTATTAAAATGTCTGTACTTTTTATTTGTCTGTAACAAAAACTGAGCTTTGGAAAGCACGTTTATGAAAAAACTTATTTACTTCCTAAGTAGCTTGCTGTAAGATTTTCTAGGACCACCTTTTACCATTTGTCTAGTATAAGAATGGCTGACATTAATAACGATGTCTCCAACACATTTAACCAACATACTCACCAGGTACTGCATGGCAATCGATCTCCGGAGAGGCCCAGGAGGCCCAATAAGAAAAACATCTTGGCCAAGAAGATCTTTCTGCATTATCCATCTTAAATGGTGGACTACAGACTGGGCCAGAGACTCTGTCACTTTGAAACACAGAGATAAGAGCACATTATTAAATTTTGAAGTGTTAGATACCCGGCCATTCAACACTTTCTTTGAGCTTATCTCCAAAATGAAAATACACAAAGCTGTACTGCCCTAATCTGGACAGCTGAAAAACAGAGAATTCCACACAGAGTTTATATCAGACCACTTAACTTACATATAAAAGTGTATACATCTATCTTACCTATTTTTTCTCTGCACAACTTCATCCTTCAAAAAAACAACAACCAACATAAACCAGAAAAACAGGTTGTGGATTTGTATTTCACATTAAATTGATCAACATAAAAACTGGCTTTTATTACTCAATGTTGAGTGGACTCCCCAGCATCAGTTAATATAATATAAATACATTATACAGTTACATAATATATTTACAAAATATAATTTGTAAAATATGTATCCAGTCTATATTCCCAACGCTTCTGTGAATTGTGAAGCTCAAAAACCCCAAAAAACTCTGATTACACCAGACTAAGATTAGTGTTCAGGGACAAACTTAATTTGCTATTTGCTTTAAAGATAACTGCATTCTTGTTTATATTTTAACACAATAAACCACAGAATTAAATTATCACAGAAACCCAAACTTTGCCCTATCACTACATTTATACCATATAGCTTCCAAAATCACAATTAAAAAAAAAAAATACAAGCAGATCTATTTACTTCTATTAAGAAATACCATATGCGTTAATTTAAAAACAATAACCTGATGATAATTAAACTAACTTTTATCACATGTATACAAATGTTGGCAGCACTGGAAAGCATCATGCAGAAACAGCACACTGAAGGAGCCATACATCACACTCACTGCCATACATCATCCTATCCCCAGAAAAGTCTTTCACACACTTCCCCAGCAAAGCCTGGCTCTTTCTCAGCCACAAGCAAAAAGCACTAGTGCAGGAGGAGAAGGGGAACATAAGCAAGTCAGGAGGGGGATTTATGAATGCATGGGTGTGTACAGCTGTTTCAGAACAGTCTGACAAGACCAACGATGAGCTTTGAAGCTGGAGGCTCAAGGGCCGTGACTGGGATGCTGAAGTGCACTAAGAAAAGAGGAAGAGGCCATGAAATCTGCAAACTAATACTTGGTTATTCGCCTTTTTTTCAGTGCAATTACTGGGTGCAATTAGAAGCCAACATTTACAAAAACAAGCCCTGGTGTTACATCTGATACAGGGGAACCAGTATGTGCAGGGCAGAGTTAAGGACAGCAGGCAATAGTGCCACTCAGTTCTGAAGGAGTTCAGTTCGCTGCTGAATCTTTGCAAACCACAATTAAAATCCATTTTTGTAAGACTATAGAAACAGCATTAAATGATTGTGTAAGAATCAAGGAAGATTTTTCAAGCATAAGGGAGATTAAAGAAAATTTTAACAAAAACTAACTGAAGCTTTTGGTCTTTGGTCTGGCACTCAGGGAATCCATTTGAAATCATCTGCTTCCAGAGAAATTTACAATATCCTTACTACCAATGTGAACAGAAATAGCATACACATGCAGGTGGGCAATCTATGCATTAGGATTGTCAGATTAATTGTAAACAAACATTTCAGGTTTGTCTTATTTTGTAGTTTTGTTTTCTGAACAACTGTCATTAGTGTGTCCAGGATTAGCTTTCACATATGGTGTGGTGAGATCATATGAATGTAAAATGTTTTCTTCTTCATTGCTGAAGTACTGTATTCCAAAAGCCACGCACATTGTACCACACACGGCTGGGCAAGTGCAAATCAATTCCTCACAGGGAATAACATGTTCCTTTCTACAAGATTTTAAAGGAAATTAGGGAAGCTCCTACTAGATATATTCTAGTAAATAAAGGGTAATAGATAACAGCAGAATAACTGCTGTGTCCAAACTTTGCTACTGGACAGGTATGGAAATTTGAAAAGCACCTACAAAGAAAAAGTATTATCTTAAAGGTACAATTAAAACTTTAGGACAGATCTCACATTGATTTTACTTCTACCTGGATGAAGCCAATGTGCCTCTAGTGTATTTCTACAATAGCTGGTCTCAAAAGAAGAAAAATACTTTGCTTGCAGTGGAAAAAAAAGCTTGGAACTCTTTCATGTCAAAATTTATGCACTAGAAGCACAGCAAAACCAGCTTTGACACAGCCTGACTACAAATGCCTCTGGCATAATTCTCATTAATATGTGAGCTATCTTTTTCATTTTTAGGATGGTCTCAAGAAAAAACTTGGCTCACACTTCATAACAGTACCATAAATAGCAACAGGACTTTAGAATGTTCAGCAGCATCTGCAAGAAAAACTACCATGTAAAAGAGAACATGAATGCAATGCATTAAAAAATGTAAAATCTTAGAATGTGATCCCCATGAAAAACCTTAAGGTATTTAAAGGCACTTATATTATCATTGTGTTTAAACAGTCCAAATGTACTCCGCAATAGCAATATATAAAAAATACAACTTACCGTCTGAGGAAGTCCTGCTTTTTTTGAGAAAAGGTCACAAAAGACAATTCTTCATTGATACATTTCATAGAAAAAGACTTCCTTGCTTCCCCATTCACATCATTCTCCTCACAAACAGATTACAGCTAGATCAATTATAATACATGTTTTCAATCACAAAGTAGCACATTGACATCTGGAAACTCAGTCAAAGAAAGCCTGTTACAAATGATGCCAACGATTCCAAGCTAGCATTCCCTACGGTGAGCTGTCAAGAGAGCAGCTTCCATTTGTCAGTTCCTTCAGTTCTAACATGTAATATCTGTACATTGTTCAGATAATAAACCTACTTTACTTCCCCAGTTGTCTTTTTAAAATTAGAAGAATCTAACATTTTCTTGTACATGCAGTCAGTGTTGAAGTTTCCAAAGCACAGTACGCTTTTCAAAAGCAACCTCAGATGCACATACACAGTATCTTGTACAGAATTTATATAATTTTGGACTACTTGTACTGTGTTCTCTGCATTGCAAGGCTTTTAGGTTTTCTCTAATATTACTTGAAAAAAAATCCTCTCTATTCAAGAGCTGTATATCAACTTTACCATAAGTACTATATAATAATTTTCTATGACATTTATAGAAGACAGGGCAAATTTGAGGAAAGCATCAGCAAATATATTACAACAATTTCTATTAATTACCTGATGAGTCAGGTAGCATCTAATGCAAACTGGGATTGTACAATCTGTTTAGTGGCACTCTGCTGATTTGCAGCAGTTAAATAGTAGGCCCTACATTCTTAATCTGCAGGATGGTGCATAGCAAGCCTCTGCAGTGTGTTCTCTAAGACACCATCTGGCACATGCAGGAGAGTAGTTGGTGCTACAATTTGCTATTCCTGTGTACCAAGGACTGACAGCAAAAGAAATTGCATTCTATTGATTTGTGATAAGTGATAAGCAGAACAGCACCTAGCAGAATCTGCACAAGCATTCCGTAAAGTGAGCAGCTGAAGCTGAACAGAGAAATCTCCAAAAAAGAAAAGTAAAAAACGTTTTAGATAGATTTGTAAGCGAATGCAGCAGCTGCTCTTGTTTGATCCACAAATCAGCTTTTGATAAAGCCAAGACTGAAATGGCTATGCTAGCCTCAGAAATATTCCAGTTCACTCATACTTGAATTCTTGGCACACTCACTGAAGCTGCAAGATTCATTGGAGATACCAGACATTATCTGCTGGCAATTCCTTGTGTCCCACCTACAGAAGAAATCCCATAAATGAAGTAGATGTGTAACTCTTCTTGCTGTTCAGACAGTTAGGTAAACTAATTCCCAAGAACACCTATTCCAGATGTGGTACAAAATACAGAACTCCTGTCCCCCTATGACTCTGGTCGATCACGTAATAACCAACAGGCACTTAGAAAACATCAATATACACAATTTCAGCAGAATAAAAAAGACCTCTGCATACCCTGAAATTTCATTACAAGGCACACCCCAAGTCTGAAAATGGCTCCTTCTTTCAGGAGAGCTAAAAATTAATGACAGGAACAAGATGTCTCTCTCATCTGAATACCAAGGGGTCCTGTGGCTGTCCCTGGCTGTCTGCAGTACATCCAACACAGGGAGCAGCACCTGTAAAACACAGCTAAGGGAGAAGGGACAAGGAAGGAGGTCTTTGTCTAAAAACATAAATACCTTTCAGAAAGGGAATTTTTATTTTTCTTTTTAAATGAGCTCACTGAGACTTACTTCACAGCTTTTTCAGGCTGGGGGACAATGAGGAAAGAGAGTGAGTTGGCCAGGACATGGTGAAAGAGGCAGCATGGCCAAGGTAGAGAAGGAGGCACTGCTACATGGTCTGCTTTCAGCTGCTGCCATTTAGCAAATAAAAACATTGCTGCTCTTCCCATTTAATGCTGATGCATAGAACCCAAAGAGTTCTCAGTCTTATAATGTGGTTACATCACAGACAGTTTTCACGGGAATACTATTTTTCCTCATAAATTTTTCATAGGAACACTCTTCATTCCAAAAATTTTTGGTCTTGCGGTGTTAAGGAAACAAGTTGCAAGTTTTTGCAGGGGCTTAGAAAGGGGGAAGCTACTTCTTGAATGAGACTGTAAGCTCATTTATCAATTCCTCTGAGTTGACTACTTCACAGGAAGGTGTCAGTTCTACACAGATAAATCATATTCTCTATCTGAGTAGAAATTAAAAGATAATATAAAGAAAACATGTAAAACTAAATAGCTTTCTGGAAGAAACCGTAAATGGGATTCTGAAGACTAAGTTTCTCCCTGTGACACAAACATGGAATAAGTGAAACTATTCCTAGCTGGATGTACTACTCAGAAAAATATATAGTCAGAGCAGTTATCCATAGCTCAGACTCCAACTGGAGGGACATAGTGTGTCTGCTTTTGAGCACAACAGCTCAGGCCAGCACCAAAAAGTAGGAGAGAATCTAGGATAAAAACCAAGAAAAATTATCATAAGATATTTGAATTGAGTCTAGAAAAGAAATAACTGTTTTCCAATATGCAAGACAGAACCACCATGAAGAAAAAAAGTTCTCTGCATCAAGGCTATGCTAGATAGAATAAACCCCTGGCAACTAAAAGTGTGCCCCAAAAAACTAAAATGAAGCATTCCAACAAGCTTTTTTCACAAAAGAATCCTTAATTACTGGAGCAAAGTGTGCAGAGAAGTTCTGAAATCTACATCATGAGCACATTTTAAGAACAAGGAGGACAAACACCTCTCAGGAGTGGTTCAGATTCAGCTGACCTAGCTTTGAAGCACAAGGAACAGTGGAAACAACTCCCTGAGCTCCATCTAGACCTTCTCTGCAGGTTTCCATGTCCCCATGTTTGTCTGTGCCTCACTCAGTACAGACAAAATAGGGACAATAATGTAAAGTCTAGACCTCTACTGACAAAAAGCCCACTATTTCAGATTCTGGATGGGGTGGTAACACCCAAACAGCAGAACAGTTGGAAGCCTACATAAAAACTCAAACTGTTGAAATCATCATCATCTCTGACAGCAGACACCTTCCCTGAGGCTAGGAATGAAGAAATGTAATGAATGAAGTGTTTGTTAACATGAAATTACAGTCATCCTGCAACACAACCTGTCTCTAGAAAGTGTTGCACTCTGACATTCAGATGTAAAGTTAACACAAAAAAGACTGAGCACACATTCCAGTGAAAAGCTGAGCCCACTTAGAGCAAAAACTGAACATACATCAGTCCCAGCTTCAGTATGTGGCACATATGATCCTGTGAGGACAGAGATTATTACACACACAAACATTCTGCTTGAATTCCTCACAATAATTGCTGTTTCGTATATTTCAACTGAAAAAAACCTAAGAAAATTCATAACTTAATCCCTTGTATACACACATATCACTTCTGATCACACACTGGGGGGGGGGTGCTCACATTGAGGACATCTGGCAAAAATGACACTGAAATTATTCTTCCACAATTCAATGCAGTTGCATGTAAACTCTCTTGAAGGCACTTGCACCTTCACAGAGCAGCAATGCTTTGTTGCAGAAGAACATCCCTTTTCCTGCCCTAGTGAGGATTTGCCATCATTGAACAAAATGTCCTGGAAGAGCTTTGTTGGGAATCATTTCATCAAGATTAATAAATGGCTAAAATGTCAAGTACATAGTCATTTTCATAACATTTCCAGAAACCATTAAAGAAAGCAATACACTGCCATGAACCACCCCTCTAAAAAAAGAGTGCATTCTTGCAATTCAAATTTAGATCTAATCTGTCACAGAAAGTGATACAAAGTTTCGCCAAAATATAATTAAAGAAACAATCTTGCTTTCAGACATGGTGAGACTTTTAAAATGTAGGGCTTATTTTTACTGATAAAAGAACAAGCAGTGCAAAAATAAGTGCCCTCTTTCTAGAATGTGTCAGACACAGTTATGACAGAAATCCCATTAATAAAATTCCCCTGTGCAGGACTCATTTTTACTTGTCACTTACAAAAAGAACTCAGATTTTATGTACCTTTAATTATCGTCTTCCAAGAAAAAGCAATTTGCCAACAACAGCAAAACAAATTAATATTTCACATTAACATACAAAATGGAGCATTTCATAGAGAACTTGCTAGGGACCTAGCAAAAAACCTGAAAAGCAAAGACATGGAAACATAGGGCAAGCAGCAATACCTACCCTATCCATTTCTGCAAAAGGTAATATGGTGCAATAAAGGAGCTAAAAATCAGTCTAATTTGGTACCACAAAGAAATATTTTGGTATCAGTTATGCGACAAAATAACAAATGTAAACTTTTGTAGGTACTTAATACATTTACATTCTTTACTGAGTAATGATTTTTTCAGATTTTAAGGCTATTTTTGAGCCTAGAAAACAATGCTGAGTTTAGCATATGTTATAATACACCTAAAATTTGCTGCAAATTATAGATATGCACTTTCAACATCACCACATTTTAACAAGGCTTTTATCTGGCAGAAAAACAAAAGCAGAAACATATTTCACACAAATGATGAACTAGAAAACAATATCATATGCAATACTAGTAAATGAACTGCAATTGCTTCAATTCCTTCCTGCTAATTCTTTCTCCACTACAAATATTACGATGGCAGAGACCTTCTCAGGGATATTTCCCACTTAAGCAAATGATCTAATTATTTCTAGGTTTAGTTTAAAAGAAATCAGGTAAGTACATTTTTAATTTAATATTAACTACTAAAATAAATTTTCAGAATATATGATGTTTCAGTTTATAAATTAGTATACACATGCAATTCCTTCCATTTGGTTTACACCAAAACAACTTGTATCTACAGCAGTCATTCATACAGCAAAAAGAGAAGTACTCTTAAAAGAAGAAAAGAATCTGTTAAGGAATGCACATACACTCTCTAAATATCTCACATCATGATAATCAACATGAAGTCAATACAATCTACTTAACTCCACTACAGGAATATATCTTTGTTCTCCATAGTAAGATAACCAAAGAACTTAAACACTAAGGGTCAAAAAATTCCTAAGTTTAAATATATAAAGAAACTGCACTAAACTATTTGAAATACATTTTCTGCCATAAAATACCTTAGTATTCTACCTTACTTAATTTTAACTCATTTGATACTTAAGTTTACAAGCAAAATTTTGTATCTGAAGTAAGCCTTCTTACAGTACATGACTACTGATGAACAAGAGCATCCCAAGCATGACACAGGCTCCTTTCAGTCATGATTATTATTTTTTTTTAAAAAGAAAGAAACTACTAATAATACATATGTTCTAATGAGTGTTACTATTACTTGGTACCAGACTTATGTTAGTAACAAAAACGTTATTATGTGGTACCAGATTTTAGCTAAGATCTCATTATTCTGTACAGTTCCATGCTTAATAACTTTTTCACTATCCATTTGCAACCACTTTTTCTTATAGTCATTAAATAGAAAAATCTCTCTGATTCTACCAAATGCCTTCATAATTCTCTTACCTTCTCAGTCCAAAGAACTGAAAGAGATGTTAAAGTAACTTAGAGCTAACATTTAACTTGATAAAAAGTGCAGGTAGAACAAAATGTGTAATAGTGAAAAAGCATTGTTAAATTGTAATAGTGAAATGCATTGGTAAAGCATTGTTCTAATTAACACATTTCGTACAGCACAGAAAATGAGAAAGCAAATTAATCTACCAAAATTATAAATAAGGAAATGGATTAGCATAGACAACTGATGTCCTTGATGCAAAATGAGACAAGAGGCATACAAAATAAACAGTGAAAAGCAAAAATCTATTATTTAAGGAGCTGTAAAAAGTAATAATAGTGTGCAACATTTCTCAACTGTTTGGCTGCATTCCCAGGGAACTCACGAGGAATGGGATGTGTCATTACAGTCTAAAACAGAAACCCTTTCCTCATAGGCTACCCTGTAACAAGGGCTGGCACAGGACACTGGAAATTTTCGGTACCTTAGATCACCTGGTAGGAAAGCAACAGTGTGATGCCTGCTGAGTTATGAGACTTCATCAGCCCACAGTCCAGAGGCAGATCAGTGACTGGCCCATCAGACTACTGGCAGATTTCACACCAGTTAAATAATCAAAGCAAACAAAATCTTCCCCTTAATATTGCCCCCTCAACAACTTGATCTAGCTGAAGATGTTCCTGCTCTTTGCAGTGGGGGTTGGACTAAATGACCTTTTAAAGGTAACCTTTAACCAAAACTGTTCTATGTTTCTGCATTTCTGCTACACCTTTCCAAGGGAAAATATTTCAGACAAAATGTTATGCGACAAAATAGAGGTAGGAAACAATTATCTAAACATGTCGATATTAAGAGTCTACTATCCCAGTTATTACAAAATCAGGAATCACAGAAACACAGAATAGTTGAGGTTAGAAGGGATCTCTTGATGTCAGCTTGTCCAACCTTCCTACTCAAGCAGGACCACCTAAAGCCTGTCTGATGAACTGCAGCACTATTACCCAAGAAAACAATATAAACTTTTTATATTGGCAGCTGTGCAGTGGCAAGTCTATTGTTGATATTATCAATGCCATTCTTCTGAAAAATAAACAAAACAAAACAAAGACCAGTGCCCCAGGAGTTTTCTTGATTCAAAATGCCATGTAATGAATTTAGACACGATCCTGGAAAGCAAATTCACTTGAAGTCAATGATTACACCCACTTTCCACCTATAGAACTGTGCAATGACAGTCATCAGGAGTTCTCAGAGCTTGTCTCTGTGTAAACAGTCGTATAAGACTTGCATACCCTTTTAGAACGCCACATGTGCTTGGTTTTGGTCTGCAAATTTATCTGAGTGGAAAAATCAGTTGTTAGTGGATGTTTTTTAACTTGCGTTCTGGATACCCAGCAGCCTAAATGTGAAAGTACTGAACAAATGGCAACTGATCGTTTTGGATCTTCAGGAAACATCTGGCCTGCTACTGAGAAAAGCCACAATGCAAACAAGTGATTCACTTGTGATCCATGGTGCAAAAGGAAAAGCTCAAGAAGCATGTATTCTCCATGAACAGTCAGGAAATAAGGATGGCTGCAAGCCAGTGATGTCTGTAATAAGGTATCAAAAGATAGTGTGAATCAATTTTAGGTACATGTGTGCATGTTGTTAATGTGCATAGTCGTCTGCATATTTTCCACTTGACAGCGTTTTTCATGACTATGCAACTGACTTCTCATTACCTTGATGGATCACAAAGACCTGTATGTTTGCTGATAACAATTATGTGATGACCTGGGAATACTAAATATCACAGCAAAAAACCACCATACATGTGCAAACTGCTAGGATGTATAATCATATCACAATTGAACGGTAATTCTAAATGGCCACAGTTTAATGACTAAACAACTTGAGATTATTTTTAGAAGTAATCCCTGGATAAGAACCTTTTTTAGCAAAATAATTAAACATACACAAATTATTCTCTTACTGTCCCATTGACCAATGGGATAAGTTATATTCATAGTTAAGATTTCCTATACAACCAGCTGAACCAGAGATAAAGTAATGAACTAAGCAAAGACAGCCTCCCCCAAACTGCATGCTTCTTCAAAACATATTCCTTAGATAATTTCAATAAAGTCAGGAAGGTGACTCAGTGAATAGAAATTTTTTTAATAAAACCTTGAAACTCCCTCAAAAGGAAAGCAGATCCTTACTGTAGTTCTGTGGAACAAGTTCTGGGTTCTTCGGTGTTTTGAGTTTAAAAGACACATCTCCAATAGTGACAGTATCACCTAAAATAAAGAAAAGAAGCCTTTTAGTTCTTACATATTTAGATACTTTTAAATATTTCATGTCCTTAAAATTTAAATCATAGGCCTGGCTGTGGTAAGGCTGACTAGGCATTCACAAAGCAGCCTCCAACGTGTTTGTGGTTACTAATTAGGCTCTGCTGCTTGTCAGTACATCAGCTACCTGGACAATTTACATTTAATTAATATTACTTTTTCCTGTTTTTTTTTTGTTGCTGCTTTTAGAACCTTTAGCTGTTGGGAGCTATGGAAATCAAGCCCAGTGTAGAACACAATTCCAGCTACCACTGTTGACTTACTGAAATTAAAACTTTAGCATGTTTGCCTGTAGAGCTATCAGTGACAAACACTTGTAGGGATGATGATTTTCCTGAGTTTTCAAGCAGACTGGAACAGTATCTGTTAGTGGTACAAAGTGACATATTCATGCCAGTGGGCCCTTCCTGCACTCCCTGACCATATGGCTGCAGAACCTGACAACTTTCCAAAGTTTGAGTGGTCTCAAGCACTTGCTCTGGGTTTCAACAAACCTAAAGCATCTGGCCATTTTACTTAATGGTCTCTTCACTAGGACCTGCCTGTCTTATCTATCTTTCTGCAACCACAGGCTTGAATTAAATTGCAGGGCATGCCCTGTGCACCTTCTCATGGAAATCAAAAGTGAAATCTAGTCTTCAGTACAGAAATGGGCAAGCACCAACACAGCAGTAGTCACACTGAAAAACAGCACAATGCCCAAAACCCAGGAAAATGAGGCTTGGACTAATAAGAACACCAAAGTTTATTTTCTTTCAACAGTTTGGGTCCCACAAATGAGTTTAGAAGTATTAAGACCATGTAAATAAGATGGCTCCAGCAAAATGGCATTTTTCCTATTACTGTTGCTAAAGATAACACCACCTCCACTGCACTGTAGTGCATGCATGAGGATGAAGAGGATTGCTGGAGTAAGAGTGCTGCACATGGGTATAGTTTTGCCACAACAAAACTTTGGAGAGTTTGGATTACATCTCCTTTCCATGAACTGAGGCCAAGTTTTGGAACTGTCTCATGTGTTTATGCTTTTCTAGAAGTGAGATGCAGAAAGTACAGAGCTTAATTAAACAGGGATCCAATCCTCTTGTAGACCTGCCCCTCGTCCTGTTCTGTCCAAGAGGACCCAATCTACAGTTGCCTATTGTCAGCACCATGAAAGAAGCCAAACAGTTTGGAAGACCAATGCTGGAACCAGAAAGGGACATGCTGGAGAAGCAGCCTGCCCAAATTAAAAGCGGCAACTAAAACTCCTCCCACACATGCAGTAGTGCTCCTTTCAGTCAGCCATGACTCTAGTTTTACACTCAAACACAGTACTCTTCCAGCATACCCAGATGTTACTGCTCATCTCACAGGACTGAGAACTCCCAGGTTCTGACATGGCTCACACAATTCAGGGGAAATGACTAGATTTATAACAGCCAGAGTAGAATCACCTACAGTAACAAACAGGAAGCAGTGAAGAAAGGCTTATAGCTGACTTCCTGCAAAACTGAAGGGCTTGACTAAAATTCAGAGACTGGGATTCACAACCCGACATACATGCCTGCACATGCGTCTTTATATTGCTTCTGGAGTCTAAACAATCAACCCTCCATTCTTCCCTAAAATATTGGCAAAAGGTAGTAAGCTGGTGATTGTTCCCACATTTTATGCACTACAATATAGTAAGTTTCATGCAACAATACAGTTGGAGCAATACAGCGCTCCAACAGCTTGCCAAAAGGGAGACACAGTACTGCCATATAAAAGGCAGACAAGGATCCATCCCTGGTTCTCAGGGTAAGCAGAACCAAGAAGTTCCCACTCATCATGCTAGAACTAAGCACACTTATCTGTGCAAGAGCCCAGAAGTGGAATGGTTCCAAACAGAGCTGGGCTAAGCTAAGAATTAGGCAGCTGTCTAGAGCTCCTTTTCTGGCCCTTGCTGAACTTTTGTTTCAAATGCACCAAAGAGTCCTGTGCCCTCTCCAGCCTGAAGTATTGAAACACAGTCCAAAAGAAAGTCCTGCAATAGTTTAGAGCCCTGGTCCTGACTCTGGGAACTCTTACATAAATTAAAGTCACTGAAAAATAGACACAAGAACTGCAGGGACTGAAATCTAGTCTTTGGCTATCCCAGTATTTTGCCCACTTCTTTGAGTTTTAAAGTAAGAAAAACTATTTTACTGACTAAGCATCATCTCCCTTTCCCTTTCTTCTACTGCAGTTCCAAGCTTTCCCCTTCTCACTGGGAAACAGCTAATAGGGATCATAGCAGGGCACCACGTTTTTGCCATCACACCTTTTTAATCTGGGCTACCCATGGTGATGGGATGAGGGGAAGCCACATGAAGAGTGGCTGAGGTCACATGGCTTGCTTAGCCTGGAGAAGAGGAGGCTGAGAGGAGACCTCACTGTGGTCTGCAGCTTCCTCATGAGGGGAAGGGCAGGGTCAACAACTGATCTCTTCTCTCTGGGGACCAGGGAGACATGAAGCCGTGTTGGGAGATTTAGGAAAAGGCTCTTCAACCAACAGTATGATTGGGCACTGGAACAGGCTCCCCAGGAAGTGGTCACAGCCTGACAGAACTCAGAAAGTGTTTGGATAATGCTCCCAAGCACATGATGAGGATTCTTGGGGCAAATTCCTGCACAGGGCCAGGAGCTGATGATCATTGTGGGTTCCTTCCAGCTCAGTATATTCTATTCATGTATGGTTCTATGAAAATACCTCCATGTTGATGAAAACACCCTAAGAGCCCACTGCTTCCTGCAAAAGTTGACATCTTTCTCATTAGCTCAGCCTGGAACAATAACATTTTAAAAAGAGCAGGTGGCCTTACATATCCCTAAGAAATTAGTGACAGTTTATTTTCTCAGAATTCCCCAGCCAACATTCAATGAGACAAGAGTATATGATTAATTAGCTCCTAGCTAAAATCACCTCAGCTCAACAGTCACATGCATACATTCCAAAACCCAGTAGGGCCAAAATTCCAAAACAACAAGATGTCAAACTTTTTCAATACATGGGGATGATAATAACATCTACAGGATAGAATGTCAATTACCTAGTTCATTAGCACAGTACTGAAAAGCCTTTGTTGATTTCCTACTATCCCTTAAAAAAAATCAAACAAATCAAAACCAAGTGTTGTCTAGGTGAAAAATGAAAAATGCATCATTTCTGGTGGTATTTATGTCAGTCCATATCATGCTAACTCTTGATCAACACATCTAACCATGTTCATAAATCCTACAAGTATTCCAGACATCAATGGACCCTACAAAAAATGGACCCTTTCATGAAAAATGGACTGGGAGAGAACTATATGTAAGATGTGGTGAGAGCTGAGCACACAGGGTATTCAACTTTTAATTGTTTGTTGCTGCCTGGAGACAAATGTTGCCTCCAGCTTTCATCTGTCCAAAAAGCAAAAATATTAGCCACGTTTAATAGAACCTTAAGCAATAATAAACCAAGACAGCAAAGTCCATTTTCCTAGCTAAATGAGCACAGGAAGGATTAGCCCACTAATCTTATCATGCACTTACACCTGGGCTACATTTTCCCATCTCAATTTGTTTCTTCTGTAGTTGTTTAAAAACTCATGTTTGGTTACTCCATTTCCACTGCATTTCCAAACCCTTTGAACAGAGATGTCATTCTCGACAGGCTCTTTCTAGTGTTTCACCAGCTGGCAAGGAACTGATAACAGCCTGCTTGGTTAAATGGTGATGTTAAATCAGCAAAACCCATAATTTGAGCACATGTATCCCAAATTGTTTGACTACATGGCAAATTATGGAACAACCCACATATACTCCAACCCATTCCACAAGCTTCTCCCACACTACTGTGGACAAGAGCTATATCCACAGGATTTTGTGATGGAGACTTTGTAGGGTCTATCAGGCTTGCTTGGGCAAGCAGTGAAGATGTGCTTCTGCTTTCTTGTCTCCCTCAGAGAAAACAGTAACCTTAGATACCACCATCTTTGGGGAAAACAGTGGGATACAAGAAGTGCATAATATACACAAAGAAACATGGCTGCTGAAACAAAACAAGAGCCACATTAGCCAGAACCCAAAAGGTAAAGGGGACATCCCATTCATGGGGCGGACAGGATACAGACACAGGAGGTCTTCTGAGAGCCTATGCAACAGGGGTAAAAAATTGGCAGCACATAAAGACTGAAACCAGTGATACAATCCTGAAGAGACTCTCTGGAAAAAAAAAAGAAGATATGGGGCTGAAAACAGCCCAAATACATGCAATGAGCTCTTTCTACTGCATCTGAAAAAGACAGGTGTGAATTGCACCCTTGGCAATACAGAAATGCATACATGGACATATAGCTACCCAGTAATTGCAGAGCACTGAATGATACACTCTCTTCTTTAGAGCATTTTAGACAGAAGCAATATCATTGTCTGTATCTGTTTTTTACAGTAACTGAGAAGAGCTCTTCAGACAAGCAGGTCTATTTCTTCTACTCAGTCTGAATAGAAAGGCAGCACCTCCAGCTCCAAGCCCCCAACCCGCAGAGGAGGCAGCCGGAGGCAGGGAAGGCACTTTGGCAGGGGACCCCTGCATGAACACCCTGTGCTTTTATTCTCCCCCAGCATCTCCTACTCACTGCTGGCCAATATGGAACAGTGGGTTTGATGGACCTTTGTTCTGACCCATTGTGGATGACGTGATGTTACAATCTCAGTGAGAAGGCTTCCTGAACATGCAGTCTCACTACGCACTTGGCAGGTTTGACTGATCTTAACAGCTAGTTAGTGCCACACCAACTATCCCTCCTCACCTCTCCACCTCCCAAGAAGAGACTATTCCCTAATCTTACTATTTATTCCTCTATGCTGAAAAGAAAAAGCCACTGCTGTTTAAATTATTTGCAGCAACACTTGTCAGACTACACATCAAGAATTACACATTAAGAACTTAGAAAGTAGAAAGATGTTTTATTCTACTTGCCATTTTTCTGGTAAAAAAACACATGAATAAAAAAAGAATAAAATGAATACATTTGAAAAGGCTATTTTTAAATAAAGAAATTAAGAAATCCTACTGTAAAAGAAAACAACCTGAAGAGATCTGTACATGTATTTAGGTTTTTGAGTATACAACACAAACAGTTCCAATCTCACGTGTAAATCGTATTTGTATTATCTGTGTTTTTGTAAGACACTACAATGAAACTTCAGAAACATTATGTTTTTAGGTTGATGAATTTATTGCCTTCTGGCCTCTTTAGTCCTGAAAATAGGTGAAATTAACACACTCTCCTTAGTATATTGCACATTCACTTGTACACAGACCATCCATCTGGTTTCAAGAGCCTGCAACAGCAAGAACATATTAAAACTGTGAAGGTGCTAAGCTCTGCTAATAATAATTTCAATATGATAAAACCATACCTGTTAAAGGAAAGTCTGAAATCTATATCATATTCAAATATGTATTTCCAAGTCTTAATTTCATTCTGATGTGAAGGAGGGAGAAAAAATTATGCTTTGAACTGGTATATATCCAGCACACTTCCATAAAGAAACAGACAAGAGTGTCAGCTCTTACTAATCCTTGAAGAGCTGACTTATTTTGAAGAAACAGAAATTATACTTTCCAGGTTTATTCTTTTTCCTTAACTTTGCCAAATACACTATTCAGGGAAGGGGAAAAACCGCAGCCCTGTAACTAACCTGTAACTTTCATAGCAGCTCGTATTGGCCGTCTTTATGGCTGCAAACATTACACTCACTGAGCAACACTGTTACCTATTCTGCACCTCATATCAGTATTGGGAACCTCTCAAAGACATGAATATGAGGGACAGAAACCTATTCCCTGCACTCACCAGGTTTAAGTTGGTTCCTTGACCACCAGTGCCTTCACACATCATAGAAGTGGAGCTCAGCTCCTGTCAACAGGATGATGCAGTCTGACAGCTGCTGCTGACTGAAATAGATGAAATGTTTACACAACAGAACCTATCTGAACTAAGCACAAAAATGCACTAAAGTTCTGGTTTTTTATGGGCAAAAGGAAATCTTTCCCTCTAAAAAGCCAATACAACTGCTCCAAACATAAAATTTGAATATTTCTCAATCTCTACTCAATGTTCTTTTTAAACCTTCTATTTTTTTAATTTTCAGGTTTGAAGCTAACATTAGATTTTTCAATTGTTTATTGTGGGCTGGCTAATGAGTGTCTTTACTGGTTACAGTCCAAGGTGTCATGAAACCAAAATCTTGGTATTTACTTGAGAAAAGTAACATTTTTACTCATTTTTCTGCATTAGTAAAAGATCAACAACGTGAATGTGAAATCTTATCTGACATTGCTCTCCGCTCTCTGGTGACCAGTGATAAGACTTGGGGAAATAGCCTGAAGCTGTGTCAGGGAGATTTTGGCTGGATATTAGGAAAAAGCTTTTCACCCAGAGGGTGGGTGAATCCTGAAACAGGCTTGCCAGGGAAGTGGTCATAGCACCAAGATTGACAGAGCTCAAGAAGCATTTGGACAACACTCTCAGGCACATGGTGGGTCTCTTGGGGGCCAGGAGTTGGAGTCAATGAACCTTGAGGGTCCCTTCCAACTCAGCATGTTCTGTGATTCTATGATCCAGCCATGCAGGAAGCATACTATCTTTACTTAGCAAAAGCTATTATTTGTTTGGGCTAATATCCTGAAAGGAGGGAGTCTGATATTGCTCAATTACAAAAGTCTTATGAGGCAAAAAGTCAATTTTAAATGTTTACTACCATGATGATCTTACACAGACTTGATAAATTCCAGAACATACCTTCTTAATACATTTACCATGTGAGAGAGGTGTTAAGCTGCCCATTTCATCAAATATCAGAACACTGCAGAAACACTGGTCATCTTCAACCTCAACATCAGTTTACAGCCAAGATGAGACCTGATGAGCTGTGGCTCTGTCTGACTGAATCGCCAAACCTTCAAGGACGATGTTCCACAGCCACTCTAGCCAATCTCTTCCCCTGTTGCATTCAACCAGACATCACTGCAACCCCACAGCCTTTTCACCAAAGCTGTTACTCAGCCAGTCCCTTCCCAGAAACACTTTAGTCCACCAGCAGATCTTCATACTTAAACTGTCTGAGGTTTCTGTTGTCCCAGTTCTCATGTTCATCAGGGTCCTTCTGGACTAAATGTCTGCACTCTGACAAGATGGTAGGGATTTTGTCCCTACATACCAAATTACACTTTTACACTCCTGCTGTCTGTCCTTACTTGTACTTTTGTATGTTCCCCTTTTGTGTTTTAGGTCTTTTAGAAGTTCCTTGCTTGGTCAAAAAGGCCTTCTTCTACCGCTGAATGGTTCATTTCCAAACTGCCAAATTTAAAAATTTTCAAGCTCTCCTGTGCACCTTCCATCTTCGTGGTAGTTATCCATAGGATTCTACCTACCAATCGCCTGAATAAGTGAAAGCTTGCAGTCCTCAAGTCCAAGGTCCTAATTCTGCTGCTCACCTTCCCATCCCTTCTCCAGATGTGCAATTCAGTCACGTTCTAGTCACTGAGATCCAGGCTGCCACCTGTGACCAAACTGGTCACAGCTCTTCCCTACTTGAAAGCAGCAGACAAAGTGAAGAGTTAGCCCTAACCCTGGCTTCTGAGTTACAAAATTTTTACCAACACAGCCTAGGAAGTACCAAGAGTGCACACACAATGCCAGATTGCCCTCCTAGCTGATGTCTATATGGCTGAAATCCCCCGTGAGCACAAAAGCTCATGAGTGGGAGGTTACTGCTCGCTGTCTGTAGAAAGTGATATCCACCAGCTCCTCTTAGTCACACAGTAACAGATGTCCACTGCACCACCAGGCCTCCCTTTCAGATCTTCTGTAGCCAATGCTACTTTGTGAAAAATTAGCTCAGAGTGTTTTCAAACTGTACAAAGGTTTCTGAAGGACATTTTGCTCAGTGGAGAAAAACCAGATTATATACTCTAAACTGAGCTTAGATAACAAGTACATCAGTATAATTTCAAAATGAATTTCAATCAAAAAGAATCTGCAACTGAAAATCAAAATAAATGTTTTTGAAGTTCCACATTTACTGAAAAGCTATCCAAAACTGACAAAACAGTTTTAAAATTAGCTATGGCATTGCCTATGACTATCCTGAGTCCCTGAGCATGCTAAGCAGCTACAACTTCAATCTTACACATTAAGCTGGGCACAACCTGTAGAACACAGGTTATATTATATTGTATCAGGCCTGTAACAGTTGTTTAACAGAAAAAATTAAATTTCCAACAACAGGCAAATATTAACACTCAGAAACTATTTACTGACATCCAGTGATATACCAAATGTGAAGCCCTACAGAAGTTGACCTGACATTTTACCCCTTTGTTCCAACATCAGCATGTCTAATAAAATACACTATGTTTTTTACCATGAACCTTTTCTTTTCTAAATGTTAGAATAATTTGAAATAACCCAGGCATAACTCTGCAAACTTTCAGACAACTGGCTTTGAAAATTCCCATCCCTATTTGCTGCCTTCTGAGTTGTGTTGACGCAACAACTGTACACAAGGCTCACCATAAATCAAATCCCTGGAATCATTTCAGTCACCACAATGCAGTCCCCTAAGTACAACTACGGAGGCAATGAACAATTATAGGAATGTCATGAGAAAGAAGAAATAATGAAGTCTCTCTAAAAATAGGTTTTGCCAGCAAAAAAAAATATTGTCGGAAACACATTCTCAGCTGTCAACATGTGAACCTCAACAAAGATAATGACACAGGTAAACTGGAAAAGGCAATGTGCCAGAAAGCATTTACATCCACCATCAACCATATCTTTAGTCTTTTGATAATGATAAACCTGGAAAAAACCCCAAACACTTACAAATACACAGTCAAATTCATAGCCTTCTTTCAGATTATAGATCTTTACCACAATCTTTTAGATCCTGTACACCAATGATGAACATTACAGGATTCTGTAGTGTGATGCAATTTTCACAAGTTACTCAGCAGATACACTTGTATGTACTACTGAGATCTTTTAGGCTTTAAACACAAGTTTGATTAGGAACAGGAATTGACCAAAAACTTCACATAAGGAAAGTAGAGGAAGTAAACCTGGACAGGCAGTGCTGCAGAAAACAGCAAATGGAGCTAGTACATATTTTGATCGATCACAAGTGATAAAGCATAAGTTATTTTATGTACACTGAGCAGCAAAGCACACAAGAGATCTTCCTTTGCCTGTACTATCTAATTGGCAATGGGTTTTGTTTTTCCGGCTCTTCAGTTTACATCAAATTCTGCATTTGTTCCCTGTAATCCCTTACAGCAACTCCAACATTGTGTATTCTGTCAACTTTTTAAAAACATTAATATTACATATAGATTAAAATAATTAAATAAATGTGAACTGAGTTACATAGAACTCCATTTTATTCAGGTCACAGTGCATTTAAACTAATTCATCACAAGGCTACAAAAATCTACAGTCTACAAAAATTTGACACTTTTTGGTCTTTTAGAAGGAAACATGAAACCCACATGTAAAAATTATTCTGACAGTTAGCCTTCTACAACACTTGCTACTATAAACTGCTTCCCTAGTTAATTAAGTTGTGCAACCCCAAACCCTTCCTGGACATTCCCATTACCCTTGTGTCCTGCAGTCTCCTTCACTTTGAGACTTCTCTTAAGCTTTACCACTTGACAGCTTTAGCAATTCATTCCTCCATAGCCCCCAGTGAACCAGCAAGTCACGTTCACTTTGCAAAGACTGAGCTGAAAAGCTAAGGAGGATGGCTTCTTCTCATGTAACAGCACAACATCAGGCAACAGTTCCTCCCTTACACTCAAAAGGTACCAGGACAGACAGTAAATCCTGTTTGAGATTTCAACCCTCACCTGGCAGGGATGTCACATCCAAATTACTGTGTACGCAATTTGCTGCTTAGTTGACTCTTAACAGCTTCCAGCCTTTTAAGACACATTTTGTTTATTTATTTATGCAACATCAACACCACTTACAACAAGAACTGTTATTACAGCAGCTGCACAGAAATAGCAAAAACACATATGGCACAAAAAAATTCAGATCATCCTTTGTAACTTCAGCATCCTCAAAAAAAAAATGCTAGGGTCTGCAAGAGGTCATGCAAACATTTTAAAAATTAATTTAAAAAACACCCACAAAATAAAAAAAGGAAAAACACTATTCTAAATATCAAGGTCCCACATATGGAGAGTAAGACAGAGGGTACAATGGAACAGATAAAGGAGCCTGATATCTTAGGCCTAATAACACAAAAATCATGGGAGACACAGACACAGATAACTGCTCCCTGGGGTAGAAGTGATTAAGAGACATGTTGTGAAACTTTGTAATGATTACCAGGTAACTGAGATCATGAAGAATGTGTTATCAATGTGAAATTGTTACCAAAAAAGAATACTATAAAAGTGCCATACAGGTAAACCCTATATAAATGCTTCATATTCTCAATAAAATCAGCTTCTGATCCAAATTAACAGACAAAATGGGAAGCACTACAAAGAACGAGATGTCTCAGGTGTCGGGAGGGCAAATATCCCTAATATTATCTACAAGATTCTCTAGTGCTTTGAGACTTAAATCCTTCTACCAAAACTCCTACCATCATTGATTGTAACTGGGAATACTCCTACTATTCACATATATACAGAGTGTATTCACAAATATCACTGAGTTAAACTCAGCTGCATTCCACAACACATATAAAGTGATGAAATGTATGGAAGTGATGCAATGATAGCTGCATTTGCTACCATTTTACACTGCTAAATTTTTTTTTCTTCTTAAGGTTATTCATCCCAACAAAGGGCAAAAATGTGCTGAGCTACCTTCTTCAGGTGTTTGTTCTACTTGACTCACTTCATTATTAACTTGTTTTCTTTCATGCCAATTTGTTTGATGGGAAATAACTCTAGTCTTTTTCATACTTTTCACAAATAAGGTATTATCTATTCACAAATTCTTGAAGGAATTTTACAGCTATCCATCCCTCAACGACTTCCTTCTTGAGTAACTTTTCAGAAACTAAACAAATAAATGAACTGGCTAACTAATAAACAGATTTCAAAATATTAAGATGTAGAAAAATGTGATTAAAGGGGTGTAATTGAGAGCTTGAGCAAGTACTCCCCCCTCAGAACCACTTGCAGATCACTACTGATCGCTCACTCTGTACTTAGGAGCTTTGTTGCTTTTGGCATTCATCCTGAGAAGTGTCACTTACTACAGGCATATGTCACCCTTTCCAGACACTGCTTCTATTCTGCACAGGCCCATCACCTGTCTCAAAGGTCACCAGAGGATATTCCAGGGCAGTTCAGGTCATTGCAGGCTCAAGGTCAACCCTCTATCTCATTACCATATGCTGCTGGCACACTCAGACACGCAGCAGCCTTGGCAGCCCCGACACGAACCCTGCGGCTCTGCCCCAGCAGGAAGAGGAAGCGGTGCGATGCAGGAACAGAGAGCACGGCGAGATGCAGGAACAGAGAGCACGGCGAGATGTGACAGACGCTCTGCAGAGCAGGGTGGCTCTCGCAGACACCAGCTGCAGGGCTGCCCCGTGCCTCACTGCGGCCGAAGCACTTGGACCAGGAGCTACCACGAGCCACAGTAAGCATCCCTGCAAGCCTGTGACTGAACTCCACCCTTTGCCCTCATGCCAGGCTGGAGAAGGCCTCTGAAATCATCGAGTCCAACCTATGACCAAACACCACCATGCCAACCAGACCATGGTACCGAGTGCCACGTGCAGTAGATCCTTAAACACCTGCAGGGATGGTGACTCCACCACGTCCCTGGGAAGTCCATTACAACACTTAATCACACCTCCTGTGAAGAAAACCTTCCTAAAGTCCAACCTAAATCACCCCTGGTGCAGCTTGAAGCTATGCCCTCTTATCCTGTCAGTTATTACCTGTGAGAAGAGACCTACCCCCACCTGGCTACACCCTCCTTTCAGGGAGGTAAAGAGAGATAAGGTCCCCCCGAGCCTCCATTTCTCCAGGCTAAACAACCCCAGCACACTCATGGGACCTGCACTCCAGACCTTTCGCCAGCTCCCTTGCCCTTCTCCGGAGCCCCCGCACCCACGAACATCAGACACAGGGGCGGCAGCGCAGCCTGGACATGGACAAGCCCGCAGCCCGGGGTGGTACCCTGCCTGCCGGCCTCTCCTCGGCGCGGTGGCAGCGCCGGGGCTGTGACCAGACCAGAGGCAGCCGGGGGAGCAGCGGGGCCGAGACACCGGGGCCGGGGTGGGTTACCTGAGCTGTGCAGCGCCCTGACCTCGGAGCGGCCATACCGCGCCGCGGCCGCGCCGCCGCCCACCACCTGCCGCAGGAGCAGGCGGACCCTGCGCGCAGCGGGACCCCCGGCCCCGCCGCCCAGGCACAGCACCCGCGACGGCATGGAGACCGCGGGGACACGAGCACAGCCCGGGCACCGAGACCGGGACCCGGCCGAGCGTGGGGGAAGGGAAGCGCAGCCGCACAAAGTCCCGCCGGAAACCGGGCCCGGGCGGGCGCGGGCCGCTGCCGCCGGGTGCGGGAGCTGCCGGAGCGGGGCCATGGCCCCACAGCCCGGGGCGGCCCCTCGGGAGAGTGCGAGAACAGAATGGTTTCTTTTTATACGAGGGGGCTGAACTCCGCAGCTGGGAAGGCTTGAAACAGCCCGGAGAGGCAGCGGCGGCCCAGGTGGATTCGTGCGCCGAAGGTTTTCTACCTCTGGTCTCTCGCGGCCCTCCTGCCCCAGTGCTTCCCCTCGCCTGCGGTCTCGGATCCAGGCATTTCGTACTTCAGGAGGAATTTGAGTTACTCCGGAGTGACGTTTGGCTTAGATGTGAGATTTTTGTAAAAGGTCACGTTGCAGAAATAGACTTCAAAACTGACTTATTCCAGCTAAAGGTAATGCTCTTGCATTTAAGTGAAAGCTCAGGAGTAAATTTTAGAATAATTTGTGGAAGCCTGAAGCTTTCACGATACCTAAGCCTAATTCCAAGGAAAATCCAGTTGAGACTTGGTTCTTAGCACCAGTAGAAAGACGGCGAGGGACCTTTGTGGAAGTAGAAGCCAGAGTGAAGCCACCACCTTTATCAGCTGTACTTCAGGTTTTGGCTCTCTCAGCCAGGAGGATTTTGCTCTCGTAAACCTCCCATTTGCTGCATGTTTCCAGCGCTGAATAATTATCCCAAAGGAAAGTCATTAAAGTGGGAGCTAAGCATCAGTTTAAACACAGACAACCTAGACTTCTAAGCCCCCATAAGATATTAGGAACCAGGAATCTTATCCTGGATGTCTCTGCGTCTCAGTGTTAGGTGCATTAAACGGGAGACATGAAATTTCACCTCTTCAGCATTTCCTGTTGGCTAGGGTATTGGTTAGGTAAAATTTCTATTCTTAGTACCTAATATAGGTCTGTGAACCTGTTTTCTGGGTCTAAGGCAGGATAAACTAAATTGAAACATCCTTTTATGGATAATGCCCTAATTTCTTGTAAGCTGAAGATCACAAATGCTGGAGGCTAAAGATAGGCTAAATAACAAGAAGGTCTGTTGGAACAGACTAGAAGGCCAGTGAGGCAAAATAACAATGGAATGGTTTATGAATATATTTTAGCAATCTGGGATATTAAATTAGAAGACTACATTTTTCCTCTTTGTCATAGCTATATAAAAAAGAATAAATAGCAACAGATACGCAAGCGATTAAATGCATCACCTGAATGCTGAAAAGGTTTTGTCTTATGCTGAAAATAAGGAGACATTTCAGTTTTGTACAGATTCACAGTGTCTTCACAGTAATTTCACACTGTGAATGTACAAAGCCTCCTTTTACCTCTGTGTGTTTATGTATATGCACCTGTCAAGCTAAAAGCTTTAAATTTCAGCCCTTTCTGAGTCATATATCTATAAAATGTTTTGCTTTTTTAAGCATTGTCTTAAAATTCTGAATTGATCAACTTTTCCAAAACTTCAAATTCAGCCCGAAGTTCAGCCTCCAACTTTCCATCTGCAGCAAGAGAAAACTATACTTACTGATTTTCAAACTGTTGCTGTGAAAGGTATAATGGAAACATTGTTATCTCTGTGCATAATTATGGATATGGTTATTTTGTTGCATGTATACATGTATACACAAACACTTAGATGCACAACTTGAATGTTGCACTGTTTTTAGGTTATACACTCAGTCCTGACAGCACTCAAAATTTAATGTAATAGTGTGAATGCACAGAATCAAGCTTTTTCTTGTATATGTGTGAAATTTTTATCTGGCTGTACAATATGAAATTATTGCTTGAGTATGGCATCCGCCTCACTTGTTACTCATAACTGATGCATGCAGGCATTACATATCTGGTACTTGCTCAATCCTCTCTGTGAAAAGCGTGATTCCCTCAGTGGTTCGGTGCTGTCATGAAGTGGAAGGATTTAGCAGTCTGCATCTGGTGTGTTTGTGAAGGCTTTCAGCAAGATTTACAGCACTGGTAACAAACAGCAATTTCATATTTTCATTCCCTGCCTTAACAGCATTCTTATTTGGAATGTCAAGTTTCTTAACAAAAATACTTTTCCTTTGATTAAACAGAAAAGAACTTACTCCAAAGAGTGAGAGCTCTAAAAGCATCCCTCTGAGTTGACAGTTTCCAGACTATTCTCTCTAGTAGCTGTCAAGCACTTTGCTATGTAGCTTTAGCTGCAAGACTAAATTAGACACAGGTGCAGATTGTAAAGAACAATGCATCATCTCTGCCTAGTTGCAGTCAGTTCTCCTACACCAGAGGAGAGAAGCTGAGATGAAATCCTGGCTTCATCTGAACTTCATAGGAAATCTCCCACTGAATGCACTGAGGCCTGAATTTTACTGAAATGGTCTGGCTGGACTACAGCAATGGGAGTAAGTCAGTCTTCATTTACTGTTAAAGCTTTGTCTAGAGGGTAGGTCTAACATTAAACTCCTTTGAAACTATGTTCAGAGAATGTGAAGAAACAAAAAAGGGAAGTCTCTTAGAATTCATACAATTCCCTAGTGATGTGGATTCCATCTGGTGACACTAGCAGAGAAAGTCAAGCCATTAGTGGATGCAGGCCTTCCTTACCATTAATTTTCCTGAGATCAAGAGGATACTTCTGTATCATTTCTTTTCAGTTAGGCAAAATTAGTTTCTTTGGATTAAAACTTAGAGTTATTCTCCCAAATTACCTGTAGCTGCCTTAAATAGTAGATGTAGAGAGAGCCAGACTTCTCGTATATCAATTTTGAACAAATATAACTATTATTTCTATGGAGCCACTCTTATTCACTACAGTGAGTCTTTGATATACCAGAAGGTGCTTCTCTTGTATGACATTGATTTGTAACAATATAAATCAAATAGAAATGGAAATGCACAGCTGTTTCTTTGTTGACTTGAATCCTAAATTTGTCCCCTTGTTTAATCCAAGTTGATAAATAAATGGATCCACCAATAATATATGAAGGTTCTAATGTAAAGTGTCTTATCTCTTGAATTTGCTGGGATCCCCTAGACAAAAGAAGGAACGATGAATCTGACTCCATGTTCTCAGAAGGCTAATTTATTATGTTATGATACTATATTATATTAAGAAATGGTAAACTATACTACACTAAAGAATACAGAAATGATACAGAAGGCTAAAAAGATTCTAATGAAAACTTGTGACTCTCTCCAGAGTCCTGACACAGCTTGGCACTGATTGGCTAATGAGTGAAAACAACTCACACCAGAAACCAATGAAACAATCACCTGTGGTAAACAACTTCCAAACACATTCCAGGAGAATCAAATGAGATAATAATTGTTTCCCTTTTCTCTGAGGTTTCTCAGCTTCCCAGGGGAAAAATCCTGGGCAAAGGGATTTTTCCAGAGAATGTGAATGTGACATCCTAGTTCTTGCTAAACTGACTTTCATTCATTATGTCTTTCTCTGTATCCAATGGTTGTTAGAATATCCACCTCTTTCCTCTGCACTCTTATAATATAAGCAAGAGTCAGTGCTATAATTCGTTCTACAAATGGTGTTTATGATAGATTTCCCATCCCAGAATGTATTACTACCTTTCTTGTTAAGGATTCAAAGATTTTTGCTATCTGTTTGTATGGTAACTTCCTTCAAGAAATTAAAACCCACTCTATTAAAATCCACTCTGTTAGCTTTCTTAGTATCTATTCAGAGCCCTCTGTCTCTGAGTTTTTCTGTGCTGTTTGCACTGTTACAATGAACTAAAACAGTGAGTAAGGATAGTCATTACTGATTTTTGTAAGAAATAATGACATTGAGGTAAGGAGGTTCTTGCCACCTGATTGCTTAGTGGAAGGTTGACATAATAGCCTCTAGCTACTTGGAAGTACATTCCTTACAGCCAGAAAGTCTCTTGGGGTTTTTTTTGGTTTTTTTTAAGGAACAGAGAACGTAAGAGAAGTGAGAACTCTGCTGAGTGGCCATGCACCACATTTGAATATGTGTTACAGTATAAATGCTTAGAGAGTATAAAGGCCATGAGCGATGGCATCTGTAATTTCTTATGCCAAACTCCATCTGTTTTCAGTAGTTTGTTACTCCACCATTCTTTAATAATTTGGGCAGAAATTTTTCATGCTGGATTTCTGCTGCAGGCAGAACACTTCTTTTGAAAACTTGAACAAAAATAGCTTAGTGACTTTTCAAAAAAGAAAAGAGAGTGTTTTACTCAGGAGCAGCTATAACCCCTATGTGGCTGGGAAGGGTACATGGCTGAGCAGCCACATCACATGAAGGAAATGCTTACTGCTTTCCCTGTTGTTACTGGAAAGTGGAGGGGAGAATAAAGATTAAAACCTTTGTCCTGCCCGATAAATCTGCATCTGGTTTTAGCAACATGACAACAGTTCTAAAATTAGATACTTCACCATACTTCACTTTTCGATCAAGGAGTAGAGTTCTGGTAAGAGAGTCATTCTGGTTTCAGAAAGATGCTTTACCTTTTTTTTTTTAATGAGTTTCATGAAAACTGGGGAAATATATAATAGTTTAACAGGTAGGTCAACACACTCTGTTTATATGAAGGATGATCTACTAGAAGACTGCAATGGTTGAGCCAGACTTCCCCCTGTTATTACTTGTGGAGCCTTGTGGAACCCCACCAGTGACAGGTCACCACTCTGATGTCACCCCATTCACTACAACCCTTTGTGCCCAACCTGTAAGCCGGTTGCTCACCCATTGCTTGATGTGTTTATCCAGATGTGAGCTGGACATTTTATCCAGCAGGACTCTGTGAGAGACAGTATTAAAAGCTTTACTTAAATCCAAAAATATTACATCAACTTGCTTCTCTTGATCAATCAGGTGAGTTAACTTGTCATAAAAGGAAATTAGGTCTCATAAATGGGACATTTCTCTCATGAAGCTGTGCTGGCTGTGACCAATGACTGCATTGTCTTTCAGGTGTTTTTCAATAGCAGCAAGGGATGAGGTTAAGACAGAGGCTGAAAGGAGAATGACCACTGTTTTACATCTCCTGAGCACCACTGGAACCCCCAGTATTTTTCTGCTGACAAAAATAGTTTTGAAATCCACTGAAAATATACTGAACTGGTTCAATCATGCTGTTTGTCTGAGTGATAGGGGCATCTCTGTTCTTCTGATGATGCATTGCTTGGACTTTGAGGCAGGAGGGTTGTTTTTATTTTATTTCTGTAATTGTTATTTCCTTTAACTCTAGAAAAACTAAAAATGCTACAGTAAACTAATATGGCAAAATTGCATGAACTCCATGAAGTCAAATGTTCAGGAATTAAATACTAAAATGGTATTGTTACATGAAGTATAACAAAATTGTTGATGTATAACAATATGTGTGTAATATAACTATATTGTTATCGTTGCTATTGATACAAAATTTTCTTACAGAATTAGTAAGATGACCAGACACTGGAGCTTCACTGGCTTCACAGGTATTCATAGATTGACAAAGCCTCACATGCATTGACAATGCTCATGTATGAGCTAATGGATTTAGGGAATACCTGGCATAGTGTTAAGCCTTCAGATGTTAGAACTTTCAGCAAAGACAATGACCCCCTTCAAGAAGAGAGAGACAGAAAATCCACACATTGAGATCCTGCTGCTGTCTCACCTCCTGAAGAAGGCAGTACCTAGATAGTGAATACTGCAATCTGAGGAACTCAGGGATGTGTGTTTAGAATTATAGACTAATTTAGGGTGGAAAAGACCTTTGGATTGAATCTATCTGTTAACACAACACTGCCAAGTCCAGCATTAAACCGTGTCCCTAAGCACCACACCTACATGTCTTTTGAATACCTCTACCTCCCTGGACAGCTTTTTCCAATGCTTGTCAGCTCTTTCTGAAATAATTTTTTTCTAATATTCAAACTAAACCTCCTCTGGCACAACCTGAGGCTATTTCCTCTTGTCCTATCAGGGGTTCCTTGGGAGAAGAGTCCAACCCCCACGTGGCTATGGCCTCCTCTCAGGCAATTGTAGAGAGCAATAAGGTCTCTCCTGAGCTTCCTTTTCTCTGGGCTGAATAACCTCATATTCCTCAGCTGCTCCTCATAAGAGATCTTCTCCAGACCCTTCACTAGCTTTGTTGCCCTTCTCTGGACATGCTCCAGCACCTCAATGTCCTTCTTGTAGTGAGATACCCAAAGCTGAACACAGGATTCAAGGTGCAGCCTCACCAGTGCCAAGTACAAGGAACAATCACTGCCCTGGTCCTGCTGGCCACACTATTTCTGATACCCATTAATCATCAATGTAGGGTATCAGCTCACTTGTGTTTTACTTGGTTTTTCTGTACTTGCATCAGATGTATGTTTACTATTGTCCTTTCTGTGTCCTTCTGGCTGTCATGATCCTCTAAACCAAATCTAGTATCCTCTTCACCCACCTCAACGCTGGTGTAAAATATCTGCCAAACAAACTTCACTGGTTTATATTTAGTGTTTCACTTTAGAACTGGAGTGTTATGCAACTGTACACAAAGCTGGTTAGTAGAATGGGCAGGTAGTATCTGGTAAAATACACTAGTTCCATCCCAGTCTTATGTGCCTATATTCTAAAGCTTTTCCAGATGCAGCCCACACCTCAAAGGCAGACACAAATTGTTAGTAGAGCTGTTAATTGCTTAAAAGCTAAGCAAAATCTGATCAATGATTACCTGAAATCTTTATCCCTTTTCATGTTGAAACGGTAGGTTTCCTTTTTCCTTAAGTTATAAACAACCTGGCTTTTCCTAATGTTTATGTCTCAATGCCTTTTGCTGTCTACAGAAGATTGCACAGAATAACCTCCAAAGTGTCACTGGTGGCATGTGCCATCAGTAAAATGCCAGATTTCCTGAAGGCAGGAATAATGTTGCTCCTCTATAATCCAGCATCATCCCTGTGAAGCACAGGCTAATTCCATGTATCACAAAGGTTACGTTTCAATAAACTGTGAGGCAATCTCACAAGCTCATGTTTGCTGTTAATGAATACAGCTTTGCCATACTCTAGCTGCTGAAGTTACAACATTAGTGCAGTAGAGCCTGAGGCCTTTTATGGGGTTTACATATTCCCAAAAGGTGAACATACTTACTGCCTCATTTGTGAACCTTTCACCTCTCTGTAATCATTACTTTTATGTAAAATTGTCAACACATCTGGCTGGCCACAGGGCAGAGCTGTGGGTTGCACACAGTGAAATATTTACTTCAGAATGAAAGCTGAGGTGAGCACCCAGCTGTTCCACTTAAGACATTAATATTCCAAGTCCTTGCTTAAGGGAGCTGCCAATGAATTCCCTGCTGGCATATGTTCTGGGTCCATCTAACAGGAGAGTTCACAGTCAGCAGCCTGAACCCTTGACCTTGTCAATGTAAATAAAATACACAGAATTGTGCCTTCTGTGCTGTCATCTGTGGGAAGAGGCATTGTGGCCCTCCTGTCATGATTGCATTAGCATTACATGAACACAGAATGAAAACCTTCACAGGCTATATGTGTACAAAAATGCAGATTTAAAATAGCTCTAAATGACCTGGTATGAGATTTGAAATCCCACAGAGCTGTATTAATATAATCTCTTGTGTGTAATATAAATTAGAATGAATGACATGACTTTTTTTCTGGGAATTTTAAACTGAAAATTGATTAAATCTTTTTTTAAAGAATGGCCTAAAAATGTTGAAAAAAATTTTTTTAAAAGTGCCATCTATCATGCAGTCATGATAGGATTTTCCTTCTAAAAGAAAAGACCTTGAAGATGTTTGTCATTCATCTCTTAAAGCCTACATCTGAAGTGAAGAACGATCTTTACTTTCTCAGGACAAGACTATTTAACACAGGTCCTCCAGGGAAACTCCAACTTCACTAGAATTCTCTTAGTGTTTTTAATACAGCAGCATTATCTTTTATACAATAGGCAAAGACAAACCTTTAACAATCTGATTGTTGTTTCAGCTCTTTGTTTTACTTTTCCATTACGTTCAGATGAAACAGTTCAAACTGAAAATTAGAGACATTAACTGCATGAACCAAGGATAGATTCCAAAGGAAGAGGGTGGAGGTACAAAAACCTCTTTCTTTTTAGGTCAATCAGAATTTCAGTGTGTGTGACTATGAAACTTACTTTCACTTGTTCTTTTTGATGTACTGTAGCTAGCTATATAATTTTATCAGGCAGTCTGTCTGAGAATTCAATTTTGTGACAAGTGAAAGAAATGTGAAAATGGTAATTATGAGGAGATTGAACTACCTGTACATTATACAGTTTACCTCATACATTAGGAGGGGGATTTTTTCCTTTGTTTTATAAGTGGCTGTATGGTAAAATAAACTCTTTTAAAGTCCACAATGGAGCCTCTTAAATAAGAAAAGACCTCAAATTCCTCTGAATGTATTTTCAGAATTGAAATATGATATCTGTCTGAGTAGGACAGGGCAACCCAACCCGTCTGAAATTTCACTTGCTGTCCTCAGCAATGGTCTTTTTCTGTCCTAGTATCTTAAATGGATTAATGTTCTAAGAAGGCTTAAATGGGATTGTGAAGCTTTTGTTTACACTTGGGACAATATTCCTCTTCATTGACCAATTTTCTCTCAGTGTTCGTTGTTGGTTCTTTCTGAAGGTCAGTTTAAGGACATCTTAAAAGCCTTGCCTCCATTTCTACTTTTATTTCGTTGCTTCATAGTGTGTTGAAGTAGTTCAAGAGCAGCACAAAGCATGTCAGATGCAGTTTTGTCTTCAAAAACTCATAATTTAAGGGCTTAAGCCAGTTTGCATGCAATTAGCCAGTCATACTTTGATTTCAAAGAATGAGTACAGTTATTCAAGTGGGTAGGCGTTAGCAGAATCGGTCCAAGGAGAACAATTACACAAGTTCACAGGAGAGAGGATTTTTTTGTTAAAACTTGAGAGTGCTTGGCTGTGTTTTCTATTGCACAAACAGTAGCTGACAATCTAATTACCTCTATGCTGTGAGTACAGTAGGTAAGAAGGGAAGGTACTAATGTCCTCTTATGCAATTTTTCATTCCAGATCAACCCCTAAAATCCCTTCCCAAGCTGACATAAAAAGGGGAGTGGGAATGGGTGTGAGCTCCTCTCTCCACTTGCTAAGCTGGTGCAAGATGAATCATCTCACTGCCATGTGAGGGAACGGGCCCAAGTAAAAATGTGGTGGCTTAGTATCTCAATATGCAGGAACTTGACAGTGAGATTTTTTGTTATTCTTCTCAATTATTATTCCCATAAGTACTAGAAGGAATTTGAAAAAGGGGAGGTGGGAGTCCAGTGAACAGGGAACAAATAAAACTGGGTGTAACTTCACAAGTAGTTATGAAGAGCAGCTCACACTATTTATCAAACTTCAGATTTAATTGTGCAGCTATATGCTTAATTACAACAGAATCTATTTTATGTCCTACTTGAACAGCAGTGTTATCTGGGTTAAGGACAAAAGGAAAGAAAATGAACAGTATAATTTGAATGTATTCACAAAAGAAACTTCTGCTCTGGAGGAGTTGTGCCCCTTCAGACATGGTGGTCTGAAGAATGGTCATGAGATTTTCTTTCTTCAGATCTGCGTTTGTAAACCTGAAATCTTTTCTTTGCCTATAAAATGCTGCAGTCACAAAGATGTTTGGCAGCCTGTGCTAACACTAATAATATTCAGCAATAGTTCAACTATCAGGTCTTATTTGCTTCTTCCATCCCCACTTTCTCTTTGCCAAGTCCTCTTTTTTGGCTGTCTCTTCTTTTGTAGTGTAAGATCTTTGAGGCAGGAAATAAGTCTTTTTGCTGTGGTTTATAGATGTTAAACACAGAAGGGCTCTGATCACCACAGAAACACTAAGATCATGATGCAGATGATATGAATAACCCCAAGACAGATTCTATGTTGCTTATAATTAAATATAGTCTTCTCCAAATTATGGATCCTTTGAAAAATAAGACTAGGCCACATTATCTTATATTCATCAAGCAATAGAATATATCTATGTTGCTGAAAGATGATACTTGGTAGAGGTTTAGACAAGGCATTCCCTATTTGTGACATGATTTAACTGTGCCTAGCTTTATTTTGTTTCACCAGGTCTTAATTTAGACCACTTTAAAGGCTGCTTTACATAGGCCTCTACTTATCCAGTCCCTGAAATCATCTAGAAGACAGAAGAATGACCAAAAAGCAATACAGTATAATTGTATTTTTTAAGATGAGAAGAGGATTGAGAATACTTCGCATGAATTGCAGCCCAGACAGCTGATACCTGGGGCAGTAGGAAGAAATATAAGTTTAAATGATGCAGCCATCAGGAATGAAATAGAGTAATTGCCGTGTATAGATTATTCAATTACTATAATAACATTATATCCACACAATACCAGTGATGGAAAAATTAAAAATTGAAAATAAAGTATCTGCGGACACGCAAAAGGGGTGATCCACTAGAGGGAGACAAACTGAAGAAACTGTTGCAGTTGAAATCATCAAAGAAATGAGGCGGAACAAACAGGGAAAGTGTTTAGACAACTAAACATAGTGAACTTTTTTTTTGTGCATGTGTGTAAGTAAATTGGCATTTTTACTTCTCTTACTTCCTTGTCAGTATCAGGAAATGTGGAATTTAATTTTAATTTCTTGCCAAGTGTGTTAGCTCAAGCAAAAGGTTGCCACTAAAAAGATGACATCTGTATTTTACCAACCCTATTGCTCGGTTCTGTTGAGATTTTTCATTCTTAACAAGCCCACGGGAAAGAACCGTCATTTATATTCTTTCTGTTTTTTGATGGAAGAATGAGTAGTGCCAAATATCTTTAATGATAGCAATATTTCAGATTGCTTTTATAGCCCCCAGGGTTTGTAAGCATTTGTTTAGCAATTTTTTAATTCAACAGGTTGATCAACATACAAAGGCCTCCCAATGAGTAGGTGAAATACAGGATTTTAGTACAAGACTGACATAAACTTGGTTAGTCCCACTTTATGTGGTGGATTTGCCTTGGCCAAGTGCCAATACCTACAGAGAATCTTGTTTATTCCCTGTTTCATGTGAGAGGGGGATAAATGAGTGGCTGTGTGGGTGTTCAGGTGTTGGCAAGGCTTCACTCACCACAATCCTCCCAGACCCAGTACAAAAGTCTTCTTTATCTCAGCAAGGTATTGATGCTTTCTGTGGTGACAGTGCATATCCTGGGTTGTTGAGTGTTGCTCTACTAGAGCAAATAGAAATGTCACCAGAATTTGAGCAGGAGGTCCGCATTATACTCAGAGAAAAAAACAGACAGCCTGGAAGGACACTTCCTCTTAACCTAAGGCAGGTATGGTTCCTATGAATTGTTTCTTTGAAACATCTGTTTCCTTCCAGTGGGAACTTTGCCACTAGCTCAGGTCAAATGGGTTACTTTAGACACCCAAAGGCAGGTGAGGTGAAGCCAACTAACCACTTACATCTTTGTCTGATTTGAATTGCTCTTTTTTGTATACATTTCAAACCTCTTCAGTTGTGACAATAGACATGCCCTGTATTCCAGTTCCCCCTTATCACAGAATGAAGCATTATCCCCTATTTTTGCTTTTATATTCTCAGTGTTTTTCCTGTGTTCTGACACTATTTTTACTCCACTACTACCACTCTCTTTGGTAGCAGTTATTACATATATTAGCTGTCTCCTGGTTAAGCTGTGGGCTAAGAAGGTGCAGCAAAAGAAAAAAAGCTGAAAATCCATCTGTGACCTGAGTGAAATTTTTTATGCTTCTATGCTTACTTCCCCATTTGACAGCTAATCACCATATGTAGCTCAAAGTATTTGCAGTCCTCTCCCTTTGTTGATGAAAAGGATATTTTTTGTTGAGGAGCAGAAGGAAAACTTTCCTTACTTGTTTGTCAGGAAAAAGATACAGATACTGCCCCACTTTTATCCAAAGAAATCCAGTAAAATTGTGTCTCGTTGTTTGTAACTTTTAGAGTATTTCTTTTCATTGTGGTTTTTTGGGACAACTGGAAGCCTTAAAGTTTTGAAGAAATAGAACTTTGCTCAGGAGGAGTTCAGCCACACCACTGCATGGCTAAATATGCCCTCCTATATTTTATATCCGTCCTTGTCTCCTTCCTTCCTTCTCTCTCTACAACTTTTCTCCTTCGTCTGATCCTCCTTCCTTTCCTTCTTTATTCCTTCTCTCTTCCCTTCCTCCTCTTACTGCTTCTCTTCCAAGCCTTTTAATCTGCCAACTGTTTTTTGTTTCCCACATAACCACACAACTTCTCAACATTCTACTTTTCTTTATACTACCTCTGTTTCTTCTGCTGGACTGCATTATCACTGCTACTCATGCATTGCACATTAGAAATCCCACATCTAGTCAGTGAGATTGGATTCAAAATTTTGATTGAGGGCAGGGCTCCATCTCATCTTGCTGAAAACAGCAGACTTAACTCTGCCTAAGACAATCTAACCCTAACCCACATTTGAGACTCACATTAGAGCACCGCAGTAGGTTCTGCAACTTTTAACCTGAAAGGCAGGAAGTTATTGGAAAACAAGCTCCTGTTTTGCAGTCCCAGTGGATAACACCCACTTGGATGAAGTTGCCATCTGTTGTTTTCTTGAGTTATGTCAGAATATGTGAAATAATCTGGAAGAGAGAGAAGCAAAATGACAGAAAAATGCAAGACGGAAATAATGTCTGGAAAATTACTGCTGGGGTTCTATAAAGCAAGACAAGGACACAAAATATTCTGGTTTCGATCTGGAAAATACCTGCTGGAGCAGTAAATGTGATTGCACCAATCATCAAACTGTGGCTGGAGTATAACTAAAGCTCCCTGGCTGCCGTAGATCCAATATTGTTATTCTTTATTTCTTTTTCGTATAAATTTCCTAGGCATAAATGGACTAAATACTGTCCAGTGGAAAATGGGACCAGAATCATCAAGAAGGACAAGTAAAGAAGCAGCTAGAGTGAGCAGAATGTGGACCTAATGATGGGAACTAAAAGTGTGACATTCCTATTAGCCTCTTCCTTCCAGCAAAACTGAATTGTAATAAAGAATCCAGCCTGCACCTTATAGCCTGTCTCTAGTAACAAGCCAGGAAAAGGGGACAATTTGAAGTACAAGGTTACTATCAGAAGTTTCATCAGTTTGGTGATACTACATGTATTTTCAGTTTAAATAAAATTAGATTTTAAATAAAGTGATTTAGGATTCAAAACCAAATAACATGATCTCTGCTGGTGAAAATTAAATAAGGCTATTTATCCTCAGAAGCTTTGTTTTTCCTCCCCCTGCTATCAAGGAATACACACCCATAATATACAAATAACATACAGATATATATTATGTGCAGTACTGCACAAGACCCAAAACTGCTGTATTGTACAGAACATACATGTCCTGAAAATATTTTCAGAAATGTGTAACAGCAAATGTTTCATCAAACTGATGTATCATGTTGTATATGGAAAGAAAAAGACTCACACAGAGGTAGTTAATCTGTTAGCTTCTGAATTTAAGCAAACACTTAATATACCACTAATATTTATTGTTTTTATAAATGTTAGTCATGTCTCTAAGTGGTATTTAAATCTGATTCTCTTAAGCTGAAACAGTTTTACTGAGTCAATGATTTCATTTCCTGAAAAAGGAGGACATATTTCCTGTATATTGTTAATATTTGACAGCCCTGATCCTAAATGAGTAGAAACATGACAGTGATTTGCAAGACAGCCTTTAAAGTACAGTTGAAATTCTGTATTATTTTATCCCATGTAAACTCATTTACTGAGCAACAATTACATAATAAATTACATTTAAACCCAAAAATAGACCCTGTTGTCCTTATTTCAGTGATAGAATTAAGCAGAGTTGAAAAGGAGAGACGATCCTGCAAATGAGCTCTCAGCTGACAATACTTTGTGTCTGTGCACTGAGGTTTCCTCAGTTTCAGAGCAGACAATCTGCAGAAGTCAGGTCCATGCTTTGGGTTCCACAAAGGAGGAGACTTTTGTCCTCAGTGCTTAGTTTGAAAATAAAACCCCTCAAAACCCCAAGAAAACTTCTGAACTAATCTTCACAGAAGGGACAAGGCTAACTTTGAGGTATTGTAAGCTTTTTAAAGTTAATACCATTATTTGCAACAGCATGCTAGGTTCTACAGAGAGACAGTGGGAAGTCTTGGATCAAAGAACTGACAATCTTGGATCAAAGAACTGACAATTGATTGATGATACTCAGCAGGAAACTCTTGTCTATGAATTTGCAGTGCACCAGATTAAATTTGTGCCAAAACCTTCACAGGACGATCTTTAGTCTGAGGTTAGGTGTCTGCGAGTACACACACTAAAAAAAATGGAGTAATGAAAGTGGAAAGAAACACACAAACACTATTTTCAGGAACAGGCCCCGCCTTTTTGTCACAGCTTTCCTCCTCACTGGGGACACAAGGAAATCCTTTTGCATTAACTGTAACCAAAACGCAAATATCAGAAAAAAGCCCTTTGGCACTTCTACCTCCCACAAGAAAAAAAAAAAGCATATAGCAGAAGCCTGTATTGGTCAAGAGAGTAAAAAAACAGGCATTACTGTAAAATAATAACAACACAGTGTTCTCAATCTTCTTAAAGTGTTGCCTAACAAAAAGTTTGATGTATCTTGATCCCAATTTCTAATTCTCAGTACATGGAATAGTGATTTAGTTGGAGAGGAATCTTTCTTCTTACACAGAAATGTGCCAGGAATTCCAATGATCAGAAATTAAGGCTAACTTCGACATTGGAACAAATAATTCCAATTGTTTTGTAACCTTTTGATTATTTTTTTGCGAGTCTAGTGGACATTCAGTGTTCTGGCCAGCGTCAATGCTGGCTGCTATATTATAGTGATTGTTGCACCAATGTCAGAGATGATACAGTTTCCTGTTACACAGCAAAGATTGTGTCTACCCTTACTAAGAGGATCAGGCTGAGAGCATATGTTCAGTCTCTAGCTTCCATGACCTCAGATGCTTTGCGTCTCTCTTCAAAGTATTGTTTAGCACATGACTGCCCTAAAACTTTCATAGTTAGCTTATCAAATAGCTGAGAGAGCTCACTCACCTGTATTCTGTAGTATTTGCTACTCCTGCAAAATTAATATCATCTGAAAACAGTTATAACACAGTATGCTTGCTTGCTTTGGAATTAGTGATGGTAGTTGAAAATAACAGCAAATCCCTTTAGGACCTGAAGCAATCTTTTAAAGATATGGCACCTTTCAATCAGTGGAGTTTTAAACCACTGATTATTATCTTAATTTTTTTGTTGTTCTAAATCTCAGTTACCTTGCCAAGAGGTGCCAGATCAAATGCCTTATAGAATATGCACACATATGCACACTTGCTCTGTGAGCTTTTAGTTTAAAAACTTCATCCCACACTATTTGCAGTTCACAGAATTCTCCATGACTCCATCACCTCTCTGGGCAGGCCATTCCAGAACTTTATGACTCTTTCCATGAAAAACCTTTTCCTAATACCCAACCTATATTTCCCTTGACACAGCTTGAGACTGTGACCTCTCATTCTGTCAGTTGCTGCCTTGAAAAAGAGACCAACCCCACCTGGCTACAACCACCTTGCAGGGAGTTGTAGAGACTGATAAGGTCACCTCTGAGTCTCCTTTTCTCCAGGCTAAACAACCCCAGCGTCCTCAGTCATTCCTCACAGGGCTTGTGTTCCAAGCCCCTCATCAGCACAAGCAACACACCTACCTGCTCAGTTATTGTCTTGTTTCCCATTCTAGTCTCCTTAGAGTGCTGGAGAGTTGGATTCATTCTGACCTTGTTCTACCTACGATCACACCTCTCAGCCCTAGTGGTGAGAGGATCTCTACTGTGGAAAGTAAAAAACAGTTTCCCATTACCTTACTGCTGTAAAAGGGTTTAAAAAAATCAATCCAGACTTTGTGCCCTGGAAACAAAATAGAATGTAAAACAAGAATAGAATTGTATCCCTAATCTTTGTAACTTTGACAACATTCAAGTAAATATATTGTGTATATCCAGTCTCTTTGAATCAGAGAGTCACTGTTATAAGGTTGAAAATCCCTACGTTTTACTCCAGTGTTATCCAGTACTGTTAAAATAAATACTATATCTTTTCACAGTAGTATGCTGTGCCCCAGATAACCAGTCTAGACTTTCTCAGGTTAAAAGCTTCCCTACTGCCAGAAGAGGATAATGTCTGCACATTTTGTTTTGTATAAAATATTCCCTTTTTCCTCTATATAACTTGAACCTGCCATTTTCAGCAGGGCTCAATAGGTAAGGGCTTTGAAACTCTCTTGGCACCTCTTTAAATGCCGCTTTATACTGTCATGTTGTAAGAATCCAGTCCTTTTTCTTGTATTGACAAAAAACTAAAACTGCTTGCCTGCTCATGATCCTGGGCATTATTTTTTTTTTCTATTCAAAATTTCTCCCTGCTTCCTGTTTCCTTTTTTTAATCTCTTCCCAACATTTCATTTACAGCCAAGGTAAAGTTGTTGATCTGTTGCTTGGGTAACCAGAGCCCATTTTGCTACACCAGTCATGGAAGGACAAAGTTCCACGAGAGCTTTTTGCCTACTATTTTATGGAGTAGATTTTAAAATAGCCAATTAGGTGAATAATCTAATTTAAACCTCCAAATTCAGTTCTGTATTACTGCATGGGTTTTCTTTAAATCCTTGTTGTAAAGATTTGCAAACTCATTCTTTAGGTTGTTAAAATAGAAACTTCTCTCTCTATCAGTGCCTATGAAACAAAAACTTGGAAATCCCGTTTTATATGTATATATAAGTATACAAATTTTGTAAAGATTAATTAGTCCTATCCTCCTGCTGCTTCTATTGTTTTGAAATCTGGATTTGTTTTGCAGGAAAGTAAAAAGTGAAATCACTTTGTGTGTGAACACCATGCCAAGGACAGGGATAGTTTTTAAAAGTGTGGTGATAGACGAGTAGTGATGCAAGATAATGCCAAATTGCACCACCTACACTGTACCACTTGACACATGAAAGTTATTTTTGTAACATCCTGGTGAATAGTAGCTTGCAGTCTCTTCCCTTCTCTTCTCCCTTGAGATCCACAATTTCTTGTGGAAGATATTTCAGTTCTCACCAAAAATGCAAACAAAGAGACGAAACTTCAGTCATGCAGCACAAGTCTACCCAGACTGCCCTTGTACTTCTGATTGAGAAGACCACTTTTTCTCTTAAAAATATTCTCTCCACAGTCTGCTTCTGTGCCAAACAATCTGATATAAAACATAAGTTAGAAATTCAGCAAGTCAGGAGGGGAGTTGTGTGGGTGTCTTAGCAATAGCATTATTCTAAAAAAGAAATCATGCCCACATCAAGTGATGAAAAGCAACCCTACTACATGTGGGAACAATATTAAAGACCACTAATTCTGTTTAATTTTGGTCTTTAATGAGATGGGATGCTCTTTATTGACAACTGGTTGGCTTGAATTTCTTCAAAATTTGAATGAAATTCAAGTTTCTCTGAGAGAAAAAAGGGAGAAAATATGATTTGTATCAAAAGAAAAATGCAAACAGGTAAGAATAAAAAATTGCTTAGTATGTTAAGACTGATTCAGTGGAAGAGGTTTCTTCAGAATTTTTCCAAACAATAAGTCAATTAACATCTCATAGGCATTATTTTTAAAGGGAAAATTTGACAGGGCAAAGCAAAAAAGGTACAAAATAGTTTATATGTAATTTGTCTTCTAGGTGAGCTGGGTGAAAATACAGTACTGTGTTACATCAAGGAGTGTTTTATTGTGTAGCGTGACGATGATGAGTTTTAAAAAGTTAACATATTACGATGAAATAAAGGTGTTGCATTAATTTAATGGAAGGAGATGTATGTTATTCTCCATATTTCCCTCAGTCTACAGACGTGCTACCAAGAACTCTGAGAGAAGGTATCACAAAAAAGAATTTAAAATAGACTGCTCTTGTTGAAATTACTTGTTGTCTTTATTTATCATTTGTCAAATATTTTAAAATTGCATTTAACAACCTATAATGGCAAGAGAAGCACCTTAGGACTACTGCTGTTTGTGCTCCCCTTTCGTCCTGTACCTGGGAGAGACTGCAATATGCATACTTAATGGCTGAAATTCAAGGATATGAATTTATTGTGCAGGTTATTTATTTATAGCAAGCTGGCCAACAAACATGGCTCGTAGGGGAGGAAAATGCATTCTACATGCGTGAAAGGCAGCAGATGGATTTATTGACTTCAGATGCAGTCAGAGGACACAAAGTGACATTTATTCCTTAAGAACCAGGCACCACAGAATTTATCAGTCTGTGTATCTACACTAACGCAATAGATTGTGACTGAAAGGTTTAGTCTCCTTATGCACTTGTGTTTAATTTAAATCTGTTATTATTGTGTTCAATGTTTATCCTGTTTCTATCCCGATAATATGATTTTTTGCAATTTTTTTGGTTTTGATTACTTTGTAAGAAACAACCTAAATATGAAGTCTGTTCCATATTAAAGATTACTGACTTCCATTTGTCCTCCACCCCAATGAACTTTTTTTATTCCTTCAGGAAGAAAATGTAAGAACTGAGTCCACGTAGGTGTGATGTACAGCAAAACCTAGCAGATGGATGTCAGACATAAGCTAAGAAAGAACACAAGATAGCAAGTTTGGATTGCCCATTATCTATCAGAAAGTTGTCTGGCATGATGACTCTTCTACCTTTCATGTCTCTCTGATTTTCTCCTGTCTTGAACAAATAAAAATGGGTATAATAACTTTTTTTGTTCTTCCTGTACTGCCTGAGCTTGCACAATTCTACTATGTATTTCTAAACTATTTTTCCCGTTTTCTTCAAACGGAGGTACTTTTAAACTTTCATTTTATCACTCTGCAAATCTTTTCCACTTTTTTTTTTCAAAATAATTCCTTCATTTTTTGTACTAAAATTTTCAATATGATATTTCCTTGAGTTTTCAGAATAGAAGTAAACAAGCAAAGCACCTCACCCTTAGGACTGAGCATAAACTATTTACACTGCATTTTATAGATGCCGAAAAATCACTACGCAATACTGTAATCCATGCATGAAGAAGTAATTTCAGCTTCATTGCCTTCTATGGAGCTGCAGAAATGATACATTTAGTCTGACGATCCTAAGAGTGTGAAAAAGTCTTTCTTTCTTATTTTCTCATTTATTTTGGTCTTCTTGTACTCTCTTGCTTACTTGAGGTGGAATGGTATGGTTGGGTGAATTAGAAAGCCGTATGTGAAAAAGAAACCTACATACTCTTTTCAATTCTTTGTTGATGGGAAAGCTATGCAGAAGTACAGAGCACAGCACCACAGTACTCTCTCTGCTGGATACATACACTCCTGTTCTGTTCAGTCCTGTCTTCCCTTTAACTAGCCTTCCGTAGATTCTCATTTGCATTTTCCCTCCTTGGAAATGTCGTGTCCTTCCTGCTGCTCAGTTCCGCTAGCATACCTCTCCTCATTGCTTCCACTTCCCTTCCCATCTGGATAAATATAGCTGAATAACTGCCTGCCTCGGCCGCTTCTACACTGCAGTACCAGTCCCCTGTGAGAACACTCAGCAGCTCAGTCATACACTGTGCTCTGGAGAATTCAAAAGCACCAACTACATGGAAGCAGGAGGAAGTGTGAAAGGAGATGCCACTCCGCCTGAGTACAGAAGGGGAAGAGTGCTGAAATCTTGCCTTTTTATGGCAAAACAAGGGTCGGAGTGATGGGACTGATCTTCCCATGCACACCTATGGTGTGAACCAGATTTGAATGGATGATTGAGGTCTTGCACCTCTCCCCCTTCTAAACCCAGCAGGAGAGTAGATTAGAAAATAAAAAAGGAGCCTGATGCACCCTTGAGGAAAAGTTAGCTGCTAAAATCAGTGATGAAGTACCTCTCTTTTGCTGTTTGTCCTCATTTCATTTGCTAAGTGAGAATTTTCCTGGGTCTGTGTGGTGTCTTAATTTAAAAATGTTCCCTTTTTTTGGCAGCTGCAGCTTCCTCAGCTTCAACGATTCAACGTGTAAAATTGCTATCAGCACTAGGCAGGCTCTGCATGCTTTTACCCTGTCTTTTTGGAGGGAGAATTATCAGGTGTCTTATCCCTGTAACTGCAGATTACTCAGGCTCCTGAAGAAAGTGGAGGCTACAGACTACTGAGGATAACCTTTGTAAACTGCTTCACTTCAAAGGAGTCGTAGCTGACATAGTGTGACACAAGCAACATGTTTGATCTCAAAGTAAACAACCAGCTTATGAAAATAGTGGTGGGGAGGGAAACCACCTTACAGCTTCCGCTGTAAGAAGACGCATTCAATATCATTAGGTAGAAAACACCAGCTCAGGGCAAAGCCTGCAGCTCTCCTTCCCAACTCCAGAAAGTCTCCTCTCTGTCAAAGACATAGGATTTAAAATAGGCTGGGAGGGCTCGTCTTCTTCACACTCCCACAGAAGATGTGTGAAAGGGCTGCTTCACTCCTTCAAAGGCCAAACAGAAAGATTGCAACAACCAGAGCAGAGTGTCTGAGGCTTCTTGAAGCTATGGTGCTACTTATTTTTTTGCCATTAGCCTAGCAGATTTGGGAGAGGGGAGAGGGATGTTTTGCCTATTTTAATGCTAAGGGAGATTCTGCAAAGTTCTGCGTGTCAGTGCCTTGTTTGTCCCTGAATCTGTTGTAACCCAATGCAAAACAGGCTATTTGTGTGGCTGAGGAGGAGTCAAATCATACAAGTTCTGTTTATATGCCTAGATGAGTCTATGAAAAGAGTGTTAAGTGTATCCCAAATACTTGGAATCATTAATCATTGCATCGTTAATAGCAGCAGCACTGCTTTGCACCCATTTAGGCATCTGTTTTTCCATTGATTTCTCAAACAGAATGTCTTTTATGCCCTGTTCAAAGGGTTTGGGTGTTGGGATGTTTTTCTGCAGCCTGGTACTGATAGTTGCTGGCTCAGAGAAAAAACACAGACCTGGTATTTAGATGAAAGTCTGCTTCTCCCTGGGACCCATGCTATAGGATTCGGCTGTCTGAAGTCAAGAAGGATGATGGAAGGAAGGATATTCACTGAAGAGCTTTGGTGCATTGAGAAACAGGATTTTGTGCTTCACCCAAGAAAATAACTCCACCTGGTAGTTTAACTCATGCAGCTCTAGAACAGATACATCTGATGTAAGGATCAAGTTTTCCTTCCTATGGCAGTTGTGAAGGGCATCTATGTGAGGCAGAAAAACAGCTGGTAGCATCTGTAGCTCGCGTTGCATAATGCTTTGCACTGTTAGGGATACCAGGATCTTTTTTGAAGGGAGGTGTTTAAAAACACAGCAGGGGAATTCCTTAAAGTGTAGATGATCTGAACACAGCTTTGCCACACTACTGAGGGAAAGTATGCAGAGAAGACAAGAGCCAATTTTGTTTGTCAAGTGACACATATTCATGCTGACTGACTTTTCTTTTTTTTTTTTTTTGGATGGCAATTAGAAGGTAATAAGCCACTAAGAAGAGTGATGAAAATTATGAATATCAAGAAATACCAAGTGGTTTCTCATCCATTGAATAGCTGGATGTACCTGTAGCTGGAATGAATCAGGAGATAAAAACATGTGATGAGACACTGGCTCAGACTAGGCTTTTGCACAACAGGACCATATTGAGTTTGCACAGACTGCCTTAGTTTTGGCATTGCCTACCTCTGACTGCTTCGTTTTGTAGCCTCAACATTCTTTTAAGGCAATTATTCTACCGTATGCAGTGCACAGCTCATACTAGGAACTTGTGGAGCTTATTTGTGGAGGCACAGTCTGTCACAGGAAATGTTGAATACCATGTGGGTTAAGGAACATTAAAGAAGAGTCTCTTGAGGGACACATGGGTGGTATTCCCTGGAAAGCATCCCAAAGTATTTTTAGCTATGTATTTTCTCAATGTAGGATGAAAATAAGCCAAAAAAAACCCAGGCAAGGTTTATCCTATGTACGAGTGTATGAGAGACTGCACTCAAAACTAAAAGAGAATGGAGCTCATTAATCTCCAAGTAAAAGAAGAAAAAGGCCATCAAACTTCCTGCATATTTTTGTTAGGTGGTGCTTTCAATGGTCTTCAAAGATTATCTAGAAGTACTGAATTTTGTGCTTTGAGGAGTTGGCATGCTACTGTTCTATCTACCTGGAGGTTAATGACTCTTCATAAAGACATCAACCTTTGTTGATTCACATAATAAAAGATGTGTGAAATTCATCAGATCAGGGGTGAAACTCCCCTTTCTGGGCTATTCCATGCCCTGAAACAGGTTTTTTAAATTAATTTTCAATTGTAGAGCAATGACATACAACCTGATCTGGCTATCACGGAGATATGTTCATCTGCCTCCATGAAGGTAAGTGGTCTCATTCCAAAATTATACCACAAAGACTGTGTTCATTATCTGTCCAGTCTTTTTTAAGTCCTTGTTTCTCCTGTTTCCTACATCATAAATTCTGATACTGTAATCCCAGACTGGCCAAGGCAGTCTTCCTTAAAAGTCAGTCCACCAAAATCCATTCCTACACTGCCCACACTGGTGTTTGTATTGCCTGGGTGTTATGGAACACTCCTCCCAAGCTAATTTCAAAGCAGGTCTTTGTCACCACAGCTTCTTTTGGCTTTTAATAATAGTATAAACATTGTGACCCAACATCCAATGAACTCACCTTTATGGTTTCTGAAATTTTTCAGCCAGTTGACAAAGAAGTTATTCATTCTTTTACATCATTCATTTACTAAGACTACTACCATCCTTTAAATTAATTGGTGTGCCCAGCTCACACAGCACCCTCCCAAACCACAGAACTCAAATGTAGGTCAAACTGGAGAGAATTTAACGTCTTCCAAATAATGCTCTACATCTAAAGATGCACAACTTGACTTTGAAAGAACAAGTTCAAAGTAAACCATTCTTACCTCCAGCTCTTTTCCTGAAAGTGTTCCTGTTATGGCTGAAGAATTTCCTTTCCTTTTTTTTTTCTTTTCAGAAATCACTGGCAAATTAAAAGGTATCCCAGGGCTTGGCATTTGTTGTTGGAGAGAAGGCACAATGAGATTGCTCTTTGGTATCTCTGTTTATACTCTCAGCTCAACTTAGCTCTCAAGCTGTGGTTTAACAACACAGTGAATCTGTTCTTGGGAACTTAGTGTCAAATCTCAAAGCCACTGTAATCATAAGAATGCATTATGTGGGCGCAGAGTCATTCCACTGATTTGTTAGCAATAAATTGAAGAGAGAATTTTGTCCTAGCAGATTAATGTAGACTTAATGTGGAGAAAGTAATTCTCTGTCTAGGCAACTTTAACTTCATGCTGTCTTCCTGAAGCCAGCATAAAATAAACATGAAATTGTAAAGTGAATGTAAACACTGTGCTGTGTGCTCTGGCTAAACCAATTGAAATGTAATCATATGCTCTTGCCTGATTTTTATCAAGTTTGTACTGCCAAATGATGTACAACTGTGTAGAGCTGGTATTTAATGATCTCAGAACCACTGTCTGAGTAGTCTACCAAAAAACACAACTCTGCAGTTAGAGAACTGAAGATATTTCATCTTAACATCTGCTCTTCCCTGAGAATTACAAACACCCTCATCAGTGGAAGCTGTCATGTCTAATAAAAAGACAGCTTCAGTCATTGCTATCTAGGAGATCATCAGGAGAATAAGATGGAAGATGCAGAAAATGTGCATCAGCTGTAGAATTCTTAGTACTCTGGTATTTATTGTGGACCCAGACCTCCTTTAATGATAAAATACATTGCTTTTGTGTCAGGATAAGGATATTTGTATGCCCTTATTTGCTCTAATAAAATAGATTTTTTTTCCCCTAACCTAGAGAAAATATATCATATTTTTGTGATTGTAAACCCAAAAGATTCCCTGCTGATTATCTGGTCAGAAAAAATTATATACCATATATGCTACAGGACATTTTGCTTGCCGTTGACCCCAGCTGGATGCCAGACACTCACCAATGCCACTCTATCACTCTCCTCTGCAGTTTGGCAAGGGAGAGGAAATATAATGAAGGGTTCATGGTTTGATATAAGGATAGGGAGAGATTGCTCACCAAATACCATTATGGGCAAAACAGACTTGAATTGAGAATATTAATTGAATTTATTACTAGCAAAATCAGAGCAAGATAATAAGAAGTAAAATAAACCTTAAAAACACCTTACCCCCACCCCTCCCTCCCTTACAGCTCTATCTCCCCTCCCAATGGCTCAAAGAGACAGGGAGAGGGGATTGGGGTCAGTTTATCACATGTTGCTCCTGCCACTGCTCGGGGAGAGGAGTCCTTCCCCTGCTCCAGTGTGAGGTCCCCCCACAGAAGAAAGTTGTCCAGAGACCTCTCCAACGTGAGTCCACCCATGGGCAACAGTTCTCTACAAACTGCTGAAATGTGGGTCACTCTTCCACAGATAAAGATATATGTTTTCTACAAAATTTTTATTTCAGTACAAAGTTTTGCATTTTTCTGTTTAGAAACAGCTTATGTTCACCTCACCAGCCAATCCAAAAATTTGTTTCAATGATTTGCCATTTTCATGGTTTGTTGTCCCTTTGGTCTTCATGACATCTACAAATATTATCATTTAAAGCCTGCCTGTCTCTAACTCCTCTGCTTGTTTCCATGGGATTCAGATGCTTTCATCTTAGAAACTGTTGCCTAATAAATCTGGCTGACCAGGAGCTGCTCAGTCTCTTCTAGGTTCATCAGATTGGTATTTTTCCATCCAAACCACAAACATTCCCACCTGGCATAGTTTCACCCACCAGGTCGCAAACATGAAACCCTCTCTAAGTTCCACAAACCTCACACAGGAAGAAAAGTTGCTTGTAAATGGTATTACTGAGTAGTACAGAAAAACATAAAGCATAAAGCATCTTAAAACTTTGTTCTTAATTTACCTTTTGCTGTTCACCTGGTCAAAATGTATTTGCTAGTCCCCATTTTGCCTCACTCCACCATTCCTCACAGGGGAGCATTTAGCTCCTCAGGAATTTCACAGCCTGGTGGATCTGTTCACAGTGACATGAGTAAACAGATCTGTCTCCCAAGCTGCACAGGATCCCAGCAGGATGGACAAACCTGCCTTTCCAAGCGCTCCACACCCTCTGTGGACTGGGCTGGCAGAACCCAGCAGCAGTCACAATTCTTCCATCCAGTAGCGAGAGATTTCCATGACTGTCAGAAAAATCTCACTAGTCTTATTTCACCATACTGTGAAGTAAGATTTTAGGACCTACTAGGTTCTAGGAAATAAGGTTGATCCTAAAATATCAAGGAGGGAGTAGAAGTTTACATGCCTGAATATGCTTTTATTTGGCAGTAATGGAGATTGGTAAATTCTGTTAATAAACTCCTTAATGCTGCAAGTCCCTAATAGTAGCACATACTTGCTCATAACACCTCACTGTAGTACTAAGTATTTTAACTGTGCAAATCTTCACTAAGACAAAAAAATATTTTTTCCCTAAAACCAAACATTATTTGCATGCAAAGTATGTGGTAAATGGCACAATGATGTCCATGTTCATGACCCATTAACGCCAGTCTTCACCCCTGCACATTTCAGCTTTTCTAACCTAAAACATACAGAAATGTCATTTTTGTTTATTTTTTCATTTATCTAAACTAGGCTTGGTTATATCTAACCAATGTTAATTTGGAGTTCTCCCATTCCCTGTGGCTATTTTGTGGACTAAGTCTATTTCTTTAAATTAGAAATAGAACTTATAAATAAGGCTAAAGTAACAAAAATTTATTTTCTTATCTGGTAAGTCATGTTACACCCTCTCTTTATTAGAAAGCAAAAATAGTCATACAAACCATCTGATGGGATCCCTTGAAAGTAATGTGGGAAGACTATTAGAGCAATGCCAGAATTTCAAATCCACATTAAGTTAATAGAATCTATGAAAAACTTTGTGGAGTGATTTGTCCCTGAGATAATTGAATTTAAATTACAGGATTTATAGTAAGAATTACTTTAATCTTGTTATACTTGATTCAATTGCTAAAAGCATCCGTTTTACTTAATATTGGTTTTTGTGGAGTTACTAACATTTTATTTGTTACTGTCAGAAAAATGTATCATTTAGAAAAGTAAACAGGCACATCCTTCATTCTCTACTGTTTCACATAGTCATCTTCCTTCCTTCCTTTCATACCTTCTTTATCCAGCAGACATTTCTCCTCTGAAATCTGTCAATTTGCAAGGCTCCCCACTGAGACTCTGTTCTTTCAGCATGTGCTAGAAGTGAAATAAATGGGACAAACTGCATCCTTAAAAGTAAGCATATACCTCACTGGCTTGGCCACAGAAATACTCTGGTTTCCAGCACTACATCCACCAACTCTTGGAGAAACTAGTTTTCTAGGTTTTTTCTTTTCTGTTAGGACAACAATATTTGTCTCAGTACCCCCTAGCTCATCTCCAAAGAAGACCAGGACCATGGATGTGAGTCCATCATGTTATTCATTCAGATTGGCCACATGAATGCATTCATACTCACCCACCATATTCACACATCTAGTTGCCTCTTCCTTTCATTTGTGCAAACAATAAAACTCCTCTGGGAAAATTCTGTCTCTTTATTAAGCAGGGGAGTTGGAGAAAAGAATGATCTGTTTTAATTTTTATTTGAATATATACCTTGATACACTTAGAAAAAAAGAAACCAAAGTAGGAACATTACATACTGATTTGCTGTAATTGGAAAGCAATACTGTGCTCATTAGAACACAATAAAATAAATAGCTTTGTCTAAGTGCCAGGCCATTGGGTGAGATAAATTCTTTCCTTTTTTCAAACAAATAATTTTGCCATCTGTTTTCTCCTTTTTCAGTGTTAGGAGCAAAGCTCTTTTCTCCCATTCCTGTTTTTCTTTAGTTTTTCAGAGATTGTTTAACTAAAACCTCTACTTTAGTTCTGAGTTCTTACTTTAGTCAGAAGTACTACATTTATTAATTTTTCTGTGATTTTAAATTATCACATCAGTAACCTTCATGCTTTACTAGTAATTTCTTTTTCTCTTTTAGAATAAATGTTTGTCAAAAAGTTGTATCTGCAAGGTCTGAATGAGTTCAAAGTAATGGATACAAAAGTTTGTGCCAGGCATCCCAAAGTGGGCAACCACAAACGCAAAGCTCCATCAGAGGTGTTTGGCTCATATGTAAAAACGAGGTTGGAACATATCCTGTGTTTAATCATTTCAGGTCTTGTATTAGGAAGTGAAACTTCAAAAAAGGATCAAAAGAAGGAACATGGGAATTACTGATCCATCACATAAATTTATATTCCGCACAAAATAAAAATTAAATGTTTCTAATTACTTACAAGATAACAGGGAGGGGTGTAACAAACACAGGCTTTTCAAGGACAAATAATGTTAAACAAATCAGGCCTGTGGATGGGATAGACTCATTGAAGCTTCTGAAACTGATGTGATATTTTCCTAGGAAACCCCGTTTCACCTGAAATATTCCCTGGTGCTCACAGATCTAAAAAGATGCCACCAGGAGGAAGTCCTGCTTTACACACAAACAGGAAAGGTGTCTGAATACCCTCATCAATGGTCAGGATGATTGATCAATCAAGGAGTATGTCCATCACACCTGGGCAAACCCAGACTGATGTTATTTAAGATGAGACCTCAGCTAGAGCATGGTGTCCAATAGGCATTGCATTTCAAACAAGCCACAAGCAACATCTCTGAAGTGTGAGCTGAGAGGTCAATGATGAGAATGAAATTCGATTGGTTGAGAGTAGGAGTGTGTGACAACAACCTCTAAACCCACCAAAAGTTATTAGTGAAGACCCATGGAATGATTTCCACATATTTATGGGGAATGAGATACAAATTGTAGGCAGCAGGTTTAGGTCATTCACTAACTACGTCCTCTAGGAAGGATCTAAAATCCTGGTCATCGGGAGTCTAAGAGATTGGAGTGAATTACTCTTTCCAAAGGTGTTTTTATGGAACAAAGCTATTAGTTCACCAATATCCTTAAATAAATGAATTAGTACATGGCCACAGTCAGGAGCACTGGCAGAGGTGGTCAGTGAAGATTAGCAGTGGTTTGAGCAAGCACTACCTACAGCCATCTGTGCTTTCATGTCATTTTCCTTCTGACTTTCAGGGTATCTGTTGACTTCAGCAGAAAGTCAGAGCAGTCAGAGGGGTGGGATGACAAAAACGCCCATCCTTCCCCCCACCAGATGTCTCAGAATAAAGTCCATAAGGAAAATACGATTCCACAACGTTAGTCCCTGATGCTGGCACTCAGAAGGAGGTGTTGTTGAGGTGGTTCTCCATGCCAGCAGAACAAGCAGGAGGTGCTGACACTGGTGGGGGGTGGGGAATATAGAAGGGGAAATAAAAATGCTGGGAGGAAAATGAAGTGGATGGCGGATTGCCCTTCCACTGCTTTGCTGCTGCTCCAGTAAAACACTTTTTCCCAAGGCTTTTTTCTCAGCGACTTCTCTTTCTAAAGCACTTCATTTAGAAAGTAATTCTTCCAGCTGCACAAATAATTTCCCACTTGTAAAACCCTAAAATCGGTGGAATTGTTTAAAACCATCCTGTTGCTTACAGGTAGTTATGTGCTGAAGCAGTTGTTAATGAGAGGAATAATGAAGAAGAATGCACATGTTGGAGGAAGTCCATGAAAGAAAACTGTAGGCTGAAAACATTTCTCAGGTGCCAATGTGAGTTCCAGGCAGTAGGCCCTGTAAACTGGGAGAAATGCAGAATTTGTTCAATAGTTCAGATGCGCTTACAAACAGAAAGTAGGGGATTTCAAGGCAACGATCAGGTTACTGCAAAAATATACCTTTATTCTTTAAGTGACCCATTTTGTAACTTCAGTTCTGTCTGAAGGATTACCAGAGAGGTATGTATATTTTGTTCTGCTTTTAATACATTCTTCGTTTTAATGACCCAGTGCAAGTTGTTACTACCTGTCTGGCTGGCAGGAACTACCCAACTACCATGTTGATGAAATCATACCTTCAAATGTTGTGCAAAATGATTTTAACTGGCATGTTTACAGTGAAGAGAATGAAGAACAACATTTCCTTGAAGAATTTACTCAAATTAGGTTTGATACTACATGCCAAGTTAAGATGAAAGTTTCATGTTAGCATAAATTGATGAGAATTAGTGTATATTTGCTATGTTGTATATGCCAAATGCAATGCTGGTGGAAAAAATGCAGAAAAATATTAAAAAGCTCATTCTTTTAGGGTCTTTCTACCTCAACTTAGGAAAAAAAATTGAAAGGTCCTTTTTCCACCCCTAGGGAAAGGAAATGCTTGAAGTGGGAGGGACCTTCTTGTGAATGTCCAACCACAGCACTGGAATCAAAGTTCATATATTCAAGTGTGTCCAATATCCAAAATATTTTGCTTAGAAAATGCAGGCTATTTTAAATTCACTTCATGTAAAAAAAGTCAATAATGAAGCATTTGATTTGTTGTTCAAGTTTTCCCTGAGTCATTGAGGCCAGAGAGGGAGATGAGGCAACTTCGAACAGGGTAGATAGAGTAGACTACTACCAAGAAACCTCTAATGTCTAGACTGAGTTGAAAAATTTGGGAAAGATTTTTTAAAAACCCCAAAATAATCCAAATAAACAACATGACTTGGAACAAAATAAAAAAATCAGAATGAAATGAAATTGACCCCCAGGCTATGTTGGAGATGTTTTGATGCAGTTTGGTAGACCTGATAGGAGAGCCACTGCTCCTGCTCCAACTGCCTCCAGTGGGTTCTTCTCCCAGTCCAAGGAGAAAGAAGGGGAACAGTCGGTCACTCCTCATTCTAGCAGGCAGCTCCTCTACCCCTCACTAACACATCTTAGGTGTTTTCTTCCCCATAAGGATTAGTTGTCACATCTTTGCCTTGGGCCTGACTTCAGTTCCCTTGTCCATCTGTAAATGTAGCAGTGTGCCCCCAAACAAAAATACCCCAATGATCCTGTGATTCTGACATCTGTCTTTAAATTCTTTGCTGGCTTTGACAGAATTACATTTTCCAGCAAAACCCCTGGCCTGTGATTTTCAACCAGTTCAGTCAAGCAGCAGAGAGACCTCGGTCTCATCAGGAACTGTGCTCTTCGACTCAGTGAGCAGAGGAAAATCACACAGGGCAGGGCTCCTTAGCAAAGACAGCAATCTGTCACCCTGACAGAAAGAATTGAAAAATCAGATTTGGCATTCAGGACCCCAAAAGGGCAGGGCTGCGCTGAATTGCATTGCATAGGTTGAATTTAGACCCAGCAGGATCTGTGCAGCAACTGATGCCTGTCCATATTCAACAAGACCTTGAAATACACCTCCAACCTAAGTAGGTTGTTATAATCTTCTGGGGCCTATACTAGCTTCCCACTTATAGAAACCAAGGTTGGAACTCCAGGGAATGAAATGAGGTGAGCACAATTGCATATCTAGTCACAGGTATAAGATTCAGGGCAGAAGAAACAGAAAAGGGGACTGGAGGCACAGTGAGAATCTGAATTTCAGGGCAAAAGGGGACGTACAGTGTGTGAACTGAAGAAGTAACTTGAAGACTCGTAGAGTTTTAAGAGACTCAATTTTTGTGGTTCAGCAAGCAAGAGAATGTGAGAGACTGTATATGACATATATTCCATGGCAGGCGACTTTGGCCACAAAGCTCCAGCATGACCAGGCTGAAGAGGCCAGATGTGGAGAGGTATAAACAACCATCTTGTGAGATCCTCTGGTGCATCATGAGGAAAGGAGGGGAGCTGACTAATCTTACTCTGACACTCCTTCTTAGTGTAAAGCCCTTTATAACATGGCATTCCTCAGCAGTCTCTCACACTCGGGGAACAAAGGGAAGAAGACCAGACATCCTTGGGCAACTGTTGCTCACCATTAGCTTCAGAAAGCTGCCTTCCAGAAATCAAAATGCTCTAAGTCATCTTGTTTTCTTCCTTTTGAGGTTACACTCTTACCATCAAGGCAGTTCATCAACTCACTGCTGATAAACTTATTATCAACAAAAATAGTTCCTTTTTCTGCATCTGGAAGAAGTGCAGCAGTCTCAGTTCCTCAAATGAGGTGAGCTGCTGTGGCAACTCTTTGGGCCTGGCTTAGTGGCACCATCTCAACTTCATGGGAGTATTTTATACCCTTAGTTAAATAAGTAGATAAGTATATGATTTTTGCATCAATAGTACTCCTACATCTTTGTAAATAGATGGATTTTGCAAAAGCTAAAGCTCAGATGTCAGTGTGCTTTTCTTTTTTTGGTATGAAAAAGCTTTAAAACACACAAAAAATGTAAATACATTAAAAAACCTATTACAAATACAAATTGCTATTTTTTGGTGAAATACAATTTCTTGTCCATGTTTATGCTTATCAAGTAGATGATCTGAAGATAACTTGTTGTAATCAAGTAATGAAACATGGTAGCTGCAAATTCAAAAGGGCAGGCAGAAAGTAGAGTGAAGAACACCATTATTTTGGATGGAGACTAAGCTTCATTTTTTTTCTCTTTCCTCCAGTTCTACTTTTTCACGTATCCTGCTATTCCACAACAACAGGGAGAAAAAAATGAGTGAAAGTGTTGAGTTCAAAGGAGATACAACATCCACTTGAAGGGTTGTAATGCTTTGGCTGGTGTTCAAGGAGGTGCTGGTATCTAGTAAACCAAGAAGGCTGAAGTAAACACACTGTGTATTAATAAAAGGTATAATGGAGGGCAGAGAAATCCTGCTGCTCCATCAGGTTGGCGTGGTGGCCCTGGAAATTAGTACCCCACTGTGTCAGACATGGCCTACACATCCGTGCTGTCTGTTCCACAGTGGCTATCTGTCCCAGCTCCTGGGAGTTTGTCTTAACGTGCCCGTGGGACCACCCGGAGCCGCTGAGGAGGAACGAGGTGCCGTTTCGCCCTCAATTTAACATCCACAGGGTGTCAAAAGCCCAGTACTGCGCTCTCGGAGCCTTTGCGGAGGAGTGGGGCCAGAGGGCTGTCCAAGCACCAGGGCCTTGCCCCTGGCCCCCTCCTGGCTCGGCTCGGGGCAGGGTGATGCGGGAGCGGCGATGCTCCCTCCGGGGCGCCCCCCAACACCCAGCCGGGCCCGTCGGAGCCGCGGACCCCGCGCTCCAGGCCCGCACCGAAGCCAGCGGGGCCGGCCCGGGGGCAGGGGAGGCGGCGTGTCCCGCGGGGCAGGAGCGGCTCCCGGCGCACCGAGAGGCTTTCTCCCCTCGCCGCGGGGCGCATCGTCGCCCGCCGGCCCCGCCGCGACGCCGGCAGCAGGAGCGGCCCTAAGCCGGCTTACGCCCAAGGCGATTTGCCCGTGATCCGCCGGGCTTGCCGGGCGGGAGGGGGCCGGGCGTGCGGGCAGCCGGGACAGCGCGGCGGGCGGGCGGGGGGCGGCGATGATGTGAGCGGCGCGGCAGCTGCAGGCCGGCTCCCCCGGGAGCCGGGGCTGAGCCCGGTGGCCGTGGGAGGGAAAGGAGCCGGGCGGAGAGGGAGGAGGGGGCCTGGACATAGCCGGGGGAGAAAAGGGAGGAGCGGGGCCGGGGTGGGGGGAGGACGAGCGGCGCCGGGGAAGCGCTGCCAGCCGGAGCAGCGGCAGCGGCGGGAGGGAGGCGCAGCCCGGCGGACCCAGCTCCGCTGCCCGTCGGCGCTCTCCCCGCCGAGGTTGGGGACCTGCTGCGGGGTGATGGAGGAGCATGGGTACCCTTCCTATAGCGCCCGCAGCCCCGCCTGGGAGGAGCTGGTAGGTACATGCGTGCCTTGCCGTTACACAGGCGTTTCCTACCCTTTTTCCTGCCTGTATTGTTTAGCCGGGGGTCGGGCTATCATCCTTATCTGTGCCCTCCAGCCTCCCCTTCCCTTCTTCCGACCCCGCTCCACGGCAGAGCCCTGCCGCCGGCGCTCGTCCCCTCCCCGCGGGGAGCGGGGAGGTGGGAGCCTTTCGCCCCCGCCGTGTCTGGCCATTTGCTGACGAGCTCGTCCCTCTGGGAGACGGGGAGTTCATCGCCCTTTCTGAGTTTTACTGCCCGGGTGGAAAGCCTGGGATTAGCACCGAGAGTCTTGCCTTCAACTTTGCCGAGGGGGGTGGGTTGGATGTTGACACCGTTAAACTCCTTCTCTTAGCGCAGCAAAAGCAACGTGTCCAAGCAGCGTTGGGAGGCAGCTTTCAGAAAGAGACTCACACTTTCCCCCCCTTCTTCTTCTACTGAAGCTAGGCTGGGAATTGTTCCCATCGCAGCGGCAAAGCGGGACGGGGCTGGGGGTACCCTGCTGTCACCCTGCTGGGTGGGGAAAGTGCGTGGCCGCTAGGAAGGGAGGGGAGTGCTCAAACTGGCCAGGAGGAAAGCTGCGGTGAGGTGCCTTTGCGGTTTGTTTAAGGAACTGGAAGACCCTCCTTCCAACCAAAGGAAATCATGTCACCGGCATCCTCAACAGGCGATAAAATCAGATTTCCCTTTTCAGGGCAGTCTAGTCCCGCTCCTGGGCTTTTCTCCATTGTGCAAACACACACACACATCAGGCAGGGAGGGCTAAAAATAGGCTTTGGGTAGCTGCTTGGGAGATTTCAGGCTATCTAAGAGGTCAAGGCCAGGCTGCCTCTGGCCCTGAACTTGGTGAGACAACATGAAGCATGGACTTGTGCCACTGCCAAGCTCCCCTTTAGATGTCTGTACCATGTTTTGCTAACTCGTTTTGTTGGTCCAGGTTTTACTTGTAAACCCAGTTTTAAAGAGCAAAGGGGGAGACCCATTCTCTGCGTGGCTTGGTGTGTGCACCCTCAGGAAAGCAGCAGTGGAGCCCTGGAGATACCCACAATGAACTAAGTTCACTCCCTTCCTTGTTAGGATTTGCAGCCCTCACAAATATATTTTTACTGTCCTAATATTTGTTGTTAAGTTGAACATCCCCCTTCGCTGCCCTCTGCAGTCCTCAAGCCCCAAAACTGTTGCCGGAGATGCAGCTGTGATAGGGAAAACAGCTGTATGTGTGTTCCAGTAACATGGAGCTGACATTGAAAGGATCAGGCAAGGGAAACCCGAGATTTTTGCCTGGAGAGATGAAGACATCGTGGGAGGAAGGCAGCGAAGTCAATTCCTGTGAATGCGTTATTCAATTAAACAGTGACATTTAAATTGCTGCCATCATCCAAAACTCAGCTGAAACTCGGGAGGCAGATGGATTGCAGCCCCTCTCCGCTTGGAAATGTGGAGTCCTGGCTGAAGCATCCAAGCCCGTTTCCTTCTGTGCGCATGGCTTAGATAAACAAGGAGCACATCTTTTTTTTTCTCCATTTCCCCCTCCCCCAGTAAGGGCCAGGATTTGGGTCATGTTTATCATTTCATTGCTGCATTTGTTAAAGAGTACATCCATGAATGCAGTTTTAAGGTTAACCACTGCACCGATTTCCTTTACAAGACTCTAATTTCAGCTAATCCACTCAATCCTTTACCTGGTAACCTCCTGGTAAAATACATGGTCTTTGTGGCAAAAGCCACATTGTTCTTTCCATCTGCTCATAAGCAGGCTTTTTATGATAATGCGAGAAAAGGGAGATTTAGGTGAAGACCTGAATGATGAAAGGGAAAACATAGTATACTCTCTCCCCTGCTCTTAAAACATGAAACAAAGAGTAGTAAGATAGGGAAAACTATTTTCTGCAGGTTTTGAATCTGTGCAAGTTAATAACCTATGCAAATTTCTGATTATTGGGAAATGCTCTTCCTATAGCTATTCTGAGAAATAAGTTATGGACATAAAATGAAGTGAGAAGTCCTTCTGCCAGTCAGGGTTGGACTTGCCTGGGTACTACTTCAAATTTCTATAAAGACCTTTTCTTAACTCACACCACACTTTTTAATGGAAAAGCTCTTCCTGAATCCAGTAAGAGTTGTGTAAGACCCCATGATGGAGCTAAGCAAATGTGACTTAAAATGTAAGGTGCACCCTGCATTCTTGCAAGGGAGGTTTGGTGGATTTGTAGTAAAAATGTGCATAACACATGACTCACAAAGCTCTGGACACAATTTTCATATTTTATATGAGACCTGAGTCTTGGCTTTACCTTACTTTTGAAATGCATACATAAGTCCTAACACATTCACAAAGCATCTGTTTACTTTTATTACCTGCCCTGGTTTGGACCTTTTGATTTTGAAGCATACAACACAGTTTAGTAGTTTCCTTAATTTTGTAACCTACAGGTTACAGAATTCCCTTGGCTAATCCCAAACCAGCCACAAGTGATGCAGTTACTTTCTTTAACAGTGGTATGGATACATGTTGTTATATTTTGGCTTCCTCTTTGCTAAGTAAGGAAGTCAAGAAAGAATAGTATCACTAATTCGATCTGCAGAGGGAGTTCAGACAGGCAGGTCTGAAATAAACTTGTTCAGAGTGGGAAGCCCAGTTAAAAACCATAGTTATCACTAACCACCAAAATTAGGAAAGATTCAATAAAATCTTTTAAACATGGTGAATAATGAATTGTTAACCTGACACACTATTGATTCAAATTCCCTCAGAAAAACTTTCTGAGATGAAGAATAGAAAAGCATTACCCTTTAGTTTATAGATGCCAAAGTGACTTGGAAAAAAAGAATGTGAAAATGCTTGTTACAAAGGGAATGAGTTTTAGGGCTGAAATCAAATAGTGCAGTAATCTGTATTATAAACTATAATCTTCAGTGCAGCTAGAGTGCAATGTGTATTTAGATTTTTTTCTATATTGCATATGCATTTTAGCAACACGTGTCCTATTGGGACTCAATGTGGTTGAGTCAAAATGTTCTCACAGTGTATATATGTATATTAAATGTATACAATATCACAGTGTAAATATGTATGTATTGCATAAAGGGCAGTTTATCAGCTGATATTAATTGCCGTAGCACAAATGATGTCAGCAGAGCTGTTTTTTGTTGTTTGAGTATCTTCCTTTAAATGCCAACCTTTATGCTTTTTACTGCCTTGCTTCAGTTAAGAAATTTAAGGTCATTGCTAAAAAGTGTGAAACTGTTAATTGAAAGACAGAGCACGTGCAAATACTGTATGTTAAGTGAAAGACGGAGCACGTGCAAATACTGTATGTGTTTTTAATGGCTGCATAGAGTCCCACATTCTTCAAGAGCCCAACTTGCAGAAGTCCAGTGGTACCATTTGTGCCAGAGTATTTGTAGCTGTGGTCACTGGGCTGAAAGGTCCTATCCAATATTTCACATATTGAGTCTGACATGGACCACTTGGGAGAAAACCAGCTGTGACATGAAGGGATAGAAGTCAAGTTGCAAGTCCTTTTTGAGGCGAACTTCATTGCCACCTTAGGCAGCTTTATCTGGGTAAAGGCTGGAACTGGACCCTGATTATCTATTAATACCTTTGAAAAAAAGTAGTGATATCTTTAAAACTGTCTTTGTGCCTCGGCAATGTATATATTTGTAGAAAAAACTTTCTATGATAACACGAGTAGCTTTTGTATTTTCAACAATGCTTAACACTTGGTTTCTCATTTTGGAGAACTCTGTATGCATTAAGCAACTGCAGATGTTAGAGCCTGTAACTTCACAGAATCCACTATGTGCTTCACAGAAACCATGTTCTCATATTCTTGTTGAAGTGTTGTCATGGGACATTTTCTATCATTTGCAGACTTAGGTTATTGCTACTAAAATCTTCACATTAAGTAACCTGAGAGAACATTCCTAGTACTTTTTGTTTTTTTCATAGCACTCTGAAGTTTACCAAGACATGATGAAAGAGACTTGCTTGGAAGTGAAAGGCTAATGCTTTCTTTCCTGGTAACCACACTTCTGTGTTTGGATAGTCAGGAGTGAGGAAGAGCACGCTGAGGTAGCCCAGGTGAAGATGCATGGTGCCCTCTGCATGGTGCAGCTACTAGTCAAGCATGGTGCTTGGACCATGGTGCTCATAGTCAAGCTCTAAAAATGAACAGAAGTTGAAGACTTGTATTTATTTATTCTTACAGTAACTACTATTGTTCAGCACTACAGCACTATTTAATTCAGTTAAATTAAATGTAGCCAGCCTTGCTTGTGTTCTGTTAGCACCAAGTGTTTCTCAAACCACAGTTACTATTATGTGCAATATGTTAGGAAACTATATCTTGTTGTCTCCTTGCAATATTCAAGTGACATTTACCTTCAAAAGACTTAAGGAATTGCAGTGAGACATGTTCTGGCATAATTTGCTATTCCCGAAATTCAGACGGGGAAGAGGAAGAAAGGAGGGTGGAAAAACACAGTGTCCATAAACATTGCTTTTACTATCTTTCTTCCTAGCTGTGCCCTAAACTTACCTACTGAGAGCAATGCATACTTGCACCTGCTCAAGTTTGATCCCATGTTTTGAAAAATGGAGAACTCCTTCTCAGGTGAAGAGTGAGGTAAGACAGAATTAGTCCTTAGTTTCACAATCATTTTGAGATGAGGTATTAATGATAGGATTTAGGCCTTATTAATATTTTGATAGAGCATGCAGGTAATTTGATCAAAATGCCTTTAAAATAGAACTTAATAGATATTTTGAATTTTTAAATGGTACTTTTGATATTTTTTGAAATATAACCTCCACAATTGGTCCTATGTGGAGGTGGGTAGTAGAATTGTATTTGAAGTATCTGCTGCAGTAACACAGAACTAAGCCACAAGAACTCCAAGGCTTCATGGAAATATTGCTTTCCCCTACACTACTAGAAATAAAAACTCCAATAAAAGAAATGGGCTGGACTATTAATAAAAACTCTGGACTATTTGAAATTCAGTCTGTGGCAAGGTGTCTGCAGTGTAGGATAGCTTGTACAGTTGTTTACTTTTCCTCATTAAATGCTTTGTATTTAGGTATTGCGGCATTATATTAGCATGTTAAGAGATGTTAGTTCCCTTTCTGGAAATATAACTAGAATTGTGGGAATATAGAAGCCACAAGCATTGATTGCTTTCTTATGCTTAATCCGGCCCATGCAGCTAGGATTTGTGTGTTTTATTTAGTATTGCTGTGATTTAAACACTTATTTTGAACACTGACTACATACAAGCCACAATAATTTCAAAGTCCCACAATTCAGAACATGTGGTGACATTTCAAGATTGTGTGAGCTGCCAGATCTGAGATGAAAAAGGAAAACTGACCCTTTCTTTCCCCAGAAGTAAGGGCTACTCTTTCACAAAGACATATGAGAAAATCACTGGAGAGCAATAGATGCATTTACTAAAACTGTCCAAGGCTTTGGCGCTGATGGATAGTTACCACGGGGTTGACTGCCTGGAGGAATAGCATACGGATCGCATATAGCCCATCGCATCAGATGCCGTCCGTCCAAGTCCCGAAGAGACATCCTGCGCTCCCAGGGGAGAGCGGCACAGCCCTCGGCCGGAACGGGGCAAGGGCTTGGCACAGCACCCGCCCGCTTTCGCCCTCCTTGCGCTCGGAACTCGGCATCGCCGCCCTCCGAGTGTCACCGGGCGGCACAGCGCGCACGGGGGTGCCCAGCGGGGCGGGCGGTGCTCGCTCCGGTGCCGGCCCCACCTCCCGGCCAGCCGGGACACTCCAGGAAACCCGGGCAGGTGCGGGGCGCCGGGCGCCCTCCCCGCTCCCCGTCGCTTGTTTCGCCGGCCGGACTGGCCCCGGCGCTCACCTACGGGCGAGCACCCTCCTGCCGGGGGCGGCCCGCCCGGCACCGGCGCGCCCCTGCAGCCGGCGGCCGCTCCGGGCCGCTCCCGGTCGGCAGGGGCGCAGGGGGCCGGGCCCGTCCGCCCGGCTCCGCCCGCCGGCGGGTGGCCGTGCCCCGGTCGCCAGGAGCAGGCGGGGGTGGGTGGCGCGGCCCGCGGCCCCTGCCTGTGGGAGGGGGCGGCGGAAGATGGCGGCCGGGCGGGCGGCCCCGCTCCGCTCCGCCAGAGCCGCGGCCGCCACCGCCCCCGTCCCGCCCCCCCGCGCCGCCTCTTTCCCCACCCTCCCGCACCGCCTCCTCCTCCTCCTCCTCCCCGGGGAGGGGAGCGGCAGCGGCTGCCCTGGCTGAGCCGGGCTCGTGTGCTTTCTCTCGGTAGGAGTCCGGGAAGATGGCCGGGGCCGAGTCGGGGATGAGCGGCGCCGGGATCCCGCTGCAGCCCCAGCCCCAAGCCCCGGCAGCGGCGGCGGGGCCGGCGGACGAGTCGTCGGACAGCGAAGGGGAGCACGAGGGCCCCCAGAAACTCATCCGGAAAGTGTCCACCTCGGGCCAGATCCGCAGCAAGGTAAGGGGGGCAGGAGCCGGCCAGCCCCGCCGCCTTCACGGCCGGTTTCTCCATCCCCATCCCCAAGCGGGGCTAACCCGGAGCTGGGGACGGCCGCTGCATCCCGCCCGCATCCCCGGGAGCGGCGGCGGGGGGTTGGGGGGGTGGTTTGTGAGACAACCGTGCCTCTTCCTTCCTTTCCTCTCCCCTCCTCCCCGTCCAGCTGTTGCGTCCACATCTGTCCCCGGCTGGCAGGAAGAGCCCCCCGGGGCTGCGGCGCTCCGCTTGGCCGGAGGGGAAGCTGCCTGCCCCGGCAGCCGCCCTGCCCTGCCGGGCGTCCTGGGTGTGGGGGAAACGGCGGGCTGCCTCCCTCCCTCCCTCCTTCCCTCCGGCTCCTCTTCCTCGGCGGCGGGCACCGCTGCCGCGGGGATCCCGCCCTGCCACCCTGCGGCGCGGGTGGGCTGGCTCAGCGAGCCCTTCCTCGCCACTTTCCATACCCGCCGCCCACCCTTTTTAGTTCAGCGCCGGTCCCGGGGACCGCTGCCGTGCGCCCCGCCAGAGCGGCAGGCACCGAGCCCGCGGTGGCACGTCGGGCTCCTCTTCGGGAGTGCCGCCAAGGAGGGAAAGGCGGCTTCCACTTTGAAAGGCACCTCGCGGAAAGAGAAGTAAACTTCTATACATCCACGCTCGTGGCACTGTATGCGTAAAGCAGCTGTCAAAATTTTAGGTTAATGCAGTTTTTTTGGCTGTCTCGGGCTGCCGAGGTTGTCCCAGTGGAATTAACTTTTTTCATGCATGGTGTGTTTATTTAGTTTTTCCCCCCCTTGTAAAATCAACAAGCAGGCATTTGAAGGCATAAATATCATGAAACAGACTTGCTATGTAGAAGGATCCCATGACTTTCTACAAAGCGTGGTCCACAGTCAGTGATGGGGTCTGCACAAGCCCGCCTTGGGGAGAGCTTATTGATGCAATGACATGAAGATCAGGGCTTTTCTTGGAAGTGTCTGTTTTGAGGGGCAAAGTGACTCCATGCAGACCTGAACTGATCACATTTAGGGTTTGATTTCTACACAATAGGTCATGTGGTGTTTCCTCTACAGAGCACCCATTAAAGTTAGTAATTAGTGAAGTTCTGTCTGGTTGGTGCTGTTCTTCCCTTGGGCTTTTGCTCCATGCACTACGTGTAAAAGGCTGCCACCTTTAAACACTAATTGTTAAACAGTAACGTTACTCCGTTATGTGAGGTGGAAAGCAGTTTTTGCCTGAAACTTTATAAACAAGATGTGTCATTCCATTTTGTTGCTAAATGTTAATTTTGCATTTGCAGATGATAGGCCTGGCTGAAAGGTTACTATAGTAAATAGTATACAACTGTTGCATTGTGTTGGAAACGTAGTTCTACACAAACTTTCAGCTTTTACACCCTTTTGTGTCTTCAGAATGTTTTAAAAGTTACAGAGCACGATGCATTTATTAGCTGTAGTGGTATTAAGTGTATTTGAGTGTTTGCTCTCAAAGAGGTTGATACTTGCATAAGGAAACATGCCTATTATGAATGTTATCGACACAGGTTGGTGAGATTGAGATCCCAGCCAATTCTTGCCAACTGTTACAGACGGGTGGGATATTCTGTGTCTGAAGGTTGTGAATGAATGCTGGGCTGGGATCGCCTGAAGATCTAAGACAGCTCTGCAAGTCTTGCTTTTGCTTATCTTAGCTTGAGTCCCAGTTCTATTTCTGTGAATCAGATATATATAGGAAAAACTGACTGCTGACATAATTGGAGTTAAAATGTTGCTTTACTGGTTGCAATTTACAATAATGTGCAACTCCACATATAAACATCTTCCTTTCAATTTAATTAAAAGTGATATATCATTGTTAAAGATGAGACCCATGTTAAATAATTCAGTAGCACTTCATTTTATAACTCACAATGCATTATTTAAAAGTAGCTATATTTAGACAGACAACTCCCATTTAGTTTAAGGGTGTTGTATGTTTGCTGTTGTAGTGGTTGGTGATCAGTGGTTACATGAAACCACTAGAGCAAGGAACATCAGGGAGCTGCTCTTTTACCCAGCTAGTCCCTTTCATTCAAATTAGATTTGTTAAGCTTCACTTACTTGGTGGATGTGTTTGTAAGCTAAGGTTTTAATTAAATGGATTGGGTTTGTCTTACATCTAAGAACAGACTTTTGAAAGAACCCAAAGCATGTATATTACATTTATCATTGATGCTTGTGGGCCATTTAGGACTGTGCTATTTTTCTCCAGAGGTTGCTTATTTACTTACTTGAAGCGTTTCAGCGATGTGGTATCGATTCTTTAGCTCAGAACTATACCCAAAAGTCTCCGCTGGTAATTGTTTTTGTTTTACTTAAGGAAGATGTTATTTTTAGATGTTTTGGTACAGTTGATCATTTGTGAAAGCTACCATATGGTGATACTTTGCAGACAGAATCACTCAGGAGTGGATTTTTTTTAGTGTGTGTATAACAAGATTTAGGAAATATATGTACAAGAACAAACTCATTTCACTAGCACAAACAGAAGCCTAAAAACTTCCAACATCTGTAGTTCTCAAAGGCAGTTTTTACTCCTTGCTCTTTTCTTCCTAAATAAAACCAATTACTTATTTAGCTGAGGGCAAGGGGTGAATAAGAGAATGAGAAGATGAAAAGCAAGAGTACTGTATTGGCAGATGTAATTACACCAAAGTTTATTGCTTGTTTGTGATATGCTAATGAGTGGTTCACAGTTCTGTTTAGAAGACTGTTTGTACAGTTTTGCCATAGCTTACCCACACTGGATAGCAACTTAGCAAGCTGTTAACTTGATTTCAGTGGAACTGCTTTTACAGTCAGTTGATAAGAAAAAACAGATTGGTGATGAGGCTGGACATCATTGTGACTTCTGTTATGGGTGCAGTTTTCGTTTATGCATATCTATCTCTTAAATTTTTAGAATACTTTCAAGCATATCTGTGTCAAAATGTGGCCATTGTTAATTACCCCAAACAGAAATCTTGAAGATCAATATGTGTTTGTGTCTGCCAACTTGAGGAGGAGGGAACAGCTAGTGGTGTAAAGGACTAAAGGACTATTCTTTAGGCCAACATGTTGTTTGTCACTAGGAACTGTTTGCTAAAACTCCATACCTGGCTGTAGAGTGACACTGTAGCTGCAGGTACCTATAGGGAAATCAGGACCAAAACTGATTAGGACTTCTGTGAGATTAAAGCCAGTATCTTTAAATGTCATCCTGGAAGCTTTTGCATCTGTGGAGTTTGTATTTGTTCCATGGAGGAAACACTAGTCAATAAATAGGTAACAGGTACCCTGTGAAGTTTGAGCACTTTTGAGCCAAAATCCCTAATGGAAACAGCTTTTGGTGTTGCAATGTCTACTTATCCTTCCCCCTCATTTTGAATGACCTGAATATTTAGCTCATAAAACATGTCTTGGTAAAAAAAAACCCAACAAAACAACAAAACCAACAAACATTTTAAGAATATACATTTTGGATTTTTGATAACTTTGGAAAACTGTAGTCAGACAGTTTGGAAGTAGTATGTATGATGATACTGGGTTACAAGCAGGGTTACATTGGAGATTGAAGTAATGGAAAGTTCTCCACATGTGTGTTAAATTTGGCTTCTTCATTTTTAAAGATGTTGGTTAAGACAGGCAGAGTCAGTGCCTTCCTTAAACAGATGACTTCAGTTCTTGGGGCTACAGCCTGAAAGCTGCCTGTCATCAGCTGGCTTCTAGTTGCTTTAAAGTTAATTGCTGTAGTGCAAAGCACATTCCTTAAAAAGATGGCCTTTCTTCTGTTCTTTATAGCAGAAACGTGACAAGAAGGGGAAGTTCAAATTAGAACTCACACTTTTTCTCTTTGAATTCTCCTCACCTTGAGGATCAGCAGCAGATTAATAAATGAAACAATCCCTGGATACTTGGAAGTATAGTTGTCATATGAACACAGTTACAGCTCCCACTCTTGCCTTGAGTACTCTGTAAAAACCTGCATATGAAGAGTAGCACTTTTATCACTGACCTAGCTTCCTATTTTAATGGTTCCATATCCAGTTAATGCAAAACCTCTGTTGGATATGTGGTTTGCTCTCAAATCTGCATTAAGTCTCTGGCCTGTGTTTATTTTTGCATGAAGCAGACATTCTGGAGCAGAAAGTACAATTTAGGAAATGCAAGAAAATGTGGTGTATTGAGTAAGATAAATACACTTGTAAGGTATGTGGGATAAAGCTTTCTTCCTCTCCTTCACCCCCAGTGGCTTTTGTTAGTAATGAAATTGCTGTAACATGGCAGATACTGTGAAGCAAGACTGTGTTATAATTAGTGGAGATAATACAGTGTTGTTTAGTTAAATGGCAAGAGTTATTACTTGAATTTTCTTATCTGAGTTATTAACATATATTTTTTGAGATCTTAAATCATTATGGTGTAATAAAAGTAAATTAATTAAATTCCCCAACGTGGTTTTATTTGCTGTCACACCATCCATTTAGGAACTGAGCCTTCAAAAAGTTTCTAACTTTTTCCATATGGTGACATTTGACAGTGCCAAGTCCCAGCAGTCACTTCCTGTTTGTTTCTGGTATACATTTCTCTCAGTTTACCATAGCTTGTAAATTCACCTAAATGTAAAGTGCTGTGAGTGATACCAGTGTTCAAATGCATAAGCATCGTTCTTTGCAGTGTGATCTGGTTTTCCTTGTTTTAATGGTTCCAAATTTACTTGACTAAGTGGTGGTTCATTCCTTTCTGGTTAAGGAAACACGATTTTTTTAAAGCACCAGAAGTTCTCAGGAAAATGCCATGGTAGCAAAATTTACCCCAGTGGAGATCCTTTATATACCTTAGGATTGTGTGACTCTGCACAGTTTCAAAATGCACTGTAGTTTGTAATGTACTCTGCAATAGCAATGATATGAATAGTGTCACTAGTGAGGAAGTGCACAGCAATTGTCCTCAAGTTCTTGGCACCTGGTAGGGTTCACAGAACAGACTGAAGGGTGCTACAGGATATCTGTATTCAGTATTCGTATTTTCCATTATTTTCTTTCTGCAATTAAATTTATGTACTGTATATCCATCTTTAGTAAAATATCTCAGCAATTTTTTTTTCCTACAACTGTTGTAAAATCTGGCAAATTTGTTTCTCTCACCACATCCTGGGGACTCTAACATATTTTTAAAGTGAAATATTCATTAATGTGTATTCCTGATACATGCAGCACGCACACGTATGCACAGGGTAATATATTGAAGTTTTGCTATAGATATATACATAAATACATTATTCTGTTCTGGAGTATGCCTGGACAAAGCAAAACAGTTTCTAGCATTAAATGGTGTGCAATATTTGTTGCTTCTCATAATTGCTGTGTGTCTACATAAGCTTTCAAAATAGAGTCCATTAAAGGAAAATTTCAGGCAAAGACATGATAGTTTGGGGAAGTTAAAAATGACTGAACACACTATGTAGAAGTAAGCAGGGTTAGAATGGAAAGAGTTACACTATTTAAGGCGCAGTGGTCATTACCGCTCCAAATTCTGACACGTTTGTATAAAACTGAAATGAAATCTGCTAAGGCATTTTAGTGATGCATGTATTGGCAAAGCTTAAATTGCTAGCTAAGTACAAGAAAGGAGGAGCTTGTAACATTTTACAGTAGGTATTTGCAAGCAGGTCTTCAAAGAATGTTGCTTTTGTGGGGTTTTTTTTGGTGTTCGTTTCTGTGGTGTGGTTTTTTTTTTTTTCTGGAGTCTTTAAAGTATTAATGTTGTTTTGTACTGTGAGATAACATGAATTACTCTTTTTTTCCTCCCAGCCAGCTGGGTGAGCTGTGAAGGTGGAAAAAAGATAATCACACTTTCATCTTTAATACAAGATTTTAATTATTTTATGTTTTGTTCCAAGGAGCTGGAGAATGCTTTTCTGCGAAAAAGACTGGGTGAAACACTTTGAGTTTATTTTGTACTTTAGGAGAATTTCTGGTTTTTAAGAAGTGAAAAAAGAGACTTATTCAAGAATAAATGATTACTGGGAATCCCTTTCAGAGATGCCTTATCTTGTGGACTTCATGTTCAGAGTCCTGGAGACACAGACCAGCCATGCCAGAGCTCAAGAAAGGACTATTCTATAGCTGGGTCTTTATCCATGTAAGGCTATATAGATCATTTGCAAACATCTTGAATTGTTTCCAGCAGCTACATCAGAATGCAGGATGCAACACTGTTGTATGACTACTGGATGACTAGCTGGACTAGTCAAATTAGTTTGGATATCTAAAGCAGAATACCTAGAATTACAGTGGTTTTGTATTTGAAGTAGTGATTAAAAGAGCAGTCTGTCTGGCTGTCACAAAGCCTTTTTCTGTAGGGAACTGTTGAAATTCTCTTGACTAGCTGAAGACAATAAAAGGCAGCTTAGACCAATGTTCTTGCTCTGGAACACTCCAAAAGGCTATATATATATTTATTTTAAAACAATGTTCTTCTCATTTTCTTTGAACACTGACCAGCCATGCTTCTGGTAAGGGATCTATAGAAGAACATAACTAGTTTGCAGACCTCAAAATTTTAGCAAAGCAAGAAGGTAATGTGTGGATTCATTGATGTTCAGAATATGGAGTTTTGGGTATAAAAGAGTGCTCTGTAGTCATGCTGTTTTGGCTGTTTTCCTCTGACAGGGATAATTAAGACATAGTTTGATGTCTTGTGAGAACACTTCAGTAGCTTACTTGCAAGGGAACCACAAGACCAGTATTTTGTTATCATTGGCCATTAAATTTTTGAGATTTTTTTATTATTGTAAAGTAGGGGGAAATTATGTCAACAATTGCTTGAAGTTGTTGACAGCATGGCTAGTTTTGTTTGGTGTTTTTGTTTGGTCTGATACTTTGGTATCTGAATTTTGCCTTTATTAAGAGAGAGAACTCTTTCTTTCACCTTTGTATTTGCCACCTTTTTACATTGCCGTTCTATCCTTTCCCCTCTGGCCTTGAAAAAATCAGTTGCATTTTCCAAAATCTTCTTTTAAAACCCTAAAAACACGGTACTAATACATGCAGTGACCATAGCTGTATAATACTGAATTCAAGCCATGTCTCTCAATTTGCTAGGAATGGCACAAAAAAAAAAAAAAAAGTGTGGCTTGGGGGCATCCATAAATTATATTCTTTATATCATACTGAAAAGAAGTCTCATTCTTTCTTAATGTAAAGCTTAATGCTGACCCAAAATAAATATTGCATTCATACATTTATATGCTAAAAATAAGACCACCACATTAGATGCTATTTAAAAAGAATTAAGAGATTTATTCTAGTACACCATTTGTGTACATACTGAAACACTTCAGTCACCCTGTACAGTTCTATGTGACTAATTACTTCTTAAAGTTAATCTGGTGCTTAAGTGCTCATCAGATGTGGGTCATAAAAATTTTGTATGTAAAGCCAGATCACAGTTGACTTTAAAAACTTTTACCATGTAGAAATTATCATGACATATTGCACAATTAGGAAGAAATCGAGAAGAAAGAGTAAAAAAAATATTTTTCTAGCTAAGTTTTTTATTTGAATAGTATCCCTGTTTAGGAATGTTTCGCCACTTAGACACTGAAAGCACATTAACAAAACCTGAGCTTGTACTCTTGGGAGAGTTAGCATTATTGTAATGAATTCAGCAAGCTTTTACACTTGATGAGAATTTATTTGTTTATTAGATGGGCAGCATGAGATTTATGATGATCTGGACAATTCATTTCCTTGCCTTTAAGCGCTTGGGGTTTGCAAATTGTGTGAGATTGCACTACTTTATTGTCACTTAGCAACCTGAATAGGGTTTTGAAAGTGAGTAGTAGCTTGTGGGTGGCAAGTCTCCCTAGATATTTCCCGGGTGGGAAGCAACAGGAGCCCCTCTGTGGGCAGCCGCCAGGAGGATGTGTGTCCTGCTCTTGCCAGGATCTTTCTAGATGTTCTCACTGAGGAGAGCCGGCTGTGCCCTCAGTGTCATTTTGCACTTCTGGCATAGTTCCATGCTGGGAAGATCTGCTGAGGTTTTTCATGCCTGCAGAGATTTAAGTGGTTCTAAAGGACTGTCATGCTGCTCTGGTCAGTTATGTCCTGTTGTGTGGTTGCTTAAATTTAGTAACTGAGCTTGACCGGCTTCAGTTTGACTGCTGGTAGTCCTTACTGCTGCTGTGATCCTCTGGAGTGAGAGGAAGGTCCAGTGGTGTCTCTGCTTGTAAGAAGGGTGGCTTGCTCTGGTTCAGCTAAGGATGTTGGAGAGGACCAGCATGGCTATCCAGCAGGCCCAACTGCCCATCAGGCAGAGACTTCTTTCCTCATGTGCATACTCTCTGTTGACCGTGAGGATGGGTGCATACTTCTATGTTTGTTTTAACGCTCCCGTAGAGACATCTTGCTTTGTGTTCTCTCCCTCCTTTCCTGCCTGCTGCTGTCATGGTTTCTTCAGGAATTTGTACAGAGAAGGGGTGACATCCCTTTTCCTTTTAGTCTATACCTTTGCAAGGTTTCTCCCAGTAGTTCGCATAAGGAAGGTAACTGCCGAAGACATGAAGTTTGTTGGGTGTGGAGTCTTGGAGAGGGTGCAGATATGAGTTTGCTTCTTTTAATAGTTTCACCCTTCACTGCCTCCTCCTTCAGTGGTACTGATCAATCCTGGGAGCAGATGGTTCACTGTGGAGCTATTGACTTGAAAATTAATGCACCCTTTTTGCTGCTTTTTCAGCTATTGTCATTTTTTGCCTGAAGCGTCAGGGAACTTCACATGAGTTACTCTCTAGACAAACATTGATTGGCCTCAGTCTCAGAGATCTATTAAAGTGAATAAAAGAGAGCACAAAGGGTAAAAGGGGGTTTGTGAGTCAAGATCTGAAAGAATATAGTGGTGTTCATGGTGTAAACAGTATTTTTTTAAAATTATTGTATATAATGATGCATTTATAATATGTGGATTCTGCCTGGGATGAATGCAGAGGGGATACAGATCTGTAATGGGAAGCTAGTGTGATTTACTTGGGTGTGAGATGAAGAACCAATGTTTCTGATTAAATCTGAACTTTCAAGGAAGTGAAAAATATTTTCCCCATTTGCACAGCTTCTCATTACAGACAAAATCAGGAATAACTTTCGGAACCATCTATCTGATGTTAAACTTGATTTTCTTTCCCCTGAGTGAAGTTCTTCAAGCAAACCTTCATATAACCTAGAAGTTTGCATTATGAGAGTTTTACAGAGGGAAACCAGAATTTAGGAAAACCTCTTTGTGTGGTTCAGTGGATTCTTGGATTTTTTTGTAGGTTTGTTTTTTAAAATTTGGTTATAAATGGATGTTGGGCTAATAAACATGATTCTGTGGTGCTTCTGGAAGCAAAGAAAGAACTTCTACCTGTACAGAGTCCGCTGGTTAACATTTTGTAGAGAGAACATTGACCAAAATGTGCCTCAAAACTATGTGCAGGTTAAGATAAAATTTATACCTGAGATGGTTTGCTGCTTAGGCTGATGGTCTCCAACCCTCCCCGATCCACTGGCAAATAATCTTTCAGAAATTTAATGACAGGTTGCACAAGTTAGGGTCTGTGTGTGTATCCTGTCTACTAGATGACAAGTTTTTCCCTTGCCCAACTTGGTAATTCTATAAAAGGCATTAAAAAAATCCTTCAGGCTTCAGAGGGTTGTCAGCTTTCTATCTGTGCCACTCATGCTGCATTGCAAGACCCTGTTCTGCTTCTTCTTCAGCATTTCAAAGAGACTGAAGATGCTAGTAAAGTACAAAACTTCTGACGAGCTCCTGTCAAAAGCAAGCTATTAAATGTGCTGGCAATGTCAAGCTGTATGTTTAAAGACCTGTCTTTAAAAGTGCTTTTGTGTATTATCTCATGTTACCTGCTGTTGCCAGGTAAATGCAACTGCTGTGAATAGCTTTTTTGTAAAAAAAATACATAATTTTTATTCTAGCTTCTTTAAGCTTTGCATTTTTCCATAGTTATGATCATGTGTGTGCTTCAGATGATCTTACTTCTTGCATAGAGAACAGTATTTAGAGCCCAGTAGTTCTGTGTGTGTGTGTGCATGTAAACCAATTTAAATTTTTTTGCTTACACAGTTTAGGGTAAAAAAAAGAATTTTTTTCTCCATATTTGAAATATTTGGTTGCTGTGTGCACCATTGAGGAGGAGATAAAAAGAGCTAACATCATGGGTTCTACTCCTTCATCAACCAGGGATCTGCTGCCAACAGGTTTACAAAGGGCTCATATTTCAAATTACCCTTTGAGATTTTGATAAATCTGTGTCCCTGAGAGGTTGTCTCACAGGGAGGTGTTGGAAATGACAGGGAAATCTTGTATTTTTCTATTTGAGTAAAAAGAAATAAACAAAAATCATAGCCAGGGCAAGAGGCATGTCAGCTTCTGCTGAATTTTCTTAAAAATGATTATACCTTTTCTTTGAAATCTACCCCAAGGTTATTTGTAGCTGATCTACAGTTTAAATTACTGTGTGTAGGTGTGAGAGGTTATAGACAGGGACTTCTTGTAGAAAAAAAAGTTTATGAATGTTACAGGATCACAAAGGTAATCTGGGTTGGAAGACACTAAGAGGTTATCTGTCCCATTCCCATGCTCAGAGCAGGGAGGTGTTCAAGGCAACATTTGGTTGCCCAGAGCCATGTCTCTCTGAATGTCTTACAGATCGATAGACTGTGGTTCCTGATTTATTACAAATTAGGTGTTCTCTCTTCCTTTTGCACAATTGATGAGGATAACCTGTGTCTGCTGGGGAAGATGTGTCAGTATTTAAAGGCCTGATTAAATACCTTCAGGAGCAAAAAAAACCAGAACCCAACAAACACCCCCCTCCCCCCCAAAAACCCCACCACTAAAACAAATTTAAGAAAGGTCTTAAAAAAGGAAAGTGCCTTTTTTTTCCCTCCCATACCTCATAACATGTGGCAGGAGTGAGATGATGTGGTTGCTGTCTATTTATAGATTCAGTAATGTGCCAATGTATGCTTATTACACCTAATTAAGAGCATTCTAAATTACTTGTTGTTTGCATTACAGATACAGCTATATGATTGCAGATCAATGGTATGGAATTATGTCATGCCTTATCAAGGTCTAAAGTCTTTCTCCTCTCTCTAAATTAACCTCCCGGTCCTGATAGCTTTTTTTGAAAAGTCTCCCTACTATGCCTGTGATTTATTTGCTGTGAGACTGTTTGTATGCTGATTTAGTTAATATTTGAAAGCTAGATTTTGAAGAGGGACTCAGGGCTCGGGAATGCTGGGATATGCTATAAAAGGAAATTGCAAGAGTTTAAATAATTGCCCCCTTTAATTTTTTTATTTGTTTGTTTCTGGTTTCATTCTGTATCACATTTGATGACCTAGGATTTGACAAAGGTGCAGTTCGTCAAGATGCAGTTGAGGGTGCCTGGATAGTGCTACTTCATTTTCACCATTCTTCTAACATCACTGGGTCTGGCCATGGAGGTTGATATTCACCTCTTAGAGGTGGTGACAAATGACTCAGAAGTCATGAGTATGGTACAGAAAAAGACCCAAATAAATGCAGCAACAAAATGCGTGGCACTAGGCCTTAATAAAATGTAGACTTCTTGACTTCTTGGTTATTCATGTTCTGGTTATACTTTAATGCTTTCCCTCTGGTAAGTTTTTTATCATGGAAATGGTTATCAAGCTTTTCAAGCTGTGCAGTTTAGTTGATAGACTTGTCTTTTGCTTGACCCCAAGCTTCATCTTTCATTTTATTTGACCGTCACTGCATAAACTTTGTCGGTTTTTGCTAACACCACTCATCAGTTTTACCACAGCATATGATGATGGAGAAATAGTGATTTCAGCTCTTCTCCCCAAGGAGTTAAACAATACTAAACCTCTGATTCTTGGTGTGTGCAGAATTTTGTCATGTATGGAAAAGCACTTCTGTGTTTTTCTTTCATCGGAGAGATATGTAGTGTAATTTAAACAAAAATAAATCTATAGTAAGATATATGACAAAAAATATGCAGTATCCATAGGGACAAAAAGGTAGCTGGTAGCACTGAATTTTCCTTGAAAAATTTGATCAATGATTAGGGCCTAAGAATTTATGCAATGTTGTGTTAGAAACACATCTAAAAGAGCTTTTGTTCTTTAAGTAGTATACAGTGTATAAAATTATTATTCATCTTGATAGTTGCAAATAAGGAAAAATGTTCTGACACCTAAGGTTTAATGGTGGCTTTTGTTTTAATTTCTAACTACCTTATTCTTTGATGGAAAGGTTGACAATGACTAGCAGTATCTTATAATAGACTTAGTTTTTCTGTTCTTTAGAGCCTCCTAAATTTCATTGAATCTGCACTTAATTTTTACTTTAGGGAATGGAGCTTTCATGGGGGTTTTCTATACATGCTATCTGAAAATTGCTTATTCTCAGTTTTAACAGAGATACTATGATGTTCTTAATTGATAAAAATAAAATTGTCCTTTTATATATCGGTAATAAACTGAATTCCAAACTGAAACAAGAATGTGGTCTTGCATGTTTTATTGCTCAGAGATAATATATAGTGAAAGCTCATTTGAGAGTATTCAGGAAAAAAACCTGCTCATCACTGCAGTCTCTTGGCAACCTGTGCTAGGTTCGTTGCATATAGGCAAGCAGCTGCCTGAGCATTGGTGGGAGGTTATCTTTGTTATTTTCACAAGTTGCATAGAGGAGAGTTTGATTTGAAATGTCAGCATCCTGGGTTTGAACAATGGGGATAGATCTGCTTAACGTTCCTAAAAGCTTCAATGTAAAAGTGCAGGATGTGAAGGGCTCTCTGCACATTTCATCAGTGCAGGTGAAATGGAGTTTAATGTGTGGAACAGCTTCCTTTTGAAGGTAGATCAAAGCAGAGGCAGAGGATTGTTTGCAAACAAGAAAGTAATTTAAGAATACATTTTTTGGGGCAATGTCTTGGAGTCCTGGAAGTACACATCCCAATGAATGCTTAACTGCCTGTCTCAGTGACCTCTTAAGTCTTTTGGGCCTCGACACGGGCATAATGTTGCCAATGAACGGGACTGCTCTTACAGCTTCTAAGGGTGTCTTCATGTGTCATCACAGCCAACAGAAGCTTAAGTGAAGGCTTAGTGAAAGAGAGGGTGTCCAGTGCGTCAGCAAGGAGGGATGTAGTACTTAAATCACTCGTATGTAAGCCCCTGCTTCAGACAGGCAACCAGACACACAGAAATAAAAAGTATCTCTGGAGTAGAAATTGGGGTTGAGAAGTGTGATTTTAGTGCTTTGTGCAGAGTTCTTAGTATGCACCTAACCTGCGCTCATAGTAAACAGATCACACTGCAAAATTTTATAGCAAATAAGCAGCAGGATTTATGTGCCTGTAGATTTTTCTGGCCACTGCACATATGTACCCAGAAATACCATGGAGCAGCTTGCTCAGGAGAATGACCTGTGGGAGTTCCATGTCCAGCTCCATATCAGGTGTTGCCTGTTGTAATGGCTTTATGACAGCTTCTCTCCAGGAAGAGAGGTGTTTACAGGAAAGGCTTTATTCTGTGGGTGGATCTTAAAAGGGACACTATTGCCTTGAGGGCAGTTTTTGTTCTCTGAAATTTTTCATTCTTTTTCTGCAATCTGTAGCTTCTGAGACACTCCTTGTTTGTTTTCCTTGTTTTCTTCAGGTAGGTCTCTTCCATTAATTTAGTGTATTTCTAATTGCTACTGTTGGAGGCCAAATAGAAAAGCGTGACTGCTTATCTTAAAAATCCAGCTACCCCTGACCATCTTTCAGGAGTGAAATGATGATGTCCTAAGCTTTATATGTTTTTGAGGATAAGAACATATTTTGATTTTAAAACATTTATTACCCTAATCATTTGCTACACAAACAGGGAAGATGTAGTAGTCTCGTGGGACCTGCCATGCGTGGGCTGTTTGAAGTTGTTTTCTGTTCTTGTGATTTTCTTTTCTGAAACAACTGGATAGCTTCAAAGGGCCTGTGTTGCAATGAACACCAGGGTAGGTTGCTGGGCCACCGTGATGATCAGATATGGCAGAACACTGATCAACAGCTACTTTCTTGGCTGGGACGAATGTCATGACCTCTGGTGAAAGGAGAAGTGTAGTAATCTGTGCTTGGGCAGGATCTGTGCTCTGCCTGCTCATCAAAAGGAGGCACTCTGTTCCAACTTTGGTGAAACAACCAGCCTTTTTGGGGTGTAAGTGGATGCTCTCACCTTTCTTTTTACAGCATGTACTTCACAACTACTTTTCCAGTAAAACTGTGCCTCTGCATGTGGTGGTGGTGATGATGATGATTATTTTTATTGCATCATACTTTAGCACTTCAGCTGATAATGTCAAGGAGGTGTCTCTCAGGAGGAGAGCAGTGCCACAGTGAGGTGCCCTTGGTAGACCTAAATGAACTGCTTGCTTTCTGGATCCAGCACAGCCCTCTTGGGCTTTGTTCCTAACACAGCTAATTAGTTGGGGTATTACATCATGCTAAAGCAGTTATCTTGCTTCCAGTTCCAACGTGCTTCATTTAGCAGTAGCTCACATATCTCTTCAAAATACAACATTGTATTGTTTAGGCCAGTCCCAAAATACTTAGGAGGAGAGATTTATAACAGGGTGGTCATTTCTGCTTCCTTATTTCTTTGGTCTTAGCACAGTGCTGAATTAGCTCCTCATTTTGGGGGGACTTCTTCTACACTGCTTGCAGGCCTGTTTTCTACTCCTCCTCTTTTTTTTGCTTGTCTTTCTTTGTGTCACAAGCAAACTCACCTTTCTGCATCCTAACCAGCCCTTGGTGTTTTGCTCTCTCACTCCAAGTAATGATTGCTGGAAGAGTACCCTGCCTTTCCTTCTCTCTGTGCTTATTTAGGAGTGTGTTAACTGAAAGATGACATGAGGAGGGATTTGTGTACTTCCACTTTACCAGGAGAGAAGAATCCAAAACTTAATGTGTTCCGTGTAGGAACAGTATTTGCCTTTTACTGCCTGCATGGTACAATGAAGTACCACTAAGCATTGTGCGCCAAGACTCCAGAAGCATCTTGGTAATCACCTTACTTCATTCAGGGTCTGAGATCACTGGAAGCGGAAAATGGCACGGGGGTTGGACCTAGATAATCTGTAAGGTTCCTTCCAACCCAAGCTGTTCTAGGACTCTACAATTCCATGAAGAACTCCTGTTTTCAACCTCTTCATTTTTTTTGTAACCTGTGTCCCCAGTAAAGAGTTAGTGTAAAGCTCAAGCAGAAGTAGATTCAAAGTGCCCTAGTCCAAGGAGAAATCCTGACACTTTGAGGAGGTCTAATCAGGATCAGAACTTCCTTGGTACAGAATTTTCCAATGTGTGTTTGTTGCCTTTTTTATTTGTTTGTTTTGTTTTTAATTGTCCATTGACCTAAGAAATACAGTTATTGTCGCTAACGACACTGTTATAACACACAGTGACAAAACCCAGATAACCCAAAATTAGGCTGACACTTGATCCTTTACTCACACTATTGTTCCATAATATTTTTTCCTCCATGACATCATGAACTATGAAAGTGCCAACATTTTTTTTAACTGCTTAGCATTTTCTTCCTTAATGCTATAACCTTTATGTTTAAAAATATTTTTTTCCATTTTTTCTTTAATTAAAAAAAAATTAGTGTACATTTCAAGAGAAGTCTGGTGGCCATGTGAGAATGTTTAACATCTGTGGTGCTTTACCATCAAATATTCCAAGCAGTTGTCACATACATTTATCTTCAGGGGTACAATGACATTTTTCTCAGCAGCTGTATCCATGACAACAACTGGGAAGGTCCATGTCGCCCCTTTAGTTTTCAGAAGAAAGTGAATTCTTACCTTCCTAATGAGAGGCCCAGAAGCAAAAGCTGTGCAATTTTAATTGTGGCATATTCTCTTCAGTCATTCAATAATGATCACTCCCAAGTGTTTTAGTATCAAAAGTACAGAGAGAAGAAGAAGTGCCTGTTTCATGACCTGCCATAACCAGGGAGGAATTATGGAAGTATTTGAAAAATGAGGGTACTCAGGAAGTTTATTTTTTTTTTTTCAGTATGGAAGCCTGTACAAGGTATGTAACTTGAACACTTATGATCAGAGATATGTGGAAGAGTGGATCATTTAAAAAAGTATTTTTCTACCACAATAGAACCACTACCCCTGTATGCCTAACAATCAAAGTTGCTCCCCAGTAGTGCACTGTCTGTCTGACAATGTCATCTTTAAATCCAGTGAACAGTATGTCAAGTAGTACAGAAGCAATAGTTGGGTCAGCTCTTCAAGAGCTCTCAGCATCCAGCACATCCAAAGTGACTTATTTGCATGCCTGAATGGGACTTGTTGGTGCTGAATGCTCTTGAAAATTTGAGAGTGTTTAAAGCAGTTTGTTATCATTAACAGAGCAGAAGATGGAGAATAAAACAAGTAACTTTATTTTGCCTTTAACAGAAATTTGAGTTCAAGGACAAGGCTAATATTCACATCCTGCTAATATATGGGCTGCCAAAAAGCAGTAATTTCTTCGGAGATGAGATTTTGATTGCTATGAAAATGAAGGTATGAGACTTATTGCTTTGGAAGACTTAACATCCATTTTGACACCTCTTCATGGTGTCGAAGAACAGCATACTTTGTAGGCTGTTCTCACAAGTAGTTTCTGGACCTCCAAGAAGAGCCAACTTATACCAGATTTTCAGATCACTTATTGCTTTAGGAAACAAGAAACACTATGACAGATGGTAGAAGTATTTAAATTGATTTATTCATAGTTACCTGTACAAATACTGACTATTTTTTTCCTCAGATGAATGAGAATGTGGGAAACAGGAGAGGAGACAGTTTGCTTACTGTTTTCTGTGTCTTGCTTCCTGGTGAGGAGTGGGGAGGAGAAGGGCAATTGGTACCTTTAGTTTTTGTTAAATTGCAGGAGAACAGGGAGGCCGCAGAAATGATGGAAGGAGATAGAAGGGCTTCTGAAGAACATGTTCAATAGAGGAAAGCCCTAAGCATTGCCAAACCACAGAGATTTACCCTTACCTCTTTTTAGGTGGCTAGGGAGAGGTTTGCATACAAAGCTTTTAAATGTTTCACTTGGTAGTTCTGAATTTTCACTATTTATAGGTTTTTTTATACATTATAATGAAGTATTATTTCCAGGGTTCAGAGTTGTTTTGTGCCTTTTGCTATGCTCACCTGGAGGAAAAGGAGGTGAAGGCTGGCTGGCTAATGGTTCTGTTATGCCACCAAACATCAGTTCATGACTGTTTAGGCTAAGATCAAAAGTTTTTCCATTCCCAGGCAAGAAGAAGGAGAGGCAGCTATGACAAACTTAGGAATCCCAAAGGACAACCTGCATCCTCCTCTTGAGAGAAATCATTCCCCAAAAGAGAGAACAGCATGTCTGGAGATGCTGTTACAAAGTCATCACATGGAAAATTTGTCTGTTTACCCATCAGGACATACACAACCCTGGCTTATCTGGTGATTTGTGAGAGAAGTTGGAGGCAAGATAGAAGCCCTTGGGAAGGGGAGAGAGAGCCAGATTTATATGGGTTTTGGAGTGGAATAAAGAGAGGTCTTTTCTACATCATTATGAAGCTTCTGAACTGTTCCATGACAGGAAGATCAAAAGACTTCTTGCTGGAAAGGATGTTGGGATGATGTCTGTTTTGTTTTGAGCTCCCAGACTACCAGCAAAAGACCGCTGTAGATCTGTCCCAGTGATTCAAACCCCAAACCTTTAATCTTTCCTTGTGAACAGCTTCTTGTGAATTTTAGTGAATGAAGTAAAGGGAAGTTCTTAATCTTGGCAAATTCATGGGTATGATAGAGATTATGACCCTCTTATCCTTGCAGGAAATGAAGAAAACTAATTAATGGAAAAGCAATTAAAAAGAGATCACTTCTGTTGCATGAGCATAGTTGCCTTTAAGAGAACTTTGATTTTGATTTTGCAAACAAAATTGGCAGGGTAAGATCTGGCTGCCCTTTTTGAAATCACAGTTTCTTGAGTAGTTTATTATTGTGGGATTTATGAAATGTCCCTAGTCCTGGTTTTGTGTCCACAGACGCCTTCTATTGGAAGTGTTTAACCGGAAGAAATGTAGGTACAGTAAGTGTCCATGAGTTTTCAACAAGATGACTCCAGAGAATGACCTTTGGATGCAGCACGTGGGCTGGGCGTCTGCCAGGCATTTAAGGTTCCTCTCTGTTTCTCAGCTATGAGTGGCATGGTTGGAGAGGTCAGCTTCCCTTTTCTGGGGGAACTGATGGGCAGCACCTGTCACAGTGAGTCAACAGGGCTGGACTGGCATTGGCTGTGGCATTCCCGCACCTGTCAGGAGCAGGTGCCAGCCAACCTTTGACAGTGTCAAAGGAAGTAATGATTCAAGAACAGTGCCACACTCTGCGGTCAGTATTTTACTGCTGTGTCCTGAGTTAGTGCCCTAGGAATCTCCTCCCATCCCTGTTATTGGGAACGCTGTGCTTGCTTCTATTCCACAGCTTGGTTTTCTTTTAGCTTCTACATTTGTTACATCATTTCATTGCGAATGATGTTTGGTTTATGCTGAATGCATACCTGATGGAACTACTCATTTGAGTTCTTGGTCTCTATGCCAATAAACAATATACCTTGGCAGCACCCAGCATTTTTTCCCAGTGAACGTGTCAATGGCTTCAGGGACTGGATGGCAGTAAAAACTCATGGATGACCTTGAAATAGGTGTATTTTTAATAATCGCTCCACTTCATTGGGATTTTTTTTTCACTTTGTAGCTTTTTGTCCAACAAATTTATCAAAGCCAGAACCATAAGTTTTCTGAGAAAAAAACTGTATGGAGCCATAATTCAGCAGTTCAATGGACTTCTTAGTTTCAAACCTTAATATTACTTCAGTGAATCAATTTATCAAGAGAACAGGCTATTTCACTAGAAAGATCTGAAAGAGGGATAATTAACTCTCTAGCTGGTTCTGTCTGTCTGTCTTTTGTCCAATGGAGTCTGGAAGCAACTTAATAGAATATAAAGTATTTAAAATTTCATTATCTAAAATTGCTTTCCTTAATTCCATTCACTTTACATGTTGTAACACTGAATTAGTATATATTCTGTTCAGAGCTGCTAATGAACTACATTCTCTTTACCTGGTTACTCCTAGGCTTCTCTAATAAAGTAATGAACTAATAACCTTCAGAGTTGAGGTACAGCAGATGTATCTGGAAAGGTGTCTGGTAATAATGGTGATAATAAACAAAACAGATCGTCATCTGTTTTGTTACAGATAACAAACAGTGTAACAGTGGAAAAGAGTCTAAACTATGGGGGTTTTTTGGGGGTTTTCTTTGAGACAAAGGAGTCTATTTTTTGATATATATAATTTTCCAGCTAAACCTTCTGCCACTTAGGTTCACATTGTCCACATATCATGTCCATGCAACATTTATTAAGAATTTTTTTTAATAATTGCTTCATAAATGCAAATATTAATACATTTTTCATTATCTTTTATAATGCTTTGCCTTCAAGAAATTGCTTTATGATGCAAATAAATATAGATAATATCCGTCATCTGAGATGCTTTTAACCATCTGTCTGAATATGATACCATAGTGCTTTTTGAGGTGAAAATAAATTGTCAGAAAAGCTATATGACAATTTTATTTAAAAGCTATTTTGCTAAAACAAATTGTTTTACATAAAAGTTGTGCAATACATATGGCTAACATAAAGTAATACAGGCAAATGCAGCTTTTGTGTTGTGAATGGGATTATCTCTTTTATAATCTCTAGAAGGAATAGTTAAGATGGGATTCATGTCTCTTCATTTCACTGATACCAGGTTAGTCATCTACCTTGTTACCCACACTCCCTCTATAGCGAGTGGAAAAAAAAAGTGCTTCTCCAAAGCAATTACTCTCATTTGCAATCCCCATATTTTGGGCTTCCCTTTTATTTTTAATCATTTCGTATTATCTGGCCAGATTTTACTTTTTTCAGTCAGTAATGGGACTTGCTAACATGGAGCCTGATGGATGTCAGGGATTTCTGTAGGATATTGCTCCTTGCCTCATTCTTCTTCACAGTAACTTAGTTTGGATGTGTAGTAGCCATTCATTCTCTTCTGCTGTAATGTACATACCTGCTCCAAGTAGTTGGAGATATCTATTCTGCTTCCAAAAAGGCGACAGGTTTGGTGCTCAGTAGGAAGGGAGTTACCAAGTCCTACCTAGCATTTAGGTCACCTCCTAAAATGCTATATTAGTTACCTTAGAAAACCTGGTTAAATAAGAACCTGAACAAGGTAGTTGTGTATTTGGATAGCAAGAGCAATTCAATCAGAAATAACTCTCTGAATGCTCACAGTCAGGTTTTTACTCCCTGTTCAAGGCAAATCTCAAAGATCTAATCTTTCTCATGCCCTTTTCCACTACATGAAAATGACTTCTAATAGGGTAGTTCTACCAGTTTAAGACTGATGTGTAGAAGTACAGTGTCAAGTGTTTTGTGATTTATTTTGTTAATATCTTCATGGAAGGTATGAATAAAAATAGCACAGGAAAGGGAATTGCATTTTCAATTACTAAGTATATCAATGAATTGAATTTACACAAGACTTAGGAGCTCAGCTCCTAAGGCAAGCACTGTATATTAGGCATTAAAATTGTTATTTGCAAAACAGGGAAAATATATCTTGTAAGGAACACCTGAGCAATTTTACTTTCCTTATGTATAAGTAAATAGGTAATATGTATAGAAGAGGCACATTAAATGAGAACAAAGGCAAGTGCCGTTCCTTGGTTCTGGAATATAAGTAATTGTTTTTTCTTTATTAGAAGGTTGCTTTAATCAACTCCTGGTTTGGATAAGAAAAGATAATTTTTTTTCTTAATACAGGCACTAGTTAAAGATGTTAATAGAAGCTTTTAGGATGTGTAGACAAGCTAAGGTGTCATGTCTAGTGGTTGAGGTGACCTGGGAAGGCAGAGGGCTTTTGTTCAGTAAATATTACAGTATTTTTACTTCTTCATGTTGCTTCTATGCTTTTTTATATCCATCCTTCACTCCAGTGCATTTGAACTTCAGTCACTTGTGTCATTGCATCCACCCTCCTTTATTCTTCCTATGTGTCATTATCCTCCCTTTTCTATATTTTGGATTCCTACCTGTGTCACTTGTGCTTTTCATATTTCAGTCCTTAAATTACTCATGGGTTAAGGTCACTGCAAGGAGGCTTTTGTGGGAACATGAAAGCTGCTGGGAGATGAGCAGAAGTGCTTTATTTTCTGTTTCATTTATTTTCTTCATGACCCCCCCATCTCTTAATCTGACCCCCTGGGCAGGCAGTGGGGATGAGCAGGAGTGGCTGCTCCCTCCTTCAAACTTCTGGATGGCTCCATCTCATGTTTCCCTCCAGTCTGAACCATGCCAATGCTGATAAGAAATGCAGATGTTTAAAAATATCTCAAATAGCTGAAAATATTTGGAGTGTAGCTTTTTATTTACTCGTAGATGGAAACTCTCTTTTCCTTCAAAGTGTTGTGCTCATGGAACATCCCAAACTGGAAGCTCAGAATATTGCTTTATATAGCTGCATTTTGCTCTGCAGTTTAACCAATCAGGTGAATTCTTTCTATATTAGATTATGTGGCAAGTAATAGATCTGACTGAGGGCAGTGGCATATAAAAACCTTGAGAGGCAGAATAGCCACAATACATACTTGAAATATTCTATTTTGCAGATTTGTGGGAAAACTTCTGGGAAATAAGAGTTAGACTAGACTTTTGGTTTTGTCGAAGACATAGCTCTAGAGAATCAGTGAAGCAGTAAGTATTGTAAGAATATTAAGCTTGTTAACTCTTAGGTGTATATCTGTAAAACCAGGCTTCTCTATAAAGGCAAATGTGTCATAGAATGATGGATTTTAACTGAGCTAATCTGAGCAGTAATATAAATTCAGTAAACTTGTGCAGTGAGCATAATTTCTTCTAAAACAGATGTGTTTTATAATCAGATGTGTTTTATATGTTGGAAGAAATCACACTGGTTTCAGTATTTTTCAACTCTTCTGGTCTTATGTCTATTAATGCTTTATGTTTTGTTTCATTGTCATTTTTATTACATTTTTGTATTAATCTACAGCTGTCTGTCTTTCTCTGTGTAATGCATGCCATTATCTGTACCTGATTTACTTTAGTAATATGAAGTGTATATTTTGTTATTTGTGTAGCACCTGTCTTATATTTTCTTTAATTGGAGGTATATAAATGTCACTTACCTGAAACTATTTTAACTTCTTCCTCATACTGTTTTCTTCTCAAACTTTTCATACTCACCAATAATAGCAAAGATCCAGAATATTGCTGTGCAGGAATCAAACTTACATCTTTGTGTTGCTGCTGGAGGTACAAAAATATTATCCTAGTTTTATTTTGATTCCAATTTTTATGACGATGAAAATGATTAGTGATGAATGTTTAGTGTAAAACATTGCATAATGAGTTATTGCAAGAGAAATGCTCCATGGTTTGTGGCTGCCTTCATACTAATTTGCTTAATTATTATGTCAATTAAAAAATACGTTTTGGCAACAGCTAGATCATCAGCTTTCTCTTGAATCTTTTTACACAAAAGTCAGATACTTTAAATCTTACTGAAATGACTGTGTACTTGATGTTGTTGGAACAGGTATTTAGAACCTGTCAAGGAGAGTATTATACTATGTTGCTGAATACTTACCGATGTGTGCTAGTAGATAAATTGGTAGTTTAAAATAGTTTATTTTCAAAGCACAAAGAAGCAAGATAAGTTGCCTGTTGAACACACAGCTGCATTCTTCTTTTACCTACATTACTCTTAAATGTGTCTATTAAATGGCAACTCTTAGCATTGTATAGTATTAAACAATTAAGTAGATTTGGTTTATTGATATCTATTATTATGCAGATTCTGTCAGCATTGCTCTGAAGCAGGCATGTCCTCTCAATGTCATCATCATCATCAAAAACATCTTTAAATTGTTCATTTTATTAAAGATTTCTAGTAAAAAACTGTAAAATACTAAACATAAAATTAAATCAAAGGAAAAAATTTCCCATCTCAGTCTTGCCTAAGCTTCCCATTGAGTACTACAAGAAATACTGTAAAAATGGGAAGCCCATTTGGAATCAATGGAGTATCCCCACAGGAGGAGGGGAAAGTTTATATTATCATATCTTGTTATGTACTATCATATAGATGAAGAGACAGACTTCCCAAAGATTAAGGCAGATTAAGCACATGGGTTGTCTCTGTGATGCTTATGTGGTTATGGAAGATCCACTTGCTAGGATGTAGACTGAAAATGCTGGATAAGGAAGCAAAGGGAAAACCTGAAATAAATCTATCCAAAAAGTGCACAAGTAAATGCATTGCATTGTTTGCAGGAGATTTTGGTCAGTTCAAACTTGTATCAAAGCCATGAAGACTAATAAAATTGAGCTTTTCCTGGTCCTGTGTTTGATACATCTGCCTTGCTAAAGAAGTTACTCCAGTCTACTTAACTAATGAGGTTGCATGACTTGCTAATATGTTTGAAAATTCCATCTGTTTTTTCCTCATCTCAGCTTCACTGAAGAGCATATTTCATCAGAAAGCTTACTATTTTTCCGTGGTTTGGGCAGAGTTTTGCAAAACCATTAGGAATTGCACTTTCCTCTGATTTCAAGTGAGGTTTTGCAAGTTCTTTTTCTTTTGTGCCTTCATTGCAATGTTTTTCACTCAGATTACTGGGGTGGTGAAACCATACTGATTCTATTAATTATTGGTATCTGCATTCAGAGATGAATCATAGAATCATACAATATTCTGAGTGGGAAGGGACTTACAAATTAATGCCTCCCATGGTGCTTTTCTTTGAGGTTTTTTGGTTTGTTTTCTTTAAATTCTGTTGTATTTTGGTGTTGCCATTTGCTTCTCTTAGTTATGCTGGTGCAGTTTTATGCTCTTCTCTGTAAATGAGATCTTTGATATGATCTGGGATGAAAATAACTTAAGAATTATTTTTTTTTAAACTCAGTTATTTCATTGATCCAGGCTGAATCACCATAGCTGGCAGAGGGGTGGAATACAGGTCAGTGTATGGGTGATGGAAAATAGGAAGGAGAGGGAGAACATCTTTAGGCTAAGTTTGCATGCAGGAGCCCACCTGTTGTGCAACCAAGTTTCCTACCTTGTCAAGAGAGAGAGGGAGATGCCTCTGAAGGCCTCCAGAGGGAGATCCTGTCCACCTCAGCTGAAGTGCCTCTAGTTTAAAGGGGATTCAGAGTAAAGCTTATACTATAATTAAGATTACCAATAAATTCCATACCAGCTGCTGCAGCTCTATCATTAAAAATGTCTAAAATTAAGTGGATTCATTTCCCTTGAAAAAAATCTATTTAAATTTCCAAGTTAAAATAATTTTTATTTTAACCTTATGATGCTAAATTTCACTCCTTATATTCAGATATTGCTATTTATAAGCATAAAACTGCATGTCCCTAAATATATGTGAAACAGGGAATATGTTTTATTTTTCATCTGTGCTCTATGTCGATATCCAGATTGCTATTTAAGGAGATACACTCTAAAGTAAGGCAAAACAGCTAAAAATAGGACCCACTAACTAATACACACTCATCCAAATAGAACATGTGGAAAACTTCCGTTGAGCATGCTGGAGATTAATTTTACAAAAAAATTATGTTAAACTGGGCATAAACAAAGCCTTTTAACAGAAGAGGGGAGCTACGCCAGTCTATTAGTTTAAAACTAGCAAGGAAATGGGGAAAGGAAGAGAGAGGTTTATGCAGCCTGTGTGTTGAACTTGGTCTGGCTCAAAAATAATTGGGGAAAAAAATTGGGAAGCAGAACCAAGTGAGAAGAAAGCTGAGATGTTCTCTTAGGGTGTGTCTGTATATCTGTTGTTTTCATGTCATATCAGCCCAGTGGTACTTAGAGTATCTCCAGTTGAGTGATTGGAATTTGGGAAATAAATTAGAGATTTCATGGTGCCTTCAACTGCACTATCAGAACAAATACTTTAATTCTGATTTTTATATTTTTGGCACACACATTTTTTTAATCCTTTTTTTTTCCTGTCAAAGCAAATGTTTTCATTTAGATAGAGCATTTTCTGCCCACTGGTGTTAAGTATTTTATTGGATTATTAAGTCTAATTAAAAAGGTCAGATAATGGAGAAACAATCTGTTTTGAAATGAGATGGGGAAAAAAAGATATTAGCAGAAAAAGTAAATACATTTTGTTGAAAAGGCGGAAGATTAGAAGGAATGAGTAAGAGCGAAAGGCATGATCTGTGCTTCCAGTGTTGGTTGCTATAACCAAGCAAGTTGGAACAGACTTGCAGTGTACCAGGAAGTGAAGACCAATTGTTTGTAGAGCATGAATTATGTGGGAAGGAGAATAAAGTCCAATCTTTCTGCTTCATTTAACCCAAGTGCTGAAATTTGTACAAAGGCCTGGTTACACTGCCATTTTGGTCTGTCACTAGAGTAAGGATGAGGTTAAAATTTCCATCAAAATAGTGTAGTATTTTGGCAATAGAGTAGATTCCAGTATCTTGGATTGTGTTGTTAATTTAAATCACAGTTTAAAGCATACCTCTTTATCTTGGACTTCTTGATAGTGTAATGTGTCTCCATCATTAGGGTCAGTTCTGCTTTTAGGAGTATGAACAGTTTCTGTGATACAACAAGCACAGAACCACAGAATGGTTTGGATCAAAGGCACATTAAAGATAATACAGTTCCAACCCCCTCACTGGATCCACTAGACCAGCTTGGTCAGAGCTCCATCCAGCCTGACTTTGGCCACTTCCAGGGGTGGGGCATCCACAGCTGGTCTGGGCAGAGATATGAGTCCAGAGGAGGGCCAACAGGTTGATGTCTGTCCTGTATTGGGGAGCCCAGAGCTGGATGCAGTATGAACAAAGGGAAGAATTTTTTTTCCCAGAAAACTACTTTTGAAGAAGCTTTCATTTATACATTTTTATAGGATATTCAAGGGAACAATTTTAGCTTGTATAGAACATAAAACAGAAAATAAATTCTCTAACTAAGAAAAAAAGGCAGATTAGATAACTGTTATGCATTGAGTAGATGATGTTTGGGAACTGGGATGTTTTATTTCCTATGAGATTTGTTTTTTTTAATTTAAAGCCTGTCCTAACCAGATTACCAAGCAATGTTTCCTTATTCATCCAAAGGAGAACAATTGCATGCATAGGACTATATATAAAGTAACTGTACCTTTGTATTGCACTGAGACATTTTACAGTGTATGAAATTCTGATGTGCAGAGCTAAGCCAGTTGACTATGCTGATCAATAAAAAGATGAAACATGAATTGCTTGAGAAATAATTGAGTGTTTACAATTTGTAGAAAAGAAAGTGATGAATGCAAGCAAAAAGCATTAACTTGTAGGAAATAGAGTTGATCACTCTGGAGACAGGCAGCTCTTGCTATTTGTTGTGAATACTCTGGTTTAATAATTATAACTCATGTTAATTCAGAAAACAGGTGTTAAGCTGATGCGAACAAATCCATTGTTATGTTTTACCAGTTCTCTTGTGAATTTTTAGTTCAACTTCAGTAAATAAAGTCCCAGTGCAGTTAGTGGAAACCCTGGGGTAAGAGTCAAATGAAGCCCCCAGTCTATCCTCAACTTCCCTTAGTGCGTTACACAGCTGGATGAAACTCTTCATCAGTGAAATGGTGGTGTTAACCCTTCCAGGTCCCCACAGAATGGGAGTGCAACTCAAGTACATCAGATAGGATGGTCCAGTGAATTGGAGATAAATTGGTACTGCTCCCAAATCTACTGCTTGGTTTCATTTTTTTAAAAATAGTTTATTTATACTGTTCTTTGACTCATCTGCTTCACCTACTGTCAGTAGTGGATGATGAAAAGTAGGGGGTCAGCACCTGACATATGGAGTAAAAAGCCTGTGTTGTCAAGAAAAAGGAAATTTAAAAATATGGGGTGAGGAGTGACATGTAAGGGTAGAATCTGAGAGCTTAATTATTTGAGGTGTAAGTAACAGTTAAAACTGATGGTCCTTATTTTGAAAGCACTTTCATTTTTGACATTTTTCTTATATGTTTTCATAGCTTTAAAAAATTTAAGCATTGAATCAAATAATAAAGCAATTGAGTTAGAGATGTAAAGAGGCCAGTGAGTAATCCCTGTAAGTAAAAAGGTAGAGTTTTTTCTTTGCTTCAGTTGACTTTCAGATATTCACTTTCATAAATTTCTAAGCTGTGGCCTATGAATTAATTAGTGCTTTTGGGGACTTTGGAGACAGGAATACAGTGTAGTAGCTCTCCTAATTTCCATGCTTGTCAGTATTGAGCAGCAGTGTGAAAAAGAGGACTAGAAATAAGAGTGGTTAATGTGCTCTGCTGTGGAAGTAGGCCACAGTCCAAATGAAATTAATCACATTTTGTTTGTCTGTGTATGTTTGTATTAATTAATTTATTTATTTACTATCTGGTTCTCTTCATCCAAAATTTGCCTTATTCTTGGGATGCAAATTTTGAGAAAGAGATGTAACTGAGATTTTGTCTGTGTGTGCATGTATGTAAATGCATTTATATGTATATTCACATATACAGAAATATATACCAAATAAGCATAGCTGTGCTGCTTTTTGCTGGGATAGAGTGTTTTTTGGTGCTGTGTGGAGCTTGAAGGGTTTGAGATGACAACAGATTTGATAGGAGAGTGCTAGATTGAATTTATAGCTGTTATTGCTGTTTAGCCATTAATTGGCTTCTATGTTTGCCATGGGGCTTGCTGGCCTGTTAGAGTCTAGTGCTCCTTAGTGGCTGCTTTTTGCAGTGACTGTCGTGGTTTACCCCCAGCCAACAATGGAGCACCATGCAGCTGCTAGGTTGCTCCTCTCCAGTGTTTATAAAAAGACTGGATGTGGCACTTGGTGCCATGCTCTAGTTGAGGTGTTAGGGCATGGGTTGGATTCTGATCTTGAAGGTCTCTTCCAACCTAGTGATTCTGTGAGAAAACTCATGGGTCGAGACAAAAACAGTTTAATAGGTAAAGCAAAAGGTGCATACGAACAAAACAGAACAAGGAATTCATTCACCACTTCCCATGAGCAGGCAGATTTTCAGCCATCTCCAGGAAAGTGATGTTCCATGACATGTAGTGGTCATTTAACACCATCATTCTGAATTTCTGCCCCTTCCTCCTTCTTCCCCAGGTTTCTGTGCAGAGTGTGACACTGTAGAGAGCATCCAAAGGATGGCAACAAAGATGGTGGAGGGCCTTGAGGAGTGGTTCAGGTCACTTGGTCTGTTCAGCCTGGAGAAGAGGAGACTGAGGGGAGACCTCATTGCAGTTACAACTTCCTTGTGAGGGGAAGAGGAGGGGCAGGCCCGGGAACAGCCTCCCCAAGGGAAGTGGTCATAGCCCCAAGGCTGACAGAGCTTAAGAAGCATTTGAACACTGCTCTCAGGCACATGGTGGTCCTGTGCAGAGCTGGGAGTTGGACTGGATGATCCTTGAGGGTCCCTTCCAGCTCAGCATGTTTCTGTGATTTTGTTACGTGTTATGGGCTATTCCTTTGGCTGGTAGGGGTCAGCTGTCCAGGCTGCGTCCCCTCCCAGCTCCTCATGTCCTCATGTGCCCTCAGCTCACTCATTCTTGGGGTGGCATGAGCAGCAGAAAAGGCCTTAATGCTGTGTCAGCACTGCTCAACTGTAACAAAAACATACCTATGTTAATACTCTTTTCAGCAAAACACTAAGGCTTAGCACCTTCCTAGCTACTGTGAAGAACATAAACTTTATCTCAGCCCAAACCAGAACACTAGTTTTTATAGATATTTTTATGCTGAGATTTTTTTTTGTGTTATATGCATACATGAAGCCTTCTATACACATATAGACTGTACACCAACATACATACATGTGTCTCTGTGTATATATATCTGTGCATGCTAAATGTGTACATTAGGCATGCATGGAAATTTTTAGGGAATTTGGGTGTATTAGGGGTTTTTGACATATTTTGCCAGCAGAGGAGCATGTGAGGATTTTTTTTGTTCTCTGTTTTCACCCCAAAAAAGAGTTATTGAGATGAATCAACATGTAGTGGCATCCCTGCTTTATCTCAAAGAGGAGAAGATTGTTTGGACATGATTGTTGGTTAGAAAGGCCATGTCTTCATTACAGCTTTTAAACAGATGTGTAATTGGTAGATGGGGTTGACTGCTTTCTGTCAGTATTCTGTGAGTCACTACTGATGAAAGTTGACAGCATCTTCTGGATCATGGTTGTTTTCTAATTATCCATTTCCAGTGTCTTGCCTTTAATTTCATTAGGCTTTCTTTTTTTGTATGTGTATGTGTGGTTAAGACTGAGTTATTAGAGGTATAACTGTCCCCTTAGTTACTGAATTTTCCTTGTAGATGTGTGTGTGTATGTATATATATATATACATATCTTATATTTAAGAATCTGCTTAGCTAATATTCAGTAATGAACAATTTTCCATCTGTTTTGGGGGCTGAATAGCTAGTTAGATATGAGAACTGAGGCTAACTTTTCCTTTGAGCCTGGAAGAGAGAGAGTAAACAGAGTCATGGCTTAAAATGATCTTACTGCATTAACTGGGAACCTGTCAGTTCATTGTAAGAAAATATTAAAACCATTAAAGTGAGTCTGAGGGCAAATGCATTTTCTTAAACAAATTGCTGATGAATACTGATATGAGATCCAGTGGTGGAGTCAGCTCAGTAGGATAATCAGACTGATAAATGGAAATTTCCTTTTCATGTATCAACTTGATTGGTTAGCTCAAATAATTTTAAGACATATGTTTTAGAAACAAGTCTTTAGTGTAGTATTTTTGTGAGGTCATTAGTGCAATGTTCCTCACAGTCCATATTAATCTTCATAGTTTAGCATTGTGCCTGCTTTCCATCTAAAACACCTTTACCTCCAGCCCACAATCTTTTTCAAAGCCAGTTGTATGCTGAGTTAAAAGATATATAAACCATGGTCTGATCTCTGGTTCAGATTTAATTTTAAATTCATTGTGCAGTGCATTCTGGGTGGTATGAGACGATAATTTGTTTTGCATATTGTTGATCATCTCAGTTTTATTGTGCTCATAGTCTACTGAAGGATACTACTCATATTCTGCCTTGATTTTTCTCCTTTATTTTGCTCATAATCTACTTTGATAGCTATTATAGGGGAAAAAACCCAAACCTTTAAAAACTTGGTTTTATCTTTGCCTGTTTTAGTTTGCTGAATTAAGAACTGTAGGCAGTATGTACACTTCAAGCATTGGTCAGAGATATTAAACACAAGTGTAATAAGCGATCTGTTTCTCTGTTACCTGCTTTATTAATTTTGTCTTCTGAGTTACATTTGTGTGTGTACAGCAGCAGACACTTTCACCTGACAACTGGTAGCATCTGGAGGAGTCATCCATGTAATACTAATGTTTATTTTTTTTTCTAAGAAAAAATACCTGTTTAAACAGCTAGAATATTCAAATAGACTTATTTTTAAAATTGGTTTCTGCTCACTGCTGCCCAGTGATCATTCTGTACATCATTCCTTTGATCTGAATGTTTTTTTATGTCAAATTGATGTTTTGGTAGAAAAGGTGCTTGTAAATACAGAATGACATAAAAATGTAAATTCTTGAATGTTAGAAAAAGCTATTTTTAAAACTCTGCTTTAATGTTCCAGTGGTTTACTTTAAGGAACAAACAGTTCATTTTTAAACATCCTGCTAGATGCAACTGGGATTTTTTTTACATATGTCTCTTCATTGCTCTCATGCTGGATGTCCTCATACCTTCCCTTTTGGGCATACAACTGTGTTTGCAGCCTGTGAGGGTGTGTGAATGCTGACAGATTTCTTAAGCTTGCCTGCAGTGATCTGGAGCATGAGATTAAAGGTTGGCTGTCCCCAGCAGAAGGAGTACTTGACATTCTTGGCTTTATTAGACATATGACTGTATGTTTTGAAAAGAGTTTAAAATCACATAGATTTAAATAGTCAATCCATCCATGCATTTGCTTGGCCCAGGTAATATTTCTAATTATGAGAGAATGCAAGAAATCAGGGAATGTATTTTCAGCCATTGACCAAGTTAATCTTAGATTTCCAGCTCTTCAGAATTATTGTTATTGAGATTCTTAGAGCAGTTTTTTCCCCTGAAAAATAATTCAGATCTATTTGTGTTGGAGTTTTAGGGGTTATCCTTTTTTTTTTTTTTAACATAGTTGTAAAGAACTGTTATTCCTATTCTTATATCTTTGCCTAAGAGCCCCTTAATTTCAAAATTATGATAACTCAAAGGGAAGGGGTTTACACATTCCGTTCCAGGATAGGCTCCTGCCTTCCTTAGCAGACACCTGTCTTTCAAACCAAGACAATTTGATTTAATCACTGAAGCATTTAATCACACCATCAAGTAATTTTTTCTTCAGGGAGGTCTAATGTAGTTCTGTTAATTCTGTGTGTGTATTTTTGTGGATGACCATTATATTCTCCCCTTCCTGTTTTCACTTTAACCATCAAATGTGGGAATTGGTAAAGTCAGTCCCTTCTGAAAGTGTAGAGACCTCAGATAAAAACAACTTACAGTGGTTGTTAGCAATCTGCTGAGGCATGACCACTAAGATACCTACAAATGCTATTTTCAGCTACTTCAATCCCAGTCTTAATACGCTTTATTAAAGATGAAGAATGTAAGAAATAAGTGGTTTGAGTCTGATCTTTCCTATGGACCATTTCCCTTGCTCATCTTCAAAGGGAGGAAGTAGTCAGGCAATGTAGGAGCAAAGTAGAAATGAACATGTATAATGTACATGCAAAAATCCCAGGAGTTGGAAATATAATGATGAATACCTACAGTGGGTAGTAATAAATAAAGCCTAGATATTTTTATTTATCACTGTTTTGCAGTGACTCTAATCCCTGCACTGGGTGCATCATCAATTTTTCTGGCAATTTATATGCAGACAGAATTCTGCAAAAACAAGTGATCTGCTTGGATTTTCACTGTCAGGACTGACTTTCACTTGCCTTGATCAATATAAATCTTGAAGTTTACCGTAACCTAACCTCTTGATTTAAATGTTACATTTATAATTAGCTTTGTGAGTTGGTTTGGAGGTGGTGATGAGGGCGGCTTGTGTTTGGTTGTTTATTGCTTGCTTGTTTTAATTCATTTAACTAAGATACGGTATTTTTCATGTAGAGAATCCAACTGACATTTAAGCATGAATATCAGATATTGGAGTTAGTAACTCAGAGAGAGAATTGGCAAAGTAAAGCAAACAATAAAAAAGGCAAAGCAGAAGTAAGTCTAGGCCAGCAAAAATGACAGTCACAGCTAATATTCATCTTTCCTAATATTGAGCCAGTCACTTCCACTTTATAATCAGCAGAGAGAAATGGGAATCATTAGGGTGATGTCTGGTCTGGTTTAGGCACTTCATGATAAAGCACATCAAGTATTTCTATGATATAAATATATCAAAGAATAGATATATTTTTTATATATATATATATATATATATGAGATATATAAACATATAAAAAAAAAGAATTTTCTAACCTTTTCTCCACTGTCTGCTGAGGCAGGCTAGGGGGAGTGGTTGGGACAGATCCCATGGTTCTGCCTCCTACCTGCATCAGCTTTTGCAGGGAGAACAAAAGGGTATGAAGAAAGGTGCTTTGTCCATACAGTCCAAGTGCAAGGTCCTGCACCTGTGTTGGGGCAACCTCAGATATGAGTAAAGACTGGGAGAAGAAGCCACTGGGAGTGGCCCTGCAGAGAAAGACTTGGAGATTCCTTTGGGTGAAAAGCTGGACATGAGATGCTGGACATGAGCTAACAGTGTGCACTTGCAGCCCAGAAGGCCAACCACATCCTGGCCAGCATCAAAAGCAGTGTGGCTAGCAGGTCGAGAGAGGTGCTTCTCCTTCTCCTCTGCCCTTGTGAGACCGTACCTGGAGAGCTGCATCCAGCTATGGGGTCCTCAGCACAAAGTTGTGCACCTTGTAGAGTGTGTCCAGAAGAGGGCCATGAAGATGGAAAACCTTCCTTACAGCTGAGCAAGCTGTGAGAGCTGAGGTTGTTCAGCATGGAGAAGACTCCAGGGGGATGTTATTGCAGCTTTACAGTACCTTAAAGGGGCTTATAAAATGGAGAGAGAGGGACTTTTTATAGAGGCAGAGAGTGACAGGACAAGAGGCAATGGTTTTAAATGGTAAGAGGGCAGATTCGGATTAGATGTTAGAAAGAAAAGTGGGTGGTGAAGCCCTGATGCAGATTGTCCAGAAAAACTGTGGATGCCCCATCACTGTAAGTATTCAAGGCCAGATAGGATGGGACTTGGAGCAAACTGATCTAGTGGAAGGTGTTCCTGCCCATAGCAGTGGGATTATAACTTTAAATGGTCTTTCAAGCCCACTCCAGTCTATGATCTTTATCATATTCCTTCAAGTCAGGCCTGTGCTACAATTGTAGGTAGGATTCTGAGTTGCAAAGGAAGCAGCTTAATACTCACAAAATAAAACTCATTAGAGGAAAAAGTTTTATGTCTTTCAACAATAGGGAGAAATCTAATGAAGTGATGACAGTGGTGAAATAACATTTTCCATCTTTGTCGTGCTAGTAGAGTTCATCCCATCCTTCCAAAAGAGGATTCAGCTGTACTCTTCAGTGTATGTTGAAAGCACAGTTAAACATCAGCTACTTCTTTTTTCTTGGGTGTATTAGTCTAGAGAAAGAGATCGTGTCTCTTTTGTGACTGAATATTATATTGACTAAATTATTTCTGTGCTTGATGTGAAAAATGAGAAGTGATTTCCTCTTGCATAGTGTTTGATAGATTTTCTTTCCCATACCACTGCTGGAGAATATTTATGAGAGAGATAATGGACATACTAGTCCCCTTTTATTGTCCCTGTCATTACGTGTGGGCCACTGAATTGCCATAGGGGGAACAGCTATGTAGCATTTCTCCACATCCACATTGTGTCTGTGTCCAGCTGTGCCACTTCCGTGTTCTCCGATTCCTGTTGCATGGAATCATAGAGTGGTGTGTGTTCAAAGGGACCTTAGAGATCATCTGATTCCAGCCCTCCTGCCATGGGCAGGGACCTCTTTCACTAGACCAGGTTGTCTAAGGCCCCATCCAACCTGGCCTTCAACACTTCCAGGAATGGGTTATCAGCAGCTTCTCTGGGCAACCTGTTTCAGTGCCTCACCACCATCCCAGTAAAGAATATTTTCCTCATCTCTAATCTCAACCTATTCTCTTCCTGTTTAAAGCCATTCTCCCTTGTCCTATTCAATTGGATAGTCAACATCCCGAACTTAATTTTTGGGACAGCTGAGACCTTGGATCATAGTACTCAAAGACTTTAATAGACCAAATCATAGCTATATCAGAGACTGCTTTCTATCTATGCTTAGCAAAATAAGTTTAATTCTAGTAGCTAATCAGACATTGAGGGGAAAGTGCTTGACTTTCAAGAATAGTTTCTAGGCTAAAGATGTGCATTTTGTCCCTGTCCCACGATATGACTAGATGTACAGAGGAAGACAAATCCCTCTTGAATCATGAGCAGCAGTGCTCTCTCTTTTAGGACAGTCTAATGGTATATTGACATTTTAGAGCAGTAAATTCCCTACGATTCAGAGCCAAATCAAACCTGTTGAAAGCATGAATGAAAGTTAAATAATGAAAGTTAAATAATGAAACTTTTGAAGAAAGATGGCTCTGTGTGGATGTTTTGTAATGTTAAGAGGATGATTTGACAAGATTACTGAAAAGTCAGTCATATGCATTTCTGAAACAATTAATCATCACCTTCTGTAGTCCACATTTTCTGGTGAAGAAAGGGTGCTGCTTTCTCACTGTGTTTAATATTTTGGGCACAAGAACAAGAAGATTTCAGTGTCATATGTTACATAAAAATTTGGAGTCTTTGACTGTGTGACACCTCCCTGCCTTCCCCCTCTCCCTCCCTCCGCTCCCCCTGCCAAGCTGTTTGAAGCTGCATTGTAGAATATTTTCCATAGAAACCTCCATGGAGATGTCTTTGTGCAGTTTTCTTTGTAGTTCAACACTTGGGATCAAAATTTTGCTGGTTATGGGTGGCAGTGGGTGCACTTTCAGTGGCTACCAATGCCGAGGTTGTCTCTTGTAGCTGGCTCCCTCTGCTTTCCCTGCCTTATCTTTCAGTACACAGGAAAAATCGACCGTGTAAAAGAAATGATACTGCCTCAGACAACTTTATTTTAATTGCACATGGTTGATAGACCAGGAGCAGTATGAGATGAGAAAGGAAGAAATGAGGTCAGCATTGCACAGATGTGGAAGTATCATTTCACTGAGGTGAATTTGGGATTTGTACATTATCTGGCCCATAGCTACTGCTTGAATTCAGACTACTGCTGTCTGATGAACTACACTTTTAATTATTTTTTAAGGGCATCAAGAGTCTGCAGTTGATGTCCTGTTATTCTTGTCTAGGTTGTCTAACACTTTTCATTAAAGAAGATTTTTGTACCTCTATTAAGTCTATTATTTACTGCAAGCCTTTGGAAAACAGCAGAGATAATTGCAAAGCCAAAAAAGTGCTTTTTCTTTGCTGCTTGAGATCCTAGAGTGGTTTTTTTAGGTGAGTTACAAAAGATTCAAAACAGATACTCTTTTTCTCTTGTTGCTTTTGTTGTCTGCAGAATTTTGGCAGCTTGTCAAAACACTGCCTGAGCGCAAATATTCTTATCAAAATCTGGTCCCACACCTTCTGTCAGCAGCATACAGTGCTTTATTGGGAAGTAGGGAGGAAATGGTATCCCTTGGAAGAAGAAAGTTCTATCACTTCTTCAAGAAGGGCAGGGCTTTTTATTTATTATATTTTACAATACATAGTTAACAGATGAACAGGACTCCAAAGGTTTGGTAAGAGTGAAGGCAAGATGCTGGGGCTATAGTCTGAAGGTGCCATGTCTCACCATGTGTGTAGGGAAGCCAGAGATTACAAGGATAGGAAAGCTGATCTTGTGAATTAGATGAATGATATGCTAAGTAAGCTGTATATGAGCCTGACTTCCTCTTTAAAGGATTAAATAAAAGAACTTCAGCGTGGATGGCCACTAAAATTGCAAGTTGTCTGCATTTTGGATGTTATTTATGGCAAAATTGGACTCTCACGATTTCTCCTGAGGTACATGGGAACTTTACATGATAAGTCCATCTGTGAACTACAGGAATGAGTAGTCTGTAAAATTGTGACTGGAAAGTTCTGTCCCCAGCTCCATCAGTGATTCACTGCTCTTATTTTGTAGCTTAAAAAATTGTTCAGTGAATGTAATGTGATAATACTTTTGAAATAGAGTCAGTATAGATATTTGTATCTTTGCTTCTCTTTCCCTTATAATTGTAAAATGCTTCTCATGGTCCAAATAGTAACATTTGTGTTGCTACTGCTGATTGTACAATCGGGGCTTTTAATTTCCTGTAAGAAAAGTGGGAGTGGATTTTTTTAAAATTGTTTTGTGTGAATAGTAAAGTGCTACAGAGTATAATTAAATGTCTCTGGGGCCTGTCTTCAGGAGATTGCTTTTCTATTTGTTTTTGGTGTTGTGGATAGAAGTAGATATTTTGCAGGCTGCAAGACGATTGTATCAAACTTTCTCTCAGGATTCTTTCAGCTAAAGCTCTTTACCAAGAAATTCTAGTAATGATTTTAGTAGGAAAAAATTCTATTTGTAGCTCAACTCTCTCCACTCACATGTTTTGGTGGGTTTTTTTTTGTTGTTGTTAAGTTCCTAGAGAGCTCTAGGAATGAAGGGAAAGTACATCTACCAAAGTCTTCTTTAAACAGACTTTTGTCTTCTGCTTATTCTGCAAAGAGCACATTACCTGTTTTTAGGCAGTCTTCTCCTAATAGGGATAAGCAGCTTCCTGTTATAAACTCATGACCTCACTCTGTTTCATGGAGAATGGGGCTGGTAATGAGGATTTTCCAGAGTCTACACTGTATTATAGAATTGATCCTCCTCTTCTCTGTATTTAGTTAATTATTAGAAAAGAAGTATTTTGCTTAGCGAAAGAAAATTTCTGTGGAAGAGAGAAAATAATCAGTGATTTGATTCAATCACTTTCTGGTCTCCCAGTGAAATGCCTGTGCTTGGGACAATGCACTCTGAAGAATTGTTTTGTGAGGCAGTTCTCCAAGCTGCACATGGATATCCAAACCTGTTCAGTTGCTGAACCACCATTTAGTGTTTGACTAGACTAAATTTGTTTATAAACCTCTTGGAATTTGGTTACTTACTGTGTAATAAGAATTACCCTATGCCTGAAGATGCAGAGGGGGAGAACATTAACTTAATGTCTCTTTATTTCCTTGGTGAATTTCCTTTTCCTTTTCCTTTTCCTTTTCCTTTTCCTTTTCCTTTTCCTTTTCCTTTTCCTTTTCCTTTTCCTTTTCCTTTTCCTTTTCCTTTTCCTTTTCCTTTTCCTTTTCCTTTTCCTTTTCCTTTTCCTTTTCCTTTTCCTCTTTTCTTTGGAGAGGGTAAATAAACTTTAATCTGAATTAAAACAGAATTTGATTCTTTAGCTATGCCCTTGTCTGGGGCACCCTAACTGAACATTAGAAGACATGTTCATTATAAAAGGAAGTGAAAGAGCAATTAATGTCTCTCCCTTTAATGGTTGTCATATAATGACCCGTGAAGCATTCAAATTCTTTCAGTTTTTGGCTGAGTTAGAACTTTCTTTCTGTAGAAATTTGGGCACTGAAGTGTAGTAGGGTAGTTGACAAACTACAGAGTGTGGATATGGGAAAGGAAAATGAAAGGTGGGATAGAAAAGTTTTAATTTTGTTGTTTGGTAACCAAGAGAAATGGCCCTTTGGAATGAAACCTTTGATAGAATCACTGAGCCACAGAAAAAAACCTGAAAGTGTATTAATGATACATGTTTGTGATTAGGATGATGTCTTAAAGCTTAATTTTGTTTAGCAATATTGTGCATTTTCTTCCTTTCCTTGAACACTTGACCCCCTTGTGCAGATGTCTTAATCAGCAAAATTTAAGTACTGTAATCTGTTGGGTAGACTTTCTAATTTCTTAAGTCTTTTAGAAGAAAATTATTTGGTTTTCTCACCAAAGAGGTCAGGAAGATCTGCTTCATGAGAACAGAAAATTATTTTGGTACTTAATGTGATCTAGGGTAGAGGCTTTAGACTTCTTTAGATCTCAGTCATGTGTGTTAAATTGGTTATACATGACATACATACGTGAAACTTTGTCAATAAACTAAAGCACAACTTTCCAAAGATGTACCCTACTGTGGCAAAATTGTAGGACCAGGCATTAAGTGCGAAGTAGCACTACTTCTATTTCTGACTTGAGTAACTACTCGAACTATCATTCATTTTGAAATCTTGCTGTATTGTGGCTTTGCTTGTCATCTGCCAATAGGAGAAGACTCCAAGGAAAATCATTTAGATCACAGGTGAGATACCAAATTTTGCTGATGTAATGCAATAAGTTTCTGGCTCTTAACAGTTTTACATAGCAGGTAAAGAGGATCATGCCAGCTCTTCAGTTCCTTCTTTTAGTGCTTAAAATCATTAAAATTTTTTGCAATCTCTGCAGGCACAGCTTATACCACGTGTTCTCAGGCAAACACCCTATAGTGTATTTTGCTTATATGTACTGTTGACATTTCAAAATTTAATTGAAATATCTGTTCAGATACCCGCTGATACTGGCTATTGTGAGAGCCCATTTTTCAGTTATGACCTTCAAATTCTTAGAATCTGTAAGTAGCCCATATTGCTTTTTTAAAGTCACGTTTCCATTTATATTTTTCCCAAGCAAAGTTTCCCAGACACTTTTAGAACCATGTAAACTTCTTGTCTTGTGATGAGCATGTCATGAGAGATTGTAGAAATGTTTTAGAACATGTTGCTTTTCTGTACTCATGGGAATTATATTTTTCTGTATTTTAGTAAGAAAAATAATTTGACTATTATTCTTTGGCTCTTTCTTTACCCCTCTTTTTAACAACAAGGATGATGTTTTTCTCCTTGGTCTCCCTGAGAAGCATTTCCTTGACTTTTCAAGGTTATTGCTGATGTTCTGTCATGAATTGTGTCATATTGCAGGCAAACATGAAGAACTGATGTCTTTTGCCACTTATTTTTGGGAAGGTGAGTGAAGGAGTTTGGAGTCTTCTGCAGCGAGTGCTTGGCAGTTTTAATTTTCCCTTCTCTCCCTTCTCCAGCATGAGAAATCTTTATCTCCCTGAAGCAAAATAAGATCTACAGGGTTGGGGCTTTTTTTTTTCCTTCACTGCAGTTTTTTATCATGTATTAATTTTGTTTTAATGACTTGCTGCAAATAGGAAAAAAAATCCAGTGTAAAAGCTTTCCATTTGAAGCAGAGTCTTGGTTAGAATTAGATTAAATGATGAAATGATTGTTGTTTAATGGCCAAACAATTTCAGGAATAAATGTCATGCTGCAAAAAATAACCTTTTTAGTGTCCTTTGGTTATGTTAAGGTTATAAGCTCATTTGCCTATGTCTCTGTAGTCTGCAAGTCAGTGTCAGCAGAGATAGCAAGTACAGGCCATAATTACTGGTTCGTGGCAGGATGTTGAGTGTGAAAATAACTGGGTGTCATTGAAGAGGTTAGATTAACTGTTAGAGCTGACAAGATATAATTGCTTATGAACCACTTTCTTTAACAATGAACATTGTGTTACTTGAGGCTGTTTCTTCTCAGAATAGTGTCTGTGTCTGGCTGTGGAACTGGTTTTAATTAGAGTTTGAAACAGCTGAGAATTAAGTGCTCATTTATTTTTAGCCAGGATAAATATTAACTAAAAGAGATTTTTCCTCAGAATAATATGAATAAAGGGCAATGTCAGACAAATATTTGAAAAGGGAGATACTGGTAGCTTAATTGAGTTTGAAACAAAGGAGTTCAAGCTCATAGTGTGTATATATATATATGTATAAGGTCTTAATTGATTTCACCTTGATAGTGCTGACCACAGAAATTATCACAGTTCAACATGATTTTCTTGATTGCATCAATGTGTGGACTCTCAATAGGCCTTTTCAATTGTCTACCCTTGCATGGCAAGCTAGAGCTGTTAGTAGTAAAATTTAGGCCTCACTTTGTCATAGCTGCCTTACTAGGTGCAGGTTTGGGAATGAAGGTTTGTTATATCAGAGATGCTGGTGGATTCTAACAAAGTTTTGAGATTTTAAAGTTTTGACAAATGACATATACAAAGGGGCCCCAGTTAATTTCTTATATTATTCTGGACTAGATTTTATGTTTAACTAGTAATGCCTGTTTCTTGTTTGTTTTTCCCTTTTGTGGGTCAGTACTAAACTTGCTGCACTTCATAGGAGCTTGATTTCTTCTGAGACATCAGTCCCTGTAATGGCTCTCTTTGGGCATCCAGAATCTGTGATGGTTTTGTGCCCATCTTGTGCTAGTGTCTTTGTATCACAACTCATGCAATGGGAAAGAAGCCCTCAAAGACTGTAAAAGCCCTTCCCATATTAAGAGTGGTGACCAGCAATGGCTCACAACACAGAACTGATCCCTGTCTAGCTGGGTGCTATGTGAATTCTTCTGGAAGTTTGTTATGCTTTTTTCATATACCTGGGATGACTATGCCTGGTCTACAATGTGAAAGCTTCACCACATAGCCACATCCTATTTTGTATTCAGCATTAATGGGGTGGGTGTACAATGATTGAAACATTTCATGTGACAGTCTGTAGTATGTAAGAAATATGGTGATATCAAGTCCATACTCCATGGTCCAAATGCAAATAAGCCTTGTGTTTTGATTAAAATGTAGTATGGAAAGAAGTTTTGTCACTCCTTGAGTTGATAGATTTTTATATGATATTTTACAGATTGGTCAGCTAATGGTAAACATTCTTATATTATTTGTATTTATGTTTTATTCTATGGAATCCGTTTATTTTGTTGAAAAGTAGCTCAACTTTCTACTTGAATTTGAAGACAATTTGTCAATGCTTTTAAGAGGAAAACATCAATTTTGGACTTATCCCTCTTTTCCTCAGTCTTTGAAACAACCAGTGAATGCAGAAACATTTTACAAAAAATTTCTTGAGGACCTTTGGAATGGGTTTTCAAATGCAATCATTTTACCTCTTCTTTCTCACTCGGATTGATCTCTTCATCTCTCTGTATGTAGTCTTTACCTTCCATCGTATGTGTCAAGTTAGTTAGGTCTTGGACCAGTTTTAGGAGAATTGTATAGCCACAGAGTTTGGTTTGAGTTGGAAGAGACCTTCTAAAGATCATCTAGTTCCAACCCCCCTGCAAAAAGCAGGGACACCTCTCACTAAAGCAGGTTGCTCAAAGTCCCATCCAAACTGACCACAAGCGCTTACAGGGATGGGGCATCCGCAGCTCCTCTGGGAAACCTGTGGCAGTCTCATCACCCTCATTGTAAAAAATACCTTCTTTATTTCTAATCTAAATCTACCCTTTTGTAATTTAAAATCATTATCCCATATCCCATAATTTTTTTCAATACAACTTCAGTAAAGCTAAATCTGACCCCCAATTTTTTCAGCTTTTCAGTTCAAATTAAAAAAAAAAAGAAATCACAGAAGTCTAAAGTCCTGATGTCTGGACTTGTAGACAACTTGTGCATATTAATACAAAGCAGCATTTCAAAACAGTATAGTTGAACTTGACCAATCTTGTACTCAATTAAGTTTAAATTTGGTTCATTTCAGTATATTTCATCTTTGTAAAAATACTGATCTGAACAGAATATCTGCATTTTAAACTAGTGCACATTCTTGGCAAGATCCATATTAGGGTTTACTTTGCACTTTAAATGAGACTTCATCTTTTAAAAATTTCAATCTATGCTCAAGACATCATAGGTTGGCTGGTAGAGGAAGAATCTAGAGTGGGTAAAAAGCCATCAGGGCTGAAAAGTTCACAGAAATCTCCTCAGTGCTGATTTTAACTGGGCTGCTGCAAGATTAGTGCAGTCAGAACCAGAGCAGCAGGGGACTGGCAGAGAACTTACAGTTCATCAGTGGATGCTGCTTTGGAGTTCTTCTACTCTTAGTGAGTAGGTAGTCCTGAAAATGTGAGATGACTTTCTCAGATAAAAGAAACACTTTCTCAGAAACTTGATTGTGCCTTAGAAATACAGGAACAGGCTACCCATTAGTGCTTTGAGGCAGACAAGGAGTATGAAACTTTTCACCTTGACATGTCTAATTTACTTTCCGTGTGCTTCTGATGAATAGCTGACCTGAATTTCCACCTAATGTTGATAGGTGGAATTCAGAGCTGGTGTATTGAGAAAGTCTGCATTGTTATCAAAGGATACTTTTCTTTTCTGGTTACAAGCTGGAGTACCACATGGAAAGTTTAACTGTTAGGATATTAAAGCTGAGCTTTCCAATTCTGTTGGTACCATCAGCATGTCTTCCTGGGAAGGAATCTCAAGGTGAAATTTTTGAATGGTTTATATTTCCGTTGAAGTGACAAAATTATACTTCTGTAGCCTTTTGGTGAGGACATATGGGTGAGAGAAAGGTGCTGCAGCTTTGTTGAGGAATTAGAATGGAATGTGCATCTGCAAAACTGAAAAGTGAATTAAGGTGTTTGATGGCCACACTCTCGTCTGCCTTTTCCTGTATGCATTCTAGGTTTTTTTCTTTTGTTCTTTTTGTTAAGATTTTTCTGAGAGCAAGGAATCCAAGGCTGAAAGATGGGTAGCATGATAAGCTATTTAGTGAACATTTTGAGAGTGAAAGCGACTCTTTCTTATGATCCTTTGCCAGGAAACATCTTGCTTTGCTTGTGTGTGAAGCCTTATTGGCAACACTGCCTACACTGGTGTGCACATTGTGCAATGTTAGAAAGCTTGATGTGAATTTACAGAGTTCCTCAGAGCTGCTCCAGCTTGGGTGGCTTGCACAAGAGACGGTCCTTTAGGAAGAGAGTGCTCCAGCATAGGTCTTCCAAGTGTTGCCAGGAAACCTACTCCCCCATGGGCTCCTCACTCCATGAGACCACAGGTCCTGCCTGGAGCCCACACCAGTGTGGGTTTCTCACTGAATCACAGGGCATCCACCTGCTCTGGTGTGGGGTCTGCTGTGGGCTGCAGGGGCACAGCTGCCTCACCATGGGCTGCACCGGGGGCTGCGGAGGAATCTCTGCTCTGGTGTCTGGGGCATCTCCTCCCTCTGCTTCTTCACTCACCTGGGTGTGTTTGCAGGGCTGTTTCCCCCACATTCTCAGTCCTCTCTTCTGGAGAGTTCTAGCTAATGTTGGGTTCATGGTGACCTAATACAGTGCATAAATTCTGTAGCTTTTATAATATTCAGGTAAAAAGCAGGGCTGTCCAGCTAGCGCGAAAAACATCAAGCCTAATAGTTGAAGGACTTGACGAATAACCAATCATTTCTTGAGGACAGGTAGACATAAATACTTGCTTTACTGAAGTTGTTTGTGAAGGCGCTTCTGTGCAAAAATACACTTTGAAAATCATTATAACAACATGTAAAAATACAAGTATTTTTACATGTAAATTCATTGTAGGTTAACTTGAGTGATTGCACTTTTGAAGTGTAGGTAGTCCTTTAATTTAAGATGTAGGTACTACTGGGAACATCTCTAAATCAGGTACTTGATTTGGTGCTTTGCTTTGGATTAAAACTCTGAGATTCTGTGTATCTGAGCTTTGTTCCATATATTACCTACACTAGATTGTCTATCCTTGTTATAATTTTTAATTTCTGTTTAGATTTGAACAACTTTGCAGGTATTAATCTAAACAGTCTTAAAACATTCTTTCTGGGGGTCCTGCAGCTAAAATTGTGCTCTTCATCTAAACAATTCAGGTGAAAATTGTCTGCTTTGTGTAAAATTTTTTAAACACAAACAGAAATGTTCTGTATTTAGAAAGAAACTGTGTATTGTACTCTTGAAAGTCTCTGATTACAGTTATACTTTCTCCCTTGTGTGAAGCAAAGCAATGCTCCCACATGGGTAGGCTATGTAGTAAATTAAGAAGCTGTTGTCATATGTGCAGGCTGAAACTGATTTCCAGAACACAGAAGTATAAAACAACTTTCTTAAATGATTTAGGAAGATATATTAAAACATTTAATAGGACAAGATACTATTTAACGCTGTGTTAAATTCATCATGCCATGCAGTCTTTTCACTTCTCATCCGGTGTGAATGTTCTTTAAAAAAATAGATGGTTCCCTTCTAAATGTTCAATAGACTGCAGTATATATTTATATTGCATAAAAATTATTTGAAGCTTCTGCCAATAAAAGCTGCTTGTCTTAAATTCTGGATATTAGAATGTCTCCCATGGCTACTGTATCTGAATGAATCATCAAAATAAGTAAATTTATATTTTCCCTGTTCTATGAATAAAAAAGTATTTTTGCTATTTTTAACTCTGAAATCAAGGTATAAAAGAGAAGTGAGAAGTTACTTAAGGCAATCATCAGGAAGCCTATAGCAGATGGGACCTGAGTTCCTGTTCCCGAATGACAAGTCATGCCTTTGCCACCCTGGTCTTTACAGGCTCCTTACACAGTTTTGTAATTCATAATTTTTCAGTACTGTTTATACTCCATAAGAAGGCTGTAGTCATTAATTTACTTTCAGTTTTGACATAAAATTGGGCAGTGTATAAATAGTTTCCATCCACTCTTTGTTTCAGGTTCCTCGTTTGTGAGGTGACATTATCAAAGAGCCAGTGAAGCCTCTAAATTGACTCAAACACAGTTGTACATGTGAGAATTTGGAAGAGATGTGAGGTGTTATTTTTAGAAATATTGTGACAAAGGCAAGCTAAGAAAAACAGGTGCAGAATATACACATTATTTGCAGTCTCTTTTTGAATTTTTTTTTCCTTAAGACCAAATGCCATAGAATAACAACTTTTGACATTCTTATGTTCTTGGACCAGATCTGATTCTACTGAGAATAATTTTTACATAAATATATGAGCATTTTATTATCTACAACACAAGTGAAAGCCAAGATGCCACAGTCCTAAATGGTATCACTGACAGAAATGTTAATGAAATGAAAATATAACAGTAATTTTGTTTCCTAATTATTTATGATTGACATTTTGGCCTTGATTGCTTGTCATTTAGAAAAAAGTTTGAGCAACATATTTCAGAAGATAGATATTATTTTAATTCTTAAGAGTTTATACATGTAAGCTGCTATTAAATATGCAGTGTACTAGGTCTATTGTCTCCATCCCTATTTAAAGAAAGAATTAAAAAAGAAGAGATTTTTTGAAATGCAATTACTTTTGTTTCTTTATTTGTCTAGTGTGTGAAACTTCCTTTTTATTTGATTCTTTCAGACTACAAACAATTTAGCAAACATGATTTGCCAACCAGTAACTTGCCAAAGAAAATCTGTTTGCAGCATTGTCTGAAACAGCTGTTCCTAACACAGAAAATCTTATAATTTTAGTCTGTTGCATTGTTTTTTGTGAGTAAAAACCCCAACATTCTGAGTTTAGGTCACAAGAAAGTGAGATGTGATAAGCTGTTCTGGACTAGTCTAAAGTACAGTAGGCAACAGATGGAGTAACACAGATGGTTAATTCTTCATGTGTGTCTGAGTTAACATGAGGTTCTGGAGTGCTCCCAGATTTGCATCTAAGTGGGTAATGCAGAAATGGAGATTTTTCTGTTCATACACTTGAGCTCAGAATAGGAATGTGGGAAGATGAAATAGGATGTTGTGAATAGCTATGTATGTCCTGGGATTAAAAGGTACTTAAAAGGGAAGCTGAACTGTGAATTCTTTGGGAACCCAGCCTTCCTCCTCCCATCAAAAACAAAGGAATTTTTGCTGTTAACTTGGAGAGGACCTTGAATAAAATCTGGGCATAACAGATTGCTGTGTCTGCCTTTGGGAGTGCTGTGTCAATGCAGAAAAGGAAGAAGCTGTGTTTCCAGTTAGGAGTTCCTGCTGGAAAAAAGAGGAATTTGGCAGCTATACTTAGAATTGCTTCCCTGTTCATGACAGTAGTATCTGGATGCATAACACAGGGTGTCATGTGCTTTTGTTGTGCCTTAAGCAGATGTAATCCTCTCATTGGCATTAAATAGCTCAGTTACTCAGGGCAGCTTCTACTTGGGATTGTCTGCAGCCTAGACATTAGAGTGTTATACTGGTAAAAGGGAGTTATGGGGGTTTTTTTGCCATAGCTCATTTTAAATAAAGAAAAATTTCAGCACCCAAAGTACATGTAGAGATTGAAAGAGACTTGAGGAGTCATAAACTCATGTGCTGAAACCAGATTATTATTTGACAGACGAGTGTCAAATATAGCATTACACATTCAAAACTAAGTTATTTTTGGGTACTGGTGGTTATTTTAAGGTAAGTGGCATGTTGACAGTGTGAGAACAATAGCGACAGAAAACTCAAAATGTACAGATGTAAAGCTGGTGTGGTAATTCACAAGGTTTTGTGGTTTCAATGCATCTATAAAACTATATTTTTTATTTAATTCTGGAAGTAAAACTGTGGGGTTTGGGGTTTTTTTTGATAGAATGCTTTCTGGGAAAATGTCTGTTGACTCATGGAGTCATGCTGATTTTTCAGAAGCCATTTGGACATTGCTAAGTATTTTTTGCTAAGTGGCGCACCTTCAGTTTTGCTGTAGGCAGTTGCTTCATGACTAAACAGTTTCTAGTGAAGTTCCTTCCTTCAAAAGGGACATGCAGCTGAAGAATGGAGTCCAATCATGGGTTTCTTGCATCATGGGACACATTAAACTGTGACCTACTGGACCATCAATGCTTCTGTATGTCTCTCAATGTAAGTGATTGTGATGGCTCTTCTGTGCTTTCTGGGAGTATGGTTGTAGGTTTTGTGCATGTTCATGCTGACAGCACCTGTCAGATCCGACACTTCCAGGATATTTTGGGAATTCCAAGCCTCTTTCGATGTGTGTATCTGGACCAGGCAGATGTGGCCCAATTTGGGCACTTGTAGAATCAGAGCTTTAGCCTCCTACACAGTGCTTTACTATTTGGAAGCTGAGGAGTCTGAAGAACCAGGTGGTGAGGGGTTTTATTCAGTCATGTTTTGGGACCTTAAATAGAACTTACTTTGTCCCAAGCCAGAAAAATTCTTATTCCACCAGCTGAAATGTCTATGGAGGATATTTGTCAGCTATCAGGATCATGCTCTGGTTTGGTTTTGGTTTTCTTGAGAGAAAATTTTCACTTTTTGGGTACTTTTTCACCCAAAGACACAGTGTCTGTAAGAAAGTTTGCTTCTGTATGTCCTCCTTCATGCTTGGTGGACATGAGGAAAGCAGAGGGGAGACATTTCTTAAAACTTGTGTTGGACAATGTGTTTTAATGAACATAGATTTTAGAAGTGTTTGGTACACAGGATAAGAGGATTTGAAAGCTATAAGGATGTGCTCCTTATTTATCTTCAGTACTGATTGGTGTGGTTGTACTTTCAAAAGTGCGAAACCAGTACCTGCATCAGTTGTGGTACTTAGAGATATTTTAAAGTAGCAGGTATACTTTCAATTACTGTAGAAGTCTATTCTTTTTACCTCTTTTGCTTCTGTAGAAGCATAAAGCATTGTAGAACAACACAATAAACAAATAACTTTGGAACATAACCTCCAGTGTGGTTCCCTAATTTGTCAAGAAGCCCTTAATTTCGCTTGTCCCCAAGCAGAATTAATTGCTGTTGTGCTGTGATGAACAATCAGACATCATTGGGATGGGTGGTAGTGCAGACATTTGCATCCTTCTGTATTATTTATTTTAATTTTGATAACATATTTGAGGCTGTTACTCATGTGTAGGTTAAATCTTGTATAAAATTCAGGTTCTCTTGGTTATATTTTCTGTGGTTTTAACTGCATGGAAAATTATTGCAAGGATGTCTCAAAGTTATGTTCATGACTGAAAGCAGTTTTACTCAAATATTTCATATTTAGGAAGCATGTGTACATGAGGTTTGTCTTACTGTGTGTTCTAGCCTTGGACTGTCACTAGTGGGATTGTATGAGCATTGCTTTAGGGCGTTTTTTTGAGAGGTTATTAATTTTCCTTCTTTCTTCTATGTCCCCATGTTTTTTAGTTGTTCACTTACCTTCCAGACCTATGACGAAATCCAGTATCATGCCTGTTGCTATTTTCCTTCCCCTTAGAGAGATTTATGCATGTAAGGTATGTAGCCTGAATACTGCTGCTAATATGCAGTTTCTAATTAACAAAAGCTAGCTTTTCTTATGATTATTTTTGACATTTATCCCCATCTTCGATCTTTGCTGAGTGGGATTGTGCTTCTTGCAAAATGCTGTGGCTATTCACTGCATTAATGTTTCCAGATATGTCTGTATGGGACAACTAGAATGTCTGGAAGGAGTGTCCTCAGTGATGTGCTTGATTGTTAAGCTCTGTTTTGTTAAATATGACTTTTATCTGTATATGTTTTTATTGAAGAAATTTGTGTCAAAAATTCAACTCCTTTTTTGCTGCTCTCATTTTTATTGAAAAATAAAATATCCGTATTAAACACTGAATTTTTTCCAATATGTCCTGTTGTACCTTTCTTCATGCTTGGATTTTCCAGGACAGCGTAAGAGGGACCAATAACTTCTCTAGTTTATCACTTGAGAATGGAAACCTTGGCACATCAGTGTAATCAGAAACGTGACTATGTGAATCATGAGCATTAAATAGACTTGCGACATGCTTAGGCATTTGAGGGGGAGATGATTTTTTTTCTAAAATTTTGCTTTTTTTTACTTTACCTTTGGCATTTTGCCTGTTTGACTCTTAGCAGTGTCAGAATTTTGCCTACTAGGAAACCTCTCTGTAACACTAGTGAGAGATAGGTTTTGTTTTGGAGTATTTACACATGCTGTGCATTCTTTGGGAGCACAGTATTTATGATTCCCTTTACGGAGCCACGTTCTGTTTGTGCTTACCCGCGCGTGCACCTTTGATTAACTGGGCAGTGGGAGTGGCACGGCTGCAGAGAGGGAATGGTTTTTGTAAAGTGGAGAAGTGGAGGTTTTGGCAGCTGCCTTGGTTCTTGCCTGTCAGCCTTCATCTTTAACCCTATGCTAGGCGTGAACTCTGCTCTTTCTCCTATCTGTGCCGGGGGGTTCTTACTCTCTGTATCCTGTGTTAATTGAATTTGTAAATGCCTATAAGCAAACACTTCCAGGTCCTCTGTTGAAAAGCTTGCTATTAAGCTTTAAGCATTACTAATGCAGCTGTTAAAATGCCAGCTGTCCATCAGCAGTGGGTGTTTGCATGGGAATGAAAAAATCCTGCTTCTAAGTGATGTACGGTAGAGTCTTTACAATTTGACTGTGTTTTCTTGGTGATGTTTGCTCTTCTTGAGTAATGAAGTTTAAGGCTTTGTCTCACTTCTGACTGATCACTTGAGGGAATATATGCATGAGACATGCACATTGTCCCTCTTGTGGAAATGTGACAGATTAGGAATGGATATTTTATGGATACTAAACAAATGTAGTATGACCTGTGCACTTCACTACTGATGTGTTGTTTTGTTTTGGGATTTTTTGGAGAAAGAAATTGCTCCACTTAAACTCAGAGCTCAACTAAATCCTCCCACGATGGGTCACATTTTAGCCTTGGCCTCTGTTTCCTGTGACCATGATGCCTAGAGATGTAAGGTTGAGTTATTCCATCATTTTGACATAGCCCTGTACTGCTGGCTATTATCCAGAAACCTTAAAGAAATATTTTTTCCCCTAAAAATAACAGCTTTTGATATTTTAATATTTTTTTTCCATGCAGAGATGTGATAATACAATCTGGTTGAGGCCAGATTGCATGTCGCCTGAATAAATAAGGTTTGGTATAGCACTGCTTAGCCCCATTTTTCTTATACTGTGAGCTAATATTTTTTTGTTGTATATGTCAGAGATTCATTTACTAAATGCTCTTAAAAGTACTTCTTCTAACTTGGCATTTTATGCCATGAAAGAAATTGGAATTTTACTTTTGATTGCAATTTTAATTGTGTTCAACGTTTATAGCAGCTATTGAATGTATTGGCTGGCCAATTAGAAGTGTTCTGAGGTGCCTGTTCTCTCTACAAAAGTTCACCTCCCACCACCGAACCGAGTAGGTTATGGAATCTTGCCAGCGGGAAATCTTAAGGGAAAAACACTGTGTTCAGAAAATGCTGCTGTATTCGGAATCCTAGGACTTGTTCTAAAAATAAACTTAATTGGAAAGATTTGTTTTCTTTTCTAATGGGGTTTGCATCACTGTTTTATTAATATTTAAATAACAGAATGTCGTAACCTGGAGTACAGAAATACTTCTGAACAGAGCTCCCACCAGAATCTTGGAAACCTTACACGAAGCATTATGATGTTTATTTTGCCACTGGCAATTTTCTTGGTTTAATGTTGCAGTACAAAGGAAGATGAAACTCTGGGCTTTCTCCAGAATGAAAACCAGATGATTAATGGGTTAAAAAGGAAAGTAATTAATTTTGCTAAGTCAATGTGCATAGTTCTGAATAAGGCTTTATTTGGCAGGGTATACTTGTGCAAATCTTGGGAAATCTTGAAAATTTTTTTTGGCTTGAACCACACCTTACAACCTGACAAGGAGCTGAATATAGATCATGTAAATTTTGATAAATTACATTTTTTATTTGCGATTATTTTACTATATTAGACAAAAATTGCCTAGCTTCCTATCTATTTCCAAATAATTATTGTTTTTCAGCACTTTGAAGAGAAATAATTGGATTGATACAAAGCTCAATGACTGGCTTGTAAATGAAAATCAATTTTTCCAAAGGAAAATATTATTTTTAGTAACTCTGAAGTTGCATCTTCCACTGAAATCTCTGAGCGGGCTGGCCTCTCTTCCAGTGGCTACCTATATTAATGTCTATCTGTTTAGTGTATTGATTTATTTTTCCTTTTTCCCCTCCTATATTATCCTCCCGTAACCTGCTATGCTTATTATAAATGTGGTCATGATAAAAATAGGTGCTTGATAAATTCAGATGCAATGAATCTAAGGTCAGTTTGACATTATCAGGAGCTTGCTTATGAACAGGTTTATGACAGAGGTTTTATCTTAGAAAGCTTGAGTGGGAGTAAAGAGCAATTTGGGGACCAGCCAGGGATTTCTATTTGTCTCTTGAGTACTAAAGTAACAGTAAAGTGGTGAGCAGTCGTGCTTTATAGTCATTCTTCAAACAGTTACTTTGTATGTGTGTATAGAAGTTTCAGTTTTGTTATTATTTGATAATTCAGTGTATAAACTTGAGGATTTTCTCTGAATCATTTTTAGCTATATGAGAAAATAAGAGCAGACTAAAAATGATGGCAAAAGTGAAAGCTTTTCTTAAGGCCAAAAAAAATAATGTTAATTACTCTTCCTAAAGTAAATCGTTACATGAATGTGATAAAAATGAGCCATTTGGAGACTGCATATTTGTTTCAGCTCCAGGCATCCACCATTGACTGTTCTATTTGAAGTGATGTTGGGTGAAGTTGAAGAGAGAAAACTTTTAATGGGCTTTTCCCCCCCTAAACTTTCAGCTGTAATTCTGCTGATTTTAATGTAAGTTATACCACCTTATTATATTCTAAAGACATTTTATCAGTGTTTTAAAATACTGAATTGTGTAACTTGGCAGCGTGACTTACCAGCAGATGGAGACAGAAAGTAAACCAGACTGCAGTCACCTCCACTTAAAAGAACAGTATATTTTCATTTTCAGTTGTTCAGTGCTTCAGATCAGCTGCTATTTTTAGCAAAATGTAGTAAAATTTAGCTGTTTGCCAGAGATCCTATCTCTTCCTGTGCAAGATCACTTAGGTGGAATCAATGAGACGATGTCCTTTCTTTTTCTTTTTATGTTCCCTGTCTTATGCGGTGCAGAAAATTCCCTGTCCTATCCTGTTCATCTGCCTATTTTGAAGAGAGATCAATATGTATAATATACAATGAGGAATGTTCTTGCTCTGATTTTTCCTCTCATCCCCTCCCAAAACCAGAGTTTCCTTGCTTTTTGCAGCAGTAGGATGTATGTGGTGTGCAGTTCCTTAACCTTGCCATGAAATTGTCCATGACTTCAGATTTCTGGGAGGTTCCGCAAACTTCCCTTGAAGTTGTCTACAGGTGGTGATTTTTGTCCCAGTTGCCACTTAGGATTTTTTGTTGAGTGGTTTGAACCTACTGATTCCAGGTGAAGACAGGTGCCACAAGGGGAAGATACTCCTTTTTTTGTGGGAAAAAACCCCTGTCTTGTCTCCCAGTGTCACTTACAGACGAGATGTGGTTTCGCTGTGTGCAGATACACACTTGCAGCATGGAGGATTTTTGTAAGAATTAAGCATTATCACCTGTGATCACCCGCTCACACTCACGTGTGAAAAACTTCTTTTTCCGTAGTTCAGGAACACTGTAAACGACTTACCATGTTTACCATGTATGAATTTTACTTGATGTCTGGATGTTAATGTTCAAAAAGTCTCTATTTCCTTAGGAAGCTATTATTACATGAATTTTTAAACGGTCTTCTGATGAAGGATATAGTTGAGTTGAAGTAAAAATAATTGAATACAATTTCTGAAGATCTGTTGAAGTAATAATCTGTCATAAAGCGTCCGATTACTCCAAGCGTGAGGTGAAAGTTTAATTTGAAATTGTGACAGAAATGCACACATTGCATCCAAACTTTTCCATTTTTTAAAAGGTTATAATATGCTCTAATTCAAAGCAAAGGTTCTAATATGCTCTAATTCACAATTGGAAAGGAGCAATTAACTGAATTGAAACACTTTTGTGGTTTTGAATGAACAATAGGAAGAAGTGTGAGAGTCTTCAGAATTTTCAGTGTGTTTTGTACTCATTTTCTAAATAATTTTTTCTTGCTGATTCTAAATTAGGGGTCGGTTATTTGTTTTTAATTTAAAATGGCCTGATGGGTTGAAATTAGCCAAGTAACACAGAATTGCTATTGGTTTCCTGGTTGCATAAGCCTACCAGGAAGGTTGTAAGAGGTCATGCTGCTGGGGAGAGCGTGGCTGCAGTTTGGGTGTGCTCTGGCTGAACTAATCAGAAAAAAAATGTTTGTAAAGCAGGGAGTGGTTCTATGTTAGTTTTTGCATGAGGAGAAGAACTACTTGCATCTATATTTCTGTTTTCTAAGTCAATGAGAGAAGGCTCAATGAATCAGGTTATTTAGTGCCTTTTGCATTGCAATATGACTTTCATGTATAGGAACTGTCTTTAGGTTCCTGTAGTCCCATAGGCACAGAGTTTTATGAAATTTGCAGAAGCAGTTTTAGGTACCTGCTGTTCCACATATTTTGTTACAAGTAATGTAGCAATTTGAGGAAGTGATAATTCTTCAAATGTAGTTAGATCCTATTCTTGTCTTTGCTGTAATACTTTCAGCAAACTTCGTGCAAGTCCTCTGCAAGAGGAGATGTACTTCGAGTTGTCTTCTGCCCTTCCCTTGGAATCAGCATTCCTTTTGAAGAGTGGGAAGATGGATAATCTATATATTCTTTCAGCTGTGAAAGGTGGATCTAGCTGTCTTGTGGATCAAATAGAAATTGAGGAAGCGATTTAGCAAAGCAGCTGTCAAACCCCTAATTTTACTGTGTAGATAGAGATGCAAATTTCCGATGACAGTAAATAGAATATACTGATTTTTTTATTCCACAGTTAGGCACATGACAGATCAGTGGAAAAAAACCCCTGTTCTCTACATGTTTGATGGCTTTTATTAACTACTGCAGGAGTCTACATTATTGGGTAACTAAGAAAAAAGAGCAGAAAAATTGAACAAACCCCTGTTTCATTAGATGCCCCAGAATGTGAAAACTATGCACAAACAAGAACTAAAATTACACATTGATGGCTTTATCACACCTCTACTTCCTTCTGAAATGATGATGTTTCTGTTACAAACCTCACACACTTCTCATGTTTTCAGGTAGTTTTTGATTACAAAATTTATCTTCCATTAGAGTTTGTCAAATACAATTGTCTTGTGATATGAGTAGTCCCTTTTTCAGAACAATTGATCATAAAATATTTTGAACTAGCAATGAAAAATCATGTATTTGGTAAACTGCGGGTCGTTTAACTTTCCTTTTTAAATACATGGTAGTGTTCTGTGTTAGAAAAACACAGAGGGAGGTGTAAGAATAATACATCTGCTGGAGATCTTGACTATGAAGCTGTGTCTTCTAATAAGCAAAAAGTAGTGCTTTCTCTATGAGTTATGGTAATTTGGTTTATATCCATTACAGGATGCATTGAAAATAACCTGGCACACTGTAAAGCACAAGGAAATCAAAGGCTGTGTACAAAGGCTAAATAATGACTTCCTTGCCTTCTCTGATGGTGGAGGCATTGTCTTCTCCTCAACGTCTACAATACAAGTCATGGGAAACAGGGGTGCTGGAAGATGTTAAAGGCATTACAGGATTACTAAATGAATCTGTAGGGAGGGTTTTTGATTTTGGAAAGTTGATCCCAGTAGCTGTTTTCTAAAGAAAAACCCCAACATTTCTGTACACTGAGATACATAATTGCAAATGCCTACGTTTTTTAGACTTGTTTCAAAATCACGACTGCCCAACCAGTGAATAGTATCAAACATGTAGAGAACAGGGTTTTTTTTCCACTGATGTGTCATATGTCTAACTGTGAAATAAAAAAACCCAGTATATTCTATTTACTGCCATCAGAAATGTGCATTTCTATCTACACAGTAAAGTTAGAGGTTTGACAGCTGCTTTGCTAAATCACTTCTTCCATTTCTGTTTGATCCACAAGAGAGACAGATCTACCTTTCACAGCTGAAAGAATATATTCCTAGGTTATCCATCAGTGCTCAGTTTGCTGGTCTAGGGTACTCTGTGCTCTGAGTCAGTTGTTTCTTTAAACAGGTATATTATTTCTGAGCAAAAGGATTGCTTTTATGGCTATATTAAATAATGTAGTCTTTAATTCAGAAGTATATTTTGTGGAAGAGTACATTCTGCACTAGCATTTTATGGGGCTTATTTCAGTGTTCTCACATTCAATGCACTGCATTTCTTAAAGATTCGTGGACAGTTGATATTGGAGTTGTTCTCCCGGAAATGGAACATGAAGGTCTTTAAATTGGATACTGGATACTAATTGAAACCATTTCAGGCTATTTATAACTGAAACCATTCTGGCTATTTATAATTATCAAGTGAATGGAGTATACAGTCTCATAATTCTTTACCATTGATTTGACTTTAATTTGTCAAATTTGACTGTTCAAAAAGCCATTTTGGACTTGATTCCTTCAAGGGAAGGATTAGAATTAGACAAGTGCTCTTACGGAAATCTTCAGCTAGCGTCTGTACATCTGCATAGAGGTTTGGGATCTGTGAAACCCAAGAGAAACTTCTTGTTTGTGAGGAAGGAGTCAGTGTGATTAATGTTTTCATCAGGAACCTAAACAAACTATCAACTATCACCAAAAGCTTTCTGGTACAGTTTGTTAAAATTATTTCCTAGTACAGTTTATAATTCTTCAGACAACTGATGTAGCTTACACTGGCAAAAATTCAGTTTGCTAGTATATGTGTGAATTTCACAGCATCTGTGAAAGTCTGTTGTCATACACACACGTGTCATTACAGCTCTACCTCTTTCCAGTGCAACTAAAGTTGAGTGGTTTAAAAAGTGCTATTTTAAAAACCTTGGGGGAAGCTGTCAGTAGATTTTTCTTCTGTCTCTTTTTTTTCTTCTGGGTTTTGAATGCTTACTGCTGTAGCACCTACGAGTTCACAGCCCTCATGTGCTCCCAACTGGCAGCTAATTTTCAGCTCTTGAGCAATTGGTAACAGAAAGTTTCACACTGGTATCTTTAGAAGAGTGAAGAAGTGATGTGGCCCCCATAACCATTGCTTGTTCTCTCCTGTTCTGAATTTTGTTATCTTTATCTTTCCTTGGTTTTATACATTTTAATTTCCTCACGTAGTAGGTTTGTTTTAAATATTTTAAAATATGTAAATATATCTATTAATTATTTTATTATAGTTTTTCAGGTACTTTAAGAGGGCTTCACACTCATGAGGATGTTCTTTTAACAGTACAGTAACCATTTCGTAGTCTCAAGAGTGCTTAGCACAACCAGTTGTATCCTGCCTCTGATTTTTGCTCTAGCAATGTAACATACAGCTTAAGAAGCCTTTGTGTGATGACTATGTCCAGGCAGAATTTCACATCTTTCCTATTTCTCATAATGTGACTGATAGTCTATGCTGCTGTAGCCTTGGAGGTACGAGGAAATTGCAACAGAAAGATAAGAAATTCAACTGTTTCCCACATGCAGCAGTTAAATATATCGACAAGGGAGTATGTTGTCCCTTCCATTTGGTTCATTTGTGAATGAAGACATGAAAGAGAATTTTGTAATTGGGGCAAGGCTGGTAAACACCTCCATTTAAGGCAATGCCAGAAAAGGCTATGTGACTCCCTAGTGCCCTTAAGAGTCAAATTGAGTTCTTTCTTGATCTGGCTGGGCATGTCCTTGGTTACCTACTAACCAAACAGAATTGCCTTCTCCCAGCCTGGTGGCTTCTGCTGTGCAGGGGTGGCTTTGCTGCATTGATGCAGGGAAGCAACTCTTACCACTCTCAGTGAGGTTTGAAGCGTGAAGATTGACAGATTTAGAGATAGTGTAGAAGGGGAGCCCTTGGCATTTGTGTAATCTCTTGATCTGAGTTGTCTATAACGGTTGGAGGCAGAGTAAGACACTATCCTACTTTCAGCAGATAACACTGGAACTTTCAGTGATCAGATTCAGGCTAGGATAGTTATTTTTTCCAAACTTTTTAAGTGGGTTTTTTGTGTTTGTTTGTTTTTTTTTTTTTTTTTTGTTTTGTTTTGTTTTGTTTTGTTTTGGTGTTTTTGTTGTTGTTGTTGTTTGTTTTTGTTTTTGTTTTTTTTTTTTCAAGAGACCTCTTGTGAAGTTGGGAGAATAAACAGGATCTGTGGCATCATTTATTGGGATATTTTGGGATTTGAAATGATCATTTTGCATGAAGAAAACAAGATACCTTATTTTTTTTCCCTGAGCCAGAACAGATGATTCCTGAACAATATTGTGTATTGATTTACAGATGTAATGATACCTCTGTTTTAGCTTATGTATTTTATGATCGGGGTCTTTTCTGTAGAAATAGATTTCTAAGAAGATGCATTAAAACTATTTCATATCAGTTATCAGGAATTCCCAGCCTGACTCATTTATCTAGCATTAAGCAAGGATATCCAATATGACATGGGAAGTGAGATCACAGAAGTTCATTAAAAAGTAATGAAATATCTCCTTGGTTGATTTACAAGAGTGGGCTGTAACATGAAAAATTCCACTTGCAAAAGCAGCTTCATTATTTGAGTGGATTATTGCATAAAATACAAGCACAGTAACTGGTTGTGGGAAGTGAGTCAATTCAGTAGTTTGAGAATGGGATTTGGATTTTGATCGACTGTTCTGTTGGTGCTGACTCACTGTGACCTTACGCAAGTCAGTAAAGTTTTCTACATATCAGCAAGTCAGCCTAAAAATATGCTATTCCTCTCACCTTTGCCTGCAGGCTTTCATTGTTGCAAATAAAAGGGCAGAAGTACGTAAAAAATTATAGGAAATTTTCAAATCTTGTTCTTAAAACATTCTATAGTTTCTCTAAGTTGCATTTTCCTATTTTATTACTGTTTTGCAATATCTTTCTGTGCTGCACTGTGGAGAGTTTTTTAAGGGAAGGAATTGTCTCTTTGCCTTATTTTGCAATTAAAGCAACTGTTTTGTAAAATAATTAGCAAACACACAAACTAAAAACATTAATAGCTTTTCTAATCCCCTTTGATAATGTTTAACAGTGGCATTTTAGTTATTATGTTACTTGTGCCAGAGCAAACTGCTCAGCCTCATCTGGCTTAAGGGGAGGCTACTAACAACAAATTAGTTCCTAAGTGATAATATTATATTATTTGATATTAATTAATATTTTATTATTAAAAAAGGTAAAGTCATTCAGATAAAGTGAGATAACATTGTATTGATTAACCAGGCAGTTGAAATTCTTGATTAAAAACCTCTCCTTTTCCTGAGAGGTTAATGTGGCAAATAAGTTTTGTGCTGTTGAATTTTGTTGGTAACTGCTGCTACCCTCACTTGTCTGCTCCATCATTTTTTGTCATGAGATACCGTGCCTCATTCCGAGCTTTTTTATTTCTTCCAATGTTGATTTAATGAATCATCCTGACAGCAAAAACGTTTTTTAGCTGGGGATTAAGGCAAACAGGAAGGTGATGCTTTTGCTTCAGGGTAAGAGTGACTGCACATTGGGTTACTGCTCGGCTGTTACGCTTTTGTGTCAAACACTCCCATCATGTGCACCAACTTTCAAGCCTGGGCAAGCCCTTAACAATACTTCTTTTGGTTTTAGTTCCCAGATTGTAGGAAGGCAGGAGTTTGACTTGCTAACGTATTACTTGCGAAAGCACTGAGGGGAAAAATGGTTGGAGACGAACAAGTCAGTGGGTTAGAGTTCAGCTTGGCTTGGCAACTTCAAGACTCCTTTCTTTTCCTGGCTGTATTCTCTTGGCAAGCTCTGACTGCATAACAGTGCTATCAAATACATTTGGGACCACTATATGTGTAAAAATAATTCATATTTGCAATGTATTCTATTATATATCAAAAATAGAATATATCAGAGTAAAACAATAGAAAGTCTGTGAATCAGTGTAGCTGAATAACAACAAAAATATGGCACAATCAGTTTGTTATAATGCTTAGCTGAGCTGTATCGTCTATGTACTTAGAGCTATTTATACAGCAAGGAACTACTTTCACCTTTTTCCTCCTCTATTATGTTGTGTACAGTACAAATCTAATAAATATTTATATACTTATCCTAAAAAAGGCAAGTGACTTTCACAAGACCAACTTTTTTCAGTTATGATACTGGCTGATGTAACTAAGGGAAAAAAAGATTGACCATAATTTACACTAAAAAGAAAAGGAATTATCTTGTCCTTTAATAACAGTAAAGCCTGAGCATCCTCTTTCACGCAGAGAAAATTCAAAAATGTATGTACGAGCAGAAGCTATTAATCATATATAACTTAGCGACTTGCCTGAGCAAAAATGTTTACACTTCTGTAATTTAGCAACTGAAAATGTCAACTTTCAGTAAATGACTGCCAAAGCTCTTCTATATATGTTATCACTAAACATAATTTGAGGCTGTTCTGATTTTCTATAAAAAAATCTGTCTAGAATGAAAGTCCTTGAGTCTCAAAAATCTCAGATTTTGATACTGCAGTTGTCCACGCGTATGTATGTTCTATAGTTAAAGTACTTATGCTATAAAGACTCACAAACCTACTGCAGAAATGGACTTCACACAACCGGAGTGCTTGCACTGCTGTGTGCTGCTGGGCTGCACTTGAGCATTGCATCACACTACTACCCCCGCGTGGTCATTTGCTGTAGAACAATTTTTATGAAAAGAAATGAAAGTTCTTGTCAATTACTTTAACTTAAAAGGTGGGGATAATTTTTAGAGGAACACTGTGTTTGTGTTTTATCTTAATATTTGTTTAAGACATTAGATGGAGAGTGTTGGGAAACTGCAAAACTCAGCATGTGTTCTTTTCACATAATAGTGCGACAAAATATTGCTTAGGAAGTTGCTAGAAGAACTGCCTTTTACAACAGGTTTTATGGCTTCATTAGAGAAACAACACCTAGAATTTCAGGCATAGATTCTAAAGCAATTTTAATAAGTTGTAAAATATAAACCAGAATGTATACAAATAAGAACTATATGAGATTTTCATTGGTATCAGCTATTCTTTATTATACTATTCCTATAGTACTAGGTACAATATTTATTCTCAAAGTAGTTTTTATGTGCAGAAACAGTATATGCATTGGAAATGTCCATGATGTTTTGCTATGTAAGAGAATGGAGTAAAAAACAAGAGTACTCAAGAAAGAAACTTCAAAAGTGTTCGTTTCCTAGTAATTTCTTAGTGCAATTATAGAAGGTACTTTCTAGGATTAATTATAGTATTTGCCAACCATTGAGACCTGGACTGAACCTGATGCATTTTTCCTGTAGAAATTAGCATTGTGTACTATGCCAGGGCAGTTTGTGGAGAGGGATTTTTCTTCTGTCAGTTTCAAAAACCTGTCTCAGTCTTCATTAAATACAAAAAGGTGGTTAGTGGTCATAATTGCTTATTCAAATTCTGATTTTTAGATAAGAATGCATGAATCATTCTTAAGAGGTATGAAAAAAAAATCTGTACTAATGTTATCCAACAATTGTTCTGAAATAAACAGTACATTTTGGGTTTTCATTTTTTCCCCCCAGGTTTTACTGTTCATGTATCCCGTTTGTACTCTAATTGGTCTCAGTTCTCACATTCTTATTTTTCATTCTAGAGAAATGCTAGTGGAATTTTAAAATTGGTTGTATTTTTACTGTTTTGTGGAACTTCTTCAGACAACTGCTTAGAACCAGTTTCCAGCTATCCTTAGAACTGGAACGTTCTACTTTGATATAAATTATATCTCCTCACTACTGCTAAGCAGTCTCCTGTTTAATACTGGTGAGGCTAGCTTATCCAGAAAGATGTCTCTATGCTTGATAGTGCATGTTCTCTCTGTGGTTCAATATTGATCCTGTTTGCTTATTGAAAATGTTTCTAGGTGGGTGAGTTAAACAGCTCAACTGGATTGTATAGTATCAGGGACACCATGTGTCCAATAACAAATTTATGCAGAGACTCCAAAGTATAGTGTTTCTCAATCATTGATTATTCATAATGAACACTGTTGTTCATAGGAATAGCTGTTGATTGTTCATGGCATATCTGAATGGCTGCTGTAAATTGAGGATGTGGTCTCACACTGCAAGAGACCCTTCTTGATCTTTGTGTGACTTTTCCGATCATTATCAATGATGTTTGACTTAATCTTTTTATCCCTTGCCCTTCTTTTGTGCCAGTTCTGCCTAAAGAATCCTCTTTCTTATTTCACTCATATCACACCACCTTTCTCTCTCTTCTTAACTGTCTATGTCTACTTTTGGCATACAAACAGTAATATAACTTTCATTGGGCCCTAGTTTAAAATGGACAAATTGATTCCTCAGGGTGTTTTACTAAATCTTTTTCATATCTGCATTATTTAAAGCTGCTCTTTGGGATGGTAATTCCTTGTTTCAGGCTCTGGACCAGATTCAGCCCATTTTTGGGCTAAATATAAATGGCATCAAAAGGATGCTCCAAGTCACAGCTTGGAGTTTCATCTTTGGTTTTTAAGGCAGCAAAAAGTAAAACTACTATGTTCTTTAAAAAAAACCCCTAACATGCAAAGAAAGCAGTTCCTGCCTTCAGTCACTGTGCTTTTTGTATCAGAATATTAAGTTTTAGTTATGTTTTTCATTAACCTATCACCCCATTAAACTTGAGTCTTTAATAGAGGAGTATACGTAATAACTATTTAAAAAATGATCTATATTGGAACTGTAAAAATTGCAACAATAACCAGCCTAACTAGAAAGTTACAAAGTGTACAGATGGCTTAATTGTTTGAGAAGCATCTCTGGTGAGATGAATAAAAAAAGGGGGAAAGTAAAAAAAAATGAAGTATTAATCACATTTATTTCCAGACTTCTTGCTGCTATAAGATCATATCAGAAATCTGGTTGGAAGAATTGAGTAATAAGTTCAGGTGATTACTCAGGTGACTCAGAAATTGATTCTTGATATGGGTGCTTTGACTTGGTTGTCATGTCTCTTTCATCCAGGTCTGTGATCAGCACCTCTGTGTACTGTCTGAAACCAATTAATAAACTCACAGTACCTCTGTCAAAGGGCATTTTCAACTAGTCTTTTTTTCTTAAAATATTCCACTTCAAGGGGTTTTCTAACAAGAAAAGTGCTATAAAAAGTAGCTTGAATTACTTTTCTTGGAATTAAGATAGTGTAAGACCACAATTACCCGGCCTTGTCTTTGGAACCTGGCTAATTTACAGGAGAGTGAGGATCATCCTGCAGTTTTAAAATTTTTATCATACAGCTTCGATCTGATTAATATATTTTTGATTATTTTTTTAGCTGGTTTTCTGTGGCTTTCTCTGCATGTGGAGAAAGTTCTAATGTATCTCAGCCTCCAGTGCAAAGATAATGGGATGCTCTGGCTCAGAAGTTTTGGTGGGTTTAGTGCTCAGGAGACCTGGCCTGCCTTTCTGCTCCAAATTACTGGTCCCAAGGCATGCATGCTGTGCATCAGTCATTGCAGCATCTAAGGGTATTGTCACAGCTCAGACTTAACTATTGGCTGCTTGACCTGAGACACTTCACAGTGGCTGCACCCTCCCTTCCATGACTGTAACAGCATAGGAGAAAGCAAAATTTTTTAGGGTGTACCTTGCAGAGCCCTTCAGCTCTTGGTGAAGAGAGATGATAGCAATCCCAGATGTCCCTTAAGTACTTAATGCTTAGAAATGGGATGAATCTCAGAACTTTTTTGTACCTGTATTAAACACAAGTAAGCAATTATGAGGATGAAAGTATTTTAAGCAGAATAGAGTAGATATCAAAGAAACATGATCAGAAAATCTTAGAGGAAATCTGATTAACCATATATATTTAAAAAATATTTTCCATGCTTTTCACATTTATAATAAATAGGACACTTGATCTGCATTCCAGAGGAGAGTAGAGCTTCTCACTCACAAATGCTGTTGAAGATGGTGTGAGAAACTTCATTCAGAAGTTTCAGAGCATAATCATGTTTACCTCTAGAGCTGTATATTAAGCTTAGTCTTAGTACATAACAGGATAGAAGACTTCCATAACATATATCCACTGTGGAAAACAATTTTCCATCTTTGTTCCGTTTAAAAATACTAGTAGATGTAAATTTGGTTTGGGCATTGATGGGTTGATTGTGAATTACTTTGGTCAAAAAGTAATAGCCGTATTATTAATTTAAAAGCTGTGTGTTCGTATTATTTTCTCCTGCTGAAAAGTTAGTGTAATTTAACAAAAAAAAGTTGGAGTGTACAAAGTAAAGAACCATAACCATTGTCCCATCGAGTGCTTTGTCATTAAAAAATACTGTGAGTTAGTAACAACCTTTGAGTTAATTTGGTGATGTTTTACATCTGCATCATTGTCCTACTAAAGCACTTTATGAGTTTAAAGGGCAACAAGAAAAGTTTACACAAGGGAATCAGTTTTAGTGGTAAAGAATTGCTGTAACCGAGGGCTGTATGATCATCTTAGGAAAAGGTCTTCTGGGAATAGTTCAAGGATAGATGACAAAGACAGATGAAGACTTCATTCAAATAGAAAGAAAAGAAGGGCGGTGTGTTTTTGTAATGACAGATCATGTGAAAACTCAGATTTTAGAGCCCCCATTATTCTGTCTAGGGATTCTATGATTGGAGACTGAACATGTGAAGATTACAGAAACAGCGAATGCAGGCTTATGAGATGTTGTGTCCAGCTGTGTCACTTCTGTGGTCTCTAATTCCTGTTGCATGGAATCATGGAATGGTAGCATGTGTTCAAAGGGACCTTAAAGATCTTCTGGTTCCAACCCCCATGCCATGGGCAGGGACACCTTTCACTAGAACAGGTTGCTCAAAGTCCCATCCAGCCTGGCCTTGAACACTGCCAGGGATTGGAATCTACAACTTTGGGCAACCTGTTCCAGTGTCTCAGCACCCTCACAGTAAAAAATTTCTTCCTTGTATCTAATCTAAATCTACCCTGTTTCAGTTTCATTCCCCCTTGTCTGCCATGTCCTGACACTACATGACCTTGTAAAAAATACCTCTTTCATAAGCTCTCTTTAATTACTGAAACTCATCAGCACAGGTAATAAGCTGTTTCCTAAATTTATGATGGTTCAGTAGGTACTTGTGTAATATTTATATGTAGCTGCATAAACAAGTGAATGTACCAGCACAATGTCTCTGGTTACAGAAGGCTGTTAGTGGCCTGGAAGTAAATTTCAGATCTGTTTGGCACTTACTCAGTACTACATCGCAAACTTTAATTTTCTCTAGAATATACCAAGCTATAAAATACTCACCTACTAAATTTAATAACTCCAAAAGAATTAAAATACAGTAACTGGGACTGGAATTTCTGATGCCAATTTGGCCTCCAGACATTGTCTAGAACTCACAGATTTTCATAGAAGAAAATCTGCATTGGGAAAAAAATCTGCAGGGTGTAGGTTCCTCAATAATATTTGTAAGGAGTTCTAGGAAAAGAAATCTTAGAAAAAAGGTGCAGTTTTGCTCCAAGGGCTTTCACATTTAGAACTGACAGAAATTAAAGACAGAGAGAATGAGTTTGTCATAGTCCCAGTCTTAAGAGCAGTGTACTGCATGGGTGAACAGGACACTTATGAAAAAACTTACATTAAAAGGAAGCGTACAAAAACTGGAAGCAATGACAAGTGATCCAGAAGGAATTTAGAGAATTGGTCATGCATGGGTGGGATTAGGAATGCCAAAGCCCATCTGCACTAGAGTCTAGCAAGGGATGTGAAGGCCAATAAGCAGATCTTCTACAGGTACATCAGTAGAAGGAGGAAGAGTGGGGCAAACTCATGGCTGTTGCTAAATGAGGCACGGGATCAGGTAACAAAGACATGAAAGAAGCCAAGTTACTCAATGCCTACTTTATCTTGGTCTTTACTGTTCACAGCAGCCCTCTGAAATCCCAGGTGCCCGTGACCAGTTGGAAAGTGGTGGAAGGGGAAGGAACATCAAGTTTGCGAACACTTAAACTGCATGAACACAAGTCCAGTGATCCTTCTGGGCTACACATCTCAGTGCTGAGGGAGCTGCTTGATATTGCAAGGCCATATATCTAAGGTCGTAGCCACTAAGGGAGGTTCCTGAGCCCTGGAAAAAAGCAAATGCTACTCATATTCAAGAAAAGGAAGAAGGAGGATCTGGGGATCAGCTGCCCCATCTCTATTCATTGGAAGGTGATGGAGCAAATGTGTGGTGATTAGTGGCATGAAGTCCATTTAGAGATCAGTCACCACTGGTTTACCTCTGGGATTGTTACTGTGGTCAGTGCTGTGCAACATCTCCATTAAGGCCTGGATGATAATGCAGGGTGTATCTGCAGAGTGTATGGACAATACAAAATGAGAAGAAATGTCTGATGTGCCAGATGGCTGTGCTCCCATTCAGAGAGGTACAGGCTGCAGGAATGGGCCAACAGAAACCCCATGAAGTTCAACAGAGGCAATGTCTTACATTTGAGGAGGAAGAATCCTATCACACTGTAGCTGTGGACAGGCTAGGGGCTGACTGATTGGAAAGCAGAGTGGCAGAGGAGGGTCATGGGACAATGAAGACCAGCAAGATGCTGGGCTGTGTTTGGGAGAATTACCAGCAGGTCAGGGAAGATGATCTTCTACTTGTCCCTGGTGAGGACACATCCAGAGTGCTGTGCCCAGTTCTGGGCTGCTCATTACAAGTCAGACATGGCCATGCCGGAGAGAGCCCACTGGCAGGCCACAAGGATGGTTAAGAGGCTGGTGCATCTTTGATATGACAAGAGGCTGAGAGATCTGTGACTGCTTATCCTGAAGAAGAGAAGGCTGAAAGGGATCATATGAATAAATACAAATATCTGAGGAGTGTAAGGATATTAGTCAGGCTCAGTGGTACCCAGTGGCAGGACAAGAGGCAATGGGCACAGATTGAAATACAGAAACCACAACATTTAAACAGAAGAAAAAAAAAATTTCACTTTTTTTTTTACCCTCCCTCTTTTGAGGGACACTTAATTGAACACTAAGACAGGTTGAACATTTGCCTAGGAAAGTTGTGGAATCTCTGTCCTTGCAGAGACTCAGATATATGTATGGAGATACATAGATATCCTTGGGTGAAGTGCTCCAGGTGACTGCTTTGTGAGGTGGGCTGGACTATATGGATCTCCAAAGATCCTCTCCAACCTCAACCATTCTGTGATTCTGCAACAGCCATACTCCTTAATTGTAAATATATTGGACCTGAACCTAAGTACCAGAATTAGTTAGAGAACAAGTAATTAGAAAGGTCTGCGCTACGTCATGTCTCAAAATGCAGTTTTTTGTCCTGCAGCTTTGTTTACAAGTCTGTGTTTTTCAAATTCTTTCCTATAATTCTCATCTGTAAGAATAGGAATTGATAATGACTTTATACTTTCACTTTTATTACTTCTGAAGTCCCAATCTTCCAAAAAGCCATTTATGAAGATTTTTGATTAAAATGAAATGCCACCTCTGCAGTTGGGAGAGAGAATAGATTATTCTGTGAAGGAAGAAAATCTCTTCAGTTGAATGCTTTGACTCTTTGAGGTTTTTTTTTAAATATTTTTTATTTGCGAAATATGTACCATCTAAATTCTTCTGTCTCAAAACTCCAAATGGTAGCTGTGAAATACTGCTCAAAGTTAGCTGAGTTGTGTTCTAACACAAAAACTCTTAAATCTTTGGCACCAAGTTGCAGTCCTATGAAGTGTTTTATCCTTTTTCAGTGGATTGCAGCTGTTTCATGCCCTGATTAATGAGAACAGCGAGTGAGAGCAGCATGCTGTACATGAGTTGAAATTAGGAGTTTAAATACTTGAGCTGCAGATAAAGTTTCTTTTCCATTCTCAATCTAGTATCAACTTTATATCTTAAATAGGGTATTTGTTTCTTTTTTAAATTTTTTTAAATTCCAAGTGTAATGTTTTATCCTAATATGGCAATATCTTACTCATATTTGTTACATCCTACAACCTCTATTTTTAAATCAGTCTGATAATTGCATTTCACATTGCTACTAAGATATTTTTATTATGGCAATTTCTCTGTAATTTACTTCATGTCTTACTGCATTACCATGTGTTCCAATTAGAGGAAGTTGAAAGCTATTTAAAATTATTATTTATTTTAACAATAGTAGTGCAAAAATCTGTTTCCTTAGCATAGGCTGGAAGGGATCATGAAGGGAAAAGAAGGTTGAGGAAGAAGGACACTGCACAGCTGTATAATAGCATTTATTTGTATTGGAGTTTTACATAGGCTAGAGTCCATCCATATAAATGACCCCAAAATATGGAGTATAAGAATAACTTTGAAAAAACAGAGTGTTTATTGTTGCACAGAAATGGTGGTGCTTAATCACAAGTTAGTGTTTTGGTGGGGTGTGTGGCTGGCTTTCATTCTGAGATTTTGGAAAGCTGTTTTCTTACAGCTAACTGGTCTGGTTTTTTCCTTTATAGGACAGGGATAACTGTCATCAACAGTGACAGACTGAGCATGTGCAACTGGCTACATTTTGTGATTTCTGTCACTGATGTAACCTGGAGCATGTGTTAGCAGCAACAGCCTGGGGCATCTCACTTGAGGCAAGTGTTGTGCTTTAGGCACCCCATGATACAGCTGCATTTGCTCCACTGAGCTACCAGTTCTTGGTGGAACTTGTTTTATGAAGATTTTCTTGATATTAAAACAAAGTTAGTTCATCAACATACTGATTTTCAAATTTATTTTGATGCTTTTTAGCTGTATAAATTCATAGATTCATTGTTTGATTTTAATTTTCAAATGTTAGGCTCCCTTCACTGTGAACAGGAATCTTCAATAAAAATGTAACCTTGGAGTAAGCTGCTGCTGAAGTTTTTATTCTTGGTAGATAAAATCTATTTTTATTTTGACATAACTAATGAAAAACCTGTCAGCCTAAGTGACAGTAATGGAAGCTGCTATACAGAGATTGTCAAGAAAATCACAGGCTTGGAGTTCCCAAGTCATAATTTTAATATAAATCAAGTGTTTGATTGTCACATTTTTAATAATAAAAATAATTTTCAATCCACTGAACACATGGAATATTTTAAGGGGCTCTGGGTTACTATGAGCTGTGAGATTTTACCTTGTAAAGTAATGAAGGCACTGTCTGCCTAAAGCCTTACCTGTGCAGATGGTAAAAATGTTCCAATACTGAAAAGAAGGGGGTTGGTTCTATCCTGGTACTCAACTTGGCAAAGTCACAGGAATAGGAAGTATTACAGGAGAGAGCTAATATCAAAGAGTATCATCATATAATCTCTTTCTCTCTTTTTTTTTTTTTTTCTTTAATTGCCTGGTCTGTCAAGAATCCAAATACTCATTGTTATGGTAAATGAAGGCCTAGGCCCACTTGCAAATACAAACATCAGACTTGAAAGCAAAAGAGATACTGTCTACATAGCAGTGGAAACTCAACCTGTGACATTTTCTGCTTGGTTGCACAATGATCCACTTTCAGCAGTGGAATAGAAAAGGCTGTTTAGGAGCAGCATGTGAGTCTGGTGGCTGCGCATTCCCATGGTACTTCCTCATGGCAAATTAAAGGTACCGCTTACAGCTACACTGTCCTTGAATTTGTCTATTCTCTTCTTTTTTGTGCTTCTGATGCTGTCTGCCTGTACAATCTCTTGTGGCGGCAAGCTTCATAAAATCACTACCTGCTATGTAAAGATGTGCTACTTTTTATCTTTGCTAAGCTGATCTCAATGTAGTTTTGTCACATTCCTCCTTGTTATAATGTTGTGGGCTTTGGTGAACTATAGTTCTGCAGTCACCTTACTTTTCCTTAATGCTTTTTTAAACATTCTTCGTATCACTCCCTTGGTCTTCTGCTTTTCAGTCTCTTGTTGTGAGGCAGCTACTGTTCTTTGAATCATTTGTGTTGTCCTTCTCTGTACCTTCTCTTAACCCCATTTAATGAGTTAAAGAGAGCAGAACTGTCTGACAAAACAGTGTTATAGAGCAGCAAAATTATATTCTGTCTTGGGTTTGTTGCTTTTCTTAGTGATAGGCATAATTGCATGGCATTTCTGGCTGTGGTTTAGCTTAGAGAACTGTGAACTGTGACTCACAGATCTCTTCTTTACCCAAATCTGATGTGAGAATGTTAATGAGGTTTAGCTTTTTCCTTGAAACAGCTTTCAGTTCACACCATGCCCCTTTTTCCAATTTAGTTCTAATAACATTTCTTCCATATTCTTTGGTGGGAAGCTTTGTCAAAGCTTCAAAGGCTTTCTAAAAATCCATGTCTACAGGGTCCTAATTTATCTACTTGCTTTCCTCTGCACCTCCTGAACACATGGTAGGTAGCAGGGCAGTATTTTCCCTCACAAAACCTCTGTTGACTGTTTCCAATTGGATATGTATGGGCTCAGCAATATTCTTTTGTATGGACTCTACTGTCCTACTAGGAGTGAATGTTAGTATCAGTGGCCCTTTTGGGACCTTCAAAGCTCCCAGGTCAATGCCACCTGGCCCACATGACTAAGTGATTTGTCTGGTCTAGTACTTCCCTACATGCACTCCATGTCGATGCAGCTGTTCTAACATTGTGGAGAACATGCTGTGTGAGATACCTCATTATCTTCATTGGTAAAGACAGATGCTGAGGATTTGGTGAGCTTCTTTCCTGTGGCCTTCCTATCCTTGGGTATCCTTTTCGCACTTCTGCTGGAAAATGATCCTGCCAACCTTCTAGCTGTGTTTCATCTTTCAAAGTTTTATGAACATTTTAGTCTCAGCCTGAGCATCTGTTGCAAGGTTATCTTAAAATTCTTCTTCACGCTCCTAATTTCCTGTTTGTATCTGACTGCCCTGTTCTATGGCCTTTCCTGTTCTCATTTTCATCCCCCTCACTTTCAGAAATTTCCTCATGTTCTCTTATTCACTCTCCTGACACATTTTGAGCAGCATGTCCACTTACTTACCTGAAAAGAAGTAGAGGGTAGACTTTAATCATTTAGTGGTTTAGTTTGTTGTTGCCCATAATGGGTCCACAATTAGTTTATTATTTTCTAAATTCAGAATATTTTCTCCTTTCTTTCTGTCTTTCTGGCAGCAGTGGAAGTAAAAAATTTACCTTTGCAGAAATGTGGGGCTTTATAACATGAGTGAATGAGGAGCGAGGCAATGTGGTTTGTTTTCTTTTAAATAAAAACTGTTGGTTTGACTTTTCAGGTGTTATATACTGGACATTTAAAAATCTGCTGATACAAAACAGGATGTTTCTCATTTTAAGTGACCCAAATACCCACAAAAACAATTTGTTTTTTGTCATTTTTTTGGAGATTTTGGAGATGCAGAATTGCATTTTACATTACTGGATAATTGGACATATGTATTCCTTAATTTTATGAAAAATGGCTGTGATTTTTATAATTAAATTTCTTCTGAAAGATATACCACAGTGGAACACTGTGATGTTGTAATTGTAATATTGTCAATCATTTTCTTTACTAATGGCTAAAATAGTAAAGATTGTTAGGGATTCTATTCTATTTTGTTCTAATTATAGTCCTATACTTCTGGAGGGACATTGTATTACTAGATGCAGGATGGGGAAGTTCAGAGGTTTTGGCAGGCTGATGAGATCTAGTTCTGTAAAAGGGAGAAGTAGTGTGGGATTGTGGGACCTGTACTTCTTGTTTCTCCTAAATTACAGTAGGAAAGAAGTTAATGTAATTGGAGTGATTATGGCTTATGCTTCACATTTAATGTCCAGCTGGGATTAATTATAAAAAGGCTTCTCAGAACAGTGAGATCTTGGAGCACTGTCTTAATTGCCATGGGGAGAAGAAAAAGAACTACTTTCTTAAGTTGTAGTTACAGCCTGATCATTGCTTTTGAAAAACTTAATGTGACCTGTGCATAGGAAATAATGAGGACCCAAATTCAACAACCTGGGAGGTCCATTCCAATCTCAAATTACTGGAAATGCTCTTACTTGGTATAGACTCAGGAAAGCATTATTAGCAGATTACTTGATGCCTCATTGGCAGATGGAATTTTAAACATTTTAGAGTCTAAATAAAGTTAATTAAGGGTATTGGGCTAAAGCTTTGTGCTCAGTTTTGATGCCTGCAGCCATGAATTTTTCTATTTAAGGTGATCAGACCTCAGCTCAATATAGTTATTTGTGGTAAAATGTAAATTTCATGTGTGTACTTCATTAAGTACTTCTACTTGGGTAAGTGTTTACCAGATTTTTAAAAAAATTTTGTTGCAAAAATAAATTATGTAGACTCTGCAAGGTTATTTACTGCCAGCTTTAGGAAGCTAATTTCAAATGGCTGACTTGCAAAATAAATTTAATTTTGAAGGTTTGTTATTAGGGATATTGGTGTTTAAGGAGTAAGTTGAAATAGGAGACAATGGTTTAGTAGGGATAAAAATGACAAGGTAGAGTTAACTAATTCTTTGGTGAGTAATACATCAAGGTTTAGGGAATGTTATGATTTTTTTTAACACAGTTTAAAAGTCCCAAAAGTATTAAGCATAATGTATGTTCTGCGTCTCCTAATAAACCTAGTGCACTTTAGGGAGTGTGGATTCCCTTCCATTTTGGAAATTTTCCCAGTAAGTCAGTGTCTGTCATTAATGTGGAGTACCTTAGAACTTCTCTAATCTTAACATCTTCTGACCCTTGAGAAACATGCAAGTCATCTGCTCCTGTCCTTGTGATGAGCTTCCAAAATCTCAGAGTGTGATATGGAGCACTGGTGCTGCATGGCTACAACAGACAGTTTTGAAGAAGTGCTTGTATTTGCTAGCTGATTACATCTATTTATATCATGGAAAACTAGCTTATCCTGGGGTCTGATCAGAAAATTGCAAAGTGTCTTAAAATGGTGTGTGATGAGCAGACCCTTTCCACTGGGAATTGCTATCCCTTAGCTAGAGCAGGAGGGCTGAGACTGAATCCACTGGTCCAGGCTGTTGGCGTGTGAAGCAAACTGTGACAAATCTAAACTTTCAGCTACAATGTTTGATTGGAGAAAGTTGCTTTTTTGAGAGCGTTAGTTCAATTGCTTTGTGATCATTGGACCGCATTTTTGGTTTGTGACATTATGACTATCTAAATGAAGGCTGGGATCTCTATACATAACAACAGTGTTTCTCATTTCGAGGAAATGGTAGGAACAGTAAAGTGCTTTCTGCTTTTTCTGTGTTTGTATTACTTGCATTAAAGTTCAAGAGAATTTCACATCTGATAATAGAAGATGTTTATAAACTTTAGGTCAGGTCTTGGTTAATTTTCCAGAAGCTCTAGAATAACTTCAAATGATGTTTGTCCCACATTATCTAGAAATTGTATTATAAGATTCTTACCACGTTGTTATGTTACAAATGGGAAATAATCTGGAAATAGTAATTTTGCAATATAATATCCAAACACACTCTCTTTTTCTCCTACCTCTTGTGTGCTTCATCACTGAAGAAAATTTGAGATTCGTGCAATATTATTCAGTGTTCATGTCATTTTGTCTGATTAAGTGGACAATTTCTCTAATTGGATGAATCCCATACACACTGGTGCAAACAGCATACACCTTTAAAATATACTAGTTTGCCTCTTACTCATTTCAAAAATTAGAATTTATATAGACAGGATTCAGTATGCAATGGAAAGGTTTGGATCAGTGAGTCATTTTTTGCCTAAAAAGATTTGCATGGTAAAAATATCCCTATCTGTTACTGTTCTCACACTTTCCAGATAATAATTATCTCTAATGGTTAGCTGATTTCATGCTGGAGGCTTCAGCTCAGCAACACACTCAAAGTCTTGCGTGACTTGCATCAAACTGGATTATTCCCTCTATTTTAAAGTAATTCTTGTGCTTGAATCAGACACATTTAAGTACCCTGTTGAATTAGTATCTGTGTGGAAATTGTTCTTCTCCTCAACATAATCAATTTTGGAACTGGAAATTACCTTCTGTTGATGGTTTTAGTATTTTTTTCCCATGTTGTGCCACCATCAGTTGTTGTTGAGTTTAATATTTGTGGCTTTGCAGCTATCCAGACAATTGAATCATTTGCAGTTTACATGTAAAATTAGCATTTTGCCAACATTGTCATTCTTTAAAAAGTAGCAAAGCAAAATCTGGTAGTCCAAAGAATTAGTCTCTATTTAATGTGAATAAATAAAGTTTAAATTTACAGTTATATTGAGGTGTAACATAAATTTTAAAAAGTGTAACTTTAATCTATATGTGTAGCTGTTTCTACATGTTTCTATATTTTAATATTTTTCAGACAAGTATAAAGGAAGGATTACTACTGAAGCAAACCAGCTCTTTTCAGAGGTGGAAAAAGCGTTATTTCAAACTTCGAGGTCGTACCCTTTACTATGCTAAGGATTCAAAGGTAATTCTGTGCTATTAGTGTCTAATGCCTTTTGCTTGTGACTTCAGTTTGGTTTAGGTTTATAAGGTTAATGCATTTAATAAGTTTAATAATAATAATAATAATTTAATTATTTGTTTACAATTGTTTTATGGATAAACTGCTGTATATAGGATGTAATGGGTTAAATTAGCTTTAAGAAAGATTGGTAATTTCTCTTGATGTTTTTCATATGAAGTTTATCACAGTTATTTTAACCTTTTAATCTATTCAGTTAAATAATAAAGTAATTTTTAAGAGTTGTGGGGTTTTTTGTGGCTCTCAGTCAAAAAAGTAAGAGCTGGATAAAGCTTAAAAGTTGTCACTAAGGCTGCATTCTATTAAAACTCTTCTGCTCTGATGCCCATAGAAATAGTTATGAGAAATCAACATAGGCTGATTTTCTGCCAAAACTGATATATAAGGGAAAAAGCTGTTTCCCATCTATTGAATATTTTTGGTGGGAGAATTGGGGGTGGGCAGAGGGGGATACTTATCTTCTCTTTGAAAGGCATTTCCTTCCTCCCTCCCAAGGCTGGGGCCAAGAGCATTTTGGCTGACTCAGATTTTGCTGTTTCATAGCTGTTGGTGTTACTCGCCTTTACCCTGGGGGTTGCAGCAACTCTTGGGAGCTGTAGGTGAGGTGCTTCAGGTCTCCATCATCTGCTATAGCCTTGTTTTATCAACAAAACTCTTAGTAAAGGCACAGAGATCTCTCCTTGTGGGACTGTAGGACTGCAGCTGCATGGTGCACTGTTGTGTGGCTATAATGAATCAAGGAAAGCACCATTGCTTCAGGGAGCCCAGCACTACAGGACCTCTGTTGTCAAACCTCTCAGCAATTGGTGAGACCACAAGCAGTTTATATAAAACATAAGCATGGCAGATAAGAGCTCTGAGAAGGGCAACCTCAAATCACAGTATGATGCTGAGATGTTTTGAAAATGTGAGCCTGTCATGTTAGATGACGAATATGGAATATTTTGGGTCTCTCTTGGTCTCACCCCAAGAAGTCTGTGCCCTTGCTATCTTGGGAACCATGGAACTGTTGTAGCATGTCCAGAGGAGAGACCCAAAGATGAGCAAAGGGCTGGAGCATCTCTCTTATGAAGACAGGCTGACACATCTGGGACCTTGTTGCAGCCTTCTAGTACCTAGCAGGGGTAGAAGGGAGCTGCAGAGGGCTTTTTACAAGGGTACATGGTCACAGGACAAGGAGGAATGACTATAAACTGAAAGAGGATCTGTAATACCCATATTTGGATATTAAGTAAGAAGTTGCTTTTTACTGTGGGGGTGGTGAGACACTGGCACAGGCTGCTCAGAGAAGCTGTGGATGCCTCATCCCTGGAAATGTTCAAGGCCAGGTTGGATGGGACTTTGAGTAACCATTTGAGCAATGGCAGGGGGTGTGATCTTTAAGGTCCCTTCCAACTAAAACCATTTTGTGATTCTGTGATAAAGATGAGAAAAGAAGGTGTTACAAGTAGGCAATTGTGCCAATATTCAAAGGCATGCTGAATCCAGACATGCTGAAACTTCCCCAATATTGATTCTACTCCCTGTGGCATGGAAAAGGAAAAACATATTAGGGCTAAAAAAAGAGGTATTTTTGTTGCACTGCACTTGTGTGCTACAAAACCCATCATGAGCATAACAGAATCTAATTGATCCCTTGCCAGAGACTGGAGTGTTTAGAGTAGACATAAATTTCTTTTGTTTGAACAAAACAAAGGAATGGAGGGGATCAGTTCAGCACTTTGAGATGCATCTTCTCATATGGATACTATATCATAGCTTCCTACATGACTTTAGGGTTCCATCCTAAAACTAAATAATTAATTTACATTTTACTGTGTGTGAATCTCTTTTCTCTGACACACATTTATGCTGCACAGTAGACACTGTAAAGCTTCATCTGCGTAAGAAACCCCCCTTCTTTTAAAAGAGATTTTAAAGCAATATAATTATTAAGCCCTTTTTTTATGCTCTCATGTACCATTTAGAATAGCAAGTAGAACTGTGTTTAGGGCCAGTTATGAAATTTTGTCCCATCATCAATGTGTTCTATTTTTTTCACTACTTTTATTTTCTATTTTTATTTTCTAATTAGAATAGACGCAATAAAATTAAAGCACATTTTGTAAGCATAGCTGAAAGTGGACTCAGACTTAATTTAATGCTTCTATGTTCTTTTCCCTTCACAGTCTCTAATATTTGATGAAGTTGACCTGTCAGATGCCAGCGTAGCTGAATCAAGCACAAAAAATGTCAACAACAGCTTCACGGTATGGAACAATTTTAACACTGTTTTTCAAGGCTGTGGATAGACTGTTACTAAGAAAATTGAGGATCCTCTCCATTGCTTATTTTCCTCTGTTTGGAAATAAAATTTCTTTTTTTGGAAATGGTTTAATGTATGAGAACAATATCACGTCAGCTATAGAGCATTTTATTTCAGTGAGCAGAAATGTGAGATGACAGTTGTTTCAAAAGATGATGATAGAAGGCCTTAAAAAGACAAGATTCAGTACTTAGTGCTTATTATGGGTTTGTGCTATAGTTTCTCTTAGAGGTGACATGCTGAATTAAATCAAATGTAATTGTGGTTTTGTTTTAATTTTCTTAACATAACATTTTTGGTTTTTTCCTATATCGAAATGTATTTTATTTTTTTTTCACTGCCAATCATACCCATAAATGCTTCTAAGTCACATGGAAAAACTGTCCCTACAGTCGCACCTTGACTCTGATACTGCTGTAAGAACATAGAGTATTGATAAATCCCTATTTCTGTAAGTTCACAGGTGTTATTTACACAAATGATTCTTCATTTATTGTTCAGCTGTCTGTTAGAACTAAGTGCTAATGTCTGACACAATTCCTCTGCTGATTCTTAACCTCTGGAGAAAAAGATTTTGAACATGAGCTACTTATGAGGAATAACATTGGTGAAGTTGTCCCTTTCAAGGATATTTTGAGATGTCCCACTGACTGTAATGGCTTCATTTTCCTTAACTACGTGTCTCTATTAAAAGGTTAATTTTTAATTTTCCTGACATTTTTAATTCCCCAGGTGACCCATATTAGTTCATATTACTAGTCTTGGTTTTTCTTCTCCAAAGCAGTCAAATGCAAGCCTCATGAGAGGTTCATAGTTTCTTCTTGCTGTGGGATCTCCCAGGCAGCTGCTGAAGCAGTCAGAGCACTTCAAAGATGTGCTCGTGTTGGCCTTGACAGCCCAGTGTGTTGTGTCAATCTAAGCTGCTTTACTGACTAAGAATGCAATAAAAAAGACTACTTTGACAGAAGGTCTCAGGTGAGGTGGTGGCTGTGTAAGGTACTAGCCTGTCTTTTGGAAAGGTTCTTTCTGTTGCCTAAAAGTTCTGCTTCTTCAGAAAAGTGGGGTGCTTGGGCTTTTTTTTTTTTTTTTTTTTTTTTTTCCTTTTTTTTCCTTTTTTTCCCCTTTTTTTTTCTTTCCTTGTTCAATACTTGGTGTTTTGGTATCCTTTGTAATCCTTTAGGCCCATTCAGCATCTCATTCTTCGCCAAAAGCATGTTTTCCTTCTAGTATCAAGACTTCTGGGGAAGACAGTAATGAAAAAAGAAATCTGTGTCTACAGCTTTAACAGCTTCAGAGACACTGTTTATTTTCATGTCCTGGGTACTTTAGGGCAAACAGTGTTTTCTCTAAGGAGTCCTCAAATTAATTTTGAAAAATTATTTGGATGTAAAGCTCTCCTGGATTGAAGAGTTGTCTGATTTGACTGTGAAATATGGTAATAGTTGTCATCTTGCTTAATCTTTTGGCTTCTTTCTTTGTGTTTGCCTAACCCAGTCTCCCAGCAACACAGCTCTGTGGAGTGAGACATCTCTGACCTCGCCTGCACTGGGCTGGACTCAGGGGCTGGGGGTGGAGTGGGTGGTTAGCTCTCCAGCAATACTCCTTATAAATAAAAAGAAACTTTTCTTTTTTTTCTGCCTTTCTTAAAATTATGTGTCTTTTTTTTTTTATGTTCTAAGTGATATGTTAGCATTCTATTTGTTAAAAAAACCCAAAAATTAAATCCTTAACATTAGCATTCTCTAGTTAATGTACTCTTGTTTTCTTTGTCCCAGTAGATAATATTTTTAATACTAACTTATGTAGATGGAATATACACCACGAGACAGATTTTCCAGGAAAACACACCTTTACAAATTGATATTAAGAAAAAGATTTTAATTTTTTCTTTAAAAAACATTTTGTCATTTCACTAAGATCCCACCCTCTCCCCTCAATTTCCCACCCCCAGCTTGTAGAATTACTGTTTTGCCTTCTTTTGCCTTGTCTAGTTTGTCTGTTTGAAGGCAGAGGTGTGTGTCAAGTTTTTCCATGCTCTTATTTTGGATAAAACTCAAGTCCTAAAATTAGTCATAAGACACAGATTTAAGGTTGAGTTTATTTGTAATGCACAAGCTTGCAGAATATTTTATGTAACTAAATACCACTGTTTGTTCACCAGAATTACTTTTGCTATCTCTCTTCAAACAAGTTGAGGTTAAATGGAAATCTGAGGTACATAATATCTCCTAATTAAAATACAGAGTTGATAAAGTTTAATCAGCTCATTTGTTTTATTATTTTCCTTACTGCTGATGATACTACCTTTCAGTGAATGATCAACTCACTTCTAGCAGTAAGTTTCTAGTGTACAACCTTGCCTTTTCAGAGTTTATAAGGGTTTTGTAGTTCTGAGCATCCTTACCTAGAGGTTAATAGGTAACCTAGAAGGAAGGGTGTCCCTTGACTTCAGAGCCTTTACGTAAAACACTCAAGGCTGGATTTTTCCTACTGCCTTGTTAGGTACCAGTGTCCCAGGTATATGGGAAGAGGGTGAAGAGGTTCCAGCATCCAGTGAGAAATTTGGATCACCCTCTCCATCAGCTGCACCAGGAGCTCAGGGGGGATTTTGCTCAGCCCATGGCCAGTTCAGTGGCGTGGGTGAGTGCTGAATCCTCATAGTGATATTGGGCACTCTACAGAACATGTTTTTCCCCAGAACTCTGCTTCTGCCTTGGGAGGTGGTTTATGTTGTCTCAGCACAGCCAGAGGAGTGTAGTTGCTCAGCACATTACCCCTCTGGGGAGGCTTCTGGGATGAATCTCCCACCCTTATTGAAAAGAAGCAGATGGGGCAGTGACCAGTTCTGCTGAGAGATGTAATTCCTTGTGCATTTTAGTTTGCAGGGATGGAAGTTGGCTTGTTGGTACCTTGAGTGCATTTAGGAAAACCCCCTTTATTGTTCTCAAAACGAGATTCGAGACCAAATGGGGCTGAAGAGTGTTCTCTGGTGTGTAAGTGTAGGCTTGTAGAGCAGTGGTGGTGTGCTTTTGTTCTAACAGGTATAAGGGATGGGATTTTAAAATGCTAAAAGGATTCTTGAACAGGCATATTCAGACAATGAAGTTCCTCAAGGCAACAAAGGTGGCTATGGATTGTGATTTAAAAGGAAATTATCTTAGCTGAAATTTGGGCTTAAGTTTCTACCTCTGCCTTGCTTTTGATGCTGAAGAACAGATGCACATTGCTGAGGAAAATAATCTGTAGATGTTAAGCATGCTACCCCTCAGTAGTTGAGCCACATGGTTGTATAAAATACTCTGGGTACTCTAAATCTGTGTTAGAGTCTCATGTTAAATGCACAGGCTTCATGTGGCAGCATCTGTATTTTAATCCATCCAAACTTTTCTTTGAAACTCTTAATTCAGTTATGGGTTTTTTGATGGCAAATGTGATGGAAAATAATAATATGGTAAAATACTGGTTTTGAGGCACTACTTTGTACAGCTGGCTTAATCTAATTGCATCTAAGAGTGACAGAGGAAATAATTTCAGTGTCATTCTGGAAGATTCCCTCCAGGAATATGAGAGTTAACAAACAATGTGATACTCAGGATGGGGATTCAGCTTGTCCTAACTTCTGGGTGGGACTTGATGATGGGTTTATAGGCCTCTAAATTTAGGTATCTAAAATAAAATTAATAGGTCTTTAAAGCAATTTCTGTAATTGCTCAGTTCAGTTTAGACTCCAATGATTTATTAACTGACTTTCCCTTAGCTACAGTAGCAGCTTTGTCATCCAGGGCACCTAAAATGTAGGTGCTTGCTTTCAGCTTTCTGAATCAGGTGCTGAATCAAGTGCTTTTTGTTGAATATGCATCTTCTGAAAGTTGTCATCTTGAGCAGGAGGAGCTGTAGTAGGCAGATCTGCTATCCTGGAAGGCCTACTGTGATTTTTAGTAATTAGAGACTGGCTGGAAAGGAGACTTTATGTTCCAGCTAATAACGCTGATTACTAGGATTCTGGATATGCTTGCAGAAATGTCTAACATAGTATATTTTTGCTGATATATTGGTTTTAGCAATGCTTTAGACAATATAGACCATAGAATCCTGATTATTTATTCTATGAAAAAAATACTTCTTTGGAAAACTTTTAAAGTGCTGGGCTTTAATAAAGTTTTCTCACCTGGTGTTATGATGCAAAAGCAGTAGAAACTTATAAACTATTTCAGTTTTATATTTTAAATTTTTCTATTACCTCCATTTGATTTAACTGTTTTCCAAGATAAATAATATTTGTCAACATTCTTCTATGCTCTTACTTATTCTTGCTCTTCTCCTGATTGTTACTCTGCAGCATCATCTTGTAAGTGACGTTACATGCTTGACACTCAAGGAAGCCCAAGTCACAGACATCTGGGATTATTTTATAAATTAATTTACATTCCTTATGGATGCCAAGTTTTGTCTGCTTTCTGCAGTGGCATAGTGTGAATTTTTGTGTCCCCTATTTTGGTACTAACATCCTTCATCTGTTAATTTGGAGCTGTCTGTAACTCATAAATATTTAATCTGTGCTTCTGTGGTGTGTATTTATTTGTTTTTACTAACACTGAAATTTTTCAAGTCACTGTACTCTCTACTTAATACATTGCTTGGCTCACTTTGAAGTGCCTTGGAGATCAAGAGAGGGAACTAAGTAATCAAAATTTTGTGCTGTCTGCAAATATTCCTGTATTGCTACCTTACACTTCTCTTCCAGTTTAAGAATCATGCCACAAAATTTTGTTGGAGAATAACAAGTTGCTTATTATCTATTAATCTTTTTTCATATTAAAAGTTCTTTTTATTTCTTCTTACTTTTTTATATCCCCTAGCTTTTCATCTCATTGCATGATGGTCTTTTTAGTTTTATAATTGGTCTTTTCAGGTCAATGATTGATTAAACATGATTATGGATCAGCCTGATTTAACTTTTCTGAACAGTACTTAATGTTTTTCAATTTAATTGCTTTAATTTATTAATTCCTTTATGGGTTAATTTTTTAAATGTATTTTTTCTTATTATATTAAAAAAGACCCAAACAAAACATGAAAGGCATTTCATTAAACTTAGTCCCTGAATGTAACTTTGTTACAATTTTTTTTTCCTCTGATTTCCACTTTTTTTGATCAGACATATGAGTTCACTTGGACTGAAAAGTAGGGAATGCAGCTTAATATGATTTAAGCAACAAAAAAAAAATCTTTTTGCAGCTGTCTATGGTTTTCTTGGTATTCTGTAAATTTTGTTAGATTTTGAAAAAGCTAAATATTTATATATGCTGATTATCCTTGGATATATTATTTTTAGAAGATTAGGGTTTTTCTATAGGTTAGTGAAACCAAATATTCTATTGGAGCAACTGTACTTCAAGTGTGGTTAAAATTTATATTGTATTCTTCTAGTTTCTATTGTTTTCTTACAGACCTCTGATTACCTTATTTCCTATCCATATTTCTGAATGTAGCATATCCTCTGTCTTGGTTGGGGATGTAAAGTTTATTGACATATGACTTATGTGGAGCCAGCTTAAAGGATAAAGTAATTCTTTTCATCTTTGTGCAGCTGCTGTTTTCAGTGGGAGGTGACCCAGTTGTATTGTGGGATCCCAGTTCTTGGGATTTGTCAAGATTTCAAGTTGAATAGTGCAACCAGTCCCGAAAGGCAGATTGCTTTTAGCACTTTATTTATTTCTATCCTGTTGCTTCTGATATCAGTCAGCTCTGTTTGCATCATGGAGATTAGCTACTTCTAATTGATTTTAGAGAAGTAACTTGTAATATTCACTCTGGGCTTGGGAGACAGAACGTGTTGCCAGAGTTTTGCAGTATGTTTCAGAGATAGTGTTAATTTCTCTGGACTTCAACATATTTTGCTTCTTTCTTGCCACTGAGAACTTTTCAGAGTTGTTGTTGAGATTTTTCTTCAGGGACTACAAAAACTTCAGGGAATGTGAAAATTGCTTAACCTCCCCGAACCACATCAGAAAGAAAGAAGACAAGCCTTTGCCCAAGAAGTTTAAAACCTTTTGTCTTTGGGTTTGGGCACTCCTTCTGCCTTTTGAAATATTAAGGGACAGAGATATTCCTAAAGCTGGGAAAAAATATCCTAAAACTTTTTTTTTTATTTAAATAAGCTGACATCAGTTCAATTTTATACTGACTCTTGATTTGCCCAGAGTTCAGGCTCTTAAGCTTTATTTAAGTGCCGAAAGCTTATGGATTCTAGTGGAGGTATTCCTCTGCCACTGTTCTGCATGTTTACAAAATCCAGTTTACTGCAGTTGCATCTCAGTAACATCAGGAGATGGTTTCTTTACTGATAGCCTGAAGTCTATTTCAGATGCTCTTCTATCTCAGTCTGGTTTGTTTTTGTTCAAAGGGCTGATCACCTGAAGGTTACACAGGTCTTTCTCTTCTCTGGCCTTTCTGCTGCTTTTCTTTCACTGTCTTTCTTACTTCTTTAATTTGGTGAAATCATCTTGCTACTCCTGTGTTGGCAGGCTCCTAAGATTCTGGGGTCAGCAACTATCCTTGAAGTTCCAAACTTGATGTGGACTCCCTTGATTTCAGCTATTGCTAAGCAAACATTGCCTTGTTTGTTTCCTGGATTGATTAATCTTTCTGGTTTGCTCTATAAGAATCTCTGGAGCACAGCTATCCATATTCTTTTTTCCTTTGTAAAAATCTATTTTGAGTAAATGTCTATATATAGTCTGTGTTGATGTTCCCTTGAAGGGAGACACTCTTGCTTGACTTCTCCCTTTAATAAACCACAGGGACATGCAAGGAGTGGGTTTGTGTTTGGAAACATGTTTCTGGTTTTTATCCTTTAGATCATCAAAAATCTCCTGGATTTGGGTATGTTTTGAAATTTCCTGCGCATTCCAATTGCGTGTTGATATTAACAGTATATACTGATGGTGCTGGGAGTTCAGACACATTTGCAGAACTCTGCTTTAACTACTGTCCTCTGGTGAGTTGAATCCTAGTCTCAGAGGCACTGTATTTTAAATTTTTCCTTGGGATTATCAGAAGGGTCAGTGCATGGCACTGTGTATAGAGAGGGTAATGGCATGAGATGTTCCCCATGCCCTGTTGGCAGTGTAGAGCAGGGCTGACAGGCCCTGCAGTGACATCTGCAAAGGTGCTGGGGCCTCTTCTTGTCTCCAGGAGGTGGAACATGGCTGGAAATGGCTCAAGTTCCTCTGCTGGCTTCACCAGCATGACTCAGCTTTGCGCCAGTAGCTGACTCTTGGAATGGATTTAGCTTTTCCCTGGTTGTGAACTATCTGCTGTTTCATACAGATGGTGATTAGCCTCTAAGTGATGAAGGCTTTTTGATGCTCCCAGCCTGAGCAACACCCAAACCACAGAAAGAGAAGTGCTTTGGATTCCATTTTGTTCAATTTTCTACTCAGGGTTGGGATTTTTCTTTTCTATATTCAGGTAGTTTAGAAGTAAGACAAAAACTGAAATAGCAAATTAATATGCTTAGGAAAAGAAAAATTAGACAAAAGCCATTAGTGTGCACTTGTGATGCATTTAGGTTTTTTTCTTCCATTTAGCACTTGCTCATTTCCCCTCCTCCTCCCCTCCCATCCTCTGACAGTGACAAAAAAATGTAATGAAGCTGAGAGCTCTTTCAAGTTCTAAGCTCCTTATCTCCAACTTGATGCACTGTCCCTTTCCCTAGAGTGTCTAGAGATGTTGAAGCTTTAAGTTTCATTATGAAAAAGCAGTAAAGCATTTCAGCTGTGATGCTAAAAGTCTATAGATAAGTTGCTTGAGATTGATCTGTTACAAGGAAGCTGAACACTTTTCAGAGAGAAAAAAGGGGATACTTAAAAATGTGACCATTCTGGTCTGCATTGTACATTTTGATTTAAGTTGCATTTGCCTGGAGCTTGTTTTCCAAACATTTCATGCTTGACAGAAATTTTTCAAAAATAGCTTGCAGAAAATTTCCCTATTTCCCTTTGTTACTGGTGAAGCATTTGAGATGTGTGAAGAATAAGCCAGATTTCATTCTTCCTGCACTTTTACACATAACCTATTCTCTGACATTTCTTTCTATTCATGCTATAAAAGTGGTTAAAATACCTGGATAAACCTCAGAAAGTATCCCTCACTACAGTTCCAGATAAAATTATCTGTTTACCAGATAATTTTATAAATAAAGTCACTGGTGTAAACTTTGAAAAAATTTCCTGTTTCTTGTGAACAAGGATCCCTGGCTTTAGGCAGCTGAACAATGTTTAAACAGGAATCTGTTATTACAGACAGGAAAAAAATAGTCCTTTGCTGGTTTATTTTATGTAAATTTGCACGTGTGCCATTGAATATATAACTACATGTTTTCCCTAAAGCAGAGAAGCCATCCCATCTGATAGATGTGTAGTGAGCTGGTGAAACCAAAGCTAAAGGCAGAGCAGTGTGCAACTAATCTGCTGAACAAATCTTTATGTAAGGACTTTAAAGAAACATGTAGGCCTTGAACTAACTATATATAGCAGTTTCCAGTTTACATTTACAAGAATGGTTTATTGGTTTTGCTGTATTTAAATGCTGATTTAAAATAAATTCTAATTCTTTGGTCCAAATCCATGGAACTTTCCTACCCTGCTTCTTGTAACTGTCTCTTTATAAAGTTATACTTCTGCAGGAAAAAGGTTTTTCTGTTAGCAGTTGGTTGAAATTGAATACATGAGGTTGATTTGGGGAACTGGATTTCTGACAAAGTGATCTTTGCTGGATACTTTTGCAGTTCATGGCTGGACACGTAACTGGATGACTTGATTTACCTGAATTCTGTTTACACAGAATCATGGAGTGATTTGTGGGTTGGAAGTGGCCTCTGAAGGCCATCTGGTCCACCCCCTTTGCTGAAGCAAGGCTACCTAGTCCAGGCTGTATCTAGGTGGCTTTTTAGTACCTCCAAGGGTGGAGACTTCACAACTACCTTGAGCAAGCAGTGCCAAGTGCTCAGTGACCCTCACAGTAAAACATTGTTTCCTGATATTCACAGAGAGCCTCTCGTGTCTCAGTTTGTGCCCATTACCTCCTAGCTTTTCACTGGGCACCACTGGAAGGACCCTGGCTCTGTCCTCTTTGCATCTTCCTTTCAGGGATTTACATATATAAGATGCCCCTGAACCTTCTCCAGGCTGAGCAGTGGTAGGTCACTCAGGCTCTCCTCACATATCCCATGCTCCAGCCCCTTCACTGGAATGTCTGCAGTATGTCCATGTCTCTGTTGTACTGAGCAGCCCAAAGCTGGACACAGTTCTCCACGTGAGGCCTCACCAGGGCTGAGGAGAGGGGCAGGTTCACTCCCTGGACCAGCATCTTAGGATACCCCTGGCCTATTTTGCTGAAAGGGCATGTAGCTGGTTTATGCTCCATTTGCTGTGCAAGAGTACCCCAGGTCCTTTTCTGCCAAGTTGCTTTCCAGCTGGGTGGCTCCCAGGGTACATTGATGCCTGGGGTTGTTCCTTCCCAGGTGCAGGACTTGGGACATCTCATTGAACCAAATGAGTTACTGTCAGCTCATTTCTCTAGCCCGTTGAAGTCCCTCTGGATGGCAGTGTGACCCTTGGGTGTATCATCAGCTGCTCTTTCCCAGTGTTCTGTCATCAGTAAACCTGCAGAGGATACAGTCTACCACATCATCTCCAGATCATTCATGAAGATGTTAAACAGGCCTGGACCCAGTATTGTCCCATGAGGCACACTGCTAATTGCTGGCCTTCCTCCAGCCATGCTCTGCGCTGCTGATCACCACCCTTTGGGCCTGGCCATGTGACCAGTTTTCAACACACCTCAGTCTGCTCATGCAGCCTATACTGTATCAGCTTCTCTAGGAGGGTCTTAGGGGATAGTGCTGAAAGCTTTCCTGAAGGCAAGATGAACCTTTGTCTCCTCATCTCCCAGTCATTTCATCACAGGTTACAAACATGACTTCCCCTTGGTGAATGAATCCATGCTGACTATTCCCAACTGCTTTCTTGTCCATGTGCCTGGTTGTATTCTGGGTGATGCTCCTTCATTTTTGCTCAGTGTGCTGTAAAATAAGCCACCTAAATTACCCAGGCTGGATTCTATTGCAGAATGAAGTCCCTTTACCTTTTCCAATGATGCAACCATTTTTGTCCTGTCTTTTAGCTAAGCTTACTTGTTCTGGTGTGTTGTAAGAGATGCTGTGTGGGACTAAGCCTTTTCTTTTTCCTCCTAAGAGTTTTTACTGTGGGAGCGAAAACCACACATTACATCAATATTTGTGAGCTTGGGAACAGTGAAATAGGAGAAGGCCAGGAAAAAGAGGGAAGCAACGTTTTAGTGGAGAAGACAGAGCTAATTGTTCTGATTATAAATTCTGTATTGTAGTCAGGCAAATGTAATAACCATTTATTACCCGCCTTGCTTTTAACTCCTCCCCTATCTTTGTAATTTATACTTTTGCCTGGCTTGACTTATCCTGAAAAATTACAGTGACAATTCACCATAAAGCACCAACTAACTACACCTTTGACAATGACAGTACTGTTATAATTTATTTAGTATCCAGAAACCAAGAAATTATGAATACTCTAGGAAGATGTCCAACTGTTATCACTGTGATTTTTGCAGACAAGTTCTGGAAGGTGTGGGAGCATCAATGACCCCAGCAGTCCACTTCTACCATTGGTAGAAGTGCCTTCACCTGCCACACTCATACAGACCCACCTGCACAAGAACAGGGGAATGGAGAGAGGGGAATGGAGAAAAGGGGAATGGAAAAGCAAGAGGCAGAGCATGTTCCTCTAGTATTTGCCTGTACTGACTCGCCAACATCTGTAAGCACAGACAAGTTAGGAAGCATTCAATGTTACACTCCTGCCCCAGGCATTGAATATAGTCCCTAAGGAGAGAGTTGGGGTGCTCTGTCTGTATCATCCTCTCTTCATTATTTCCAAAAGAGGTTTTAAAAGTATCTGTCCAGAGAACAGGAAAACCATATCCCCACCCCTTTCAGATTCGATGTGACATTTCTACATTAGTAATTTAATTCAAGATCGGCCATACAAAGTGCTATTAGTGTAATGTCTGATAATAGTTCAGAGTGGCAGAAGGTGCCTTAATGCAAATATCATGTTGCAGGAGGCAGAATGCTTTACAGTAGCTGCTTTATAGCTACTTAGCTATAGAGCACTGCTGTCTTGATTAGCAAACACTGTGTCTTCATTCTGAATTAGTAAAAGAAGCCAGAGCTGGAGCCAACAAGCTTTGGGAACTGTATTTTCTTATATATTGCTGATAGTAAAAAAAAAAAAAAAAGGAATAAAAATTAGGCAATAGGCTTTAATTAAGCTCTCTGTGATTTTATTTTATAGATTGTAAGTCCAAACCCACTGGGCTGAAGGCATGTACAATGTTACTGATTAGGTTATGCCCACTGAAAGAAAAAAGGACTTTCAAATTTATTCTGAATTTCATGACAATTTTATTTCCTTTCAAGATGTTAAGCTTGTTCCTAATAAGTCTGAAAGAAAAGTTGTAGGAGTGGTCCCAAACTTGACTGTAGAAATGTCTTCCAAGTAATTTCAAGATGTGTATGTACACATATATATGAGTATATGTGTATTTTTAGAAGCCAAATTATGGTAGTGTTTGTGTAAAAATCCCAACTTAAGGCAAGACTTCTGCAGTAGCAGAGTGAACAGTGATCTCTTGTTCTCTCCCTCACTCCCCATTCAAAAAAATCCCCCTACTTTTCTGAACAGAGCAAGAACATTATTGCAGTAATGGGTAGTTTTACTTCCCATTCAGATATTGTTTATTTCCTGGGATTTTTTAGGGTTTGTGTTGATTGTATTCAACTTTTAAGACTGTATATGCTCACTCTTCCCAATGCCTACTGCATTAAAAGTGTTTTTTATTCCAACTACTTCTATTTTATTACTTTCCAATATACTGCATTATCTGCTCTTGGTAATTCTGTTCCAAAATCAGCACTGACTTCTTGGCTACTTGACAATGGTGAAAAGTTTCAAAGGAAGGTAATCTTATTTATTTTTTAAGACCTTTTGACTGTCTTCATCTTTTGTGATTTGTCCCCTGCTTTGTCAGCAGGTGAACTGTTGGCACCTTATTCTTATGTTACCTCAGTGGTCTCCCAGTGGTTCCTGTAACACTTCCTTTGCATTGTGTAATAGAGCTTTCTTTCTTTCTTTCTTTCTTTCTTTCTTTCTTTCTTTCTTTCTTTCTTTCTTTCTTTCTTTCTTTCGAGAGTTCAGCATATTCAGAGCAACATACAAATAGTATTATTTGGAGCAGTGAAGTTTAAAAAGGTAATATGTAATTGAAGAAAAGGTGCTGACTTAGGTCAGTAGAAGAGAATATACAGGACTCTGAATATGAATACATGCAATGAGATTAAATTACTAGTTAAATTCAAATTTGCATGGCAGGAAAATTGTTTTGAGCTCAGTTACATCAATTTAATTTTAATTATTTCTGTATACAGGTTCAGTTGTCTTTAGTAAGTGAACTTCAAACATCCCACTTAGTTAATCATAGCATTGTGTAAGCATTCAGAAGAAAGCATGCCATCTGTATAAATGCAAATAAGAAGGTTTAGGATGTCAATCTCAATTTAGGATAAACAAGAAAAGCTATACTGAGTTAGTGTAAAGCTCATAAAACCAAGTTGAATCAAAGTATAATAGTAATAGTAGCAGATACTAAAGAATGAAGGAGAAACGGCAGAGCATATACAGTGATTCTTACTCTTAAGTCACTTCCCAACATTGACTCATTGTTGGAATTTTGAAGACCTGATAAATTGAAGATTTCAGATATTGTCTTTTATAGTATATGATACATTTATTTGTGATGAATTTTTCAAATGCCTTTTTGGACATTTTTACTTTTCATCTCCTCAGCATCCTTTGGGAATACTTTTGAAGTCTAAAGAATGCTTTGCATTTAGGGAAAAAAACTTGTTTGCTAACTGTTTCCTTGGCTCCCTAAGTTCCTATGTTACATGAAATATTTAAAAAATAATAAGAGTACATTTTCTCCATGATTTTGTAGACTGAAATAGCTGAGAAGCTAAACAGGCTTCTTAATTCCTATTTTATTTTATTCAAAAAATTTCAAGCATTGTTGATACTTCTTGCATATAATGCATTTTGTCTTTTTCATGTTACTATGTACCTTCTTGGAGTTTGTTGTTGCAAATATGTAAATCAAAGAGAATATGTAGTTTAATTGTATTTACAAATATATACGTCTTCCAACTTCCCGCTTCATTTTTGTAGCAATAATAATTGATCCTATATTCATGTGATTGACAATATCCTATTGAGCTGTTAGACTGCTGCAATGCTGTGAACTTCATTAAGTTTTTTGCACTGATTTTAGCAAGAAGCTGGAATATATGATTTTCTGGTGTGTTTACTCTTTTTGGTTAGCAGTGTTTGGTGATGTGGTTTGACTGCCAATAAATGGGTGTGCAGGGCATTTTGAGAGGAAGTTTGGTGTCCCACTTTGGTTATTTAGAGCTACTGTTCTGGTCCTCTGTCATACTTACCCCTCCCCTGACAAAACCTTTGGTACCAAAGGGTGTCTTCGTTGCCACTGGGTAACTAAGTGTGAGCACCTGAACCAGGGCGTTAATTTCAGAGTGGGGGAAGGGTGTAGGGATGCGCAGTGGATTGTGACCAGTACTATTGAAGACAGGAGTAATATATATCTAAGTATTTCTTGAAAAGATCGAGATTAGTCAGGAGTTTTCAGCAATAAATGCAGCTGTTGTTGGTTAATGGCATTTCACAACGTCTGGTTACTGGTTAGAATCAGTAATAACTGTGGCAGCAGGGTGGACATAATGTGCTGAGTCTTGGGTGGATTTATCATTATTTAATCTGTATTATAATCTCACGCTATACAATAGGAAATAACCTGTGGCTTGTATTTGCCCAAATAAGATTTCTGTGTCCACTGAAACCTGGAAATTTCAGCAAAATGCTGATGGTTGTTGGAGCCAGGGTTATATTATGATTTAATGACTTTTCTTGGCTTCATTGGATGACCTGGCCTAGAAAAACATTTTGAAGTAATAAAGCGTCTGTTTGACTCCAAACTAATGAGAGAAGCATTGCTCTTTGCATAAACTGTTCTTTAGGAAAAGCCATGGAGACCTACTAATAAATCTTATTAAATAGCTTAAGCAAGATTGAAGGAAACAGAAAACAAAGAAACTATTCCCTTCCATGTGAAGTGAGTACATTAAAAAAAAAAAAGGCAAGCCCAAAGCGTTTTGCCTCCCCTCCATGTGACTTGCAGCCTGCTGCACTTCAGTTACGTCGCCTCTGAGAGATGTTCAAGTGCAGCTCAGTTTAATGAAGGAGTGGATAGGACAAATCAAGGCTAGAGACAATTTACGGCAGGGACTGGGTAAGTAACTGCAGCTGTAGATAAATGTTTATTGATATTGTGCAAATCTTGTAATGTCTAGCTTGTAGCATTTAAAAGAATACTCAGAATTACCATTTTTTGCTGGTCCTTTCTCTGTTTTATTTAATTTGCAAGTGTTGGTGGTACATACTATGCAATAGATTAATGTATAATACTGATAAAAAATTTAATTTTATTCTTCAGACTTTCTACAACAAAACAAATAACTTTCCTTATTTTCTTGTACTTGTTTTAAATTCTTTGCCATGTAAGTAACTGCTTTGTCTATTTTAATGCAGTGCTCAAAATAATTTCAGTGGGAGTTAGCTGATAGTTTCTGCTGCCTTCCTGTTATTTTGATTATTTTTCTACTGTTTAGGGAGAGGGGAGAGCAGCTTGTACTCTGAACCTCCTTGGTACAATATTTTCAGATTTCTAGAATCCAACTCTAGACCACTGAAAAATTCCCAGCATCAACTTGTTCCAGGAATTCATTCAATTATCCTAGTAGGATATGATTTCAACTGTTTTCTTTTGTTCTTTGTGCCTTTTTATAAAGATTTGTGTGTGTTCTTATACTGAGTTGATATAGTTGGATATAAAAAGTGCTGTTTTATATTTTTGTGTGTATAAATTTGTGTAAATATATTGTCAATATACAAGATAGTGAAATATGATGACAGCTTTTGTGGTTGTTTAAGACTTCCAGGCATTTGATTTTGATATGTTTTTGTCTCTAGCAATTGGAATGGACCTTGCAATTGCTATGATGCAGTTATGAAATAGGATTGCAGTCTTAGTCAAATAGCAATTTACAGAATGGCTGTTTTAGCATTTCAGTGCCTGCCATTTGAGCATTTGAATCTCAGTACATAGACAAAGAGCTGAGAAAGGGTAATGATCAGTGTAGATTCCAGAGACCTGCACCAAAGCCTGATTTGAAACTTGGGAACTGTACAAGGAAAAACAAACTCTTTTGTTGCTGGTAGTGCATTAAAGAAAATATTTTAAAGTGTTTAGGATCTTGCCTTGTAGGGCGTGTCATCCTTTTGCATCATCTCACAAGGAAGAGTACATTAGATGTCATAGCTTGTCATGATATTTACTATCTGGATTAATCAGGATATGTTATCTTTTGCAGATAATCACTCCATTTAGGAGGCTAATATTGTGTGCTGAGAACAGAAAAGAAATGGAGGACTGGATAAGCTCTCTGAAGTCTGTTCAGTCCAGAGAACACTATGAGGTAAGCTGACATCCTTCTTGGTGCAACCTGTTCTGGCTCAACAGATCAAGCAGGACACGGAACTGGAGTAGTGTGAAAAGCGTGTCTAATGTCAGAGTGAAGCTTCACCTTAAGAACTTCACAAAATGAGAGCTTATTATCACACTTGGATTTAGAATTTTGGAGGGAGAGCAGGCTAAATACCCTTTGGAAAATCCTTTTGGGGAGCATTTCACTGTCGTCCCCTGTAATATGGAACCGTGCGTAATGTCAGTCACCGTAGCTGTGTTCTGTACTTGCAAATTTGTCTTAACTTCTCCTTTACTAGACCGCACAGTTTAATGTGGAACATTTCTCAGGGATGCATAACTGGTACGCCTGCTCCCATGCCCGACCCACCTTCTGTAACGTGTGCAGAGAGAGCCTCTCTGGAGTCACTTCTCACGGCCTGTCTTGTGAAGGTAAAAAAATGATTGCTTCCCTTGGTTATCATGCTATGTGTGTAGACAGATGGCTGCAAGTTCAGCATGAGTAATGATCCTGAAAATGAGTAACAAAAGAGCCTGAAGGGAGAAAACTCTACATGACAGTGACCCTCCTCCGGGCAGAGGGACTGCTAATGGTCTGCCTCACCTTCCTGTTGCTCCAGGTGCCTTTTTCAGTGTTCAGAATAGAACACTTCTCTGTTGCAGCAAATGGGGTGTACAGGGTGGAGGGTTCACAAGAAAAGATAGGATTTATTTGATTTGCACATCAAAAATGTGGAACCAAATAGTCTTACTGGTTTGCAGAATCAGCATTTCTCTGGAAAAAAAAATCATGATGGTATTTTCTGCCCCAAGTCTAAAAGCATTCTTAACACTGAACAAAGTGTTATGACCCTTGCCCTCCAGTTCTTGTTTTCGCTATTGTTGCTGCCTGATCCTGCAGTACACACTGATTTACTGCTTTAAAAATTCTCTCATGCTGTGAGGGGGTAGAGATGTACATGACTGCATTTCATGGTTCAACAGGGGAAATTCAGCACAAAGAAAAAGGAAGTTTGGCCAAAACTTCAGCATTTAGCTAGAAATTATATTTAATTAACAAATAATTACAATATGCCTGAAACAGCTTATTTTTTAATTCCTGCAAGTTCTATGGAAAAGTGTAACAAGTCTGCTTGTGTTAGGAGACAGCAGAAAATAAAGCAATAAGGTCTCTGTGTGACCTTATGAGATATATGAAACGTAGAGATATTTAATTAATAAAATAGCTGTCTGCTCAGAAAAGAGTTACAGTTACACCATTCATAATTTGATTTCTTTGGATATATGTAACCCAACAGCAACTGCATTTCTGTTATTGATGCTGTTATAATACTTGAGGATAATAATATGTATTAAGAAAATCTTACAAAGGCAACATTAACCCATTGCCCTAAATTGTCCATGCTTTTAATGTAGCTAATGGTGCAGTTGCCAGGGAACAGGACAAACCCGTTTTGTAGAAATTAGAAGTAGCATGGTTACTTCCAGCCTCTCTGGTGTATGTTTTTCACTGTGAATAAGTCCTTTGGACAGTTTAAAGGCAATTATGGTATTCTCAATGTCTGATATTGACAGATGGAAGTATCATGTGCTTAACTAAAATGCAGTTGTATTGCCTCTGTGTACAAATACAGTTATGTTTGCTCAGGCAAAGGAAAGGAACGACTTTCATAAAGAATTTATCCATTCCTAAGTTAATATTATAGCTCCTTTAAAAGGGTAATTTATTGAAAATTGTCAATGTTAATGTATGTAGTTCACTGTTTTATGTTTTTTCAATGTTTAATTTTGCATCTAAATATGTTTTTAATATACCAGGTGTTGGCATTAACTTTACATTAGGGAAGTTCCCATAATTTCCAGATTTGGAGTTTGCCACCTTTCTGTATAACTAATGACAAACTAATGCTACATTTATCCACATTTATGATGCCAGTTTTTAAAAGTGGCTTGTGAAAATGATTTGGATTTCCTTTCACTGTTCCACTGTTCATAATCAAGTATGACCTGGAATGTTTTACATGTAGATACTGTGATATTCTTTTGTCTGTTAATAAGTTTACCTCCTCTGACTTCTTAGCTTCTATTTTATATCTATTTTCTTCTTTTTTTTTTTAATAAAATAAGATCTTTAGTTATATACCTAATCTAAGTCATTTGACATTTGACTCTTTTACTGTAATACTTTATACTTTCTCTGCAATTATGTATACATGTTAAAACCCATCATCCTTAACTGCTTCATCTAAAAATGCATTTTTGTTTGATACTTGCTTCTGCTGTGTGCACTTCTAATGCATTTAATAATCTACTTTTCTCTTTATCTTACCTGTATTAGCAGTCTATGCAGTTTGAGAGGACAATCTGGAAAGTTTGGAGTCTTAACATTCTCCAGACTTGTTTTGTGCTGCTTTTCCCCATTACATAATTTAAAAAACCTGTTTAAATATTCATGCCTGGCTTTTCAAACCTCCAGCACTGCTTTATACTGGGAATCCATTTATATCTATACAAAATTCAATTATTTGTGTGGTCATTGATCCCAGGCTACTCTATTATGCCTTGTATTGAAAAGCATGAGAGGCTCTTTCAAGAGATAATTGAGCTCTTCCTCCTGTTAGTGGGTTGGGTTACTGGCACACCAAGTTGTCTTGAAAGTAGCTTAGAGTCTTTGGGGTCTGATTCTTGACTCCTAACTACAGGTTAAAATAAACCCCATTGCTGATATCTTGCAGCTTTTTATAGTTTAGTTGTCCTGTAATATTTTATTCTCTTAAAATTGCTGTTTTTCTGCACAACTGCTTTTTTTAAAGTCTGACTACAAATCAAGCAGCATTTCTTTTGGAGATGATGGGTGACTTTTTCTTCAGGGCACCTTCCATCCCAGCAGCCTTTTGCAGAGGTTGGCCAAATTGCCACCCTGAAGACATTCTAAGACTTGTGGAAACCAGTGTAGGAATACCTACCTTTGGTAGGTAAAAGACTAGTGTGAACTTGCACCTTTTTAGAAGTCAAAGAACTGGTATGTATATCAATCGGAAGATGTAAGTTATAACAAACCAGACTTCATTCTTACTACTGCTCAACAAGCAATTGACTTCTAAAAAAAATTAATCACACTCTTCTTTGAGATGTAATGCTGTTCTTCCAACAGGTTCTTCCTTTTGTCTCTGTGTTGTGTTGCTCTAGCTAAAGGCCTGATCCCTGCAATGTTCATCCAGTATTTACTAGGACAGAGTAATTATGATCTTTGTGCCTTGCTTTAGGAATTATCCCAAATCAGCTGAACCAAGAAAGGGTTTTGGTTTTTATGCTCCTCTGAGTTTAGCTTCAGTATGGAATGTTTAGGCAAAGAAGCTTAAAGAATGATATATCATTATCTACCGAGACTCTTCCAGAGCTCTGTGACCTCAGTTACTCTGCATCAGTACTGCATTTCTATCTCAGTCATTGCCAGTGGAACACTGCGTTTATGATTGTTCTCAGAAATTTATTTTTTCATGTAGCGTTTTGTTTATCATGACAGGATCTTGATTGTTGAATATCAAGTATAGCTAATAAGTGGGAGAAACCTCTCTCTTAAACTGCATTGTCCTGTGATGAATCGCACAATGTTGTAAGAACACTTTAGGATGATGAAGTCAATCAGTAAGAAAAGACTGGGATTAAATTACCTCTGCAAATGCATTTGTGCACTTTGTCTCTTTCCATTATGATTGTGGGGTTTTACCCACAAAACCCTGTTGTTCTTACCCATTGCCCAGGGAATTGTATGAGCACTACTTGCACAGTCATTGCCTCTGATACTTTTGCCATATTTTGTGCACAGTCTGGAGAGTGAATAGTGAATGAAGCAGCAAAAAAGGGAAGGGATGTTTGTTGTTAAAGAATGAAGGAGTAGTAGAAAACAGTTCTGTGACTTTATATCACAGATACCCTTCTGTGATGCCAGGGAAAACATTTCAATAAGATTTTTGATCAAATCAGTAGTTGTGCATTCTTTATAACCAGCAACCTGTATCAGGGAAATGCTGTTTTCTATCACTGCAAAAATCAGTTGAAGCTGTTCTGAAATTCCTGATCCTTTGAAGATATACAGTATTTAAAAAAAGTCTTAATTGTAGTAGTAATGCTACTGGGCACAACAACAACAACACTAATAAATTATAATAAATAAATTTAGAGGATAAAAATTAAAATTAAAATTATAAAATTATTAATATATAAAATGATTAAATAAATTTTTTGTTTGTTTGTTTTTAAAGGCCATGAAGAAATTAATATTGATGGCTAAAAAGTAGTGTTACATTAGCTTTTGGTCAGTAAGACAAGTACCTGTTGAAAATCATTATGAAGCAGAGTATGGCACAACTCTATACTTATTGAGAACCATCCATTACATGCAGTGACTTAGGGTCCTGTTCTCTAAAAGTATGTGGTCATACAACCGATGACTGCATACCTGCATTCAGAAACTATCTTGCAATGTTAAGTTTCCTGAGTAACTTAGATTTTCTCATATTTTAGCTTTCATTGGCGAAGTAGTGGCAGTTGATGTCTACCCATATGTCTGCATATTTTCCAAAAGATTTCAGATATCAGACTGATTCATGAATGGGATTCATTGTAATCTGAGACAAAAGAAGTTAGGTCATAGTGATAACTAATATTGAGGTTAGATTCAAAATTTTCCTTTCTTTGCTTGCAAGTTGCATCTGTGTCTTAAGGTTATTGTTGTTGGTAATATTTAATGTTTAGACTAACATAAATTGTTGTTTCATGATACTGAGGTTGCAGGGGGGTGACCCAAAGAGTCTGATCTGAAATTTGGTTGGTAGGTTATTTGTAGTACTTACAAAGCAAACATTACCTGTCACTTGCCATGTATAGGGTGGCTTGCTGCAGCTCTTCAGAGCCTGGGATTGATTTTGTCCTTGCCTTGTTGAGAAAGAGGCTGAATACAGGGTTCCTAAGATCAAGTTCAGTCATAGCTCAGTAGGGTTTGAACATTCTATTACTTTGTAATTTGTAATTTTCTATTCTCCCTCATCCCTGATTTGTTGTATTTTAATCTGTGTGGCACAGCAAGTGCTTATCATTTATGAATAGGGAGCTGAATTCAGTGGCATATCTTCTCTGAAACATGCAAATGGTGAAAACTGCTCATGGTCCATCACTAGAAAATACAGACTTTATTTCTGTGCTTCTGTGGGAGCTGGCTTAATTAGATGTTTGGAACCAGCTTAGGTTGGCAAACACACAATGAGATGTTGAACTGTTTAGAGAAAGTGAGTCAACCCTGTTGTTGACAGTTATGGGATATTTGTATGCTTTGAGTCTGTGTTGGTTGTGCTCCAACAAATCCATGCCTTTCTTAAGTTTGGGGCCATTGACCTGTTTGAGCGAGTCCATAGGAGTACCATGGAGACGATCAGAGGGCTGGAGCACCTTTCCAGTGAGGAAAGGCTGAGAGAGTTGGGATTGTTCAGGCTGGGAAAAAGAAGGCTTCAGAGTGATGTAATTGCAGCCTTCCAGTACCTGGAGGGAGCCTGCAAGAAAGATGGAGAGAGACTTTTTACAATGACATGTAGGGACAGGACAAGGGGAAATGGCTTCAAACTGAGAGTAGGTTGAGATTAGACAGTAGGAAAAATTCTTTACTGTGAGGATGGTGAGACACTGGTTGCTCAGAGAAGTCGTGACCACTCCATCCCTGGAAGTGTTCAAGACCAGGATGGAACTCTGAGCAACCTGGTCTAGTAAAAGATGTCACAGTCTACAGCAGGAACTAAATGATCTTTAAATGTCTCTTTTAACCCAAATAATTCTATGATTATATGAATGCTGCTTTTTGAAATGACTGGGAGAGTTACTATACAAGCAATGAAACTTCTTTGTTTTCTTTCCTTCTCTTTCTTTCTAGAAAGTAAGAAAGTGAGAGCTGAGCACTTACTTTCACACATCTCCCAGAACAGTGAGGATTGCTCTCAAACTCAGATGTTGCTTACATAGTCTCAATTCACTTTTTAAATTGATCTGGCAATGGATCAGTGGAATTAAAATGGAAAATTTATTATTCACAAGACATTTTGTACCATGGCTTAATGTTTTTTAATGGTAGATAAGCGATGGGCCAAAGCCTTGATAATTTCCTGTCAAATATTTGTTTGAAAAGAGACTACTACTTCTGATCTACTGGCTAGTTCTCATAAACCTTTAATGGTTCTTTGCCAAAATAATTTATATAATGCACTCTAAATAGAATTACATCATGCACTCCCAGTAGAAGAAATACCCACGGTTTGGGCGCGTCAGTCTGTTTGGTCTAATATGGTATCATTAGCTAGGCATATTAATTGAGTTGAACAAAATTCAAATAGTTGTTCTTTGTCAGAATGTCTGCCTAACTACACACTTATGCTGGATATTCCAATTAGCAGACTTATAATAAAGAATGCAGTAAAAAGAAAGGTTCTTCCTGATGTGATATAGGCTCATGGAAAATTTCGTAATCCCCAGTATCCTGAATAAAATTATCACCACATAAACCCTTCATTTTCTTATGTTCTGAGAAAAATAGGCCCAGCATGGTGCCCCAAATGCATCTTTTGAGCAAAGAAACAGAGCTCCTGATTCAAAATACTTTTGTAAAACAGTCTTCCATGAGTTCCTGCAAATTTAAGTCAGATATCTGAGTCATGTTACTGGAGAAATGGAAAAGGCAAACTCATAGTTAAAGATAAATTGTACCTTGTACTTGAAAAAATGGGGACCAATGTGGGTTTCAGGGCACATTTAGCATGGGCTACAGCTAAGCAGTTAAACCCAGTTTAGAGAGTTAAAGCAGGTGTGATTATGAACTGAATTTTCTTTTAGTTGTTTTGTGTCATGTGTGCAACACTAAGTGATATGTACTTGGCTATTTTATGGGATATCCATATTTAATTTTTTTAAAGGTATGCATCACTGAAATACAGCAAATAACACAGGATATATATGCTTATCTGTGTGTTGCAGTGTGTAAGTTTAAAGCACATAAAAGATGTGCTGTCCGAGCAACAAATAACTGCAAATGGACTACATTAGCCTCAATTGGAAAAGACATCATTGAAGATGAAGATGGTGTAAGTACTATTCATATTTATAGTATTTTCCAAAGCTGTTTCTTCTTTAGGAAAAACAAAAAAAGCCCAACCACAGAAATATTCCCATGTGACCCATTGAAGTAAATGGTAGGTGGCTATTTTCCTGAACACTGTTCAAAGATTAACGTGGTATTTAGAGCAAAAGTTGCATTCCTATCTCACAAGACAAGTCTAGCAACTGTGGGCACTAGATTGCAGATGTATTACAAGATTTTAAAGGCCACATGTGGAGAAACTCTGCAGCTGGAGAATTGCTCCCAGAAGTTCCTATTGCTCTTAAGCAAAGGTAGTATTTTGCACTGTTACCATGCTGTTTTGGCAATGTATTTTTTGTCCTCTTTTCCTGGAGCAGTTCCCCAGGAGACCCATTTGGAATTCACTGAATTGGGAGGGGATTTTGGTGATGAAAGCAGGAATTTTAAAATTAGCAGGAGAAACAACAAAAGCCTATGAGAGGTTGATTGTGATAAATGGACTATTTTTACAAACACAGCTGTGTATGGACCACTGGTGTGAAGCTTCTTCTTAGAAGGCTGATACTAAGTTGAACACCTGAGTGTCCTGAGTTGCCCATGGTATTAATGGGACAAAGAGTGCACTGAGTAAAGCTTTGCACTGCATTTGGGACTGCTTTAGAGAGCCGTGACTTACCAGCCTTGGTGAGTGGGTAAGTGAAGTGACAGAGGAATTCTGCTGTCCTGCCTATTTTTATGAATTTTAGGTATTTTTAATTGGTTTGTGTCATGTAGTCAACATAACTGAGTGGGAACTTGTTTGTATGACAGAGTCTCTGGACTTAATTGCCCTGTTGTGTTATGGTTTATTGCTACCATGAGTGAGACAGGTGTCCCTTCTTCAGGTGTCATGTTTTCTGCCTAGTATGTGGAACACCAGAGTGGTCCATTTGTTGCAGTTGCCTTCTGAACATCAGTGTCCCTTATCCTGGCTGACCAGCATACCTGCTTCTTTGATGAAAGGGTACAGCTCTGAGAAGTAGTTTAAATCCACCTATATTTGAGAGACAAAAGCCTTTAATTTCCCTTTCTGGGTCCTTAACTCTAATGCCTCCTTCTCCACAGATAGCGATGCCTCACCAGTGGTTAGAGGGAAACCTGCCCGTCAGTGCCAAATGTGCCGTCTGTGACAAGACTTGTGGCAGTGTTCTACGCCTGCAGGATTGGAAGTGCCTTTGGTGTAAAGCTATGGTAAGTGTGCTGAGCATCATCCAAGCATCTCGCCGTTCGACAGCTTTACTGCCTGCCATTATTTTTGTTCTGTCATTCCACAACCTGCTTTTGGATTAAGTAGGAGCAGGCAGCTTCTGCAAACTCAGATCTCTGTAGGATTCAGAATTTCTGATGACTGTCCTACTTGCACAATCAATTTTAAATACACCCACAGATGCAGGTTTCTTTAATAGGTGTTGTCATCTCCAATGTGTTTTCTCTGCTTTCTTCTAGCTGTTAACTGAATGCTCAGGTGCCTGTTCCTTATGCCTAATATGTTACTTTCTTATATTTTTATTGTAGATATTGCTCTATTCATATTTTAATAATATGTTATATTCATATTTATTAATATTAATGTAGTAATGAGTTTATTAGTGCAAAATCTTGACTTTCTCTTCTTCAGGGCAATCTATAGGTTGCTGATTGAAATTCTCTAACTCACTACTGCTGTTTCCCCAATATATAGTTTTCTCTTAATGGTATCAACTTGTCTAAAAAGATGGGTTTCTTATGCAAGTTAGCAGTCTGGCATATAGGTGTCCAAGTCTCTGTGAATGAGCCATAGAAAATGATTGGCATCTCCAGAGGCAACTTGATATTTTGGTGAAATGCAGCCACCTCTGCATATGCCTCTCTTTCCAATATCTGTGGAAAAGACCTTTGCAATATGGAGTTTATGCAACCCAACTTTGGGAGATGGGTGTGGCTTGCTAGGTGTGCTAGCTTTAATGCAGATGTGTCTCCCAGAATGGCCCCAGTGGACCAGGCAGGTTCAGAGCTATTGTTTAGCCTGCTACCATCAGCACAGATGCTGGGAGCTTGCTTCTTCCTTCCTTGTGGATGGGGGAAGTGATTCCCTAGAAAGGATGATTCTTATCTCCTATAGGGATAGCTGAAGATTAAATTCTCCAAAATAATGTTTTGTTGAATTAGTAACAAGGCTCTGTGGTTGAGCATTTGGGCTTTTTTCTTAGTCTCACTCCTTTTCCCTCTACACCTAAATGTTAAATATGAGTCCATTTTTGTTACATAGATAACACAGAATCAGTTGTATTTTCACCTCAAAATTCCGCTGCAGGAAAATAACTTTTTGTTTCTTTTGTAGGTTCACACGGCCTGTAAAGATCTGTACCCTCGTAAATGTCCACTTGGCCAATGTAAGGTATCGATCATCCCTCCAACAGCACTAAACAGTATAGACTCCGATGGTACGTAGTACTGTGGTGTGTTCAGTGGTACCTCTGGAATTCCAGTGCCTGTTGAGATCCATGCAAATATTCAAGGCAAAAATCCTTCTGCTGAGCAGGTGAATGCAGTCTGCAAATTTAGAGAGAAGTATAATTTTCTGTGTAGGTTTTTAGAGAGTTATTCAACTGGCATGTTTTTAAAGCTACCCCAGCAGAAATTTTCTTCCATTTTGCTTATGACCCTTAGAAACATTTCAAGTGAATGATCAGAATCCTCAGATGAAGTGGGCTGATGCCAGCCTAGCATACACCACTCCTTCTGTGAGCTCTCAAATTTTGGATAATTTTGCATTATGCATAGGTAAGTTAGCTGAACAGCTCAGATCCAACAACTACTTTAGCAGGCTTAAGAGAGGAATTGCTTCCATAGCTTCTCTGATTTATTTTTTTTTAAAGATAAGCAGTGTAAAAATCCTGCAACACACAGATAAAACTCAGAGCTGCTTTTTGGTGGTCCAGGATATAGACACATCAACAGTGGGAGACTGCACTTCAAGGCAGAGAATGGTTTTAAAAAAAAAAGTATCACAAAGTCTTAACTACTTTAATTTTATAGTTTCTGTCAATGGTAAAGTAGACCAACCCCATGAATGCAATTACATAAATTTTGCTACATGAAGTTAGTAAAAGTGATTGTGTATGCTGTATATATTCACTCTATTTATTTGCTTTGTGATGTCTTAGACATCATGCTGTCATTTATTGCTCATGCTAGGAAGATCGTTCAATATGTGAAATTAGTTTTCTTGGCATTTAAATTAATTAATCAAACCTTATTTGAAATTAGACATTATGATAATGTGGAATTAAATTAGCATCCCTTAATGAAATTTTTTTATTTGTAGCTTTAGTATTTTTTTAGTAATTGAAAACAACATAATCATTTAAATAATGCTGGAGACAAATGTCAAAACCTATGCATGTGATGTCTGATTTTGGAGTGCTGCTGGGAAACACTTACCTCCATGGACTGGTCATGTTAGTGACAACAGTGTCCATTAGTCCTTCTCACTAAGGACCTTGTAGAGAGCCTGCTCTAATTAGTTAAGACCTGCACTGGCTTTAATAAGCTTTGAATCACAGCTGAAGGTCTTCTGTTGTTCAGTGATTCTGTTATACTGAATAGTATAATCTCAGTCTGAAAAAAAGGCTCTTATGTGAAGTCTTACCTGGGAGGAACTGAGTACAAGTAACTTTTAAAATCTGTAAGCACTCTTAAAAAGCTCATACAGACATGAATGATCCCATTCAACCCAGTGAAGTTAAAGCAAAATAAGATTGAAAACCAAATACTTGTAACTGAAATATATATTCAATTATGTGATAACAATCTGTGAAGATGAGACTTAAGAAGTATTCTAAAAGGTTAATAACAGTTGAAAAACAGTAAAGCTATTGTCTTCAGGATTTTACTAAATCTAGGCACTGAAAATACCACAAACAAATAAACAAAAAAAGAACTGGTAAATCTTGTGTAATTATTTTCCTTGCAGGACTAATACTCAGTTTAGCATTTACATTATGCATGAAAAAATGTACTCCTTTTGTCCTTCATCCCTATCTTCCTCTTTCCCATGATTTCTTTTTGTGTTGTTCATATTAGGAAACCTTATTTATTTCATTCTTTCTAACTATGTTTACAGGTTTCTGGAAAGCCACATGCCCGCCATCCTGTGCCAGTCCTCTTTTAGTTTTTGTTAACTCAAAGAGTGGAGACAATCAGGGAGTAAAGTTTCTTCGTCGATTCAAACAGTCGTTAAATCCAGCTCAGGTCTTCGATTTAATGAATGGAGGACCTCACTTAGGGTAATGACCTTGGAAACCTTGGGCAAGCCTTTCCACCAGGGAATTAGGTGCAAAGTATAGTGTTGTGTTCCCCTGGCTTTATAGTGTTATATCCCCTTGTTGCTGTAATTCCATCACCAATATCTACTCTGACTTCCTAATTAAAATCTAAGAGGCAATAGAATTTCAAGATAAATTCCGGTATGTGAAGGGTTTGTAGGATAACATTTTCCTTCTAGAAAAGCTCAAAAGTTCAAAACCAAAACCTCTTGGCTAGCTTTGACTTCTGTTAACTGGTAAGGCTCAAAACTGATATAAATGTGCAGATGTTTTCCTGTATCACAGGAACTTTGATTTTACCTTTATGCACAGTTGCCAGATGCTCATCTTCCATTTCATATGCATAATTCTGATATTCCTCTGACCTTTTTGTGTGTAGCTATGGAATAAGACTATTGTCTAAATGTGCTCTGTATCTTTTAAAATTCTGAACACAAATGTCAGCGGGAGGTCTGCAGTGGGTTAATGGGCAAGTACATGAAAAATTTTTCACCTGAAAAGTATGTCCAAAATATGGTTTATGCAACATATGGAAATAGTCAAGAAAATGACCATCCCAAAGAATTTGGAGCAAGAACACAATTAAAACCACCAGACATTTCTCCCCAAAATCTAAGGGTTGATTGTTGGAGAGATAGTGATGAAATTTGCATAGTGGTAGTCACAACTCAATCATCTTTGCACATTAATGAAGATTAAATTCGTGCCCATATTTCTGTTGCCTATTTCAATTCCACTCAAATATAGTGATGTGGTTAAATGGCCTAATGCTATCACTTATAGCAACTAGAAGCACTAATTTTTGTACTCTTAAATATGCAGAATTATACTTAATGATAAAGAGTAGATGGAGCAAATCCACAAAAATTCAGTTCAAGCAGTGTGTAAATAATACAATTGATTACAGATGTGGATTATAATAATTAGTACTGTGTTATGGACACATCATAATAACTCTGAGTTGTAATATTCTTTTCATTATAACCCTGATAATCTGAGCTGAATCCAAGTCACTTTTAGCTAGCATTTTGTACATGTAGTTATAATGACAGATAACGTTTATCTTAATTGATTAGACAGTGTTTGAAAGGAGACAGTATGAAAAATATGTTTGCAAGTTCTCTTCCTTCATATTGTTCTGCCATGGCTGAGGTGGCTCACTTTGATTTTGCGCAGAAATTGCAGTTCATGTCAGGTGCTTCTAAGTACTTCTCCCAAACAGTTTCTAAGGAGAGATCCTTAGCAGGTATTCCATCAGGTTGCACTGATGTCTTCTTTTTTTCTAGTTGATCTAAAAAGCAGAGGTGCATGTTATGAGTCAGTGTATTGCTAGGGGTTTTCTCCTGTTTCTCAGGATAGGATAAATTGCTCTGGTATCAACATTTTTTCCCTTTAAATATCTGCTTCTTTTGTTCTGACTAGGTATGTGCCCATCGTATTCAAGTGACATTATTTTCTCTCAAAAAAATATAAATGCTTAAAAAATTAATGATTTTGATATGTTACTTTTTAAAAATGGTTCAGAAATTATACATATTCTGGAAAATAACATGCATTAAAAACAAATATCTTTGTTGTTAGTATTTTAAGAGTATACTTTCCAATTTTTTCTTTTTTCCTTTTTTTTTCAGTTTAAATCCCTTTTATTTTTTACATTTTGCCTGCTTCTTCACATCTCATTCCCTTTGCCTTACCTTTCTGCATTTTCTGTCTCTCTTGTCCTCCTTTTCTGTACTGTCCAAGTGTTGTATTATGGAGATGTTAAAAGTCAGAGAACAGGAGGAAGAGCAATAGGAAGTGAAAGGAGCATTTGGCTTTAAGGATATAATATTAAATACTTGTATTATTTGTCTTATATTGTTGTGATTACCTTATGTTTAAGAATTGCTTAAATGTTCCTTACATTTAGTTAGCCCTGTGCCCACAAAAGCCCACTCATATTGTGGAGCACATCCTGTCATTATGTCTTACCCTCTTCTCGTGAAAAATCCCCAGTGGTGCATTATGCTTCTGGCTGAAGTGAGAAGCATGGAGCAGCTGCAATTTTATCACTTAAATTTGTTTTTTAAAAAAATATTAATAAAATCAATAAAATCAGACTTATAAAATCCTGAAAACAATATCAAGGGATTTTTTTAAAGAATAACTTGGCATGTTATTTATCAGAAATGTCAGTATAAGTGGAATATACAGTGACAGATGGACTGCAGATAGGTTAATTAAATAGATGGTTGTATCCTCATAGCCCTCAACAATAAAAGGATTATAAAGATGCTGTGTACAATATTTTCTTGTAGCAATTGCTAATGAATGTCACTGCTCTCTTGCTAATGGATGTAACTAGGTCTGCATTTTCTCTGCAGTTTGCGGTTATTTCAGAAGTTTGACAACTTCAGGATTCTTGTGTGTGGTGGCGATGGAAGCGTGGGTTGGGTCTTGTCAGAAATTGATAAGCTCAGCTTGCACAAGCAGGCAAGTGTGCATATTTACTTTCCTTGCCTAGACTGACTAGACTTAATTTTGTGTGCTTACCTTTTCCTTGACTTGGTTCTTTGTTGTATCCCTGTGCATGGGGCAAACTCAGTAGTTACTGTTTAATGCAAGTTTTCACTGTTATAAACAGGACGAGTTGTAGCAGAATAGCACAACTTGACTTACAGGCTTTAGACATCAGCTATGAAATTAACATTTGTTGATTGAAATAACATGCATTTGTAACCACTTGTATTTTCTTTCTAGTTTTCAATAGTAGATTTGTTCCTGTGTTGTGTTTCAGTGTCAGTTAGGAGTGTTACCCCTTGGTACTGGAAATGACCTTGCTCGTGTCCTTGGTTGGGGAGGATCCTGTGATGATGATACGCAGCTTCCTCAGATTTTGGAAAAACTAGAACGAGCCAGCACGAAAATGTTAGACAGGTAAACCTAAATGTACATATGCATCACTTACTGTGAGATTTAAATTGTATTTATTTGGGTTTCTGATGGCCTAAAATCCCTCTTAGAGACTTGGTGTTCAATGGATTTGTTTTTTGAGTGCAGGTCTTAATCATGAAGGATGTGATGGGGACAGCTCTTTGACCTGCTTTTTAAGCTAAGAGTCAGAGGGATGAGTGGCTGATGGAACTGGGAACTGTGCTGTCCAAACATGTTCAAAAGTTGACAGCTTATTGCCTGGCTGAAGGAGCTGCATAACTGCCTGTTATAAGAAGTTGTGAGCATTAAGAAATTGTATAGATTAAAAACTGATTTGAGCAATTTTATGGACTCCATGCATGCTTATTAAACACCATTAAATGGTGGCTTCTTTATTTAGAAAACCTGAGCTCTCTGTCCTTGGATGTGGGGAAAACTCACCTTGTGTGCTGTCACCCTTTCCTGAGGCATCAGCTGTTGACAAGATGCTGGGCTAATTGGATCCATGACTAATATTTCTGTTTGAGGCAGTTTCTTAGTAAAAAAAATGAGATCTTCCCACTCCTAGTTTCATGTCGTTTTCATCCATAAAGGAAGGCAGCAACCCCATTAAAAAAAAAAATCAGAGATGATGGTGATCATGTTGTTCCAATGGAAGTCTAGCACTACTTTTGAGAGGAGTATTTCTTACGTTATTCCTATCTCTCATGAGTGTTTCTTTTCTTGCTCTAGTTACAAACACTTGAATGTCATCATAAGGGATTTTACTTAAGGTTATTTTTATGAAATAGAGAGAAAAAAGCCTTTTTATATTTTAAGCTTTTCTGCAGACTACTTGATTGCTTTATAGCAAACTATGTAGAGAAATGCTTGTTACTGATCCTCAGATTCTGAAAAACTTGTAGATTAAGTCATATTTTCCCTTTTCTGTCATGAAAATATACTCTGTTTCATTTATTGGTCTAATTTCAATAGACTTGCTCCCAAGGCCCATCTACAGTGATTACTTGCTCTTTTCAGCAGGCTTTGAAGCATGTTGTTGCTATCAGTGCTTTCATACTATCTGTGCTGTCAAGTGCTGTCCTCTACCACACCAAAAAAAAATATACATCAAGGAAGGCACTTCATCATTTGCTTTGTTGTCATGCCTGCCTCCTCTAGTTGAGATGGAAAGCTAATGTCACCTTAAAGATTTTTCATTAGGAAGATGTCTAGTTTCCTTTGACTTCTGCAGTATGTTTGCACAAATTCTTTTATAATGTGAATGTTTTCTTCCAGAAAATCTTTATGCCCTGTATTGAATGTCCCATGAGTTTTTCACAGATGAGACTGATAATCAAATCACTACAAAATAATCTGAGTAATTAAACAAATTATTACCTTTAATCTCTAATTTAATCTCTCTTTAATCTCTCTAATTATTTTACCCATATAGTTTACAACTACAAATTAAGATGCATTTTTATACATAGATATTCTGTGGTGTGACAGTGAATTTTCTTTTTGTTAATATAGTGGAGAGAGTGTAAAACGAACAGTCTGGAAACCTATGTTTCTTTCAGGTGGAGTATAATGTCGTATGAACTGAAATTACCAGCAAAGCCTTCTATTCTTCCTGTGACTGCAGAGGAGTCAGAGGAGTGCCAGGTGCACTTTAACTTTTGGTTTTTTTTTTTGTTTTGTGTACTTAACTTGGAGCTTCTGGGGTGCCAATAGCCATAATTGAAGCATTTGTGTGAAAAATAGATGTTTTGTGATCTGCTAACTGAACTGAATTAAGGCCTTTCCTTGCTGTGTATCTCAAGTAAGTAAGGTTTCCAGTTCTATATTATTTACCTAGAAGGAATGAAAGTAAGGAGTTTCCAGCAAAGCTGTCTGAAAAATTTCTTCCTGGATATATATGTATATTTTAATATGTATTAGAAAGTGTATTTATATAGCATGTTAAACAAGAATGTAATCTATATTCATATTATTATGTAACATAATAATACTATATATTTTAGATAACTCATATATGAGTATATTTTAATATAATTTTGTGTATAGTAGTATAATTTAGTGCTATGTTACTGTATAACAATCTATATACTATGATAATATACATAAATATTTAAAATACATTTTTTTAATATATAAAAGCAAATGTCTGTGAGTTTGGATTAAGCATTGAGAAAAAGTCCCCAGGATTTTGGAGGCAAGGATTGTATTTCTAAAGAAAGACAGAAGCATTTTGCAGTTTGAGTTTGATCAGGTGATATCACAACTTTCTCTTTGTTCATTGGGAGAGCTCAAAATCCTAAGTATCATCAAAGAAACACTCAGCCTGTCTTCCAGACCAGATTTGTGCTTGTACTAGCTGATGAGGTTTCAATTTTGAGAGAGGGAGATGCTTTAATCAAATTAATTGGCATGAAAAGTCTGACTGAAAATGAGAAAATAATATATTCCCAAGAAAGTTAATGCATATCAACTGTAGCTCAAAAGTACTTGAGAAGCCATAATTAATCAGCAGTCTCTTGAACAATTTAATAATTCAGGCTCTTTTAATTGGCAAGGAGGTTATAACCTTTGATGGATGCTGGATGTAGAGATGCAAAAAGGCTGGGATTTTAAGGGGGTTGCTTTGCACACAGCTCTGCTTTTGGTGTCAGGAATGCAGATCAAGGCTTTATCGCCTCTAATTTTTCAAGAGAGTTAAAATTTTCAAGTGTGTCTTCATCATCATTTTGTTCTAGTTATTTCTGGTGTTGAAACTTTTTTTAGCCCCTTCTGAAAATGGAAGGAACTGCTTGCTCATATAAAACTTCTTTTTTAGCAAATGTATTCTGTAGGCTATGTTACCTGTCATTACTTGAGTTGGACAAAACCATTTGCTTTTGAGTACCCTGTTCGATTTCTATTTTAATGGGATTTTTTACATTGCTTACTGAGTTAGGCTATTTCAGAAAAAATAATAATTACCCTTATAGTAGGTGTTGGATTATGACACCGTTTGAAAAGCAAATGGAAGGACATATTTGATTCTTTTCTTTTTCCCTTTCATTCCTCCTGCAGTTTCAGGAGACTAGTTCCACTTGGTTTCAAGAAATCTTGTACTGATGTTTGAAAAATAGTAGTTCGTTCTTACAGATCAGATGTTTATGTTTTGTTTTCTCCATGAAATAACAACTGATTCAATGTCAGAGTCCTATGATGAAGGTTTTAGGAGAAAAACTGAAGTGGTATATCTGCCTGCTCAAAATCAAAGACAGAAGCATGCTGAGGGATTTCAAGAGATTCTTAAATGGAGCTGCCAGAACTGCATTTATTTTTAGCTTTGGATTTGGAATGTTAAAATTTTCATTTAAAATTGAGGTCTGGATCCAGAGCTATTTTGAGATAGGATACAGTGTGTATTTTGAGATAGGATACATTTTTGATCCAGTCCAAATATTTTCCTGAGTATTTTGTAATTTGTAATTTTTAATGTTCTTGTAAAGACTAAGCCCCAAATAGTTTGCTCCTTGGAGACTGGTTTTGATAATATTATACCATTTTGGCAGTCTTTGTCAGTTGTGGCTCTTGGGAAATGAGAACCCACCTGACAATAAAGTGAAAATTCCAGATTACAGCTGCAAACTTTAGACTTGTTCTTATTGAGCAATTTGTTTGAGGAAAACTTTGCTTATTTTAGATGTAAAAGATATTAGATCATAATAATGTAGGTTGTTACAAATCTGAGAAGGTAGATTCTTTTCTGCCTCATAGACTGATTTTAGCCTAGAAATAACTTACTCTTTTCTCTACAAGAGGAAAAGAACCGTGGATCAAGTTCTCAGATGCAGTCTAACTTTGAATATTAAACATCTGATACATAAAATACAGTATGCATGTAAAATCTTCATTGCCAGACACTTGGCCTTGTATTAAATCTGAAATGGAAATACTGCTATTTTGAGGTGTTTAAACTCACTACTTGGTGTTATACTGCTGGGATGTGTGGAAATTGAAGTCTCTTTTCTCTCTATTTTCAGATATCTGCTTATGAGGATTCAGTTGCTGCTCATCTTGCAAAAATTCTCAATTCTGATCAGCATTCAGTTGTCATATCATCTGCCAAGTGAGTCAATCAGTTTTATGTACCATGTGGAGGATAAATTTCTTGTGTAACATCATCACCATAATAGCATTCTGTCTAAGCCTGATTTTCTTATGGATGGCCAACTGGCTTGGCTTAATATATCTTGATTTATATATTTTAGAGTGGATGTTCTTTTCTGTGAAATTTTTAGATGGTACGGTTGTAATGGATGGCTTAATAGTAAATTTTAAAAATAATCACACAATATCTATATAAAATGATGTTAAATCATTCCAAATCAGTGCATGGCTTAAAAACAAAATTTGCTGTTACTAATGCATAGATGTGATCTACTCCACACTGCATTTCTTTTGGCTATTTTTTGTAAAGCATATGTTTAGAGGACAAACAATTTCACCAGTGTGAAGCAGAGCTTTAGCTTAGGTAGCTTTGTTGTAGCCGTCTATATCAGTTCAATCAATACTGATCTAGGACATTAATGGGATTTTTTCCCCAAACTGAAACATTTTGAAATGAGAGAAATTTGGCAAATCATGGACATCATCTGAAATCAGAACTGTTCTGTGTATACCTTCTCTATGAAAAAAATCTTATGCTTTGCAGTATGCAAAAGACCAGTCATAGAATTTTTAAAAATGCATCTGAATATCATCACATCTTTTTTTACCTCATAAAAGCAAGTTAACAAAATTTCATTTTTAAACTATACATAGCACACATAGACAATTAAACTGCAGAATATTATTAACTCCAGATTCTAAATTGGTTCTGTACCTTGTTAAATTTGTTTAACTTGTCAGAAAAATGTCAACCAAATGAACAGTACTAAACAATTACCCCACTTTGCTAGTAAGTTTGCTGTCTCTGCAGTGTAGGTAACAAGAACCAAGTCATTTTCTGATTTACACAGTGAAAATTCATTGCAGCCCCTGTAGTTTGCACAGATATGCTTCAAAAGCACAAGCTGTGCAATGGGATATGTATGGCCATATGTTTTCATCTGAGATGTGCTTCCTTAAAGTCAGTAGATTTTCTCCATGATTTTTAAGCTCCAACTTTGCATGTGAATTTGCATGACTGTGTTTGAAGTTACCAAAGGGAATGCAAGTTTGCAAAGTCCTCTCCTAGGGAAGGTGTACAAGCAAGGGAGTGGATAAAATCAGTCATGGTTTTTTTCAGATAAGAGGCTGAGATATAAAGTATGCCAAGGCTTAAGTGAAAGAGATTTTGTTTTAAAGCTTATCAGTTCAGTTTTGGAAGCTTGGTAAAGAGTGTCATCTGCTTGCAAGTATGATCATGGAGTTCAGTTTCCAATAAGAATGATTCATAGCAGTGTACATATAAATAAATTGCCATAAGAATTTAATATTCAAAATATATCTGTTTAATTTCATTTGATTTCTTCCCTCTCCTTTTTTTTTACCTGAAGAATATTATGTGAAACTGTAAAGGACTTTGTTGCCAAAATAGGGAAGACTTATGAAAAACCAATGGAAAATGCAGAGGAAGCTGATGCCATGGCCATCAAAGTAAGATTGTGACTACATTCAGGTTTAAAGTCATTGGGTTCTTAAAGTTTATAGCTCATGGATGTTTAATTTTCACATTGCTCTAGAATGCCCAGCTTGGCTTTCATTTCAACCAGTGAGTTCAAAATACTTCTCTTCCTATTGCATAGAGTTAATTATTTCCAAACTGTTTTTAAAGTCTTAGATCTCGTTAAACTGTTTACACTTTCTTTCTTCATAAAGTTCATGGTAGCATACATAGAGATAAAAGGATTTCTTTTTGCATTAGTTATACTTCTAGGGATTAAGTTAGCTACAGGAAAACAATGGGGTAATGAAGAGTATACTACGAGAATGAAGGGGAGACAGACCACAATGTTAAAAATAGTGGTTTAAGCTGCAAAATACAGAGATCATGTTGCAAAAACATTGGGAAAGAAAACAACAGAAGGATTTGGTACGAGACACAAAATTTACATGAGCTGAAAAGAAAAAAAGAAAACAAAATCCTTGGCAATCCCAGAGTCAGAAAATGTACTTGCTAAGTGGCAATTTGTGGTTCACATTTCCATCCGGTGCACGCTTTAGAAAATTAGTTTTTGATTTTAACTATTCCAAGGCCAGAGAGTGTTTTCTTTCTCTTAGGTGTAGAAAATCCTTTCTTTTCCTGTGTACCTAGAGAGAACAATTACTTAGTGTTGTGGAGAGGCATTTGACAGTGTCTGATCTGGCTTGAGCCACTTGTTCTGTGACAACTTGCTTAAATACACAGCTGTATGGCAGAGAAACCCCCATGTGTCTCAGTCTAACAGCTGATTGATACCTCTCAAAACTGGGGTACTGAAAAACCATGTATGGGCAAACATCTGGTGGTTTTCTGTGCTGGAAGTTATTGGGAGAGGGGTAGGATGCAATCTGTGCAGTTATGGGGCAGGCTGAATTTAGCATGGAGTATTATTTGAATCTAAGTGTAGGGGGTTTGCATTATAATTGATCTAATCTGGTTGAGTGTCACAGGGTCTGCAAAAAGCCCATGCAAACCTATTCATAATCTGATATTCCAAAACATTGAACCTCATTTTGGATTTTACATAAGGAATTACATAGACACCAAAGGCACCTGCAGTTTCGTATATAATCTGGTACCATATTTCCTGAAAATATTCACATATTCACTGTTGAATTTTTTTAATGTGTGTGTGTGTTTTCCCCTTTGTCTTAGTGCTCAGAGTTAAATGAAAAGCTGGACCTATTGCTCCAGGCTCTTCACACAGAAGCCCAGGCTGCTCCCATTCTCCCAGGCATTGCTCCCCCCATCGTGGAAGAAGAACCAGAGGAGTTCTCAAGTGAAGAATCCTTGTCTGAAAGTAAAGAGCAGTTAGCAGAGTGTGTCTCAAAGTCTTCCCAGAAGCTCTTCAAACCAAGGCAACAGTTAATGCTCCGAGCAAACAGCTTGAAGAAGGCCGTGAGGCAGATCATTGAACAAGCAGAAAAAGGTGCACATCAGCAACATTTTGATCCAGACTGGTAGAATAGGAGAGGATAATGATGTTTGTTTGCTTGTTTGTATGTCTAACTGGAATAAGTTTTCATTATAAAATTTGATTTCTATATTCTTAGACAGATAAAATTATGTACTTATTACAAGCTGCAAGGAAAAGAAACGCAGCTTGTTTGAATGATAATGACTCCACAGATGTGGCTACTTATGTATGTATGTGTGTGCACATATAAAAGTGCATTTCTTTTAACTATTAGCCTCCACAAAAGGAAAATTTCTGACAGCAAGTCTTTATCAGCTGGTAAAGAATTGACAGACTCTTTCACTGAATTGATGATGGAACTCTTTTGTTGATATTTTAAAAGTAAAAGCTACCAAAAAAGTGCTTATTTTGATATATCCAGCTTTTCTTTAGAATCCTTGAGACTTTGTCTTTTCTGTTAATAACAGTTGTGGATGAGCAGAATGCTCATAGTGAAGAACAAGTGAACCAGTCTCCAGTAGAATACAGCAAAGAATTGGATGAATCTAAAGAAGAAGAAAAAGAGGAAGATACAAAGGAACTTGAGTCGCCATCAAGTGAGTAAATTAGGAGTAAAATAGAAATATTCCATCTCCTTATAGTTGTATTTGGAGCATGATTGGTTCCATAATTAAAAATACTAGCATGCTGTTTGACTGGAAACTGCTCACAAATTCTAATAGATTTGAATAAATAAAAGTTAAGTGAAAAATGTGGGAAATAATAGATGAACAGTCTTTTGGAATGTATTTACAAAGCTGAGGAGGCACTTGCTGGGGAGAGAAGTGCCTGAATTTAATCCCTGTTTAATCAGTGTTTACACTCACCTTTCTCCATGAACCTGAGCAAAGACTAGAGCTCAGGTGATGGTGGCAATACCCTGTCTCGGTTGTAGACTGAGATTCTCAAGCTACATAGAAATTTTAGGAAAGCTGCATCTTAGCAGTGGAAATTTCAGTCTTTTCCATATTATCAAAATGAACAGTGATGTCCTGCTGGTGAAGCCACAAGATGATCTGTGAATCATAGAGAAACAGTGGTAGCTGGTAGGCATCAAATCCCATTCTCTAGATACTTGGTGAGCAACTTCTGGGGGTAAAATAAAAAAAGTATTTTGGGATTTGCATCTCCTTTTTTCACTCTAACCCACACTAAAATCCTCAAAAATTGTCCTCACAAGGCTCTGCTCTGAAGCTTGTGCTTGTGTCTGTAGCTCCTGCTTTGGAAATGAGGCATGGAGCTGTTGGGGCTTCTGTTGACCCAGGATCTTACGTTTTCTCCAGAAACACATCAGACTTTCTCCAGTGATTGTCTCTTCACTGGTTCCTTTATATTCTCCTAGTTATGGGAATCAATGACTGTTGGTTGTCCCTTTTCAACAGTAGCTCGTAGAGGATGCTGGCCCTACAAATGACCCAATCCTACTGTCATAACTGTATAATAACGATATTCAGGTCTAGAATTTTATTGAATTTCTTGTTTCTTGATGGTATAACTTCTGCATCTAATGGGGAGCTGTATTATTCCTCTGTGTGTGGAATAGAGTGCATATTAATGCTGTCACTGGACGATAGATGTTTAGGGACAAAGCATGGAACATGAATTCAATTATCTGCACTGAAACATCAGTTTTACTCATTAGGGCTCTGTTGTTTTTATCAGAGCATTCACAGCAAAAGTTTATCTTTATTGCAGTTATTCCCATGAGTCCCGTCTGTCAAATAAAGAGCAGCTGCTCTGCTGATTTTCTTGTTTAATACAACTGCCTTGTTTGCAAGTGTAGAGAGAACAGACTGTGTGAACAGTGTTGTGAATTTTTCAGTAGTATTATAAAAAATGAATGTTAATTTTGTTTTGAGTATTATATTTTACCCTCCAAGGATCTTCCTGGTCATTTGATGAAGATAATGTTTTTCCATATGTTAATACCTTCATCTAAATATTTAATGACTCTTGTTAGATATCACTTGCCGTTTTTTATTTCTTTTTTATTTTTTGACATTATTACAGTGTTTTGTCATGCATTGATACAAATCAATGTGTTTTATTGCTACCATGCAATGTTGTAGCATTTTGTGATAACTGCTATGGCTGTTATGCAGGTGTTAAAGTCAGAAGGAGATGACTTCCACTTGGTCAATCCTTTCATATAAAACAATCCAGAAAAATTTTCCGACTTTTCCTTGTCCTATGTATAATAATTTCTGTTTGACTTCAGCAAGTCATTCAGAAATGTGTGTCATCTTACTTATGGATACAAGAAAGTGAAGAATTTGCCATTCCACTTACAGTTTTATGTTAGATTATCATCACTTAAAAAAATCCCCATGAATGGGCAAATCCTGGCCTGAAGTGATGTGAACACAATGTCTAAACCCTTGTTCTAGTTAATCTTTTTGTCTCTAGATTTTCCAACTCAACATTTTCTTTCCATGAGTGTCTTCATACAGTACACCCATTACTCTCAGGCTAAGTTATGATTGACATGACCTGATTTGTCTCACTCCTGCCACTGAAAAGGATGCATTGTATGCTTCCCACCACATTCCTGGTGCTGTTTCCCGCTGTTGTCTTGGTGCTAGTCCTACTAATTCTAATTTTTGCTGGATTAGTTTTCATATTTTGAGAGGAAAAATCACATTATCTTGAGATGATTTCATTTTTTTGTTCTGAGCTTCTTCAGATGGTAAAGTTTGGTGTTGTCCTAAGCTGAAGTAGTTTTAACATGTGAGCTAATTTGGAGCAGAGATAGCCAAGAAGTGTCTGTCTGTGACCATCTGTTGTGCGAGAGTTTTCTACATGCACATGGAAATGCTATAACAAAGCATTTGGTAATACCCAAACTTTTTTTCTTGGGGCACTGGTTTCTGGGTATGTCTGACAGGGCTGAATTGCACAAAGATTAGCTTTCCCAGGCTGAAGCAGGCACTGGCATATTCTCTGAGGCTGCATGAAACCAGTTCTGCCAGGAAAGTAAATTACAGCAGCCGAGGTCAGCCCTCTGCAAAGCCAATCCTTCTTCCTTGCCTCCAGAGGCAGCCAGAGAATAACTGGCCTCACTGAGCTTCCAGTTGCTCTTTGTGAACATCATCTCTTTCCCCTTGATTTTCTTCCCTTTCCTTTTCCTGAGCCTTTGTCAATAACAGCTACTAAACATTGATATCTGTCAAGGTTTCACTGATCCAACTTTCGAAGAATTTTAATAAATAAGTTTATTATTTGGGAAATTGCTGGTTTGTTTGTTTTCTGAGTTTTTCTGTGGAAAAAGATGATGGAAAACTGATGCCTCCCACAATCTCTCTAAATGCAGAAGGCAAAGATGGACATGGCTTTTTCTCTTCCCTTGCAGTTTTCAGTTTGGCTGTAAATAAAGATGTTTTCTCTGATTTTTTCAGCATCTTATGCAGGCATGGGCCCATTTTAGCTGCTTGAAGAAAATATTGTAGGTGTTGATAAGATAAATATTCTAACCTACAGGCCATGGAACTACTTACATTAAAATTGTTATAAATGACAATATATTGTATAATATCTGTATATTTATAAATAAACATAGATGAAATTTAAGTTTAAATTTGATTATTTCAGTAGTATGTTTATCAGAAGCTTACTGCAGTATTAAATACTGTTGCATTTTAAGGTGGATATAATACATTTTATGAACATATTTCCATTTAATACATATAATACTTTTGCTGGTAGCTTGAATTATAAGTTGGGAACTCGTCATGTGGAGTGTCATGCACACTTGCTCATTCTAATTTGTGTTTGTCCCTTGATATATTTCTGAGTTTTCTTACTGTATTTAGAAGAAAAACTGTGGTGTGAGGGGGAAGGACTTTTGTCATGGAGTGGTAACAGAATAAATTAATGCTTCTGATATATTTTCAGGGCTGTAAAAATTATGTATTGATAATGTCATAATAGGTCTAATTAGTGTTCTTACTTCTGTTTTTTCTGCACAGCTAAAACTGCACCAAGATCTCCTGATAGACGTACAAGCCGAGGTATCCATTCTCAGACAGGTTCTTTCTCTGCCCCAGCTTTGGCAGCAAGCAAGGAAAACCTCCCAGTACTTAACACGAGGATTATCTGTCCAGGTAAGCTTGCTGTCAAACGACTTTTACTTCATGCATGAATTTGTTTGATCCGACATACATATCTTTGTGTGGTACTATATAGGAGAAAATGCATAATAATGTAGAATATTTCTGATCCTTTGGCACAACACTAGAAGTAGCAGAAGTGTTGCATTTGATTCTGGAGGGTGAAAAGTAAAATTCCGGATCATAGAACTGCCAAGTGGTTTGGTTTGGAAGAGACTTCTAAAGATGACCTAGTACAGCGCTCTGTCGTGGACATTGACATCTTTCACTAGATCAGGTTTCTCAGAAAAGCATCCAGCCTGACCTTGGTCACTTCAGTGGTGGGGCTTTTACAGCTTCTTTGGGCAGCCTCTTCCCATGTCTCACTACCCTCATCCCAAAAATTTTCCTCCTTTTGTCCAATCTAAACCTACCCTATTTGAATTTAAAACCACTGCCCTTTCTCCTGTCACTGCAGGCCCTGGTGAAAAGTCTCTCAATCTTTCTTATAAACCTGCTCTATATTTTGAAAGGGCACAATAAATTCTCCCTGGAGCCTTCTCCTCTGCAGGCTGAACAACCCTGGCTCTCTCAGCCTATCTTCACAGGAAAGGTGCTCCAGCCCTCTGATCATCTTTAGGGCCCTCTGTGGACTCGTTCCAGCAGGTCCATGTCCTTCTTATGTTGGGGAGCCCAGAGCTGGATGCAGCACTGCAGGTGGGGTCTCACCAGAGCAGAGCAGCGGGGCAGAATCCCCTCCCTTGCCCTGCTGGCCATGTTGCTTTGGATGCAGCCTGGGACATGTTTGAGTTCCTGGGCCACAAGCTCACATTGCCAGGTCACATCCAATTTTTCATCCACAGGTACCCCCAAATCCTTCTATCATTTATCCTAATCAATGGGTTGGGATGAAGAGAATGAGGGACAAAGCTATGTAAAGTTCAACCCTCTGAGTAAGAACTGTCTATGGATATCTCACTGGAAGTGGATAACTGAAACCACACAAAGCTGCTCTGTAAAACTGTTGGGAAAAAAATCTGTTCTTACCTAAATTCAATTAATAGATGAAAAACTACCTGTTCTGCTCCAAATGGAATTAATACTAGAGAGGACTAGTAAAACTCTGTTTTAATTAACTTTATTAGTATAGCTAAAACACAGTGGAACCAAGCTTACGCTTTTTCTTTAGGCAAATTTAAGTGAAAGCTGTTAGTATTTTGCATTGTTTACATGCATTACAGAGTATTTTGTAGAGTGAAATTGATATTAGTCAAAGCAGGTATGTTGAGGCCATGATCTTTCACAAATTAAGTTAAATGATGGCTCTGCCAGTTGTAAAAATTGTGAGAATATTCCTTATGTATGCTTCCAAAGAAAAGGACAAAAGAAAAATCATGGACAGTTAGGAGATGAAGATTAAACTGAATGAAAAGCTCTAGAGGTCTTTTTGGATGTTAGGTCAGCCATCTGGTTACTATAACAGCCAGTGAGTGTTGGCCTGAAACCCTAAATTTTCTTTGTTTTTTTCTTTCTCCATGGTGGTACCTGAGAGAGCCACCCCAATGCAGCATAGCTGCCTTTCTGCTTAAGAGAGCCAGAGACCTGAGAAGATAACCAGTTTTGGTAAAAATTAAGATAGAATCACAATCTTTCCCTGTACAGATTTAATGAATTTTGTTTCTCAGTATGTGGCTTATATTATATGTTTGTCTATTTATCAAATACAAGTTTTTTTATTATTTTCTTTCTGTTTTGTTTTGTTGTTTTTTTATTTTTTTTCTTTTTTAATTAGGTTTAAGGGCTGGTCTAGCTGCTTCCATTGCAGGAAGTTCAATTATTAGCAAAATGTTGCTAGCAAACATCGATCCATTTGGTGCTACGCCGTTTATTGACCCGGATCCAGATTCCTTGTAAGAAATATTTTTTTTCTAAATGTACTATTTTGCTTTCCCTAAGGGCATCCTTCTCACATTTTTGTAGTCTCTTATTTTTTTCATTATGAAGTTCTTGTTTGGCAGTAGACCTCAATGTCTGAAAACAAGCTGGATTGTACTAGGTTAGTTATGAGCATTGCGAATTTTTTTGCAGCAGCTGAAAATAAGGGGAGACATTTGCTCACTTATCCCTTGCTCAGCTGGAGGAGGAGGACAGTAATCTTTCAGAGCTGGGTTTTTCAGCCCAAATCAGTTTACTTAGGAAGATTCAGAGGAAAGATCTCTTGAAGTATCTTAGTTCATATTCTGTTCTGTGACCAGTCACAGTTCTGGTTAAAGATGTTTGCATGTCCAAGTTCTGTACAAATGTACACCTGATTTTCTCTTTTCCTCTAACAGGGAGGGATATTCAGAAAAATGTGTCATGAACAACTACTTTGGAATTGGGTTAGATGCAAAAATTTCACTAGAATTTAATAATAAGCGAGAAGAGCACCCTGAAAAATGCAGGTAATATAATTACTCTGTCAATAACAGAGCCAAGATGTTTCCATTCTTTTCTTTTCCTTACCTCTTTATATAAATTTTTTTTTTTTTTTTTTTTGCAAATACAAGACACAATAATGTGTGTATGTCAATATGTGAATGTTGTTTTGCCTGCTTTCAGAAGTCGGACGAAAAACATGATGTGGTATGGAGTTCTTGGCACAAAAGAGCTATTGCAGAGAACTTACAAGAACTTAGAACAAAAAGTTCAACTTGAGGTAAATTTGATTTATGGAGAGAGTTGCTGGCACAATGTGTAGTGAAGAATTAGTGCTTATTTTTGAAACCTGTTATCATTCTTACATCAACCCAAGTTGACCTCAAAGGCACTGTGTAAAGATGTGCTATGTAAAAGTTAGTCCTCCAAGTCATGTTTTTGAGTAAAATGTCAGTATTTTAAGATCAAAAAATAGCCAGTGTCATTTAAGATCAAAAAATACCCAGTTTCTTGTAATTACTGGGTTGAAAAAAGAGAATAAATTGTGTAGGTAGGATATATTTCTTAATGTTCACTGTATAAAAAGACAGACCAGTTTTTAATGGCAACCACAGAAATGACCATAAAATTAAGAGAAGAAAAGAGATAAGGAGTTTTAATCCTTCAGGTTCAATTGAAAGTATATGAAAGCTACACATATAGCAAGAGCACGTAAATAGTAAAAAATTCCTGACAAAAGGGTGGAGATTCTGAATATGCATTGCAAGAAGCCCAGCTACAGCAGTAGAGACTTTCTCTAATATTCACACAAAAAAGCAAGATATTATCAAAGCAAAAACAAATTCCATGTCTAAACAGTTCTTATTTGGCTTTTAAGTTCTAACATTAAGTTCCACATGGTACTGGGAACATAAAGGAGATTCCCAAATGCAGAAAAAGACTACAGGATGGTTACTGTTCTTTTCACCCAAAGAATATCTAAGGTGGACTTTGACAGAAATTATATAACATATATAATTTCTCTTTGTATTTCGTACTAACTGTTTCATGTGGAAGTTTATGATATTTATATGAGGTTAACTTTTTAAGTTGAAAGAATAATTTTAGGTTACTGGAGCTCTTTCTCACTCTGAGATTTAGGAGGATTTTGTCTGGTAGCAGCAGATTGCTGTTAGCTAAGGATTGAGTAATTATCAAGGAATTATGCAGTAGTTAGCAAATATAATGCCAGGAGAGAACGTTATATATACTGGAGATAGAATTCTAATTCAAGGATCTTTTGAATTGGATTCAAATAAGATTCAATAATACTGTTGACCTTTCCATATTTTTTCCCCTAATATTCCTGTAAGTAAGTCAGCAAGTAAAAATTGCACATTTACTGTTGTCTTGCATATTATTGGATATATTATGCCTGCATATTCAGGCACTAGAAGCAGACTTCTACTGTAATACAAATGGCTGTGCAGCATCTATTAATATCACACCATATTTTGGATACTGACACATCTTGATTAAAATGTTACATTCTGTCTTGCTGCTAAGATTAAATCACAAAAAGAGAGCACTAAGCACATTCTGGAAATAATTTGCATCTCTTTCTCCTCCTGATAAAGATGCTACAGATTTGGTCCTTATTTCTTTAGATTTTCTTTTTCATTTGTATAATTTTAAGATCCTTCTGTGGACTGGTAACATGCAGTCATCTAGCAATCTTCATTAAAGGCAGCTTGACTGGCAACTTCATGGTCCATGAAGTGACACCTGGGTATAACTTGCTTCAATTCCATGCCTGTGGCACTGCTGCAGGACTGCACTTTTGACTCCCAGTGGAATGGTTTGAGATCATTGGGCTTCCCCCTGCAGGCAGCTGTACTGCTTTAAGTCAACAGCGATTTCACTGGTGTCTGTAAACTTACTCTTGGCCAAAAGTTATTTTTGCAGGAAGTCAACAATACATGTAAACACTGACAGATAACCACATGTTTGTGGCTATGCCAGAAATATTCTTGGATATTCTTGACACCCACCCCCCAGCCCCTGGTTTAAATGGATTTGACTAAATAACGAGTTGCAATTGCAATTTTGGGAATGCTGGTATAGGATGGAAGACTAGTTCCTAAATGTATAAATGAATCTTTTTGTAATGTCCTTGGCAATCTTACTGTGTGCACTCAGGGAGATTGATTTTCTTACTGCAAAAAGATTTTTAATCCTTGATGGACAGACCATGGTCAAAGTGCATCAGAAATTTCATAACAAGGGATGTGAAAATGTTTCTTTCAAGACTCATGGAGCACCACTGCTGTAGATACTACAGCATGTAGATCTACATATTTTTCACCTCTGCTGAGATTGGAAAGAAGAGGTTTGTTTTAGAGGTGCTTCATTGCATGGAGCGAGTAGTCTTGTACCAGACCTCTTAAAGACTCTGGCATACTCTGCCAGCTCTGTTGAAACTTCATGTGCTAAAAATTACTCTTTGCTGATTACTTTTATCATATTATTTATGTACTGAAGGAGCTTTTTCCCTTGCAGTGTGATGGACAGTACATCCCCCTTCCAAGCCTGCAGGGCATAGCTGTGCTAAACATTCCCAGCTATGCTGGTGGGACTAATTTCTGGGGTGGAACCAAAGAAGACGATGTAAGTAGCATTAAAGAGACTTAACCTTCTGGGCAAAACCAGCAATAAATATAATGAACTGCTCTTCTCACTTGATTTTAAAAGTAGTGGCATATCCTCTTATTTCAGGAGGATGTTTCAGTTCTTGTATTGTCTTGCGGGTTTTTTAAGTTGAAAATATGTTCCATAATTTTTTACTGTCCATTTTCTTCTGTCACGTCCATTCCAGCAAAATGTTCATAATAAAACATAATGATTTTGTTTTTTAAATGGCTCTATGAGTCTTTTTAGAAATTAATTTTATAAACAGAGGCACAAGTAATTTTTCTCTATATTGTTTTACAGATGCCTGTAAATAAGGTTTCTCAAAGCATAGATTCTTCTCTTTGATATAGTCTAACAACAAGCAAGGTAGACAGGATAGTCAGTCAAAGTTTATACCTCAATTTTCCTTCTGTTCTTCAGACAGCTTTGCTGTGAGGGATGGTGATTCAGAAAGTGAAGACTGATGCATTTAGTGTCTGATAATTTAGTCGGGGTAGTAAACTGGTTTTTGAATATTATTTTAAATGAACCTTTAAAATACTTTAAGGTACCTTTTTCCCCTTCTTTCTTTCAACTCCTAAGAAACATTTAATCACATGGATCCCTACATGCCTTACAACCTGGAACAGTGTTACTGCCCCTACCCACTTCACTCACAGCTCACCAACTGTAATTACTAGCAGATTATCCTAATCTGCATGTCCTGATTTAATGTGTGATGTCTGAATCACCTAAAATTGTAGTTGCAAGCTGGCTTGTGATTTTGATGTAGACAGTCCAGGACTCTTTTGCCAAAACGTTTTATGTTTCTTGTGAGTTTTTATCCTTTCATTTTTTAATGCATACATACAAACATATCTACATATAACATATGTAATTGAATATATTATCTATTGTATGTAATTGCATGTTTATATTATATAATACATATGGAATTGCATATGTATATATAGGTTTTATATATGTGTATATGTATACACATATGTAAAAGTGAAAAAAGAAATTTAGACATGTTTTAGTTCCTTTTCTTATTTTTGGTATATGTCAGAGGATGGAAATTCTGTTTATATTTGGCAATGGATATCTAAAACTTTTGTATATAGTCCATGTTCATAGTCAGAACTTGAAAGCTGCTCTAACATCTGCTCAGCCCCTGTTCAGGAGGGTTTTTTTCTCCCTGGAATGCTTCAGTGAGAGAGAAGATTTGCTTCAGCTTTCATACTGGTATACAGCAAATGTGTGTGTCCTGGACCAGTTTTACAGATATTATTAGTCTTCTAGTGAGCAGATGTGCCAGCAGAGTGACATGTTTGTTCTGGCCAAAGTTAGGAGCATAATTCACTGCTTTAGTGCAGTCTTGAATGACTCTTCATCAAGAGGTGATGGTGGTGGTCTGAAGTGCTGCTGGTTCTGCTTGTCTGGACAAATGAAAGATGTTACCTTGACAGATCTGATGATTGCTGAAACATTAGCAGTGAGCAAAGCAGGGCATCTGCACCCTGACTGGCTTCAGCACGGCATGTAATTTTGGTGTCCAGAAGACAGGCTGGAAACTTGACCTGTAACAGGAAAGGAGTCAATTTGAATGTTCATCCACAGAGACTGGTTTGCCTTTAAAAGAAAAAAAAGGAGAAAAAAGAGATTGGTTTTCGGTACAGATATTACTGGTGGAGAGACACAGCAGAAGACTTGGTTGAGTGTTTCCTGTCCTTTTGCTGAAATGGCAACACAAAATAAATGAAATTTAACAACTGTTTTTTCTTAACACATGCCAGAGCTAGCCAGTAAATTGTCAGTTACTGGATCAGGAACTCTCCACACTTTTTATCATGGAACAGCAGAATCATGATCTTGGTTCTTTTCAAGATGTTCATATATTCCTGTGAAAAATTGAAAAAAATCCATGGAAACTGGGAAAAAAATCAGATGGAGAAACTGTTTTTCTCCAGTCTGGTCTCAGGTGTTACTTACTGATGCAGCGTACTCTGCCTAAGTTGCCAACTGAGGGAGTCCAAGTACTGCTCAGAGAGGTGATCTCCCTACCCATTAAACTCTTACTGGATTGATTTCTCCTGCTGATTTTTCTCCCTCATTGCTCCCTATTGCATATCAAGATGAAATGGCCAAGCTCCAAGTGACCTTAGCATGGTATCACCTGTGAGACCCAGTTAAAGTGCAGCCTGAGATCTGCTCTGAGGCTGAATTCCCCGGCAGCACACCAGGTGGCAAGACTTCCTGTGCTTTGTGTGAGCCTGTGGAAATTCTGCACCTCGACTGCACAGAAGGACATCTGTTCCATACAGAAGTGGTTTTCTTGTTTACAGTGGATAATTATAGACAGCACAAACAAGATTGTCTTCAGTATCAAAGCTCTGTTAAGCCAAGCAGAGCATAAACTCCGATGCTGGTTTCCAGAGAATTCAGAATATAAACAGATAAGCACTTCTGAGAAGAAAAGGAAAGCATTTATTTCTTTTACCTTCTCTTACCTTCAAGAACCTCTTAGATATTAAGTACATTACCCAAGCAGAGATTTTAATTGGCCTTTCATCTTGTCTTGAAAAACATTTTTAATCTGCATTCTGAAATGTGCCATCTTTCCTATATCAGGATATGCCTTGTCATCCAGATATTTCAAATGGTATCAACATTGCTGTTTTAAACTATATTTGCCTGTTGTCTGTGGTATCTTACTCCTATGACTTTGGAAAAACAGTATAGTTATTCTACAGTAAAGAACTTAGAGCATTTAAATGTTGAAAACAAATCTGTAAATGAATCTGTGTTTCATAGCAATCTAAGTGCTGGATTTGCAATCAAAAATAGAATACTTTCTTTTCCTCACAGATATTTGGAGCTCCATCATTTGATGATAAAATCTTAGAAGTTGTAGCTGTATTTGGCAGCATGCAGATGGCAGTGTCCAGAGTCATCAAACTGCAGCACCACAGGATAGCTCAGGTTTGTTGCTTACTTGCAAGCATGCAGGATGGTTGGCAGCAGTTTGGGATTCTGGCAAGTAGCGGGACTCTTGATGGCCACCACCCTACACATTAATAGAGCACTGACATTGTATTGCTTTTAGTGGGTAACAAATTGTCTTCAATGATGAATGAAGTATAGGAGAGGTTAATTCCTGAGACAGTTCTAGAGAGAAGCCACAGCTCCCCGTAATCAACAGATTACAGGTGGCCTGTCAGTCTCAGCAGTATTTATTGCCGTGTAAAATAATGTGTTTGTTCTTTTCCAGTGTCGGTCAGTAAAGATCACCATACTTGGTGATGAAGGGGTTCCAGTGCAAGTCGATGGAGAGGCATGGATCCAGCCCCCGGGAGTTATTAAGATCATACATAAAAACAGAGCTCAGATGCTAACACGAGACAGAGTATGTTACAGAAAGAGCTACCATTGCTAACACTGGTTTCTGTAATAATTTATTTCAGTTATGATGTGAACAAAACAGTACTTACAAAAATGTTTTATAACTATTTATATAATTTATACTGTTACTTACAGTGATATAATTTCTATAATGACCTGGATAGAGAATGATTATTTTGTATAAGTGGCAAAGTTTTGTTAACTTTTATTTGTTTTATTAGTGTTAATCCTATATTCTTATTAATATATAGTAAGAATGGTCAACATTTTATCTATTCTTCCCTCTCTCCCTTTCTGCTGCTTCTTTCTTTTTCTCTAGGTGTGTTATACCAGTCATATACTGGAAATTTTAGCGCACTTGCATAAATAGCAAAGCTCTATACTGTCCATTTTTCAGAATAGCTTTCTGCAGATTTCTCTCTGTGTCCTACCAATCCTCCCTCTGCCCCATGAGCCAGTCTCAGACAGAATAGACATAAGTACAACCTAGTCACAAAGCCACTGGAGAGTTGATGCTTTTCTGGGATTATTGTGTGAAAGGTACAACTGCCCCTCAGTTCTCCATCTACTAGCTGGATCCTGAATTTAGGGCAGAGTTAAGGTGGAATTTGAACTCTCTATTTTAGTAAATTTGGTTTTTTTCTCCACCATTTTTAATATTTGAATTCTGTATCAGAATTCTATTTGAATTTCTATCTTGCTAGCCACACAAAATGTACTTGCATTAGAGAATCACAAAATTCTAGAATTATTTAGGTTGAAAAATACCTCTGAGATCATTAAGTCCAACCATTATTACTGTCTTTGTGTTCTTACTGGTTTGGAAGACACATTTTGAAGACTATGGGGAGGAGACAGAGAACAAGCTTTCAGAAGTGGCTTACTCACTATACTAAGTTTTAAAAACTTTAGGTGTAAAATTATTATATAATCGGGTAGTATTATTTGTATAAAATTAAATCAAGCACCTGTTTATTTGTTAATTTTAACTAAAATAATATATAATTTAAAATTATGTAAAATTAAAGTTTTTAGTGAGAAAGAATACTCCCAAGTGCTGTCAATTGAATGTATAATTTGTTTTGATTAGGCCTTTGAAAACACCCTGAAGTCTTGGGAGGACAAACAGAAGTATGATTCCTGCAAACCTGTCATTCGATCTCCCTTGTACCCTCAGCAAGCTGTTGAGTTGGCTACAGAAGAAGAAGTTGCACAGATCCAGTTGTGCTCACAAGCTGCAGAAGAACTTATTACCAGGTAAAGTAAAATTAAGAATTGGATTGGCAACCTAGACACCAAGTCTGAATTATTAATGCAAATTCATACAGAGAATTAGAAGTGTACATTTTCCCTGATTTTTGATTAAAGTTTTGTTGCCACTGTATCGGTTGTTTTGTTCTAATTTAAAAATTTTATTTTATTTTTAAGACTCAACTTCTTTTTGTGTCCTTTTCCTATGTATTTTTAAAAATTTTATTTATTTGTTTTTGTGTTGGGTTTTTTTTTCCTTGTAAAAACCAACTTTCTGAAGTAGCAACTGAAATGGAAAACTGCAAAGCTTCTTTACAAAAATTGAAGCTTCTCCTTTTATGACAAAGCAAAAATATAATTGGGAATTATTGGAAAAACCCTTTAGAAGTCAACTATAAAAGTCACCAGGATGGACACTTCAGTCATTCATATAGGCTGAGATAAATAAAAACTTTTTTAAAAAAATCAGAACATTTTATAAAGCCTCAATTCATTTCATCATAGCAACTAATTATCTTTAGCATCAAAATCCCCAGTAATATAACAAAGGAAGGGCTACATACTCTCTTTATACTGCAGTCATAGACTAATAATTTAGTTTATCAATTACTCAAAGTGAAGTTTAGCCAAGACATCCTAGAAACTTCACTGTTCTAGAGATGGTCTGGAGGTTGTAGTTACAGTTGGACCTCCCATAATCTTAAATGACTGCAGCCAATTTTCATGTCACATCTGAAGGATATGCCTTGTGAAATAGGTGTAAGGGTTTTTAAGATAATTTCAAGTAAGTTATTGCAATGTGCTAGAGTTTTCCTCTGTAGTTTACTTGAATTAATAGGACCAACATTTTTGGTCCATGTTTTTTGTATAGCATTAGTGTTCTAAGACAAATAAATGTATCTCAGTATTTTGTAGCATCATAACTAATCTGTGTGGTAGATATAATTTCTACGATGTGCTATATTGCTTGAAGAAATACTTGCCTTTCAATTTTTTGTTATAAAGGACTAGAATTTTCTAAGTGTTTTTGAAACATGTTCTTGTCCATTTTCTCATCTGATGAAGTTGTCTACTCAATAATTATTCTTTAAAGAAATTAAGAAACATTATTCTCCTTTTTAAATGTTTTTGTAGGATCTGTGAAGCAGCAAAAGTACATGGCCTCTTGGAGCAGGAGCTTGCTCATGCTGTTAATGCATGTTCACATGCATTAAATAAAGCCAACCCAAGGTTTCCTGAGGTAAAGAAGATCAGAGATTTATATAAATAAACTATAACATCTGGGTGCACAAGCTTGTGGCATGGGGACTGTCCCCTGTCCCCATTTGAAAACAAGTTGGATGAGAAGGCAGAAGATACAGTTTCTACATTCCCCACTGTCCTCCCCACCTGATACTGTGCAGGCATATCCTCAGAGAGGGTGGAGGCATGACAGAGGCTGAACCAGATCTGTTACTACATAAAGGTCATTTTCTGTGGATACTTTCACAGAAATGTTCATGCTCATTTCTGTGAAATGAGCATGCTATCCAAGTGCTATACAGAGAAGGCAAAGGGGCTGAGGGGAATGAGTTTCCTGGTTTCTCTCTTCACACTAGATAATCTGGGTGTTTTCTGGGATTGGACCCAGGACTGATTCATTAGATAGAGGCTGTCCCTATCTAACCCAAATGGACACAGGGTAAATATTAGTTGGCCTTTGCTTCTTGAAGTATGGTTAGTAGCTTGCTTCTGCTGAGGATAAGGTGAAAAATGGAAATCAATAGTCATTGTTAAATGAAATTCACAACTTTTCTGCTGGCCTTTGTCATACGTGGATTGATATGGTGGCTGATCACCTGACGATCTTCAGGATTGCATTAAGGTCATACTAAATAAAGTTGAGGAAAAGACAGCAAATAGATACTACATTTTTGGTTTCTATTCTCAGTGCTGAACAGGTTGTCAATTTAGAACTTGTATTGATGTATTTCTCCTAGGAGAAGGCACTTAAGATCTGTGCTGTAAGATGAAAGTACTTATTCTCAGTCTGACTTGCATCACTTCAAGGAATGTTTATGCTTCTTATTCCCCAGAGCCTTACCAGAAACACTGCCATGGAGATAGCTGTCAATGTGAAGGCCTTACACAATGAAACAGAATCTCTGCTAGTAGGAAGAGTTCCTTTGGTAAGGTCACAAAGTACATGATTTTATTCTTCATTCAGATCATCCGTGATTTGTTCTTTGCTGATTTTTGTAAATTGGTGCCAAAGTGAGGACACACTGCAAGAAGCTCTGCAAAGTTGATAGGAGAAAATTACACTGCATTTGTGGTTGGATCAGAATGACAAATCTTCTCTTAGGCTGGCATCCATCTTGCCTCACCTCAGATAGCTAAGTCATAGCTTGGGTTCTTATTAAAAGTCAGGGGAGAGAAAGAGGTATCCTCGGATACCTCAGCTGTCGTGGAGGGCTATGTTAGAAAAAGATGATTTATCTTCTGGAGGTACAGCATTTAAAAGAACCTCTGGAGAACTAATATGCGACCATCTTCAGAGTTAGAGGGGAGCCTGGGGTGACAGATGTTTAGACTCAGGCTCCAAAGCTTAATTTGATTAGTTTTTCTGTTTCTGAACTTTTACATGTTGTACCTCTACTTCTCATTATGATTGTGCAAATGTCTTCATGAGGCTACATCAGGCCCTTTTTTTAGTAAAAAGGCTGTTTGGAAGGTACCAAAACAATATTCCAGAGGTGTCCATTATGCTCATTTGACACTGTGCTCACTTAGACGAGTATTTCACAGTCACAGTAACAAGGCACCCTGGTTAACCTTACTGCCATGTATTTTATAAATGCTGAAGTTGCCTCTATGTTGGTCCCTCATTCTATTAAAATAGATAGAGATGAAGTGTAGGGTGTGGTTTGATACATCAGCACTCCCATCATAAACTGTTCAAAGGATCTTTCTCCTCTGACAACAACAGACATTCTTTCTTTCATATCTTTCTCTAATTTCTTGGTGTCTTCACTTCTCTCACATCCCTCTTTTCTGAGCCCAAATCTCTTGAGAGCAGTAAACTCATGTCTTTGGTGCTTATACAATTTGATTTAACCCCAGCCAGCAACTGAACTAGGATGCTTGGTAAGCTGCTTATTTGGCTGCCATTTACTGGCTATTAACTTTTGCTCTTACAGCTCCTGAAGAAGAAAAAAACCCTGTAAATTAACATAAAACAAGTCTGTGGTTCCTTCCACTTCCTGCAGGAACTATGATTAAAAAATTCATACAACAGTAGGAGCATTAAATCACAACAAATGGTAAAATACAATCTTTAGTGAAATGATAATGACATAGGATGACAGAATAATTTGAGGTGGATGTAACCTTAAATATTTTCCAGTTCCAACTCCCCTGCTATAAGCAGAGACATCTTCTATGAGATCGGGCTGCTCAAGATGGGACAATGAAGCTGATTTGTGGAATCTCTCAGATGCTTATGGCTAGAATACAGTTTGGAAAAAATTAAAAATACTATATCGTGTCTTTATGGCCCTGTGTCCATTTTTTTAATTTTAAAAAGCATTTCCAGTCTGGAACCAAGCACAGTTTTCAAATGCATTAAGGGAAAAGTATGACAGACTTTCATTTCAATGGAATAAAATTATCTAAACTCAATGAAATAAAATATTTTGATATCAAAAATTTAAATAGAAAAGGAATTGAAAAATCCATTATTTTTATTTCTTCATTCATAATGTGAACTTTTATATTGGAAATAAGATTTTCCAAGCTGTTGTAGGAGGAGAATTTGCCCTGAATTGCTGATTCTTTCTCTACCAGAATTATTATTTTGGATTTATTTCAGGAGCACCATCAGATAAGCATGTTTTTGTCCCCCGGCAAAATGTTTTCTTCTGAGAATCAAGCAATTAGATTAGTACTTGTTGAGAAAGACAGAATTCTTTGCTTCATTCTTTTATAGAAAATAGATGACCTGAGTAATTTCTCAGAAATGAAAACACAAGAAAAGTTGTAACTTCTTCAAAGACAAGTGGCTTTCCCCCTGTGCTCCAAATTAACCAAACTGTTTAAATAGAAAAAAAAAAAAAGTCAAAACAAAGATCAAAATCTGCTTATGGACACCAAATTCTCTGAGCTTTAGCAGAGAAAATAACATGATAGCAAAAGGCACTTATATTTCCCGTATCACTATACTAGACAGTAAGATCTTACTAAAGATGGTCTCTCCTTTGAAAGATGGAAACATAGGCAGACTACTGAAGCAAAGGAAAGACATTTTTGTTTAGGTAGGATAAATTAATGGAATTTGTAATTTATCACTAAACTCCAACAATGTCAAAATATTTTTCCAGCACTAGAGATCCAAGATTTTCTTATAATTCCATTTAACAAATGCATTCACTAGGATGTAACAGAATTAGATATTTTCAGAAGGCTATTCTGCACTGCTTTAGGACTACTTTTACTTTAAAGAGAGAAATAAATGTTCAGATTGCTTTATTAATGCTTCCAAGCAACTTGGTCTAGGATTCAACTCTTTACCTCAAAATGGTGTTTCAGCAATCCCAGATGAGCTCAAAACAGCTTTTCAAGGGATCAGCTGCCTTCCTTACCTCTTCCACGTGGGTTCATTCACACAACAGCTTCAGAACAGTTTTCAGACTGAAGTTTTAAAGGAAACTGGCATCTCTGTGGGGTCTTCAAAGTCTGAATAGAGACAAATTCACATGCATTGTCAAGTCCCAATGTTTTTACACAGCCACTACTTTCTTTTTCCCTTTGGCCTTTACTGATGTTTTTGTCTTTTGGTCTCCTGACAGGGAGTTCTTTCCACCCTTAGCAAGAAGCAGTGCCTATAGCTCCCTGTCACCTATTTAGAATGGGTACTGCAGGTATCAAATCACCACTGGAAGGCCTTTGGGAATGGAAATCTTCAGCAAGATCCGTTTCTTCCTACTTGAACATGAGAGAGTGATCAACCATGTGAAACATTTGCAACATTTGCAAAAAATAACAGAGGCTTATTACCATCTACTCAATTTTTGTACACCACATTTCATACAAAGATTTTTCAACTGCTTACTCTTCTCATCAGGTTTTCCTTCTGTTGGTAGTGTCCATTTCTAGTGCGTCCTTGTAATGGTGTTATCAGATAACTCTTGCTCTGTAAAGGCTCAGGAGTGCAGTGAAGGATGACAAGGATTGACAACTATGCCCAACTGCTCTGCACCAAAAGTCTCAGCTGTCTCAGTCATGCCTTTGTGATTTGGGACCTCACTAAATGTAGTATGAGGATGGTCTCACATCTCTCAAGGAAAGTCTAACTTTGGAAGATTATTTGTCTTCACCATTTGTTGACAGTTACCATGAAGTAGTCATCTGTCTGTGTGTGGTAACAAGATATCTAGACTTAAATGTTAAACCTCATGGAACTAAAAGTCCTATTTTTCTGGCCTGTTTATAAACAGCAGTTAGAAGCTCCCCATGAAGAACTGTTGTCTGATGCTTTGCACAGTGTGGAAATGGAGTTGAGAAAACTTGCTGAGATTCCTTGGCTTTATTATGTTTTTCAACCAAATGATGATGAGGTAAGTTTGAGTAACACATTCTGATTTTAACTGAACTTAATTTTCTTTTAATGGGGAAAAGTAAATTACAATTTTTCATGATCTCTTGAGGCACTTTCAGTAGTGTTGCTGGATCATTTCTGTCTGCTATGAACAACCTTCTAAGCTTAGTGCTTTTTTCTTGGTTGTTTTATTCCCATCTGTGAATGTAAAGGTTTTAATTGATAAATATATATAACATATATATTTATATGGAAACATATATTTTTAATGTGCATTTATTTATACAAACATGTATAGAGTTAAAACATTATTCTTTACAGAAGTAAATTTGGGTCTTACTTTTTGAGATTAGCTATAAATTACCATCACTAGCATATAATTTAACAGTTGTTTTCTCTTAATTAAAGGTAACTATGCCTCTTTTCTCATGCAGGATCCCCCTCTGGATTATGCTAAAAGAAACAATAGAAGTACAGTGTTTCGTATAGTGCCAAAGTTTAAAAAAGAAAAAATTCAGAAGCATAAGACCAGCCCTCAGCCTGGTATGTGTTTTGAAATTGCAAGAAAAGTAGTAGCATTTGCAGTAAATGTGATTTTGTGGGATTTTTTTGGTAAGAGGTGACATGACTTACCTAAGACTAAAGTCAAAGTGCAAAGCACCTGAGCTAACTGGCATCTTCCTTAGGATAAATATTTCTTTCAGTGCATTTGGAAAGCATTCAATAGGACCCCAATACTCCCAAGTGAACCATAGAATTACTGTGAAAATACTTTAAAAGTTTTATCATGCAACAGGATCTGTGTCTTTGCTGGTGGTTACATCTGATTTTCTCATAGCCACACAAGCCTGGGTAAATACATTGTTTCACTGTGATGCTCCAATTCAGGTTTTTCAGGTTAGTTTTAGGTGTGAAATAACTTTTATCACACTGGTTTAATTAACCAGTTCTTCTTAATTTTTGGGTGGGTTATAGGTTCAGTAAGTGAGACAGCTCAAACAAAAAATCATTATAGTCATTACTGATTTTTTAATTAGAAGTTGAACAAACTCCACCCTCCTCTCTTCCCATTTTTATTCGTGAGCTCACTTCCTTAAGATTATGTCCAGGACGTAATCAGTGATTAGATGGTCCTAAAACTGTTTCGATGTCTTTATTCTTTCAATGAACAGTTGATCACAATCTACAAAATCTTGCAGTTGTTGATCAGATTTAAGTTTCAGATTAGACATCAGATTTCTCTTCATTATAAAGTGAAGCGATCAGCATTGAATGAAGTTGCAAAATTATTGCAATAAGTAGCATAACTATTTTTAATAGATGTGGTCTTAATGGGACTAATGTGGGCAACTAACTTTAGAGAACAATATTTTACAGAGAGCTTCTTAATGGCCTGTGTAACACAGTAGCTTAAAGAGTACTTTTTGTCTCAATTAAGAATACTAGAATCTGTTAATTAAAACTGGACTTGCTTGCTGCCATTGCTATATTTGAGGTATGGTTGCTATTTTAATTTTACACATTAATTAGTTTTTGAAGGCTTCTCCTCTCCCTGGATGACTACTAATAAATTAATGGCATAAAGCAGAACAACATTACACTTTGCATCACTGATCCTAAGCTGGTTTAATGTGAATTTGTTGGGACATGAGGTTTTAAAGGCTTTACTGAAGAAACTGGAGTAAAGCTGAAAGCATGGCTGCAAAGCAAAGTACCCCAACTTTGTTTAGATACTTTCTTGTGTTAACTGCTAACCTGTAACCTGCATGTAAAAAGGAAATTGTCAGTTTTTGTGGAAGAGACACCTCTAACCTTTCCCTTTGCTAGCACGGCAATTCTACTCTGTTTTCCACTCTCTTTGGCCTAACCTTTGCTTGTGATGCATTTGAGCATGTAGAAATTAAGGGGGTTTTGCTCTTAACTTTGGTAGTTCAAAAATGGGGCACAGATGAAGTTGCTGCTTGGCTGGATCTGCTCAGTTTGGGAGAGTACAAAGAAATCTTCATCAGCCATGACATCCGAGGCTCTGAGCTTTTACATCTGGAAAGGCGAGACCTTAAGGTATTTCCTTTGTGCTACTTTTCTGCTATTGACCATTTTCTTTGACAAAACAACAACCAACTTTTCTTCTTTCCCTGCACTTGTCATTGCTTGTAGCTTGGCTTACACTGTGCAAATATGCAATAAACTAATATGCGCTGTCCTTGGGCCTGACTTTCTGAAGTGCTGACTTGAACTCACAACTGAAAATATCTGTGTTAGCCAAAATTTCTTTTTTTTTTCCCTCACTTTATGCAGAATGATATGATGCAGTAGATGCAGTTTGTGTCAGAAGGCATAGGAGAAGCACATTTGATATCTTACTGGCATCTGTGTGATATAATGTTTTCTTCAAGAGTTCACTGTTTCCATTAAACATGATCAGTACGGATCAGTTGATGGTGGTTATGATTATTTTGAACCTATCTCCTGCAGGGGCTGATCCACTCCACATGATTTATTGTGTATATATATTGGACATAGTGGGTGTGAGACAGATAAGCAGCTTAATAAATTGCAACATTTGGCTTACATGGTGATGGTGTTTGTGTGTCAGAATAGGTTTTCTCATCGGCGACCAACCTCTGATTTTGGCTGTATAGATTTTTTAAAAAGAGTATTTTATTTCGACTCCAAAATTGTAAAACCTTTTCTTCTGAGGTCAGATAGATGAATTTTGCAGGGAGAAATGTTATCCAGCAGTTTGAGGCTGTTATTTGAGCTTGCTGGTCCTTTTCAGGAATGACTTAAGTGCATCCATTATATGTAATAGTGGTTATATCTTTGGGGATTCATTAAATGACTTTTCCAGGAACTCGGTAGTAATGAGTTCTTGGTAATGGGTTTTGCAACTGCTTTTAGCACATAAGAGAGGAAATAGGATATTGTATAAATTGCAAACATTTACATTTAGAGTGCAAGTCATTGTTCTAGCCACAGTGCAGTAGTCTCCAGGTAGAGACAATATTTTCATACAAATGTGTTATTTTATGTAAAGTTTTTTATATTGTGTGCAAACCTGATGTTATAAGGTAGTGCTTGTGTTGTGTGACTGTTGCAATAGAAAGCAGCTGCTGAAAATAGCTGTGTTTGAGATAATCTGTTTGGCTGTTGTGTATTATTTTACTCTTTGGTATTAGATTGCCTAAACTTCTTTCCATGGAAGTTAAATTCCTTTCTTTCAGGATAGTTTCTGACAGGGAGGGACAGTTTTAGGACAGTCCCTCCCTGCAAAACTTTAGAAATAGAAGACTGTCCAAGCAATCCAGCAGTGTTCCAGTGATGGGTGTTGCAACTCCCTGTTCTGAATGAGTGCTGAACAAACTTAAAATTCAGCTGAGAAACTCAGCATCACACAATGCATATGTTTGCTAAAATTTTAAGAAAATTTAAGAAGTCCAACTTGTTGGAATAAATTATGGTGGGTAAGATCAGTGTTAAACTTGAACATGGCTTCTGGCCATGCCTTATTTCTCATGAGTACCAATTTGACTGTGTGCCCAGTGGACTGGCACTTAAACCAAGTAAATATCTGCAGCACAGTAATTACCAACCCGTTATCCCTGTTGCTAAGGCTCATGTTGCTTCGGTGTATATAAAATCCCATCACAAAGGTCTGTGCCATGAAATATCTAAAGGCTTGTCTTAGAGGGCCTGCAGAGAGCCTACTGTCTCTGTGCAGTGCTGCCTGGAGACATGTAGGATGAGGAGCTGCTCTACACAAGTTTCCAAGGGCATGCCCTGAGCGAACCAAAATCTCACTCCAGAATCGCCCCATGTGCTCGTTAGCAGATGCCGAGAGCTTCCAAATCAGCGCTCTTCATTAACTAGGCCAGGTTTTTGGCCAGGCATGGCTTGCACTCTGTGTAACAGCACTGAACTTAAATAGCAGAGTTTAGTGCTCATCCTGCTGATTACAGGTCAGGGTCTCTGCAGGGAGCCAATTAAGGATGGCTCAGGCAGCCTGCAGTTTTCTCCAGTGACCTGAATTGGTGTCAAGATGTGTAATGTGCTACTTGGGAAATGAGGAACACGTCACAAGCTGCCCTGTGAATATTCCCTCCCTTTGGCTACTGAGGTGTGCAATGAGCCTTCAGTGCTCTTGCAAGCTATAATCTGTCTGCAGCCTCTCCTCCGCTGCAAGGCCTGTGCTTCCTGACAAGCTAAACGAGATCACCATTGATTCATGAGCTCCTAACTCATGTGCAATACATTTACCTCTATATTACCTTTCATGTCTGCAGCAGGAAGAATTGCTGCCTGTTTTAATTTAATCCTCTGAGCCCACCTTTGTTTTTGTGGTCAAAAGTAGAGATAAAAAGCAGTATGGAGAAGGATTTGATGAAACACTCTTCCTTTGTGTGCATCACTGGAACAGATTGATATGCTGACAGAAGAATTGGGCACCTCTAATTGTATTTCTGCATAGCTTGTGGATCCCATTCTCAGGGGGCTCTGTGTGGCAACTGGCAAACGAAAAACCAGAATACCTCTTTCTACACAGTCCTTGCAGTAATGATCTTTCTCCAACCTCTTATGCCTCATTTCATTTAGGGGGATCTTCGAAATTTACACTCATATGATTTTCTTTTGCTTGATGAATAGCTGGGCAGAAAATTTTGTATTATTCTCCAGAAACTGTAGAAAGAAGACGTAGTTGTGACTTTTTTTTTTAAACCTTATTTAACCTTTATTTTAACGTTTTTAAAACTTATTTATTTTTTAACCATGTTCCTATTCAGGCAGCTTAGTCATAATCAGAACTGCAACACATTTAGTAGGACGAGGGGATGATGTCTCCTTAAAGTTCCAAAGCAATGTTGGTTTCCTTGGAGAAAGGCTTTCCATGCCACAGATCACCTTGATAAGCAGTGCTGGTCAAACTAAAATCTGTGATAAGGACTGTGACACTTCATCCCTGTGTTTTGCAGTAGCCTGTTTTGAAAATGTTTTTTTATGGAAAAAGTTTTGTAAGATTTGTTAGATTTCAGACATGCTTTTACACTGGGGATGCAAGTAGGGTAGATTTCACATTTAGAAGATATTATTAAGGAGTTCTTACATAAATTGTTTGCTAGTGGTGGTACATTTGGCCAAAAACTGTCCAAGAAATGGCACAGTGGTTAGGGAGAGCAGGAGGAGAGGTGATGGGGAGAGGCCATATCTGGGAAAAAAGAAAGTCTATTTTTTTTCTTCAGATTCTGGATGCAGTTTCTTCTTCAAAATTGTGGTTTAGTCAAATTGAATTTTTGTTAACTAGCTATCAATTAGATATGAACAGATTTTGTCTCATGCACCAATTGCAGAGATATTTGAGGCTCTTGTTCTTTGGATGATGCATGATATGCTGCTGTAGCAGATTCTTTTAGTCCGAGATGAGAAAATTTCAGCAAGCTTTCCTGCATGAGCAGTAAACTGAGAATACCAAATAGCATCTAGTGTCATGACTGTATAAATTCTATTTTCCACCAAAATGAAAACCATTATAAAAGCATAAAAATTCAGGTTTTTGCTTGGGGTTTTTTCCCCTTGGAAGTGTAGCAGAAAGGGGTCCCCAGAATTTTTGATGAGGCACTTGAGACTTGCTGTTGTGATAAGCATTACAGCAACTTCAGCTGGAAAAGAAATAAACCCAAAATCTCTTGCTTCTGAATCAAAGGTGTTGTGAAATGCTTTACAAAGGCTGGTGGGAAAAGTGGCTGAGTTTTTTTGGAATTTCATAATATGTTTCTTTCTTCTGATTTTGAACTCTGGCAGCACCTCACTGTATTGCTTATCCAACAGAAGTTCTGAAGAATTTGTAAGTTCTTAACCTTTAAATTGTGTGGTTTGTTGTGGTTTGGAAAGTATCCTTATGGGTTTTCCCTTATGTAGAATTTCTTCCACATAGCAACTAGGCTTTTTCATTAGTTTCAGTAGTTATGTGTGGCTTTTTTGATTCATTTGAGAATTAAGTTTAACATAAAAAGGACATTATTACAGAAATGTAAAATTATAAATATTACTGTCATTATAGGATGAATTTGACTACTACCTACATTAACTATCTTAAATTTAAAATTAGTACTACATTTGTTTATAAGCAAAATTACTATTAGTGAAAGTAAAATATACATTTATGTGATCTGGAAAATCATAAGGTTTTTTCCAGTAGTTTATAAACAGTGCTTGCTTTGGGAACTTTTATGAACAAATTAAACTCCTTAATGCTGACACCTTTGTGCCAAAGTCCTGTAAAGGATGACTATCTATTTATAGTGCTGATAGTTTTCAACTGAAGAAACAGCCAAGTATTTTTTCTCTCTAACATAACCAAAATTCAGTCTTGACTCTCTGAAAATTAAACCATCTGTTTAATCTTGGCTATGCTACCTTTATAATAAAATAATTGATTCATGCCCATTTTACCACCCCTTTCTTCCAAAATTAAATGCATACTAATATTTTAAAGTAATATAGAAGACAGATTTTTCTGAGGTCTCTGTGGCTGTAGAAATGTAGATACAGTCTTTGTGTAGAGTACATACAGAATAATATATATGGTTTCATTTTCCACTCCTTATGAGAATTTTTTTTCAAGCTGCCTAATTACACTCCCCTCTTTTTAATGTCTCTGTAATGGAAAAATCTTCTTATTAAAATTAAATTATTTCTATTTCAGAAAATTAGTGAAACTTTTATAATTTTTTTTTTAGTTATTTAACCACAATCTATTTATGTAAAGTTTATTCTACAAATAAATAGTGTTTTACTCTGCTGATTGCTCAACACCACTAAAACATGGTTTTTAAAGACTTTTTCGTAGCTGAGTTTTACAGATAAGGGAAACAGATTTCCACCAGACTGAGCTGAAAATTCATTAGTGTGGTGGGAGATCATTAGCACAGCTGGACATCCCATTCTGTTTCTCTGATCATTGGACCAGCCAAAATTGAAAAAGGATGCTGCTAAAGCTATTACTAATACTGGAAGAAGTTTGCTACAAAAAATTCTTGTCTGTTGTTGTGTACAGAGACGGGTCTGGAAACCAATAATAGAAACATTTCAGCTGATGTGAATGATTTAGTGGCTACAAGGAGATTTAGTCTTGTACTTTTTACATTTCCTTTGGGTTATGACTGTCATGTTTCTGAGAATTTTTCTTCCAGCTCTCTAATCAGGAACATCCATGCTAGGAGATGTAACCTTTTTTGAATGAAAAACAAAGGCTTACTCTTTCTATTGCTCTCTAAAGGGAAGTTGTCCTACATGCCTGTAGCCATTACACCCACTTTCCCTTGAGAAACTGGGGATATGTGTGTTTGCTGATGAAAGCAGACATCATAGGGCCTCAGATCAAGTGACATTACTGGACAGAAGTTCCAATCCATCAATCCATCACATTCTACCAAGCATTTGGTTGCTGTGTTAGAGAGGAGGGGGAGATTGTTCTCTTTATTTTGCCAGAAATTGTGAAAGGTGTTTGTATTTATAAGTCAAGCCAAAGATGGTTTTGATATATATTGAAGTGCCCTGGGTTGTTGCTGTTGCAGGTAAGTAATGTTTTGTCTGCCAGACAGAGAGGGATTTATTCTATGCTCTAAGCAGTCTTTTTGTAAAGCAACTCTTGCTAACACTTCCTGGTTACTGTTGATTGCAGTGAGCACATTTCTAGACATCTGTTGCATGGATAGGTCATAATCAATGGGGTTTATTTTTCCCATTTTTAAAGTAAACTTCCTTCTTTTTTTTCTTCTCTTTTTTTTCTTTTTCTATTTTTAAATTTTCTGTAGGACCTGGGGATAACGAAAGTGGGTCATATGAAGCGAATTCTCCAGGGAATTAAAGAGCTCAGCAAGAACACCCCTTTGTCTGAAGTGTAATTATGCTGGTGCTTTTCTTAAAGAGAGAAGAGAAAGTTGCTGGAGAAGCAAAGCTGTTGCAGGCACTTGGCTGTCCTTGTAGTTTATGGAAGAATAAGCACTGGTGTTTGTGCAGGCTAGCATCTCTGAATTCTTGTGTGGTGAAGAACTTGCAGCAAGAGTACAAAAGGATTTGTGCCAAAACAAAAAGGAAAAGGTGATATGTTCTGCAGAGATGTTTTCTTGGTGTGCAAATTGGCCAGTTTGGATAAGCCCAGTTTTGTAAATTGATTGGTTGATGGTGAACTGCACTGACTGGAAAATATAATCAAGGAATGATTGCTTTGCTTACATGCAGCTCAGTATGCCTCTCTTTATGCTGCAGCAAGATGCCACTGTACAGCATGAGGTCATCTGGTTTTCCTTCCGAGGCGCAGCTCTGTAAAACCTCGTGTGCAGGAGACTAGGAAGTCTGGAAGGCTCAACACGGTAGCCTGGCAGTGCCGCAGGTATCCAGCACTCGCTGGCCATGCAGAAGAGGGGAGAGATACCTCGTGATACCATGAATGCAAACTATAATGCATGGTGTGCCTGCCTGAATTGTCTGTTGTTCTGTTGCATGACACATCTGATACTTTAAACACTTGAACAACTTTTTTATCGGTTTGAATGAGATTTAATTTATTGCTACTTGAGTGTCTTTTTTTTTTTCTCCAGTTTCAGGCACTTTTCTATTCTTCAGTGTTGTGTTATGCCTAAAGTGTGTTCTATGGCAAAGGGTGTGTGGGTGTGGAAACTTAGCATTTGTGCCATATTCAGCAGATTATATATGATTGAAACACTGTACAGTTAGATTTTTAAATATATCATGTACAGAAGGTTTATCAGGTAACTAACTTATGAGAATTTTTGAAAGACCGGTACCTCACAAAAACATCAGTTGGCTTCCTGCATGGAAAATGATAAAGAATCTTCTCAATGGTGCATTTTAATGTAGTTATTCAGTTATCTTAAACAGCTGTAGCATATTTGAACTTGTAGGCACTAATGGTTTTATTTATTCTATTTGTTCAAAAGCAGGTTTAAATATTAATGAAATTTTCTTAAAGAAAAATTTAATTTTATTTATCATACATAAGAAAATATTTTAAATGTAGCAGCTGATTTGATTTTTGTGGGGTAAACTTTTACTTGTTGCTAATTAACTATTAATTTAAAAATACATCTGTGTGCATTTCTTTTAAAAGGTATCAATTTGTTTCTTGACAGCACTCCACCATCAGTAGACCATAAAAATGAAAAAACCCAGACTATAAGGTTTTAGGCTATGCATGCTAAGATGAATCACATGCAAGACAGTAATCCATGAGTGTAAACAGGTTAAAAAAATTAAAACCATCTTTGTTTAGATATTGCTCTACACCAGAGTTTGTAAGGTTATTTATGCTTAAATGAAACAGATTCATTATTTAATTTCCTGTTTAATTTTTCACAAGAGTATGAATTGAGATGGAAAATAAATTTTAGATATCTACAAAAAAAATCCTACCTAAATGTTTGAGATGAGATGACCTGCTAGAAAATTTGCACAGAACTGCTCTCTCCTTGCTGTTTCTAGCAATGTGTTTCTAGAAATTGCAGTACAAGGAACACTTGACTTTCACTTAATCAAGTAGCTTGATGTTTCCTAAACATTAGAGAGTATCTTAATATCTATGTATGTTTTTCTCATGGGCAGCAGAGTAAGGTTTCATTTGGTTTTTACCAAAACTTATTTTCTTGTATAGAGGGGCCAGTGTCAAGTACTGCATCCTAGTTTTGCCTTCCATTTCTCATGCATGTGACTGAAGTTGTTCCATGGCAAGTAGATGGGACTCATCCCTTGGAAAGTAAAATCTATTATATTCATTGTTTTATTGGAGAAACAAAAAATCAAAATAATCAAAACAGGCTTAATTTTTGTCTTATTGTAGTTCTTTGTCTTCTTGCTGCTGTAGGTTCAACAGGCACCACTCTGGGAGTTCTGTGGACATAATGAATATTCTGGTAAACAAACAAAAGTAAAAGGCTATTTTCTATTAGGTTTTGCATAAAAAACAAAATGCATTTGCCAAATGATACGACTTTCAGGCTGTTGTATGAAAAGCTTATGAAAAAAATGGAAAGTTAGGCAAAGAATGGAAAGTTTGTTGGTTTTGGTTTTATTTTAATGTACTTGACATTCACCCCTTTAATGACGTTCAGGTGACATCTGCAAAGTCTTTGTAAGCTTTATTTCCTTTTCTCTTTGGTTCTCCGTAAGCTACACTGTATTTTAACATGTGGCAGCATTTTAGCATATTGACATTACAGTAGACAACATAGGGAATCTTCTGGTCTATTCAAGGACATAATACATAGCAGAACTTTCTTTGCTTTCCTGATTGTAAGATACAATCTCTTTACAACTCTCAGCCTTGCTGTATGTAATGCATTAAGATGGGCTATGGAACCAGATCTCTTCAAGTCACTGTAGAGGTCTATGCTGAGTATATTAAAAAATGGGAGCTGCTTTTGGGCAGGGAAAATGGGAAATTTTTGTTTGTAACACAGCTTTCTTATGGCACTCCTCAAATTACCTCAGTATAGGACAACTGATCAATGTTCATTTTTCTAAATGACCACCAAAGAATTTAACTTTGATTGTCCTGACCAGTTTTTAAAATATGTGAATAGGAAAAAACAAAACTGTAAGTATCATTTGTGCTGTATTTATTAGACACCCAGGAGAGCAAATTTTATGCAACTCTATGCCTTAGACTAGTGTTGGCTATGAAGTGCAAATGCATCTGACAAGGAGGCTCAAAATATTTTTACAGGGGTTCTCTCTGGAGGTCGTGGGTTGTAACTGTGTTTAAGTGATGTGGCTTTTTTGAAGATCTGGACATAGCGTTACTCTCTCATGGTTATTCTAAATATTGGGGCTTTTTCCTTACTGCTGTAAAAGTCCCAGCTCCTAGAACGAAGTACATTTTTTTAAATGTACTTCTCTTAAACTGTATTCTCCCTAATTTAATCCTGCTGTAAAAAGTGCTTCAAAGCACACATCCCAATATCTCAACAAAACCAAGGTAAACACATCCCTAAAAGCAGTTAGCTTTTTAGAAAACAAGATCCTGTGGAGCCTGATTCAGCATGCTAGATTTATCAAGACAATCCCTATACAAAGTTTACTGGATTAATTTTTTCCGCCTCAGTCAAATACATGTGATTTCTATGGTCAGTATACACTAAAGCCTGATGGGAGTGCAGAGTAATCTGCATTTTTTTTGGTAGTGGCTGGTATTTGTATAGTTAAAAAGCTCTACACCTCAGAGAGAGGAACACAGGAGCTGCATGTTTTGAAAATGCAGCAGGTTGCTAAATATAAGTTGCTGTTTTGTCATTTTCAAATAGGATTTTCTCAGTGCACTGTATTTGATTGCTGTAGCAACCTCTGATTTAGATCATGCAAGTTTTGCCTTTATAAAGCCTCATGACTTCTTTTTAGAAACTGAATGAAATCAAGCCAACTCATGGTTTTAGGTGCTGGGGATGTTTTGCAATAATTCAAAGAAAAGAAGACTCAAAAATCAATTTTTTTATAAGATGGCAAGGGAAAATTTTCTTTGATACATTTTTATGTCTCTCCCCTTAAACACTATTCTTTTCTCCTGAGTGTCTCTTTCTTTCAAAGGAAAATGCTTTGAACCTGGAAGAACAGTAAAGTGTAAAGCATATGATCAAAAACCCTCCCAGACTATTTCATTCCAGTATTTCTTGTTTTGGGACTGGAATTAACATGCTTGGTCCTGTAAATAATAAATAGAAATCATCTTTGTCTCTCTATCCCTGCCCAAAATAATTAATACTGCAATTCTGCATCGCTGTAATTCAAAGGAGAGGTGTTGATTTTTTTTTCATAAATGCCCATTTTATATTTTCCCATGCTTTTTGTAGAGAAATGGATAACCTGCCAATTTTACTTTCTAATTGAACTTGCTCATGCTATTAATGAAAATTTCATAAAGCCTTGATAATGAACATTACTTCAAGGGTAAAATTATCAGTGTTTTTCAATGCATGTGGTTTCATTTCAGGAACACTGGCAGGAGACCTTTTTCACATGTAATGGAAAAATAATATTAAAGCAAATATGAGAGGATGTTCCATAGTCCTACTTTAAAAACAGTTGTAATAATGTACTTGCAAGACAAAACCCCCCATGGTGATTCCATTTTTCTTGATGCTTCCTGGTAATGATTGCATTAGTAGTGTTTACAGCTATTTCTGCGGTGCTCTCTGTGTGCCCCTAAATATTAAGTTCTTGCCTATTAGTTCAACAGTTCTGGTAAGTAATAATTAGCAGTGCAAAAAGTCTTTGTGAAAGGTAAAATCACAAGGAATGTATCTCTTTGAGGATAACTGAGCTGGAGCAATTTGTTTAGTTTACAACCAGAAAATCATCTTGTCCCTTGTATGAGTAAGTGAGAGCCACAGAAAATAAAATTAATGAAGTAATTTTAAATTTATTTTTTCACCCCAGTAACTTAAGTACCTCTCAACTGCAGCATCCTGTATACATTTATAACACAGGCTGTCCTGTATTTTTTATTGTGTTTTCATGGATTGTATGTTTTGTGATATGATTTTCATATCATCAAGGTTTGATGCCTCTTATTCTAACTGCGAGGATTTAATGTTTGCAAGAACTGTATATGACTGTATTGCTGTCTAAAGGAACAAGTTTTTGATAACTTGAGGAAGCTGAGGAGTTTGGACAGGATTTAAGCTTTGGACAGGACTGAAAATATCTCTGCTTTCTCTTCAGAGATGAATAGTAGCATCAGCAGGATTGATAAAGCATCATTTGGTAATTATCAATATAAAATCTTTACTGGTTGTATAAATTTCTGTATTTATACCTACAGTCTAATGTGGAATGGATCTTTTTTACAAAAAGAAAAAAAATGTTCTAGTTGTTTTCTACTACTGTTGCATTAGTAGAATTTACATTTCATAGCTCTGTTAAGTGTTAGCTTATGTACTTGAAATGTTTGTTTCTGCTATACAGAAGACCAGTGTGTTTCTCAGAAATGATAATTCATTTGGAAGCCATCTGGAGAGCCTGAGACCTGGCTACTATTTCTGTAGCCAGTTGGAGCTAATACCAAAATTCATAGCAACTTCTGTAGGCTTAATAGTGATCACCCTCAATACTTTACCTGGAAAAAAAAATTTGAAAGGTTTGTGGTTTTTTTCAGTGCATAGAATTATTTTTAAAACATCATCCCCTTGTCATACATAAATTAAAAAACATTAGCATTGTTAACACTTTTGCAAAGATGCAAAATGCTGATGAATACATACCCAAGAGTATTCCTGGACAATTTTTAATCAATTTAGCTGTAGTGGTTAAAGACCTATCACCTTCAGAACACTCAACAGAAAATTCATATGTGCACATGGTAGAATTACAAACATCTGTTTTAAATAATTAAAGACTTGTTTCCCAGTTGACAAAAAATTAATGAGCTCTCTGATGGGATTTTGAGTTCCTATAACCTATTGCTTGTATTAGTGGGGCAGAAGAAGCTGGTGCCTCATTTATGTTTAACACCAGTCATGCCTTTATTAATGTTTTTACGTTGCTTCCCAGCTCCTGTGTCTGGATGAGCTCCCAGCTTCTGGCAAGATGAGACCCTTGCATGTCTCTCCATGGTTTCTGTTCAGAAGAGATGGACAGGCAGGCCAGGAGAAAGTTGCAGGGTGCTTGAGGAGAGAAAGATACACCAAGGCTTCAGGCTCCAGAGCCTAGCATAGCCATGGTGGACTAAAATCTTTTAATCTGTTGTATTTTTACAGTCCCTGCTGGAAGATCTATCTAACAATTAACACGAGCTACCAGAGTGCCCTTGGAAAGAGAAGCGTTTTGGCTAACTCTACCAGCTGTGTAAGACATTGATAATACTAAACATTATGGTAGCTATTAGTAGGATAATATACAAATGGCCAGTGAGTATTTTATTCTGTGGAACAAATACTTTGGAAAAATACAGTTTATAGTATTATTCAAAGACTAGTGTTAGGACTGAAAAGCTACTGAATATAAATGCAATGTGTTACAAAATTTTAAGTCATTTGCAACTGTTTTTTTCCAAATTCATTGGAAGCAACTATTTTAGGGAGCTGTGTTTGATCCAGGTAGACAAGAGTGTGTGAACTGGAAAGTGGGAACAGGAAGAAATTAACTAAAAGTAAAACTGGATGGTTTATTTTCATTATGGAAACTGTGTGTAAAGCCAAAAAAAATATGTCCACAGTGCCCCAAATCCCTTCTATGACTTTTTAAAGGGAATAGCATTTTAAGTCCTGAATTTTTTAAACTAAAACATTGTTTGGATAAAAACCAGTTTAATTAATGACCTGACAGTGTCATTAACAGGGGAAGAGTTAGAGACACCACTGTTTTTCTCCTGGTGTTAGTTGAAGTAAGCTCTGTTTGGGAGTAATTCTCTTTGCAGTCATGGTCAATTATTTTGTGAATGGGGAGATTGAGGAAAGCCATTCAAAGCTGCTTGGTCTTGCTTTTCAGGGATGGGGAGAGCATGTGTGCTGAACAGTAGGGCCTGGAGGCTTTTAATGAGAATTTCAAGGATACAAGATTTTCTAGCTGGATAGTTTAGGAAGGTTTACAAGGGGCACACAGGCATGCAGATTCTCACTGTGAAGGTTCCTAGTAGCACTGTCCTCTCATAAGATGCCATGTCTATACATTGAAACAGGCGTTTGGACTTTGTGCCTAGCCACATTCCAGAGGATTTTCTACAGGCATCTGTCACTTGTGGTGTCTGTACTTTGTCTTGGTTTTATATCTCTTTAAATCGGGTACCTTGAAAAATGGGGTTGTCTGTATTCAACAAAAACTACCATTTTTCCCACTCAAGGAGCACATCATGCACATTGTGAACCTGTCCTGAAATAATTTGTTTCATTAGCCACCTTTTTACATCATATCCTTTGAATCCTAAAAGAGCTGAAACTCTCTTAGGCACCTCCCTAGAGCTGCCAGTTACCTTAGGAATTTAATATGCTTGTATGTCGATGGGATCATCAAAGGGCAGGGTGATATTCACAGTGGCAGATGAGACATGCAACAGATGGGATTTGTACATAAAGAGTACAAGCTGTTGAGATGCTCCTGAAAGGTGAAGGGGGCCTGATCTCTGCACCTTTCCTCTGGCTCTTCTTTGTTGCTGTCATCACACACAAATAATTTAATGTCATATAATATTAGCAGCTTCTTGTCTTAATTCATGGTGACAGCAAACCTATCAGTCACTACTAACAGAACTTCTCACTGTCACATCTGTCTGTCTAGAGCAGGTATCTTCAAATATTGAGCACTATGGAATTGCATTAATGTATATTCTGGCATTTAAGAAAGTTAAATTTCATCTAAAGGTATTTCAAAGGTTCTGAGAGGATCCCAGCCCAGCATGGGTGGTTTCTGTCATTAGCTAGACTTGTGACTTACACTGGTATTCCAGTCAAGTACATCTGTTAATTACTTCTGTAGTAACATCCACTTGCATGCATGAGTGGATGCATGAACTACACATGGAAGCATTGCAGAGATGACACACTGTCTTGTTCTCTGCATAACTCATATATTTGGGTCTAAATGGCAGTTTGCAGCAAAGAGCTGAAACACGTGATTTCCACTCAATCCAAACCTATATTCAATTGAGAATGAAAACATCTAACATGGTTTGCATGGGTTTAGGTAAAATCTGATGTGTACTCAGTAGTTTCTGCCCTTCTTCCTGTTCATTCCACAAGAAAGTCCCTCATCTTTGCAGTCATATAAATCTTTTGGGACTTAGGCATATGCTGTGCTTTAAACAGTACTTTAGGCCCCTTGGAGATTGTTCTTGTATTTCACTTACAGCATTTACATGTAAGCTTACAGATGATTTTCTTGGAGAGCAAATGTTCCTCACATAAAATTGATGCTCAAATTGATCATGGGTAGGCTTTTATATGCCGTACCTATGAATGTCATTCTCTTGCCAGTATTTGTGTGGATGTGTATAGATATGTAGTACCTTGTTCATAGTGTTTATGTGAGAGCACACCTGTACATAGAGATGTATATACATACCCTGGTTTTGCCCAATATAACAATGCCAACTTGTGTGTAGAGCCAAAAAAACTTAAAACTATACAGTGCTTGAGATGCTGCATTGTTTTTATTATAGTATTTTTTATATCAGATAAATTGCAGGATGTTTACAGATGCTTATTAATATTTAACTTATACAGTGGGGTGGCAGGATGTTTATGATTGTTGTCAGCTAAAGAATTGTATATGATTCTGGGTGAAATTTTGGCTTTTTTGAAATCCTTGGCAAAACTCCCATTGATCTCACTGGGGCCAAGATTATACCCCTCTGAATCTATTGTTTACTGGCTATTTTCCTACTGTGATAATTTTTTTAATGAGTGAAATGTATTTCTTTTTTCCCAATGTGAAATCTGCAGTTTCTATTTGGATTTTTCTACAGAACCTGCAAACTACAACACAGGTGGGAGTATATGTCTCAGAGACTGTACAGAATTTTTCATTCATCTGGTCCTTGAATATGTCTAAGAAAATATCTTCTAAAATAACTTTTGTAAGATTTAATACAGAATCATCTACAAAGAGATCACCTTTCATGCCTCTCTCACAAAGAGGGAATGCAATGTGGCAGGTGAATGTGAAGAAGTATTCATTGATAAATAAAAAGCAGTCCTGTCTGTTTTCTGTACCTACTGATCTCATGCAGCTCACCTGTCTCTGCAAATTTGGTATGAGACACTTGAAGTACCTTATCCAAAGTACCTTATTGGGGAAAAAAATATTACATAGTAAGTATGTGGCTTTAAGCTTCTCATCAAGACTTGGAAGTATCTTTAGAGCCAGTGTGTTGAATGACTTTTTATATTCCATGGATCAATTAAAATTATGAAAATGTTAAGTGGTAAGGCAAGTCAGACAACTGCTTGACATTAGAGAAATCACTTGTCTAGAGGCAGAAGGAACAGTTCTTTAATAGCACAAGGAGGAAATATACCATAATGCAGCGCTTCCTAAATCCCTTTCCAGGGTATCTTTTAATTACGTATGCTCAAAGTGTATGCTTCCTGTAAAAAAACCATATGGCTGTGAAACAGCTAAGTAGATGCATCCTAATTTCTTCATCTAAGGCTAAAATACCATTTTCAAATAAGAGCTGTCGTGCACTTTGAATTACATATGTTGGGAACAGGTAAGTTTATATTTATCATAGATAGTCATCCCAAGGATAGCTGGACTTGTAAAATGAGGTAGTTATGTCAAGGTTATCAAAAGCTTAAGAAATAACATAGCAGACACCTTCCTTCACAGGGCTCTTGCTGAAGACATCTGTGCAAATGCCCACCACTTCCAGGAGTCTTTTCCTATAATTTCGTTTAAGAAAGGATCATATTCAGATTTCTATCCTTCCCCTTGCTAACAAGGCAGGAAGTTTGCACATTGGTTGAACTTTCTAGGAGTTTGTTGGCTGTAGAACAAAGAATAGACATTTGAGGCAATCGGTAGGCTTGCAAAGGGTACACAGGGCTCTGTCTATGTGGTTCTGATCACAGATTAGTGGGGGAAAAGCTCCTGTGGTGCTCCTGCCACACTTGGTGGCAAGGCTCCGTGGTTGTCAGTGGGGGCAGAGGGGCGCCCAAGCGAGCAGACACCTTTCCTTTTGCGTGTTGGTTGGCTTTCTGCAATTCTAATCAGGGCTGGAGTTCAGGACACACCTTTGTTTGTCTGCGAGGCCATGTGATAGCTGAGGAAATGAGGAGGAAGTGGCTGAAGGTCTGGATTCTGCCTTTGGTTTCCTGCCAGTGGAGTTGGTGTAAGACTGGGGGCAGTGTAGTTAACCTTTGAGTGCCTCTCTTTCTCCACCCAAGGGAATAGGGATGCTCACCACCTCTGTACAGCCCCCTCAAGTCCTGTAGGAGAGCAGTGTTATGTAAACTGCTAAGTTTTACCCACACTATTACATGTAGTAAAAATAAATTACTTCTGTCCATAACACTGCAAGAATTGCTTTTCCTAGTTCCAGTTCTCTTTGATGACCTACTATGTCCTGGGCAGTCAGTTTTAAAGCTTAGCAATTGCTGTAATACTTAGAATTACACACATAGCAGGCTCTGTTTGCTGCAGAAAAGAGTAAAACTTCAAACTGCCTGACAAAACTTGCCAATGAATTATATCTAACAGAGCAGGGGTGTAACTTTTGGCTTTATTTACTTGTAATAATGGTAAGGAACAGTGAATTTTGTTTGTTTACATACTGTTTACAATGGCACAGTTTTATTTTTAATATATAAAAACAATTGAGGTATTTATTGCATATACTATTTTAAAGATGTTTTATGTGTTTTCACCTTTGGAATATATTGTTACATTTCCTTGTACAGATAATTTGGGTGGCTTTGTTAATATAGTTAGTAATTTTTATGACTACTAAGTGACCAGTTTTCCGTGCCTTTTTATTGTTGGATGCATGATTACATATTTATTATTGTATGGAAGTCACTGAGATGTGTATTTTTGTATTCTGCTGGAAGCAATGGTTGATTTTATTGTACATGATAAGAGATGCCTTCCATAACAGGCACTCGTATGAGATCTTCCTTCTCAAATAAACAGAATGCATTCAATGTATATAAGTCCTTGAATTTATTTTGTGTCTAGAAATCACTGGAAATGTTTGAACATCATGGCACTGAATTTTAGATGTTATCCACTCAAAATGTGGGCTGCTACCAATGTCCTCAAATCTAAACCAGAATTCCCCATTGAAATCAATGCAATGGCAACTCCCTGGCACAATCTAAGACTTTGGAATTTGAAAGAAAACTCAAAACTACATAAAATTTGGGTGAATGAATACCGAGTGTCACTTCTACTCAGTCTGCCAGGGACTGCCTGAAAATGGTTTTAAATTAGGGGCTTTGAATACAGCTTTTATCCATGCTCTACACAGCTACGTGCAAACCCAGACGTAAGTAGGTCACTGTGCATGTAGGTGTTTACATTTGCAGGGATCTTCCGCTGGATCTTGCTGCCACACAGCGTATTAAGTGTAAAAACATATTTGCACTTGCATCCATGGTAACAACAGCCATTAAAACAGAACATTCAGTAGCACACATTTTTCCAGGGTAAGTGGCAGTGAAGCAAACACATTTTCCTCAGCAGTATGGGCTGTGCTTCGCTGGCACCAGTCCTGACAAACCCTCACGGGGGGTGATTCCAGAGGGCCATTCTGCAGGCAAGCGTCAGCTGCTGTGTTGCAGGTCATGGGCTGCTAGGCTGGTACCTAGCGCAAGATGTGATGTGAAAGTAACCACAGTCAGTGGCATATACAGAAGGAAAATTATAGTGTGTAGGAAGCTAAGTCAGTTCATGAAGGCTGTAATCTTGTGATATATGAAGTTGTCTTGTGGTTGGGATCCCATTGTCCTGAATGATCGTAAGTTGGAGAGGCAATTTTGTGGATAACCCAGAAAGCTTACAGGTCAGTGCTGGGGGGTTCAATGCACCATGAATTCTAGATGTTTACAGTTCTCTTAGGATTGAAGCCTGTACTTCAGCTGTGGTATAAAGGAGAGACTGTAGTAGGAGAAATAACTCATGAGGTAAAGTAGGTGGCACCACTAGGGATGGCATTCTGCAGTACATGAGGAGATGGGGTGTGATGGTGTTTGGACACTGGGAACACTCCAGAATTTCTTCTAGAAGCTAGACTGCACAGTAAGGTAGGCTTCCCACAGTTCATCTTGACCATAAATCAGTTTTCTGTGAATAAGAAGTAAAAAAATGTGAAAAAAGTAGTTGGATTATAAGCCTTGACCTGGAAGATGCACTGAAGGAGGTTTTTAATAATTTTGAGAAATGTTTGGTAAATGAATTAACTGTTCATACCACAAGTTAATACTTGTGGCATATAATCAATCCTTTCATCTCAGTGGCACCAAATAGCTGATGATGAAATCTGAAACTGTGCTAACTTTTAATTCCTATCATTAAATTAATAAAAATCCAAAAAAAAGAAAGTTGTAGACAGGCAAGCATTGAAATTGCAAGTGCTGAAGCAAATCTAACAGAGTTATTGCCCACAGTTATTTTATCAAAAAGGGCTGCATGGATGTTTTGTCTAAAACAAAATATAGTAGGAAATTATTTAAAGAGGTTTAGTGGGGATGGCATGATAAAATACAAGGGCAAAAATGAAACTGGTGCACTATTAACATTTCATGTTAATATTAAAATATTGGAGGAGTGCGCATGGTAAAAAGTGAGAAACAAAAATTATTTTTAAATTATGCCATTCCAGCCCCTGAAAGTTGGCGTTTAGATTAAAATCTGCCCATTCTGGAGGCAGATATAGGAGTATGGCATTAGCCTGAATTGGCCCTGTATTTAACTAGGTGTTTGCCCCATTTCCTTTGGATTTATTGCAGAATTTTTCCTGATTACACAAATGCCATTCTGATCATATTTATAATTATACTTTTTCAAAATTAAATATGTCAGTGGAGTCACAACCTCAACCATCCCCAGCCATCCAATAGTAAGATGTCATGGATTGAATCTGTCTTGAAAGCATGACAAAACACAAGGCAGGTGCAATAGCTTCTGTTCTGGCCAAATGCTTGCAGATGAGTGAAAGCAGCATCTGGCCCATTCCTCCTCCTTCAGATGAGAACCGAGGGGATCTACACGGAAGTGCATCTTTCTTTTTATAGAGGGAGAGATGAGAGATGTCATGGTGATGAAATGGGACATCCTGGGATGTGGCAGATGCCTCAGTGAGGCGGCAGGATTTTGTGCTCTAGCTTTAGTTTCCATTTCCTTTCCCTGACAGCAGTGCACAGCTGTGCCTGCACTTGCCACTCTGAACTCATTCCTCCCCTCTGCCCTTTTGCTGCTATTTGCATCTCCCATGGCTCAAAGGCTTCAGCCCTTCTCAGGTACCAACCGTCATTTCCCAATTACACTTTGCCAAGTTCAATTTCCTTGCTTCAGTTTCATTAAAAAAAAAAAATCATCCATCTGCTGCCTAGTGACATTAATGTAACAGCAGATATGTGTTCTCCTGGCAGTCAGGCTATCCGCTGAGTAGAGCAGTTCATTAATTAGAATCAGATATGTAATACCCCTGAATCCCTAACACATGGCCCTTGTAACAATAATAATAATCATCTGCTAATGGTGTCACAATTCAACCTGGTGTGTCTTCCCTCCCTCTGAGGGAGCACAGCTTTGCTCAGTCTTCTTGGGCACAGAGTTTCCAACCCATTGTTGAAGCCATCAGTACTCTGAAGGTCAAGTCACACAGGAGCCTGAAAGTGGTGTAAGAGTATGTTCTTCTGATTTATGCCTGATGACTTGTTTTCCAACTAACCTGCTTTAAAGCATTAGTACAGTCAATCAGAAACCTTAGGGGGCTATTTTCAGGGGAATAAAAAGGATAAAATGTTCAAGAAGTTGAAGATGCCATGCAGCTGTTCCCAAAACATGTTTGTTTTTTGGAGTGAGGGGAAGCTGCTTTTTTAAGGTAGGTTCAGGGGTCACTTCAGAGTACCTGCACTAAAAGCTTGATAGTAAGGTTTCCATGCTATTCTTTTTCCTTCACAGCTTCTGTAAACGGTGGGAGGAGCTGGTGGGGCCAACTCCTCATCCAAGGCAGAGCAACAGTTTAGAGGAGAGTGCCTTACCTGGAGTGTGTGGGCACCCCCTTCCTGAAATTAAAACCCACGCACTTGAATAGAACAGGAAGTTATAAAGTGAGTTTTCTTTTTCAAACACTGACTTTCTATGAAGATGAGCCTTACATAATTCTGCTCTGGCATTCCATCTCTCAATGTCTCTCTTTTGGGCCTTCACCTTCCACATCATTGTGTTTTGAGCATCTTCTGTACTCCACAGACCATAAACCTGAGGAAATGTAGGGACAGGGGCGACAATCTGGATCAAGAAGAGGGAGAGCATCAAACAGCGTTGACTGCCTTGTAAAATATTTTTCCAGATGCCAGTTGAATTCACATCTTTATTATCTTACCTCATCAAAATAAAATAATTGAATGAGTTTATATATTAATAAAAATCAAGTATGCTCCCTAGAGAATTTATAAAGGAACTAAGGCAGCTACACAGGAAGAGATGGAGGGGACAATACCTGTACCAGCTCTGCTCCATTGAAACATAATGAACAGCATCAATTTGACAGTTGCATTGTAAAACCTTCACAGAGTTGTCTTAGGAAGGTATATACTGCTTTACAAATCAAATGTTCTCAGAATTAAAACTTCAATATATCTCTCTGTGACCACTCGGCCATAAAAATGCTTACTCTGTAATTCCCAGAATCTTAAGCCTTTTTAAATTATTGACAGAAGTATTAATTAAATCTTTCAAACATTATGGAAAGAGTAGCCTGGGCAAATGAGCTTAAATTGTTGAAAACTACAATAACAATTAATTATGTCAGGCCAATCAATCACCATTTATTTCTCAGTCAATAAAAAACTACTGTTAATGGCTGATTAAGCTCAATTAAAGTTTGATGGAAGCACTAGTTTTTAAATAGAAGTTAAATTATTGTATCATTTACTAGCAGGATCAAAAATACATCATGGCTTATTTATAAATCCCCTCTCAAAACATATATATTTTGAAAATAAGATTCAACGTCCTTGGTTTTCTTAGCTGGCTGGGCAATCTGGGCTTTTATTAAAGACCTTTTCCCTTGCTGGATTAAATGGAGAAAAACTTGAATCATAAAACCTTGTGACTCTTTTACATCTGTTTAGCTAATGCCCAGTTTAAATTCTTCTGATATCCAGGCTAATCCCTGGGGGAGTGGAAAGAAATAATACTTTTTCTTAATTTAGAGAGGAATACTATCCTCTGTAGACCTACTTGCTTTGTTATTTGTGGGAATCTGGCCATCAGGTTGCCTTTGGGTTGGTAGAGGGGGTTTGCCTGGAGGAATCACAGTGCTGAAAAGATGTTACATGACATTTTACCCATCCATGAATGTTCCCATTCTAGCTTCCAGGCTCACTTGTTGCTGCCATCAGTTTCCCACCTCCCAAATTAAAGAGAGAAAAACAATGCTTTTAGGGTGCATGCCATGTTAAAATTCTGTTGCACCTTAGTTTTTGGCACTGAGTGACTCTGATGTGTAAGGTATCAGCAAGCATAAGATATGTGTAATGATGCTGTTGAAATTTATTAAATCACTTACTATTTCACCAAAGCTTTGTTTGCTTTCAATATTAACTGATTTTTTCTTTTGTTTATTTAGTGGTTCAAGGCCTGTGGTAAATCAAAGTTTTCCTTTTGCACTGACTCTTTTTACTGGTCCAGAATAGAAGTCCTTCTTTGAGAGATACACAACTTACAACTGTTAGGAGGACTTTCCCAGAAGACATTAAATACCACAACCAAAATGCAGTTTATATGTCTGAATCCCACACTTTGCAGGTCAGCTGCATCTCTTACCTTCCATTCTCCTCTGGCCTCGGTGTCTTTGAGGGTACCCAATGCCAGCACTAATGGTGTCTCTCCCTTCCAACACAGGATTAGTGTTTTACAGAGGTGATGAAGTTTTAGCATGACTAGCACAATGTATAAAATAGATGCACAACTTGTGCAAATTGTACTTTTCATCCTCTCTTTCACACAGAAACAGATGGGATTGCCCATTTCCTTTAAAAGCAGGCCACCTAGTGCTTGCAGAGGTTCAGCACAGAGAGAAGCCCACTGCCAGCACGTTGCTTTGCTCCCTCCCTCATTTGCACTCCCTTCAAACCATGGAGCTCCTCACCTACTTTTCAAAACACAGTGTGCCACCATGCAGCTTAAAATAACAGAAACTTTAGGCTGTTGATTTCACAAGCCTGTTTCCTGTCTGGCTCTCTGCTACTTGCCTTGCTCAAGCACTGGGTTTTGTCAGACCCCTCTGCCAACCAGCATTAATGCCCTAATATGGCCAGGAAGCATCAAGGAACATGACAATGTGGTTGGGACCAGCTGGATTAATGAACTAAGCCAAGGGTAGAAGGATCTACAGTGGCCCAGTGAGGAGGCAGAACTGGGAGAACAGAGGAAAGACAAAGGAGAGAGAGAGAGGACAATATTCCCCTTTCACCACCACCAGCAAGCTGGCAGAAACTGCATCCTCAGGTTCACCAGAGAAAAAGACACTGACAGCTTCTCATCCTCCAGAGTAACACCAGGGCACTGCAAGAGGAAAAAAACTGCTCCCCAATCCTTTACATGGACTATTAAAAATGATGAGCCAGTAGTAGGCATACTGGAATGTGACATCTCCAAAGAAAGCAGGAAGGCCCAGCCTGGAATGGTGTTACTAATTCTGGAGCTGTATGGCTAGACACGTAACCAGTGTCCCAGGAAGATACTTATCCCAGCATTTTCCTGGAGCTTCCTTTCCTCCTCCCAGTGAGACAAGGAGAAGACCCAGACACCTGCTGTTATTAATGGTCCTGTGGCACTTCTTATAGAATGTCTAAATTCTGGAGAAGGTAAATTTTGCTTTGGACAAATTGGATAAATCTCTCTGTGATAGGTGAGTTTGCAGTGTTTTGAGCATGTGTAAGTAGTGTAAATACTGAGCTACGTAGCCCTGGATATTCTATAGCACAGCTAAATTCAGTCCTGCATAGCTGCCAATGTATTTGGCAATACTCTCCTTTTATAGGGGTTTAGTCTTTTAGTTTAAATGAAAAATCAGTAATTTTTCATTCTAATCTGTTTTTAAAGACATGTAGAGCTCTTATTTTTATTAAAAATGAAGAAAAAAGGAAATGTAACACTAGCTGGAGGATCAGTCTTTATCACTAACAAGAACATTTCTGGAAAAGCTATGTCTTAGACTGTAAAGCTTGAGAAAATTATTAAATGATAGAAGTTATAAATAGATGTTTTCTATATTTGGTCTGCATTGGATAATGGGCACCTTCATACATCTTTTGTTAACTACAGTCAAGAACACAGGCTGGACTGCTGGATCTGGGATGGAAATCCTGACATTTCTATAGGGGTAGGAAATGTAATAGAAGAAGAGTTCTAAACAAGCTTCTTTCAAAACAAAAAAAAAAGCTGCAATCTTGCTCCTCAGTGCTTTGTCCTGTTGGCAGAACTTTACTTTTGACTTAGGATCATTTCACATTAGCTCTCTATCATCCTGATAAGTCTTCTTCACCTGCAGTGTGCGTCATTATCTTTCCTGAAAAGAACTGGAGAACACCCACACTAAAAAGCCTCAGCAGAACACTTTATTTTAATGAATGTAATGTATTTTCTCCAGCACTATGCGTATTTTTCACTCACATACACATATATAATACCCTCAAATACACCATATAGCTATGCTGTTGCAATTTGTTATTCATATTAATTATAAATATTATTTTCAAATATCTTAAAACTCATCACCTATAAAGCTATAATTAAATTTACTTGGAAATCCAGCCCCATAATCAATAATCAATATCTATCAGGTTTCTGCAATCTCACCAAATGAATTTACATTAAAAAAAATTCTCCTCCCTGGAACACCTGAGACAGAAGGGGACCAAAAAAACCAGCCCTGAATTAAAAACAAGCCAAAAGGCAGGAAGCTATAATTTGTACTCTGGATCCTGGCACATTTCTCATTTCACATACCAGCTATCAGGAGTGGCCTTGTGTGTTCCAAAACCCTCCCTCATAAAAAATCCCAAACTTCTATTTTTGTGATAGGGAAAAATGAGCCCTAAAGCTGCAAAAGGCTCCTCCTCCCTGGATAATGAAGGAGACAGGAGGAGAAAGGCTGCCTTCGAGCAAACCTGTCTTGCCAGAGCCTGAGGGAAGCAAGATGGGAAAACAAAACATTGGATTGCTTCCCAGCAGGAACCACATGCAAAGTCCTCCATGATTCTTCTGAAACCCTGGAGTTCTTCCCCACACAAATCCTTCATATCCATCAGCTCCCAAACACAAAAAAATCCTTTTGATGGCCTGAAAAATGAACACATTTTGCCAATGAATAAACAAATCAGATCAATGTGACTTCATCTTCTGGTACAAAAATAGTAAAACTGGGCTTGTAGGGGAATGGAAATCCATTTTCATTTTTCTCCTTTGGTATAATGTGTTTTAAAGGGTATATTACTAAAGAATCCATCATCAATATGTTATTGTCACTTACCCTTCAGCAGCTTTATTATACTCAAAGAATTGGGTGGTTCAACATTTATGACTATCACAGACCTTTTAGCATAAAGGAAAGAGATATAAATATTATCAATGCTTCACCCACTAATTTCTGTACTGTATCCCATCTTCATTGCCCCTTGGGAACTGAAAATCACAGTTGATCAATCCTTATGTAACTTTTAGTTGCAGGAAAATTTTTCAATAAACCTTTTGACTGCAATCTCTCAAGATAACCAACTTGCAGGACAAGCCTCAACACTTCCATGTATTAAAAGCTGATGAAATTTAAAGCTACTGGTAATTCTGGAAACTTTTTGGCAGACCAGGAAAAAAATTAATACTTTTACAACCCAGCTTTCAGGGTCAAATTCTGATTTATCTATAGCACACCTGTTTTATTATGTAATGCATGACCCAGGCAGTTATCTGAAAGCAAATATTAATTCTTGTTTTATGTTACTTCATAGGCAGAACAATGTCTTATCAGCTGTAAACGACGACACATTGTTGAAGTTCAAACAATCTGATCTTAGAACACTTTTATTATGCGTTGCAAATATTCCTAATGCAGTTTCTTGCAACTGAGCAAAGAGGCAATGGATTAGTCCCCTTTTGACTCATGAAAAAGATTTTGACTTTATATAATAAAATAGATATTTATATTATGTTTTTATATATATACACATCCACAGCTTTAAAGCATAAGTGACCACAAAGAAGATATTTTCTTTTCAACAAAGTTAAAAATTAACTTCCTTAATTAGAAGAATAACTAATACTTCAATGGTACGTGTCCAAAATGTTGGACCATGGACTGTGGTTCAACAGTAGTAGGTCCAAAATACCCAGTAAAATACAATGTTACCAGGATGTATAATTTTAAGCTAGACTTTGACTCTTGAAAAACTCAATTTACTGTCACAATCAAGTGAGCTTCAATTTAAAAGCCATTTAAAAATTAAACTTATCTGGTTTTCAGTAGGCTATGTAAATGTAACATTTCTGAGCTGAGAAATGTACCTAGAAAAATTTAATTGGGAAAATGAAATTACCTTCAGTGAAGATACCTCAGAAACAGCTACTCAGACATCGTAAAGTGGTAGGGAAGACATCACAGCATTTATTTCAGGTATTTCTGTTCTGTGTTTCATTTTGGCCAAGATTTTGTGTCTTCAAACAGTAATCTACAAAGAAGTCCTTGGAAAGGATCGTACAGTGACTTTTCCACAATGGCAACCTGTGGTCATATAGTGCAAGAGTTCTATCACTATTACATTGCAAGGGTTCCATGTCTAGAGTTTCATACCTGCTTGATGTTTCTTGTAGGCATCTCCTCTGGGCGCTAACTCTTCCTTGTCCGTGCAGTAGCCAACTGACTCCAGTTCCCACCAAAAAACTTTTTTATAACCCTTTTCTTACTGGCTACAGGTGTGGCCTGTTAACATCAGGCCTGCTCCTAATGTTTAGTAATTGGTTCAGCTGCAACTCTTTAGGGGATAAGATTACATTCTATACCACCTTCATTTACCCATAGTGTATCCCTCTACAGCAACCCCCACAGGATAAAAATTCCCTCTCCCTGATATGATGTTTTTAGGATGCTTTGTATTACAGCAATATTTTATAGAATCATGTAGATGGAGGAATGAGGCACTTCTAGTTTGTTTTAGGTGATGGTTTCCTTGTCATTCCTAGTTTTTCCTTTTTTTTTTTTTTGAGGGAGAGAGAACCGGAAACAAAGTTTGGGAGAAGCTATCAATACTCCTATTTTGCTGAAAGGCCCATTCAAGACATGTAAGGACTTGGTAGCTTCAAGTCAATATTTTGATGGAAAAAGACAATAACACTATAATTAAAGTGTGCTTATGTTTAAAGATCATTTCTATTAAAGACAGAATCAGAAGGGAAATTAAATCATCTCTGAGTATGTAGCAACACTGAGGAAATTGAGAATCAGAAGGACTTAAATGACACACAGCAGCAGTTATTAATGTGTGGAATATAAACAAGACAAGCCAAATGGTCATACTGAGACTGACTTAAACCTTAAACATATGCTCAAGTTATTTCATCTGAGATGAAGAGCACATTTCAGGATATGTTGCAGCAGCACACAGCAAACTGTGTAACAGCTCCAGCAGAAATGAAGGAGAAAGCACATCATAAACATGACACTGAACTATTTTCATTGTGGGAAAATACTAGCTATGAAAATGATTTCCAGTTCAAGAATAAACTCTGTAAAACCAGTAATAAACTGGGCCATGCTTAGAAAATACAAAGGTGACTGAAAACTGACATTGAATTAATTTGGAATCCAGATGCTGTAGCATCTCCACAGTAGTTGAATTTGAGAGCGTAAATGAGTCACATTTGTTTACATGTGGAAGGCACAAGATTTGAAATGTGTCTCAGTAAAGCATCTGGTTTTCCTCTAATTTCACAGCAGGAATATTAGAGACTACTTACATAGATGAAGTTGCAGAAAATTTAATTACCACTGAACATTTACAAGGAAATTAATTGTTCACTGGAGTTACCACAGTTGTGGTAAGGATGGTATATGACATCTCTGGGCTTTAAAGAGGAAGTATAGGCAGCAATTGTAAACAAACAAGGGATGTGTATAGTGTGTACAATGTCTGCAGGTCTAAGGAATTATAACAATTATCCTATAATAGAAATTATCTAAACATTTGAAAAAAGCATTTGAAAAAACACTTTTATGATGATGCCATAACCGTGAACTACAGGAGGGCAAAGATGTAGCTTTTTTCTACAAACTGATCTGATACCTTTCCAGAAATACACCAAAAGGGAAGCATAACTGGAGCATTACCAGAATCCTGCAACAATGTTTAGGTTTAGGGTTACATTGAGCAAACAGCTCTCAGTACTTGAGCAGAGCTAGTTCTGACAGAGAAAGGGTGCTCTCCATATCGGTGTTGACCTCCACATCAGCAACTTCCCAATAAAGATCAGTATCACTTCCCCAGTTCAGAAGATGTTTTTGCCTTGTTATTGCATTTTGGCAAGTTTCTCTTAAAACTTTGCAAATATGGGCTGAAGACAAGGAGACAGTGTGTTATCTGATAGCAGACAAGTGTTTATTCCAATGTCACACTGTACTGCCTGCAGTAACTGTATAACTCTTGTTAGCAGGACATACACAGGCAGATGCCATGAGGTACTGCAGGCACGCAAGGTTATTTGAATGACAACCACAAAATCAGCAATGAGGGACACTCTGAAAACTCCCTCATGGGCTTGGGTGTCATCATTAATCCTTAAGGGAAATTCTTGGATTTAATCTGCTCATACAAGCAATAGATATCTGCCTAAGTCACATGCAAAAGCTGAAGAAAGAAACACATAAACACATAAGGAACAGAAACCACAGCAGAGCTACATCCTCTCCTGACAGGAGTCAATTGTTGAGAGGGTGTTTGGCCATCTTCTAATTGAACAGATTGGCACTGGAAATTCTGGATTGCCCTGGTTTCATCAAAACTTTCTACAGAAGCTGTAGCCATGATCTGGCTGTGGCTGCTGGCCAGGCTGGCTCCTTACCGTAGTTCAGCTGACTGGCTATGCAGCTCCCTGGCATCAGGCCGACTGCTCAGTTGGTTTCTTGGCTTCCCAGGCTTGTCAGCTGGCAAAGAAATAGATTGCTCCATTTTTGCCAGAAAGGCTGCAAAGCCAACATGTTTTGTTCCAGCACTCAATGAAACAAAATATTGACAAGCTGGAATTTCCTGTAGAATAAAAATTTTACTTCCCAGCCAGCTCCAATTATTATTGTATGGTCTTGTGTAACACAGTGATGGCGTTTATCACATCCTCTAATAAACACAATGTACAGAAAGGATGTGAATTCAGGGAGATTTCCAAGGCTTTGGTTAATAATCTCATAGCATCTGCAAGCATCTCTGTGGAGTACATCTTTTGATAAAGTTAGCGTGTGATGCTTTCCATTCTGCAATAAAAGGTCTCCTAGGCTGGCTCTCAGAACTTGTCTGTCAGCAGGACACTACTGACCAGTTCAGTATAGAACTGTGGATGACATCCTTTATGCATATTGTTTCGGAAACTTACATACATTACAGATCAAACTCCAGGGAAAGAGGAACCAGTAATAACTGCAACATAGTTACATATATTAAGTTTATTGGGTTTTCACTGTTGAAAAAATAATGAGTTAAAATACCCACAAACATGCAAATAAAAATGACTCCTCAAACATGTCACTGGAAACAATGAATTTGAGAAGGATTTGGTGAAGAGAAACCAAAAAATGCCATTACATGATTCCATAATGCCATAAACCCAACCCTTTCTGGAGACAAACACCATAGTGCAGCCCAGGTTTATGACGAGATGACTCATAGAATTACCCACTGAGATGGAGAGTTCCAGTTTTGGAGGTGTCAGGGGTGTCAGGAGTGTTTTCAAGAAGACACTGAACAGGCACTAAATGGCAAAGCAAGTCAATGCCTGGGTGTGCACTTGCAGCAGAACAAGACCATTTAAGCTGTGTCTGCTCTCAGCTGTGTCTGTGCTGTCCTCAGTGCCACACTGACACATTTATTCTGTTGGTGAACTGGATCAGCAAAACGGAAGGAAAACAGGTTGTTCTCTGGTCCTCTCAGTTCAATCTCATTTATCGCTTGATTTCACAAATGCTCACGCTGCACAGGCCAGAAGCAGCACAGACACAGGAGCAGGGAGCTGGGCTGCAGAGCTGAAGGGTATGTTACAAACAGATAAGCCTCTAGAAGTCATTCATGAAATTATTACATTGTGAGCTACGAGCTTTAGATTTTTATTTTGAGGCGGTGGGGAGGGAAGAAGGAGGGTGGAATATTTTCAAGCACGGCAGATCCTTCCTAACTTGCTGCAAGGGGATCAAAGGAAAAGGCTTACACAGGTTTTAAGACTAGAAGAATATGCTCCTCCTGTTAAAGGCAGGAATAACACTATAAATTACTCATCTGCCCTTGTGAAGGCAATCCTTATTATAATAAGTGTAGCTTGTAGGATATAATTTTAGGTCTGGCATGAACTTAATAAAGCTTTAGTTATAGAGGAACATTTTCCAGAGGTAGTATCATCAAAATCCCCAACAAAACAACACTCACACAATCATGCAACTGTGTAGTTTTCATGTACTGAGGGGGAAAATATAAGTAAGTGACTGGTAAAAAAATGGACAAAAGAAAAGTCAAATAAAGCCACAGACTATTTCTCCAACATCTTCCATAGATCTTGAACACATTTTATAGAACTGGCATTCAATACCTGAGAGACATGACATATAACTCACTCTGAGACAGCCTCTGAACAAGTTGTTCCAAGCCAGTGATCCTGAAATACCATGTTTAATAGACAGGTGCAGGCAGTGAGTCAGGATAGCACCAGGGACATGACAGTAGTTTTGACAAAAAGATTCTTCAGATGCCTATTTCTCATACCAAATGAGCAGGTAGAAAACATCCGAGATGCATGGTCAGCTCTGCCTGACGCTGATTCCCTTCATGGGGCCTGATCCTGACCCCCACACGTGGACTGGTGTCCCAGCCTGAACTAGACCCATCCCTGTCCCCACAGGTGCCTGATGCCCCAGGGCTGGGGCTGTCCTGAACTTGCCCTCCCCCCAGGCTGGGCTCAATGGGATGGGCTCTGACTGGTCAGACCCTTCCTTGAAAAATACAAAATTCACAGGACACAAAATACTAGAGCCCAGAAACCAACTGTATTTCTGTATTTCTGTAATTCTGTATTTCTTCAGAATTAATATAAATTTTAAGAAGTGTTGGCTGACCAGACAAGTTTCCTGTGCTTTACCATAGGCAGTATTTAAATCAATTGTAAAAAAATTAATTAAAAAAAATCATTATTTCAAAGCTATCCTCATTTTTATTATTGTATAAAAAAAGAACAATTTTTTTGTGACCAACAATGGCATGCCATGGGTTATGTTTCATAGTTTCCTGATGAGGGTTAACTCTGATTTTTCTGAAGGTTTTGGCAGGGAGCCATAGGAACCCATTATTCTGAACAGTCTAAGGGGAATTCCAAAACAAAGGGAATAAAAGGCCTGAATTTAATTTTAAAGCATGCTTTTTCACGTTTACATTGCTTCCATAACTATTTTGTTTTGTAATTTTTTACTTACTGTTGATACATAAAAAACAATGATATATTAAAAACAACAAATCCCTCTTAGAGAATTTTTATCTTTCTTGAAAACTAAAAAGTATGTTCAATGATGGAGTTGGTCAAAAGGAGATATTTTGTTGTTAAGCTGAAGATGAGCAAACTGTTAAAATGTCTTTATTCAAAAGACAGTGTATTTCCAAATCAGGCTGGTCTCAATGGGCACTGAAATGACGACTATCTTGAGTTAAATTTGAGGCTATTATTCATTTATCTTTTTCCATCCCATAGGGACCTGCAGGCCCTGGGAGTATGAGGAACATTATATCTCACTTGTGGCATAGTGCGACACAGTCTAGAACAAATCTTTTGTTTCTTCTATCTGTGTAGCCTTTGCACGGCTTTGTTGCACAGCTTAGTAGTTTTTAGGGTAAATGAAAATGTAGTTCAGCTACCTGTTGGCAAAAGTGAATATGGATCCCCTTACTTCTGAAGTGTCTAAAATGATTGTAGAACTCAAACAGCCCTTCAGGAAAGAATAAAGAGAAATAAAAGCCACAGCTTAAGTAAAAACAGAAGGTAGGCAGAAGCAGGAATTATCTAGAAGAGTAAGGGAGAGCCAGTAGCAAAAAAATTCTCATAAATTTTTAACAGCTCTTAGGCGGTGGAAGAAAAGTGCAATTTATGAGGGGGCTAGGGTAGTTTCTCTCTGTTTGTCTCTGTAAAATGGGGCAGGTTAGAGTTTGAAACCACCCAGCACTGAAAAAGCTACAAGGGTAGCATTCTTTGAATGTTTTTTTTCTTCCCTAACCCCTTCCCTAGTATACGAAGTTTGGGATTTTTATTTATTTATTTATTTATTATTTTTTTCCTGGACGTAGCTTTGGCCACTCTTTCTTTCCTGCGTTGCAGAAGCTGCTGCAGGCAGACGCTGCGCCGTCTCCACCCGCGGAGCTCCGGTTCTGTCGTTCCTCCCCAGCTTCCCCCTCACATGCCGGCTCTCAGGAAGGCCTGTCCCGATTGCCAGGGTCTCTCCTTCGTGAGGGGACAGAGCTGTCAGCTGCTCAGACGAGCCATTGCGCACTGCCCAACACACCTCCTCGCCGTGTCCCTGCTGCCAGGTCAGTGCCTGGACGAGCTGCTGCTGCTGCGGCTACTGGAAGGGCGTTTTATGCTGCGAAGCTACATCAGATTACCGCTTCCATCCAAATGAAAAGAAACCCCAGGCCCCAACGGCACCTACACACACAGAAGAACAACTCATGAGGAGGTGAAAATGAGCTGCCTATCTGCTGGCCAAATGCACACCTGGTGCCCTGAGGAATCCGGCAGCGCTGAATTTAGGAAGGCAGTGCGAAAGGAAGGAGGGCACGGGATTTTCAGGCAGGGTCTTAAGAGTTTTGTCTGCGCCTCGTCCGACTAAATCCAGGCTGCCGCCTCAACCCAGGCCCCGCGCTGAGGCCGCCGGCCGGCCATGAGAGGCGGCCCCGACTGAGCAGGCAGGAACAGCCCGGCGCCTGGCAGGCACACGGCTCCCGGGGGCTTTGCAAAGGCCGTGCCCGCGCCCGGCACTCCCGCGGGGAGGGTTAGGACAGGGCAGGAACAGCGACAGGGACACGCACAAGGAGCACAGAGCCCCGCAGGGCGCGTGGCCAGCACGGGCCCCAGTCCCGCTCCGCCGCCGCCTCGGCTGTTTCCGGGGCGGCCGCCTCTTTCCCGCCAATGGGAGCGCGCGGCGGCGGCGGCGGCTGCGGGGGCGGGGCTGGGCGGGAAGCGTCGCGAGAGCGGGGGCGGGGCGGAGCGGGGCGGGGTCGGAGGGGGCGGGGCCCGTAGCGGCGGCGGCTGGGGCGGGGGCGGCGGCTCCGGTCGGGCGCTCCGGGGCCATGGCCGCGGGCGGCGGGCGCTGAGGAGGAGGAGGCGGCGGCGGCGGTCACAGCCACAGCCACAGCCACAGGTACGGAGCGCCCGCTCTTCTTCCCACCCCCTGCGGCCGCTGCCCCGCGGGCCGCCCTGCTGGGAGCGCGGGCGCAGGGCGGGGCGCCGCCGCCGGCCTGTCACTCGGGGCTCGCTGCCACAGGTCGCCCGGGGCTCCCGGGGAAGCGCATCCTGCGCCGCCCTTCCTGGGGAAGGATCCCCTGGGGCAGCGCAGCTCCCGCGGGCCAGGCCGGTCCCTTGGAGCGGGCCGGGGCCCCCTGGACGGCAGCGCGGGGTGACACGAGGGGAGCAGGGGGAACGCAGCGCTTCGGCTCCAGGAGCGAGCCCGCGGGGTTCGCGATCGCACGGCCCCCGGTGTCCCCTTGGGCCGGGTCTGTCCGTCCGCATCTCCGGTGGGGACTGACTGACTCGTGCGGGTGCAGCCCTAGGGGGGGCACGAAGGCTCCGTGAGTTTGCGTTCCCTCCTGCGTTGTTTGGGTTGTGGTCGGTGCGCACGGGTTGAGTTCAGCCTGTTCTGAACATTTCGCTGTAGAAGTGTCTCCTCGCCCTCCCTCCCGCCCTACCGCCGCATGTCCTCCTCCCAGTTCCTTTTCTCCCTCAAGGGAGCAGGAACAAGGAGCGTTCCTCCTTTGCTTTCTTGGCTCTTTTGAGGGGCTATCTTTGGCTCTCTTATTACAACCGAAGTACTTTTCTCTGGTTTCCAAAAGAAATCCAGTATGCAAAAGGGAAAAAAAAGGGTGAACTGTAGATCCGAACTGTATTTAAAGATACAGCCTTATCCTCTCTGATGTATTGCCAGTGTGAGATAGGGAGGAAAAAAATCCCACTTACATTGTATCTGGAAAAGATCAGTGATACTGAAAGAAATGGTAACAATGCTCGAAATTTATCCTGGTTACACTTGGAAGAGTCTTACATGGCTTCATGTTTGTGAGATTATTTCAGAATCGTACAGTTAGACTTTAGTGATAGATACCACCTATATTTAATTAATCCTTGAGAACTAAACAAGGTATTCTCTGGTGAAATTTTCTCTAAGTGGGAATAAGTTTTCTTGAGAAAGTGCTGCAGCTTAGAAAATAATAGCCCCACTGTAACTGGTATGGTTCTGTTGTGCACAAAATACACGACAGACTTAAGTACAGAAACTTAAAGTTGATTGCATAAGCCACAGAATCCAGACCAATGGATATCCCTAGTACATCAAGTAACATTTTTTTCCCAGGAAGTGTTTGAGAGTCGAGACCCGGGACTGGGGGGAAGCTGTGGGTGATGACTGGCTAGTAGTGATCTAGGAGAAGAAAATGATTGAGTCTTTTGAAATGGCTGCTTCTGTGTGACAGAAATACAATGGAAGAGAATTAAAACCAAGCAAGAAAAAGAGGACTCAGCTGTCATTATTGCTTACCATAAATTATGTATTTTGCTCACTTTTGATGTGTTTTGCTCATGTGGGTGGTTAAGATAACTTGTGTTTCATACCTGGACTTTTTCAAGACTGCCGACCTGATCAGTGAAACTGATAAATCATTAGAAATGAGAAATAGAGAAGGATCCTTTAGACTATTCTGCCTGTGTTGTCAGTGTATTCCTGCTTAATTTGATTTTTAGTAGTAATTATTTGGTAAGGTTATAAATATACATTCAGGAAAACCAGGGAATCGGGCCCAACCAATATGGATTTACAAAAGGAAGGGTCTGCTTGACCAATCTGATCCTCTATGACAAAGTCACCCACTTAGATGAGGGAAAGGCTTTGGATGGTGTCTGTCTTGACTTCAGTAAAGCGTTTGACACCGTCTCCCACAGCATCCTGCTAGGAAACCTGGCTGCTATGGCTTGGATGGGAGTATTCTTCTGTGGATAAAAAAACTGGCTGGATGTCTGGGCCCAGGGAGTGGTGGTGAATGGAGCTAAACCCTGCTGGAGGCTGGTCGCTAGTGGTGTCCCCAGGGGTCTGTTCTGGGGCAAGTCCTGTTTAACATCTTTACTGATGATCTGGGCCTGGGGATTGGGTGCACCCTCAGTAAATATGCTAACAGCACCAAGTTGGGTGGGAGTGTTGATCTGACTGAGAGTAGGAGGGCTCTACGTGGAGACCTGGACAGGCTGGATCAGTGGGCTGAGGTCAGTGTATGAGGTTCAACAAGGCTGAGTGCTGGGTTTGCACTTGGGTCACAGCAGCCCCACTCCACGCTGCAGGCTGGGGGAAGAGTGGCTGTAAAACTGTTTCGTAGAAAGGGGCTTGAGCATTCTGGTTGACAGTAGCTGAACATGAGCCAGGATGGCCAAGAAGGCCAATGGCATCCTGGCCTGTAACAGCAGGAGTGTGGCCAGCAGGAGCAGGGCAGGGATTGTCCCCTGTACTCAGCAGTGGTGCAGCCACACCTTGCATCCTGTGTTTGGCTTTGGGCCCCTCAGTTCCGAAAGGGCATTGAGGCATTGGAGCACATCTAGAGAAGGGAAACTTGTGGACAGTGTAGAACACATCTTATGAGGAGTGTGTCAGGGCGCTTAGCCTGGAAAAGAGGAGGCATGGGGGAGATCTCATTGCTCTCTATAACCACCTGAAACAAGGGTGTAGTGAGGTGGGGCCAGTCTCTTCTGCCATGCCTGCAGTGAGAGGACAAGAGGGAATGGATGGTTGGACTAGATAATCATGCAGGCCTCTTCCAACCTTGATGATTTTGTGATTCTAAAAGGGTGCTTTCTTAAGGATTTTTAAATTTCATATTTTGAATGAATCATTCAAAGCTCAGTGTTTCACTAAGCCTGGCTTTTGCAAATCATCATCAGAGTTCTCTAGGCTGACTCAGGTCTGTGTGCTGAAGACAAAAAAAAAATAGTACTTTTTCTTTAAAAGAAAGATATCTGGTTTTGTTCTAGTACTACTAAAACCACCTCATTTTAAAAACATAATATAGATTTACTATTGTCATTGGCTAGAACCTTTTATTTGGAATTTAATTTTAATAATGCCATATTACATACATTTTAAATTTATTGTTCGAATTTGTCATAACCTGTATGTGTTTAACATAGGTGTGCACGTCCACATATGCCTCTGTAGCAATTTAATAGATTTACTCAGCACATTTACAGAAAAAAGATAAGGGTGGTTTTTTTTCTGCCAGCTAAGGTTTGTCAATACACATTGACTTAAAGTAAATTTAGGCATGGGATAGACTTACACAAAGAGATTAAATCCATGGCAAATTTCCTGTTGGATTCCTTTAAGCTGATTATTTAATTTTGCTCCTTACATATATTCAAACAAGGATACATGCATATGGAAAAGCTAGCTAAATGCTTATTACATGCTCTGATGAGAAGAGTGTTCTTCAGCAAATCTTTGGAAAACTGGGTTTATACATTTATAGAGTTCTTTGGGCTAGAAGGGGCCTTTAAAGCTCATCTTGTCCAATTACCCTGCAGAGAGCAGGGACATCTACAGCTAGATCAGGTTGCTCAGAGCTCTGCACAGCCTGACCTTGAATGTTTCCAGGGATGGGGCACCAACAGCCTCTGGACAGTCTGTGTCAGTGGCTCACCACCTTCATTGTAGAAGATTTCTTGTATCTAATCTAAACCTACCCTTTCTGCTTTAAAGCCATTCCTCCTTGCTCTATTACGACAGGTGCTGCTAAAGCGTTCATCCCTGTCATTCTTATAAGCCCCACTTAAACATCGAAAGGCTTCTGTAAGGTCTTCCCAGAGCTTTCTCTAGGCTGAACTACTCCTACTCTGCCATCCTGTCTTCATAGCAGAGGTGCTCCATCCCTCAGATCGTTTTTGTGACCCTGCTTTGGGCCTGCTCCAGCAGGTCCATGTGTTTCCTGTGCTGAGGACCCCAGAGCTGGATGCAACACTGCAGGTGGGGTTTCACCAGAGCAGAGCATCTCCCTGCTGGCTACTCCTGCAGCCCAGGATGTGGTTGGCTTTTTGGGTTGCACTCACGCATTACTGGGTCATGTCCATCTTCTGGTCCACCACCACCCCCAAGTCATTCTTCCCAGGGCTGTTCTTAATCAGTTCATTCTACAGCTTGTATTGACACTGGAAATTTTCTTAGCCCAGGTACAGGACCTTGATTGTGGTCTTGTTGAACCTGATGAATTTCATATGGATCCACTGCTTGAGCTTATCCACGTCCTTCTGGATAATATCCCATCCGTCAGGCATGTCAACCACACCACTCAGCTTGGTGTCGTCTGCAAGTTTGCTGAGGGTGCACTTGATTCGCGTAGTCTGTGTCATTAATGAAGATACTGAATAACACTGGTGAACTGCTGCAGGACACCGCTTGTCACCAGTGTCCATCTGGACACTGAATTGTTAACTACTCTCTTCTGGATGGGTCCATCCAACCAACTTCTTATCCACTGAACATTACTCCCATCAAATCCATATCTCTCCTATTTGGAGAGGAGGATGGAGGATTGTGTCAAAAGCCTTATGGATGTCCAGATAGAGGACATCTGTAGCTCTTTCCTTGTCCCCTGATGCAATCACCCCATCATAGAAGGCCACCAGGCTGGTCAGGCAGGACTTGCCCTTGGTGACACTGTGCTGGCTGTCCTGAATCACCTCCCTGTCTCCACGTGTCTTAGCACAGCTTCTAGGAGCATCTGTTCCATTGATCTTCTCAGGTGCAGAGAAGATCTGAGGTGACACCAACAGGTCAGTAGTTCCCAGGATCTGCCTTTCTACCCTTTTTTAAGGTGGATACAATGTTTCCCATTTTCCAGCCATGACTTTTCAGATATAATGGAGTGACTTGGTAACTAGATCAGCCAGTTCTCTCAGAACTCTGGGATATGTCTCCACAGGTCATATAGACTTATGTATGTTCAGGTTCCTCAGGTGGTTACAAACCTGATCTTCTCTTTGCTCCTCCAGTCCATCCTCTGGAGAGGTGTGGGAAGAAAGATTGCCAGTGAAGACTGAGGCAGAAAAGTTGTGGAGTACCTCAGTCATCTCATCTGTTGTTACTGGTTTGCCAGTTGTGTTCATCAGTGGGAGTGCATTTTCTTTGACCTTCCATTTCTCTCTGACATTCCTGTAGAAGCCTTTCTTATTCTTTGCATCCCTTGCCAAGTTCAGCCTCAGCCTCACCTTGGCCTTCTAACCTCATCCCTGCAAAACCAGGCAGTGTCCTTGTACTCTTCCCAGAATACCCGTCCCTGCTTCTGCTGCCTGTTCATCTCCTTCTTGCCTTTAGTTTGAGCTCAGCTGCTCTTAGTTTGGTCTCAACTCAGCAGTGCCAGTCGCATGCCTTCCTTTCCTGATTTCTTACACCCAGGGATTGGTATCTCTTCAGCTTTATGGAAAGTGTTCTTAAAGATCTGCCAGCTCTGTCCTGCTCCCACATCCCTGAGGACAGTTTCCTGGGAAGCCTATGGATTTAGCTCCTTGAACAGCCAGAAGTGTGCTGTTCCAAAATTTAGGATCCTGAACGGACTCTTTGCCTGTTCCATGTCCCTCAGGGCTGCAAACACCACCAGTGTGTGACTCCTGTGGCCCAGGCTTTCACCAATCTGGTTGCCACGGGTTAGATCACTTACGTTGGTGACTAACAGGTCCGGTGTTGCATCCCTTCTGCTCAGGATTGTCTTATTATGTGTCTTAAGAAGCTATCCTCCATGCATTCCAGGAGTCTTCTCCTAAAATAGCTTTCTGTGCTACTTTTTCAGAAGATTTTGGGGTGATTGAAGGCCTCTAGCAGGAGAAGAGCCTGTGAGCATGATGCCTCCTCTAGCTGGATCAGGAAGGCTTCCTCAATAGGCTTCCCTGGATCAACCACCAGTTGACTTAATACTTTGTTTTGTTTCTTTTGCCAGTATGCTTTCAGCCTGCTCGTGGCTGTTCTTCAGAGACAGCTCTTCACACTCTATCCATTTCTTACTGTAGAGGGTAACATTCAGCCACTCCTTCCTGTCCTGTCCCTTCTTTATTAACAGCCTGTAGCCATCCACAGCCACACTCCAGCTGTGGGATTTTTCCCTCCAAGTTTCAGTAATGGCAACTGTGTTGTAGCTTCTTTGCAGCGCAGAGGCTTCCAACTCCTCTTGTGTATTGCCCATGCTGTTTGCATTTAAGGTGATGCAACTTGCTAAAAAGGTAAAGATGGTGTGGGTGTTCAGTAATTAGTTGTGTGATCATTTTTTCCCTTTTTTTGGTATCTGACAATAGTTACTCAGTAACAGGAAAGTCCTGTTCCTCTTGTATCTGATGCTTTTGCCATTGATTCCCCTTTTTTGAGTAAACAATAGGAGGAAATTAAATTTAATAGTCAAATTCAATATCCAGAAGTAAAAGCAATTTTGAACGGTAGGTTTTATTTATACAAATGAGCTACTTCCAGGCCACTTTATTGTCAGGGCTTTCACTTCCTTTTCAGTTAATGTTTGTGTACTTCTTGCATGATTGAACTGTTGTTGTATTGAAAATGGATAATGATTTTACATATTAAAAAGAATATGGTTTTGCTGCATTGTTGGACAAGTGGGACTCTTCAGGTTTCTCTGAAGTGTATGACAGAGAGCAGAAATGCTGTAGGTGGTATTATATAGGTGTATATATTAGGACCTGTATTATTCAAGTACTGAAGGACAGGATGCAGAGAAGATAAAACATTGTGGTGTTACGGTGATAAACCTGTGTGGTTTCTGCCCAGGATTTTTCAGTCTTCATGCTGTGATTTACGACTCTATTTGTTTTGTAGGTAGGGGACCCTACAGGTTGATGTTCAGGTTACCAGAGTTTAGTAGCAGATGACACAGGAAAATACTTAACCTGAAGGCAGTTTACAGTGTAACTGTGAGCTGCCATACCTGAGTAAACACTGCAGCACCCAGCAAGGTTAAAAGGTCATCTCCATGGCGTGCTATGTTGGGCTTTGTTAAAATTGTTGCAAGGAGGGATCCGTCCAAAAATGTAGAGCTGAAGTACCTGTGTGAAGACCCATCATTTTCTGTAGATGGCTTTTTCTTAGATGGAGTGTCTGAGAGTATTTCCCCAATATGCTTTGGATTTTTACTGGACTAGCCATTTAAGATAGAGCAGTTGGGACAGGTGAGGTGGATATCTTTTTATTGCCCGATACTGTTGTGTGGATTTTTTAATTTTAGACACATGAGTTTTAGCAGAATCATTGTTCTGTTTAGTCTTCTATCCATAGTTTATTGTGAAAATAATTTTTATTTGTATTTATTATACTTACATATTATATCTATAATCTGTGGATCATGCACCTGACTGCTTCATGTAATTGTCTGAATTTTCCAAACTTTAAATATCCAGTGGAGAGAAACTGTGTCTAGAGATGAAAATGTTTCAGTTTATTTGCCTAAGTGTAACTTCTTTTCTAAGATTGTAGCAAGTTCATCTTTGTAAAGGAGAGCAGAAATCAAAGTGAAATGTATTCGCATTGTACCTAATAATAATCTCGTAGGTACAGATGTACCTAATAATAATCTCTTACTATTTTATTCTTGAAGAAGTTTTACTTTTAGAAGTGCTGGTGTGGAGAAAGATAGTTACTTGATGACACTACTGATCTTCGTATTGAAATGACTTATGCTCAAGACCAAACCCATATAAAACTTTATTTCTCATATAAAGGGTAAATACGTGCTTGAGATGAGATTGACGAAACCGGTCTGGTCAGTTGTGTGAAGACCCATACTCTGATGTCGTGGTGTTTACTTTCTTTATCTTTGCAGTAATTTTTACATGCACTTGCTCCTTGCTTCATTTATTTTATATAGCGTAGGAGTTCTTTTTCCTGTTTAAAGTGTGTGACCATGGGAAAAGATGAAGTATTAAAACTTCCATAGAACTTAAAAGCTCACCACATGCTTTCTGTCTTTATTTATTTCCTATTTTGGTGGATGCAAAGATGAATGAAACAAACTGGATCCATTGCCGCTGGTTAAAGAGGGAAACTTGAAAAAATACCTTCATAGCTGTTTTTTTATCTTGTTGTTAGAATTAGACTTAGGATAAATAAGGGCAGCTGATTAGAGCAGAAACTTTTGTGACCTACTCAGTTGAGAGTGCTGGTAAATGCACGTAGTCTGCTATGTTTTGCCAGCAGAGCCTGGGCTGTCCAGAGCAGAACCAGGGAACGAGTGATGATCCATGTTAGCCTGTAGTACCCCAGGGTGACAGACATGGCTGGGCCCGCTGGCTGCCACGGTGGGCGAGTTGTGCATTTGCCTCCTGAGATTGCTAAAGGGTCGTTGCAGTGCATTGTATTGTATAGGAACCTGCTGGAAAACCTTCCAGCATATGAGCGACAGTGAATCAAAATTTAATGTAGTGTTCCTCCCCACCCCCAATGCAGCCTTGAAATTCTAGTTACTTACTGCCAAGTGTCTGTGTTCGGCATTTCATGCCTGATTTTGAAGGTCATTAAGGCAGTACTTTTTTAAAAGCACTGTCAGTATGAATGATGAGCTGTTTAATCTTTAAATGCTTTTTAATTGTTTTTATTGGTTCTTGTTTTGTCTACTTGCATTTTTAGAGTGGATATGAGCTAAATGGATATATTTATCCATTAGTATATATATAAAGTATAAATTTAGTATAAATAATAATATTTAGTATAAATATCAGTGTATATATATAAAGTTGATATATATATATAAAGTTTATATGTATACTAAATATAAATAATATTTAGTATAAATATTAGTGTATATATAACGTAATCACATATAAATGTTTTTTGCAGGCATTTTTGAGCTGATGTCTGTCATTGAATACCAAGATTGGTAAGATCATGGACACGTACGCCAGGGCTCAGGGCAATCGCATGAAATCAAGAATATCTGTTGAAAAGGTAATTATCTGTATTTAAAAAAAAAGTATTTCTGAGTTTTTCGATCTAATAATGAAGCAAGTGAACTGGTTTATTTGGGTTTTTTTTGGGGGGGGGTTTAATATGTTTTGATTTTGGTTGGTTGACATTTCGTAGTGACAAAGAAATTGCTTTTGCTTTGCATTCTGGTGTATTTAGTGTAATTGAACTGAGAGATAGCATCGTTTAAGGAAATGCATTTTTCTTTCATGATGATGTGATAAAATTGTGATGTTTTAATTTCATAGAATTCACCTTGTTTATTAGAATATAGCTTCTACTTTAGAGCAGATTTTTCGAGTTTATATGTAATAATTTAAAATACAACTACATAGTCTTATTGAATTCTATGAAGCCTCTTTTAGGGATTACTTGTAATATCCTTAGATCTTGCTTCTTGTCTGGTTTATCCTTGTTTTTGCATGAACATTTAGGAAATGCCTTGGTGAAAAAGAAAATATATCTAGCACTTACAAAGGATATTAGGGGGGATTTCTAACATTGAATTAAGTTTATTTATTGTTTTAAATTTTGTCACTTCAACTTGGAGAACATAAATACTGTTCCTAAAATTTTCTTCTATAAGCGCTTAATAAAGTGAAAGTTGCAGTTTATCCTGGAGGAACAAATTTATTTTTCTCACCGTATTTCTCTAGGTAGTGGAACACAGATGAGTAATTTTCTAGGTCTTCTTTGGCTATTAATAACTTCCTTATTTGCAAGTTACTGCAACAGTAAGAGGAGAAATTGAGCAAGGAAGCATCCTATCACACGAAAATTACATTATTTCAGGAGCAGATTTTGTTGTTTTAAAGAAACAGTGTCTGTGGTATATGTCCTGTTTGAAGGCAGAGGGAAGGTGTTGTGAGACAGCCAGGCTGATAGTCAGTTGTTCCAGGTCCTGACATGGAATGTTAACTGCCATATATTAAGCGGTTTGTAATTATGGGTGATAGTCTTTCACTTTAAGACACGTGGTATAAAACCTTGAATTTTATTGGTTTATGAGGACTCTTCAGCTCAGATAGAGATCTTCAACTACAGTCAAGTAATTTTGCATCCTTAACCTGAACATAAACTTACTTTTAGAAGACTTTTAAAATCTGCCCTTTATTTGTTTTTCTGTTTCAATTTACTAAACAAAAAAAATACCACCCTCGCTGCCCCACCAGGTTCTTAGACCTGTGGGTTACAGAAGCATCTCTCTAATAATGACAGTGACCAGTGATTCCTCACTGATTCTAATAGTTGCGTAAAATATTACTCCTGTGAAGTGCTCCGTCAATTGCTGTTTAGCATTCTGGACTGTGTGGTTCTAGAAACATTAATTCAAGCCTTCCTGCAGAATTCTGCATCTTTCTGCAGCCAGACTTCATTGTTTTGATCTGTGGCTGCCTCCTCTTGATGTTTACCTGTGAGGTGTCTATTTAGATTACAGTGTGGAACTTTCATTCTCTTAGAGCCAGGCAGTAGGGTGGTCAGAACTGCACTGTGTTTCACCTTTTGTTGGATTACAGAGGATTGCTGTCTGATTCCTGTCCTCTTCATAATACTTTGTCACAGCTAACAGGAATTGTTGCAGTAGTAGCTCTTAAAAGTCAGCGCACAGTTATGGTGTGCATATTTAGAGCCTTAGTTTCTATTTTTACAAAATTACCTCAGAATATTCAGTCACTTTAAATCTCAGAGCAGATGAAATCAGGAAGAGCTGCTTTGTTATTTAAGAGCAGTGGAAGTGTGACTATCCAGCACTGCACTTCATTTGTCTGGAGATTGTGGCATCTTAAAGGTTGTTTGAAATATTAGAAAGCAGTTGTTTTATAAAACATTTCATGAGACCAAATATCTCCTCCAGTGTACTGTGATGGATTTGTTGATAATGACTTCTCTATTTGCTTGAACAATGCAAATCTTTGAATTGCTCAGCTGAGTTGGAGGTGTGACAAGAATTTCCACTGTTCATGTCTGAGCACCTTGACAGTGTTTTTGGTTTTCCCCTGGCAAAACATAGTAAATTTGAAATCTGTGCTTGTGAACGAAATAGGATTTCTGGCAAGAATTTATGTGAGGAAAGAATACGAAGTCCTAGAGGCCTACCAAGTAGAGCTTTACAGATTGCTTGGCTGTTCTTTGCTCATATGTTTATGTACGTTGGAAGTGTAGTAGTTACAAAAAAAATATTATTTCATTGAAGATGACCTCTTGTCCTTACCTAAACTAAGCTGATAGTCTTGGGAGCTTGCTAGTTTTCAGTTTTTAATGTGGTTGTGTCTCCTAGTTTGGGATTGTGAGAGAACTTGTGTCACTATCTGTTGGATGGAAGGATTTCTCTGAAATTCAGGGTCCAGTCCTCTGCTGTCACAAGCACAATTTTGATAATGATAAGAATATCAAAAGCTTACTAAATATATCCTCTCAGTTAATGAGGGCTTTAAAACACCTCCCCCCAAACCTGCTGCTGGTGTTGTCTTTTTGAACCACACTGCAGTAATAATTAAGATTATAAATTTCAGGCTGAAGCTACTTACAGCAAATTTATACCTGTTTTTTTACAGATATCCTTATTCTTCTGCTTGAATAATTTCTATTCCTTTGCTGATGTTCACCTTTCTTTTTTTTTTACAATCGGTGATCTGTCCTCTGTTAGCCTTGGTTTTTGGAAGCTGTGTAAACTAAGGTTTTAGTCTGCTTCTGTATGAAAGCCTCTGCATTCCAGTGATTATCCTCCATAGTCCTAGTTTCTCTGCTTGTTATGAGTTAATCTTCTTTTTACATGTGGATAATACTGTATGTGCAATTACACAGGATGTCCTTCTCAGTGACTGATGTCAGTTCTTTCACTAAAGGATGCATGTTTGCTATTTTCAGTGCAGTATCATATTGCTATGCCATGATCAAGAAATCAATTAAGGTATTTTATTTCCCAGTTTGTGAATTTGCAATACAATTTTAAAGCTTGCTTTTAGTTTTTAAGGACATAACTTTGTGTTTCTTATGGTTGTTTTTTAAAACAGTTGTGCTGAGCAAGTTCTTTCTGTATGATTTGTTGTTCTCCTTCTTAGCTGATGGCACCTGCTTATTTCAAATTATCAACAGTCTTTATTTCATATTTACTTTTTTTCCACATTAAGTTTATTAATGATGATGATGCTTGACATCAGTCTCAAGATAAATTTTGAAGAAGTTGCTTACTGACCTATATCAGCTGTTCTCAAAACCCTCCTTTTATTATCTCCATCCAGGCAAAGTCTTCATTTCCAAAACTAGCTCTTTTAGTTAATTCTATCTTGGTCTGGCTTTGTTAGTGCTTCATATATTTAAGTGATGTACAGAAGTCCAGATAGATGGGATTTTTTTCCGTGTATGTAGTGTGCCTGTTAATTTCCATATGGTTATTATTTTCACATTCTGAGGGTTTTTTATATTCATTAATATGATGTGAAAAACATATGTCACTTCACTCCTCATTTTAGCTATGGACATTTTATCTCTTCAGTTGCATAGTGCCACCATGGGCTACCAGAACTGCATATAGCCTTGAATGCTGGTCCTTCCAGACCTTAGGGAGATTTTTTCAGTTGTTTCATCTTTCTTCATCTCCCACTTCAACTTAATATTCTCCAAAATGTGGAACTGTCCTGTACTTAAGCAGTTCCTCACACCATGCTCTGGTTCTTAGTTACCCATTTTGCCTTTCAGATGTTGAACTAGGAAAAGGTACTTGTTTATAAATGAGGTGTGTGTAATAGTTTGCAGCTTTAGAAAAGCCAACTAGAGAATAACAATGATCCCTTCAGTGCTCAAACTGGAGCAGTGTTGGCTTGCAGAAAATTAGCAAGTCATGTTGTATGAATTTCTTTTTTTCCCTAATTACTATTTTGAATGTTGTGACTGATTAAATTACTATAAAAGCTGAAAATCAGACATTTCAACATGCTTGTTTGGCTTCACAAATTACTTTTGTACGAGATGAATGATGGAGTTACCAGGGAATAGTCTTTGAGCAACAATTGGTATTGCAGCCTCTTGTAAATTTGGAAGATCCAGAGAATCAGAGAAAGGCGCTGACAGCATTCTTAGGAAAGTACAAAGTGGGAGCAAATTGTAGCTAAACATGTGGGGGCAAGGGAGTTGATAAAAGTGGAAATTAGGTGAGCGCTTCATTAATTTATTTCAAATGACCCAATAACTGCCTAAAATACTTTATGAAATAGTTCGACTGTTACTTTTCTATAAAAGTTACTGTTTTGACTTCTTTGGCGTCACTTGACCTTGGCTGTCAGTGTGGCAGTCTGAGCCTTGTTGGCTAGTATTCTGAAAGGTATTTTGGCAATTTCAAAGATCCTGAAGTTCTGTTTTGCTTTTGTCTGTTCATTCTAGATGTGCTTTCCTAATTTTGTGTTGCCATCAGCATAACCACAATAACACTGGCCCTGCTCTAGTAATTTGGCTTTCAACATAGTGGCATTTGATGTTTTTTATACAGAGAAAAATAAAATTTTATTGAGGTTTACCTGTAATATGTAAAATCACTTTTTATTATAAAGGGATTGTTTTTGTTGTGGGAGTACCAGAAATGCGAAATTCTCTGTCCACGTTTGGCTATCTAGAACTTCTGCTATTGTTTGAGAAGCTAAGTAAATTTGAAATACTTTGTCGTAAGTTGGACACGCTGATTTCACATGTCATTTTTTAACAGGGCAGTCTTATAGAGAATAATTATTGGCTTAATAATTTTTAGCCATCTGATGTTTTTATTTGTCTTCTTAACCTTCCAATTTGCTAGAGAAGATGCAAATTTTAAATTAAAAAAGAGATTGCTGACTTCCTAAAAACAACTCAGATGATATTGGTTTTTTTTACAAGCTAAGTGAAGCAGTTTTTGTGGTTCCATAGTCTTATTTGCCTTCATAGTCTTGATTCTTTTGCTCTGCTTTGCTTTGTTACACTGGAATAAAGTCTTGGATTCTTCAGCCTTTTATAGCCATCCCTGGGTGCTTGCATGTCACCATAAGCGTAATTACAAGAAATGTTACAAGAAGTATTTACTTCTTGTAAATGGGATTAAGTTACAGTTGTTTTATATTCTTCATGGAGTGAGAAAGAGTGTATGTGGATTTTCTTGGGCGTTTTTGTTTGTTTGTTTGTTTTCTTCTCTGACTTCTGAAGGCACTTCACTACTTCTCTTGGCTAAAATTACTTTTCATCCTATTTAAGGAAAAGGTGATGGAAAAGTTCCATATAGAGGCTACAATGCAAGGAATAGATGGGATTTTAATTTCTTCTTGGATTAATCTGTTCTTTTTTTCTGTGTGTTCACATCTTTCCTTTTTTTTTTTTAATACAGAATGTCAAACTATTTTGGAATAAAAGTGTTGCTTGAAGAAAATGTACCTGCTTCAGCTTCATGTCCTGAAGTAAATTCAAACTTCAAACCTGGTGATTTATGTATAAAATAATTTGAAATAATAATCAGAACAGCAAAACCTCTGGGGAGCAGAGAATAGATGGATGGACCATTTATCGAAACTAAACATGCATTTTTTCTTAAATTTTTTTTCATTATTTTTCAGAGTTTTGGTGAAAGTATCCTGCAATCTATGAAGTCGCTGCTACACAGCAGGAAAGAGTTGTGCAATGTATCAGCAGAGGAATGCTTAAATCAGGAAGAGCAAGATCATTATATTGAGGTTTGCCATAATATTCCCACTTATATATATTTTGTGGCTGCGGTAGAAAGCAAAGTCTCTTGAAACAGTTTGGAAAGCTGCAGGATAGTAAATAGGAACAATGCTGCAAGTTACTGGCCTTCAAATCTATGCCCCCTGTTGTCATTCTTGAATTTAGTCACTGAAGTCTTAAAAAGGCTGTAACATTTCAAGGTGACATTTCTCTGCTTTGAAGGATTTGTGAAACTAGAAAAACCAGGGTGAGTAAATAGATTACTCGGGTGTACTGCATTTGTGAGCACTGCTGTGGTTAAGGTTGTATAGATGATATCCTAACGAAGTAGCAGAACACTTTGATTAAGGTCTGAAGATTAAAGCTGAAGCCTCAGAATGGCAGGTCTAGACTTATTTTATGTGGTATGAATGGTCTGAAAGCAGGACAAGGTCTGGATGAAGTAAACCTTAGAGAATGTGGAACTATCTAGGTAAATCTGAAGCTGTAAGGAGAAAATACTAGAACTGTTTGAGATACAAGACTAACAGCAACTTCTCCAAAGGGAAAAGAAAAAAGTAAAAGCAGTGTATACAACCCAATAACTTGTATTATGGGTTTTACAAGACTTCTAATTAGTAGTGGACAGGTCTGACAAGGAGCTTAGAGAAGGAGAGGCTGACCTGAACAGGCCATGCAGAGAAGGTGAGATGGGGAGAGTTGAAGCAAAGACAACTGAGGAAGTGGTTAGGGGAGACTGATAATTGCATAAGCAGTAGCAAGAGGCAGATTGATGAGTTAGGGTTGCCTGGATAACACCAGAGGTTGTGTAACTGAATGGATACAGTCAGGGGTTTAGGCATTTGGGGAGCAGGCAAGAAACTGAATTTGTGAAGGATGAAAGCTGTGACAGATTAAGGTAAGGAGGAAGAGCTATGCGGTGGAGGTGTGAGCAAAACCTTGTCTTTATCTGATCAGGCAGACCATGCTTTAGAATCAATGAAGTTTTATTTGTCTTGTAGAAAATACCTGACAAATAGCTGGGAACATGTTTTATATGCCTGCAGTGATGGTCCCTGTGGAGAAAGATAGTTGACTATATTTAGTTACCTTTTGAGATCAAGCAATTAAGAGTCGTCTGGTTGAAATGTAAGAGGGTCAATATCCTGTCACAGAACAGATATTTTTTTCTTATGAAAATACAGGGAAAAGATACTTATATGGAAGATGATGTTAGAAGAACTCAGACTTGAGAAAACCAGAATTTAGGTTTTCCTGTACCATTTCCTTTGTACCCATCGCTTAAGATAGCCTTCGAATACAGTGTCTCATACACTTATTTTTAGTTTAAAGAAAGGACTTGTGTCACTGATGACCTTTTTGTTTCCTTGGCCTACTCCCCAACAACTTTTGAACTGATATATTCTGACATGTTCAAGGTATTAAAAGGTGATTTTTTTTTTCTGTGAAAACTGTTGTTTGATCACAATAAAGAGATCCAGATTAGCCTCGTCGTCAAGGCAAAAATAGACAGAGTCAGTAGTGGTCTCTTTGACAGCTGTCTGCTCATTTCACAGTGTAATACTGCCCTTCATTTGTGTGAAGCTATGTCTCCTGCTCACTGCCCTGTCTCTCACAATGAGTTATCCCATGGGAGAAGATAAGGGTTGGAATCATTATCTTGAGGAAGAGGAAGGGACGTGTAAGAAGACAAAAAACAAACACCCATTAAAGAAAACAAATCAAAACTGCCAAAAAATCCCAAACAGCAACAAACTCTAGAGCCTCTCAAAATGTTCTTTAGAGAACTAGTTTTTTCCCAGGTAGCTTCAATTGTTTGATATTTTGCCCCTTCTGTGTAGTAATTCAGTTCATATTGTGCTGATAGAAGTTCATACTGTACCGATAAAAAATGTAGAAGTTGAAGACTGTCTTGCAGATGTTGTGCAGATGAATTGTGTAGGAGTTGAAGAGAAGGTGTAGGAGTTGAAGAGTAACGTTGCTCAAACAGGATTGTTTCACAGTTAACACAGTGAATACAGTGCTGCAGATACGTAATTTGTCTGGAGGTATTTGGAATGCTATGGAGAAGCATTATTATCTTTATGATCTTGTCATACCTGACACAAGGATAAGTGGATGTAAGCAGGAAGATATTAACTGGAAGAATAAGATCTTTTTTCCAGCATGAAACCCTGTGAAATAAACAAGACAGAATTTTTCCTAGTATGATTTCAGTTGAAAATAAAGTTTGGGGTTTCTTTTTTACTCACACTTTGAAAGGACAAATTCAAAACACAAAAATAGTTCAAAATAGAATTCTGGCCATTTCTTTTTTCTAGCTCTCTACTTAGAGAGATTCTGTGTATGTACCAGTAGGTAGCTGAACCAGTTAATAATATATCAATATAAACTAGGTGATGTTCTTTGGAGTAACTAGAGTAGCTGCTGCAAATTTCTGAGTTATGGTTTAAAAATCAGTCTATTGCATAGTGCTCAGAAAAAATGGAAAGCATATAAAACTAAATTTCAAACATCAGTGGAAGAAGTATTTAGTCTCTGTGCTTTTTTCTGTATCTACAAAATGGAAGCAAAGCTTATTTTCTGACAGCCTTGTTTTGAAAATAAATGTCTTGGGTTTTTTTTTTCTGAGTATGCAGATGGCCTCTGGATTTGTTGTTAGGGAAAAAATAAATGAGAACTAAGGAAATCTGATGTATGAAGCAGAGTTTGAGCAATGATTGACTCTCTTCTGTCTGTTTGTTTTGAATGGTACAAAACACCTGTAGACAGAAAAGAGGGACAAGATGTGATAAAATATCTCACTTGTCCACAAGTGCAAAAAATTGAGGTAAAACTGTTATTTCTGGCATACTTTAGATTCCTGAGCCTGACAAGACCTTTTTTTTTTTGATAGATTGAATATTTTAATTCTTTTATGTTAGGGTTTGTTTACTTGGCAATGGCATGCAAACATGTGGCTAAAGTAATCTGTTGTGTTTTGGCCTCAGGCTAATCAATTTACATGGTAAATTGCATAATGGCATTATGCTTAATTCAGTATATCCAAATGTATAACAGTTTATCAGCATGGACAGATTTCAGACTGGAACTGTTTTATACGTGCCCAGCCTGAAGCAAGGAAGGATGAGCGCTCATCTTTGCAAAATCATCTTTATTTTAACAGATGTAATGAGGCTTGTATGTGCTGCTCTGTATATACCAGCCACTAGAATAATTCCTGTGTAGTGAGTTTGAAATGTTGTGTATGCTCTTCAGTCTGATCTGACCTTTTTCAAGTCAAATAGTATAGCGTTACCATTCTTCATGTATGACTGTGTGCTGCTCTTTGAGTAAGCTGTGCTGCCCTAAGGTTTGGTTTTTGTGGTAGTAGAATGAGGCTTTAACTTAAAGTCTGCTGAATTTTTAACTCTTAAATATCTGCAGGAAACAAAAAAAAATACTGTACTTGACTGAACTCTTGTATTTATTTTACAGATTACATTTATAGGTTTTGCAGAAGGGATGGGAACTGCTCACTTGCAGGTACAGTATATATCTATCTATATTGGAAAATTTCTTCTAACTAGCACCTAGATCTTTAGATGGAGGAAATTTGGTGTTCAAGAAATGGAATAGATGTATCTTAAGTATTTAAAAGCCGAAGTTTCAAATGTCATTGAAAAGTTGTAAATAATTATTTTAATATGATAATCAGTGTTTTATATATATTTACAATGTTACCTGAGTCAGTCTTTGTGTTAGGATGCTCTATAACAACTTAAATGCAATGCAGGGGGGTGTTTGGGTGGGTAGTGTCTCAGTTACTTGTGTTTTTTGTGGGTGCTTTTTTTTGGTTTGGGTTTTGTTGTTGGTGTTAAAAACTTGTGTGTATCAGTGTTTTGGTTTGTTATCTTACCCTTAGTTTAGTTGTGTTTATTGATACGGTGCAGTTGCATGTGTGAAACTAAACTAAACTTTACTAGTTCTGACCTCTAGCTGTGAATTGCTGATGGGGGTTTAGAAGTCAGTATTATGGTTATGCCTTAAGATGTTATTCTGAAGATTTAAATAAGGAAATATTTTGAGGGTTATGATGTGCCATTTTCATAAGTTAAAGATTTAGCCTTCCTGTGCAATTTACATATCAGTATAATTCATAACATACATGTTCACAGTAAAATTCCTTGTTTCTACTCTGTCTAGATCTTAGGAGAGTTTGCTTGTAATAGCTTCCTGATGTTTTAAAATGTAAAACAGAAACTTTGAATCCATTTGTGTTGCATATTAGATCAATGTTGTTAATTCTTCAAATTATAATACTAGACATTCTTTCAAGTATAGGTAAGAACTGTTTCATTGTTTAGAGTTAGATGGAATGTAGGGAAAGTTGGACAGAACAGGTTTTTGGAGATTTGCTTTGAACCATAGGCATCAGTAGTGTTTGGACTGTTGGAAAAGAAATGGAACTCTTTTGTAGGCCTCTTCTGTATTAGATGATTCTGAAGATTGCCCAAGGTCATGTTAAAGAAGTGCCTTGCTCATGTTTTTGTGATAGGGAGCTGGAATACTGTTCCAGTGAAGCACACAAAGATCATGTAGAGAGAGATCTATTGAGAACCGTTGTTAGCGGAGGTCAGTGTGGTTGGGTATTTTGTAGGACGTGCAGCTGCTTTTCAGCACTTTAAAGATTCTGCTTTATGACTTTTAGGCATCCTTCAAGTATGAACTGAATTAAATCTTGTTTACGCAAGCTTTACATCACAGTTTGAGAGAGTAAGTGGGAGACAGAGTAAGAAATAGGAAAGAAAAGAAAAACTTTACCAGAATTAGCAGCTGTAAGGATTTAGGGGAGGTATGAAATCAACCCCATTGTCATTTGCATTCCGTTTTTGTGATTTTGTATTCTCAATGTTTTTTATTTAAATTCAGGAGTTATCAGCTGTTTCTGTAGAGCTTCCAGATGTTCTGAAATCTCTCCAGTTGCGCAAACTAAAAGAAAACGAGGCTGTGTTTCTAAAAGACGTAAAGAAAACCTTGGCAAAACCTTATGTCATGAAACATCAGGTAAAATTTTTGTGTCTTCTTGCATGTCAGAAAACATTACATTTTGCCTTTTGAAGAGTTTAGTCTTATTACACCCTGTCTTGCTTTTGGTTTTGGGCCATCTTAGCCACAGTAGTATTAATATTATATTTCTGTTGTTTCATGAAAATTAACTGTGTTGTATTGTTTACAGAAAATACTTAACAAATATTTAATTATGGTGCTGTTCCCATGTTTCTGCTAGGCTATGGTCCCCTTCACTGGCAATTTGGAAAGAATATGAAATTTGTCAACTTACCTATCTCTGCTCTGCTCAGATAACTTTCATCTTCAGCAGACTTTTTTGTTGAAACAGAGGTTCCCAAAGTTAAGGGAATGTCTGGTGTTCATAAAACTCAGTGATAGCTTTTCTTAAAAAAAATTATAAATGCCATTAATTATAGAATTTCTATTACTTTTATTTCTGTATTGTTCCCATTATTTCCACACTAATTATAGTCTTTCCAATTACAAGTATTGCATATAAGATTAAAGGTACCTCGAAGAAACAGATATCCTATAAACTAAATATTATATGGCATAAACATGCTCTGAAATACTGTGTTCCTCCACAAATTTTTAACATTAATTGTTTAGTAGATTCTTTGGTACATGTTATCATGGTTGTGTTACATTATTGCAATGATTAATTCAGAATGCAGATTCTACAAAAATGAAGAAGTCATTCTAGCTATCACTCTACACAAACTGTTAAATTCATTTCCTTGTATTTAAAATATTTTAAAATTATTTACTCTTCATAAAAATGCATTGAATGAATCCCCTGAAGATTGCTGTATTTGTTTTCTTGTTGCTGTCTTTTTCTAGAATCAGCTTCCCGAAGTGTTTTGTGTGATGAGACTGTCTCCTTCATTCCCAAGGATCAAAGCTGATTATATATTCACCTTGCTAAGCAAGTATACTGCAGGCATAAGATATGCAGTGGAAATCAACTCTTCACAAAAACATCAAACAGAGACCACCCATGGAGAAGATGATGACACAAATCAGTCAGTTTCTTCAATTGAAGATGATTTTGTCACTGCTTTTGAACACTTAGATGAAGATGAACCTTCAAAGATCCTAAGTGCTGGTAAGTTCTTGCACACTTCTAGAAGCTGGTATTTGAAATTTAGGCTGTTAGGATTTAATAAAAAAGTAAATGTAAATAAATTGAAATTTATTTTTACATTAATCATGCAATTGAAAAATTAATTTTTTGCTCTTTTCACAATAGTTTTCCAACTCATGGACAAAAGCTTCTAATCTCAGTGTCAGATGGATATCAAATAAAATCTTGTTCTACTTTATGTGCTAAAAGATACATTAATTTGTCAGTGATTAGATTTGTATAATAGGATTTAAAGAAAATAAAAGATTGGTTTAATAATGAAAGATGAGCTAGCATTTTGCAACAATAGTAAACCCAGAAGTTGCCATTAAATAATCTGTTCAGATTGCTGTAGTTCTGTGGAAATTCTTGGTTTTGAAGCAATCTCTTTTTACCTTTTTTCTTTTTTGTTCAGGTACGTGCAGCTTTTCTTCTCAAAACCATCGAGATGCTGCTTCACAGACTGTCCCTGCTCAATGTTTAGAAGCTGTTGACTCAAAGATTGTTGTGGGTTCTGCACATCGAAAATCATCTGCCAGATCTTCTACTTTGATAGATATTTTGGGACTTAAGGAGCGGTCCTCAGTAAAGAATTCAGTTACAACCTCAATTTCTGATCCCTGGATACAAAGGAGTTTCTATAAGCCATATAATCCTTCTGATCAAGGTGTTAATTTTTTACGCAAAACATTGTTTTCTTCCTCTCCAGCCGAATCCTCTGAGTCAGATTGCTCCAGCCCAAGCCCCATCATCTTCTTAGATGAAGAAGGGTATCAAAAAAGCTTGAAGGCGAAACTTCAGCTGCCAAAAATTCCAGTAATAAAAGATGATATAGAGGATTCAGACTCAGAAGTGAGTGAATTTTTTGATAGTTTTGATCGGTTTGATGAGCTGGAACAAGCTTTGGAAAACTCTTGTAAAATTATTAGGGATCCCATCCTAGGGAATCCTGCCCAGAAAAGGAGGACTGCACATGAAAAATTATCTTCTGCAAGCATTACAATGAACCCTCAGAAATTCAAGTTTGATCGTCCCACTCTGCCAGCCAATGTAAAGAAGCCAACTCCTCGTAAGCCAGAGTCACCATACAGCAGCATCTTCGAGGTCCCGGATTCCCCTCGCCCCGTTAGAACATCAGGGGAGGAGAATGGGGGCTTCTTCAGCCCCATTAGAACATCAGCCTTCAGCCCCCTGGGGAGCTGCGGTTCCTCCGAATGCCTGTGTCGAATTAATCTTGGTGGAGAGGGCACGGGTCAAAGTCACCGTGATGCAGCCTATAACAGCTACTCAGCATATGCTGACAGTGTTTCGTGTGAAATACTGGGTTCTGTTCTTTTTTCTGAGTCCTCATCAGAGCAAATGTGTGCAGAGAGTGATTCAAAACACAGAAGGGTGACTTTAAAAGAGAAGAAGAGGCAAGCTGCAGATCTCAAAATGAAAACTAGTAAGGAGCCAGTGAAGCAAACAAAATCTAAACATAAGTCACTAATGATAAGAGATAGCATTCAAAAGTTTGCAACTGAATTGGTTGAAAAAAGTTTCGGCAGTGCATTTAAGGATCTCCAAAAAGGTGTTTCTTCATGCACAAATGCACTTTGCCATTTGGCTGCTAGGTTGACTTCTTCAGTCTTTCAAATGGCTTTTTATGAGATTGGAAGACGTAGAGCAATCTCGCTGAAGGAGCGTGCCATTAATGGCATTGCAAACTTTTTGGTGAGCGAAGCTATAACCGGTGCTTTGAAAGAACTGCGTCAGGTAAAGAAACAAATATTTAACAACACTGTTGCACGATTTGCAGCAGACCTTGCTGAAGAGCTTGTGTTTGAAGGAATCATGGAAGTATGCCAGTTTTCATATCCATCAACACCTACTGCACAATCCTCATCCTTTGATTATGAAAACAAAGTGGTAAGATCCTATGCCCGAGATTTGTCTGAATCTGTCATTCAGGAGGCATTTATTGAACTATCTCAGGTTGATGTGACCTTCACAACACAAGCAGCCATTAGCGTTTCCATGGACAATATCAAATATGTAAGTGCAGAAAGTATGTTAGAGTCAACACAGACTTCCACAGTTGCTCCTAATTTTAATGATAGGGTAACACAAAAGCCAATCCAAGACTCCAAGAAGGAATATACTGTACAGCAGGCTCTATTTTGTACCTCAGGTGTTGTGAGTTCAATACCTGTGCCCTTAGCTGGAAGAGCCCTTTGTCAGCAGCAGGTTTCCTCTCATGCTTACAAAGTGAAAGTATCCACTGTTCCAAATGCTGATGACAGTACTAAAATAGTCAAAGACTCCACTCATCCATTTTTCCCAAGCAGAACGAGAGAGGAGGAAGTTGCTTCTTTCAGAAATATTTATCTAACTTCAGATCACAGTCAAAGTACGGAAAGTACTCCATCCCTCTTCTGTAATCAGAATGATACCAAACTAACAAATAACAGATCTGGAATGAACAATAATTCACAATTAACAAGTGGGTCAAAAGGCATTAATACTTTCTCTGGAACTATGGTAGATTTGATAGTAAATGAAGCTTATGAAACCATAACGTCATCTAGAGTAACAAAAGCAGTAGAAGAGTATTCAGATTTTTTAACAAGAAAAGTAATAGATAAAAAACCTTATGTGCAAGGTACTGGTGAAGACACCCCCAAGAGCATGTTTGCAGATCATTTGGCCAAGTATGTAATAAAACAATCTGTGGAAGAAAGTAAAACTGTGTTATGCAACACCAGTGAGAATTTAACATGTAATGTGAGCTCACAGACTTACAGAGATACCAATCAAAAAGAACAATGTGTGATAAAGAAGCAAGAGGCTGAGAAGCAAAATAACGTTTCTATAATTGTGGAACAACAACAGTTGCCTTTGAATAATCCATGTAAATTTCTTACTCCAACTCACTCTGTTCAGTATATTTTACAATCTAAAGATTGTTGGCAGGAACAAAAAGGAAACAATTTTTCTTCAAAATCGCCACCGCCTTGTTCCACTGTGACTTTTGCTAGGCATGTTCTAGAGGACTGTACTGACACAGGAAGCTGTTCAATAACATGCTTAAACAAGCCTTCCAAAAAAAGTGATACCCAGAAACTATCAGCAGGAGCTTTGAATTTCAGGCAGACTGATTGTTTTCTGCATGCAAATAGCTTGCCTTCAGAGATGTTTGGCAGTGAAGGTGCTTTGCAGAGGGACGAAAAATCAAGCCTGAAACATGGAAATACCTGTTTAATGCCTGACACGCCCCCACCAACTCCTCTAGTACCATGTCAAGGTAGTTCTGAAAGGAATCTAAGAAAACTGTCCAAGAAACTCAAGGGAGAATTAGCAAAGGAATTTGCACCTGCAACACCACCTTCTACACCCTACAATCCATCCACTACTGATTCATCTGAAACTGAACATGACTCTTTGGAAAATGAGGAATTTATGCTGAAACTCATGTGGTCTCTTTCTGAAGAAGTGGACAGTAGTGAAGATGAAGATCATTCTGAAATGCCTGTTGAGAGAGGGGAGCATTCAGCAGAAACAATTCAGTATGCAGATTGCCTAGCTAGCCACATAATTTCAGTAGCGACTGAAATGGCTGCTTCCCATTTAGGTGGTAAAACAAATGAAAGAGAAGCTGGCAGGCAGGCTCCATTGGAGATGCAAAAGAAAAGATGCAGATATACTGCATTTGTAAATATCCCAGAAGAGACATGCAATTCCTTGTGGAATTATGCAGGTGATATGGCAGGAAAAGTCATCAATGAGGCCAAGAAAGTAGTGAAATCAAGGCATTGCAAGCTGTTGAGGTTGAAGAGGGTTAACTGCCAGGTGGATTGCTTTTATGTGAGTAAAGGCAATAAAGATGGTAATTCAAAGGAATGGTGTGGCCCAGTACAGGACCAGTGGCTGGGGGAGAGAGATTCATCTGGGCTTCCTTTACCACAAGGTTCAGGCACAACAGGTTTGACTTCCAAGTACCCAAGCTGTGAAAGTGTGACTGACGAGTATGCAGATCACGTTATCCGTGTTCTGAAAAGAGAAGGAGGTAATGCCGAGCTCTTGGTGGATCAGTACGCCAGCAGACTTGCTTACAGGTCTATCAAATCGGGCTTGCAGCAAGCTGCTAGAAAAACCAAATTCAGATACAGCAGAAAGACATTTCCTGGCCAAAATGCACAGGTAAATGGTAAGCTGGAGGTGATCAAAGCAGGGAATAAAGATGCAGTACAGCAGGTGAAAAGCAGCATTCATCGCTGTGAAGGCCAAATGTTTGAGAGGAGTGTCTGCACACAGCGAATGGAATGTACAGAGTTGTTACATTTTTCCGAATCTCTTGCCCACAGTATCACTTGTGATGTCAGGAAGAAACTGAAAATGTCGGGAGCATGTTTGCCAAAGTCTCTTACAGATTCCTGTCTGTATAAAAAGACTGAATTTGATGAAGTCACAGGGGATCTCATTAAAACAAAGTTTTCTAGAACGTTTCTTCCTTTCTCCCCAGATCATAAACTCTATCATAGTACAGGTAATATAAATGAAAATGGCTACAGTGAAGGTATAATTCAAGCTATAGAACAATATGCTAGGAAAGTAGCAGATGATACTCTAGAAATGAGTTTAGAGTCAGCTGTTCTCCATGTGGCTGAAAACAGAAAAAATGGGGATAAGCTCTCACACACTGAGAAACTGTCTCCTTTTCCTGGAACTGTCTGTAGATGCTGCAGTATGAAGGAACATCGGAACTGTACAGAAAGTATGTCCCATCATCTACCTGCACAAGGATCCTGCATTCCAGTGAGGCGTTTTCTTCATTCTGGATTGGGTGGTGCCTGTCAAAATTCAAGAGTGTTTCAGCTCGATATTCCCAAAATTCACGTTGATGTAGAACAGAGGACAGTGTTTTCTGACAAGGGAGCTACTGCAGCCGTAGAGAAAGCCGAAAGAGAACTGAGTTACACAAGTTTGACAGCTGACAGTGGTATTGGACAAGATGGAGTCAGTTTTGCTGAAAGCCTTACTACTGAAATAATGACATCCGCTATGACTAATATTGGTCAGGCAGTTACCATAAGGTAATATTAATTTTCTCTTATTGTTGCATTTTGTACCAGAAAAAGGATTGTTGATACAAATATGTGCTCAGAAGGAATTTTAATATATATTTTCTTAGAAAGGTACACTTCATGTTCTGAATGTTTCCTTCCTTTTTGTTCTTCTGGTTATATTTAAATTACTCAGAACTAGAGAAAAAAAGCTTTTTTCCATCTATGTGAGCTTGAAACCAAGGATACTATGTATGTCAGCACATATGTTCTAGTAGGTGACTAATTAGTGGAACTTTTTGTTTCAACTTCAAAATAGTACCTACAGTTGTACATGCTAGTCCTTACAGGTTTTGTTGATCTATGAGCCATGACAGAATCCAGGTTTGTTCCCTGTTCATCCTTCCTCTTCAACATCTAATGCTGGTCAAATGAGCCATTGCTTTGTAGTACAAAGACTTCATTTTTTTATTATGGCTGTGTTGTGATAGTGTCTTTACTACTAGAAAAAAAAAGCAAAAGAAAAATAACCTGTTACTTTAAGAAAAAGCAATTTACTAAGCTACACTTTAGCTTATAAAATAGTAATACAATAACAAAGGAATTGACTTTGAAATTCTTGTGTATTTAGCAAAGAGTAACAAACTGTTTCCTTTATTAGGTCTATAAATAGGAAATATTTGCTGCAGTAAATCTGTGGCAAACAACTGTTTCCTAAAACTGATTGTGCTGTGATCAGAGTGAAATCTTCTCAGGTCCAAGAGCAATCGGTACCCTTTTGTTTTTCATTTTGAAGTAATATTTACAGTGGGACTGAACTAAATTTTTCAAGATTTGATGTGAAACACATACATTCTAAGAGCATAAAAGTGCTCTTGAGTATATTGTTGGTCTTTGCACAACAGGGTTGAGTCTTCACGTGATGTGTGACAAAAGAAGAAAGTCATGTGGTGATGTTTTTCTGTACCTATGGTATCAAAGATGACACTTTTATTTAAAAATTCTAATTGGAATATGCCAACAGCAAAATGCAGGGTTCAAAGAGATACTGTTTATTATTAAATTTGGGGCAAGGAAGCGTTATTAGAATTTTGCTGTGACAGAATTTATAAATGTTTCTTCTGTTGTCATCTAGTGTGTGGTATGTAATGCATATGATCCTTGAGAAACTGCCTTGTGTGATGTAGACAACTGGTGCTGGTATAACTGTGAATAAAAATGAGAAAAATGACCTTTTTTATTACCCTGATGGGTTCCAGTTCAGGAACATATTTGTGCAAATTCGTGCTCACTGGAGCAAAGTGTTAGGAATGATGTGGTTTAAGGTTGCCTTTTTAAATAGTGAATGTTACTGTGGCTGCTTGCTATGTGGGAGTAGGCTGATCATTTTTCTTGAACTTCTTACTGCTTCATATATACATATATATAGATAATCACACTGTGCACATGAAAGTTAGTTCATAACTGCATGTTCTCATTTTGTAAGGTTTTTTTTGTTTCATTGGTTTTTTTAACAAGGAATTCAAACTTCTTTAAATGAATTTTTCAAAGTGTCTTCTAAATATTAGCTTCTATGGGGTATGGTTGCTTGATTGGTTTTTGGGTAAAAAAATTAAACTTAATTCCTGAGGGGAAAAATTCTGTACAAGTAATGCATTGCTACACTTTCTTGAAGGAGAAAAATCTTTTTTTGCAGAAAACTTTCTAAAAAATGGAATCCTAATATTTCATACTTAAGCACTTTGCCCTCAGTAGCAGACCACTTAAGTGCTAGTACTGAGGGCAGGCCAGGGAAAATAGCCAAACTGTTCTAGGGTGAACAAGTTCAGAAATGGTAAGTCTTCTGCTTGACAGGTGTACCTTGATACACAGGCTGCAAGGCTACAGTGCCTTCTGTGCTTCACAGCAAATAATATTCCAAATGAGAGAATTCTTTGTACCACTCTCTTTGATTTCTAGTGAAAGAATTCCACATAGCAATCCCTGATGTAAGCCTTTTGATGTTTCAGATTAATTTGGTTGCACTATTTCTTGTGTTCAGAATAGGGCACAAATTAAGGGATTCCCCACCTTTTCTTTTCCAATGGAATTTAATGTCTTTGGAATGGAGTTAAATTGCTGTGAATGAACTAAACACAGATCAGCATGAAATGCAGTGATGTTTTTGTCTTAAATTTTTGTTTAGCTCTGTTGGAAGAGAAGGATTTCACTCTGTTGAATCTGTTGTTAGCCAGCAGATGAGTCTTAGTATTGGTGATGATAGCACTGGGAGTTGGTCCAATCTAAGTTTTGAAGATGAACATCCTGATGAGAGCAGCAGTTTTCTTCACCTAAGTGACAGGTAATTATAAAGATGTTAGTATAGTTAAACAGTTGCCTTGACATCAAATGACTTGTCATCAAGTGATATTTCTCCTGGGGTTTGGGGGAGAAGAGACTATTTTTGTCTTCAACACACAATGACTTTTTTATTAAAAATGGCTCTAATATCATGATTTTGTTTTCTTACAAAATGTTGTTGGCCATGAATGTTCATACTCTGTAAAATATATGGAGAGTGCATTGTCACTGATGCCAGGGAATCACATCAAGTAAAACTGTACATATAAAATTTAAGTATTAGCAAAAGATGGAAGCATTTTAAAAACAACCACCCTGTGTAAAACACAGCTTGAGGATAGTTTATAAGTTGTGCTCTAAAATATTAAAACGTAGTCCTTGAGAAAATGTTTTCTATAAATTCATTTATTTTTGAAAAAAAAGTAATAGCTTAATTTGCATGATGAGCTTTTACAGCTATTTTTGTATTTTTTGGGACTGGAATTTATAAGCTGCTCTAAGTGACATAGGTGGAGTATTTATATACTGCCAACCATAGAATTGTAGGTGTCTAATACTGGAACTTACTTGTTCAGGTTAGTAACTTTTTCTACAGAGCTTCTCAGTGTACTGTTCCTGGCTGATTGATAGCTAACAAAGATTAGAATGGCAGTTCTAAAATTTGCAATGTCTCTGCCTGTTTCCAGGGAGAATCATACTGAGAGCTGTGGCCCCAGCTTCTATAGAAGGAATATATGAGGAACGAATAAGCTTAGTTTTTTGTGATTGATATAAAAAAGTTCAGCATTTCTGTTGAAGAACAGCAGAAATGGGAGAGAGATTTTTTTTCTTTAGTTAGTACTTCCATCATTGCTGAGATTAAAGAAAGTATGGGAGACATGCTTGCTTATGTAATATCCAGCTAGGCTATTTGGTACCAATGTGAAATTACTCAGTTAAATGTTTGCAGTATTTTTCCTGTTTTGCTTAACAAAATAATTTAATCAAAGCACTACTACAGTTTATCACTCATGCACCTTAATAATTTTGTAAAAGAATGCATTAACTCAGAGTTATTTTAGTAAAACATCATCTCTTGTGAAAATGATGATGAAAATGTGATTATAAGGGAGAATATTCACTATGTTGGCAGTTACACAGTAAAATATAGATTAGTTGATAAAGGGAAAAAGTATAACAAAAATTCTGGACCAGTAGTGCCTGTGTTGTATTTGTGATTTGTCATTCCCAAAACAGATGTAAATGAAAAGAAGGTAATTTTTATAACTTGGGAGAAAATCTGTGGCTCATTAGAGGAGGAATCACCTGAGTTAACACATTACTCATAGAAGGGGAGGCATAATTTGGATTGTAAGGTGTTGATGGAGGAAACAGGCATGTGCAAATTGATCAGCTGGTTTTACAGAACTAATTATGGCTTGGTAACAGCACATGTGTTCCTCTGTGTTGCTGAGCTTTATCAGGTGGAAGCAAGAATCTGGGGTTGTTGCCTTTTGTAAAAAAAGATAGCTGGGGGAGATCTGTAACAAGCACAGATTCAGTGATAATACCCTGCTGTGGTTTAACGCCAGCTGACAACTAAGCCCCACCCAGCCAGTCAGTGACTCCTGCCAAGGTGGGATGGGGGTGAGAATTGGAAGAGTGTAGGTGAGAACACTCGTGGGTTGAGATAAAGACAGTTTAACAGGTAAAGCAAAAGCCAAACACAAGCAAAGCAAAACAAGAAATTAATTCACTGCATCCTGCGGGCAGCTCCATTAAGATGAAAAGTATTTAAAGAACTTGCTAGTTAGTTATGCAGGGAAGTGTTTGTGTCTTCTGCCTTTCATGCCTAAATCTGGTGACTTAAATTTAGAATTAAAAAGTTCTTAAGCTTTCTCTCCAGTTGATTTGTAGGTACAAGCATAGGCATAGACATAGGCTTTTCATCCAGCATCCAGGTTGGGTTATAACTCAGAGCAGAAGCCTCTTGCTTTTCTTGTTACTCTTCTGCTGGCTCTTGTTGAAGAGCTGCATGAACCATTACCAGAGGCATTATAATGCCTTTGTCTGTTTATTGCTTGTTTTGTGGTTACAGGAGTTTATTTTAAAGACTGCTAATTTGGCTGTTAATTAGGAGAAGGTCTCATCCCTTTCTCATACCTCATTGTAATCATATGGTTCAATATATATGATTATTTCAGACCAAGACTGACCTGTGTAAAGTGCATTGTCTCTTACCTAATCAGAACAGTAGTGTGCAGAGGTTACTCTGTTAGATTACAAATTCTTGATCCTTTAGTCTGCAGACCAGCACAGCTTTTACTTCTATTTTTGTTTTGCATTTGTAACTTCCAGTGAAAGAGGCATTGTGAGTGTAAAGTATTGATACCAATAGGCTGTATTAGTTTTTTTATACCTGTAATTTAATGATGTAAAGCCAAATTTAGTATTTCATATAAAGTGTGATAGTTTCGCACAGTAGCTTGAGAAATGTTTTTTAGACCAGGTTTGCATTCTTCTGCAAATTGGTTTCTTCAGAAGCTTCTGCTCTTTAGTTTTCTTTTTTCTTGTTAGCATAACAAGAGAACTCTTTGAATTTTCTTTGGACATGTAGTCTAAATAAGCAATAATGTACTGAATAAGGCAGCTTCAACTTAAACTTTTTTCAGGTTGAGTGTGTTTATATTGTAGACTTGCTAACCTGCTGTTCGCTGTTTGGAAATTGGGATCCAAGCAGCCATGCTGGAGAGCAAGAGACGCTGAGAGGTTATAACGTTACTGGCAAACACTTGAAAGAGATCAGTGTCTGTCTCTATAGAAATTTTTACTTCCCCCATTCTGCTGTTTGCCATGAGTGGAAGTGACCTTCAACAGTCACATGAAACTTAGGTGGAGAAAGCATCTTCCTGCAGCAGTTCTTTGCAGTTACTCCACAGCTTCTCATGCCATCTCTAGTAGGCAGTCTGCTTTCTTGAGGAATGCAGGATATTTGGAAATCCTGTTCTTGGAAGGCTTCCAGACATCCTCTGGGGGTGGTATGAAGTTGGGGAATGAGATTTAATCATATGAGTTGCTCAGTGTTGTACATATTGACAGGCTTAACAAACTGTACTATTTATAATGACTGAAATTAACGAGTCTAAGAACATGCTCAGTTTTTTCAGTTTTTTGCATTGGGTTGAATGTAGTCATAGAATAAGTGCAGTATTTTTGTGAACTGTGAGTGAAGTAATCTCTTCAGTATTGTTTTCATAGATTTAAAAACGTCCTTTTTTTAAAAGATCAACTTGCAGAACAATATTAAAAATTTTAAAAAAATTCTTTACTCTAGGAATTCCTTCTCATCAGGTTGTTGGAGATCATTACTGGGTTTTTGGAGTGAGATGGAAGGATTTTGTGTATGTGAAGTTGTCTTCACAATGCATAATTTTATTAACTGTTAGCTGCTCCTTAAGCAAATAATACAGATGTAATCTATTTTCTTATGAGTAATCCTTTTGAAATTGTTAGCTTTTAGAAATAACAAGCGATGTGCTTAGACCTGAGGACAGAATTCCTGCTAGCACTGATCTGAAAAATTAATGACTACAAATTAATACTTCCACCAGTGTACTGAAACCTACTAGTTTTGCATTATTGTGCACATTGCTGCTCTGGATAGCAGTCATGTTTGCTCCAGTAAACCTAGAAAGTTTCAGTGCTCTTGCGTTAAATGTCTTGACAAAAGAGTTGTAAGGAAAATGAAAGTTCTAGTTTGAGCTATTGTTCTTTTCTAGTTCAGCTGTCTTCTCTTCTTCTCCTGGCAGTAATGGTAACAGCAGTAGCTGGAGCAGTCTTGGTTTAGAAGGGGATATGTATGAGGAGAATTTATCCTTTCCAACATCAGACAGGTTGGTTGAGTTGAGAAATATAAACCAGATGGGTTCCTCATAATTAATGCATGAAATCATCCTTTTTGAAAATAAAAATACAGTACATTTTTTATGCTGATACATTATTCACACTCTTCTCACTTAATCACAATATGATTTTTTATTAATTATTCCACCCTTAATGATTAAATTTTTCTGTGCTAAAACTGATTAATGTATTTTGCTTGCAAAAGGGTCCCTTTTTTGCATGTTCTTGCCTGCAGTTTTATAAGTGTTTAGATTTACCTTTTTTTTTCATGCAGACTAGAGCTTGCTTCCTACAGGATTTCTGGTTTTTTTTTCCCTTTAGCTTGTGTAAACTTTCAGAATTGCATAGTAATTGGTTTTTATAGACCACTTAGGCTTACCTATTGCTATGCATATCTGTGACATAAGGTGGCTGAACCTTTTCACATATGAAGCAAAACTATTAAAATCAATAAGTATCACCTTTAACACGTTTCTCATTTCTCTCTTCTCTCTTCTTTTCCTAAGAGAAAATCTTGTGATGTTGATGATAAGTCTGTTTACAACATGAAATGGTGTGAGAAGCAAAGCTGCTTTTCGTGATCACTCCTTAATTCTCTTATGATTTTGTTGTTGTTTAACCTTCATTACAGTCTTAGAATTTACTACATTTACCGCATATATTGGATTGTATTCATATTTTTGTTTTCTTAATTAAAATACAGTGATGGAACAGAAGATAAAGATGAGGATTCCAAGGATGCTGTAGAAGGTAACGTCGGTTCCTGCATATGCTACTGTTCTTGTCCTGTGCACTGTACATTAATTTTTTGTTAGTTCTTTGCCTTTGTAGTCTGCAAAACAAGCTGATGACTCTATTATCCCTATTCATCATACTGGATGTCAGTCAAGCGTCAGAATGTTCAATTAATGCCCTACGTAATCTTCTTAATACACTGAAATTTGCAGCCTTTGGGAAGTGCTAGTTACTTACTGATGCTTACATAAATTTAATAACATAAGGTAGGGAACTTTGATTAGCTTGTTGAAAGTGTGAATTTGTATGCAGAGCTTAACTGCTAAGAAAAATATTTGTTAAGGAGGCATGGCAATGCATCTGCATGGCTGCCTTCAAAATGCTGAAGAAGTTACTCAAACTGTTGGGAGAGAGTAATGAAAAACAATAAAAACCTTTGATTTGATGCATTTGCTATTTTCTCTTTTTTCTTAGTGAAGTATAACATAAGGTCTATCCAGAATCTTGTTACAACTTTGTGGTTTGTTAGAAGATCTCTGTGGTCTGGTTCCAGTGTGATTGATGCACCAAAGTTTGTTAACTGAAATGAAAACAGCCAATACACAGTGTGTGAAGATGGTTTTAAGATGAGCTGATGTTGTAACAGAGCTCTTCTTTGTGTTGGGTGTGTTCTGAAGATAAAATAAGCATTTCCAGGAACCTCTGCTACTTCCTTACAGAGGATATTCTGCCTTGTTGCACATCTTCAAGTAGTCTGAGTGTAAGCAGAAAGATGTGTGGGGTTTTGGTTGGTTTGACGTTTTTTTCTCTCTTTTTAAATTCCTGGAAAATGTATATAAGTGACCAACATCTCTTAATTGTATTAAATCAGATGTGACTCTAAGGATATAAGAAAATAAAGCTATATTAGCTTTTCTAAGCTAACTGTGCCTTGGTCACCAAAGAGTTTGAATCAAAGCCTTATTATCAAATGTACATCTATTTTATAATACTAAAACATGTACCAAAATTTCACAGCAATGTTACCACAATGCTTTCCACTCACTGTCAAAATTTTTTAAAAAATTGTTCTTTCTCGTATAATGAAGTTAAATTTTGGGGCTCCTAGACAAATAATCTGTTATCCACTGAAAGCACTGTTTGACAGTTCTGCTAGTTAATTTTCTCTTGCTTTTACTTCTGGAGGAATCTGTTTCAACTTGCTTGACTTTGCCACTTGGGAATGAATACCTTTATATACCTCAGTTTTCATAACCTTAGTTGGAAGAGTATTGAGATAGATCTAAACTCAACATGGGTATATGTTTTTGTTTCTAATATATTCCATTTCTAGAGTTTCTAGAGTCAAGTTCAGTAGTCTGGAAGCAGTGACTCCAGCTTGGAGAGCACTACATACATGCCGAGTTGTTTCTGGGATTATGGCAAAGGATCTGTGTGAAGCTCAGCTTGGGAACAGAAGTTGACAATACTGTAGTTCCTACATGTTATTAACACAACTACTCTTCCAATGCTGTACAAATTTTTGGAACTTATGCTGTAAAAGAAATGTTGGAAAACTGGGTATGCCTTCGTAAAACCAGCAGTATATTTTGGAAAAGTTCAAGAAGCAGTCTGATCAGTGCAGGAAAGAATTCAGAAATACAGACTTCTTAAAATGAGTTAGATGAAGGCATAGCAAAAAATAGCAGCTGGAAATGGAAGGGGCTGATGGACCCAGCAATGAAAGTCTATGCTAAATTTCTTGTCATTTGGAATATACATTGTAGTTTAGGTGTCTTTTATTATGTAGCTATGGTTGTAAATGGGATAAGCAATACTTCCTAATGGGAAAGTTCTGAAATACTTGAGACCAATCTAATTTTTTCCTTTCATATTATCTGTGTACACTAAATTGAGGTTTTTTTTTAGATAATACAGTCTATAAACAGTGAATTACTGAGATTTTTTGAAACAATTTGAAGTTATAGATTTGCTTATTTTATATTTATTGTTAGTTTTGGAGCAAGTGCAGAAGACTTTATCAATAATGAATATTGATCTGGAACCAAATCTAGTGGACCCGCAGCTCAGAGCAGCACTCCAATGGCTGGCAGCTTCTGAAACAGAAGTGTCTGACCTTCACTTCTGCGACACCGCTGCAAGGGAATTCGTCTTTGTAAGTACTCAGGCCTGATGGGTGGTGGGAAAGGGGAAGGATTTCCTTGACTTCCATTTGCTGTGATTCACCAACTGCTGTTACTTCATTTGCTGTTCACTGCTGAGGAAAATCATTATTTAAATCCTGAGAGGTGAAAGTGGAACAGCATGTTTTGCCTCTGTATATACCATGCATAAACCAGTATTCATCAAAGCTGATTTTTTCACTTCTCCACTTACAAGTGTTTTACTCCAAAAAAGGATGCAATTACATCATTCCTGTTTAGTGAAAATTATATTTCTTCAAGCATTTTTTACTTAGTATTTAATTGTTTATAAATTGAATCTTTACGAGAACTTGGTCATGCAAATTTTTTGCTAACTTAATGTGTTCTGCTTAGGGTTGTTTTTTTTTGGTTTGTGGGGTGTTTTTGTTTGTTTATGTTTTGTTGGGTTTTTTTTCATAGCAAAGATGTATTTTCTTGTGAGAAAGAAGTTTAGTTTTGAAGTAAATATTACGTCTTTATTCTGTAAGCTACTAAAACCAAAACTACTAAAAAGAACTCTCAATAAGATTGTTTTATTCTTAGGTGCCTTTACTTTCATTTTATTAATCAAACTTTCAAAGAGCTGGGTATTAGCAATTTGTGTGTGTTTGGAAAGGCTCAGTATTTTGGTATGCATGCTGTCCTGACTATTCCCATCAGAAACACATGAGAGAAACGTATTATTCCAGTAAAATCATAAAACTTATTCTTTCATGGCTGCACACCAAACTACACATGATAATCTGGATTTTCTTATATTAAACCTATATTTTTTAATCAACCAAGAAATTACTTTAATTACCTTGTTATGGAAAGGCTAACTTAATAGATATATAGGTATTGTCTCGAATGATGAGGTTCATAGGAATAATAATTATAAAATATTTGTATTTTGTGACCTGATAATGTGAAAAAATGTTAACGTGATGCCATTAATAGCATTTTAACAATTAAGATCTTGGTAAAAATTACTTAATGTACTTACCAGTATATTAAGGAAGAAAAAGCTTGCTCTCAGTTCTGAAATTTAGTATTGACTCTTCAGCTTGGGTCTTTCCAAAGCTTATATCATCATGTCAGGAGAAAAGTGGAGTTACTGGGAGATAAAGGTCATTATGACAAAACAGACTCCCAGAGCTGGATGGATGTGTGCACTGATGGTGCTTAGTTACTGGATGCTTGTGGTAGGAATGTGAAAGGTGCCTAGAGGCCAGTCCAGATCGTACCTGGTCTGCATTCTCCTAAGAGAGCCTCCTGCCTTCCTCACACACACAGAGAATTATAATTTTGGAGTGTTTTTCTGCCTGTGTAACTGTATGGAATGTGTATTTGATTTTGAGAGTAGAAAGTTTTGCATTCTTATTTTAAATAACCCAGAAAGTTTGGAAACGTTGTTTTGGCATATAGAAATATATGCCCTATGCTCCTTTTCTGGAGATTGGTATGTTTGACTGAGGATTATTTCAAGAATATATTTGGCTATACATTAGTTCTGACAGAGTGGACTTTGTGCTTCTGTAAACTGGAAGGCAGTTTGAGAATACTTTTCTCCGTTCCTGTGCTATTTGAAATTATTTGGTTTAGTCCTTATATTAATATGTTTCTTCGTTGCTACCGTTTGTAAGTGCCTTAACACTTAAGAAGAAAAGATATCACTTTTTCTGTTCTCACATGCTTGGCTGAGCATTCTCTGGAGGTTTTTGAAGGTTTTTTTCAATGAGTTTGGGTTAGGGATAACAGTCATTCTGACCTCATGAAATTTTTTGCCGTCTCTTGAAGATCTGTTCATCTGTTTCAAGCTTGTTGCAAATACTCAGTTAGAACAGTGGTAGGACCCTCAAGTGTTGTTAATAATATATTTTCTGTGTACCCAAGACGTGTATCTAACAATATAATATGAAAGACACAAAAGAGATGGCAGGCGCCTCTTTTTAAAATTTTTCCACGATTCCCTTATTCTTTGGCCAGCTCTGAGCAAAGAGCTGTGGTGCTGAGATTTGAGCCAATGTTCCAGGACACACAGGAAAGATATTGTTAGCTGGCTGTGTATCTGACCACGACTCCAGCTACCTTAATAAGAGGACGTGCTGAGAAGAGCACTCTGGAAAATAGCAGTGCCTGTTATGTGTGCCCTCTTACAAGATGATAATATTTTTCTACTTGACACTTCAGTTATAAATTGATACTGAGTTGACACCTGAAGATCTTCCGGCAGGCGGTAGTCATGGGGTCCTGAAAATGATACAGTAGTTAATTGTTTCAGTTAGTTTTATAGATTATTTTTAGTTGTCCAGATGCAGTTATGTTAAAATAAATTGAAATTTTGTTTCCCTCCCCGGAGGCAGAGAATGATTACCTGTTTTTTTTTCCATCCCACTTCCCAATGGGAATGTTCTCCGTTCCAGACGGAATTCGGTTGGAAGCAGTCGTTCCCGGCTCTTGCAGAGCCGATCGCGGCCCTGCAGAGGGCGCTGCAGCCCAGCAGGAGCCGTGGCCGCGGCGCTGGTCCCGCGGCAGCCGCGGGGCTGCGGCATCTCCCGGGGACCCTCGGGAGTCACCCAGCCCGGCTTCTGGGCAACCCGCCGGGCCTTAGAGCTCGTCGGAAACAGCCATTTGCTCTATAAGCAGTGGGTGAGTCCTGGAAGGGAGCAAAGGCTTGTGTTAGCTGATCGCAGCAGGGTGATGAGCCGCCGATGTGATGTGGCTGCAGAAAAGGCAGAAGGGCTCCTAGCGTGTATCAGGCAGATTATTTATTACTTTCCGCAGCTGGGTATGAACTTTTACTTAACGGTGCTTGTTATGCTCAGCAAGGCAGAAAGACGTTAAATACCTATGTATAGAACAAAATACATTTGTTAGGAGGATAACAAGAATTCAGTAAATTAGAATAGATAGTTCTTGACTTCTGTGAGATGCCTGACAATGTGGATATGCAAGTGCCTGGATTAAAAAATCATATGTATTCAGTTTTTAATGAGACCTTACCTACTGTTTTAAGATTTCTGTTTTGAGTAAACTCTAAGATTTCACTTGTCTGGCAGGAAGAAACAGATTGGTCATTTAAAGAAATAGTGAGATTAAACATAAAATTAAAATTTAGGTGCCAATTCTGTAGTTTTACTGTGGTAGAAAACTTATTTAGACCGAAGTTTTATATTTTATTTGCTGAAGTAGGTATTTGGGCATTAGCCACACTTTCCTCTGGCAGAGGAAAGAAAAATGACCATTCTTTTATAAACCAACAAACATCATTTACAAAATTGCATGTTGTAGGCTATAAAACTACTTCCTGTGCTCTGCTTTAAAATTCACAGAAATAACTACAGTTTTCAGTCTCTTCTTATATAGAAAAGATGTCCTTAATTTCCACTGAGAAAAGTTTCCAGTGTTCAGAATAAATTATGCTCAGGATTCGAAAGGATTTTTTGCTTATTCAAGTTAATGTTTTTCTCAAGAAGTTAATTGTTTGATACATGTTTTTATGTCCATGTTCTTTCTGTCAGTCCTATCACCTGTCCTGTTGCAGTTGGAACATCAGCTAGGTAAAGAAACAGGGAAAGATTGTCTTCCTTTTTATTCTTTTTTAGAACTTTATATCGCAATCTGACAGGTCTCTCTGTAGAAACTATATGAATTTTTAATTTTGTAGCTGTGAAAAACATTTCCCTGAACACCGTGTATTACATTTTTTAGACTTAATGTATGGAATGTCTTGGTAGGGACTATAAAAAGGGTTAAAAATTTACAGCTCCAAAGAATAAGTAGGGTGTCTAAACTGTGTTTACAAAATTCAGCATCTACAGGTGTCCAGAAAGCTACAGAGAATACTTTGTTTGTGTGGGTATTTGTTTATTTATTTAAACTAAAAATTGTTAGGTTTTTACTCCTGGGCAAGCTGTCAAATTCATTCTTTCCTTAGGGTAGGCTTTCTTACACATATAGCTGAGCTTGATACATCAGCAATGGAAGATTTTTTCCTTTGGATCCTGGGGGAAATGTTTTCAACTACACTGATCTCTGCTCCTGAGTGGTAGTTTAACTTAATCATCACCTTTTCCTCCTCCCCAAGATGTTATAATTTCCCAACTCTGAAGAAACTGTTTTCATTGAGGGTAGTGTCTGTGCCACCCCAACCACACTATATGTTGTGAAAGGAAAATCCACATCCTTTTATTAAGACAGAGTTTTGTCTTTTTATACATGCATTATTGGCATGGGAGGGGTGGCAAATGTCTTCATCTTGTGTTCAGAATTTCCTGTTTTCTGCAGTCTTGATGAACCACAGTCCTCATACCTGTGGCACCACATAATTTGAAAGTGGTGCTCCCTCCAGAAGAAAATTTTGTGAAGACTGCCCTAAAGAAAAGCGCTCGATTCTTGCGGAAGTTTTTGTTTTTATAGATGTGGGAATAATGATTAACTCATTACAACTGATCTCTTATGACCTAATGTTTCAAGAATAACTTCTGTAACTTATTCAGGATGTCCAAGTCAAAATATTTTGTGTTCCCCTGTTTCCCCTTTAGCTTTCTAGAAGACTGAGAGAAAGAGATTGGAAAGTTGGAGATCTCTTACAAGCAGTGCTGAAATATTGTGAAATGATAGAGACGACATCGGATGGAGAGCAAGCTCTGAGTAAATCTCTGGTCAGTTGGCTTCTGGAAAATGTCTGAAAAATCCAAAGATGCGACACTCTTCGCTTCATTCCTCTTCTGAAAGGAGATAGAAGGAACATAGATGTGTAAAGTAAAATTCAACCAGTGAATGTTTAAGTAATAGTCAGCGTTAAAAGACTTTGAGGTGAAAGTCAAAATAGCTGTGCTGTGCTTTGTGATATGTGCACATGGTATGTTTATTCAGTCCATAATCGGTGTTGTCCACCCACGCATAAATTGTATTTACTGCTGTGTTCATACCACTGAGATATTTATGAACAACCCTTGTCTATGATCATAGTCCACAGGAGACAGTCTCAGACATAATATTCAGGATTCCCCTTGTGCCAGGATAACTCTTTCTCCCACTCCTACATGTGCTATATTCACAGCAGGACTAAGAGCACTGATTTCAGCAACAGTCTGCTCTGGAATACCTTGCTGCAGACAGTGGAAAAAATACTCATTTTGGCCAGGTGTTATGTGCCCAAGAGCAGCATTACCAGGAAGAAAATTGTGACCTGCCCAAGCAGCCCCTTAATGCAGTTTGGCTTCATAGCCACCTTTATGAGTTTTAAATTTATGTGTAGATGGGATAGTCTACACTGAAATTGCTGAGGTGCAAATGCATGAATTTGTTGACTCCTGTAGAGCTGGTAACTTCTGGTAGAAGGGCAGAGTGAGAAGTTGAGCATAATTTCGTATGTAATTCTTTAGCAAGGTTTCCTGAAGCTTGCCAGTCAGATTTAAATTGCTAAATTTTTTACTGAGGCTTTTTGTATGCAGATACTTCTGTGACACTAGTTCTGTGTCAAAGAATTTGTACATTAGTCTCTCACACAGATGTGTTAAAAGTAGAAGATAGAAATTTCTGAGGATTTTGGCTATCTTTTCAAATAGTTGTAATTCCTTTCCAAGAGCCACATATGAATTTTCTTTTTATGAATAAAGACAATGTTGTTACTCAGTGAGCATGGAAGTGTTTAGCAAAGAAAGCTAATAAAAATGTAAAAGGGAAATTTCTTGCAAATTGATTTTTCGTTTTTGTTAACTATCCTCACTGAATTTTTTTAAAGGCACTTTTAATTGAATATTTTTAGCAGTCTTGTCAGGTTTCTCACCAATGCTGCTGATTTGCCTTTCTGTCTGAAGGAAAATCTGAACCTTCACTTCTCCTGTGGTTTGGAAATGGTTTTTGGGATTTGTTTTTTTATATATCCTTTGAGAGAAAAAGGCACGTGCTGGTGATTACCAGGTTGCCACCTAAAACTTGGCAAATAATCGTAGAGCATTACTGATTTTGGATGAACAAAAAAATCTTAATAACTTTTTCACAGAAAAATATACTGTTGTTACGGTGCAAAGTTTTGTGATCCCAAACAAGGAGAGATATGGCCTCCAAATCTATTCCTGATTTTTAATGGCATATGTACAATTCTGATTGCCCCTACCCCATGAATTGCTATGAAGTGTCACACTGGTAAACTCAAGAGCACTGTTCTTGCAGTGTCTTTGTGTTTCAGGAAAGCATTCCACTGGCCTCTTTGCAGAGGCATGGTTGGTTTTAGTCCTCTTTTGTCTTCTGGATTTCTGCCTTGAATCTCACAAAGTTCACCTTTCTCACAGAGCCAAAGATTTTTCATATTTTTGTATATGCACATACATGTGTTCACACATGTGAATGGACACAGGTTTGTTTATCTGTGTGTGTATGAGATCTCACTGCTGTGAACTCCTGGTGCAAACTTCTACCACTAAATTAAAATTCTGTTATGCTCAGTTTATTTCCTCACTTCATATATCATTTCACTGATTGGAAAGTCAATGTATGTGGCAAAAAGCCAAAAGCCACTTCAAGGTCTTTTGTATTGTTATAGGTAGTATAATCCAGGCATCAGGAATTCTTTTTCTCCAGAGCCCAAAGCATGACAGGGGAAGTTATTTAATTCCTATATTTGGAAGATAGTTCTAGTAGCAGATATTTTTTAAGAATTGTACAAAGGTTGTCTGGATTTTTTCTTCCTCCCCCAAATCCCCGTATTCCTTTCCCCCCCTTTTTTTTTTCTTTTTAAGGTTGATTTTCAATACTGTTTTAGACAAAAATTTGAAATAATTCCCTGGCTATAACACCTTCCCCTTAACACAGCAAAAATATACTTGTACAAATTTACCTATAAAATTGAAATGTCAAGGAAATAAAATGTTAAAAGCAGTGCCTCATGACTAAATTTTTCTCACCAAGTGGAATTTCAGGACATGAGGATACAGTACAGTGTAGTAAAGTGTTTCTGTACAGCGAGGAAGACACTGAAGGTATTCAAAATGTACAAAACCATACATTTAAAAAACCTACAACACAACCAACAAAAAACACTGCAAGAACAGCCATTTTTTAAACTCATTTATTCAAAATGATGGATTTTGTAAACTTGGTGAAGTGCTTTTTCATTTCATTTACTTTCTTGGAGAAAGGCAGAAGAAGATCGTGCCATTCACGAAGCTTACAACTATTCACAAAGTTAAGTGGACAACAGTTGTACTGAAAAATATTTTTATAAATGGAATCCTGTTTTCAGACTGGATCAAATATGTTGTGTAACTATTGATTGGTGTTACATTAAGGAAGAAATGGTTTTATTATCCTCTGAGGAAAGTAGCATAGTTTCCAAATTTTCATGGGAAAAATGGTATAAAATACTTCATTTTTACTGAAAACAAGCCAAAAAAAACAAACCAGTTTTCTACACAAATTGTTTTAAATTTGTTTGGAATGACCTGACTTTCCTCCTTCTGTATAAAGGTAAAAAGCATTACTGTAGCCTGGCAAAATTATTACAATTGAATAATTTTAATAATCTTTGAAAACCATACTGTGACTGTATCTAACTGGTGCTGTCTGCCATATTAGTGAGAAAGCTGTTCCTTGCTAATGCAAGTCTTAAATTACGCTTTTACTGAGTTTGTTTAAAACTCCTGACCACAAATACAGAAATGTAAGTGAAAACTCTAAAAACATGAAGGGCCACATTCTGGTCCCTTTAAAGCATACAACTCTGCTTTATAAACAAACATAATAAGGTAGAGTTTGTTTCATCTTGCGTTTTTTCTGTATGGGAACCCTGGTAATTTAATTTTTATGTTGAGGAAAATATATCCTCGGATGTTATTGTTTCAGAAATCACCCAGACACTTCATAAGTACATTTGGTGTTCTAAAAAATGGAAGTGTTTTGATGTTTTGTAAGATTCTGTAGAAAAAGCACTTTGAGAAACAGTCCCTCTGTAAAGCAAGTTAGCAGTGGCCATATTTAAAACTAGTTTAAGCATTCAGAACGGGGTGCATAAATAATACAAAGTATGCATAAAGCCTTAAAATAAAAACCAAACAAAACTCAAACCCATATTCTAAAATTAAAGAGGATTTGCTCTCTCAAAACATGGATATGAAAAGGCAGCTCAAATGATGTATGTGAATGCAGTTTCTGTAGTATCTTTGTTCTTGGGTTTTAGAAAATTGTGTAAGCTTTTTAGAAAAAAGCCAACCAAAACCCCAAAACCCAGAAACCCACATTCCGAGACTAATTAGGTCTCTCAAAAATGGTATCAGATTTTAAGTGTTACATTTTCTAATGTAACTTTGTCTGGGACCTTTTCTTCGAAGAGAGACAAATTGTTGGAGATGGGAACACAGTGAGTAGTAAACACCAGCGCAAACCCCTGTAGTTCTAGAGAGTCAATTTGCAAAGAAAAATACAAGATTCAGGAATTATTTTTATTGTAAGAAATTTGGCTTTTCAGCAAGAGCCACTACTGTCAAGCATTTACTGTACTTGAGCTCTGAAGAGGCAGGTACAGAGCCCAGCCACTGTAGTCACTTTATTTTGTATCATCTTTGTACATTCCTGTTGTATAGCTGGTGTTGTAGTTTTAGAGGGCCTTTGTTCTAATGTCTGAACAGTATTTAATAATAAAATTTATTATAATTTGCTGGAACTGCTGCTTATTTGTGCAGTGTTACAGTAATTCACAGCCCAGTTAGTGATGCAATTGTATACCAAAAGCAGTTTGAATAACTAAATGTTTATGTAACTGTACTCAATGAATATGAAGGTCTTGTACTGTATAATGGTGACAAGTTTTACCATTTTAGTAACTTAACTATATTCAGTTTTCAGATTATGAACTCCAGGTTGCACTAAATTCGTCCTTGTTTTAGCAGTGGCTTAAAATAAAACACATTTCACTGGCTTCGAGAGTGCTGTCTTTTCTTGTAAATTCATGGAATATTATTTTTCTTTTCAGCAAACTCAGCTAAGAGCAGTCTTGGTTGGTGCCTGTGTGAGGAAGGGTGTAGTAAACAGTGCATCAGTAGATGGCATACTTCTTACAGAGTTAAATTGGAGTCCTGCAAGGGATGAGGACCCTGCTTTACTGTCTTTGGGTTGAAAGGTGAGCCTACAGTTCCACTGACATGCGGTAAAGTGTCACATGGACTCTACTCACAGCACCAGGGGGATGTAAGAACTACTCAGCTCCATCTTGCCTGGAAACTGGGTTAGTAAGGTTGCCTTGGTATTTCTCTGTGGACTGAGGTTGCTTTGTCCAGTATTTGGGAAACTAGCTTAGAATTCAGCTTTAGTCTTCTGGACAAATCCAAGAATACTCTGCTAGTGAAAATGTATGAAGCAGGGCATTTTGCAGGTTTCTTCACTATCCTCAAGTGTTTTGGAATCTTGTGAAATCCCCCAAACAGCATATTGTCAAGTACCCTAAAATAGTAATGCTGAGCAGAGATGATATGCACAGGACCATTTCTAAGATTTAGAAGTACTGCTGTTGCAGGTAGCTGTCTTTTGATGTATAAGTTGTGAGTCTACTATTCTCAGCTGGGTTTCATTTCAAGAATTAGGACATTTTTGCTGAAGTTACATTAAAACCAGTAAGCGTGAGTAACTCTGCTTGATTATTTTTGCAATGGTCGTTTAAAGGAGGTTTCTTCAGTATTTTGAGCTTGCTTCCAAAAGGAGCATTCTTGTGTTTCATGACCATATCTGTTTCAAAGATTTTTTGTTTGGGTAATGCCTCATGGTCAATCACATGGAAAATAAATGTTAACTGAAGCAAGTAAATGACTTACTCTTCAAATACTGTATGTTCAAAAAAAGGCAAGTAGTGAGTTGGAAACAAGGAAAAGATTTTCATAAAGGGAAAGAAGATATTCATGTGGAAGATAAATCTGAGCTTTTTTCTTCCTGCCCTGGACTTTATTTTTCTTTCATTCAGCAGTCTGGTTCTGGCTGGCTTCATTCAACCACAGAACAGTATCCATGCACTTTGTTTAACCTTGGTGTATTAAATTGAGAGTTAAGTCTCCAGCTAGTCCATAGTCTTCGCCCAACATGTGTGCTACTCCATCTCTTGCTGCTGTTGGTCAGACCTTCCTCTCAGTCCCTAGCCTGAGCTTCTGGTGTGACTGAATTCCATGCTGGCTATTGCTCCGAGCCTCTGATTGGAAGGTGGCTACGGAAAGTGAGTCATGCCAAGGCTGCAGAAATGTACCCAGATCACTGACCTTACTGGTTATTGAGCACCATATTAATCAAATGCTGTCTCTTTCCCCTGCTGTTGAGGCAAACCATGAAGAAATGTGTGACTGCTAGGGGCAAGGGAACCAACAAGCATGAGGCCATGTCTGTGGTCAGGGTACTGGCTATCTAGTCCATGACCACACAGCACCTTTCCAAAGAAATGGCAAAAACTGAAATTAGGACCTTTATGTAGTCAGAACATATAGTCTGCATTGCCTTTATCCCTCTGAAAATTGCTGCTGCTTGTAGGACTGTGAGGGAGCTTTGTGTGCATTTACTTGGATTGATTTGTTTGTTTTTAATTAAGAAAGGGCAAAAGAGAACACTTGTGCAACTCATTTGACTTAGGATTTTGGAATTCTGGTGCTTCAGCCAGGAATCAGATGAATATTAAGAAAATATAAGTGTGTGATAATGTGGTACTTCTTTCGGCTATTTGCCCCTCTAGCTCACTCAATTCCAATCTCTTATTTTGTACAGCCTCCACCTCATTTAACTTCTAAGTTAAATCAGATGCTCTTCCTACGCTTTCCTTGTGGCTTTTGCTGGTTTCTACCTTTTTTCTGTCCCTTGTCAAGTCTTGTAGTGCAGCTGTCATCTTCAGCTTCTCTTTTGACCCTTCTCTGTTGTCCTGATGTGACTTCTGGCCTTCTTATTCTTGTCTGGTGGAAGTGGTTAAAAACCAACAAGAGGAGTCTTAGCTGTGAGGCTATGGAACAAGGCTTGCCTACCAGAAATCATCAAGCAGTGAAGAAGAGCTAAACTTGCTTTTGGCTGAGTTTTTCACTCCTGTAGGAAAGTAATCTGTGGTTGCTTTGGTTTGGAACTGAATTTACTGCTTGCAAAACCCTTGGATTTTATGCTGATCTAAAAGCAACTTTTAAGTTGATACTGAAGTATAATATAACTCAAACATACTCCATAATTCGTGCTGCTGTATGTGCAGTGTGCTGCTGGTTGGCTTCCAGACACAGGGCAGAACTCAGTCCTTTGGAAAGCTGGCAAAATCCCAGTTGTCTCACCCAGCTGCATCATGTCTCAATTTAGATAAATAGTAACCTTTAATAGCAAATAGTCAAGACCTTAGAAGGTCATATTTTCAGATTATTGCCCCATAGTATTGTGCTGTGAACAGATGCTGCAACTGAATTGATAACCACACAAAATCAGACACGATGCTGTGAAAATGCTATCAGTATGGACAGAAATATAACAAAGAACCATCTGCTTCTGCTGGAAGCTGTAGTTCAGAGGAGATGCGTGATGTTTCTGTAGGAAATTAGAAAATGGCTCGGTGGAAACCAAGCTGTAAAAGCAGAGAAATTATGTCAAGAGAAATGGCAATACTCGGGTGTCCTGTTGAACTCTTCACAGTATGTTACGCAGTATACATCAGAGAGTTGGAGTTCTCAGCTAAATCCATTGGAGTTAAAAGGCACTGGGAAGAGGAGAGCATCCAAGCTAACTGTTACAGGACTGTGAGATGCTTAACTAATATTTCTGTGGCAACAGATCATACATATTTTTCATTCTTTTAGCTTAGGAGGTTCAGAACTTTGCTTGTGTCCTAATTTATTGCTGAAAACCACAATGTGAATATTTTATCTTCAGGGCAATCAGAGTTTTCAAAGGGTTAAGCCTGAAACATCCTGACAAGCTTAGTACATGCTGGCATCTTCAACAAAACCTCTTTTCTTGTGCCTGCCTGAGAAAATAAAGAGGTGGGTGTTGGAAATTCCCCAAGGAGTCTTCATTAGTATGATCAAAGTGCTTGTGAGAGGCTGCTAGAGACATGGTTTCAGAGAATTTGGTAATTTTTGTTTAAAATTATCTTGTGAGATTTTTTTTGTCTTCTGCAAGTGTTGGAATGGCACTGCTTATGGTATATGCCTGTCTTGTAGTCTGTGTGTTAAAAATATGACTTAATTTATTTTTTTCCATGTATTAGCTTGCCACAACTGTTAAGAAAAAATTTTGGTACACAAAAAAGTCATCCTTCCTGCTGCCACCCAAATTACACTAGATGAATGATTTAGATTAATTTGGGAAATAGGCATTAATCTGAATACGTGGCAGCAATGAGAAGGTTCGTTGTTTCCATCGTTCATTTCCAATTTTCTTTCTTAAAATGTAAACATTTTCCAGTAATTAGATTGGAAGTGCAGTAAAGCTAAAGCTCATGAAATTGTCTCTAATTAACAAGGAGAAAATGAAAGAGAATGAACTGTGGTCACAACACAGTCTTGACCCTGCACCTCACTTAATTTGAACTTAAATTCATTTCCTACCAACTGTCAAAAGACAGTTTGCAAGTTTGTTTGCAAGTCAAAAGTTCAAACACAGTTGTGTCCTAAATTTCTTTTCTGTTTTTAAATGTGCAGTTTCTACAGTCTTGGGTTGTTGAGAAGAGTAAAGGCTGCAAAGGTTTTCTTTCTTTTTTATTGTGGTGTCCTTACTGGGTGGGGCTTTTTAACTACTCCACCTTCTCAGTCTAACTAGTACTTTTCAGCAGGGGTTATGGATTGCATTGACCCCACATAGCATCCTTGGCACCTATTCCATGGAATTTCTGCATTTTGCTTCCCTGACTTGGTTTTTATACTGCTCTCTGTTCCTAAAAGGTCTCCCAATCTCAAGTCCTATGCTGCTGACACTTCATTGACCCTGAAGAAGGTTTGATACCCTCAAGGAAGGTGAAGTCTGTTGGAAGGAGTCAGTCTGTAAAATGGAACAATGATCCTGGGCTCTTCTGAAGAGTTTTGGATATTCACAATGACTTGTATTTACCAAATCCCACAATAGTTATCATTTTTATTACTCTCCCAAATATGTTCAAACTAATATTTTACAATTTCAGATACTTTCCTGTAATAACGCTTGCAAACAGTAGGCCTTTTCGGGCAAATCTGAAAATTACTCAGGAACTGTCCCAGACTGGTTGCATGTAGAAAAATCCTCATCGTCTGGAAGGTAATCACTTTGTAAATTCTGCTCTGGGCCCCCCAGCATAAGGACATGGACCTGCTGGAGTAGGTGCAGAAGAGGCTACTAACACAATCAGATGGCTGGAGCACCTCTCCTGTGAAGACAGTGACCTGTGGCTGTTCAGCCTAGAGAAGAGAAGGCTCTGGGGAGGCCTTTACAGCATCTTCCAGTACCTAAAGCAGTCTGCCAGAGAGCTGGGAGGGGGGCTTTTTACAGGGGCATGTAGTGATAGGAAAAAGGGGAGTGGCTTTAAATTGAAAGAGGAGAGATTTAATCAGATACCTGGAAGAAATTTTTCACTCTCAGGGTGGTGAGGTGCTGGAACAAGTTGTTCAGGGATTTGTGGATGCCCTATCCCTGGAATTGTTCAAGGCCAGGTTGAGAAACCTGGTCTAGTGGAAGGTGTTCCTACCCACAGCAGAGGGGTCAAAACTGGATGAGTTTTAGGTCCCTTCTGACCCAAAACATCCTATCCTTCTAAGTACCTGACTGGGTTTTTTTACCTTTCTGTGGGGAGTCAAAAGGATAAAAAGTCTTGCCCTGTTCTAAATGATGACTCACCTTCAAGGCAGTAGCAAACCCATGGCTACATGAAAGTCTAGAAATTCCCAAAGATAACACTAGAAATAAAAGAATCTAACATTTCACATTATATTATCTCTCTTGGTTTTGTTTTCCCAAGGGCATGACTTTTTAATAAAAACCACAACAGTCTGCACAAAGACTGCATTAAGATGTATAATGTTCATAACACTGTGATTGTCTGGAATAAGGTAATTCTCTGCTCAGCTCTGACATGGGGCTTCTGGAAGATCTTTTGGGTAGGTCTACTGTCTCACTCTTCTTTGTTTCTCATTTTGTGAAGCTGACTGATGCCTCCTGCCCTTTGCTCAGGGAGGTGGTGGGAATTATCTCCCTCTCTCCTCTACGTGAACAAGAAGTCTCCTGCCAAGCTGAATTTGATTGATGAGGCTCCAAGGAAACAGGTCATTGGCAAAGGATGGTGTGTGGCAGATGGATGTTAACAGGCATGTTAGGTGGTCATGTGTTAATTTAGGTGCAGAGAGCTAATTTAACAGCTAATTAACCAACCCTTGAGAAGACCTGAAATAACCATTTCAGAATTGCAGTCCTCTCCTATTGAGAATGTATTGGACAGGGGTTGACATGATTGAAAATTGCAGCATAAAAGGTAAAAATGTTCTTTGTGTTATGTTTGAAAGATATAAAAAATATTTTAGGTAGAGTTACACAAGTAACTGGGTATTTCCTCTTGGTGTATGTGAGTTCAGACTGAAAATTCTCCTTGTTAGCCTTAAAATGTGTTCTGATGCCTGCAGCCCCTCCAGAGAATGGTTCTTCATACACTCTATTTACAGCTGAGCAGAGGAGAGGCCTCTGGGATGGTACTGGAGCACATATAATGGGAACAAGGAGATAAAACCATCCTGGCTGTGCTACTCACCTGACAAGTACCGTGCTCTCAAGAAAGCCACAAAAATATTTTGAAGAAAGCATCATAATCACTCTCCTGCTGGTGGTTTGGTGAACCTCACAGGGCGGCCCACAATCGGATGTCGGCTATACTTTCCAAGCAGCAGCAGGGCTGGTCAGTGGTTTGACACAAATGCAGCCAAGCTTGTGCTTTGGCTCCAGGTAACGCCACCACAACCTGTTTAGAATGTTTGCTGTGTTTATGGTCAGCGATGGATGTTTTGGCTGATCTGGAGCATCACAAGCACCTTCACTATGAATTACTTTGCGCAAATTGCCCAGGTCATCGTCCTTCTGGCTGAATCTCATGTAAATGCTGAATACTTGAATTTTCACCCTCATAGAAATACAGAGCTTTGATGCTATAGGCTTGCATGGTAGCAGACTTGGCCAGGTTTTCAGGCAAGGCCAGTATGTTAAATTATACTAAATGTAGTGCATGCTTCTCTCTGTAGCTTGATAGCTGTAATTTGTTAGCTAGAAATGCACTATTACATACATGCTGAGGTTTTGTGGATTTCCTGGCTTCGTTGTTACAATGAGGACAAGTGATTAATCATGTAGCATGTCTAGTGATGAGTGAGTACATCCGGTCCTGTTTTTATTGCTGTTTTATTTTACTCCCTTTTTATGTATCTCTCTAGCTTACACATAGCTTTTATACCAGTTCTTCTACTCAGCTTTAATCTTTGTACTAATCACCAAAAATTTCAACAGCCTTCTAAGGACAAAAATGACACAAAAATAAGGCTTTTAAATGCTAAGAAAATTGTCTATACTCAGATCTGTTTTTTCTTTGGAGATTTATTCTCTTAGTAGGTAAGAAGTTTTAATTGTTCATGTCTTTTACATTAAGGATGAACATAGAACCCTGGATGCAAAAAGTAAAATTGTGGGTTTTGACATTTTCTGAAGTAAATCTTTCCTATCAGGTCCTTATTGTGAACTGTATCTGTGAGATAGATATGTCTTTATTTTCAGCAGCCTTAAGTGATCTCCCACATCTTCCTGCCTCCCACCCTCACTTGACCAAAAACACTGTCAGAGAGACTCGGCATCTGCAATATCCCATAAGTAGTGTCCTGGGACCATTTAGATGATATTGGTCCATTTTTAGTTCTTTACCTTTTTCTGCATTTTCTTTTAATAACTTTGCTCTGGACATTGCAGTAAAATCTGCCTCATAACTGAATTTACTTTGAAAAATCTTTGCTTTGCTTTAAAACCCTGTCACCTTTCTCTTCACCACAGTAGGGGTGGCAATTTCAGATTGTAGGAATTTTTTATGATTTTATGATTTCAATGCTAGAATTAAAGAAAATGCAGATTTACCCAGCTGTGAAGATGACAGAGGCGGGTTTCTGCAAAGGGGATTTTCCCATTTGATAAGTGTTGCAAGAGAGTGAGAAGAGCCATTGGCCAAGGGGTGAATGAGGTTACCCACAGGCACCAGTGGTGCACCCAATATGGCTCAGTTGCTGACCTGTGGGTATATGGGTCAGTGAAGAGGAAGAGATTACTAGAAAAACAAAGAGGTGTTGGAGCTGGGGAATTCTAAGTAGCAGCAAAAATAGGCAACATAATGTCTCAGAGTTTTAATGCAAAAAATGAAACCAGACAACTTTGCTGTGAGTGCTCGATAACAAACCTTTGGAGAAAGGCATGGATCTCTTAGCTTGTGCACATGCACCTCCAGCCAGTGTGCAACCAAAGAAGAAAACCTCACACTTTGCAGAACCAGAAATAAAAGTCCAGATAGAGGTAAAACTACAGGCCTGGTGAAGCCCAATAGCAGCAACAGATTTTCAAAGATGGGTGTGCTTACTACTTATGTGATCAAATTTGGCATTGTCTACTTTGTGCCTGTCTGCTTGTTCCTCAAATTGACTATGAACATAAGCTCACATTTAGCTGAACACCTGAACTGCCAAGAATGTGTGGACACACACGTTTAAGCCCAGCTGAAGATGTTTACATGGTATAAACAGAGTTCTGCATATCTAGCTCTAGAATATGAGCTCTGCCGCTGGAAGCTTGTCAGTCCACAGTTTTTAGCTCTTTAGAGGATGTGTGCAGTGTCACCAATCCCAACTTTTGTCAGGATTTTTTAGGTGAGATGCATTTGTGTAGGCATCACAGAGGGCTGCAGTCTAAGGATTTTAATGATGAAGATCCTGGTCCTGATTTCCAATTAGGCAATTATTTTAAAGTGGAATTTATAGTTATTGGAAAGCCTTTTAAGACTGATGGCATTATGTAAATACAGGAAAATTTCTGGAAGAATCATGTGGGAGGATGACACCTTTGCTATTGACTGCTGCTAGAAACATAAAATGAAGATGACAAGGCTTGTTATTCCCATGGATGTTCTTACCTTGAGCTTTTATAAAAGCCAATGCATCTGACAAATCAAGATGACTTATGGATGGCTGAGATGGATATCTGGCATCTTTACTACTTAACAGTGAGGTCATTTTCTACAGAAACTTCTACATATCCTCCAAGGTCTGCCCTCTGTAAAAGGGGTCAGTAAAATGCATTTGTCAAAATGAGTGCCTGTTTGGAAAATTGCCACTTTCATACACTAATGGGTATGAATCAAGAGGAAAATAAATAGCTAGGACTCCTTACTGGGTTATTGGCTTCTTTTAGGTTTCAGAGTCAGAAATAAACACACAGTGGTGTCATTAGATTTACTTTATGAGACCAAAAAATTACTACCAGAATTTAAAATCAGTGTGTTTATGTAGACAAGATCTATTTTTTCTGTTAGGGGCTAATTTTACAGCACTTAGCTTTAACTTCCCAGAAACATGCAGGACAATGTCCTTGGCCTGTGTATAAAAAGCAGTATTTGACAATATAGTAGCATGTACTGCTTCATGCTGAAAATGGTCTTATCAGCCCATTAGAGCAATGCAGACATCTCTCAGCCCAAAGCCCACTGCTGACTATCTCTCTTGGTTTACCTGTCCTCAGGTATGCAGGCAGCCTGAGACCACTGATAGACAGGCTGAGGACCTGCCATGAGTCCTGTTGTGTGCAGACTTCTGCAGTGAACTTCTGAATGGCTGAGAGGATGAAATACCTGATCTGCTGCTGGATATTTTTATTTGCTAATAACATCTCCCCTCCATTCCTTTCAGCATGGCTGACAGCATAAAGCTCCAGCCGATGAATAGTCAGGCCAAGATCTGTATGCTAAGGTGGTCCTGGAAAGACATTTTCCAAAGCATTTAATGCTTCATTTCAGGAATGGACCTGGGATCCCCTTTTGGCAGCTCTAGTACAACTGTTTATGCATTTTCTCCAAAGCAGCTTAAATGAGATGTGTAAAATACATAAGCAGGCCTAGAAGGGAGGCCAAGACATTCTCTGTCTTCAGGGAAGAAGCCAATTTATGGTGCTGCAGTCAGAATGCTCCTCTTATTTCTGTTGCTCATTCTGACATTCGCAGGGTATTTTGCAGCAAGGCTTGGTTAGGACTGTAAAGTCAAATTTTGCTGGAGCAGTGCAAGTGCCTTGGTGGCTTAAACCCCTCTCAGAAGAGACAAGCATAGAATAAAGTGCATTCTTTCTGGGAGCAATGTTCCTACCAAGAAGCAAGTATGGGAACAGCAAGAAATATTGTCTACAGATCAGACAGTCTTCTTGTCTACAGATCTACTGTGAGTCATCCTTTAGACATTGCTTGAGCAGAATGGTACTAGGCTCCCCAGTGAATTTAATAAGGTTCTGAATCCCTTCCTTCTCCAGTCCGGAATTACAGCAGAGATTTGGGGTATAGCTGAAACCCCAACCATAAAACCCACAATGTAATAAAAGACTCCTACTCCACAAGCCAAGTCTCTATCAGAGCTGAAATGTCGTTAATGAGAAATATATGCACATAGGGTGATTCACCTTGCACTTATGTTGAAATCAGCTGCTCCAAGTTCCCTGTAGGACTCAGGGGAAACAAAACCTCCTTCTGGAGCACGATTGGTCTCATTTCTTGGAGACATTTGAAAACAGAATAAATGTCTCTGTTTCTTTTAACAATCACAGAAACAGCATCATAGAATGGTTAAGAGTGAAAAAGACCTCTAACATCACCAAGTCCAAACATTAATCGAGTACTGTCAAGTCCAGTACTAAATCATGTCCCTAAGTGCCAGATCCATATATTTTTGAATGCTTCCAACGATGGAGATTCCACCACTTCCCTGGGCGGCCTCTTCCAATGCTTGACTATCCTTCCAGTGAAGAAAATTATCCAATCTAAACCTTTCCAGGAACAACCTCAGGCCATTTACTCTTGTCCTGTCGCTTGTTACCTGAGAGAAGAGACTAACTCCCATCTTCATACAGCCTCCTTTAAGGTGGTTTTAGAGAGTGATAAGGTCTTCCTTGAGCCTCCTTTTCTCTAAGTTAAACAGCCCCAACTCCCTCAGTCACTGCCCATAAAACTTGTTTTTCAGTCCTTTCACCAGCTTAAAACCATAAAGGAGTCTGGGTTACTAGTTAATGTGTTGATATATACCACAGAATCATGGAATAGTCCAGGTCGAAAGAGAACTCGAAAGATCATCTAGTCCAATCAGTATTCTGGGGGAAAGGGAGCCTAAATGAAGTTATCTAGCGCCCTGTCTGGTCATAACTGGAAAACCTCCAGTGATGGGAACACCACCATGCCCCTGTGCAGGTTGTTCCAATGAATGATGACACTCACTGTAAAATTTTTCTTTCTTGTACTGTTATGATTATATAGTAGTTGTTTGATGTTAGCAGAGCCAAGTCCCACTCTGGGCATCTGACTCTTTGGATTAAGTGCTCAGTCCCATAAGATATTTGCAATAAATTTCTGTCTAAATGATATGCTTGAAGGACTTTTTTTGGAGTAGTTATGAGATTACCATGTTCCTGGAAGAAACAGGGAGCAGGGAATGGACGTCAGTTGTAGTCAGTGCTTGAAGTGGAATTGCTTGTTTGTGCAGAGATACTGCCAAGCAGAAAATGGACTGGAATATTTTCTTATGGGAGTTTCTTCTTAGAATGGCTGCTATAAAAGAACTCTGCATTGCCTTCTCTGGGGCAGGTGGTATTTGTGGACTGCCTGAATCTGCCTGTAAGAGGCAATATAGAAAACCAAATTATTAATCCTGAGACTGTTCTATCAGAGAGAGCGTAGAGAATGAAAACACATTAGAAAATGCAATTTACCTGGGCACTTCTGAAGAATATACCTTTGCTTACCAGACAACTCAATACAACTCTAAACTCACCCTGTGTTACTTTTTCCCCAAGCCTTATGACTCAGCTAAGTATTTTGATAGAAAAACCCAACTGCCTAACTTTATTTCCACGAAGAGGATAATTCCAGAAGTCTCTAGCCATGGCAGAGAAAGAAATTAAAACCAAACAAACAGCAGGCTGCATGTACTTGTGTTCTTTTCCATCCTGGTCAGTTACCAGTGGTCTTGAAACATTGCAAAAGTTCTGTGTCTAACAAAGTTAATATTAAAAAAAAATAAAAATCATAATGTCTATCAAGGGAAAGACCCATTTGTTTTACAATTGATGCTTAAAAAAATAAAATATTCTGATAATGCGGAAGAACATGTCTTGGAGCTGGGAGAGGCTGTCTCACCAAGGAACCTCAGCCCCTAGCATTGGAGGCCTGGCATGAGACAGTAAACCACATGTTCCCTGGGATGAGTGATTATTAGTGACAAACAAAAGCAGTTTCGGCAACCCCAAACTTTCAACACTCATGAGTCAGGACCCCAACCAGTCAAAACTGAGAGATGTGCAAGAATGTGTTCTGTGTTGTTTTTATTTTCTTGCTGGTGGTTGAGCATTCAGGGTGCACATTTTTGTTTTCTTTGTGAGATTGAGACAGTGGACAAATTCTTGCTGTTGGGTGTTAGGGGTAAAAGGGCTGGTTATCGTGATACCTACAGTGGAACCTCAAAAGGTTGCAAACCCACATTGTTTGTTTTGAACCTGAGCTTTCTTTCCATTTGCTAACCAATGATTCCTGACAGTTGTGGATATGTTTTTTAGGCATACTTAAAAGTTGCTTGGAAATTCTATCTTAAAAATGGAAAATGTGGTTCTCATAAAAATCAAAATTTACCACAGGAAGATGGTTGAATTTTTTTTTTTCTGACATGTTTCCATCAGCACTTAACATTAGTTGCCTCAGGTTGGGAGGATCTAGGATGCTTGGTGAGTTGCTTGACAGAATCCAAATGAAAAAAAACATATTAATTTAGTATTAATATTAACCCATGTCCTCTGAAGTTCTAAAGGATTCTTGGGTTCTAGAGTCTCATTTATTTTCAAAGAATAGAGCTCTCCAGTTGCAGTTCCAGGCTTTTGACATACATCCTCTCTATGAGATGCATCACAGATATCTGTGGCTGTCATACAGCATGGAAGTATGGTCTGATCTGATAGCCTAGATAGCTGTCTGAGCTATAACTTCCCTAAAATACAGAATTCACACTTCCCATATTAGGAAGTGTGATGAGATTTGTATCTACGCCATTTCTCATTAGAGAGCAATTCCTCTTTTTCATTAGCTGTGTTCATAGGTATTATTGAATCTATTTGCATAAAAGCACTTCTGCATACAGATTGTTGAGAAAAGGTTCATTTTGCCTCTTCACAATGTAGTTTTGTTATACAAAATGGTGTGGTTCCAGTGACTGATGCGTCCCCCTTGGCTCCCCACACACCCACTCCACAGTCAGACCAGGTTTCTTCACCTGTTTGACCCCAGATTTCCCAGAGCAGAGTCTCAAGCCTCTGGTTCCTTTAAGGAATTTTATCATGATGCAGCAATAACTTGAGCTGGTTGCCTTCGAGGAGGGATCCTAAACAAAAGAAATCCCGGGTTTTTACACCCATACCATCAATGTGCACAAAAATCTGGATTCTTCCAGTTGAATCCTTGACTCCTGCCATGTGTCTGAGTGATTGGTCACCTGGCTGGTGCCACAGGTCCCTGTGCCCTTTGTTATGCAAAGGGTCTGCAGTCCATGGCCTCTTGCCTCGGGCTCCCACCACCCAGAGCTCAACCTGCAGCTCCCACTGTATCTTCACACTGAGCTACCTGGACCAAATGTATTCCTTAACAATCTTCAAATATTTCAGAAAGAAAAAAAAAAAAGTCCCACAAGAACCTCAGTTTGTTTCTCACTTTTTTAAGTGGCAAGATTTACAAGAAGATTTAGTTACTGAATTGCCTTGGCTCTCACTATATGCAATGGAGTGATAGAGGCATATCCAAGAAAAGATAAGGCAGCTCTCCCAAAGTTTGAATCGGCTTCTGGATGTACCTGTCCAGTTGCAGAGACAGTGGAAGGATTCTAAGGGTATGTCTACACTGACAAATAAAAAAGTGCTGGGAAGTGAGCCCCAGTGATCCACAGTGCTAAAGAGCTGGCTTGCTCTCCATCATGGTTTCAGAATTCCCACAGAGGTTGTCTCCAGGGTAAACCTTCTATAAAGAGGAGGTTAGATTTGTGCAGGGAGCACAAAGGCCCATCTGGATCCTAGTTCAGGCATTCACCTTCTTTCATTTATCTCTTAAGACACGAAATTGTACAGAAGAGGTAAAAATCTAACACAGAAATGTTGCAAAAACCAATGTTCTTTGAAAATCCAGCCCCACATACAAGTAAACCTCTATTTGTTCTGTATCAACAACTCATTTTCTTCTAATCAAATTTTTCTGCACATTTTTCTAATTTGTCATGATGGATACATTATTCATTGAAAACTCATCTGACAACAATGGCCTCTCATTTTCAGTGCCTCAGCTATTTAGAGGATTGATGAGAGAGCAAGAATTTAAAGGAATGTGTAATCAAAGTCAAGGGGAATTGCAAATAGTTATTACCTTTAAAACTTTGCTTGGGAAGTAGCATGTTAGATGAGCCTGAGGGGGAAGGCATGTGTATTAAAAATGCCCAGATTTTTAAAGTCTTGTAAGACTTTGGCTACAAAAGGACACAAGCAAAGAAGGATGAGAATGATGACCCAGAAACACATTTCCACCTTAGTGGTTCCGTTGGGAAGAGGCAAAGTGATACATAATCCTAATCTGCTAGGTTTTCTATTTCCTGGCCATCCTTAGAGAAGAGCAGTAAGTGGGCTTTGACAGTATTTGAGACCAGACTCTCCTTTCATTCTTTAGTCAATTAAATTAGTTGCAGTTCGTCTTCAACATAACAAAATTGCTACACAGTTTCAACTTGGATTGTTTTGAATTCAGTTTTGTTGTTCTTTGGACTGGTCCCCTGAATCTTTGTGTTTATCACTTCCTTCTTATTCCCCCTTATTTCTTGTTTTCATGTGCAATCGTGGTATAGCAATTAGTATACACTGGCCTGGCAGTCATTATCAATTGCAAATGCTTCTTATGCTTGGCAATTACATACTGGTTAAGCCAAACCAGGCAGGACTGTGTGACAAACCCATAACATCTGTGTCCTGCCCCATCATATCATTAGAATGTATATATTCACGGAGTATGGTGTGCTGTTGGCTGGGAGTCTGAACAACAAACCATAAATAGGATAATGGCTTTCCTCAGTACATTATCATTATTCAAAAAACAAAACCTCACTTGTTTTTGAGGACCTTTTTGGTTTGTCTAAGTTTCTCCATGGATATGGCTTGCTACTAGGGATTGATGACAGAGGTGCACATTTGTTGTCATCTTAACCACTAAGAGCCCTGTGCCCTGTCTGCGGTGCAGGACATCCTCCCTGTGTCTCCTGTTGCGCTTCCCGCCCTGCGCTGCACAGTCCCTCTTGGCTCTCTGTCAGGGGGACAGGCAGTCGCCAGCAGGTCATCTCCTCTCTGCTCTGGTAAGCTGCTTCAGCTATATAAGGGGGCTCTGTAAACAAGGGCAAACCCTGTTACCTTGAGGTATGAGGAATGACTGTTACTTACTAGTGTATTTTGACTCCAACAAATTTAACCTCTGATGCAACCAGGCACCTGTAAATTCCAGGGCTAAATGAAGCATGATTTTTAAACTTTTTAAACAAGGAGATAATTAACAGGTTGCTCAGCTTCTTGGATGGAAGATGCTGGCTATGGAAGACTTGGTGCATATGCATTCTCATACTTCCATCTTCCATTGGTAGGAGGCATTTTAGACTTTGTATATACAGGAAGAGATGGATACATTAACCTCAGTTAGGTAAGACAAATTAAAACAAAAGCTTGTCTATTAATTTCCTAGGTTTTAATGACAGTCATCTTCTTTTGAGATTCATTTTATAGCAAGTTACTCAGTGTATCATGGGGGTCCACAAACTGCTCCATAGACTTTAAATGCTGCAAATAATTACAGTAGCCAAACACCAATGCCCTGACTAGGGTCTGCCATTCAGCTTTGGGCCTCACACTGTCATGTGTATATGGCACATACAGTAGCAGCTGAAAATCAGATTCAAGCCTTTATATACACATATTGCTTTTTTTTTTCACTCAGACAATCCAAGAGAAGATTCATAAATGTGGGGTTTTTCACTCAGGGAATCCAAGGCAAAATTTGCAAATGTGTGTTGTATCACTAAATTGTTGTGATGACAGGCTCACTGTCTGATCCCTAGCATTTGGGTCCCAAACCTTCCCTCCTGTGAGCAGATGTCAGAACATATCTTGCCCTGTCTCATCTCTTGTTGACCTGGCATGGAGAGCTGGAGCCTTTATGCAGCTGAGCACACCTTATGTTATCGAAAGGCTGGGCACCTGGTTCCCTCAACAGGAATGGAAGACACTACTTCTGCCTCAAGCTTTGATTTCACAGCCTGTGGCTGAGTTTTTGCATTTAGCTGAGCCTTGATGCATTTGCTCTCCTTTCTCAGTGCATACTTGGGAACCAAATGGTTTTGTCTTTGAGTCTCATACATTTACTGAACAGAAGAGCAGCGGTATTACATAGTATATTGCCCGTGATTCCCACATGCAGTTAGTCACTTGAGTTAAACCCATAAGGAAGGATGCATTTCTTTTGGGCGGAACTCTGTTGAGACTTGTTGAGCCTTGTTTTCATCACTAGTTATTGGCAATTTAGAAATCAAAAGAGAAAGGTTAAAAAATGTTACCTGGGCTCTACCAACTAGCAACACTGGTACCAGTAATCAGCACATTCTGTGCAGGCACTGGAGGGTGGTGTGGCCAAGGGACCCTTCCAAATGGAGGGTATGGAAGAAGCATTGCTATTGTGGGATGGAAGAGTTCATATGTGCAGAGATTAACTGTGCTGTACTTCCTGTCTTCAGGCTGACAGAACTAGTAGAGATGTACCTGGGCATACAGTAATTTAGAGAAATATTTAGTATCCTGTGCAAAAAATGTTTCCTATCACAGCCCTTACACAGCATTCAGATTTTGCCTTTCAGCTTTACCTTCATCAGAACATTTTAGAGTGTTCTCCAGTCAAATGGTATGCTGGAAGTACTGTTGACTATAAGAAAAAAGAAAATATTCAGGAATGTTTTAGACAGCTGATTCTAAGGATGGTGTTTAGAGGAGAAGTGACACAGTTCTGACCTGCAGATTGTCAAAGTCCTTTTGTGGGAATGACATACTTGTATGCCTTGCTCTTATCATTGTGTTTCAGTAACAACAGTTAACTTGCTTCATCCTTGAAAACCCTTGTAGTCTTCCCTGCCACTAGCATTGCTGGTTCCCGGTGGTGGGCGGCCATCCCATTTTCTCGCTGATAAATATTGTGACAAAAGATGAGCCTGAAGTGCCAGATTTAAAAGAAAACACATTTACTCATCTGCAAAGATGAAAGAAGTAAACTCTCAGCACAAGCGAAATGAATCATGCATAGGAATGATTTTTTTTAAAACTGCAGTCTTTCACAGAGTTTAGTTCCACAGAAGAGAATTAAGAACCTCTTGGCTGAGATGGAGAAAAGGCCATTTACTTACCTATAGACACCATCAGCACACTGGGCATGGCCTGATGGCCGAACTGAAGGGATGTGGGTCACAGAACAAGGCTGAGCTGCCAGGACAAGAAGTACAGTAGGAAGACGGGGCTGAGAGCAGTTGAGAGCACTTGAGAGCAGTTCTCAGGTGGAAATTGGAGTGAAAAACTGGCTGGAGCAGAGGAGAGAGAGAAAAAGAGAGAAAGATGTTCTCAACTCCAAGGATGATTGTTGGCATGTGGCTGTGGGGGCAGCTGATATCAAATGCAACAAATGCAGAAGCAAAGCTAGTTGTATGCCTCAGAGGTAAGACAATGAGATAGCTGGTCAGAACCTTACGCACAGAAAGCTGTGAGGACACTAGAAGGGATTGCAATGAGGTATTGGAACCCTGAGAGAAGAAAAAAAATATGGGGAGGCCTTTGTTTTGTCCTGTGTTGGTCTTCTGTGAGTAGAAAATAAGTTCCCAAGCCTTGGCAAAGCCAGCAGTAATGTTGGCTGTGACAACGTGCATGAGAAGCCATGACTGAGCGCCTTCAAGGGCTTGCACTGTGCATTCAGGTGCGATGTGCTGGCTGGACCAGGGAAGCTGTAAAGTTGGGGTTCCATGCCAGTGTTTGCTCCTGGCCTACCATTGCCCCCCTGCCAGGCCCACCTGGGCCTCCCTGCACCCTCTGTCCTGCTGGCATTGGGTCTTGCTGCCCCGTGGCTGCTCCCTTCCACTGCTTGAAAACTAATTCAGCAAACATAATTTGAAAGAACCCGATCTGCTGTGGCAGAGCACTCTTTCATGCTGGCCTGGTGCCCTCACAGAGCTGGCCAGGGGGGTGCTACCAGAGGGTGGAAGGCTATCAGTTGCTGGGGAGGAAATGAAGTTTCCAAAGAGAAACTTTTTGGCCCATCAATTTGTCAAGTGACACAGCAAATGCAAAGTTACTGGTAGTGCAGCAAGAAACCAATCCACCAGCCAGGCAGACTTTAAAGCTTTTTTTTAGAAAACTTTCAAGTGGGTGTTTTTAAGGCCAGGCATGCACTCTTAGCCCTTTTGTGACACAGTGAGCTGCCAATAAAACATGGCTCTCAAGATGGATATCCCATTTGAGACACTGAGGTCCTTCTGGAGCACGAAGTGATAAAATTTCAGGACAGGGTTCAAGGTTATTATTTTTCTTGAGGCTTTGAATGGCAAACTGTGGATTTATAGCTCTGTATCTTCAGTCAGCACTTTTCAAAGCACTTTGAGGCAGCTATCAGTAAACCAGATGGATGGAAGACACACTCTTCTTATGTTATGACACGTCCTGCCAGTGCCAGGATATTTTTGTGCCAAACCAACTGTAGGCAGGCTCTAGCAGTTCTAGGGGATCAAGATGCTGTATCTGGAAGCTGGGATGGACAAGTTTTTTTTGATAAGACCAACCATCTCATGCTCAATTTCTAGCTATCTTAATTCCTACCCTATCTGCCCACCCCATCACACTCTGCCTTCACTTGAAACCAGCCTGGTCACAATAAGGGTCAGATTTACTGAGATTGAAAGCAAGCAGTGGAGGGGTGTGTAAATTCTAAAAATGGCATATGATCACCATGCCAAGGCAATAGCAATGTGTGATCCCTCATGGCAGGAAACCTGGAAACTTTCTGTCCTTGATGTGCCACCTCCTTGACAGCACAAGGTTTGCTTGTAGTGATACAGATTGACATGCAATAAGAGATGATGGGTCAGCACAAGAGTCATTTTTGTTAACTTCCAAGCTGATCTCAGTGAAATGAATCAGACAATCTGTGGATATTAATTTTAAAGAAAAGTTGGCTAATATGGAAGAACATGTTTCTGAGGTGCACACCTTCATCATTTGAAGGCTGAAGATTACAAAAGTCCTCAGGACTTGAAGAACCAGTCAAATTAATAGTGACAGGCAATAGCCCAATTTGCTGAAAACCTGGGTCAGACTCCAGCAAATCAAGACACTTGCTTAAGAATCATCAGGCCCCCAATATCATTACTACTGAGCTCCTTTTTTTTCCTTTATACTCACATTGTTTCCCCTCTGCTCCATTGTGGCTTTTGTCCTGTGATCTCCCCGTGATTAAAAGGGCTTTCAGATGAAAGGAGGTGGAATTCTCAGGTAATAAATAACCTGATTCTAGGGTCTAGGGCTTTAAGAAAACAACCAAACATGCTGAGTCCCAACCATTAAACTACAAATACTGACAACAGTTCAAGAGTAATTTAGGAGTTTGGGTTTTCATTTCCAATTTGTCAAAAAGTGATGTTGAAGCCCTCTGGGAAAGAACACTGTCCAAATGACTCCTCAGAAGCTGCCATGAAAAGCCATTAGGAAAGTCTGGGGTTAGGCATACCTGAACTTTCTCTGATTCCACCATCCTCATGTTGGATAACCAACAACTGATGCCATTGCACTTTTGAACAGAGACCTTCATCTCTCTCTGTAGATTTTTTATTAGCTGATCTCAGTCATCTTCATCACCCTGACTCACTTTCTGCTCCACGAAGAAGCACTTCTATGGAGATATTAAACTCCATGACACTTAAAATAGGTCAGAAGAAGAGGGTGGATGATAGTATTAGAAGCCTTACTCAAAAGCTGACTACTGCATGGATCATATGTAAAGCTAGGTGAGATGCAAGGCACAGCCAGTGTTGGTATTTCCATTACTGAGAGCAGGTGAGGAAGCACAGGATACTTTGCAAGGTGTTTTAAGCACCGAATTGTTTCTTGGGTTCATTTCTCTTGTGCAGACATGGTGTGCTTGCAAAATGCCACTTTGCTTTTGAGTGGCAATATCTGGTTGATAGCTGTTGATGGAATTCGTGGATCTTGTTTCAAGAGCCCTGTAGATACTACCCATCCCTTGCAGATGCTTTCAGTTAAATTGGTTGGCTCTTCTCCTGGCCAAATGAAACACACTAAGTGTCCTGACATTTTTGTCTGCTGTTCTCTTAAACTTGAGTTCTTGTTTCTTGGAATAGGTTTGCAAAGCCTCCTTTGGACTGTCTTACAGAATTAAAACACTGCAAGTTAGCTGATCCTGGCCTGGCTTTCAGTAAAGTTCTAACTGATTTTGTGTACTCTGTGAGTACGCCCTAGTTAAAACAAACTGTACAGGACTGTATGACAAACCCACAGAGGTGGCCCAACCTGTTACAGCATTACAACCTGTATTTCTCAATATGCAGCACCATGTCTGCTCTGACCCTGAAAAACAAACCATAAATAAGATAATGGACTTCCTCAGTGCAGTATGATTACAGAGACAAAACCTCTGTTATTTTGAGGACCTTTTAGTTTCTCTAAATTACCTCATAGATACTTTGGTCTTTTGACTGTCATTTTCTGCTAAGAACTGATGAGAGAGGTGTGGATTTTAACCACCAAAAACTCCCCAGACTCTTTTTGGAACATCACATCCTCCCTAAGTTTCCTCTTAGCAAGTCTGCCCCATGATGCACACTCAGTGTGCAGGCAGGAAGAGGCATGACAAAATTACTTTCTTTGGCTTCTGCTTGATGCTTTTGGGAAATGGGCTACAAAACCATAACACATGGACAAAGAAGAACCTCATCTTTTCTTATCTAGTTCACCAAGCCATTGCCTCTTTAGGTTCCTCTTTCACATCCATGGTTCACCAGCAGAAATCTCTGATTTCACCTTATCTGGAGATTGAGCCTTGGACAAAAAAGGAGACCTCCATGTTGGGGAGCTATTAAAAAACAGAAGTGGAAAGGGATACAGGTGCTTGTAAGCTTTCGGTGCTTAGGAGAGTGGCCCAAAATCTAAAGTCATCATTCTCTGTTAGGGAGTTACAGGCCTGCTCTTGTCATCAAGGGTCAAACATGCTCTTGGGAAGCCACTTCCACCCTGTGAGGAGGAAGGACTAGGGATGCAGGGGTGTCTTAGAATCCCCACTCACAACAATTTTAATCTAGTTTTTTTCCAGATCTGTGTCATTCCCATAGCACAGCCAGAGAGTTGTTGGTTCAATAGCTAAGGCAGCAGATCTTCAGTCGGGTGTGGCAGGGATCTACATAGATAATGATCTTTGAACAGTGGGTTGGAGAAATCATCAGTATCAGTATAACACAGGCTGTGGAATGAAGAGATTAGGAGGGGCTCTGGAGAGAAGGACTTCGGGATATTGCTGGATGAAAAATTGAACATAAGCCAGCAACATGGGCTTGCAGCCTGCAAAGCAACAGTGTATGGGCTGCATCAAAAGCAGAGAGGCCAGCAGGGTGAGGGAGGCAATTCTGACCCTCTGCCTTGCTCTCATGAGTCCAGTGTTGAGTACTGTGTGCAGCTCTGGTATTCCCAGCACAAAAAGGACACGGACCTGTTTGAGTGAGTGCAGAGGAGGGTCACTGAGATGGTCTGAGGGATAGAACACTCTGCTTATGAGGAAGGGCTGAGACAATTGCATTTCTTCAGCCAGGAGAAGAAAAGACTCCACGGAGACCTTATAGTAGTCTTTTAGTCCCCCTAAAGGGGGGTTAATAAGAAAGACAGAGACAAATTTTTAGCAAGGCCTGTTGAGATGGGACAATGGTTAATGGTTTTAATCAAAAAGAGGGTCAATTTAGACTGCATATAAGGAAGAAATGTTTTATGATGAAGGTGGAGAAATGCTGGAACATGTTGCCCAGAGAAGTTGTGAATGCCCCATCACTAGAAATGATAGGAATTAAATAGAAAAGAAAAGAATAAAATAGATTATTCAGTTGGAAGAGACCTACAACGATCATCTAGTCAACCGCCTGACCAGTTCAAGGCTGACCAAAATTTAAAGCATACAATTAAGGGCATTGTCAAAATGCTTCTTAAACTAAGACAGGCTTGGGGTATTGACCACCTCCTTAGGAAGCCTGTTCCAGCGTTTGATTACTCTTTCGGTAAAGAAATGCTTCCTAATGTCCAGTCTAAACCTCTCCTGATGCGGTTTTCAACCATTTCCACACATTTTATTACTGGATCCCAGGCAGAAAAGCTCAGACCTCCCTCTACCTTTCCTCTGGTCAAGAAGCTGTAGAGAGCAGTGAGGTCACAGCTCATCATCCAATCTCCAAACCAGACAAGCCCAAAAATCTGTAGCTGCTCCTCACAGGACATTCCTTCTAGCCCTTTCATCAGTTTTGTTGCCCTTTTCTTGGTGCATTTGAGTACCTTCATGTACTCCTTAAGCTGTGGGGCCCAGAACTGTGTGCAGTACCCCAGGTGGGGCTGCACCAACACTGGCTACAGTGGGATAACCACCTCTCTTGCCTGGCTGGTGATGCTGTGTTTGGTGCACCCCAGGATGTGTTTTGCCCTCTTGGCTGCCAGGACACAGCTGGCTCACACTGCACCTGCTGCCAACCAGCATCCCCAGATTCCTTTCCGCAAGGCTGCTCCCCAGGTAAGTGTTCAAGGTCAGGTTAGATGGAGCTTCAACCAGACAGAGTGGAAGGTGTCCCTGCCCACGTGGGAATGTTGGAATTAGACGGTTTTTAAAAGCCCCCGCTGACTCAAACCATTCTGACTCCATGGTTCTATGATCCCGGCCTGCAGTGCTCTCTTGCAGTGCTCTAGTGCAGGAGAGAATAGAGGACAAAAATCTAACTCTGTAGCTTCCTAAGGTATTGCTTTGCCTTCAGTGTGCTCTGAACACAGACCAGGGTGCTGCACTGGGACTCCTGCTGCCTGTGCCCAAGGGATGACCCCCATGCCATGCTGGTGGAACAGCACATCTTGCTGTGCCCCAGGTGGCCCCTGGTGCCTGTGAGCCACTCAGCAGCAGTTCTCTATCACAGCCTTGTCTGGCTGAGAGCTGGAAACCCCTTCTTTTGCCCATTTGGGACACGAGGCTGAGACAGCAGTGTCGCACTGGCTCAGCCTCCTCAGTCCGGGAAGAGGCATTCAGTCAGCCAGCCACTTGGGTCATGGAGTAAAGCTCTGGCAAAGGTTGTAATGAGCAAAAACTCAACAAATTGCTGTTGCAAACACTTGGGCTGACTCCCTTCTAGGCTGGAGTCATCTGCTGAAGGCGGCAAGAAGGGAAAGATTTTTCCTTTTTTATCGTCAAGCTGCTGCCTGCAGAATGTGAGAGCTCTAACTAGTGTGCTGACTCTGGCAACAAGTCAGCCCCAGTGTCTGCATAGCTGTTGGCAGAGAACAATTGGACTCACAAGTTTTCAAAATATTTTCTTTTTCTCTCCTCCTCATGATTTTCTTTGTTTACCCAGGAGAAAGAGATTTGTTGGTAACCCCTGAAGATATAATAGTGTCCTATTTCAATTGAGATCAGAACATGTAAGCCATTTACTCCATTTAAAGCTATTGTATTCCAAGATCTATGAAGTACTGTATAGATTATAATTGCTTTCAACAAATATGTTAGTGAAATTGCAGTGTTTCAGGGTGAACCATATAATCAGTCTTCTTGGAAGTTTTGGAGACAGGAGTTAATAATGGGTTATCTTCTCAGTTATGCTATGATAGACCATTTCCTATCTGGAAATAGGTCATGTCAAATAGTAGCAGCAGTTTATTTTTGCTATTATTTGCAACCATCAGTAGCTGCTATCAAAACAGAAACCTCATTTTGCTGTGTGGATTGAACGCGTGAGAAGCAAAAGCACCCCTTAGCCTAGAAACTTTGCTAAAAGTAAAATGCAGTAAGTGGATGGACCAAATATTTTGTTGTGGATTAGATGTAGCAGAAAGAATAGCAAGGAAAATATTGTTCTGAATGCTGACTGCACGCGTAAAGCAGTTTTCCAGCTGCTTATCCACTTTTCAACAGCTAAGTGGTCTGGTGGTGCCAGAGTGGACATTGGTTGGAGAACACCTGCATGGCTGGGTGATATGGCCACGGCTGGTAGGAAACTCCACCATGCTTTGAGAACTTTGCCTGATGCGCTCTATTATCCTGCATATGTGGAGGACTGGCTTGAAGTGACCTTTGGACTTCTGGTGTTAAAGTGGAAACAATTTATTGAAGTGATTTTAGGATTGGGGTGGTGTCTTTGGGTGGTATCTCCATAAGTATCCTTGCTGATCAGAGGGTAAGTCAAGAGCTGTGGGACTCGACTATACTTCCCAAGCCTATACTTCTGACACTGAGGCAGGGTATCTGTCACTTAACTAGGAACCATCACAATTCTCCCACACTTCTCAGAAATGTCACATCTCCCCCTGCCATAACAAGACAATCCATTGGCTTTCCTGATAAATATGAACTTGGCTGCTGGGAAATGAGCACAGGCTACCTAAAGATGCTAGGAATATTTTTTTCAGCATGTGAAGATGAAAGTGCACTCCTCACACTACTATAACTGGGGGATACTTTTACTTATTTTCCTACTTCTATTTTTTTTTCAGTATTCTGAGAATAAAGGAGATTTCAAGGGACTCAGAATTCTCAAATTAATGTGAAGTCATTGTGCTTAAGCTGTGCTTTGGCTTTGACAAATGATGCTATAAAACCAGTGATGTGCAGTCCCTTGTTAAAAGTGTCTTTCTGACTCAATGTCATTCACACTCCTTGACAAACAGTTTTATATGTAATACAGGAAAGGACAAGCATGCACTCTCACAAAGTCATTCTTAGAGACACTATAAGCAGAAATCTTCTTCTCAGAAAATTTTGCCACCTCATCTTACTGTAACTACCTTCTAGAACAAGACAGTGGTGGAGGTGACATCTTCCCTTGAAACACCTTGCTTAAGTAATTTCTACTGTTAGAAATAGCGAAGCATAAATCAAATTGCAATACAAAACCAAATGCTGATATAGTAAGGGAGGAAAAGTCCCACAACATCTAGTGATGAGTCACATTTCATTGTTTCCAAAAGCTTTGTGCACACCAGCATCTAACCACAGCCAGTCACAGCCAGTCACCTCTGCCAAGAGCATTTCCAGTCATCTACCCCTACCAACTTAGGTTAAACTGAATCCTCAGAAGGTTGCAAATGCCACAAAGAGCTGATATGTGACATATCACCATAGAAACTGTGGTACAATTCCACATTGAGGACCTCCTTACTAAGTGCAGCCAAATGAAAAAGTAGAGCTGCTAGAGAATTGCAATGCTGCCTGACTTCATGCTCTGTTATTATTACCCTTCAGATTCTGTAGAGTGTGATCACTCCCTCCAGTAATGTAAGCAAACAAGTGAGTAATTTTTTTAAAGACAATACCGAACAGGAAACAAATAGAGAAAACCACTATGTATTAATTCATCATAGTAAAAATATAATGCACAGTAGGCTACTTGTGGCTTTGCGCAATTCAGGGTTTCCTGATGCGCTCTGACATCTTGGTATGTGAATGAGGTTTTCTGATGCAAGTAAGTGCAATTCCCTAGCTTGATGTTAATCCGCTTTAACAGAAAGTGGGGAATAGTAAAAAAGTAATTCAGAAGTCTCAGTGTTCACTCTCTTGACTTAAGGACACTCCCATGTGGAATACAATAGACTTTTCCTGTACACATCAAAATTTTATCAAAACTCAATGTTTGGTTATGAAGGTAAGTTTTTTTATTCGACAAAAATATGACCCTTTCCACTTCATTGTATCAGATGTCCCCAATTTTTCTTTTATAATGGATCTTTTCTGGACCCCAGGATTCCATAAAATCCTGGCCAAAATGACAACTTATGGTTCTAAAACTTTGAAATACATTTTTTTCCCTATTAAGAGAAATTTCCTTTGCCTCAAACACCTCAGTCTTTCCTAGATCTGAAACATTTCCAGCTGGAACACTTGAGGGCTTGTCTGAACAGCAGCTGGCACACAGGTGTTTTAATAATATAAACTGAAATTGTCGTTTGGGCGTCCTCAGTCTTGTCATTACGCTGTTACCGCCTTGAGATACTTGGAGATCAGCCTTAAAATCCAGGATGTGAGAAGGAAATGAGCAAACGCATCCTGCTGTTGCTCTGCCTGCTCAGGGATTGCAAGGCAAATGTGTCCCTGCAGGTCCAGCCATTTCGCCTGCTCTCTAGGAAAGAAGATCCTGCTCAGGGCTTGTAACTAAGACTGTAAATCTGTCATTTCTTCCCGCATTGCTCTTTCACTCAGCTTTCACTTTTCAGCTGCTCTTGCAGCTTGGTCCTGCCCCCAGCAAATAATTCTACTCACTTCTTGTTGAGCTCCATCCGCTTTCCCTTGTGCAATCTGTTCTCTTGCTCCACACATGCCCGTGTCCCTAAATCCTGCTCCAGCTGTTTCCCTGTCCCCCTCTTGGTTCCTCCTTCCTTCCACCCAGTCAACACTTCTGGATCAAGCCAGCATCCAGCTGTGATTTTCTGCTGACTTTTTCATCCTTGGTGGGAATGGACATAGAAAAGGGGGAAGCGTCGTCCTAACTGAGACAGTGGGATAGGATTTCTTCTCGTTGGAAACAAGCAGAGACAGAAACCCTCCTCAGAGTCAGCTCTTTCATTTATTCCTTCAAAGGTTTGGGAGAGCAGGCAGTGATCTTCTTCTGGACAGACTTACTCCTACACTGCAATTCGTGGAAACTGTTGACCATTGCGGATGAAAATCACAAATTCATGGGAATATTTCTGGATTTAAGACTATTAAAGGCTCTTTGAAAATTCCCATGTGAACAGAGCTGCCAGAAAAATTTGCTTTGTGGCAACTTCTGAGGTTTCAGTTGTTGTTTCCATTCTGCGCTCACAGGAAAATGCAAGTCTTCATTAAAAATGGGAGGTGGTGGGATATGGTCTAGAGACTGGCAGCTGATAGACAGCTTGGAATAAGGTGAGCACAGACTCAAGATATTAATCTATTTTAGTGAAATCAGAACTGTGTGGAGAAGGAACTACTAGACTGTGCCTCCCACAAGACGTTGGCTGTCACCTCCTCTCTCCCTCCACAGACGCAGGAAACTCCCAGGAAATTGTTTCTGCAGTAAACGTGAGTTTTGGAAATGCAAAGTAAAGTGCCAAGTTTATATGGCAGCAATCATAAGCTCAGTCCTTGTATCTGCCAGAGTGGCTGGGCAGTATTTCTAGATAAATCCAGAAATATTGGGGAAAATGCAGAAAAAAAGGGTAAGATACGTCCAAAACTTGTAAATATTTTGCAAATCTCAAGAATTCATATATTTTTTTTAGCTTTATAAATCAAATCTTTCTATTGAGTAAATGCACAAAATCAAAGCTTTCACTTAAAAACATAATGAGAAATCCAAGCCCTTAGAGCTGCATAAAAAGGTGTTTTAAAGTGTGAACCCCAAGAGCCTGAAATGTTGAATAAAGAGAATTCAACTGGATAGCTTTTAAAAAATTTGGGTTTCTTCTAAAGCTGCTGTAATTTTGGGGTCACACCTTATGATTCTTGGATGTCTGATGTTATGGATGCCTAGTGGAAGGTAGCTTTACACTACAGCCACATGTCACTGGATGGGTGGAATATCAGAAAATGAGGGAATAACAAGCTTGTGCACGAGGCATACACAAGGGAGTGAAACAGCGAGAGAAAATGCCACTGGTAGCTGGTAAGAGAACCTTCCTGGCAGTAAGAGCTGTTATTTTGTTGTTATTTTGTCTGACATTAGCAGTGAGATGAACTGAGTGATCTAGGAGTGTTTTGTTATCTCTTACTTCTAGGAACCCTGGAGCCACAATGCCACTTGGACAGGATTTATGGACAGCTTTTCAAAACAAGCAGGCGAAACATGAATGAGCATCCAAAGGAAGCTTGGGCAAAGATGGCTTAGATTTTCTTTTTTCTTTTTGTTTTCTGGTGAAAAGTTGAACTTTTAAATAAATGAATAATTAGGCATCAATTTAAATGTTTCATACACTACACTGTTAATGTTTCATATGCTACACACCCTTTTCAATTACTTAAAAATCCCACAAGGGTCTCTGTAACTTTTGAAAGAAAGATACCATTTAAAAATTAGGAAAAAATATCCAATATGTTTTGAAAGTGGTGGAGTTCTCTCAGCTCTTTTGTCATGTATCCCAGAGGTCACTGATTTTTCAACTGCAGCTCTAAGTATATGAAGAGATTTGATGTCTCTGCAATTGCATATTTGAAAAAAGCAGAGGTTTAAATATGCGTGTGCCTCAACTGATCATTTTCTGTGCCCCTACATATTTGTGTGTGCACTTACAAAGGGGATGTAACTATTTTCAGATTTTGCAAATCCTCTTTAGGCATTTTTTTTTTGCTCCTATTGTTCTGTTTTTATGGTAGAGCTTGCAGTCTTACAACTTAAGCCTCAGAGATTTAAATAGTTAATCAAAAAAGAGCTTCACTGGAATAACATAGATGTTTTTAACATCCATGATAAAACTTTAGTCCCACTGTCCATTGCTTGTAAGGCAAACGTACCTATAAAATTACTCACTGCCTTGCTCCTTAATATTTCATTAAGCTAAAATTTGGACAATGAATAGCTAGAAATGCTTGAATGGAATTTATCCATTTAGGCAACAAAGCTCCATTAGGAGTGCATATGTAATTACAGATATTACATGCCAACAGACCTATTCCATGCTGCTCAATTTAAGCATGATGGACATTATTTTTAGGCATACATTTATTAATTTTGAAAACCATAGTGACCTGGCATTTATAAAAAATAAACGTATTATCATTCTACAGTATTTTCACTGCACTTGAAAATATTTACACGTTTGGAAATGGAAATCTTGCTTGTTTAGTTAGAGAATTCATACTCTAGGGATTTTTGGGGCAGACTTTCCCGCATTTGATAGCAATTTTCAGTGGCTTTCTTTCAAGCTCAGCAGTAAATATTTGCATGGGCTTCTTTACATCTCTTGACTTCGTGTTGTAGCTGTAGCTTGTTGCCTTTGTCTGTATTTTCTTTGGCTGAGGAAAAGTGGAGTATTGAGCACTTCTTTTCCTTTCTTATGATCATTGCCATTAAATCCTTGAAGCTTATCATGCTTTGTCAAAGCAATTTTCATTTCAATTTCGACCACAGATTTGATTCTTTTAAGTGTTTACCTATAGTCTTGGGGGACTATATTTTAATTCATTTTTAATGCATTAATACATCTGCTTTTTAATGCCATTCTAACGGAATGTGTGGGTTTTGTGGTGATCTTGCACTGAGTACACATAAATGAATGATTTTATATGAGCATGTAGGAATGGCTTAGCTCTTCTAACAGTGTTTATGTAAGCTTCATATTAAATATATCTGGGAAATTCAAAGGCTGCAAACTATCCAGATTAATTGCTTTCCTTTTGCATTGACCTGTCATACTCCTACTGTATTCAGGATGAGCTTTATGGCACGTGGATTATACTGCTAGGATACTGCTGTATGGAAAAGACATCTATCCTTTGGCAGAGGAAAGCGCATGCTGATCACATGGGTTGGGGTAATTACAGTGTATCTGGAGCTGTAGGCGTTCAAGATGGCCACAAGCAAAATTCGTGTGAGATGCTGCAGAGTGTAATACCCTGTGCCATTTATAAATTTAGAATATTTAGAGTTGCTTTGTTTTTCTTTTTTGAATTCAAAACCAGAACAGAACATTGTTTCCTGCATTTGGGGCCAAATCCCCCAAACCCTTATGTAAGTCATTCCATAGGCTTGGAAAACTTCTGTTTTTTGCCTTTTTTTTTTTTTTAATTTCTTTTAACACATAACATTCACATAGTAAATACCAAAGGACAAAATACAGCTTGTGCAGACTGTGTCTGTGCTGCTAAAGTAATTACAGGCATAGGCTGACTGCCTTGGTGGCCTTTTGGCTGTTTTAGGGGTTCTGCACATACAGTCATCTGGTTCACACACGCCAAGGCAATTTCGTTAAATTAGCCATGCAATTTCGCTTGGTATTTAAACACATGGCTGGAAAAGCCATGGTGATTTGTGAGAAAAACAGTGACTCTAAAAGGATCAGCATGGCAATTTGATGTATTTAATACTTCCCTGTCTGTAAACTAGCAAACTTTGTCTTTATGTTTCTTTTTAGAACGTGCTGAGCTCCAATATTACCTCACCTGTACACTCGGGACATAATGGAGGAACACTAGAAATGATCAGTCTGCTGTGCTTCTGCACCTCTGAACATCATCTGCATCACACTTAATTCTGTAGCTTTTGGCAGTGTGGATTATTCCTGTTTTGGAACTACATGATTGTATCACCAATCTGAATGCCACAAATACATGGTTTACTGCCTCCCCTCTCTGGAGTAACCTCATGCTTCCTACCAAAATTAGGCAGTTGATGTTGGACTCAAAAACCTCCTTTTTAAAAAGAATTTAAACTCTGTGGACAGCTCTGCATTTATTTATTTTTCTGCCACTAATTAATCCCTTCATTTGGTATAATCTGGTGGAAGAAGCTGTCCAAGACAAGAACAAAAGGCTTGTCAGTAAAGGAAGTCAAGCCAAGAGAGGTGAGACTCTTACCTGTAAGGAAATTGCCTCCCCAAACCTGTTCATTTAAATCCTGGAATAGAAACTGGAAATGGCTGCATTCATTCTGGCATCTGGAAAGGGGATGCAGAATACAATGGTGCATTACATCCCAGTCTTTCAAAATAAGTAAATTTTGTGGTATCCAAGGTTGTAGAGAAAAGCAAAACTGATGCTTCACAGTTTTGTTTCTAAGTTTAGATCTGAGTAGGATGAGCTGCTTCTGTATTGATAAAAGGCTTCTTGTTTGGAAGGCATTCCTTCAATCATTTCTCTGGTCTTTTTGCAAAGCATGTGCCTGTATTTGGTTTGCATGACAAGGTTTTGGTAGTGGGGGGCTACAGGGGTGGTTTTTTGAGAAGCTGCCAGAAGCCCCTGCAGTGTCCAACACAGACTATGCCAAGGGGGTCCAAGATGGACACACCTCTGGCCCAGTCTGAGCCCATCAGTGACAGTGCCTCTGGGACAACAGCGTTATAAAGAGGAACGAATTCCTGGGACCTGGAATGAGAGTGTGTGAGAGAAACAGCCCTGCAGACACACACAGGTTGGTGAAGAAGGAGAAGGAGCTGCTCCAGGCGCTGGAGCTGAGATTCCCCTGCACCCCATGGGGCAGCCCATGGTGAGGCAGCTGTGCCCCTGCAGTCCATGGGGGTTCCAAGGATCCACCTGCAGCCTGTGGAGGACCCCACGCCAGAGCAGGTGGATGCATGAGGGAAGCTGTGAACTCATGGGAAGTCCACGCTGGAAGAGAAATCTATGGCCCTTTGGAGAGAGGATCCCACACTGGGGCAGGTTTGCTGGGGGACTTGTGATCCTATGGGGGACCCTCTCTGTACCCATGGGAGGGGCCTGTGCTGAAACAGTTCATGCAGAGCTACAGCCAGAAGAAGGATGTACATTGGAGAAATTTTTGGAGTACTGTCCTCTGTGGGAGGGAGCCATGCTGGAGGAGGGGCAGAGGAGTCCATCCCTTTGTGGAAGAAAGAGGTGCAGAGAAAACATGATGAAATGACCACAACTCCCATTCCCCATATCCCTGTGCTGTGGGGCAAGAGGAGGGAGAGTATTTGCATGCGAAGTTAGCCTGGGAAGAAGGGAGGAGCGGGAGAGAGGTATTCTATTATTTGTTTTTATTTCTCATTATCCTCCTCTGATTTGATTGGTAATAAATTCAATCAATTTTCCCAAGCTGAGTCTGTTTTGCCTGTGATGGTAAGTGGTGACTGATCTCTCCCTACCCTTACCATGACCCATGAATGTTACATTTGCTAGGTTTTCTCTCTCCTGTCCAGCTGAAGAAGGGAGTGCCATTGCTTTAGTGGGCACCTGGCATCCAGCCAGGGTCAACCCACCACAGTCCATCAGCTGTGGAGATACTTCCCACCAGACCCATCTCCTCTTACCTTGGAACAACCTTATTTTTCTTGGCAAAGGCATTTGGAGCATCTCCAGGAGAGAGGATCATATCCTGAATGTCACTGCTACCTGACAGCACTCTAGTAAATGGAGAATATTTGTGTCTGGGGGTGGCTTACTCCATACTCACTCCAGGCTGTATGGATTTATGTGTCTATGTACATAGACACTAAATCCTGAACAGACACTCTGGGAGCACTTTACAGTTCTCAGACCCAGATGTGCATCCAGCCACATCCTGACTACAATTTTGGGTGAGATTTTCTGCCTTTCCTATGTCTCTTCCTCCTTCTCACTTCTCAGAAATGTTGGTTTCCCATTGGAAAAAGGAAATTTAGTGAGGTGAAGCCTTTGAGAGCTAACGGCATTCTTCATTTGGTCCTGTGTCTGGAGTAATCGGGAATATTTCTGCAAAAAAAGATCATTCACATGGGGGTTGGGGGGGGTAATATAACACTTATCCTGTCTGGAAGAATAAAGAAAATATGTATTTTCTCTTGGTTTTTCTTGTATTATTTTAAAAATCTGTGTGCCCCATTCTTGCTTTTTTGCCAATAATAATAATGCCATAGATATTACAAGTTTATTTTTCTGTGCTGTAGATACTTGCATATTATATCACTTTAAAATAAAATTAAAATGAAGAAATGGAGAGTAAAACCTCAAAGAAGTTTCCAAGTCCTTGTTTATGATTTTCTTTAGTATCTTAGTATGTTTTCAAGAAAGAATAATATTTCTTAAGTATATTACTTTTTGCCATAAAGATTAAAAACAGACTAAATGAGATAATTGTTTTATTTTTCTTTTCAAGTAAAAGATTTACAGAATGAGGTTGGAAAATTGTGTGTAGGCTGATGTTTTATGTTGTAGCTGGTTATTACTCAGTGAGTCACTAAGTTTCCAGAGCTTGCCACACCTTAAGGTTAAACTGCCTCAAACCAGGCAGCAAACTGTTAGCTGAGGTGCTTTGAATGGCTTTTTTTAGTATAAATACATATATATTTAATCAATGTGCAAACTTTGCTGAGACTACTCAGATCCTCTTTCCTTAAAAAGTTTTTCTGCGCACTCTCTGTTTTCTCTCATAGAATTAAGCATAACTAAAATAATTACTTAATTGTCATAGTTACTGGTATTTCCTAGGAAGAGTTAGAGGCCTTTCTATTGATAGGATGGAAGCCAGTGCTCAACAGCATAGTCACACCAAGCATTTTTTGGGGACTTTAGAAAGACATGTCAAAAATCCTCAGTGAACGTGTGCCTTGGTCTGAGTTGTGAAAGAGAGGAAAGGAAATATATGGAGCCGACATTCATCCTTTTGGTCTAATACTGATGCCTCACTGTCTGCCTGGCTGAAAACGGCATGTGGTATTCAGAATAAATACTGAAACAGCCAGTTCTGGAAACATTATTTTAAAAGAAATTTAGTATCAAAATAATTAATAAATATGGATTCAATATCATGTACTGTCATCCACCTATTTTCAGTAGGGGCTTAATTCGGAAAATTGGATGCTTCAGTAACCAGCCAAACACAGAATATTGATCAGCTTAAAGCATATGAGCCACTCCCCTGGGCTCTGAGCAAGACACTTTGCTCTCCTTTGGGTGCTGTATTCTCCAATGTGAGGTATATTTTGAAGGCATTTTCAAATGCAGTAGAAGCTATCCAAAATTTCCTTTCCCCATTAAAAATTTTTCATAAACCTTCAATTTAAACCTCCCTTATTAAAAAAATATTTGAAAGAGGAAAGAAAACAAGATTTAGTAAATAGGTGTTATGAATATTGCCAGACTAAGTGAAAATAGAGGAAGATATTCACAAGACAAAAGTCTGTCCCAGTAAAGAATCCACAAGAATGGGTAGCTAAGAAATAAAAAAAATGTAGATAGGGAGAAAATTAAACACTTTCCTCCCTCTCCTTTTTTTAAAAAAATGTTTGTTTCCTGGATATTGTCATGTTGAATTTCAGAGGACCTGCAGAATCTTTATATAAATTGTTTATTTTATTGTTGATAAGCAGGTGTTGAATGTTGCTATTCACACTAGTTTCAAGTAGCTACAGAGACATATAAATCATGTGAACTAGTAAGTGAAAGAAGAAAAAAAAACCCATTTTCCCCAGGTACTTACCATGTTTCTTCTCTTTGCACATTTAATGATAGGTGTTGACTCTCTTTTAGCACCCAATACTGCAAGTCTTTGCTCTGTACAGCAGGAGATGGGAACAAGAAGTGTTTTCTTTTTCTTTCCCCCTTTTTGTCCCATCCTGTTGCTGTCAATGTCTCTTGCTGCTCCTTGGAGTACTTTTTCTGAAAACGGGAGCATGGGTGATGGTTTTGAATTAGCTTTCAGTTAGTGGTAAAAAATTTTTACTTTGGGTCATGGGTTAGCCCTTAATTTTCTGGTGTTTTTAAATGTATCTCAAATTTTTAAAAATTACCCTCTTAGGCATAGAGCAGTAGGAGATTAATGAAGAGAAATCTTCATTATCTGGTTTTTGTGAAAGGGCTGTTATATGCAGAACACAGTAATCACTTGCATTTGTAACTTGTTGCATCTTGCCCAAGGGTTTTCTTGGTGGTGTTACTAGAGCTAACACACTTTTTCACAGGGTGCCTGCAGATGTGGTGCATTGCTCTAGATCAGTGGAATGCTGAGAAAGGCAGTGATGTCTTTGAAGAACCCTGGAGAACAGATTCACTGAGTGGAAAACAGGTTTCAGCAGCTTTTCTCTCTGTGTGGATTAAAGGAATACTTTTAATAGCCCCTGCCAGGTCTGCAATCCTCTGTTAATGGCAGCTGAAGCCAACCCTGGAGCTGTTGTACCACAGTGTTGTCCAGGGTGCTTCCTCTCTGCTGGCCTTGCCATGTTTGGCTTGAGGGTTGTTCACTGGAGGATGTATTAATGGGCATCTCATGTGTTCAGAGCCCCTCTGCCTCTGTTTCTGTGGCATTTTGGAAAGCCCACCAGGTACGATCTGTCAGGCAATACTTGCAGAGACCTCTTCAGGGGCTCAACGCATCCCACCGATGTCACTGAAATTCAGAAAAGTCTGAGACTGTGAAATAAAGGTTTCAGCCTGGAACCTTCCTTCTCACCAAGAGCTTCTCACAGTAGATGATTGGGTTTTCAGGGCAGGGTTTAGTTCTTGGCTGTGAACACTTCCTAGGTCACTGATCTTCAAGCCATGCACAAGCTGCTGGCTGTGTAAAGTGAGCTAGTCAGCCCCATCCTCAGAGTCAGGGGGCTGCTCAACCAGCCAGACACAGGCGTCTGCTTTAGGGAGAGCAGAACAGCTCTCCAGACTCCTCTGCCCCTATGGACCAGGCTCCACCTGCTATAATGGGAGCTGGATCACATGAAGACACCCACATTTAGAAAGTATATTTATGTGTCTACAGTCTGGACCTGAATATCAAACATTTGTGGCTGAGGGATTAGGCTACCTAAACATAGATGCTGTGTGGTGTCTGAAACATCCAAGGTATACTTAAGGGTAGGACACAAAGACTCTGAGGGAGTTGTGGGCCAGGAGATGGAGTCCAGGCAGGGCTCTACAGTGAAGATCAAGTGCTCTAAATATCTGTGTGTGGGCAAGAGACCTGAGCCTTTAGTGATAATTCACATTTACAGATACCTTCTAACCCTGTTTCTTCTGTTTAGTCTTCTGTTTCCTTTTTTTTTTTTTTTTTAATTCCCAGTTTTGCATGTGAAGTGGCTATGTAGTCATCAGTAAAGCCAGGAATTTAGTGTGACCAACTACAAAGAGGAAGCTAGAATTTTAGAAAGCTTTATTTTACCTGATGCACATTTATTAGAGCCTCCTTGAATGGCTGATTCATGCCCCTCAAAATAGAAGTCTCTTTCCTTGACATTTACTGTCTTTCCCTCCCAGATAAATTAAGAGAAAAAAAGACAGCAGAGGAATGATATGGCTCCAAAGAGAGACTGCTCTTTAATTTACTCTGAGCTGTAACTCTTTACTAAGTTTGTTGTTTTAAAATACTTTCCTGATACATCCGCATCAATACCAGTCGGATATTGAGAAACAGGATAACCCTTGCTTAAGTGGTTTAAGAAACCTCCCAGAACATCTGACATAAGTGAACACATTGAACAAATAAACAGATGTGGAATTTCCCCCCTTAACAGCCTTTCATCCAGGACCCTGCAGCTGGGGATGGAGGAAATGTTGAATGTCAATGTGGCAACGACTCCTATGCTTCCTGATCTTCCATATGGCCAGTTGCATCCTATATGATTTTTCACATGGTGGGAGGAGCAGAGCAAACAGTCTGATAATTTGTGGTCATTTCAGACGTGCCAGAAGTGCCATAAAAAGTTGTGTAAGAGTGGTGTCAAAGGGATGATGAGGTTAAGGCACAGTAACACCTGTAAACATCTTGCTTTGCCCTGAGAATGTGGATTTTTTCCTTCCAAGCTTTAGAACGTGCCTTAAGTAAAGGTACCTTCATATCAAGCAGCCGTAAAAAGAAGCAGAACCCAAAATTTAACAGTCTGGTACTGGGGTTAATGCATCTTTTGTTTGTGTTGTGGACAGAGTGCCAGACTTTGTGAAAGACTGAGATATGATTAGAAACATGACAGACCCACCAATGACAGCTCAAAAAGGTGGGTTAAATTTGCTGCTGTATGACTGTTACCAACAGAAAGAATAAAAGCATGTTTATTTTTTTCCTTCTTACAGTGTTTTTTTTATTCCCCAGTGTGCTTGTTCTCTCACAGTTTAATATTCTGTTCACATAGAAAGGAGTAGGCACAGCCTGAAATTTCTTTTCTGTAGCTGCCTTACAGAAAGCATTAGGACTGAAAGAAGGACAGGATTTCAACATTCACAATAGACTTTAGAATGGAAACATGAAAAGCTCACATCCATAACAGGAGACTCTACAGGCAATTGCTGAGACAAGATAACTCTGATTTTCCAAAGGATGTATTTTCTGTGTTGGTGCTCCCACCATAGGGTCCAGAGCTTCACAGCACTTGTCTCCAGGCCATGAGAGGGGTGAAGCTCAATGCCATAAATACATGGTGCCTCACTGCTAAGGGTATCTCTTTGAATAAAAATGCAGTCATTGTTTGAATAAGAGTGAAACTGAGCACCCCAGTAATGCCTTGATCCTTGATTTAATGCCACACAGGCAGATTGCAGTAGGACCAGTACTGGAGGTGTTGGCTTTGTCCATTGACATTACATAGTTTACACACAGGTTTACTCTTATGAGTCACTGCAGAAAACAGATAAATAAGATAAATATCTGTATGAATGTTATTTTGCAGCTCAAAATGAAACGTCTTTTGCAATGTCTGTGACAGTTCTAAAGTTAAAGATTGGTTACCAGGAAACAGAGGCTACTTCTTTTCAAGCTTGTGAAAGACCTCAACAAAACATGGGCCAGCTAATTAGGATGATGAAGGTAAAAACCTTGTATGTGTTACAATCAGAGAGGTCAGACAATGAGTGGGTCTAAATCCAGCTTGCTCCATGACGCGTGCCTGTGCCAGATTCTGTTGCAGTTTGGAGAAGCAATTATGTAAATATAGATTTGCAAACAATTTCACAAAGTGACAAAAAACGTGTTAATTACCAAAAATGTTAGTGATCTGTTTAGCCAACCACAGAGTGATGAAATCATGGTCATGTTAAAAATGAAAGCCTGATGTAATCACCCTGGGTTTTTTGGTTTTTTTTCAGGACCATTATCTTTCTTCATATCTTTGACTTTTAACTCTCAAAAGCATCTTGATTTATTTACTTTTTTTAAACTAGGCCGAGGAAAATGACACACATGCACACAGTGAAAATAGTGTCTACTCCTATTGACAGATGGGAATGTCATGAGTAGTGCCACCACAAATCTTCACAGACCTAAAAATCAGTTAATTCCTGCTCAGATACCAATCCTGAACTAAATAAGATTTTTACTTTGCTTTTGATAGAAAAAATCCTGTCTATTTTCTTTTAATAAACGAAAAAGCAATATTGATAGTAACTTTTTCATGTTTTTGACTTGCATAGAGTTTCTTACATCACATTATAATCACAATATAATAAAGCTCTTCTTTAATATTAATTTGATTCTTTATCTGTCTGCCTGTAAGCTGAGCAGTTTGGCATTACAATTTAAAAGGGTCATTTCTCAAGAAGATAATCAGTGTCCTTATTGTACTCATTGGCTACTTGGGCAATATAAACATAACAGATAAATAGCAAGAGACAGAGTAGATCCTACTGGTACTAAATACTGGTATCCAGTTACTCTACTTTCCTCAGATTATGGCTATAGATGTCATGCAGGATTGACTAAAAACATTCTTTGGAAGGACTGTAGAAGTTCACATCAAGTTTAGAAAAGGTTCTGGATGCAGTTAACCATAAATAATGGTTATTTTGTAATATTCAGAAACATCTTATTTCCATGGATAAATTACTACCTTCTCTTTCTCTGGTGAAAATTTAAATAGTAGCTTCAAACAAAAGCTGCTTCTATTCCTGCCACAAGCTTATACAACACAGTGTTGATACAATTTAAAGGAGCTGACATACTGCTTAAAATATGGATGCTGCATATGACTTAAATAATACGAATTATATGCTGAAGTCATTACTGAGTTGTTACCCAGGGAAAACATAGTGTTGCTTCAATAAATATTTCAGGATTCAACACTATAATTCTTAGGAGACATTTTACAGAAATAGGATGGATAGTAACTTAAAAAATGCTGTGGAATTAGTATTTCAGTGTTTAAATATTTAGCCAGCACTTCACTAAAATAAGATTATTTCTCCACGTATTTGTTCACCACACAGTAAATTTATGAAGCACTGATCATATCTCTTATCTTCCCCTCCCCATTAAATGAATGTGTAATAAGAATTCATTCCCATTCTTCTAAAAGTCTGGGCAAATCAGTCTTGCTGCCTATGTCATAGCATTAGAGTGAAGTTTTGATGAGAACATGTCTGTGAACAAAAGCCCTCCTAATCCAGTCTGACCTTTAGAAATAAAGTTCTATCTTTTAATCAGAAATTATTTTCTGTAAAGAACTTCTGAGAGACCTCACAGAACATTTAACACAACTTTTATTTCTGTCATACTCAGAAGAGGTTACATTTCTACAGAAGTAGAAATTCAGGTGCAGAGAGACAGTGTGTGTTTGATGATAGTCCAAACCTCTGAGCTCCTGCTTTTCAGTCTCTTTGCTAAGGGGCTCAAGTTTGAATCACAAGATATGCTGCAGATTTCCCAATGCTTCACAGTCAGTGAAGCACAAACCCCAGAAAAAACAGGTTTGGCATTTCTATGGCTTGTGATCTATAACTAATAAACTGACTGGGAAAGGATGTAACTGGCAGGCAATAGCAGTCTTAATGCATAGCAGCAGATTTGTCATGCTACAGAGTGGTGTTACTCTTCAAAAGATTCTAGCACGCACATCTAAAATGCACATTTAACTCCTGCCTAAAATCCCACCTGCAACATCAGTATGAGTGCCAAAGGCATAACTTTCAGTTGAAAATGGGTTAGGATTTGTAGAGGATCAGGCCCTTACCTTGTATCTATATATGGATTTCCCATAGTGACCAGGTTAATGGGATTTGCAATCTCCAGTTATAAAGATAACTGTTATAAAACATCTCCATACTTTGAGATGAGTAATGGAAGCAGGTCACTTTTAAACCTCACTGTTTAATGTATTAAAGAGTGGTGGCTCTGATCCAAATTCAGCAGAAAGGTTCCTACTGATTTCAATGGGCTTTGAACTAGGGAACAGTCTTTAAAATGTTTTGTGCCTCCTGCTCAGATATGAGAAGCAAAAACTGAAGGGAGAGACTTTTTATTCCTTTAGTGTTTGGGATGACTCAGACACAGCAGACTGCTAGGAAATTGTATTTATACCACAAGGACAACATTTATTGCAACTCCTTAGTCATCAGAGAGTGGCAAAATTCGGTTGTAAAGTCTGGTACAGGGTCACATTATGCAGCTTTTGGATTATTGATTTACTTATTTAAATATGGATTTTTAAGATTAATCTTATCTAGGAATTGAAGATTAAGGTGTTTCTAAGATGTGTTTAATCCAGAATGTTGTCATTAGTAGGTTATTTCAGTAACACCCATTGATTCCAAAAGCAGGGGAAGCAAATCATACTAATGAATCTGACATAACACTGTTGCCAGACACATGAAATACCTACTGAGCATCAGGGATAAGAAACTTCCTCTGAAAATTTCCTAACAGAGAAACAATCCTCCTTTTTAATCATAATACTAATTCTGTTACTCAAAAAGAAAAGCTGCTACATTTTAACTCTCTTCAGCTCTTGGGCAGCTGCCCATCACTTTGGTGCCACATTCACATCTCCCCAGATGGATGTGCTACAAATCTTTGCACATCTGAAACCTTTAATTTAGTGGAGTGAGCTCAGCCTTTGGGCCATGTGCAGACTCAAGGATTTCTTAAAAAAATCCCTCCTGATTTTAATATGTATTTGATATTGACAAAGAGCATTTTGGCTGTGTCATGCTGCGCTAATAGGCTGCAATGTTTCTTGGTCGGTCTGACATTCTGCTGCCCCTAGGTAGCGAAATGCTGCGGTCTCTGAGGACAACCCTCAAAACTCCAAAGAGCTGGGTACTGACTCCCAGCAGGGCTTCCTTTATGTGAACTCAGCCAACCAACAACTCCATGACTCCAGCAGATGTTTTTGGCCTTCAGACCAGTGGATGAATTTATCCATCTTCCCTCATTCCCTCAGCGATCTATCTGGCTGAAGCTAGCATGGTTAAACCTGGCCCTGTGCCGAGGGCAATCAGGAATGAAGGGCTGGCCCGGTGAGGTTTTCCAGCATGTATCAGGCAGACTGTATTCAGGGGCAAAGGGTCCATGCTATATGAGTGCCTTAGAGCCTCTACCAGTGTTCTTTGCTCCCCACTGGGCTCTCTTTGATTGCAGGTTTTAAATATGTCATGTATTTCCAGATGCATTATTTATGTTTGCTTGTGTTGTTGTGCAATTTGTGGCAGAGTGAGGGGTCTACTGGAAAGCAGCCCTTGGTTTAGCGGGCAGCCCTGTAGCAAAATATTAGTAGTACAGAAATCTGCTGCTCTAAGTGAAATTTGATTTAAACACAGATGACAGAAAGTATTCAAATATTTTTTTTAATGTTGGCTACATTCAAAAGGGGTTAACTAGAAGTACAGCTATTTCTAGTTTTTATCTTCTGTTCCTTGTTCTATCTTGCTTCTTTTTTCCCTTTCCCTTTCCCTTTCCCTTTCCCTTTCCCTTTCCCTTTCCCTTTCCCTTTCCCCTTCCTTTTCATTATGCTTCATGATAGGAATGAGGACACAAGCTGTGGCTTGATCTGGTGATGCCTGAGCACTACCAAATGGGGAGAAGTGCGGGGTGGCTGCTCATCCCTGTGGCAGTGGCTCAAATAAATAACTTTTTTCCAGCCAGTCTGGGTAGGAGGCTGTGTCTACTTGAGTCTAGACTCAGATACCAAGAGCTGTGTACACGCCAGCTGGAGTTTAGGCAGTACCCCTGCCATAAAACTGTAACTTCACTCCTTGCAGAAAATGAAGCAAAGCACAATCATCACCTGGTGTAATTTAGTGCCAGCTCGTGACACTGGTGTTTCACAGTCAGTCATCCCGGAGTTTATGGTTTCCAGCATAGCTAACTCTATTTGCATTCTGGTTTGATTTGCTCTGTTAAAAACGGATTCTTGATTTATGCCATACTGCCTCACAACCAGAGGAAGCATTTAACCAGGACTATCCTGACTTTAAAGAAATTTAGCTTCCAGAAGTGCATCCTTCATGTTGTATTCAAAATTGGAGCTTTTCCTTTCCCAGACCAAATAGTTTTAGGTAAATGCTTATTTATACATTTGCATATAAGTTCCAGGAGTTTAGAAGCAAATGTGTACTTAAGGCCAGATAATTTGTGGTAGAACATGGTAGCTAGGCTTGAACTTAATACTTCTGTGGCTATGTCCAAGAATGATATCATTATTGGTGCAATTTAAGTTTTGGGATACCCTAAAGTGCTTTGTTTAGGAATTGGAACAATCTGTGAAGTTACAGGAGTGATAAGTGATCACTGCATGATCGTGACAATCTTTTTTTTACTTGGCTGACCATTAATTTGCCTTAACTACCACCTTTGTGCTCATCCTGCTCTGAATGTTATGTATTGTATACTGAAATTTACCCTACTCATCTGTGTGACCACAAAAGGAATCCCCAGGGCCATCTTTAATTTCACAGTCAAATGCTCTACTTGACTGGCAGCCTTGAAACCAGTGCGTATCCTACATTTTGGATCTCCTCTGTGGGAACAGTATTGAACAGCTAATTTAGCTATTTTACTTCGTACATGAATCCCAGCAGGAAGATTTGGGAGAGGTGGTGCTGGAGGAAGGACAGGGATTGGGAAAAATATATGCTCAAGATTAAAAAAAAAAAAAAAGAAGATAGAGCAGGACCCTTAATGTTTTTTTGAACAAGATGTAATCAGTTGCCATAATACTGTACTGTTTGTTTGACTTTTTTTCAATGTGGTTACTGTTACTTCATCCCTGAAATGTTTCCAAGAGAAACAAGGGATTGTCCACAAGATAATCACCGCTGTGTCTGACTTCTCTGCATGTAGTATGGTGTGTCACTAAGAGAGAGGTATTATCTACATGCAGCCTGTGAACAAAAATCAAGAATACTCACTGGGGATAAAACTTTAGGTGCAAATTGTTCTGCAAATGGATGGTTTCTCCAAAAAGAGTTCCTTGCTGCTCAGTAAAATAAGAAAATAAGCACTCTATCTTTTCCAGTTTTAGTATTGCAGAGCCAGCTCTGTTGAATGTGATGAAACCATCAACATCTTCAATCTCCTCAGTGGTAGCTTAGGAGAGGGCCAGCTCATGATTTTTGAACTGATATGCCTGCACAGTGGGCACCAAGTGCCCTTGTGAGGCTGAGCATGGTGAGCCTTGCTCCTGAGCTCTCAGAGGCAGCCAGATCCAGCCAGGGTCCCTGCAGGGCGCTGGGCCGTCCCCATGGCTCATTTAATTCCTGCCCTGCCGGCAGTAACTGGCATGGGTGAATCTCCCATCTTATAGAACAAAAGGCAAAGTCCACCAATGCAGTATTCCCATTCTGAAATACAACCTTCTTCTCCTCAGGTGTAAATCCACACTATGAAAATGGATGTTCTGAAACTGTCAGCCTTGAGATGAGGACAGTCCCCCAGCTTGGGTTGTCATCTGGAAGGGATTTCAATCTCTAAGAAATACCAAGGATCTCACAAAAAGCTACAAAAGTAATCAGAGCCAGCTTTTGGGTGGGCGTGTTCACCTAGCACAGCACCCAGAGTAAACTTACATGAGCTTTTTTTTTATGTTTAGTTTGTATATTTACATTGGATCTATGCAGCCCAGCATAACAGGGAACCTAAATTTGGCCTGCTTCATGAAACATTCTTTCCTAACAGAGTTTTAAAATTATTTCTACAGTCACCAAGAAGAGGAAAGTACCTCTGGAGACATTCAGAAGATCGAGCTATCACCCAAATAAATTTCAAAACGGCAGGCTGGGTCGTAGCATATATTAATACATCAGCACTGGTTCAGGGGAATTTTTAAAAATTTTGATTCTCATTAACTAAATAACATGGAATCATGCTAGTCAGTTCATGCTTAAAAGTCCTTCCCTTCACATCAACAGTTTAATTGACTGTCAAATAATATACTTCTAGAACTAGATCTATTAGGCATCTTGTGTGTTTTGTTAACATTTTGCCAAGAATTATTTATGTTTCAGCATCATGGAGGAACTTGCTTTTACAATCATAGTAGAAATAAGTGTAATGAGAGACGAGTAGCTGATGGGTCTGCTAGTAAAATCTACAGCTATTCAATGATTATTTTTTCAAAAACTGTGATGTTAGTATTAGAAAAAAAAATGGTACATTTTTGATATTTTTAATATTACCTTACATGCTGGACATTGCCTTAAGTCCAGTGTGTAACAAGATGCCATTTACACCCAGTGCCAGGTCTTTGTATCTTCACCTTTTTGAGTAGGTTTTTGCTTCACAGCTGATCTCATCAGAACAAATTTCTGCTTTTTGTGCATCAGCTGGCAAAGTCTGAAAAGTGATGGCTGTTGGCCGCTAATGTAAAATCAGACACGAGTTAGTTGTAATCAGTTCATAGATAATCAACTGCTTTAATAAATCCATATAAACTATGAAACTCAGTCTTCCAGTGTCAGAACACCTCGCAAAAATTTTTCTGTGACCCTTGATTTTATTAAATTTTCTATGGACCAGTGAAGAGGGTAATATGTTTGATGCATTTTATCCATGTCAGCACTTTTTGGATAGAATTGAATAATTACATACTCTCGTAGAGAAAATTTGCTTCTGTGCTATGAAAATGTCCTCACAAGCTGTTAATTCTGTGCAAAAATTGAGTGATGATAATTAGCAGAAGTGAGTAAAAAATAGCAAAAAGCAATTATGCAAATTAGCAAAAAAGCTTGTCAAAATGTTGCGTAGGTGCAGCAGCTTGGAAAGAAAGCCTTGACTTTGTTATTCCTTTTCTGTCCCATGACTTAAAATACAAGCCCTCTCTCCTACGTTGATGGGAAAAGCCAAAACATATGCTTTTCAGCTAACACAAAAACAACACACAAGGCACAATGTTATTGCAAGTGTAAAACTAAATGGAACTTTTCCATAAGCCATATTCAGAGCAGTGTCAATGGCCACAAGGCCAGCTTCAGCTTGCTTCTGGGGGTGTTGGAGCCCACACGGGCCAGCATCCAAACACAGGAGAAATACAATACAACAATGTTTTCGCCTCCTGATGCTTTTCATGAAACCACCAGAAGTCCTGCATCAGGAGCACAATGTATCAGCCTAGCTCAGGAGTTCAGGCTTGGGAAAACAGCTGGTAAAACAGCTTCATGCATCATGCCTTACGGAACTTGACTGCTTTGCATTTCAAGAGGCATAATTACCTGTATTAAATATCACTGGTTAGAAGCTGCACTGAAAAAGAGCTGATATTCTGATGGGTTGTTGAGGCAGGGACAAGATGAATAATTTTCAGCATTTTGACAAAAAATAATTGTGTGATTTAGTACCTCAAATTGCATTCTTCAGAGTGACTGTGTGAAACTGGTGTTCCTCACCCAATGTACTTATCCTCAATGTGAATTTAGTCATTGTTGCCTTTATTAATAAAAATAAATGTTTGACAGTTTTACATGTAGAAACTCTGCTGAGCCAGAACCGAATGAGGAGGGAGAGCTGAAGGCTTTTGGATTAATTGTCTGTCAGAAGCACTGTTAAATAAGCAATGACTGACAGTGTCTCAGCCCTTCACCTACAGGCAGAATACTCACATCCTCAGGTGACATCCTGTGGAATAGGAGCAAGGAGCATTTCCCCTGTAACATTGCTGCTAGTGGTGTTAATCAGCAAGCCAGGAAAAACATGGCTTGGCTTTTGAGTCCTCAGATATGTTGACAGAGCTGACAGTTAAGAGTTCTCTCTTTTTTTAACTTGTGAAACACGTGTGTTTTACCTGGAATTACTGAGTCACGACAAATATGGAAAAACCGCTCCCATGCCATTTCCCAGAGATGAGCGGTCATTTAATAACCGCATGTTTATACAATATTTGTTTCCACTGTCCATGTTAGAGCCTCAAAGCACTTTGCAAATGTTAATACAACTATTCATAATCCTTTCTAGCTAAGTAATTTATTTCCGCTTTATTGGCCGGAGCCATGAAGACACCGCTAATAGCATTTATCTGTTACATGAGGACTTCTGAGCTGTGGCTTTCCATGTTCTTTGAAAAAGGAAAAACAAACAAACCCCAGAGCTTGTTTTTATTAAGCCTGTTTTACAGATGAAGATATAAGGCTTTCAAAAGAACAAGGACTGACTGATGGATGTACAACCAATGATATATGATATATATGCTTTGTTCATGCAGCATGTTCATCGTGCAAATTGTTTTCACTGGTCATGGGGGATTTCTGGGGTAGTGGGAAGAAACGGAGGGCCAGTGGAGGAAAAGCAGCCCTCCTGTGGCTATGTCAGTGTAGTTTTTTCAGGCTGCTTCCACTGCTTGTTCAATGAGCACATCCCAAAGTAGACAGTCCCATGTATGTCCTCATGGTGGGCTGTTGCACACATTCTCATTGCAGTGAAAGCCCCCGTGCATTGCACTTTTGTGCTATAGGGCCTCTGGCACTGACAAAGACTTGCACCAATTTCTTCAGGGCTGATTTGCTTCCAAAATATACATATGTATATGTATATGTATATGTATATGTATATGTATATGTATATGTATATGTATATGTATATGTATATGTATATGTATGCACACACACACACATATATATAGATATAAATATAAATAAATAAATAAATATATATACATATGAAAAATAATATATGCATGTACTTCTTTCTCCAAAGGCTTTGGGAGTAGGATTTCTTGGTGGACATGGGAAATTCCCTCCAACTTTCCATCTTTTGGCTCTAGTTGGAGGGCCTTCCCTTTGGGGATGGTCCATAGAGCTGGTTTGGGATCTGTAGCATTCACCACAAGCCCAAGCACAGCCCAAAAAACCGCAGAAGACAGGTGTGGGGGCACAGCTCTTGGACTGAGGGATTGTAAGCAGGGGACTTTGGTCACTGAAGATTTTACCTCAGGCATTGAGTCAGAGGAAAAGTCCCTCACCATCAAATGACACAGACTTTATTCCTGGCAGGAGGCAAGAAATATTGTTGTCTTGAACAACATCATTGTTATTCTAGGCTGTTGGCAATGACCAGGTTTTTGAGCCAATGTCTTTGGTGCCCTGTTGTGGGCTAGACAGCACCTGAAGCACCAGTCAGAGAAGGCTTTGCCTCCCCATTTTGAACTGCTCTCAGCAATCTCTGTGATACGTAACTGAATTATCAATTTTTTTCTAAATTATGATATGCAGAAGTGGGTTCTCACCAATACCCATTCTTGCCGTACTTTTGCCTACATTGACAAAGATTGTCAATGCCTTTTGGAGAAAATAAACTCTAATGAGTGTGTATGGTTCATTTTCTTCACCATCTGTAAGGTATTTTGACTTCAAGAGCATCGCTGTGTAGGTATGCTTTGATCCTCTTACACTCTCTAAACTCACAGAATCACAGAATGATTTGGGTTGGAGGGCACCTTAAAGATCACCTGGTTCCAACTTCCCTGCCGTGGGTAGGGACACCTTCCACAGACCAGGTTGCTCAGGGTCCCATCCCACCTGCCTAGGAACACTTCCAGGGATGGGGCACTTACAGCTTCTCTGGGCAACCTGTGCCAGTGCCTCAGCACCCTCTGGGTAATTTTTTTTTCCTAATAGCTAATATAAATCACATCTTCCTTCTTTTAAAATGGTTCTCTCTTGTCCCATCACTGTCTGCCTGTGTAAAACATAATTCATTAGATGCCAGGAGAAATTCTCTCTTAAAATTTATGCTCTACTCAATGATTTTCATAAAGGGAGGCTGCATTAGCTACTCTCTATGTGCTGGAGAACCATGACAAGCAGTCTTGAGACTGAAATATCTCAGGCCCCTGGTTTCACCCTAGCATATTTCAAATGACACTGTCTCACAGCTGTTGCCTAAAAGAGAATTCAAGAGATGGCCCTTCAATTATTACCTGTCAGAAAGAGCTGATAGGTTTGGATCCAGGATATCTTCACAGAATCAGCCCTCCACCGTGGGTCTATGAGTCAATGAACTTTAAATACAATTACTGGATTTTAGGCTCATGGTCTGTGAAAGTGGTGTCAGAAATGTACAGAGAAATACCAAGGCTCCTGATTGCAAAGTTCACATGACACTGGTAAATCTCCATTCAAAAAAAACCCTCAAAAATGTAGGAAGAGACACAGATGAGTTTTTCAAATCATGATACACTTTTAATATAGATTTATTAATTGCAGTTTTAGGTTTATACAACCAAAGTCTACAGATGTAAACAGAGGTGTCATAATAGAAGTGGAAAGTAGTCCATTGGCAAGATCTTCACAGACAACTTTTATTCCTGCCTGTAGTAGATTTTCAAGAATATTTTCACTTGCCAAAAATTCCCACAAGATGGCAGTGCTCAGTTCATTAACAAGCAAAAGCAAAATAACTATTTTGCTGTACAGCGAAAATGAAATATAGAAAAAAAATCACACACAAGATCAGTGGCTTCTTAACCCTTTCTGCCCATCCTACACTAAGACAGTTTCTCAGTAAAGAGCGCAAGAATGTGCTTGTAAAATCCACAGTGAATATCCACAACCCTGAAGAACAGCCAAATCTTGCTTTGTTACCCAGATACACAGAAGTGTTTTGCTTAGCAAGCTAATCTTATGAACAGTGAGAGAAAATGAAACCTGAATTCATCCCAATTTTTAATATATATTTTACATATCTATATATTTTCCATCTCTGCCTGAGGCTCAGAGCTTCCAAGATTACACATACCCAAACTGCAGGATTTTTTTTAGTGTTTCCAAACAGTGTGTAAGATAACAAATAGACAGGCTTAGCCTCCTCTAAGGTTCTATTTCTGCTTGTTTGGAAATACAGCAAATGCAAAGATTTCCTGCATCATTGCAGTGCAGTATTGTATTATGGCATTTTTAAAGAGACTGTTTTTTCTTAATGAATTTTCCCACTGAGTGCACAACATCTCTACTTGAAAACATCTTCATTATTTAGCTTGAGAGCCGTTCAGAGCGTGCCAAGTCACATATCTAAAAATAGAGAGTATGACTTCTCCTTGTTCAGAGCATCATTTCATAGATGCAGCTAATCAACTGCTGAGAAAACAACTCAGTCCAGGTTCCTGGACATCCAGGCTTCTACCCAAACATCAATGCTCAGCTTTAGTTTCCCACTTTTTGGGTTATACTCAGTGGCAGGGAGAGGAACAGAGGAGCCAGCAAACCTCCTGCTTGTTTCTGTGTTCAAAGGACACAGCTTCAACACTGCCTGGCTGAAATGATGCTGCCCTATAAAACTGTGCCACCGTGCCCCATTCCCTGCCTGTGGTGTGCCCAAGACCAAGAAGGGTAGGCCAGTCCCTTTCTTGTAGGCACAGCCACAAGCTGAGTCAGGCAACTGGCACATCTCATGCTTTCATCAGCATCAGTGTGAAGCCATCCAGGGACCATAGCAGGGTCTCCCGAAAAGAATGGGACTGTGGTTTTGGGGAAAAAAACAACCCAAACCACAAACCCAATATATAATGGCTACAGGTACTCAGAGATTTCTGCCTGGTGCCAGGGGGAAAGAGGGGGCAAAACCATATGACAAAGTCCCAAAAGAGGTGAGATTTCCTGGGTGAACATGCCCAAGTGTGTGTGGGCATCCTTGCCTTCTGGAAGGACAGAGGGTAAGGTATTCCTGGGCCTCCAAGATACTTCCAGAGACAAAAACATCTAGCTACCAAATGATGACTTCCCTTAACTGGAAACACAGTCCTGGGAAGCAAGAAAATGCCCTTCCTCAGTTGCTCCCCTCACTGCAGTCCCCACCTGGCAGTGGGCTGCAGCTATCAGGACAGTGAGCTATTTTTCCCAAAGTTCTCAGCTTTTCCCAGCCTTTTCCTCCTGGCAGGAAGCCACCACCTTCAATCTTCAGGCAGATGTGGTAGCCAGGCCTTCTTGCAGGCAGAGGCTGCTGCCCTCAGCCCCATCCTTGCAGGGTGCAAATGCTCCCTCTGACTGTAGCAGCCTCTTCTCAGTGCCAGAACAGAATTTGGGCAGATGTTGAGCCAGCATCCTGGCAGAGGATTTCTCCAAATTATTTAACTTCTGTGCTACCTGGCTTTGCAGTAGATCCCAGCTCTTCGCAGGTGCAGAAAGAGGCCAGGAATGTGCTGCTCCCCTTTGCTGCACAATAGTTTGGAACCAGGAGTAGACAGATGCCATGAGAGCTGCATCGAGATCCAAAACCTTGCATCTTTGAGTGATTAAAATAACTCTTTTTTATGCTGGAGCAGACAAATGGTGCATCTGGAACAACATGAAAATATTTGTTTGTCCTTTCTATTTTTGCTGTGATGGTTAAAATAAAAATAGCTCCCAAAACAAAAATATATTGTTTAAAAATCCTACCAGACCTCCAACTTTTTCTTCAGTTCTATTAAACACATTTTTTCTCACAGCATATTTATTGTTTTATTTAGATTTATTCAAAATTATCATGTTATTTCAGTTTGCCAAAAAGAAATAATAAAAAAGAGGAATTGAGTCACCTGGCATACCTACAGAACATTGGCAAAGTAGTAACAGATTCTAAACAACTGTTCCAAAGTCAGCACCTGCTGCTGTGAGTTTGGTATTATTGTTTTTGCTGATACTTCTATTTATCATGGTTTGTTGAATCAGACGTTGCCATTTGGGAAGGTCTCTAGTTAACAAGACCACTCTTAATCAATCACAGCATTTTTCCAGCAGATTTATTCCTTATGGCAAGATGTGCAGTTGCACAGAATGTTCACTGTGTGCAGGATCAGAGCTGAATGAATGTAACAGTTCCCCAGCCCTCCAAGCAATAATACCAAATGACACCGATAATGCAGTTCCTCATTAAGAAAATGCAATGACAGATTAACTCTTCACTCCATCGCATCTGAAATCACCCACATTCCCACAGGACATCTGAGTATTTCCTTTTATCCTTGCCAAAATTGTACAGTGGGAAGGGAATGAGGCTGTCTCCCACAGGCTGCTTGGTGATGTTGGCAGTGTTTTACATGAGAGGCTGTGCCATGGTGGCTCGTGCTGCAGTACTGCTCTGCTCGTAGGGTGGGATTAGGAGGCTCATTTTTGCATGGACAAAGGGAACCTGAGGACCCACCCACTGCTTAGAAGCAACACAGCAAATCACTGCTGGGATAAATGGAAGCTGAATTTGAGGGAGCACACAGTGTCAATCTCTGTTGTGGAGTTTTAGTACTGCTTGATTGGGCTGTGTGGAAAGGTGCTGAGCTTGTCTGGAAAATCCATGACCACACAGAGGACATGAAACCTAGAGAGTAAATTGTGGTTTTTACCATTGTAGGTAAGTGTGGCATGAAATTAATTGTTTAAAAATTGCACCTTGCCTCAAGAGTGGTTATTCAGGTATGACATTCTTCACTAGATTTATGGCCAGATGATGTACTTGGAGGTGGTGGTTCAGGAGTGTGCCTTGCTATAAGCCCTCTCCCACAGCCATAGCTTACACTGTGCTTGTGTAATAGCTGAAGCTTATGTGAGGTAAAGATGATGTGGTTCAGCTCCCCTTCCCCTGCCCTTTAATGACCTTTCCCACACATTTCCAGTGCTGGTACCACTGAGCGAGAACAGAGGCAAGTCAGTGCAGGAAGCTGATATAACCAAAATCTGACCTGACATGGTTGGGTGGAAACTTCTGCTGTCAAGAAACCCCCTACGTCATTATTTTATGGCTTGTTTCTCTTAAGCAGTAGCACAAGCCACAAACATGGCTTTGCAAGACTTCCCCCTCCTCTGTCCCTTCTGTACCAGTCCTTCTTTGCCTTGGGGTGGCTGAACTGTCATGACACAGCCCAGATCCTAGGTTTAGCCTTACTGCCAGCTTCCAAATCTCTAAACTCATTTTTCCCTACTCTACTGAAAGACCTAAGCTGATATTGAAGCCAATCTGTGGAAATCCTAAAAGGAGCATAAAAGGAAGAAAATAAAGAAGACCTTAATGAATGCAGGGAAATGTGATTCAGTTGTAAGTTACTTGTCTAGGGATGTCCTAACATTTTATATCAAATGAGTTTCTTTTTACTGAACCAATTCTTTTCCAATTACTGTTCTCTGTATAGTACTAGGAAATCTCCACTTCTCTCATTGATCCTAACTATTCACAATCACTCTTCTCTTCTTTCCCTTCTTAAAAAGTGTTTTTATTCAAGGCAACACTGCTCCTCCTAAACCTAAATGTTCAGAGCATCATCACCAAATTCCCAGTTTGCTACTTTTGGCCATGCTTCAGCAGAAGTCAAATTGTGGGGCAAGGGATAACTCTTCACTGAGGAGGTGGTCAGTCTCTGGAACAGGCTCTCCAGGGAAGTGGTCACAACACTGAATTCCAAATTTAGGGAGTGTCTGGATGATGCTCTGAGTTGTATGGTTTAGTTTTAAGTAGTCCTAACTACCAGCAGAGAGCTGGGCTTGATGATCCCTACGGGTGCCTTTTAAGTCAAGATATTCTGTGATTCTGTTTCTATGAACTCTGGTTCAGGCTTTTGTGGACAAACCTGGAAAGTATAAAATGCCAGACAAATCTAATTTTAAATAACTAAAGGATTACCCGATATTATACTGATGGGAAAAAAAATGGTCTCCATGGCTGGAGACAGACCAAGAAACAATACTCTGTCAAATTGCATTGACAGGACTTCTGGGCTGGATCGACTCTTTTTGGTATTGAAATGATGCATTCACCCCCTCTCCTCTTATTTTGTTACCTAATAACTTTGCAACCCCAGGCCTGGATAAAAGAAGTCAGACTTTATGCTTTTCTAGCTTATGCATTTCCATCAAGGCTGAAGATTGCATGCCTGGGACTTGGCAATAACAGTATAGAGCAAGAGGAGAAGCAATAAACTTATTATGTGTGTCAATAAAGTCAGCAAGTAAGTCTTGGAACACACACATGGAGTGAAACTGCTGAGTAAGGGAGAGAGACTTTTCCAATTATAACACCACATTAACACCCATGTCAGAGGTTGAAATATTAAAAAGCAGTTAACAGGTCTCTTGAGAAGCCCTGGTAATGCACAGCAGCTCTGCATACTTGCAGACAATCTAAAAAGCCACAACATTATCCCTTAATACCGCACACTTAATGTGCAGAGCTCAATTAGTGAAAGCTGTTCAGGAACTGAAATGTTAGTTCTGCTGGGAGATGCCCTGCCTGCAAACAGAAGTAACAGCACTGTGCACCCCAGGACCCAAATGTGCACTGCCAGGCTGGGACACTGCTGAGAGCTGTCTGAAAGCCAGCAGCTGGAGAAAAAAAGTCATGGTGCTGCTGCCTTTTTACACAGACAAATGTCCTTACTCATGACATGAGTAAGAACATACTCATGTCCTACTCATGTTACTCATGTCCTTACTTGGGTTTTCTACTGCCACCCACCACACCTGGTGCAGCAACACTTTGGTTCTAACAATCTTGAATGCAGTTTCAAGTATGTCATGTACCTCCAAGTAGAGCTAGATTTCTTTCACAGAGAGGTCTACCCCAGTTAGTTATTAAAACTCTGTATCTCTTGTGGCTCTTACACAATTCATTACTCTCAACCCACAGACTCTTTTACTGAATGTCATTGGGAAACACAGCATGTGTCCTTTCCAACCTCTAGCTGAAATGTTCTTATCAAATACATTTTCCAGCATGGGTGGCTTAGTGTCAGGGGTGCTAGAGCTGTCAGAAGTACCCCAGGCTCCATGCACACTCACCTGACTCCCACCTATCTCACAGTCCCACGCTACTGATGAGCGCATTGTCTGCTTCTCTGCCCTACAGCATTTTATGATCTTCACATCTGGCCTATGGGACACACATTGATGGACTAATGTCAGAATGGAAGTCCATGATTGTTCCCAGCTTATCTGCTGGAATTTGAATCACTGTTGTACTGCATCCATGCTTGGCCTGCCATTAGGCACACATGTAAAGTGTCTGTCCTCCTAGCTATTCGCTGGTTTAGGGGAGAAACTAACTCCTTGCTAAACAATATTTGCTTGCTTAGTATTGTACTATAATTGCATCTAAGTCACTGGAGAAGAGGCTTTAGTTTGTCTGTAAACTCCATGGCTTTTGTGGTTTTGTTGCAATGATTTCATACCCTGAATTTAAATAAATTGGGAAATAAGAGACTGTTGTGGAGCCCACCCAAAAGATTGGTGGTCTTCCCAGTGCACTGATCAGGCAATAAGAAGGGAATGTAAAACCTACATCTGACCAAAACAATATGAAACCAAAGTTTCTGCTTGCACCACGCCAAACAAACAAATGCTGAAACTAGCGATTTTTGCAGTCAATATGCTCCATCATCTACATGATAACTTGGGAGATGCAGTCAGACCAAAGGTTTCCTTTCAGTTCCAAAGTAAAGGATGTTTGACAGTGAAATCAGGACAGTTGCTTCTGCTAACCAAAGCAGTGCTGGGCTCTGCCTGAGATAAAGCTCTGCCTGTGGGGAGGAAAATCTCAGTCACTGTGGCAATGTCATCCTCACTCTGGGTGGAAGCTGCTTTTATGGGTAACAGCTGTTATTTTCATTGAAATCTGAAAGACCTATCTACATGTTTTAGTGTTGGTTTTTTTCCCTCAGTATAGGATATGAGGGAGGGAAAAATAACTAAATTGACCTTTCAATTGACAGAGATGCAGCGTAAAAAGAACTCCAAGAAATGAATATCCTTACAATTATGCATAGTAAGGCATTCTTACTCAGTTTTTCTCATGTAAAGAAAACCAAGAAAAACAGAGCTATTATGACTTTACCCACCTACAGACAAAGATCTTCTGAGAAGATCCTATTTCTCAGACCTTTCTCAAATTTTCAGTCTATCTAGTGGGAATTCCTTTTCCTCCCTTAAAAGATAAATATGTGAAGTATTCTCAAAGGACAACGGCTTTTCATCTGAGAAAACAAATGTCATCACTGTTTCTCATTCTCAACCTCATCTTCCTTTCCCTACTCCGTCTTTTATCCCTATCCCTCTAGCCACAGGGATACATATTCTTTTTTGCCATTAATCCCTTTTCCTGAGATCTTAAAACATTTGGGGACAATATATACTGAGACAAAAATTTCACTTTAGGAAAATAGCCTATCTTTCTATTTAGTTTTAAGTAAAATGTAGTAGAAAAACACTAAAAGAATGAGAGTCTGGTGGCAAGAGGAGGTGAGAGGAGACAAGGAAAAGGAAAGGGAAAGGACCCCTAGGAGCCATAGCTAGGAGATATTCAGAGGTCTCCCCTCTCATGCTGAAATAGGCTGTGTGCACAATTGAGGCCTAGAGGACTGAAAAAATTGTGGAGGTACATTTCTGCCCACTTCCTTGGGGTCATACAACACATTTTAATTGTGGGAGCTGGTCTGGAATTGCTTGGGACTCTAGAGAGAGAGTTTGGCCAGCTCTGTACAACACTGTCTTTTGATGCCTTGCCCAAAATATTTATATCTCCAAATAAGGCTTGCCAGAAAATAAAAAATAATACTCTAGAGATGAAATTTGTGTATGATTCTGATATATACAAAACATACTGTAGTCTATATATGCCCACCATGTCTCCTAACTTCATTTGCTTTCTTTTTTGTGCTCTTGACAGATCTGTGTGTCTCCCTCCTAGATCTTTGAAGACAGAAAATGAAAGGATAGGAGTCCCTGTGCTCAGCAGCATTGTGCAATGTGCATTTGAAGGACTGGAACATTTCAATCTAGTACATGGGCTTCTGCCATTTGAACTAAGGAAAAAACTCTGTTTGTGGGTAGTGTAACATAATTGCAGGGAAAAACCTTTTAAAGCCAGATACTGAAACATCTGTAATGCAAAATGACTTGTCTGCCAGCTGATATCTCACTAACCACGTCTAAAATAAATGGTTATGACTTTGTTTTTTTTTTAAACTTACCCTTGTCGTATCCAGCATCAACAACTTCAACCTAGACAATGAAGATCTACTGACTGATAAAAAGTTAAATTAGATCTGAATGTTATAACAGAGCATTGAGTGAGACTAGACATAGGTAGCTTTGGTACCTTTGGCATCTACCTGGATGAGGAAACAAGCCCAAACACACTTCTAAATTTGGTGTAAAGTCACAAGGATGCTGGTTTGTGCAAGAATCTCAATGATCCTGTTTACTTTTTCTCTCTTGACCTCTCTCACTTCTGTTCTCTTGAATTCTTTGATAATCATTGCAACGTATCTAAAACTGGATTACAAAGCTGGTGTTGGTGAGTCTGGCTCACATTCAGATTTCTTGGTATAGCAGCCTTATTTTGGTGTAGCAGTGACAAGGGTTTGTGAGCTCAAGAGGTACAAATTAGGCTGTTACCTAAGATGGCCAAACTATGACTTCACATTCAAGAAACAGAAAGGTGTCAATGATGCACAGACCTCTATTGCAGATACCTGACTTGGCATTGACTTCACACTGAGAGCCAGAAAATTGCAGCCTAGACTTCAAATATTTGCATCTTTGTGGTGCTGTACACAAAGCTGATTTCTTCATGCAGCTTTTTGAACCAGCAAGCTCAGGGTGACACCTAGAAAGAAAAGTATGTTTGGGCCTTTTAAGCAATCAGCTGTCTTCCCACCGCCCCTTTCTTGCCTTCTGGCTTGTGCTTGGAGAATGGGAACTTTCCTCCATGCAATTCCTTGCTGCTGCCAGCTGTCTTTGAGCTGACTCCTGCAGCTGTACGTGCTGGGCTGCAAGCTCATCGATACTATGCAAATTCACCCCGCAAGTGGATTACCTGCCACTGTGGGAACTGACTAACCTGCATCTGCCAATTCGCTTTCGCTTTTACTGGACAAGGTTAATGATGAAAATAAGCTCAATCTTGTAAGAGGTTAAGCAATTTATTGCAGAACAGGAAACTGACTTACAAAGAACTACAAAAATAAAGCAGCGGTGCTGCTGTCTTTACTTGGTTCCTTCTGGGTTTCTTTTCAGCATTTTGAATTTGGTTACTACTTGGGAAAGTAGTATTTCCTCATTTTGGCAGATGGATATTCTTCATATTGCCAGGGAGATATTCTATGCTAGTAAAAACCAGATCTAGTTAATTTCTTTGACAGATGCCACTAGTTTTAAACATATCAGAGAAAATTAATTGCCCACTCCATGTTGTTTGTTGGTTTTTGGGTCTTGGGTTTTTTTAGTGTATTGACTGTACTTTGCAGAACTACCTCTTATCCCCCCAAATTCAACCAATAGCAACTCCCATACAGACCATATAATTCAACTTCTAAAAACTGTACCTGAAACTTAAATTTTAACACATTTTTAGAGTGAACAACTCTCAGCTTTTGGGAAGCTCTTACCAGAATGGAGAGAAATGCTTGTTTTGTGATAACTAACTCCCCAGGTACTGAGGTCTAATACTGAAAATGGTGTATTGCAAGCAAATGAAAAGAGCAAATGGAAACTGCACAAACCAATTTGCACTTTTCACTTATGCTTCAGAGCTCTGAATGTCATCTTGAGTTGAAAATGTCTTAGCTGTTTTCTCTAGCAATCTGAAACCATTCTAATATATTGAAAAATGGCAGTGACATTTCCCCAAGATATTTTTATGAGCAGTACTTGGTCAATCCTAAGTGAGAAGTGTTATAAACAACAGAAACAGTGTCTGCAGTAGAACAACTTTTATCCCCCACAAGATATAGATGTTGTTTCAGGTTTTTTTCTAGAAGAATAATTTTAAAATATTAAAAATACTGTACTAAAAGTATTGTATTTTTAATTCAGAAATATAACTGAAGTAATAAACACCCTCCTCTATTCTTTTTTTGTTTCTCCTTTATGAAGACAAAACAATTGCAGTTACAATTCATCCACTTGCCATTCTCTGGTCAGACTGAACAGAGCCTCTGAGTGCAACCTCCTCAATATCAGTAAAGGCATTTGGACTGGCAGACAAAAGGCCTAATTAAATGGATATTTCCTTTCTCCCCACATGATGGTGACTGAGCTTCAAACAAGTCGGTGAACTTCAGGTGAACTATAAACTTTAGGTGCATATAGAAACAGGGAAATAGATCCAAACCAGCCCTGGAGCAGTCATTTACACACGTGCCAGGTTTTATAGTGTGATGCCTTGTGTGGAAGAATGTTTTACCCAGCACCAGTCTGACTAAGGAAAGGTCATTTTCATGTTTTAGTTTCTTTGGAGTACCTGGAATAATGCTGGGTATATCAAGGTATGCTGTTCACGTTGTCATAGCTGAGCAGGCAACAGGCAGTGTTGTATAGTATTTATAGCAACTGTATAGTATTTATAGCAACTTAGCTATAAAGATCCACACAATCCTCTAGAATCAAGATGGATTTAGAGAAAAACATGCCCTGGAAAAGCTGAATGCTTACATGCTCCTCTTCTGGTAGAGCAAGATAACTCCACAGTCCCATGAGCATCTGGTGCCAACTCTGCTATCTTTGAAGATAGAAATGATGTAAGATAAGACCATGACCTGCTCTCTCCACCTCTGAGGTGATGTATGCTAAAATATTTCTTGCTGAATTAAGCTACATCCCTTATGCTTGCTTTTGTCCATATATAATAAGAAAATAAGGGAATAATTTCTACTTTCAAAAAGAGTGGTAAATTAATATTTTCCAAGTGATATTTTATTTTGGACTGGGACCAAGTAGGAGTTACTTTTATTTCTGTATCTCTCCCATAAAATCACCTCCCATAGGCTTCCACCTTTAACAAACAAGAGGGAAGATATTACACAGAGAGGAAAGTCTGACCTAGGACCAGAGGTGCTGTTCATGGACGCATGGCTTTTCACATATGTGTATGAGCTTCACTCTGTAAAGAGCAGAAGAGCAGCTGCAAGAGGAGAGGGAAGAGGACAAATCTTCTGTATATCACTTCAGAGAGTGAAGCTGAGAAATGGGCACCAGCATTTTCATTGTTGTTGCCACCTTATGTACATAATGTCCTGCCACCTTCGTGTCTGTAGTGTAAACAGACCATGGATACAAAGTGAGGTTGGCAGGTAGGAGAATGCATCCACACCTGTAAAATAGACAGGTAAAGCAAAAAAGTGTCTGAATGGAAGTGATGTGAAGACTTGTCTGAAAGTATCAGTGAGAGCTGGAAGGTCAAATAGCTTTACTTTGAAACTCTCAGATGACAGGTTGTCCCTTATTTGTTGTTTGGGTTTGGTTTTTGGTTTTGTTTTGATTTTGGTTGGGTTAGCTTGTTTTTTTGCCTTTCTTTTTTTTGCTTCAAGGAGGTACATGATAATTGGTGTTCATTCAGATAATCAGCTTCACAGACAAGATTGGGAGCATAAACTGGATTTTCATCCTGGCTAGAACATTATTTGAGAGAATCTCTAAAGTGATTGTAAGAAGGCACTGGAAATACAATTCCTAGAAGTAATTTCCAGCTGTCATGTTGAATTATAGAGAGACTTAGAGCTGCTAAGTTTTCTATGTCTCTGTTTAATCCCCTGTAAAGTGAGCAAAGTAAAACATATCTCAGAAGGATGCAGTAAGTTACCAAAACGATATTGTGAAAGATTTCCTGTCTCTTTGGAAGAGGTGAGCTGTCGAGTGCGAGGTATTTGTGTTCATCTATGATGAAGCAATCTCTCTCCAAGATAAAACAAGGCAAAATCTTCTAATTTGGTGCTTCACTACTGATGACTGACAGCTCACTTTCAATTCATAATTATAGTCAAAACCCACATCCATTTCTTCATAATAAGTGTTTGGATTTGTGTTATTGTGATGTAAGAAGAAAAGCTTTAGACCACTTCTTTAATTTCTGTAAAGAGGAATAAGGGAATAGCATGAGATAATGCACCAGTTTCAAAGAAAAACCTCCAAAAACATATTTGCATTTTGCTTTCCTATATGTTACACATTTTCCAGGTTATGTTAGAAACACATATTCATATGTAACGTATTTGCTATTTTCTGGTCTTCTTCCAAGACATTTTGCCATTATCCTGCCAGGACTGTATGTTGTCTGACCACTTCCCCATTGCAATTAAGGATTGAAACCACTTGCTTACGCACAACGGAGACCATCATACCTAACCCCAAAGGAGGCCAGAAACTCCTAGCACACTACATTTCCCAGACCAACCAGGAGGCCCAGGGCACAGAAGGACAGCATGCTATTTGCAACAAGGGCTGGCACACTGACAATCCACATGAGTGCAGCTATTCAAAATAAATTTTAAAAACCCCAAAACTTGTGTGTGTGGGGATTTCACACATCTCATAAAGACATACTGCCTGAACTTCCATAATAAAAGGAGATAAACTGCTTCAAAATCAGTTGTAAAGAAGGCACTATCAAAGAACCAGCCTCAAGGAATGATGTTTAACCAGAGGCTTTTCTTCAAATCATGCAGTATATGTTTAGTAGACAATGTGCAGAACTGCGGGTTTGATTTGGGCAGGCATCAGAACATGAAGCTTGCACAAGAAACACAGCCTTTCTCAGGAATTTCACTTTGTCCCTCCTACCCCTTCCCTGCTTTTCCTCCTTTCTTTCTCCAGTGCCAAAGCCAAAGAGGAGACACAATGCCTTGGGGTGCTGGAGGTGGGGTGTAAAAGAGAAGGCGGCGGTGTCTGACTGTAAATGGAAACATTTCATTGCCTTCAGTGTGAACATGAAAGTGATTGCTGAGTCCAGACTGTAGGTTTCATATGTGTGTGTGTGTGTGTGTGTGTGTGCGCGCATGTGTTTGGGGCTGGGGATAGCACTAATAAATCATGTTTATCAACCCATTGGATGACTATTTACTTTTCATAAGGCAAAGTCTGTCATATTACAGAGCAACAGTGAAGTGTGTGTGAATCTGGTAATCTATGCTTAAAATAATCTTTGCAGCCATCTCTGCTTCAAGCCTAATATTTAAGGACTTTTAAGTGAAAATTGGTTTGGATCACCAGAGAATACATGAAAAAATGAGAAGGAAAAAATTGTATTTGATATCTAAGTCCACGTGGCAACATTTTTGAAATGCTCTTGCACAGTTAAAATGTGAGGACATGGTGTTTTCTTAGGATTAGGAAACACTGGGAAAGGAAGAACCCTCTCAAATGACAAACTGGCACAGACATACATACATACAGACAGAGACCTTAGGTGGGGGCAGTGCTCTGTCTGTGTGCATATTTAGTTTGAAAGTGGTTCTGTAAGAAAGCTCCAATTCAACAGTTACGAGGAAAGATCTTTTTTACCCTTTAAATTTTCCTATTAGTCTGAAGCAAGCCACAGATAGAAAATAAGAAGCTGTTTGGATTTATTGTGTTCTGGAGCCATTAATTACAGTGAGTCCTGTTTCTGTTTATTTGTCTTAGTTCTTCTTGGTGTTGAAACACTGACCCTCATGGACATAAAAAAGATTATCTAGCTTCATCTGTCTCACCATCCTCTGCGGCTCAAGTCCTTGTGGTAGGGCACTTCCCCAGACTACAGACACAGCCAGATGTAGCAACCAGATACCAGGCTATGAAACAGCACTAATTTCAAATGTCAGCCTTCACACTCCATAAAACAGGGAGCATATTACAGTGCACATTAAATTCCAGAGCAAATAATACTTAACATCTATGAGGATGCATTGTAGATTTGAATAATCTGGCAGACTGTATTTGGAAATATTCTCTAAATTTCCTCTGTCCCTGCCCTGAGACTGTGGTAAGTAGCACAGAGACCAGCTGTCCAGCCTTGTTTTTCTAAGCCATTGACTAAACAGTGAGTTCATGTTCAAGATAACTGTGGGGAACCAGTTCATGAACTTCTTGAACTCTGCTGTCCATAAGTGTGGTGATGGGATAGAAAAGCTGCCATTTAATTAATCATGAGTCTTGTAGGTAGAAATTAACCTTGGGGCAAGTGTTGTGGGGTTTTTTTGTTTGTTGTTTGTTTGGTTTTTGGCTGTTGTTGTTTTTGGATTTTATTTGTTTGTTTGTTTGTTTGTTTTTTTAATTACAAGATGTCTGGAGAGCAAAAATAAGTAAAATCCATTGACTTGTTGCCAGGGAAAGGCATTGCTCCATAAAACAGGAAGGTAAAACCATCACCTGCATAAACAGTTCAAGGACTTGCAGTGCATGTTGGCTGCAATGCTAGAGCATTAATATGGAGCAGAATGTATGCTCCTTTCCAGATTCACTTCCCGATTTGCAAAATTGTTATCATGGAGGTCTTTCTACCAGTGGCATCTATTTTATTGCAAGAGTTTGAAACTTTCCCTTTTCTTTGTGGGATTCAGTTTTCTGCTAATTACAAGCACAATAGGTATTGGTCTCCAAAAGGAGAAAGCTGCACTTAAACCAATCTTGTATTGCAGTTTCATTCTCTAAGCCCCTCTGCTCATGCTGATAACAATATCTAGATATTGAGCCTTGATCCCATAAAATATTCACTAATATAATTTTAACACTGCATGAGAAACAGCCTTATTTTATAAATCTAAGGTAGAAACCACTAAATTCCTCTGTGTTTCAAGATACATGGACCTTGCACAAGCATAGGATCATCTTCTGCTTTATATTCAAAAGTTCTTGATATGCAGAAGCAGAAGTCACTACAGGAGGAGGACTGGAAAAGACCTTTCAAGATAAATCCCTGCTATTGCAAGACTTATAAAACTCTTTACTCCTTCCACAGATAGTCTATCTAGTGAAGTTTCTGGAGAAACTCCTTGCTGCATTTACTCTAACTGATAGGTTATTCCATTAACATTACTCCTTAAATGGGTAAAAAAGGAGCTATGAAGCTGGTGAAGGATCTGGAGCACGTGTCTTATAAGGAGCAGCTGAGGGAGCTGGGGTTTACCCTGGAGAAGAGGGGCCTCAGGGGGACCTTTCGACTCTCTACAGCTGCCTGAAAGGAGAGTCTAGTGGAGTGGGGGACAGGCTCTTCTCTCAAGCAACTAGCGATAGGACAAGAGGAAATGGCCTCAGATTAAGAGGAGAGGTTTAGATTAGGTATTACGAAAAATTTCTTCAGCAAAAGGATTGTCAAGTGTCGGAACAGGCTGCCCAGGAAAGTGCTTCAGTCATCATTCCCGTAGGCATTAAAAGACAACTACATGTAGTGCTTAGGGATAAGGCTTACAGGTGGAATTGGCAGTGTTAGGTTAATGGCTGGACTCAATGACCTTAGTGGTCTTTTCAAATCTGAAGTGTTCTATGATTCTGTGAAAGCCTTCCTCTGATTTCCTGCTTAAATAATCATTGACAATTTATATTGATTTGTTTGTCTGTAGACCTTTACTTTAAAAAAGATTCTTTTCCACTTTCATATACCTAATGTATTTGTGACAAGTAATTATACCACTTTAACCTTGACTGAAAACTTTTCACTCTGATATTCTGATAGCATTTCTTTTTTCTGCTTCCTGTTTGAAATTTTTCTTCAGTGTGGGTACCAGATTGGGACAGATTGTGAGCTTTCACCAGGGCTTTAACCCTATCTCTGTGTGTAAATAGATCTGGAACAAGAGCACTGGAGTCTCACATAAAATTACCAGCTTGCTGGTAATTGCCTTTGAGGAGATAAAGCAAATGCAAACATTTCAAACTATAATTAGTAGGAAGTTCTCAACAAGCAAAGTATTATTTTCACACTTTGCTTTTATATGAGGCATCAAAGTATTTTATGATATGTAATTAGGACTGAGATCTTCAAAAATGTGGCAGAATAAACAGCATTGTTCCTTGTTTCAGTTCATTCTTTTATTGTGCTTTTGTATGATGAAGCAGAATATGGTGTTATTGTCTGCAAGTAGTTATTCATGAAGAAACTATCCTATTTCTTCAGGCTCCAAGCAATGCTGAGGGAGTTGCTGCTTCCTACTTGAATACTTCCTGAAACCATTGCTGTTTCTGTGCAGTTCTGATGCATTTATTGAAGGGTTTATACAAGTTTTAGCACTACAGCCCTACTGATAACTGATCAATACAAAAAAAGATAGCAAGTACAAGTGCATTTCCTTGCTATTGACTACGCTACAGTGGCTATGCTATGTTAGGTGTCCTCAGATTGTGAAACCTGCCTCTGCTTTATAAAGCTCCTGGGCAGCTTTTACCACATTCTTTATTTGAACTGTTAAGTGGTACTGGCTGCAGGATCAAATGAGGTGATAAAGGAGGAAAAAATTAGTGAATGTGTGTTTCAGCAGGTTACTTCAGCTACTGGGCTGGCTTTGGTCATCTGCAGTGCACTGGGGCTCGAATGTTGGGCACTGTGACACCAGACTTCATGCTGTCCTTAAGAAAGCACTGGGACACTGTCCTGAGCTGGGTCTGCAGTCAGTTTCTTCACAGCAGGTACTTGGAATGAAGCTCATAAGGCTCAGTGCTGAGTGCCAAACTCCTCAGACCTGTGTCCCTGCTTTCAGGATATACGTTCAACATAACACCATAATTTACGTGACATCTTTCTCCGGTTCATGCCATCTCCTTTCTGCATTGAGCATCCTACTAAGTTGGAAAATCCCTATTTGTTTTCCTTCTAATCATTCCAAGCAACGTGGAACAGTTCTGGCAGGTGGGCTTATGCAAATGCATTTGCTCCCACGTCAGAAGAACAGATGATTGTACCTCTTTTTGGGGATGTGGGATATGCTTCTGTGCCTTCATGGAGGCAGAATTGAAACCAGATGCTCTTGCCCATGCTTTAACCACTGAAATACATGGAGAAAAGAGGAACTGTGAGATGAAGACAGATGTTCCAGATAGACAGATATTATCTCTAAAGCAAACATTGCTTTCTATGGGAACACACCTATACACCATCTCCCTCCCCCATATTATTCTTTTTCCCATTTCCTTCCTCTTGAAAATCCCTAAAACTGTGCAAATTGGGAGAGCAAATCCTTCAGCCAGCACACAGATATGTGGTTAGGATTTCTTCCTAGGGATCCTGGAATATTTGTGGGCTTGAATCCCACTGGAAAAAAAGAAATGTAAAGGCAAGTCTCCCACATCCTGTGGAGTGACTGTGGGAGCGCCCAGCATCTCCTCCTCAATGGCTGTTCTGTGCCAAGCCCAGAGAGCACCTACAGACATGACCACCCCCAATGAGATGAGTGGGAATAAAGCAGTTTGTGAAATTTGATGGGATTTGATGACAGCATTGTCAAAACTTTAATGGGAAGGCTAAAGGCATTGCCCTTCTTCTTCCAAAAGGAGGTCCTCTTTCGTCCTCCCATGTGGCCTGGAATGGCATATCCCTTTTGTAAGATGAAGGTTTGTCTACATCAAGTGGACACTTAATTTATCTCAATCAACTTCCTTTCCAATATCACTTTGTGCTTAGTACTAGATGATCTTAAAGGGCCTTTTCAACCCAAGCATTTCTATAATTTAGTTAAATTTTTAGAAAGAGGGTTTTTTTTTGTGCTGACCTCCAAGTGTTTCATCTTGGTCTTTTCCCATGGGTCGTCATCCAGTTCTTCATGTTTCCAGGTCTCCTTTGTTCAATATCCTCTCTAAGGGATCTTTGCTACATCATCTGGTACTCTCTGTCCCCTCTTGTGAGCCACAAGCCCTGCTGGGCATGTCTGACAGCTTCTGACTCACATTCCTCGTTGTGATCACTGCTGTGTTATGCCTTTTCTTTTGTGTCACATCTTCTTGTCCCTGCCCCATCCAAGACTCAGCTCCCGCCAAGGCTCCATCACATGTCCACACACCATCAGAATCTCAGGCAGCTTCAGGCACAAACTTAAACACAAAAAAAATACCACCACTGACTTAGGGCAGCTCTGAGCCACAAGTTGCTGGAGTGTACTGGGAAGTCTAATTACATGCTTGTCCTGTTCTTTTATTTCTTTCCTGGGCATAAACTGTTGGCCACTCCCACTTCTGCAATCATTATTCTCTCGTCTTAGCTGGGTTTACTCACTATTGATTTTGCGGCCATTGGTTTCTTGGCCAGCAAGAGTCTGGATATTCAATGAGCATGAAACTGTTCTGCTCCCTGTCACTGTGGAGAGTATTTTTTTTGCCTGAACCAGCCAGTTCAATAGTCTCAGATCCAGAAGTTCCAGCATGGTGGCTGGAGCTCCAGACTCCACTTGATTAACAAAACCATCCCTGTGAAGGACAGGCTCCAGGCAACTGCAGTCTGGTTTCCAAAGAGCAGGGCTCAGGCTAGCCACACTGGCCTCCACAGCTGGACATGACTACTCCAAATCTACAGCAGCTGCCACCCACACAGGCCAGCGTGAGTCGATGGATCTCCGTCTGACTCAGTACTGCTCTTGTCCTCCTGTGTGAGAAAGCCGCCCTGCGGCACAGCTGCTGTCAGCAAATGATTTGTTTTCAATTGAATATACCTTCAGCAATAGGTTCTTCCTTGGCATCAGAGCAATTCCACCACTTCTAGGTAGTGCTGAAGGCAGTAGATGTTTAGTAGCAGCTTGGAAGACAGCCGTAAGAAGGTAAAGTTATACAGTTATAAAGTTATACAGTTCCTAGCTGCAATGTAAATTAAAATATTTAAATTTGGACAGATGGTCCTAATAAAAATTTAGGGTTGTGTGGATTTCAACATAAAATCATGGGGAAGGAAAGGCTGCTCAGTGAAATAAAGTAGAAAGTGTTCCTCTAATTCTGACAGCATAATTTAGTGAAAAATACTTTTCTGAAATACTTTAATATATTCCATTTATTGTATTGCATTATGTTTTGATTTATTTGGAAAATAAAATTGAAACACTTTTAATGTGTAGTTTGACCAGAGTGACCTTTCCAATCTCAAACTCTTCTCACCAAAGTGCCTCACTGCCTGTGCTCCTGGTATGGATCATAATCACTGGATGGACTCTCATTTGTCTTTTGATTCCATCTCAGGAGTTTCACAGCTCTGCATGTCACCTGTAACTTGGACATGGACTAGGATACTTGAAACTCAGACAACACAAAGAAATGTGCCATGACAGTCAAGTGACACTACAGGAACCTTTTGCATTAAAAAATGTTTCAGCATATCTGGCTTAAAAAACATCCAGAAAGTCTCTCTTCTGCAAGAGGCCTTGAGGTGCTGCAATCCTAATGCGTGAAACATGTACAATACAAAAAGAAATTGTGCAAATCCATATAAAGTGACCTCCAGCCTTCTTACTGGAGAAACCTGATCCAAAACATATTGAAGTTCTGGAAAATATATTCTCCAATTTCTCTGAGCTTTTTGACAGACTCTGAGGACTTTAACTAACGACAGGTAGTGTAGGGTTTCTCTAGGTTTTACCAAACAAAGAGATATGAACTCTTCTCCCAATATTTTCCCCTATACCCTGTTGCTGACTTCTGCTCTAAAATAATGTAAGAATGTTCCTAGAATTTCCTTTCAGTTAATTTTTCCTGAACAGGGACAAAGTTACGTCTATTACCTTAAGTGCTTTTACATAAACAGAAAAGACAAATATACTAATTATTTCTCTTCATATTTCAAAATCAGTTTAATTGTTTTGACCTTTGTCATACCCACTAGACTATAAAGAAGCAGAATGACAATTTGCTGGAAAACTTAAATGACATTTTAATGCATTTTTCCACTCTTTTAAAATATAGAAATTATTTTCCAGTGTATGAATTGCTATTTCCCAGACTTTACTAGGATAGTGTTTTAAATAAAAGCCTAAGCTTTTACTAAGGCATTCTGTGTTATTGGTCATATTTTGCCATCCTCCTCTTTACACTTACATATTTACTTATATTAACCACTGTATAGCATGTCAGGAAGTGAAAAAAATAAGGTGTAGTTCATTTCATGACTATTTTGGAAGTTGTAGAATTTCATTCCCTCCCAACATACATGAAACTTCTGACTATTTTTGCTACTTTCATCAAAAGATCCCTATTCATACTGAGTAGATCAGAGTTTCAGTACAGGATTCTCTTTATATCCCCTAAAGAGTCTGTGCTGCTCCTTGGAACCCTTGCTGTCCAAAACATGCTCAAAATTCATACAACTCAATTAAACATTTGTGTCAGGTCAAAAACAACCTTTGGCTGATGAAATAATTTCACTGACAATATTCTAACCAATAGTAATACCAGGAACTTTAGTTACAAACATATGTCCACAGGAAAAAAAATCTTTCTGGTGTAAGAATATAATACTTGTTTACCTGCTTTACCAAAATGGAATATTTCAGCTGTATAATCTCTCTTGAGGTAAAAACCACTGTATTATTTGAAGTGTAGGTCAGGACAAGAATGCTTTGGGATTCCCTGTGTTTTGAAAGAGAATAAACTAAAATTAAAAAGCCTACACTTTTTCCCCCTAATGTTTTATTTTGACCTGCAGGCTTGTTGCTATTTGACATTTTCAGATTTTTTAAGACTTTCAACTTTGCAATGAGAATCAGCCTTGCAATGAGAACTACTTTCAACACAGCCTTTTTATGTAAACACAGTTTCCTGTTTTGCTTCAAAGCAAAATGATGAAAAAAAGTCCTAGCAGCTATGCAGTCTTATCACAACAGGTACTAGATTTGTGATCATCTCTCTTGCAACACAAGTATTTTGTAGACAATAGGAAAGAGCTGTGTTCCTCTCAGGGGCCAAGAGTTCATATTGCAGAGCCAGGACTTTGTTTAAGGGAACTTTTGTGTATGTCATTAGTCCTCACACAACCCAAAGAATGACACATATTTTAAGAAGAAAGTACTTTTATTAGACCCACAGAGACAATTGTGTAAATGAGATACTAGATAAAGCAGATTCTTTTTCATGCAGATGAACTACTCTTTGAGCCCAAAGCATAGAGAAAATATGAAAGTAATTGTAGCTCATTACTTTGAATTCTATTTGATTATCTTAATCAGTCAGACATTTGAAAGAAAAGTGTTTTCTATTTTGGGACCAGAGGATGATTCTGACCCTATTAAGAGTGTAAGTGGTGACAGAAGTGGAATGATCAGAGCAAACAGTAATCGAAGATCAGCAAGACTTGAGAAATAAGGAAACCCAGAAGTCTTTGTCAAATTCATCTGATATGAAATCCGGTATCTGAAAGAGTTGCACATTTTGGTTCTCTGGCCCATCTTTAGTCTTGCAGTGTCAGGATTGCAAGGTTAGAGATGGAATAGCTGTTTTGGGAATATAATTTTCCAACTGGTAACTGGGTGTTGCTGTTCTTTCCTAATGAGGTATCCTGTGCTAGATGTTTGGTTTCACCCACAGAGCTCCCTAAGAGCAATGAATGCATTTGGTGCTGCCTTTGGCATTTCAGATTGCTCATGTGTAGGATCTGTATATTTTGGAGGTTCTGCTGGAGCAGGTGTTTATCATGAGGGCCATGGCAATATTTGGGTATGATTTTCTGGAGCTATCTGGCTCTAGCCATTATATACTAGTCTGCCAAAACTTGCTTTCAGTGATGGAGCTAACGATAATGAGTGTGGTTTGAAGGGAAGGATGGGTGTTTCTAGGAAAAATAATTTCAAGGTATGATTTTCTTCCAATATAAGCTACAACTTGTTAACATTTTCCAGTATACATTTCTTGCATATTGTGGTATATGATACCCAGTAGGGGATTTCCTCTCTGTATTGTAGTAAGTTTGGAAAAGGTTTAGGTGGCTTCTTCAAATACGCAATCCTAGTGGAGTGTCTGTGTTGGATGAGCATCATCTGTAGCTTTGTGAGGGCGTGTCAGGAGTGCTTTCCTCAGAGCAAATGAGGTGATGTCTGTGGGCTATATCAGTTTTCCTAGTGTGTTTTGGATAGCTGATGGTTTGTGGAAGGAGGTGTGTTGGTCTGTGGATTTTCTGCATATGGTATTTTGTTGGTTGCTATTTTTTATGTTGACCTTGGTGTCTAGAAAGTTGGTGCTGATGTAAGTTTTCCAAAGAGTTTAATGGGCAATTCTGGTTGCTGGATTTGTGGTAGAAATCAATGAGGGAATCTAAGTTTTCAGTACAGATGTCATTTATGTACCCCAGCATACCCTAGGAACCCGTGTTGGTTTGGTGGGAAGGGTTGTGTTTTACGTGGGGTGACTCCTTACTGATGTCCTGGATCAAAGTACCTGGTGCTTGCAGTGCATCTGAGATTTTGTGAGGGTGAAATGGTTGTGGATGAACATGAAACGGATGGGCTTGATTATTCAATGTCAAGACACAAGACACTTAGGATTAGGGTCAGCAGTAATGGTTCCCTGGTGTAGCATACAATGGCATACTAAAGACAGTAGAGAAGATAGTTAATGAAGTCAGTAGAGAAGATAGTTAATGATGCAGCAATCCTGGAGGAAGCATGTTTGTCCGGAGAAAGTTGCTTTCATATGTGATAAAGTATTTAAAGATGGTGTCTGCTGATCTTCATAGCTCTTCACTGAAAGTCTCCTTCTGCTTCCTTCTGCAAGAATCTAGAAGAGCACCTTAAGGTGGCAAGAGCTGACATAAACTTTTTCCATCGCCATTAGGAAGAAATTTGAACTCTACAGTGAAAAAAGCCGAGGTCTTTCTTGAGTTCCTTCTCATAGGAAAGCATAAAAAATCATGTGCTGGCATCACTGCTTAATATCAATTGTTTAATAACTAATTGGTGACTGGCTTTTAAAAACTATGTAGACCCTTAAAAACCCCCATTTGTACCTCTTAAAAAATTCTTTCTGAAAGAATTGTTTTTGTAAACCAATGTAAAATTGATTTAGGAGGGTGCAGCTCACTCTAATGTGAGATTATTTTCATGGTTATTTTACAGGTGGTGGTGGCTATTTTGTCTTTTGTTCTTTTCTAGGAAAGCTGAGACACAGTTACAGGAACACTTCCTCCAATTGGACTACAGACCACAATGCTCCCAATGTTTCCAAGAATAAAAGTAAGCATTTACAAAGAAGAAATAGTGGTAGATATTCAAGGTTGGGTTATTCCTCCCAATGGCTTTGTGGTGGGTGATGTTGAGATGCAGGTTCCCTCATCATAATTTCTCAGGTGCTGTCTTGTTGATGAAGGAATTGCCATTGCATTATTTGGGTTCAGTGCTAAACACCAGTTCCTTCTGATAGTGATTTGTTGCATGGTGGTTTGGTGAGTTCCAGTTTCCTTTACTCTGTTGGAGCTCATAATTATGTCAGGTTCTGTCAACCTCTCAGGAAGGTAAAATATTCTCAATTTCTTAGATAAGAGAGACCTAAACAGGATATTGTGTCACGTATTTGAGTTGAAATACAGACTTTTTCCTGCACACAAGATGACCTGTAAGACAGATCTCTGTCATCCTCCCATGTTCCTCAAAGCCTGAGCTGGACTTCAACTCACTTTTATAACCGGCCTGAACAGGACCCTGAGAGGACCACGAGAAAGAAAGTGGCTGCAAATTGTAGCATGGCTTTATGAAGAAGAGGTTTTGGTATTGAATGTAAGCTGAGACATGGAGAACACCAGAAGATGCTCCTAACCAAGGGCTCGGAAATGTGTCTCTAGCAGCCTGGCTGCATGCGGGAGATGAGGAGGCTCTGAGCTGGTTTCACTGGCAGCCAGGTGCCAGCACACCTCTGCCATGTCTTTAACCCCTTCCTTTAACACGACTGTGAACTGCATTGCTTCTTTGGACAGTGCAAGCCAACAGCACTCGTGCTCATTTTAGCCTGGCTGGAGTGAGGAGCGAGTGAGACTGGGAGGGATTAGCAGGGCTTTGGTCCCCTAAAGGCTTGGACCCACCAAAGGGGCCGGGGATGCGCACCCGAGGTGTACGCTGACTGCAGACACCGGGAATTTAGGGGACAGGGACCCTGCAGATGCAACCAGGGGCTCAGGGAATCCTTGCCTGAGCGGAGCGCAAACCTGAGTGGGGCAAGAGCGCGGCGGGGGCAGGAGGCGGCGGAGGCAGGGCTGCCCGCGGCGCTCACCCCGGAGGAGCAGCGCTCCGCTGCGCGGGGCGGAGCAGCGCCGACCGCCATCCCCGGGCGACCTGCCCGGCGGCGGGGGCCGGGGCACCGGGGGCAGGGGCGGGCCTGACCCGGGCCGGTCTGTGCTCGGGGAGGCGAGGCGAGGAGGGGGCGGTGGTGCGTGCGGCGGCAGCGGGAGGGAGGGAGGAGGAGGGGGCAGGGGCGCGCCGCCCGGGGCTGATTGGCCGCCCCGTTTATAAGAGGTGCCCGGCCAGGGTGGCGAGGTTGTTTGCCGGCGCTGGGGAACTCGGCGCTGCCGCCTGTGGAGCCGTCGGAGCGGAGCGGAGCGGAGCTGCGATGCGTCGCGCCAGCCGAGACTACACCAAGTACTTGCGCGGCTCCGAAGAGCTGGGCAGCGGCGCCGCCCACGAGAGCGCCCCGGCGCCGCCGCCGCCCCCGCCGCCCGCGCACCCGCACCCGCCGCCCGCGTCCCGCTCCCTGCTCGCCGCCCTCGTCCTCCTGGGGCTGGGGCAGGTGGTCTGCAGCGTCGCCCTCTTCCTCTACTTCCGAGCTCAGGTAAGCGGGAGCTGGCGCGGGCGCTTCCCGCTGAGGAAAGCGCGGCCGCCTCGCACCCTGCAGAAGTGGACAAGGCCCTCGTGTCGGTGCGATCGAGGGGATAAATTAAGGAAAAGCAAACAAAAAAGTTTTAGAAGACGCTTATCTGTCTCTAAAGTTGATTCGGTTCTGAGATGGGACGGGCCAATGGGCTCCTATGCCATGCCCAGCGTGTGCTGTGCCCTGATCGCTGGAGCTGCTCAGTAGGAGGGTTCCAGGTAGCACTCCGGGCATCGGGTGTGTTTTGCGGTACCGGGCTTCGCCACGAGGTTGGATATGAGGGGTTCCCTGACTCAAAAAGCAGTTTAGTTATGATCCTTCACCTGAAGTCTTGCAGGGCTTTGGTTTTTAATGATCAGCTTTCAGTTATCCACTGGAGAGAATTTTGGCATTGGGTATTTGACAAAGGTTCTTCACCCAGAGGGTGGTTGGGCACTGGAACAGGCTCTTCCTGGAAGTGGTTACAGCACCAAGCCTGACAGAGTTCTAGGAGTGTTTGGACAATACTCTGAGGCACATGGTGGGATTTTTGGAGATGGTGCTCTGTGGGGTCAGGAGTTGGACTCGATGATTCTTGAGGGTCCCTTCCAACTCTGCATAATCAGTGATTCTGTGACATGGCTCAGGTCTTTGGCTGCCTTAAATGTTTCACCAGTAGGAGAAATGACTAAGGACAAAAGAGGTCGTCACGTAACACCGCTCGTGATGGTTTGTCACTCAGGCTGCGCAGGGGCGCTGCAGAGGAGCTGGGTCTGTGTGCCCGTGGGCATCGGCCAGAGGTGCCTGCCGCGGCTCAGGAGCTTTTCCTGGGATTCTGGGGATGCCTGGGAGAGCCGCACCTCACCTGCCAGGCCTCAAGCGCGCCGGGATGGCTGAGCAGAGGCAGCGGTGCGTGCGAGGGGAGCGCGGGGAGGTGTCGCTGTGGGGGCAGATAAGGTGATGAGCGGTTGGGCTTTCGGGGAGCGGAGGAGTCAGCTTCTTGGAAATGGCTCGGCTGCCTGGATTCCCTCGCTGCTGCATCTCTTGCCCTGCAAAGCTGAGCCCTCTCGGAGGAAGTGGGGAGCTGCCAGCGAGTTGGTTCTCAGGGCTAGGTGTTAGATTTCTGCTTGGCTTTATTGTCGGATGCTAGCTAGTTCTGTTGATGTGGGTCTGACTGCCGTCATGGAAGTGGTGCTTCTGTTGTGTGTACTTTTCATTTGAAGTCGGCACAGACTAGAAACCTGTTTCTTTCGGTTTACTTTCTAGGTAGGGGCACTTGATCTTGAGGTAGCAGGCTGGATTTCTTAACTAAGTGCACTCTGAAAGCAGGTGTTGCACAAGTGTATACCCACTTAACCAGATGAGTGACTGTCAAATATACAGTAACGCTGCTGATAATTTATTATGCAGACTAATTCATATTTTCTTACTGACAATGGCTTTGTGTTTTCCATTTTTTGAAAAATAAAATGTAAGGGCAGTGCAGCACTTAGTTAATCATAACTTGTATATTTCTGAAGAGTGACATCTAATTTCTGGGACTCATTGTAAAGTAGCTTAAAGCTGCTTGTTTGCTTGACAGTGAAATAAATTGATGCCTGCTTCAACTTGTGACAGGGGAGTGTTTTGCACTCCAGATGTTCATGAACCTGAAAAGACATTCTTGTCACAACATAGCTCAGAGATGCATAGCTATGTGTTCATTAGGGGGCTCGAGAGCCATTGCAACCAAAACAACTAATCAAAGTGTGCCCCCTTATGAAAGACTCTTCCTGATAGGTACATGTCAGGGTTTCATGTGTGCCTAACAAAGGGTAAAAAAGAACCATAATAGCTATTTTTCTTCTGCTTCCTTGATTTTAAAAAATGGCATGGTTCAGGGTGTAACCCTGCATTTGACAGCTTAATTCTCTTGCTAGCTTCTTGTTCCTGTAGATTTGGAGTAGTGCTGTTGAATGAAGTCTTTCATAAATTTGAATTGACAAAACATCTAAAGAGGTGATATAACTCGATGTAGGCTTGACTCAAGTCATTGCCTAAAAAATTTTAATGGAGAAAATGTCATCAATGGAAAATAGAATAATAAGTATACTTTTGAATTAAGTACATAATTCACTATAAGAAGATATGAAAATTCATATTTGTTCACCCTTTCTAATTGTAGAATAATATAGATAGAAAAACATAGTGGGTCCTGCAGCAGTTAATTCTTATTTCACACTCTTTGAGATTTTATTTAAGTGGGACATGATCAGACCTCTTTCTTTTGGAAAGATTTCTGTGATGTTTGATTTTATTAAGCTACTTCAATTTGACCTTTTCAGTGTAAATTTCAGCTATCTACATTTGTACTTTAATAACAGAACTTAATTATTTTTAATTAATTTTGTTGAAATAATGAGGCTTTAGTAGTAGTAGCTGTGGATGGAAAGATTTTAATTGTTTGCTTGGTAAATTAAGCAAGCATTCATTAAAATGTGAATTAGAAAGATTTGACTGTACAGGCTGATGTTAAGAAATTATATATCTTATAGAAGCTCTTTAAACCTTATCTAAGAGTCTGAGTAAACTCTGACTCAGTTTTACCACTCACATTTTGTCTGTATTCGCATAAAATCATTTGGGCTGGATCATGACATCGTATAAGCTGAGACAATAGTTGAGGTTTTGGTTTTTCCTTAATTTTGTTTATTTTGTGGCTTGAGCATTTTGAATTTCACAAGACACATAACTAAGACTGACAGTAGGTTTTCACGGGTAAACACATGTTTGTGGCCAAGAAATAATGCAGTGCCATGCAAGTGAGACAATGAGCTGGTATGGCAAAAAAGCTTGAATTTTACCAGTATTCTCATAATAGTGTACTGAAATGTAAAAAACATTAGCATGTTTTACCCTTGCTTTTTGGTCTATCCTGTGCAGTGTACTGAATCCAAGAAATTAAACAATAAAACAATGTGTTGGTCTTAAGCATTTATTTTGTGTAAATTTTGAGGAATATTTTCTCATTATCTATAAAAATGCCATGAAAATTTAGTTAAGATACCCAGAGCTGTTGGAGGTCATCACTCGATAGAGACTCATGCACAGCACAAGGTGAGAGAAGTATTTTCTTTAACTTTGACTGATAAATGTTGAGGTTTAGTCTCCAAAACCTTAGCTTTTAAGCTTTTCTTTCTGGCCCATTTCCTTAGTGCACTTAGATTTCAAAAGGGTAGGAATCTGGTCTAACACTGACTGAGCTGGAGAGGAGTGAAGCAAATTGAAACTGTTCAAATTGAAATGTGGTGGCTGAGTGTTTAATGCCCACAGTTTAAGCTAGACCTCCAAGAGTGTGCCCTTTTCACATTAAAAAAAGTCTGTCCAAATTTCAAGTATTCTACCAGACTGAAGAGTTCACAGTTGGATAACTGGTGACCTGAAAGCCCAGTTTTTGTCATTTCGTGCTTATGTGGAATTCTTGTGGTATGTTTTCAAACTATTACCTTTCAGACTTCAGTTGAAGTTTTGTGAGCATTGTGGCTAACAGAAAAAACAGCTTGCTGGGGATTGTTAACATCTTTCAGAAGCCTGAAAGAACCCCTTCTTGGTGCTTAAGAAAGGTCATGGAGTGCAAAGTGATATTTGATAGTCTGGAAAGTGGTTTAAGTTTGAAAAAAAGTGCAAGTATCGATTTTAAACATTTATTGTAAGGAGGAAGTATTTAATGCAATGTTGTAACAGTGCATAATTGATGCAAAATTTAATAGTAAAGCTGGGTGGAATGTATTGTATCTCTTGAAACCAAACTGAGCCTTTTTTAGATCAGAAAATTGGCTCTGAATTCTGTAAATTAATCTAACCCATGATGCTGGAGTTCATTTTGGCTGCCCTGAAGTGGCTGAATAGAGTCCAGAAATGCAACTAGGATGATGAGAGATGCTGAAAACTGGGGGCACTGAACAGCCCGACCTGATTTCAAGGTTAGGCAAAGTGGATATTAAAAATAAGCTAGACACTCCTCTTTTTAATTTATTTCCTCTAGGGTATTTAGAATCCTTCACACTTTATAAAGCTTTCTCCTTTATTTGTGTTTGCATCTTGATATTTCTTCCAGATATTAAATCTTCATGACTTTTTGCTGAAGGTGCCCTGCCCTGCAAGTTAGCAAGCTGCTTCTGGTATTTCATCATAATTTTCTCATTCTTTAGAAGTTCTTCTCGAAACTCTCTTGGAAATTTTTCTGTGCATCACTACTTCCCCAGTTTTGATTTCAGTGCTTGGTAGTGCTTGTTTACAGCCATGGCAGTTCAGTGCCTGTTCTTTGTAAAGACTTAGGATGCAGGATTTCTGAGAAGTCCTTTTCAGGCAAGTGAGCTGATTTTTGTAGTTAAGTGTGGTGAAGACTATTCTTGAAGGTATTCTTTGAAAAAGGTGAGGGCAGCTGGTGGATTAGCTAGTTCCAAGATCAGAGTTTCCCCTTATCAAACAGTAACTCTGGCGACTTGCAGTTTTGTCAGGGTGGGCTGCACAGCTCCAAGCTGCTGAAACCATCAGCTGCAGTGTTTCCATTAAGCCTTCAGTCTTTCACTTGTAGGTGCAGAGATGGTGGATTTCTTTCTTAAGCCTTGAGCAGATAAACTGTAATCTGAGCAAGGGATTCTGTGCAGTCTGCTGTTACTGGTGTGATACAGTATTGTGTGACACATTTGAATGATTTCTGATAGCAGTGAGTCTATGCTGGCATGTTTTGTCATGCCTTTACAAATTTCATTATTTTTTGCTGTAAAACCTAGTTTTCTTGTCTGTAATTCAGAAGATGTGTTTTAATAAATCCAAAACTAGGATAGTAGTCTCTGTCTAGTAGAATTATTGATACAAATTAGTATTTATTGGCAGTTATTTGCTGCAACTTTCTATTTTCTATTCTGTGATTTGTGTAGAGGGGAGGAGACTCAGATATCCAGATCCTGTTAAGAGACATCAGTTCTCTAATGATGTCAGGTCTCTAATGATCCCAGCATGAGAGGTTACATTTGAAATAAAGGGTTCTAGTTTGGGTCCCTCAGTACCAGAAGTGTATCAACAAACTGGAAGGTGTCCAGCAGAAAACCACTGTGACAGGTAGGAGCCATAATGTATAAAAGAATGGAAAGCTGGATTCTTTTACAAAGAACAGACTAAGGTGAGGGAAGCTAATCACTGTTTTTAGCTACCTGAAGACAGTCAGGTTCTTCAGAAGCATGCAGCAAAAACAAGAGGCACAGTCTTAAATTGCACCAAGGGTATAAAACCCAAGCTTTTTTTACACACTAGAAGTAGTGAAGTTTTAGGACAGTTTGTCCAGAGAAGCTGAAAGTCTTCCTTGATGGACATTCCCCAAAGCTTGTCTAGAAAAGGCCTTAACCCACCTGGCCTGAGTTACAGGTTGGCCCTGCTTCAAGCAGGGGGCTGGACTAGAGACATCCAAAGGTACCTTCCAATACAAGTCATTCTGCATTAACTGGCTTTTAGCAGCTGTTGGTAAACATTTTGTGCCTTTTTTTAAAAATTATTTCTTTCTATTTTATTTCTTTTTTTATTATGTTTAGTTGATTTTGGTTGATTTTCTGGCTTCTGAATGCAAGTGGAACATAGTGTGAGGGATGCTTGGAGAGTGCAGTTTTACAGTCAGTTAGAGCTAGTGCTGCCTTCCTGATATTTCATTCTTATGCCTATCCCTGTACTGACTCCAATGCTTATCTGATATATCTGGAGTGACTTGGTTTTGGGGAGCTAATCTTAAAGGAAATTAGGCCAGCAAAAATTCCTCCCATGTTACTGATTTAGAAGAGGAGACTGAAATCCAGGAATTAAATTCTGTGGTGAAGGGGGTGAGAGCAGAGAGGTGCTGGTTTAGATCTCCTTATGCAGTTAATGAGGCTGCACTGCACTAGCTGACTTCAGAAGGCATTAGTGTAGGTTTTTAGCACTTAATTCATAGAGCTGCAATGGCTGTACACAGATTTTCTATGGGGATTCAGCTGTGTCAGGACATCACAGGAAGATGTTACTGCCTCCAAGGCATTCTGTAACTCATCACTACCCCTCTGGTCAAAGCTGTGGCATCTTCAGGTGAACCTTCTAAGACCTGTTTCATTCCAGATATGCAGGGATGACTGAGACAGCTAAACCAGACTACAGGATCTGACAGTGGTCTGAATTAATTGGGCAAGGAGCTTTCCATCTGGAGGCTTGAGCAGAAGGGTGGTGATGGAGGTGGCAGCATTTGGTACTGCTGTATGTGCAACAAATGTCTCTCTGCTGTGTGCTGCTATAGAGTGGCTGCCTGGGTGGTGTAGACTTTAATTCAGCTCTGTAATCCTAACCTTACACTTTTAAGTTAACTAATTTCTTTTTTGGGGGGTTAGGGAGTTGAGTTTATGTTCCTGTGAACAAATTATATGCTTGATTCACTCTGGCTGTTTTGTATTGAGAAAAACTTCCTTTTGATATGGTGTTTTGTTCAGCTCTGTGTTAAAGGAAACTGAACACTAGGCACCATCCATAATGTGTTGGTATTTCTGCATTGCAGTTACAAATAACCTTTTGTAATTCTCAGGCAGAAGTGTTCTTTCCAACTAAAGAAAGACAGAAGTTGATGTTCTTAAATAGGCCAGCTGATACAGTTAGGGAGCCTAGACTATGAGTTTGAGTGCAAAAACCCTTCTTTAAGCCTGAAGTAAAAGGAGAATAAATGCGAGTTGAGAACAGTTTCTTGGAGTCCTAGGCCATCTCCGAAAGATAGTTGTTAATCTCTTCAGTGTAATGGATTTGGAGTATGTGAAAAAAAAGGGTTAAATGGTTTAAATAGTTTTTGTGCAATAAAGTGCTGTCAAGGTACAATCCTAATCCTTGCATTATCTTCCAATTTATCTAAGCAATAGAACACAGGATTTAAAAATATACTTGATTTAGTCACAAAGATCAATTGATAAAAATGTATTGCAGATACTCTAAACTTACCATGCCTTGTCCAATGATGCAGAGGTGTCTTGTGGTGCAGTTTAACCATCTTTAGGTCTTTAACTTTTGCTGTCTTGCTGTCTTTGGGAATATTTCACACAGCAATATCTCTTGCCTCTGTCATGGCTTAATCCCAGCTGGCAACTAAGTCTCAGACAGCTGCTCACTCCCTGATGGCATTCTGGAGAGAATTGGAAGAGTAAAAGTGAGAGCGCATGGGTTGAGATAAAGAAAATTTAAAAGGTAAAGAAAAAGCTGCACATGCAAAGGAAGCAGAATATGAAGGCAGGTGTTTAGCCATCCCTAGGACAGCAGGGCTCCACCACATATAAAGTGACTTAGGAAGACAAATGCCATCATTCCAAATGTCTCCCCTTTCCTCCTTCTCCCACCTTTATATACTCAGCATGATGCCATATGGTCTGGGGTGTCCCTTTGGCCAGTTCTGGTCAGCTGTCATGGCTGTGTCCTGTCCCAGCTCCTTGTGCACCCCCAGCCCTCTCTCTGGTGGGGTGGGGTGGGGGGCAGAAAAGGCCCTGACTCAGTGTCAGCCCTGCTCAGCTGTAACAAACACATCCCTGTGTTACCAACACTGTTTTGGTCACAAATGCAAAACACAGCTCCATATCAGCCACTGTAAAGAAAATGAACTCTATCCACAATGAGCGCATCCATAAAACAGTTTCAGTGATAGCTGACTGCCAGCTTCAGTGGTATAATTTCAGTGCTAAAATGGTTTCAGAGATAACTTCTGTGTCTTCTCTTGAAAATGATGTGCTATACACACACATACATACTTTCCCCATGTTTCGCTACTTGACAATCATGTGTCATCTTACAAACAATAGCTTTTGAGGTAGGATAACTGTGTATGTTTTCTGCTAAAATAACTGTGATATTGCCCTGAGTGGCTGAAATGCAGAATTCAAAATTATTGACTTTACCATAAGAATGGAATTTATCTTTAACTTTTGAAAGTCACATACCTAGTCTAAGCTAATGAAATAGGCAGCACCAGGAGATAATTCATTCTCCTATTTCACATGTTTGTTGGATGAAATTAGCCCTGATGTTGGGAACTTTTTTCTCTCTATGCTGTTTATAGTGAGAATTTAGATAATAAACTTAGCTAGGGGCCAAACTTCTAGGTGGTTGAAAAGTGTCTCTAACACTTAGAACTGTGGTTGTGCTTATGTTTTTGTTTCAGATGGACCCTACTAGAATTTCAAAAGAACATGCACACTGTGTCAGAACACTTTTTGGACACCAGGAAAGTACAGATTTGCATGATGCCTCCTTTGAAAGTCAAGAAGCAAAGTTAATGCCTGAATCCTGTAGAAGCGTGAAACAGGCTCTCCAAAGGGCTGTGCAGAGGGTAAGTGGCACAGACAATGTGTTTCTTTATTTCATGGTCCTGTTGAAATAAAACAATTTTTCTGAAATCTGTATTCAGAGGTAAGTTCTGTAAATTATTTCCTGGTGTTGCAGTAACACCTGGTGTTTTATTTAGGATTGTATTGTATTTGCTGATGAATCTGGTAGTGGCCAACCAATTCTGTATTCAAGCACATTTTATTTACTTTATTTTTCTTTTAAGAAAGGAAGACTTGAAGTTGTACTAAGAAAACTGATTGAAGTCAGGTGATTAGCCATTCTGACATTTGGATGGGCCTGAACAGTAGTCATTTATGCTAATATTTGTATAGGTTTTCCAGATGCTCATAACAAGTGTCAGTTCCAGATTTTCAAGGGAATCTTGCAAACAAGGTGCTCTTAAGTCAAGATCATCAGCAAGCAAAATACTGCCTGAAAGAAAAGGAGATGGCATTTGCTCTTGTTTCTTACTCTGGAGTCCAAAATGAGGCTCAGTTCCTGCTTTGGTTTTGCTCACTTTGCCAGTTCTGTGTTCTGTGCAGGCCATTCTCACACTGGCAGAAGACCTACTTGGCCATAGCATGATAACTGGGTGGTCTTTGTCCAGGAATTGAGAATGACAGGTTGTTCCCAAACACAAATGACAAAAGAAGTCAGCCCTAATGAATAAGCCTAGGCAAGCTGGAAATATGCCACAATCCCCTTTTACTGCAGTTACTGCCTTTGATCTCTTTTTGTGTTCATTATAGTGTTTAGTGCTAATTATGGGCTGTGTAACAGATGGATGTCTGCTATGCTATTTGGTTTTTCTGGCTTATCAGACCCATTACAACTTTACTGCCTCACATCTTCATAGGACTGGCAGTTTTTCATTAAGGCTACTACATCAGATTTGAGCTGAACTCACATATGCTTTAGCATGAACTGTACTTGAATTAAATTTACAGCATTTGAATTGTGCTAATGTGATGTTTGGTTTTAACAGAGAACTCCAAGTGACAGATCTTTTTGTGAACAAAAGACAGACATAGGAGTCCATGTCTTGTCTCTTTTGCTAGCCACCTCCTTCAAGAGCTTAAGGGAGAAACAGAGGATTATTTCTGTAGGATTAGTTCTTCCCTCCTGCATTTTTTAGAGCCTCTCACGAAGCACCTACATATGTGCTGTGTGCTGGGCTGCTCCTTCGCTTGTGACAGAAGAAGGAGCTTTTACAGTAAGTCAATGGGGAGCTCTGTGTTCTGGTTATTTGCTGCTGGTTACTCAACAAAGGCACTGGCTTTAGCTGAGGCTTTGTATCCTGCCAGTCTGGATGGAGGTTGAATGCTGCAATGTCCGTGGCCAGGATAAGTAGTAAGTAGGGATAACTTTTTTGGCTGATCACCATTAGTTTGAGAACAATAAAATTTCTCTTGCCAAAGTAATTAGACTCTGAATTTCCTTTGAATGCAATGGAGTTTATTAAGCAGCTGCACCAGTGGTCTGGATGCTTTGTCATCTTGTATCAATGACAGAGAAAGAAATAGATAGGAAGGTGGTGACCTGAGGCTTTTTACCTCCTTTTGGTACATCAGAGAAGTGAAAGTAACAGTGTCAAGGGAGAATTATACTTTATCATCATCTGTAAATTCTGCCTTTCAGTCACCCTGCAAAAATGAAGAGCAGAGATGCAGCTATAACTTACTTGCAGTTGCACACACTCTCTTGTGTGTGGATCCAGCTAATGTGACTTGAAGGAGGTTTCCTGTTTTCTGTGCTTTCTTCACTTTCCTTAAGGAGAATAAAGAATCTAACTTATGTGTGTTTTAAGAACCAGTATCCTTATTTGAACTGGCAGCATACTAAGTGACTAAAATGGAGCATTTCAAAATACCATTTATGTTTTTGATTTTTCAATATATTGTCTTTTGCAATTCGAGCTGTTCAGGAAATGAAAATAGACAAATTTCTTTTGCTCAGGTTTATGGTCTGGTTACAGCTTCTGGCTTCCTGTGCCAGTTCTCATCGGTTTTCTTTGCACACCTGTAGACAGAGTGCTTAAATGTAAAGCAGAGATTGATGTTGAAAGTGGAAGTGCTCTTATGAAAACCAGTGCAGTAGGGCTGCAAGGTCCAGACTAGAAATACTTGTCTCCTGAAAAAGTAATAGTTTTTTTCTTTTAATCAGAATCTAATGATTGATTCCTTAACACATACTGTGATAAAAATTCTGCTTAAAGAGCAGCTTACTAAGTAGAGAGAACATTTTCAATATTGCATATAAACTTGCAAGCAGACAAATAATATACTTTCCTAGCCATTCTGTTTGCTTAATTTTTTTCCATGTAATCCTAAAAAAGTTTTGGCAGTCCACATGCTCTAACCACAGTCCTTATGAAGTCTGTTATGAACCTGAAGTAGAAAGGACTACAAACATATCTTGGGTCAATCCATAAGTAACTTTGCTTGGCAGGGCTCCCAGGTTCTAGCTGCTTGTGGAGTTCAGGTGTAAGCTGTTCTCCCACATGGCAACAGAGTGCTTTGCTAGTCCTCCAGGGCAGCATTTATAAAGAGATCTATATCCTTAGCAGACATTTAAAGAGCACATAGTTATGGACAAAGTAAAGGTTTCACAAGTGATTGCTGTAAGTTGTTAAAATTTCACCTACAATTTTGTAGGTTTCCATCCTACAGTCTTACATCTTTTTTTTTTCTTGCAAGCAGTAGACTGCTCATTTGGAGAGGCATTTTATTGCTGGTCTCTAAACTACAGTCTGATGAATATAGGTTCATGTACTTTTTATATTACTTCCTTCCTGATTAGCATTCTTCAGATTGCTGAATTTCCGGCAAGAGAATCAGATACTTCTTCCTGGTATCAGCTGTACTTAAAGCACTTGGTAATAAAAGAGTCAAGTGCTTAAAGAAGCTTTAAGATCACATCTGAAGCAATAAGTGAGTGTCCAGAAGTTCTCTTCTCATTGTTCTCTAAAGGCTACTTAGAGCTGCTCAAAGTATATACTGAGATATTTAGATAAAAGCTAAAGGAGACTAAAAACCTTTCACAAATGTCATGTCTTCAGGTGTAGCCTTGTCTCTGCATCCTCAGCATTGGACATAAGTTCAAGAGCAACAGGTATTTTTGCAGCTTGCTGTGGATGAGATAGCGAGGAGTTCCCGACTTTCCAGGCACTTAAAACATGATTTTTAACTTTAAAATGATAAAGTTTTGGAGCTTCTTAGTGGCCTCTTATGTTGTTTTTTTTTTGGATGAAGGGAAGACATGTTTTTCATTTTTGTGACTAAGTCCTTGTCTGTTGTTTAAACAGTGAGTATGTGGAGGAGATTGGAATGTGGGAAGCAGGCCCGTAGAGTTGACTTGGTGGGCAGTGAGCAAATGACAAAGGTGTACAAGTGCAGCTTGTCATAAGATTAAGAGTGGGGTGATTTTTGTGTACAGTTCTCTAAAAATAACTGAACAGCTTGGTATCACACACGCTTCTGTGCATGGCAGTCTTAAGAGAAGTTGCTGGTAATGTTTTGTCAGCAGTTTTCATGCCATTACAGTAGTGTCTTAGTCACGGGTTCTGTTGAGGTGTTTCTGCCTCCTTAATGAGCCTCTACATTGTGGATAAGTATGAGACACCTAAGAACATTCAAGAGCTAAAAAACACAGTTGATACTTCAGTGATTTGAGAAATCACAGCTCTTAATTCCTTGCAGTAAGAATACCAGGGGATTTTATAATCCCATTAAGAGGCGACCTTCAAACATCCACTGAAAAATGTCCTTCAAAGTCAGAAACAACTACGGTTAAATGCTTTTTTTAAGGTAGGTTGTGTATCAGCACCTTGGAACTGTATGAACGTCAAGTAAAAAAATAATCAAGAAGTGTTTAACTGCTTGTTCTTTAGGAGGAAACAACTCCATATCTCTTTTCTTGGGACTAATTAATGTGTTTTGTCTTCATTTTGGAAGCTGGGGCAACATAACAGAAAGAATATCAAACTTTGATGAGGCTGGTCAGAATCAAGTAAAGAACTTGATGCTAGTCCAGAGCTTAGAGAGCTGCTGGAGGATTTTGTTTTCTGGCCACAGTCTTGCCACTTCTGATCCAGTGACAGGCTCACAGAAGAGTCAATGAACATTTGGCTCAAACCCCCCAGCCTTGGTGTTGTTAGTGCCATGATCTAACCAGTTGAGCTAATAATGAATTCCAGACAAGGAGAATTGTGGACCCAGGTCCCCCTGGGTAGCTGTCCTGCTTACTGAGTGGTGAGGAGCTGCAGATGAACAGCACCACCACCAGTTAGAAGGAGAGCAGCTCAGACTGATTTCGTGAGGACCAGAGCCATTCTGTGTGGAAGGTGAGCTGAGTCAGGCTGCCTGGTTTCAGAAGATGAGGTATTCAGCTGCTTAAGCTAGAACATCTCTGGAAATGTGCAGAAGCAGAACTGAAGGCTCTTAAGAAAAATGTAAGTTAAAACTAGAATAGCAGTCCACCAATTCAGGCCTTTCAACGGCCAAGCAATTATCAGTCATGGGGTTTTTTTTTTTTTTTTCTTAGTACCAAGTCTAGATAGTAGGAGAATAAAATGTACATGGTTCTTTTTGGATCAGCTCAGTAGGCTTTCCAGGCAAGGACACTATCACATCCTCCCAAAGGAAAGGATATTGAAACAAACTTCACATCTGAGAAGTTTCCAGTAAAAAAGCAAGAAGACAAACATGTCTCTCCTTCAAGGGAAAAAGGGCTGAGATAGGTGTGCTGCAATAATCTCTGAGAGTGTGGTCTATCTCCCAGGCTCTTTTTGCCTTACATCCTGTTCTCTTCAGAGGCTTTTGTCATTTTTCACAGTACCTAGTACTTGCATTCTCTTGTCATCTTCCTATTTCCTACTCAAGTGTGGCTAGTGGCTGATGCTGACATGCAGCTCCTAGAATTGAACTTCATTTTCGTGCTCCTAGAACTGACATTGAAGTAGGAAGATCAGAGAAGCAAACTGAATGTAGTGTGGGAAGTGGATGCGAGTTTTGCTGCTTTTGAAATTGTGATTCTTCTGCTTTTCTTCTCGTCTTTACAGCAAAAAGCATCTTCACGATTCTTATCTATGAAATCAGCATATCTCAGCTGAAGCATTATGCTTTGATAGTCATACTATGGCTTCCACACTGCTGTGGCTTTTCATCTTGGTTTAACATTTAAACATCTACTGAAAGGGGAAAGTGAGAGTAATAAATGCACCAGCCAAGGCACTACATATTTCACTGCGGTTGCAAAACTATATAAAAGCAGGACTTCAGGTGTTTTCAGAGCAGGATTTCAAATTCTGAAACACCCCAGTGATTGAGAGCACAGTGGGACTTTGCTGATCTGGCCAAATCTGAGATGTATTTCATATACATGGGTTGAATCAGGCAAACAGCATTGTGCGTGGCATAAAGATGAAATAAAGGACCACTCCTAGGTTCAAAGAGGGCTGTCTTCAGCAAAATGTTTCCTTATACTAAACACCTTATTGACAGCTCCATAGTATGAGGTATTAAGAATAATAAATATATTACCCCTGTTTTTTTAGAAAACAGAGTCATGGGGAAAAGGGAGACAGAACTGAGGATTGAGCTTAATACCAAGACTCAGTCTAGGCTTGTAACAAGAACAGGCTGCTTAAATTTTGAAATCTGCTGGTTTTATCTTTTTCTCAAGAGCAGTGCAGGTGTGAGTGATTAAAATGAAAGCTTTTTCTGGTGCCTGATGTCCGCATTTTGTGCTGTTTTTGAGTCTGGGTAGCATAGTTCTTATTTATGTTAAAATTTATCTGCAGCTAAGAATTACATATTTTTGAAGTCTGACACCCAGTCCCTTTGGTCCGGTATGGATGATACGTAATCCCTCAGTTCTTGCATACCTTGTTAGAAGTGAGCCGTGATTGTAAAGCCTTGTAGCCTTCCCTTGTAGCCTTGGTGGCCAGTGGTGAGGGTGTGGAGGTTTGCATTCACCTCGTCACAAATGAAATTCAGAGTTTAGCTATCATTAGTTGTTAGAGTGATTATACACTAGTTCCTGTATATAAATGCCTCTTTCTTTGCCTTTAGACTCCAAGTAATTAAATCAGTTCATAAAATCCATTGTTGGATGTGTTGCCTTCTTATAAATCGTTGTTCCATTATGCTTACAGAAATATTCCAAGTACAGTAAGTAGAAAAGGTTTTAAATGTGCTGTCACCACTACAGTAAATCATGCAGTGATCATACATACTAGCATTTCTATCCACCTTTATTAGAATTACCAAATTACTAGGTGTAATTTGATTGTGTGTGCCTGTTACATGAATCATGTAAATCTGATAATGTATATCCCAGACATCTGAATGTGCTGCAGATGGAACAGTGTCCTCAGATACACGCACACACTATTGTAAGTGTGCAAACTAAACATTGTAATAAATGTTTATTACAACTAAACATTGTAATAAAACCCAGAAAGCATCAAAGCAATGTCTCCTTCTCATTTTAGGAGGTCCAGCGTGCTATGGGAAGAACGCCACCAAGACCAGAAAAAGGTAGGTATTGGTTTATGAATAAGCAATATTTTAGTTCTAATAAACTTGTCTTTTTGGGATAATGCAATTCTTTTATCTCTAGCTGCAATGGAGGCGCTAGGACTTGAACTGTACAAGAGGAACAAACCTGAGAAGCAGCCATTTGCCCATCTCATTATTGATGATAAGAATATTCCATCTGGTAAGTTCAATTTTTAAGTGAATGCTTCCAATACTAATATAAATGTATCAAAAGTGAAGTATAGGAAGATATTTCAGCAAAACAGCAACAGACTGGGACTTCAGAAATGGCTTTTGATAGTGAGAATAAATTGGATGCATTAAAGGATTTCAGAGGCAGTAGGAGTAGTGGTAAAAGGAGGATGGCTCCCCTTTGTATCAGCCTTGTGCTGATTTGAAATGGCCTCCATTTCAAATTGTCCTTTTTCTTGACCAACCTCTTGGGGGGGAAATCCTGCCTCTTTGTGCTGTCTTCAGGTGAGGAAGGAAGATCTACATTGAATGCTCTCCTCTAAAGTTTCCCATTTGCCTTTGGCCTGTAGGGCCCATCAGGAGTTTTTCACTCGCACTGGGCACCAGCCATGAGGATGCATGCATACATACAAGCATGTACCAGCACAAACATTGCCCAAGCTACTGAGCAGGGGGAAAAAATGGTTTTGTGGCTTTTATCTGCCCCTGTGGTAAGAGGATGGCATTCTTTTATCTTGCCAGAGCTCTTATTCTCTGCACACAAGTATTTAGATGGCTTTGTGAATATCCTTGCTAGTACAATACCAGGGAACAAGACATGAGTCTGCCTTGGAACGCTTTCCAGAGGAAAAGATTTATTCCTAACATTTTAAGATAGTGTTAGAACAGTTTTAGTTTTTGCCCTGGGGCACTGTCAGTTGAGATTTTTTGCTGTATTCTCAATGCTGTATTCTCAACAGTTGGTGTGGTAGAAGTAAACCAGAGTTTTTTCTGAAGCTGTTAGGTAGGGGATCTTAAGAAGGGGTGCACTGATCACCACTGTCTTCTTTCTCTGAAGATTTATATGTTCTGCAGGGCTGAACTCATTGTTGATTGAGCTATGCACATTGATTTTGTTTTATATAACAAAACTGAAGGGGAATGGCGTGTTGAGGCTTGAAATCTGAGATTTTAGCAGCCTGCATAGTAATACCTTGCTCTTGCTCTATTTAAAGACAAAGCACTTCTGTACAGCTTCTTGCCTGGAGGGATAGGATTCTTTCAAGTGCATTGGCATTGCCACAATCCAGAGCTTTATAGCAGAGAGCTTAAACAGCTTGTCAGATGGCAGTCAGAACTTCCACAGGCTTTCTTGTTAGCTCAAATGCCTCCTGACAATCTTCTATTTTAGTCAGGTTTTGGCTTTGACCTACTTTTCAGTAGGTCAATAGTAGAGCATTCAGTATCAGTAAACTTGCCTTAGCATTTTATCTTTGGAAGGTTTCAATTAATTTGCTAGTCATAGGAACAGATCACTTATCTGCAAAAGTGGAGTGTGTGTTCAGTGTTACAGTCTGTGAAATCCACCTTTTTCTGTGTAGAATTTATTTGCTGCTTATGTGGATGCTGCTGTAGACTGCAATTTTACAACTGTAATTTACAGCAGCTGATAATTTTTACAGTTGTGCTTTGCTGCATTAACCTTCAAGGGTGTGGCACAGCATGTCTGTGGGTGATGGCCAGGGAGACATTGTTCGTTTTTTCTGCAGATCAATTCCTTGCCAGTGTGATGAGCTGGTGCATGAACTCCCCTCTGATCTGGCTTTTGCCTGTTTCAGAAGAGCATTGCCAGGAGTTAATCCATGAGCACAGCTTCTGCAGCCCTTGTGGGCATTGCAGCAGTGAGGGGCTGCATCCTTAGGGATAGCAGGAACTCTGAACTTGCTGGTTGTGAGGCGCTTCAATATCATGCTCACTGGCATGAGGCAGTACCCGCTTGGCTGGGTAGCACAGAGATTAGTGACAGGCATAAAGACAGGCTTTCTCTTTTGGGAAAGAAAAATTTGCCTGAAGGGTCACTGGGAGTTTTTCCTCTCCCATCTTGTTTTCTCTGACTGCAAATGGCAGTTTCTGTGTTCTTGCTTTGATTCTTTACCCTGCGTGTCTGAAATCCATCTGAATTGTTTTCTGCCATCCCTGAGTGGACAGATCTGTTCTTAGTATTTTAAGGTTCTCTACTGTCATTGAACTCATCCAGAATAAAGAGTGCCAGGGGAAAAAAAGTCTTCATCACTGTCAAGCAGGATTTTAAGCAGTTTTCTACGGAACACCCTTCATGAAGGGGCACTGAGCAGTGTCTGTGAGAGAACATTTTGCTTTGACTTGGTTCACAATAATGTCAGGCCTCAAGTGGACTTTTGCAGCTTGGGGGATAGTGCAAGGGAGGAGGGGAAATTACCCTTCTCAGATCATGATGTCCCCACCCACCCTTTGGCATAGAAGCCGTAGTGGTTTGGCTTGCTGTCTGTATTTTTTGAGTTTGCTGCCTTAGGTTAGAGCTGGATGCTTGCTGGTTGGTTTTTACCAGAGTTCACTATAAATGCTACCTAGGTTTTAAATGAAAACAGTGAATTTTGGTTTATAAATTGATTACAGAAATTAGTCACTGTTTAAAGGGGAAAATGGCAAACAGAAATAAATATAAATGTTAAATATATCATTTGGGGTGTGAATTGATACCTTTAGCTGTCTAAGAAAATGCTGTAGTATTCTGAGCTATTTACAGCTGCAGGTTTGACTTAGCTGCCCTTTACCTCCAAAAGACTTTTCAGAGCAAGCAGTACTTTGGTCCTTTTTTCAGGCTTAATTATACCTGAAAGCTACTGGGGTGCAAACAAATTATCAAAACAGGGCTCCTTTCTCCTCTGTTCCCCTCACATCATCCTCCTTCTTGCTAATTAATTTTATTTAACTCATTTGTATTAGTCTTAGTTCAAGCTCACAAAACAGCAAAACATTGTTTTTATTTATTTTCAGTTTTGAGAAGAAGCGTGTGTTATCTGGAATTCTTATGTTAAGCTTTTTGCCCTGTCTGGAGGGCTATTTTGTTCATTATCTCCCAGCCACTTCCTTCTCTGTCAACCAGACTTAGCTTGTGCTGTTTTTTTCATGGTTCCAAAGTCAATTATTTTCCAGAAGATACTGTATTGCAGCACTTCTGACTCTCCCATGGCTTGGGTTATGTGTCAGAGTTTCTGATACATGACATCGATGGACAGCAGATCCAGCACTTACATGCTCCAGTTTCCTGCACTTCCTGGGTTCAGGGTACTGCTTGTTTTGCCATCTCCAAATCTAGGTGTGTTACCACAAGAAGTGCTGAGAGCCTGCTTGCTCCTTCCATTACAGGTTGCATGGCATAACCCCTACCAGAGCATCTTTGTGCTGTGCTGCTGGCTGTGGCACACCTCTTCTGGAGCTCTGAATTGTGGCGAAATGCGTGTCTGCTTCAGCACACATGGTCAGCATTATAATATAGCTTGGAAGAGACTTCCAGAAGTTATCTGTACGAATCCTTTGCTCAAAACAGAGAGGGTCATCGCCCATCATCTCTTGGCCGGTTCCCCTGAGCATCCAAGTAGTGTAAACAAAATTCACCCAGAGCCTCTCTCTCAGTTACAAGCAACTGTGGCACCTATTTGCTCCTTTTTCCCTTCTTCAGCAGAACATCTTCCCACTGAGGATTTCTTCAAAATTGCAGCTTGACTGGCAACTAAAAAGTTGACTTGTCAGGTAAATAAAACCTGCCTAGCAACTACCCAGTGTGCCACCAGGCAATCATGGCATGCCTTCCTGTTCTGTCGTAGGTGTGCATTCCTGTCCTGTGTCTAATGTGCCTGTTCTCTGATCCAGGCAGTGATTTTTTTGCCTGTCCTCCTCATCTTGAAGGTAGCCCACCCTCCATGGGCAGTATTTCTTCCAGACTTAATGCTGTGTAGATGAAGTTCTGTAATTTCCTCAGCAGTTCCTGGTGCTTCAGAGGTGCCCTCTGGTACCCCTAACTCAGTATATTTTGCAGGTGAATAATTGCAGGCTAAGAGACTTGAGATCTTGCTGTCTTTTCCAGTTAATTGATGGATTTCAGATGGTTTTTTTTTGAGGCACTGCAGAGAAGTTGGCTTCTCTGTCAGTTTTTGCTTTCATGATTTCTACCTGGCTGCACTAGACCCATAGGGGAGCAGCTACTTGTGATCTGCCTTTGACAGTGCTTTTGCTTACATCTTTGTGGAAGAATGACAGAAGGTTTTTGTTCTGGGCTGCTGCTGAAGTATTCCTCTCACATGGAAAAGCTGCCTGCCCTTGACAGTTAGGGGAGATTCATCTTTCTCAAATCCCCCTGTTCCTACTTCCCCTCCCTTTCTGCACAGACCCGGTGGGGTCCTGGGGCATTCCTCTGCAGATGCTTGGAGGAGAGGGCACTGTGCCCTGCTGTGTGCCATGGAAAGTTTGCTAAGGATGGACTGTTTTGGTTCTGTGTTGGGAGAATAAGGTGCTGAATATTTCAAGAAGGCATTTAGGTGCACTGGGAGGCTGAGGTGTGAAGTTCTCTGGTACTTACATGAACCCACTGCTGTGGGAGGGAGCAAGTGGGGTCAGTCATGTGTGCTGAAGATTACTAGTGGTTAGGGGGGACAAGTTGGCCACCTCCCATCTGTTGTGTCATGCCCTGGCTGTTACCCTGAATAACAGAATGTTAGTGGCTTGTGCCTATCAGAAAGTTTGTCATAAATACTTGAAGTGCTGTGTGAAGCCTAGGCAACTTAGTGTATAGTACTAAAGATGCACAACTGTACTGACCTTTCCCCCATTTTTTTGTGTTATCAAATGAAAAATATGTTTACCTTTATACCACTACGGTCATAAGAACATAAAATATGGAAGGTTTCACAAGCTTTCTCTTTTGGGAGTTGTCAGTTCAGTTTTTTCTGAATTTTTAGTTAGTCTTTGTCAATACCTACATGTTAAAGACCAGTAACAAATTTTTCACATTCCCCTCAACTATTTGTAACTTGAATAAAGTTTTAGGTGAAATGCAGTGCCTGTGCAGAGCTTGTTGCATGGTTGCTTAGCATAATCAAACTATACGCCAAGCAGCTGTTTTGTACCATAGTCCAGCAAGTGTTCTGCTGGGAGGGCACAGTTATAAGTATCAAGCAAAGTCTGGAAGTCTATGGTGAAAATAGGAGGTTTATTTGTTTTTTTAGGAATTTTTATCGTAATTGTTTCATATTCACTTTAGCCTATAGACCTCTAGTTGTTACTGATTCTAAAATAATAGAGGTTGTTTTCTAAATGTTGGGGTTTGTCAAATGTTTATAAATAATCCTTTTTTATTTTTTATCTCCAGGAACTCGCAAAGTGAACCTCACATCCTGGCATCATGACAAAGGCCAGGCAAACTTATCAAATATGACATTCAATGACGGAAAACTAATTGTTAATCAAGATGGATTTTACTATCTTTATGCCAATATTTGTTTTAGACATCATGAAACTTCAGGAAACTTGACTAAAAGAGGGCTTCAGTTGATGGTTTATGTGATAAAGACAAACCTTAAAATAAGGCGCTTTGATGTGTTGATGAAGGGAGGAAGCACCAAATACTGGTCAGGGAATTCAGAATTTCATTTTTATTCTGTTAATGTAGGGGGATTTTTTAAATTAAAATCCGGAGAAATGATAAGTATCCAGGTATCAAACCCATTGCTACTGGATTCTTCGCAAGAGGCAACTTACTTTGGAGCATTTAAAGTTAGGGATTTAGATTGAATCTTTCTTTAGTGTGCTGAAAATGTTTTTGAGTTTTTAGTTGTCCAAAAACAACTTGAAGGACTGAAAATCTTCTGCAGCCCAATTACAACTGTATAAGCCATATATCTCAAAAGAGATGTTTTTGTCCCATGCAAATTCCAGCGGGAGTCCTGCAAATACATAGAAGGGCAAAATTACACAGTTCTCCTCATGAAGCCTTAAAGCAGTTTTACTTCATTTGTCTCCACTGGCCTCACTAGTCATTGTGCCTTTTGCATTGCTGTAGTTGAAATCAAAACAAAATTAATATTATTGAGCTTCTGTTGCCAAGTTCTGCCCTGGTTACCTTTACTAGTTTTGGTGCAAATGTAGAGCAGGACAGAACTTGGCTCACACCTTGCTTTTAGGGCTCCATTTTGCTTGGGTTGAGTGTTCTGACCCTGAGACAGCAAAGATGATGAAAGTGTGACTAAAACCATTGCATTTGATGTGGCTTTTCAGATGCTGAGTTAGGGCTGATTATGCTTTGCTGGATTAGGGTTGGAGAGCTCAGACCATGGCAGAAATGGCTTGGAGAACACTTAAACAGTCCAACTTAACTGTTACCTGATTAATAGAGCCATTCCAGGAAGAAGGGAGATCATCTGGTCTTGCAGTTCTAAAAATTTAATTACAGGTCATGTTGTTATTGTTGCACAGTTAATTGCAAATATAGATTGCCAAAATATGATGTGCCTTTAAAGTGTTACTTTGTGCCAGAACCTGCAAATACATTTTTTAAACAAAAAGTATGTATTTTTATATTCTGTAATATCTAAAGTTATATTTCAGGTGTAATGTTTTGTGTAAAAAAAATGTAAATTATATTGTCCTATAGTATTTGATACAAAATATTTAAAATCTCTTGCTGTTTGTATATTTAATGTTTTAAACTGTTTTTATGTACAGATATGTTAAACTCATGCACTTTTTAATCCCAATGGGAAAAAATGCAGCTATAAGAGATTGTTTGCAATTAGCAAATGTAATATATATCTTTGTTCTTCTTAACTTAACACATTTCTTTTAAACTTGTCAGTATTACGGGAGACGAAATCACAACAATGCCATGAGTAATTATACCAGAATGCTGGTCACTGGGTGCCTTTCAAACCTGGACGGTAATTAAGCTGACATTATTTAAAAATGAAATTTTAAAAAAATTTAATACATAGTAAGCCCCAGAAACATTTTAGGGGTATTTATAGTTATTGAGCAGGCATGTTTTCCTTCAACAAAATCTGCCAGTGTTAAATTCTGCAACTGAGCAGTAACTTTTTAATTTTAGTTTCCTGAAAAAGTGAAGCTTATGTCATTGCATTGCCTGTTCTTGTCTCCTACTGTAGCTTTTAAAACTCTGCACCCTTCTGCCAGCTTTGGCAGATGAATGGCAGAGTTAAGAGATACTCTTGCAGGTTTTATGAGGACAGACAGCTGAGAACACCTCAGCCATTTATACATTAGTCAGTGGCTGGCCACTGTTGATTTTAGCCAAGAGATTGCCTGGGGAGACTCCTGCAGCCTGAGTTGTTGCTTGTACAGTGCTTGGACCAAGAGAGGTGGGTGGATGGAATCTGAGGGGGGGTACAGGGGCCAGGGGGGAGGGCTGCAAATACTGAGGTGGTTTTGTAGAGCACATCTGGACAGGGGACAGCAACTTGTTGGGTGGGGGGATGAGGGAGGGTTTTGAAGTGTTTGTGTGCTCTAAGGATGATGTGGGGAAAGCCCAGTATTTATTGCAGTAGGAATCAAATCTGTAGTAGGAATTGGGGCTTCATACATATCCTCAGGCTTTTTAATTTTTTTTTTGTTAAAGGAACTGAGTTGAATTCAAGCAATTATTTTATACTGTATAATAAACATTTCTTTTTAATGTTAATATTGTTTTCTTACAAAATATATTTCTAAGAAAAAACCCAACTTTGTGATTTCTTTATTTTCATATGTACCCATATTTCTTGTGCAGCTTTGATAATTCTATTCAGATTCCAGAATGTGTGGGCTGGGTATGGTATAACTCTCTCAAGAAAACTGAGGCATAAATCAACTATTTTGAGACAATTACAATTAATTTTTTTGAGTTTTGATTTGGCTTCAGATCTACGTACACCACTTTCAAGTCAGGTTATATTTTTAGGGCTTGGAAATTCAGCTGAAAATGAAGGCTTCCCATGATGTTTCACATCTAACAGTTGTCAGTTCAAACCCACAAATGACTGAGGAATCTGGGGCTCTTTTTTTTTTCTATTTTCAGGAGCTACAGGTCACAATCATTTTTTCCTACTATAAAGATGTCCAGTGGCAAGCTGGGAGAAAAATGTCTGTTCTATGTCCTGGGGGTTTAAGTCACCCTCTGGGGAGGTAGAGATGGGGGTTCAAGCGGTTTGAAAGTAAAACTAGACTTAGTAGCTGATTTTAGCAAATGCCCACAGATGGTGTGATAAGAAGGAGGGGAGCCACCAGCACTAAATGTCACCTGAATGACAGCGGCTGTGGGCTATGAGTGTGCTCTGGAGAAGGTCACAGGACCTGTAGCATGTGTTGAACCCCTGAGATCTTTTTGGTTGTCTGTGCATCCTAAGCCACCAGAGCTGAGCCAATGGCTCCTGAGGCTCAGCTTAGCATACATGTTCTCAAGAGGAGGGCTGTAAGCATCTAAATTTCACGATATGAGGCTTTAAATTTCCCTTGTGCAACAACTTTGAAGCCTAAATTCTTTGAGGGTTGTGGTGGTTTTTGGTTTTTTTCTTCCTTAGCATCTTCTGGCTGCAAGTTTTCCAGTTCTGTGATAAACTAGGTGGGGGGGTTGTGATAATGTCCTCATGGGGCTTTATAGGCCTCTGTGAGAGTAACAATTAGAAGCCAAGCCCTTACTCTGCTCTCTACAAAATAAAAATCAAGTCAGAGATCTCATTATTCTGCCTGTCATGCCTTGGTCCCTTCTTAGGTTTTGTGCATTTGAAAGAAAGCAGGAAGCTCCAGGTAGAGCTCTAGGTACAGTTTGACTTAGCTTTTTATATCAGAGTAGCCACAGATTGAAAATCTTCAGTGGTGTCATTTGAGGCAACCTGGGCACGTATTCCAAGATGATGAAACCTGCCTGCACTAGCACTGACCTTCCTAAAACCAAGTCTTCTCCCCGAGGTGTCTGTTCCTTGGTGTCTGCTTCATCAGAACACAATTAATGAAAAGAGCAGACTAATCAATTAATGTAGGGAGTTACCTTGAGAAGAAAGGGGATGTGCTCTAGGCCAGTAAAAGTACCTGTGACTCTTATTTTATAATCTTCAAAAGATAATTTTGGTCTGTGGATAGAGGGTTATTATTTGCTGAAAATTGAAGTTAAAAAAATCTTACTTGGAAATAGTTTATTTGCAATTCAGGGTATTTGTGTGCATGTAAACATCTGTATATTCTTACCATGTTCTTGCTAAGTTAATTTTTATACATGGGGTTATGATTGCATATTTTGGCACCTGGGTACTCCTCCCCCCTCCTTCCCAAGCTTGCTCCAGCCAGTGGCTGTTTCTTTTTCTGTCTATCCCACTTCCTTTTCTCTGGCTCCTTCCAGCTGCCAGTGTGTTCTGCTCACCCCACTCTTACTGACTTACAGCTCCTTTTCCTTGTGGCAGCAACTGCCTTCGTTCAGATCTAGGTATACTCCCCCTTTTTTGGCCCACTTTCAGGTAGCTTTGCTGTGCCTTTTCATGGAAAATAACAAGAACTTTGTTTTTCAAAAAGATTTTTGAACCATTGGTGCATGGACTGAGCTGGATAGGAATGAAGAAAAGTAGTTTGGGAATAAGGAACCAGCAGGTTGGACACACAAAGCAGTCTGTGCTGCCCTTTGGTTTGATGTACCAGTTTTGGAGGGCTCCAGACAATAACCATATATTTGTATTCTGCTGTTAAAAAATTAGTCTGCAGCAGAACTTAATATAGATGGCATTTTGCTGTGGTGATTGGAGAAAAATCACACCTAAACCAGAAAATGCTCTTATACACAGGCAATTTCTTTCTCCCTCTCAGTATTGGTGTCTTGTCCAGTATTTCCTGGTTGCTGTATTTGGGATCACAACCTGCACACTTTGCCAACTGTTTATTATTTTTTAGCTCAATGGAGTCTGACCCTGTAGATCCCATACCATTGCCTAATATCTCCATGTGTGACTAGCTCCAAAGCAAAGCTCAGTCTTGGAAAGCTGAGAAACCTGTGTCAGCTTGAGGTTGGTTGAATCAGATTTCAAAAACTTCTTGGCAACTCCAAATGTTTTTTCCTGCTTTTTTTTTTTTTGGCCTTAACTATGGATGTGCTGGGGTTTCTAGCTGTGTTTCCAAGGAAATATTTGTGCTGGGGTGGAGGTGAGGGCTTGGCTATCTTTGATTTAGTGCTGTCTGTTCACAGTCCATTTTGTGAAGTTTAGGGAGGGCATTTTTTCCTTCCATTTGTTCAGGGCTTGAGTCATGTGTGCTGTTTTACTGCCTGCTCTCTTGTGCCACGCTGCTTTTCCCCAGGCTGCACATCACCAAATGCCAATCAATTTATGTTTGGCTGTGACAGAAGACAAGCAGAAACTCCAGTTGCTTTCAGGTCCCTACCTGCTGCAAGTCACAAACTGACAGGTTCATTTTCCCAGCCTTCTGAATGGGATCATGATGTGGCTGCTTCCTGATCCTGTAGGTTCCAAGCTCCCTACCTGACTGTATTATCAGGAGTGAGTGAGGATGCCTGGTGGGTGGCTTTAGGGACCCAGCTCCTTAAGGGGAAGATTCACAAATAGGATCTCCTCCCCCTGTCCCCTCCACCACAGGTGATAGATTTTGGAGGCACTGAAACATGATCCCATGGTAGATAACTTTTTGAGAACTTCAGATACTCTCTTGTACATATTTTTTTTACTTCATATCCCACCAGTTTGAAGGATTTTAACCTACTTTTTGCTGTCAATTGGCATGGGTGTAGTGTTTGGAATTTTTTTCCTTACTGTGTCACAAAAGAACACCAGATGCTGCAATCACAACCTTCCATGGACATCATAGTTAAAATCAGTTCACCACAGATGCTGGCAATGAATGCAGAGTGGAGCAGACTTTCCTTCCTTGTCCACAGTTTACTGTTGTGTCTGCTCTGACCCCAGTGTGGGCTCTCCACCCTGCTGGTGTCCCCAGGAACTGATGTACAGCAAATGTTGTAACCTGTACATGCTTATTCTGCCCTCTGGGAACTAGTAACACATGACACTGCTTTAGTTAGCAGCCATTTGCACACTGACTACTCTTTTTCTGTATAAACATCTCCAAGATATAAAGTTTTCTATGTTACATACAAGTTTGACCAGCTCCCTGCTTGACCTGTAGCTTTTTGCAATGTTGGTGTGACTAAAAGGTTTTTTTTTCTGCAGTGCAGTATCACATGCAGTGACACATCTAAAACAAAACAAGGTCCATCTGGTTTAATGTTTTATCACTCATCATGGCTCCAGATCTTGCTCTGGGAAAACATCTGCAGTTCTGGAAATGGATAGTTAGGTTATTTCTGTCCTGCTAACTGGAAGAGGGCTGGAGTTACGAGGCACTGAGTGGTGCCCAGCCTTGCAGCTTAAGCCAGCTTCCCTCTTAAGCAGAATATCCTACCAAGCTGCAACCCACTAAGCTGTGTTTTTATCACATGAAACTGAGCATATGTGCTGCACAGCCCAGGGCTCGACGGAGAGGGCTCCTCTAAGCAGGTCAAACAGGGCTGGCATGAGAGCTAAAATAAACCCGTGTGGGCAGCAGAGGTCCAGGACTGAGCCTCTGCCTTTTCTTTTTTTTTTTTTTTCTTTGTTAATCTATCACTGTCAGTAGAGAATAATAAATTAAAGAATACACTGATTGCACAAAGCATTTTTGCTTTGATTACTATTTCCTGAGAGCAACTGTTGAATTTACTGCCTGTTGTCACCGGTCCCCTGTAAATGTGTAATTGAATTACTATTTCCGTGAATCTGCATTTTTCTCTCAAATCTATCAGATCTATCATACCACTATGTAAAAAGAGAGAATTTTATTTAAACCTCATTATTCTTATTGTACATATAAAAAATAGTATTATGATTATTATTTTTCACTCACAAATGTATTGGACTGCAGTCCAGCATTCTGTCCAGCTTCCTGTAGCACTTTATTCTATTCTTGTTTGTTTTCTGGCCTTTTTTTTTTTCAATTTGGCTTAAAAATTCATTTTAAAAAACATTTTTTCCCAAAATATGAGCCAATTAGAAATGCCTCATGATTTATTTGAAAATATCTAAACAAATTTCCTCAGTTTTGCTCTTGTCCTCTGGTATACACCATCTGCACACTTGCAGAATTGTGCTGATGTGTGAGGTTGTGAAACAAAGCAGTTCACATAAAAAAGATAATTGAGAACTCTATTGGCCCAGCTGTGCTGTGAGACTTGCTGAATGTGAAAAATTCCTCCAAAATACATAAATTGCTTGTTACAATTCATTCAGTTTTATTAATCCTGGTTAATATTGCGCTGGTAAGAAAGGGCTGAGCTTCCCAATTTTAAATCAGTGGATGTTTTCATGCTGACATCAATAACATTCTCATAAATAATTTTATATGAGACAGGTTTTTTTTAAGCCTTTTTTGGCTGGTCACTATTTTAATATAGGCTATATATATATATTTAATATTTGTCACTGTGCAGTGAAAACTGCTTTAATACAAAGCAACAGTGCAAATAATATTTCTTCTATTATATCTATTTCAAATATAGCATCTACAGTGTATGTGTAACTGAGGATAATACGGCCCTGAGAATAATATTTACTCATTGGTGACATACCTTGTTTTTGTACCTATTGTGAGGTCTGTCATGAATAAAGATTATTAACTTATTTGGGCATTTTTGTGCCTGTGTGAAAAGGATGATATCAAATGTCTCTGACAGCATCTACAACAAATGAATAGGTGGTGGAAATGTCTTTGCTCATAAAATGTCCAGAATTACCCATCTTTCATCAGCATCCCAGCCAGGAACAGGCCAGCAATGGGCACAAGGGCTTCAAGTTGCTCCATGCCAAGTTTTGAGGCTATAATCTAGTGAGGGAGAAGTAATACGACACACCTGACTTGCCAGAGATGTTCACACTTCCATATCTGAGGCGCTTGCACTGTGTAAAATAAGACCCAGGCAGAAATTCTGCCTTAGTGGTTAGGAGTCTTTTTTTGTTCTGCTTGTGTGGTTTTTGCCAGGTATTGATGATGCTTACAAAACTGAAAGGAGGCTCCAGCCGGCATCCACTGCTCCTCCTGTGAGCCAAATGCCCGGGAGCACAGATGGCCTTTATGACCATTATGGGCTGGAGACACATTCAATGAAAAGTAATTTAAGTTCTTACAGAAAAAGAAAAAGTATATGAATGTGGGTTTGTTCCCAACACGAGACAGTCTGAATCAACAATGGGAATGGGCCGGTTACCAAAGAGTCTGCTAGAGCAAGTTCCCACTGCCAGGGCAGGATCTCCTCTCCCTCTTGGCCATTAGAGGGAGGAAAAAATAACAGACTCTAAGAGCCACCGAAATAAGGACCAACACCAAGAATGTACCATGGGTTTAATACCAGCTCCTCCTCTCAAAGTAATTATAGTTGATGCTGCCCAATGGTTACCGATGAACTATCTTTCATCATTGGCTTTTGTTTGGAGTCAGTAGTTTGGATTGAACATCAAGACCAGCACACCCTGGTCAGCTTCTCACAGAGGGTAAAACAGGACTGAAGGTGACAGGGAGCGTCATGCTGCTTCAGCCATGGAGACAGGCAGCTGAGCTTGGGCTAGACCAAAGCCCTTCCTACGTGTTTGTCTCACATTATATAACCTTTATCCAAAAGTTCACCACAGTGCTAATATTAAAGTGAGAAAAGACCTGGCTAACCGAAATACTGGTATTTCTCATATTATCAACTCCTGCGTACTTGGAAATGTGGTATTTGCTAAAAATGTATTGGTAAACTCTGAAGTTTTCTTTGAATTTCATGATGTGACCTAGATTTAGGTGATGCAAGTAACCCTTGAAATACCATTTTCACCTAACTCATTCCTACTTATGAGCAAAGGAGATGACACATAACCATCCCTATGGCTCCCCCATAAGGGAGTACCTTGTGTTTGTAAGGCATTAATTTTTCTTAACAGGAAAATTAACTCATTATGTGCCTCTGAAGTCTCAAATTCTGCATTACTCCTAAATTTCAGTGCTACATGTTTTGGTGTTTCTTCTGCTATGGAAGTGAGATGTTTATTGGAAGTCTGGCTCATCACTCCAAAGCTACTGATGTGATGGATGTGATCATGTGTAGCTTTCAACATAGAGGAATCTCCATTTGAATTACAGCAGTGCTCCCTTGGTTAAACAATACAAACTTTTCTCTCTAGTATTATTCCTCTTGTTCATCTGTTTGGATGTGAAAAAGAGCACTGCTCTCAGGTATTTAGTGTCTAAGGCAGAACCTTATTTAATGCAGTGAAAAAATTGGAAAAGTAGTGGGAAACAACTTGAAGATTTCTGCAAATGGTCATCAGCAGTTAGGACAAGCTCATGAATGTTTGGATGCCTTTGCTAGAGTTGTGATGTGCTCTGCTACAATCACAGCATTTAAGAGGAAAACTGCTTCCAGAAAAGCTGCCAGATCATTTCCATGTGGAAGACCCACCCTCACCATCTGTCTTTGCTTTCAAGGGCGCATATTTTTTTATTTTGGACATGGTTAGAACTGCCCCCTCCTAATCCAGGTAGAGATGTAAAGAGAAAGCGTGCTTGTGCTCTCTGCCCCAGTGGTAATAGGCCAAATGCTGTGCTAACATCAAGCCATAAATTAGTCCAGGCTCTGTATAAAACAGGGTGTTTGCTCGATGTTCAGAGGTGCTTAAATATTCAGCCATGAAGAAGAGAGACCAGAAAAGCAAGGAAACATTTTTCTCCCTCATTGCATATTGTTTGTGTGAGAAGGAAAATTTGGCATCTGTGCCCACCCGCGCACCACACTGTGTTTCTCCCAGGTTGTTCCCATGTCAGCAGTGCCAGCCACTATTTGTGCTCAAGCTTCCCAACCACAGGGCTACCCAGCTGTGCCTTCAGTGGTGAAAAAGAGTGGTCATAACTGGCCTTCAGATGATCATTATTTGCAGGGATCTACAGAAGATCCCTCAGGCTTTTTTTAATTACTGAGGTTAAATCTAGGATATCAAGTACCTCTAATTTTTTTTTGTCCTGAGCTTTCTAAATCAAGCAATACTGTTAAGTATTCAGGGGGTAGATTAAAAGGAGCAATGATCCAAGGCGACAATCCAACTCACTTTTTGTGAAGAAAAGATTCCCAGATTTTACAATGCTGAGTTCAGTGTGCAGGCTACCTGTGAAACTAGGTCACATCTTCAAGCTGTAACTTAAACTAGGTCATACTTTCTGAGTAGTAAAGAGGGGGAGTTTGAGTTTCAAAAGCTTGTAAATTATCATTTCCTGGAAAAGACCCAACGCGATGAAGTGCTATCCAAAAATCAACCAAGCCAGCTTGACACATAAGAGGAAGTTCATAAAACATCACTTTATCTTCCTCTGCTTCATGAAAATGGAAATGTATTTCCTTTTCAAAATAATTGGTGCTGCAAACATTTATGCTGCTTGTGGTTTTAGCTGAGTAATTTAAAGTTTTCTGAGCAGGAACATTCAACACAGAGTTTTCTGGTTCCATTCCTATAAATTGCATAAGTAGGGGGAGGCTTGCTCTGGCAAGTTTGAAAGACACCTGGGTTTGCAGGGGTCAGAGGAGAAATTTAGAGCTTTCTAAATTCACCAATGAAACATTTTGACATTAAGAATCCTCACAAATACCATGCAAAGTAGATAGCTCTCGGAAATTATACTTGAAAACTAGAATACTCAGCGGGTTCTTTAGACTCAGTAACGGGAGAAGCAGCCTCAGATGCTCCCCACGTCTGTGGAATCAATTGACCAAAACTAACCCTTCTGACAATTTGACGTATCTGTGCTGATTCTTGCAAGCATCAATTTCTGCACAAGAAAGGTTTGTTATCAGCAGGTTCTTCTTAACATTCCCAGTGAGTCCTAACTCAGTATCATAGCAAACAGTAATGGACAGCATTTAGGGCCATAAATAATGTACTTGGCCAAAAGTATTTGAATACAGAATAACAACTGCAGTGACTGATTTGGCTGAGATTTTTGAAGCTGAATTCAAGGGTTTAGCTACTAATTTTCCAGAGAGCTGAGCACTGAAATTCTTTCGCTGTCCTAGAAAAACCCAGTCCTCTGAATTTTCCTGCTTGCTGTGTGGAATAAGAAGTGTACATACTATAAGGACTGTAGGGAAGAATGAGCAATGCTGGGATGGCTGTTGAGAAGAGATAAAACAGAGCCACATTTTCCCCAAATAGGACCTTAGTCCAGTCCCAGTCTGGTGGGGGAAGGCTCCACTTGAGTCTAATACTTGCTGGCTTGTGTGACAACATGTCTCTGCTCAGGGGAAACCCTGCAGCCGGCAGGCTTGAGAATGCACGCCAGGGACTTTTGCTGCCTTCATTTTCTCTCCTTGTGTTGACTGCTTGCTCACATCCTGCTCCTTGTGGCATCTCTGCCACCCACCTCTGCTCAGCTCAAGGCCCTCCTCTCCTCCATACCCTGTCCCTCTCTCTCTTTCTTAGCTTGCCCAGGGGTCCCACAGCAACCCGTTTGCCACCCTTCAGAAGACCTGCATCCATTTGGCACTGAAAGTCTTTGCCACAATGACTTCTTTTTTGGTTTGCATCAGTTGTGAATCCTACCTGCCTCCATCAATGCCCAGAGACTGCTTTCTGGTGCCTGTGTAACCCCTAGTCTGGTGAGCTCCTTGGTTAATCCTTTGACTTTGCTGTAATAATTGTGATCAAAGCTAACAATGTTTTACATGGAGCTGAAATAACTTGTCCCAGTGGGACAGTCTATGAGACAAATGGAGTTTTTTTGACCCTTATTTGTACACACTGGAAAGCTTTCCCTCTCTGCAGCACATACAGGACAGCACACATCCCTCTAAAGGGAGCTGAGGGTTATTCATCTTCCTCTCTTCTTCCCCAGCATTAGTGCACTGATTAAGATGACTAAGAACTTGTATCCTCTCAGGGTCCTTCTCTCTTGTGTTTAAGGAGATGTTAGCCTCACTTCTCCAGTGAATGTCCCTGGGAAGACCTTTCCTCCTTTCTTTTTTTGTGTCTAAAAGCTAAATACTCTAAGATCAAACTAGACTTCTATTTCCTATCAGTCTTCTCGCCCCAAATCACCCAAGATCCCCAGCTGAGATGTACCATAAAGGGACCAGATTTAGGGACCTTTTAGGGACACATCTCATTAGCAGCTACTTCTTAGCAAGCAAGGGGTAGATGCTGAAATATTTACAGTTTCTGATTTGGCCTCAGTTGCAGAGCCAAAGGAAATATCTGCATTAACCAGGATCTGTGCTGCTTATCGCACTCTGAGCCAGCATCCACAGCGCTTAAACTGCGCCAGAACTCAGCCACTGGCAGACTGGAGTGGTATAACACAGCAAGGCAGCTGCACTACCTAGAATTTCCTCTTCATTTGAAACACATCATAAAAAATCTGAAGCAGGAAATGGGTTATCTGGTAAATGATGCTGTTATCTGGTATAACCTCAGCACATGCTAGAATTCAACGCCTGCCTTCTAGTCCTGGAAATCAGTTCAATTGTGTCAAGCTGTTATTCATTTTATTTCTCCTAGTAAAGGTGCAGACATTCACACTCCACTCTACTTCGTTATCTGTGGGTTATTTCTCCAAAATGCTACTTTCACCTAGGAGCTGAAATTCTCATAATGCCAATGCAAATTAGAGGCAGTAGGGTTTTGATGAAATACATACACACATACATATATATATACACACACATAGATAGATAGATAGATAGATAGATAGATAGATAGATAGATAGATAGATAGATAGATAGATGTTCTTAAATGTTTTTAGATATACATTCACAAATGGAAATTCTCACTTCTAAACTAACGGTTAATTTTGTTTCCCTGGAACATCAGCAGCATGAATGGCTCCAAGAAAATTCTTGTGCTGGCTGATAAAACACATCCCTAATAAATATTTAAGCATTATGATGTCAGAGAAACACTACCATTAACTGCCTAGATAAGCTGGACTGCCACTAGTAGGGCACAATGGTCCTTAGCCTTTGAAGTGCCAGTCATGTGAGGATTAGGTTTCTGAGACATTTTAAAATCCCACTTTAAGTCTTTATACCACCACAGAGGTCCAGGCAGACCTGTTTGTTCCTGGTGGGTACAGCTTTCAGTATCAGTGGCAAATCCCAGGTTTCTGGGGTCACCGCACAGATGCCTTCCAGGAGCAGCTGCACAAGTTGTCAAGAGTAGGGGAAAACAGGCTACTGCTGTGCTCCCAGAAGATGAGAGCCCACAGGGAGACATCGCCTCTTCCAGTGTCAAAAGGAGTAAGGAGGGCTCAGAAGATGCTGTGAGTTCCCTCTGGTTGGTAGACATGTCTTGGAGTGGTGTGAAGCAAGGTCCTGGTCTGTGCCAAAGGGTATGGCTGTGCTACTCAATAAAGAGGGGCAGGGTGAAAGTTTGAGCAGAGGCTCCTGTGCTTTGTGTTCTGTCTGCCTGTGACTCTGCTGTTTGCTGCTGCAGCCCTGCTCTGCGCTGGGCAGAGCTCTCTGCAGGATGGCCTGGAGCCCACCTGCGGGCTTGGCCTCACACTCATCCCTGGAACTCCGCTCTGTACCAATGTGGCCTGAAGGACTCAGCGGAAGCAACTTGTGGTCATCCTGGCCTGGAAACTGATGGTTCCTCAGAAGGAAAGCCTTTGGATTAAAAAAAACCAAAAACAACAACATAAACCAACAAAACATATGAAGTAGAGGTGGAAATTACAAAGGAGATATCAAGAATCGAAGCAACCTCACAGGGAAGGTTTCTGGCTGCTCATCTGAAGGCTCTTATTAGTGGGTGTCAGGTGAAATCAGCTGGCAGTTTCCATGTTGCCAGGGGGTAGGGGGAGCAAGGACATGTCCCCATAGCTCCAGCAGCTGTAGCAGGGGCTGCCTACCCTTCCCTCCTACCCTGTGGTTGGAGATGTGTTGAGCAGGATCCAGCCAGGTAGAAGGATGAAGAACTTAGCTTTGCTTGCTGGGCACGTAGATGAGGAAGAAGAGCTGACTGGAAACCGAAGGCAATGAAGTGGCCTTTAGCTTCCCCCTTGGCAGGCTTTGGTTGATTTGACTTTTTGCCACCGTGAAACACAGCTGAAAGAGCTTTCCAAGTCAGCAGCTGGGCTGCTGTCTGCTCAATTTGCTTGACAGAAAATCAAAACATTTTTGAAAATTGAAAATTTTCTCATGCAAAATTGCCTTTTTTTTTCTTGTGAGAACAATGTTATTTTCCCACTGAAATAATTCCATCCCTCTCTGTGTTGTTGGTGCAAGGCTGACATAATAAACTGTGAAGCAAGAACTCTGTGTGGGGTGAATCTCTCGAGGATGTCTAAGTCCAGAGAGTCATGACTATTCAAGCTCTTTTACTTGTTTTTGTCTTTCATGCTGGTTTCAACCATACTTCCCTCTGTCATGTTCTCACAATGTCTTTATCTTCTTTCCTGACAGCCTATCTGCTCCCTCCTTTCCCATATCCCCTTTTGACATTTGAGCTTGGCATTTCCCTGTTCAACCAGGCTGGCCCCTCCTGCTGTATCAATGCCATATGCTCTGTTCTGCCCAATGGGCTGGACTATTACTGTGCTCCAAAGAGGTTTTTCACAGCCAAATCTCCTGGGATCTCTGAACAACCTCCCACAAGATCCTGCCTACTGCTGCCCTGAAAAAAAGTTGTTGCCCACTCTCCTTCCATTCATAATAAAATTTTTGCACCATTTGTCTTCCACACTTCCTCAAGGGTCATAGGCTTTTTCAACCCATGGTCCCAACAGCCAAGGGTGCTCTCAGTTATCACACCCTTGATTAGTCATTCATTGTCCACAAGCAGCTGAACTGGCTGAATACCTCCTTAGATGTTCTGCCTGTTGAAATTGCTTTCAACGCATCCTAGAAATATCCTGGCTTGCCTGAGCCCCACAGCAGACGCTGGAGTGGGTAAACCCTACCTTGAGAGCCAGAGCTTGAGACAAGAGAGTTCATCCAGTTGTTTAAAGAAGGCACCACCTCTACTTTGGTCCTTGACATGTATTTCGTAACTTCCAATCTGTAGCAAATGCCTAAAGTAGCATCCCCCGGCTGACCCTGGGCCTTCAACATTACAGTAATGTAGAAAAAACAACTTGAAAATGTTGTATCCATGCCAAACAGTGCCAAACAATGCATTCTTGTCACCAGAAAGCAACTGGATACAAAATTTATTATTGAGAACCAATTCCAATAAAAGACTCTGCACACAGAAACAATACATGCAAGCCACTGAAGAGTCTGCAGATGAGAAATATAATGATTTGTTCTTGAGTGTACACCAGTTCTAATGAAATTTTGATTCCATTGACTACGAACTCAAGTCAGGTTGGCAAACACAAAACTCTGAATTTAATCAGGCCTTTTACTGTTTGCAAAGCAGTAAATGATATGCTTGGTAAGCAGAGTAGGCAAATCTGTGTGCTGATCTCTCTGCAATGTGGCGATGTGTGCCATGCACAACTGGGCTGTGGCCACTGCTGCCAAACTCCTCTGAGTAAGAGAATGAAGCATATCAATTTACAGAAATAAAGAGAGCATATCAGACCTCAAACTTTCTGTATCCTTGGGAAAATATTAAAAAATTCAGTATCTGGTGATGGTAAGAAGAAAAATATAGAACGGAACAATGTTAGCTGGAGAAAGCTAATCTGAAAAGAGAATCATCACTCAGAACATAGCTAAGGTAAAGAATCTGGAGATCCCCAAATTAAATGGGTTTGTTTTGTATCCCTGTCCAATTCATGGTGCTTTATAATCTAATTCTCCTTTCCCCAAAATATCACTTTCTCTCTAGGTCTTCCATAGACAGATGTTTATCTGGGAATGTAACAGAGTAAACTGCCTTCCCACCACACAGCTGGTCAGGAAAAGGAAAGGAGAGAACACAGAGACAGGAGATGCACAGGAATGTGTCTGTCAAAGAAACCTTGGGGTTGTACAGCTGAACCTCAGAGGCAATGAACCCCCACTGATTTCTAAAGCTTTAAGAGTCTAAATATCACTAAAAATCTGTGCAAAAAAAGAAATTGTTTTGTTTCGCTCTCCAGGCTGAGCTCAGGCTTTGTGTGCCTGTCTGTACTCTTCAGTTCCTGACTGCCACAGTAACGGCTTCAAGTGTCAGCACTTCTTCTATCTCTGAATATTCTGCCTTATTGTCCTTGCTACTCTGGTGGATCCTGGGGCAGGACTGCAGAGTCTGTACAACACTCAAGGATTTAGTGCTGTGTCTCCAAGGAGGTCAGGGAAGGAGCTGCCAGGGCTTGACCTTCTGATCTCATAATGTACTGAAGTCATGCGGAATTACTGGATAATAAGCCTTGAGAGGTTATGTTAATCATGACTAAACACAGCCATGATCAATGATCACACTGCCCAATTGAGGTACAAATTATTATTTAACATTTACCTAAAAGCAGATTGACTGGTATCCTGTCTTCTTATACAGTCCCTTCTTGGCCTGAGTGCTCCTGCATGTTCCAAGGACTGCCTGATCCTTTGTTAGGATCCAGGGAGATGATTGCTTGCTTACAACCAGCCATGATACAGCCGTAATTGTGATGACTGTAATGCACAAATATCACTGGCAACGGCAGCACTTTTCTGTCATCCTGTGATTAGCCCTCAACCTTGTATAACTTTTTCTACGGTTATCTTTTTAAAAAGGCGTGATCAAACATCCAGTCTTCTTTCAAGGTTGGATCTCGAACTCAGAGGAGTTTTGAGCACCCAACTCTTAGCCAAATGGCTATATATAATTACACCTAAAAAGCTATGAAATTTGTTGTAGGATTCAGCAAGTGTTAAGGCAGTGCCTGAGAGACAGAGGTGGTAGTCTGTGTGGTTTGGAAGGCTTGTTCTGATGGGGCTGGAACTAATTTTAGGCCCTCCTTCTCCTCACAGCTATGTGCTGAAATAATTAATCCCAGCAGTGGTGGAAGTGTGGATCACAGTGGGAAAGCCTGTATCCATCGGGGGAAGGTTATTTATGCAGATTCCATTAGAAAACCTGTCCCAGAAATTTGCAGTCTGATATTGCATGTAATCCGTTTGGATGTCATGTTGGTAAAATATGAAGCTCTTCCCCCTTACAGACATGCATTTCTAGAAACCACATTTCTACCTTACTCTCACTTTCTGTGTATTTCAAAACACAAAAAAAATCACAAGAAATATTCAGCCATCCATCTGTCTTGATAGGAATTACGTCCAGCATGGAGATGGCACAGGCAGTCTCAGAAACAGGCATTGTTCTGCCCCTCATGCTGCTGGAGCCTGGGATGCCACAGCAGAGAAGCGATCAGCTGCAGGATGGAGAATTTCAAGCTTTGAGTCCCTATCATTACCTCTCAAGAGACAGTAAAGCTGATACCCTAAAATCACCTGCCATGGATATGTGTGCACACACATTCCTGTATAACATTCATACCTTACTTGTATCTGGACTTTAGCATATGTGGAGTTTAAGCAGTGCCCAAAAGATGGCACTGTTTATTTGTGCTTTTTTTATTCTTAATTGCATACCCTCTTCTAGGCTGGCATATCATCTGACAAAATTAAGACAGGACTTATGTACTCTTTAGAGAAAAGCAGTACAAATCAAACTCTTGCTGCAGCATGGCCTTTCCTATAACCTTTAATGTGCAATATTTTAATGGGAATGGGCATATTGATGCTGTGTAGAACTATAACTACAAAGCAGTTGCCCTTTTATTTCCATCTAGCATTTTCACCATAGATGTTTTGAACTCACACATTTCATTTAATGACTGGTGAATGAAGAATATGCTTCAGTCATTTCAAAGGAGAAAGAATTATTGACAAGAGGTGGATCAGAACCAGAGTGGTGCCTTGAAGGTCTCTGAAAGTTAGCCTGTACATCTCTGCCTGTGCAGTAATCATTATCTGTATTCACTGAAAAAACCCAACTAATGCCAAATAGCATGACAGCCAAATTACAGTGAATCAGTTGCCCACATTTTTGTTGAAACAGCTAAATCCCAAGTCCTACCTTAACAGCTTGCTGCAGCCATAGAACAAGAGCAAATGTGGAAATACAGTTTACCTTGCAGCAATGAATTTAATGAAAGGTTTGCTGGTAATCAAAACAAATGACAACATTAATCCCCATATCAGCTGTCAGGTTTCTCCAGGCCTTTAAAACTAGAAGGTGTGCCAAACGAGCTATAATAACAAAACCAGTATTACTAATACCTATGATAATGCCTTATTTTATTAAATCAAAGCTCTTTGCAATCTCAATGTGGCAGTCACTTCACCTAGGGCTGACATCCGTCCATTTTCAAGGTAACAAACTTCAGGTGCCAGAATACCTGACAGATGGCTGTGATGGCTTTTGACACCATATTTCCCCAATCCAGCTCAATCCAATCCAATCCAATCCAATCCAATCCAATCCAATCCACTCCAATCCAATCCAACCCATGTTACTTGTGGCTGCTGTATGAAACCAGAGGGTACCAACCAGTGATGGCCCAACAGGAAGAAAAACTCTATTGCCTCCATCCCTTGCCAGATACTCCCCTAGACCTGGTACCTACTGCAGTGGATGCAGCTGCTCAGTGCAGATACAGACAGAGAAACTCTGCCTTGATGCTGCTCTCCACTCTGCAGAGCACCAGTCCAGGAGTCAGCTGAACAAATATCCCTCAGACATAAATCTCAAGGCTTGACAGGTATAAGTGGGTCATAGCTACAGCTACAGCTGCACAAACATTTTCTGGTCTCTCAGACCTCCATGGAGCTTCAATGGGAAGCAAGCTCCCTGTCCAAAATATATTTCTTCATCATCTGTGTCCTCTTCTGCACTCCATGATATTTCCTGCTTGCCCTTGCTTCTGACTCCACACTTGCTCGATGCTATGTATATATGGATTTTAAAGAAGTGTTCTGGGCACAGATGTGCAGTACTAAAGACACTTGGCTGCTTAAAACCAGCCTCCTCTGAAGCAGTGTGTGAACAGAGAGATGGCTTGTGCTCTGGTGATTGCCTCATTGGATGGGCCTTGCTTTCCAAGCTCAGGAGCCCATCAGCCTGTGTGGGAAGTAGAAGATGACAGGCAGGAAGCAGAGGCAGGTTATCTTAAACTCCACCTCTCTTTTGACTGGAGGGCTTGTGAGACAAGGAGACTGCCTGAGTAAAGCTTGCTTCTGATTCCCTCCTCAGCATGAGGAGCTTTGAGGCTGTGATTCCTCAGGAAGGGTCCTATCCATCATGGAAGGCATTGGACGCAGCTACCCAGCTGAAAAGCCTTAAAAAAAAGAAGAGATATTCGAGCCTCAGGGTTTTAGCTCTCATCCACAGTGAACTGTGAGCTCACTCTGGCAGCTCAGTGAACCCCAAAACACCAAACTCTGAGTCCTAGAAGCCACATCAGCAAACAGAAGATACAAGTCTGATTATTCAGGCTTTAGTTCCAAGAGTCCTTGTATTGCATGTGTTTGGTTTTGGGCATCTGTTTTGTTTTGTTTGTTTGTTTTAACTAGATTTTTCTAACCAGATATTCCAGGTCGGTCCCACAATGCTTACAACCATTGAGGGGGTGCCTGGCTTTCGTAAAGATCTGTTGATGCTTTGTAATTTGTACTTTCAATTAAATACATAGATAATGCCAAAAGAGTTGACATTTGGGTTACATCTGGATGCTCAGTTACAATCATGGGTAGCAAAATTTGTGCTCATAAAAATTACCATTGTTTTTGAGAATTTACTTCCACATAGAGTTATAATAAAAATGATATATTAGCTAATTTATTCTTGTGTTGAGAAGATCATTTGCCATTCAGGAAAAATAGGTTCCTTTTTTGGGGTTAGTGGGGATGGGTATTTTTCATTTCAATGACAGATTCAAGAATCATATTGGTACTGGAAATAAAACCCAAAACTTTTTTTTTTTTAATTTTATTTTTTGCTCCTTGTATCTTCACTGCAATAATAAGGCATGGGAACTCATAATTTAGCTAGCAATTTTGATGATGCTACGAGAGGTACATGCAGCTTGCTGTTCATCTGTCCAGGCTCTGCAGAACTGGGAACAGTGAGAATTTGATTGTGTCAGATAGATCTTGGACGGTACAAACAAGGAAATTTCCAAAGTAATGCAGAATTCAGTACTGATGGGAAGTGAATGTCAGTGCTGAAACCTTCAGCCACAGATAGCAGATCCGTGCAGCAGCATGGAGACATTTTAAAATCACCCAAATCACCGCTATTTAAGGAGGTGTTTTTCTTGGAATGATTGTTTCAAGGGTTGGTGTAGCTAGGCAGCTATGAGCTGGCTGCGTACACAGCGGGACGTGTCAAGGTGGCTCTGGCACTGCTCCCATCCCTGTGCTTGCAAGGGGGTGAATTTCCCTACCCAGAGACAGCTTGCCCAAGGCAGACCTGGGAGCTCAGTATGGGGAAGGCTTGTGGATGTGGCTGATTTTGGAGCTAGATACATGCACGGGCAGACTGGCTTGCTGGTGGTGGGTAGCAGCAGAGGAAAAACAAGAAGGGATGTTTGTGTCAGGAAATGCTGAGGAGCCCCAGGAGCTGGCGTCTGCCTGCTCCCGCCCCTGCAGCATGGCTTCCTTAGCTCTCCCAACTGCTGCCTTGTCCTCTTAGAGCCTCCTCTCATCACCCCAGAGCCTGGAGCTGGGAGCAGGGCCGGGACAGTGGTGGTGAGTCTTTGGCCTTGCTGTTCCATGACAAGGGCCTTGATTCCTGTTTAAACACCCCCCACTGAGAAGCATTGTTGCTTGACAGGCTAAATTATATTTAAACACAGATTCTCAGCTGGTCTCTTTTCTTCACTCGGGTGACAAAGGCACACAGCGCAAATAACTTGATATATTAGCTGAATCTAAGCTTAAATCTTGTCACAGGCATTGCCAAGCCTGAAAGGAGGGTTGTCTCACTCTGGGTTAGGTTTGGTGCATAGGCTGGACACAGGAACGTGGCCAGCACACATGAATTTGAGGCAGGGCTGGTGTGTGGTTTGCCGCATGTAGTCAGTTTTTACCGGGCATTGCCTTCTTTTAGAGTATGTGCTTCAGTGACTCACCTTGTAAATCAGCTGTGGTTATAAACTGCTTCCCAATGAAATCCATGCTTTTTTTGGGTTACCACGCCAGAGGGGTATATAAGGCACCCTCTGTCCAATCCATGCTTCATTTTCAGACAAGTCTTCTCTGTTTCTTTCTTTTGAGAGTGTCTTTCTCCTCTGATACCAGATACTAAAAGGATTGTTTTATGTCATATCTACCCTCTCCAAATAAACAGTGGTGCTCATAGGACTGCCCAGCTCCAGCTGGATGGCACAACCATTCCCTCCTGCAAGCACTGCCTCCCAGGGAAGGGGAGAGCAAGGTGTAAGACCTGTGCTGAGACCTCCACCAATGTCCTAGTGGCTGTCTGGCAGTAAGAAGTTACAAAACTCCCTCACCTGACCCCATCCCTGTTGAGGAAATTATTCTCATGAAAATGCATCCAATTTTCACACACCAGGGCATAAGGCATCCAAAAATTGCTGCTAAATCTGGATTACAAAGATAAAGTAAAAGAAGAAGAAAAAGGAAGAGGCATTAGACTGTCTTCTCTCTCTGCTATTTAACTACTATTTAACACTTTAATCCTCCTGAAGCTTTTTTTTTCTTTTTACTGTAATTCTTTAATATGGTCTGCACTGTTTATAATCATTCTCCTTTCTCAGGTTTAGGCTACCATTTAAGCTACTTTTTTTTACCTTAATTACCTGGTTAACTGTAATCTCTCAGGAACCATAGACACATGAGAGAGCAAGCCCTTATTATGAGGCTGACTTTTTGCCCAGGAAAAGCTACTCACAGCACTCACTGTTTTTAAAAGCTTTATTCAGCAGGTGAGACTTAATTGCCTAAGTCAAGAAAATTCTGCCATTTCCTTTCAGATATTAGACTGCAATAGAATGGAAGTCAGTGTCAGGAAAATTTTCTCTGAAAATTTGCAAGATTGGTGTTTTGTATCTTCAGTGCATTTTCAACCAGCAGGTAGTCCCAGCTGCTTGGCCTGTAAGTTTCTGCTCCTAGACCTGGAAGCAATGCTCATCTCCAGTAAGCACTTATGTGATCTTGTATCATCTCCTAGCTGAACAGCTGGGATAAATTTATCCAGGAAGGAACAGACCAGATCATTGTCCTGGAAGCCTGGAGACAGAGAGGAGAACTGAGAGCAGTCAGCAGAATGCTGGTGAGGCTGCTAAGTGAATCCTCTGGCTCAGGTTGTAAAAATTGGGTCTAATTCTCTTAGGTGATAAAGTCTCTGATTTGTGAGAGCTTTGGCGAATATTCACTGCAGTGATATAAAGAGGAAGAATCCCAGCATGTGCCAGCATAAGACGCTATATTCAGCATCTGAGAGAGCTATTCTTTGTTGTTTTGTTTACTGGCTTTCTTTAAATGATGCTTTGGAAAGTCTTCATGGGATGCAGCTGTGCCTATCATTGCAGTCATGGGCAGGAGTAGGCAGTGCTTTTCTGCAGAAACAACAGAAATGAGCCTAATAACCACAAAATACCTCCTAGAGCAAATAACTCAAAGAAATTTCCATTCCAGAATAATATTTTGAAATAACTGGAGATCATTTCCTATAATGATCATCACCTTTTCTGGTGCTCAGAATGACTCAGAACCAGCTGCAAGGCTTCTGTGGTACTGCAAGCACTTGAAAATGTATCTTTTGCATGAGCAGCCACTACACAGTCACAAAATGACTTGTACACTCTCAGCATCTCTTTCTGTGATCCAGCCCTCACTGCTCAGAAGCTATTCATGGCTAAGGACTCAATGTCTGACAGCACAGGACATGCACGGCTTCTGTTGATGTGTTGTTAGTGTTATCTCTAGCACCCATGCCCACATCCAGAAAAACACTCAGGTACTTCAGGTCTAACTGAAGCACACAGATCTAACTGAGGCATGGGCAATGTGCCTAACCCCTCCTCAGAAGTGAAGACTCCAGTGCTTGCACTTTTGCCTGGCTTTGGCAGTCCTGCTTGTGTCCATTTTCAGAGCTGCTGCATTTTGAGCTGAGTGTGGGATTAGTCTGAAGTTCCTGTGGGATCCACAAAGGCTTTCTAGGCTGGAATCCCCTGACAAGCAGTCAGGTTTGGTATATTGTTACTAGCACACTTAGCTCACACTGGGGATACTGGTTTCTGTTTAAAGCAGAGAAACCACTGCTACATCTTTGTTTATTGAGCTCACAGGATGGTGAGCCATCAAATAAGCTTTTGTTCAGAGGAAAGCGAAAGTGACATCCACCTTCTGTTACTGACTGAGGTGGTAAAATCATATTTCTGGTGTCTCCATAGAAAAAGGAGTTATACATTCTTCTCCCACAATCCAGGGTACTATGAGAAGTTTTGTGTTTGGAGCAAAACAGGAGAAATATGAAAACTGGATTGTTTTGAAACTGAAATGAAAAAAATTGTGAGACCAGAGGGATCCTTTGCAAAATCACCTTATAATAAGGGCATTCACTGACAAGTGCTTCTTCCCTCATTCCCAAAATGTATTTTTATTGTAAGAGTATGTAACATAAAATTAATGCTCAGGAACATGGCTATTCCTTCAGCAAGTGAACTCTGTGGATATTAGGCTTTAAAGTTTTTTCCGTTCTATGAATCTCCCACTCCTTTCTGGATGATGGTCGAGTTTCCAGAGAGGAAAAAGCAATGCTGTCAGTGTGGTGGTTATGGGCTCTCCCTGCAGCGGGTGTGAGCTGCTCTTGGATGTAATTCCCTGTTGTTGGATGCAATTCCCTGGTCTGTGACCCTCTTGGTGAACTCTGTGATGTTTCAGGCACACTGTGCCTGGCTGGGAGGGAGGACTTCTCTTCTCAGGAGCAGCAGCTACAAATGCATGATGTTAAAGCACCAGGTCTACTGTGCACCATTCATGGCTGGTTTAGGATTTTATCTTCCATGAGTCTACCTAGTAGCTAGCTGTTGCTTGGTGTCCTGTCTTCTGTTGTCTTTGGTTAATGCACATTTTTGGCCTTTTCATTTGTAGATTCCTTAATTCATGTGTACTCTAGGGAGAAAAAAAAAAAAAAGGCCCTTCATTAGTCAATGTTTGTACAATGCCTTGAAAATCTAAAATGGCGCACAAATGATGAGTGCTACTTACTTCAGAGCTAATTTGTCAAGCTTTTCTTTATTTTGGGAGCCTTTGGGTTTAGCTGTTCATTTGCTTAATTGCATCTCAGGCTTCCAGTCAGAAATGCTACACACACAGCTGTTATGCCATGCCTCGGGAAGAAAACATTAGAGAGGATGTTACTGACTCACCAGCCGCAATGCCTTCTCCACTCAGGTTCTGTATCCCTCCCTCCATTTAGCCCCCTGTCCTCAGTTCTTCCCGCCATCTCCCACAGGTACAGCTGATATAATCATTGGTATCACAGATATACACCATAATAATATGAATACTTTCTTCTTTCACGTGACTTATTCCTCTACCTACTCATTACGTGTCTCCTTGGTGCTTTTTGTAATTATCTCTGCCGCATCCTTGAATAATCTTTTGCCTCATTTAGAATGTGCTGTAAATGGTATGGTTTTGATAAATTAAGCAATAATCAGAAAAAATTTTCAATATTCTGTAGATTTCCATTAAGTTACAGTTATAGTGACACAATTTGCTGTGCTACAGTTCACACTGAGTTAGCCTTGTTTTCATGAAAAACCTCATTATTTAGAGATTTATAACTCATCTATAGAAATTTGCCCTAGGGTGAAACTTGACTCTGTTTTTAGCTCAAAAAAATCTTTAAAAAAAGTAATTCAGTTTGTATTTTGTGACCTTTTAAAGAAAATAATTCCACCTGTTTTAAGCTTTCTATGTCATGCAACTAAAAATAGCCTCAATGCACATTTCAGAAGTGTACTATTAGTTATAGTAATAACAATAATTGATGTTAATACAAATTCTACTTATGTAGAGAAGATAGTAGTATAGGGTGAAGACAAGAACAGAATTGGGGTATTTACCCGCAAGGCTGTATAAACCCTCCACATTTGGTAGAGGAATAAGATTAATTGTTCCTACTGCACTATGCTTCCCTCTGGAATATTGCAGGAAACATAGAAGGAATCAAGGCATGGTGGATCACACATTACTTCTGCACTAATCACTGCCTTTGCCCCTCTTCATTACTTTAGTCTTATTTGGATAATTGAAAAAGAGACAGAAGTTTTGGAACAGGACCAGCCAACTGTTGAGGAATGATCAGGCTCAGAGTGTCTGGGCTGTTCTGGTAGGCAGCTTAAAAACACAGAAACAGCCACAGTATGAAAATCAAGGCTGTAAGTGCCAGTTCAGAGTAAGTGTGATGCAAGTATATTTTTGGCATTGTGAATTTATCAGTATTCTGTTCTGTCTGGTATAGAGTAGCTGGTTCACAGGGATTTATAGACCTCCTTCATACAGAGCCTTAAGGCACTCCAGCAATGGAGTTCTAGATCCTGATATACTGAAGCAGTGACGAGATTGTGAGATCAAATATTAATATTCTTATTTAGTGCAGTTCATTGACACTGCAAATTCTTCTGAGTGCTCCAAGTCTCTTGGGAGAATTTGCTCTTGTTTGGAGATCTGAACCAGAGCCTATTTAGAAAAGTCTACATTTCCATTCTGGCCTTTTCCTAGCCTCACCTATGTTACACCAAAAATAGTTCTGCAGTGTTTCATATTCATTTGTTGACTGTAGTTTCAGAGCCTGGCATACTTAATATTATGTGCACAGCAGACTCAGAGTACACTTGTTTGAGGACACACATTCAGCCAATTTGAGCTCGCAAATAAGAGTTTTGTGTTCCCACTTGGGTGGGTAAGGTCATTCGTGCACAACAAAATGCGACCACTAATTATAGAGACTATCTTAAAATTTGGTAAAAGGCACGTTTTCCCCAGGCAAAGAACTCACTGGGCTCTGTGAGTTTTGAACATTCAACCTGCAGGAGAAAGCTGATCCTATACAATTTAAGACCTTGCTGCTTTTTTATATCAAGTATAAAATATAGGAGCTGTAGTTTTACCATCTACTGTATTCCCAGGCCCACAAGAACAAAAATAAAAAGACTTTACATTTTGCATAGATGCAGTAGCTAATCCTGAGGGCTGTGTCTTTGAGTTCCTAATACACTCTGGTCAGCTTTTTTGGGTCAGAATAGCTCAAAACCGACCTTGTCAGCAGAAATTGAGGAGGAACTAGTTATCTTAGCAAATAATGAGAATGTCTTGTCTCCATCTGTGTAGCAGATTAATGCTACCCAAGTGGAATGGACTTGGAGATTGTGAGGAGAAGTAATGCTTGAGACTGAAATTTCAGTAATGAAATTTTTAGAAATAGTAGTTCACCAGGAAGTTGGTACTATGTACATGTGTGATATAAAAGAAACACTGATAGCATTGGGATATAAACTTCATTTCAGTGCTATATAAACAGTAGTAAAACAGCTTTTTCTGAAACCAGAGCAAGGAGTAGTTTGCTTTAAGTAGTGTTTGGGATTGATGCTAGGGAAAAGAAATACTCAAATGAAAATTATTGATGCAATGAAGAGAAATTCAGATATTATTTTCTATCTCAGCCTATTTTTCGGGCAAAGTTAGAAGACAACATTCTCTGGGCAAGTGAACACTAACTGTATATTTGGGGTTCAGTTTTCAAACAGGCATTTTCTATCTCTACTCATTCCCACTGAAGTTAGTGCCTTTGTTTTACTGAATGCCATTAACTTAAAGGACTTAAGAGTAACACATCTGTAATGTCAAATTTCTTCACAAATACTGCTTTTCAGGGATGAAAATTCAGCTTTTTGAAGGTCTGTAGGAACATAATTCGCTCTAATCACCTGCATTTTTCTGAGGATCTGGAGTAGACCTAGCTACCTGCACATGTAAATTGTTAACTACAAATAATGTGCCACCTGAAACAAGGAAGCAATGTCTACCTGGTTTTAAGGATTGTTCTAAGGGGAGAAAAGAAGCAGAAATATCTAAAATAGGCAGATATAAGGAAACGGTCTGAATATGGCTTCAATAGCCCAATTCCTAGGGCCATTCGAAGCCCACTGAACTCACAGGAGGAAAATGCTGGACATTAAAGCAAAAAAAAGGAAGAAAAGACAGAAAATGGTTTGGCTTCTTTCTGTGTTATCATGCAGATTTTCTAGTTAATTTAATTGAGGCATGCAACAACGAGCTATTTTTCAGAACTGGATCTGCGCAGTTTCAGTGAACCTGTAGCGACTTGGGCAACTGCATTAGTAACATATCTGGCCTGTGGGCTTTGTAATGGAGTGACTCGGCTCCTGATCAGAAGAAAACAGTGAAGACTGTCACCTTTGTCATGGGAAGGCAGCTTTGGAAGGCAAACCTCTGCAAGGCAAACACTGTAATTAAGATGGATGTGCAGCAGCCCTCTGTTTCTGCAGGCAGTGGCAAGGAAGGACCAGAGAATTCCTCCCAACACCCACACTTCCCATGCAAAATAAATCAACAGAGCTTAGGAAGCAAGGTTCCTGATAAATCCTCTGCATAAGGCATCTGCCTCACATGAACCACGGGCCAGCTTTGTGCACAGCACAGCGTTAGAGCAGAGCTGCCTCTTCAGCAGGGTGGCCTGCCCCAGCAGCCTGCTCCTCCCTGGGGTCTCACAGTCACAGACGGGAAATAATTACACTTGCAGAAGCTGCTACAAGTCTTCCCAATGTGTATAAATCCATCTGTAGATACACTGTAATCTCAATAGATACCAACAAAAGCTGGTATGTGGGAATTTCCGTAGTTGTGTTCCCAACAGCCTGTTTTAGGAAGAGAAAATGAGTGTTGCAGAATCCCTGAATCCCCCTGCTCGTACAGCTGCTTCAAGCACACACCAGAGGGCAGCTGCGGTTTTGGCATCTTCCTTCCCTTTGACGAGACCAGTATCAATCACACAGGCCTGGGATATGTCTGGCTCTTAGGGGCACAAGGGAGAGCAATGCATTTGGATGGGCTCCTTCCACTGAGGATGGTGGGTGCCCTCACTGAGGCAGCAATGCTCCTCTCTTTGCACTCCCTGTGCTCCGTAGGGCTGGCTCACCATCCAGGTTTGACAGCTCCACCTGGCAGCCAAAGCCAGCTGGAATTCTCTGTACTTTTCTAAGCAGAGAAAATGCCCTCCCATGCCACCCACTGCTCAGGGTGGCTCTGCTCACCAAAAAGAGCATAACACAAGAGGGAGATGACAGTGGAAGAATTGATGCATCTGAGAGTCAGACAATACAGGACTGAAGATGGGTTATATTTTTTTCTGAGTAGGCAGGAAATTGATGATTTTTTTAAAGATTATTTTCAGTTGTTGGTCTGGATGAGGAAACAGGGTAAGATAGAGTACCAGGCAGATGTTGCATGATTTGCTGACAAAAAAGGATGTTTTCTGATAGAGCCCTAATTAAAGACGTGGCAGCAAATTGCTTATTAGATGAGAAATGAGATGCTTCAGATGGAAGGCAAAACACCTTGTCATATTTCTCTGAAGTGTCAAAATACAGATCAGTGACTGAGTGTCTAAGCTCTGTTGTGCAACTATCACAGTTTGTTCTAAAAAGACAATATTTTCCTTGTCATGGGAGAACTCTTTCAAAGACTGTGCCACAAAACTTTCTAACTGATAGGACATACAGAGGATCTCCTTGTAGCACATGCCTTGCAATGACTCAGCTGTGGAGGGAATCTCCTGCTTAAGAAGATGACATCGTGCCCATCTGCCACACGGGACTTGTGACAGCAACAGTGCTGTGTAATATTTTTGCCTGGGTATGTCTTAATGTCCTCTCACCCAACACAAGAGGGCAGATTCCAGTGCAATTGAGTTAAAGTTAAAAAAAAAAAAAAAAAAGGAAAGGAAAGTGTATGAGAAAGGTTTTGGAGGGAATCATAGTTCAGTTAAGAGTAAGCAAGGTATTGTTCTGTTAAATTATTGTGAAAGCCTGAGAGCTGAGTCAGGATGATTATAACAGGCAAATATTGCAGAATAATTAGTATGATAGATAAAAACAAGGGTCTTTATGGAATTACAAGACCAACCCTGTTTGGATTTCCTGGGGCAAGGAAAGATAGCCTGGGGGGATGATATGGGGTCCTGGACCCTGGGACAAGGGAACCTTCAAAGGGTGGGCATGGACAGTCAGGTCATCAGGGTCCCCAAGGCCCAGGCAGGGATTTCAAGCTGGCTCTAAGCACAGCAGAGACAGGAAAATGTAGTTGTTCTTGTACTTCTCCCTGTCATCACCCACATAAATGCTTTGTCCTCACGTGCGTAAATATTTGCCTGAGAAGCAGCAATGTGATTATAGTTAAGGCTATTTTGGCCTGAGCCTGTTGCAGGGAGACGGTTCAACCCATACAATTGGAAAAACCAGGTGAAGCTGTTGATCTGCCTCTCTTAGATGTCACTGAGCCAAGCTGTACCATCTGCATTTAGTCCTGCTGACTTGTCCTATGAATCTTTCTCTTCAGACCATTCCTCATCCTGGTACTTTTTGCCTGTATGCTTACTGTTTTTTTGACATTTTTGGCAGTGATAGACATCTGTGTTGCAGGGATGTGCTGTTACTAGGCAAGTTCATTAAGTGTGAATGAGAGCTCCAGAAATGTCTTGGTGAGTTATCACTCTTCAGCTACAGGCTGGTGGAGGGGTCTTGCCCTCTACTCCTACCTGATGAACTTGCTTCCCGTTGAGTGGTGATCTAATGGAGAATTTCTGCTTGTAAAACATAATACACTGCAATATTCACTAAATATTCATGTATGTTTTCAAAAAGGGCATGGGAAATTGCTTCTTGAAGACTCTTCCATCCATCAGTTGAAGAAATGGTAAGATACATGGTTGGAAATTAAAACTCAGCAAGCTTAAGACATTAACAAGCAACTTATCAAGACCTGTGGTGAGTTTATCACTGGCGGTTTTTTGGGGTTGAAGATAGGTTTGGTTTTTTGTTTGTTTTAAAAATTGCATTTTACTTCAAAGAGAATTTGAAGCTGGACATACACAACAGAGGCAAGACTGAGATGTCTTCTGGAACAAATGCAAGAAAACAGAAATAGAGAAATGAAAAGTGTTTTGACAATACAAAAGTGAAAGTCAGTAGTGTTAGCAAGAACTCAGTACTATTAGCAAGAATTTCTGGTATAAATTATGCTCATTAGTTAGAAATTAAGAAAATCTGACTGGATAAAGCCCTGGACAGCCTGGACTGCTCTAACAGATCACATAGTACAAAATTGAAGGCTGGACAAATGGGTCCTAATAGGTCACATAACTCAAATTGAAGGCTGGACAAAAGGTCTTCCACGTCCAGCTTCCAGCTTGAATTATTCTCTGATTTGTACAATTCTACAATTCTATGAAAGAAAATACATTGATATTTGAGCTGGTTGTGTGGTGTAAAGTGGGAGTGTGGATTCAGGCTCCTAAACCTCTGCAACTGCGTTATGTGTGCCTCAATGAGAGGTGGATTGCTGAGGTCCTAAGGTACACAAGGAAGATCAAGTCGTTACAGAAAATGGAGTCTGCAGAGGCTCATTTAAGGTTGAGATTAATAGCTAGCTAGGTGCTGCTGACTGTAATATAGACACACACATACAGACACATAAATTTTGGAGTCCAGTTCTGGAGCTGCATGCCATCAGTCAGTACTATGGTATGGCCATGAAAAAGACAAATGCACCCTCAAGTATGTTGCACAAAATGTGTTTTCTAGAGGTGAAGTCCCAATGTTATTTCACTGGGTCTTGCTACCACTTCTCTTTTAATTGCAGTTTACCATATTTAAGATTAATGATTGAAAAGATAAAGGCTACTGAAATGATCAGTGGAATTTAAATCTTACAAATCTTACAGTAGAATTTGAATCAACAAAAATCTTACTATATACAAGGGATTGAGTTGTTATTAGACTTGTTTATTGTAGCAAACTGAGGACTATACTTTCTCTAAATACTTCAGGAATTAAAACCACAAAGCATTGAGGGAACAGTGCTGACATGAAATGATTTAACCATTATTTGTTTGGGGACTGGATAATACTTAATTACCAATCAATATTTTTCTTAGTGTCAATCCAGTATAAGTATGCGAAAATCCTTACAAACTCTGGTTAGGTAAAAAGTGATTAAGAGTTAAAATTATTTGGTGTTAATATAAAAAGACAAACAAAAATCTTGTTTGTAATTTACTAGCATTCTTACACACCTTTCTTGCCCTGGAAAAGCAAGAAAATCAACAGATTTCAAAGGCATCATCCCAAGAAAAGCTTTATAGTGCCTTTAGTTACATCACTTAATGCCCCAGCTGTTAATAATTACATATTTATTACATAAACATCAGAATATGTGTATCCTCTTCTGCCTATCAAATGTAATTTCCATATTTTTGTCACGCTTATGGGATAATGACCCTATTAATAACTTTAAAAATTCCTTTGTGGTATTATTTCTAACATCAAAAATATCTTTATACAAACTTACTATCAACCATCTTCCTCAGTTTCTAAACTCATTCCAATACAACAAAATAATGCATTACAAGTATTATTTTTTAACCCTTTATATTAATAACAAAAACGAAATGGCATCTTCTGAGACAAAAAACCCCAAAAGTTAAAAAAAGGAAAATGTATCAGTATCAGTAGTATTTTTTCCAACCTAGGCACTTTCTTTTTTTTTTTTACAATAATAACCACAACTTTGGTTTTGCTCTGCACTGGAATGTTCTTTTTTGGCAGTAATTCTCATTCATCTTGGATAATTAACCAAAATTCTTCCTGTTTGTCTCTCCGGTCATTGCCTTGCTCTTCACCATTGGCAAACACTGCTCCTCAGTTGTGCACTGTGTCCATACCTGCAAATATCTGAGGTCCAAGTTAAGCCTTACAAACCATGCGTTGGACTTAAGATGTTTAAATCTTCATAACACATCAGGGGTGGCACTGCACTTGCACACATTTTATGTAGGTTCTGTTTTTAGCAAGACCACTAAGTGGGCAGTTGGTAGCTACATAAAAATACCTGTATTTGGGCCAAATGTTGGTAAAGACATTGGGAATGACGCATAGAGGGTTTTTTAGTTCAAACAACAACAAATACTGTTGGGACAGGGTGTAGCATCTCCCAAGACCCCAACATTCTTCAAGATGTTTTTTTGTTACAATGGTATATATTTAATTATCACTCTCTTTTTATGGAAATATATGTATTTGCTTAATTGTTATATTTATTAACTTATTAACCCGATTTTCTGTTTCATTAAACTGGTGGGCTATTTTATACATAATTAAACTATGAAATCTTAACTTGCCATCAACACAAGTTACACTCTTGATTTTGTGCATTATTTCATTTAGATGATCTAAAACATTTACCTACTAGTGTTAAATTTTAATTGGAGGCTTAGTTTGGTTTGAAACTACACAAACCAATGCTATGTTGTTTTCATTGACCAAGCATGTATTTTAAGATTTCTTATACAAAATTTTGGAATACTTTAATAAGAGAGATAGCTTTTCCCACTTTCAGCTATGGGAATATGGGAATATAGCAAAGTTAGCGAAATCAGACCTGTGAAAAGTGCAATGTAGGTTTTTGTGGCTTGGCCCCAAGCTTTTGAGAGTCTGAACTGCAAGTATAGCCTGACCTCTGAAAAAGCTCTCACAATAAGCACTCTTTCCTAGTTCAGAAACTTACAGTCAGTCTCCAAATGTACGGGGACTGAAATAAAATTAATAAAGTTGAGTTGGAATTTTTCTTCATTTTCTGAATGACAGAGCTATAAGGCTCTGAAATGAATTTCCAGAAGAAATGCTGAGAAGAGACAAGGTTGTTTTCTTGGAAATAGAACACAATAAGTTTCAACTTAGGATATTTGGTTCAATTATCCACAAAACCAAGATATCAGCTTAACATTTCTCACCTGGTTCTGTGTTTTCTATTCTGAATTCAGAAAAAATCCTTTTGGTTCAGTTCTGTACAAGTCAGGCTCACACACTGCGGTCCCTCTGGACTAAGAGGTTATGAATTGTGCTAAATAGCAACATCTATCACTGTCATGTTACTTCTAAACTGCTTTGCTTTCTAGGATGGACAGATGTCTGTGAAGTCAGTCCTTTACAAGCAGTGAAAAAATCCACAGTAAAAAAGAGCAATTACAGAAAGTGATCTAACAATTTTTACCTTGACACTATGTGAGTAAGCCAATGAAATGAGAAAAGTTTTTCCAGCAGCTAGATTTCATTATATTGTGTAAGAGACTAAAGATGTCAGTTATACCTAGGCTGAACACTAATTCTTGTGGCATCCCACTAATCACCTCCCCACAATTTGATGAATGTCTGGTTATCATTACAATTTGTTTATAGGCTTCCACACAAAGGAGGATGTTTCGAGAGAATAAATGCTTTATTCCATTCCTGGCCCTAAGAGAAACTACACCAGTGACAGCTGCTCTCAAAGAAGGAAATTGTTTTGCCAGTTATAGCCAGTCAGGAAGGAAGCCAGCTAAAACCTCTTATAAACACCAATGAGACTAAGTATAACTGGTTTATTCTGCTTACTATGGTGAGGTCAGCTTTTCCTGTCCCATTTTTGAGGAACTTCATGTCTATCGGGCAGATTGGCAAGATTTCACCTAGCTGTACTGCAAAATACTGCCTGAGAATTTAATGTATATTAATAGTCTTTGTCTGCTGTAATTTTTCTTCTAGTTAGTGAGAGAAATTGACTCTATAAAAGGTTCACAGGGATTAGCAAACACTTAAGATCCTCCTTTGTTCTGTTGTTGAGCACCCACGTGGCTCCTACTTCAAATAGTTTTCCATCAGCATTTTGAAGTGTTTTTCATTAGAGTCTTTATCATGCAATGGAAAGCTGCTTATTTATAAATAGCAAGCAAATGACAAAACATCTGAATAGATGTGTAGGATGGTGGGAGAAAAGTCTGCCTGTATTCCAGAATTCTCAGTGCAGATCCCTGTTCCACAGGGGTGGCACTGTGCACCGTCTCCACTAGAGGCTGGAGGTTGGATTCAGTATGAATGAAGTCTGAGAGAGCAACTGGAATTTGCTTCAGAACTCAAATCAAGGGAGGTTACAGATTTAGATAATGCTAAAAACAAAACATTCAGGTTTTTCATTATACAGAATGATAACCAAAAAAGAGAAAGGGAAAAAGAAAACTTGGTTTGGTACAGAAAAATTGTTTCTTTTAGTTTTTAATAGAGGCAAACCAATTCAAAGGCTCATGTACAAAAGCATCACCCTCCTTGGTCAATGGTGTGGGCACTCAATAAGGCTGCAGGATGATAATAGAAACACTTTTGCTGCCTGATAGGTTTAAATCTGACTATCCCATGCCTAAGAACAATGCCTATGTTATATGATGGACACACTGGGGAGGTACTATTTGAATAAACAAGAACCCTTGCTTGGAAATTGGGTTTGAAACCCAATGTATTTCTTTGGCACTTTACACAGCAGGTTGTAAGTTCATTCATGCACACAAAATGTATATTTTTCCTTTTCTTTTTCCTACAGCCTGGTGAACAAAATACTCAAGCCAAGATTCAGCAATTTTCACAGGAGAAAGTAGGAAATAGCTCAACCTGGAGTACAAGAGAACAGGGCAGTCACTTAGAAAGATCCAAGGCCCTTTTGGGAAAAGGTGCAATCCAAATCCAGTTTTGCATGCTAAATGCAACTCTTTAACTCTAGGGTAAATGGGAGAGGAAAAGGCTTGAGTCCCAATGGACAGAAATGTTCTACTTAACCACAGTTTTCATACATCCCAAACTTGCACAATTTTTAATGTTTTATACATTTTTGTGTTTATGTTCCTAATAATGCCTGATACTTATTTATGGGGCTTGGCAAAGTTGTGGGAGTTTTTTTTTTTTTTGTTGTTTTTTTTTTTTTTGTTTTGTTTTGTTTTTTTTTTGTTTCTTGTAAAGGTACACTTTCATTAATTTTTTGCTCATTGATCTGCACAGTTCTGTCCCTGCACTTACTTTTACAGCTGCTTTTGTCCATTCTTAACACAGAAAGAAGATACAGATGTGATTTTAGAATCAAAGGCCCAGAACATTACAATATAATATGATCAACAGCATCAAACACAAGGCTGTTATCTAGAAGCTGAAATACAGGGAGTGTTGTCCTGAATAATGGCAGCTGAGATGAGGTAATATAGGTTCTTGGAGACTGTGAGACTCAGAGAAAGACAGTTAAGCCTTGGTAAGAGTATGAGGCATCTGTTTCCTCTATGAATTTATGATAATATAGCAAGATTTGGTTCGGTCTTTCTTCCTAAAGATGCTGATCTCTTCTTCTTGTTTCACGATTTGGACCATAGCCCAAATATTTTCTTCTCCAGAAAGCAATTCCCACCCACTTTTGATGCAGAATGTTTAAAAGCCAACTGTTTCTTTGAATTAGAGTGCTCACTCCCTTTCCCAGCAGGGTCATGGCTCCTGGGGTCAGAAAAAGATTTTGCTCTGTTATTTTTACCAGTATCTTGCACCATCAGGCTCTCAACTTTGCTTTGTGTCTTTGTATGTTAGTGTAATAAAAGCAATTGTTTATAGCATATAATTTGCAGAAGTCACCTGGGAAATTTCTTGCAGGGGCAATGCTTGTACGTTTCAAGGGTAGTTCATTATATTCCTTCTCTTTCCTCTCTCTTTCACTCCACACTGAGATTTTCTTCACCTTTCAGAGGAAGGCTGGCACAGGAAAAGATTTAGATCCTTGGAAGGGACTGAGATAAGAGAGAAAAACTGAGAACAACTGGAAGAAAAACTTTAATAAAACAAAATCTTCCAAGTTAAAAAACCGTGGTGAAGTTGGAAGCTATTTTTGAAAATACTTTAAACAATACAGAAACCCAGATTGCAAATATTTAGCAATTTTTCTACAAATATTTGGTTTGTTGTACCCAAATCCTCCTAGATAAACCACTGGATGTATTATTCCACTCCTAATTTTCATCCAAATTTGACCAAGGTACAGAGAGGTTAGAGAAAAACTAGGAAGTTATTTGCTGAATGATGGCAGAGAGGGAAACAGTAAAATTCCCTATTCCCATGTTTTAAGTTATTGTTCTGTTTTTGTTGTTGCATTGTTTGGGGGTAGGGGTGGGTGGGTTGTGTGTCTTTTAAAAGACGCCAGAAGCTCACGACTGCATGGAATGATGTGTTTACCAGGAGAACTGCGATCACAATGGGAACAAAGTTGTTTCATTCTATTCAAATGCCCTTTGGAGAGTCAAAAGGGTAATGCACAAAGCTGAGGCAGGCAGAATGAGCAAAGCTTGGAAACACCAGGCCATCACTGAATGGAGTATTTGCATGCATTGTAAGTACCCAGGAGTGGAGAACTCAAACCCTGTTTCAATCAGGGAATCTTCACCTCAGAAAACTAAAGCTTGTAGGGTTGTTGCTTTCCCTTTCCTCTCTCCCTAGGCAAAATGCACCCTGTTTCTTTACTGCCTATCTATCTACAAAATGGTGTGAAGAACAAAACATGCATAGCCCTGCTGGGGGCTTACTCCTTAGCATGCTGAAATCAATGAACATCTTTTGTGAGTAAGTACAGTTCTTCTTTGGCCAGGCAGAAAGGAAACAAGGAAAGGAAAAAAAAGAAAAGAAAAAAAAAGGAAAGAAAAGAAAAGGAAAGAAAAGGAAAGAAAAGGAAAGAAAAGGAAAGAAAAGAAAAGAAAAGAAAAGAAAAGAAAAGAAAAAGAAAAGAAAAGAAAAGAAAAGAAAAGAAAAGAAAAGAAAAGAAAAGAAAAGAAAAGAAAAGAAAAGAAAAGAAAAGAAAAGAAAAGAGAAAAGAGCTGAGATGCTGCACTACTGAATTATAAAACTTACTTTCATTTTATAATCCTCTAGATGTAGACTGATTTTAGCAACAGCTAGTTTCATCAGTTCCTTTATCCTGTTGCAGAGAATTGACTGAAGTTGTCCACAGGTACATACAGAGAGAACTAGTGTGATATTAGTTGCCTGCTAGCCACATACAGGTGTGCCAGGTGCTGTAGGGAGTCTAGAAGATCACTGGACCTCTGTATTTAAACAGCTGAAGCCATCTTCATGACAAGCTCTTCTAAAGATTTGCACTTTTAAATTTTTATTTAATCAGATGCACTTTTACTGATTCAGAAAATAATGTGCACTTACTACATGGAAGGTGAAACACCCCCTGTGACCCCCCTGCCTGCCCCCAGTCCTACTCAGCTGTTCAAATTTTGTCAAGAAAAAGTATTTGTGACTTCCCAAGGTTGGTTGCTGTTATTTTTTCCCACAGGCTAAAGAGGCCAGATTTCACCTATGATAGAGCCTGGTAGCCTTCTCATTGTTTGAATGAACAAGTGACCGTCATCTCCTGAAGAAGCTTGCATTCAAAAGACAAAAGTCTTCTTGGTTTCAGCACCAAGTTCAAGTGGAATTTGGTTCCCAGGAAGAGAAGTGCCTGGGAAGATACGGAATTGCTGGTTCATCGCTGTCATGGTGGAACAATACAAGGTAAGGGCAGGTTCAGTCTCTCAATGACTTGAGAAATATCCTGTGAGGGAGGGTTAATTGACCCTTATTTTTTTATTCCCAGCAGTCTTTTCTGTAGTGTGCTGAATTTCAGATGGGAAAAGCTCTAGGCAAATTCTCTTCTCTTTCTCACTTAATTTTTGTTTGGTCTGAAACAAGAGCTCTGCTGAGCTGCCCTCTGCATTCTGTGTCTCTGCATTCAAGTGCCTTTTATCCTATTTTCCTTTAAGTACCAAATGAAGATTTGATTGCTGTTAGAAATGTCTTTCTTCTTTTTTTTTCTCCTGTGTGCATAACTATTATCTAGTCAGGGAACGATCTTGCATTTGTGTCAAAATTAATTTTTTAAACGACTTTAAATTGTCCTCTCTTGCTGCAATTACAGCATTGCATAATGAACCCTTCATATTTTGATATCCAGAGGGAGGTAATTCAATAAATATTTTTAATTGCCCATTTTGTGTTTCACAGAGGTGAGATTCCCAGTATGAAAAATGTCCAAAATGTCTTATTATACTCAATTCTTTCTCTCATATTAATTTTTACAGTACCATCCCTGATGGGACATTACTATTTCCCAGGTGTACACACGTTTTCTGCATATGCAGCCAATATCTGAGTCATCATACAAGGATTTCAGGGATGGTCACTTGGACCAGTTATTTGCTGCCAGTAAAACATCAAGCCATTTTTGGCTATAGTATACTCTGACTCAGTAACGTTCTGTTTGTCTGCTTCAAGAGGCCACTTGGTAAATGTTTATCTTATACTTTTAGAGGCATGAGCTGTTTTCAGTTACAATTATAATTTTCAATTGCTTGCTTTCCATAAAATTTCTTTATCTTTTGACAGGTTGAGTCAGAGTCACAAAGTGAGATTTTCTTGCTAATACACATTAATAATTTAATGTGTACAAAACTGATTCGGAGCTTTCACATGGTTTACATTTAGAGGAAGGTACAACCACATAAGCTTCACAAGTTGAATTTCCAATGCACCTAGATCCCAAGGACCTTCCTTGTTTTCCCTATGTTTGTAGCTTTTAATGAGGTAAGCCCTCAGTCAGTTAAAAATTTTACTTGATTCCTTCTTTTTATCCAGTGTTTTGTTAATTAGGCATGGTTATACCTCTTCCTTTCCCCTTTAGGTTTTCAGGCTTTTTTTTCCTTCTTTAGTGGTTTGTAATAGACACATTAACAACGCAAATGCTCTTGTCATTTCCCTTTTCATTTGTTTTAAAGAAAAAAACAGCTATGAAAATCTCACATTTTGAGTGTTAGCAAACTAGGAAATAAACAGTGTAGTAATAGAAATTCTCTTGACTGAGTAAGAAAGCAAAATAACAAAATGGAGAAAAATAGAGCAACAGACACTCATGGGAATGAAAGACCACGTATGTACTTCTCTTTCCCTAATGTTCCTTTTTTCTCTGTCCAAATTTTCAATTTTTGTGTACTGTGAAAAAAAGCTGTGTTGTGACCCCTTGCATACTGGAAGACCAAAACTGAAGGATGCTGCCATAGGCCTTTGGGCTGAAGATGACCAGAGGACACCCTCATCAGAGTCAACAAAGAACAAAGAGATGTCCTTGGAGGAGGTCAGCTAGTTAGTTCCCGCTCATATAGAATTACGGGGATTTTTTCTGTTGAGATTATAGGGAGCAGAAGCAGGTCAAATACAGCCAGGATGCGCTTTTTGTAAGAGTCCCAGAAGTTGTCTGCTGTTTGTCCATGAGTTTGTTGCTCAGAGGGAAGGATCTCTGTGTAGGGAAGTGTGGGGCACTGCCCCAAAGAAGTGACAGCTCTCAGAAGTCTGTCATCAGAGTGGAAATGTCAAGCTACATAATCATCTAAGATGGGAGAGATTAATGGCAATAAAATAAATCACCTCCATCTACCAAATGCCCTGGTGTTGTACTTAACAGAGTTCTGTTAAGGGTGATTTATAATGCTTTTTCTGGATATCCAAATGTTATGACATCAGGAGCAGTTGTTTTATTGGAAGGGCAGAAGGGGCAAGCTGTTTAATGCTGAAATCATCTGCATGGATTTATTTCTTGTTCTGTTTATAAGCTGGTTTCTTGCTTACTGGTTGTATTATTGCAAGGAAAACACCAAACAGCATTGGATTGACATTGTCGACAGGACGAGAATATGGCCTGAAGCTGGAAAATGGCCAAAAGCTCCAGATTGGACATCAGGTAGAATTTCTTCACTGAAAGGAGAGTCAGACAGTGGAGCGGACTAGCCATGGAGGTGGTGGAGTCACCATCCCTGAAACTGTTCAAGAAACAACTGGACATAGTGCAATGGTTTAATTGACATAATGGTGTTTGGTCCAAGGTTGGACTCCATGATCTTGGAGGTCTTTTCCAACCTTAGTGATTTTATGATTTTGTGACATTGTCTTGAACATTTATGTTTCTTTCATCTAAAAATAGCACTTGAATTTTTAATGCTTCTTTGTCATTCTTAAGTTGTATGGGTGTGCATATCTTGTATACTTTAATCAAGTTATTGTTTTTAAGAAATACAGTTACTATATAGTTCCAAAACAAAAATTCCAAAAGATTCAATGTGTGGAATAAATTTTTTCATGTTACAATAAAGGGCTTGATATCTGTCTGTCTGTCATGCAGAGAGCTTTATTTCGAGTGCGTTGATCAAGGTCCCTACAGTGTAGGATGGCGTTCCTCTGCCAAAGAGAGGCACCAAGAAATCCATTCCACCTTTAGGGTTGATATAGAGAAACACAAATACCAAGATGGACTTGTCAACTGCTACTCACTCTGTCCCAAATGGAGTCAGAGATGGGCTTCTTCTGCATTTCACGACACATGAAAGAGTTTTCTCTGCTCCTGCTGCTCCTCATGCACCAGGATCATGATGTGGCATGTGAAGGTAATACAGAATTATCTTTATGCGAAAAAGCATAAGGCAACAGAGTTTAGAAAAGTAAGGCTGGCAGACAGGAACTTGACTTCTGGATCAACAGCACAATGAGGGAGCAAAGAGAGGCAAGATATTCAGCCCCAGCTTGGGACCATCTGGCCAGAATATCAACCCATAAGCTAGAGAGCAGGGGAAAAATAATAAATTCAATCAAACAGCTGGAAAATCTGTAAGCCAGCCAACAATCAACCACATAAAATTTGGCTAAAAGCCTGAAAAACTGCAGATGGTTTTTCAGTGACCTTCACCCCTTGTTTAGGGCTGTCTCCCACCCAATCCAGTGAGAGCTCTAGTGGAGAGGAAGAATGAAGGGAACACTTGTGCCCACACTTGTCAGGCACCCATGGGAAAGACCTCATTTTCACCAGAAAGGAAGCAGGAGACACTTCTTAATTTGGTCAGTGATTCAGAGCTAACCTTCAGCTATGTAAAAATCCACTCTGAAGCACAGATGAAGGATCAAGGTTAACACTCTGTATGTCCCTAGACCTAGCACTTACCATCTCAGTGACCATGATGGAACTGCAGAGACGTTCTGTTTGATTTACAGATGAGTGCATAGAAGAGTTTGAGTGAGAAGGATTTTTTTCCCCTGTACCTTTCCTTCCTTTTTCCTTTTCCCTCACATGCTCTCTGCTCCTTATAATGGTGTTTTTTAGAGACACAGGTCCACAAAGCTGTCTAGGATCTTGAGAGGTGGCCCTCTCAACCTTACTTTGCTCTGTGTTCCATTATCTCACTTGCACCAATTCCAAGGTTTGAACATCCACATTAAAAAGGATTCAAAATGATAACATTATAACCTAATGACAAAGATAGCTCATCTCAAAGGAAAGATTCTCATAGGGTGAGAAAGTCCTAAGGAAGCTGATGAATCTTCACAGTTTTTTTCCCTTGTAATTATTACTGGGGACAGGAAATGACTGTGAGTGGCTGTGTCACAGCGAGGAGCGAGGCAGTCAGGGAGGGCAGTGCTGGGCAGTGGGCTGAGGCTGGCCTGTGTCTCTATGTGCGCCTGCAGTACGTAGTCAGTGCACAGCAACAACCTGACTGAGCCTCCACCAAATGGGCAACACCTCATGGCTCCTCACAATATTTCTTTACACTAAAAGAGGATTGATCTACTTTGCAGTGAGGGTGGTGAGGCATTGGCGCAGGTTGTCCAGAGAGGTTGTAGATACCCCAAACCCAGAGACATTCAAGGGCAGATTGGATGGGGCTCTGATGACTCTGATATTGTGGAAGATATCCCTGATTGTTGCAGGGTAGGTGGACTAAGAGGCCTTGGAAGGGTCCCTTCCAACCCAAAGGAATCTGTATCCTATGATTCTGGGAACTGCCACTAGATGGAGAGCTTTAGATATACTCTATGTACACACATCCCTTTGCAGAGATTCAAAGACTCCAAGGCTGGAAGGTATCTCTATTATTCTTAAGACTGAGCTCCATCAAAAAAAGGCAGAACATTTTGCTTAAAGACTTCCACATTGAGGTCATCATTCCTTGCTGTGCCAAAACAGCTTCTCAGAAAAGAGACATCCCTTATTTCAAGACTTCATACAAGAATCTATCATATCTGTACTGAAGATGTTCAAATGGCTGTTCAAAATGAACACTTCATTTCTCATCTGGCTCTTGTCTGCTTGGAATTCCAGCCAGAACCTCCATGATATTACATGGTTTTTTTTATGGGTTGTTTTTACAAACATTATGTCTGTGGTTTATAACTGAGCTTCTATCAGTATTTTTTTATTTCTGACCCATATTACCTTGAACTGGTGTGTGTTGGTGTTGTCTGACATTAGTGGAGAAGCTAAGTGTTCTGTATTAGTTTCGACACTCTGAGTTTTTAAATTGCATTTTTGTTTTAAAAACACAAATTCCTCACTTATCACAGTTTAGAAGGGGGGAAAGGCTTTGCTAAAGACTTCTGCCATTAATTTAACAGGTTCCAGTGAGAGTTCAGTACTGTCTGATTTAATTTAAGCAGGGTTACCTTGAAATGCAGCATTCATGACTACTAATTTCTACTTCAAAAAGAGCTGAAATTCAGTCATCAAATTATTCCATCAAAGTTTAAAGCAATGTTAATCACTCTCCTTCTGTCTTGTTCCTTGTAGTTCTGTGAATTATCTGCATTAGGAAGCTGGATCTAAATAGTTGTGTCACCTCACCGAGCCTTTTCAGGACTTTCACTAGAGGCAGAGAAATATGAATAATACAGCACAGGAGGCTTCTTACAACAGAACAGCTTCATTTTTGTGTTTGTTCTAAGTTCAGTCCTACTGCAGATGACATTGGATGGAAAAAATTTTCTGCAGAGCAGAGGGGGAAGGCACACTGGATGTCCAGGCTTTCCTTACTCAGGCATATCCAGGCCAAGCAGGGACTGGGACAAGTTTGCTCCAAGCACATGGTATCACAGACCTTGTCACAGCTGCCCCACCATCTATTGCTGAGAGGTTGCCTCTTGATCTGTGCCAAATTTCCTAGGGAGGATATAACTGGGCCTGTGGGGCTAACTTCTTTCCTTGTCCAATTGCATATCCATGTGGAACACTGTCAGATACTGGTCTCAAACCCAGATGTCCTCTGTGCAGAATGGATGTTGTCAGAAATGCTCTGCTGGGTGGCCTCCTCCTATTACCTTCCTGTTCATGTCTGAGACCTTAACACTCATACCCTTTCCTCTGTTTGCTCTTCATCATTATTTCTCCTTGTATCTCTTCTGCTCTCACCTTCCTCTTTTTCTGAACCCTCTGCCCTGACACCAAAAGAGAAAATGACAAAAAGTCTACCTGTGATACCTTTCAGAAAAACAATGTTTTGGATGGCTCTGCCACAGGGAATGGGTCACCAACTTGTGCTCAGCTCCTGTGCTCTGAGGCTGCCTCACGCCCAATGGACATGAAATGGATTCAATGCTCTTCACTTCATAGGGTTAAGCCTGCCAGAGTTTTCTGGGCTATTGAGAAGGATAAAGGCCTTGTATTGTGTTGAGGAACTGAGTTTGCAGGAAAAATTTATGGTTATTTTGGTGCCATTCATGTTGAGATGATACCTTCCTCTTTCAAAGAGGAAAGTGTTGCTTTCACTGATAGACACACAATTTAATGGGACAGGGTTGCATGAAGCATAATTCATGGTCCAAGAGATGCCATCCAGTTGGGAGGAAAACAGGAGCTGGTGGGGAACTCAGCAGCAGCCCGTGCGAAAATGTACGGGCTGTGAGAGGCAATTGCAGCCATAGCTCAACGAGATCTAAACCCACCCCTAGTTGCTCAAAAGAATGAAGATGAGGAGGTTTCAGGAAGGCAGGAAAAAGAAAAACCTGGAGAAGAAGGCTTTGCTGACTTCCTTCTGTGGGAAGGTGTTTTATGCCCTTAATTTTGCCCAACCTCCAACCAAAAAGGCAAACCTCAACACTGAGGCATTTGCTTTTGTTCATTTGCTGATCAAACTCATAAAGGAAAGTTAGACAGGAACCTGATCTTTCTGAAGTCTGCATTTTCATAAATATTTCCCTTTACGAGTTTGTGAAATTGAATTTTGGTTGATAACCCTGCTTTGTTCACCTAGCCTTATATCCTCAAGAGAACAGTGAGAAAAATGAAAAGACTTTAACAAAAAGTAATCATGGCAATTCAGTACAATGGCAGGGAGACAAAGATAAGATGAGAAATAAGGTACTGTTCTCTCTGCTTTCCTTGTTCCCTCGTTTAAGTGATAATTTTCATACCTTACCTTTGAAAGATATAATTACAGTAATTGGAATCTGACTATTCATGAGACCTATGCTGTGCAGTACTTTTTCCCTTTGATATTTGTGTCTTTTTAACTAATATAAGATCTTTAATCTACTAAACAAATACATAGGCCCTTATTCTCTGCTATGTCCGTGCACTTTGTGCTTCTCAGGCAAATAAAAGATGCATTAATGCCAGCCTAAGAAACCATGGGAGCCCATGCTCTGGAAGAAAGAAGGGCTATTCAAAAATATTACAGAATTTCTGGGACCACAATGTGATACAAGCACTATTGTGGGATATGTCTTACTTGTTTCTCACCATGCAAAAATTAGCCTGGTCAGCTATTCCTAAGAACAGAATGAGAGAAGAAGGTGAGTCCAGAGGGGCAGGTGTTTAAGGGAGAGGGGAAAAGAGCTTTGTGTTTTCTTGCAGACTAGGAAAGAGGTAAAGGCAAGATGAAAACATCAGACAAACAAGACAATGAGTCTGCTTGACAGGGTGTGCAAGTCCTCGCATGGCTCTGGGAGGGTGGACTGCTCCCAAAGACTCTCCTGGAAGGGTGGGAGACTGCTGCCTTCCAAGTCTTTCAGTCTCTGCAAAGGTTAAGACTCAGTCACCTAAACCTGCCCTTCTAGTTCTGGTTTAGATGTTTTGTTGTTGTCAGGAGAGAGGTTTGGCTTAGTTGCTTCCCCAACTTTGTGTATGGCCAAGAATTTTCTTCTGCTTTGTCTCTGAGCTGAGGTAAATGAAGTATAAATACTCTGGGGACCAGACCACTGCCCAGCCAGCCCTACAATTTGGGAAGGGCAAAGGTCCAGGTTATGTTCCTTATTGTGCTCAGCTGCCTTTTGGCCACTTCTCAGAGCATAACCAGTGTACCCACTGTCTTCCACTAGCACCGTGCTGGGCAAAAGCCAGGTTACATGACTTGTGGGAAGTACAAAGAGCCAGTGCTGGGAGCATCAGTGAGATAAAAATAGCTCCCTACAAAGTAATACATGTGCCACCAAAACCTTTAAATATGAAATCCTACATCTTCAGGAAGGCATATGAAGGAAGGGAGTTTTTGAGCGGCCGCAAGAACTTGTGGGATTTGGGCATATTTTAGAATTTTCCACCCTGGAGTAAGGTTTCTCAAACTTCATTAGTTTGATACCATCAAAAACAGCAGCAGCAGCTGCTGCTGTATCAGTGAATGCTGCTGCTGTTGAGGAGAGGGCAGAACCCACATCAGCACCTACACCTGAAGGTCCCTTCCAGCTGCAATCTTCCTGTGGTTCAGTGTTGACTGTGGCTGGGCCACTGCTCACAGTGGGGCTGAAGGATTGTTGAAAAAGGAGAGCTAATAGGGAGCTACTAGGATGCCTGGGAACTGAGGCATGGCTTGTGCAAAGGAGATCCTGAGGGAACTTGGCATGTGCAGCCTGAGAAGAGATGGTTTTCAGGGACCTAACACCAACCTAGTAGGGACTGTAAAACCAGGAAATGCTGGACCCTTTTCAGGGACACACAGAGAGAAGGAAAGTGCAGCAGACATCAGTTGCAGAAAGGGAAATTCTAGCTCAACATAAAGAAAAAGGAGTTCACAAGTTTTTTTAAGAGGTGGAAAAGATTGTCCAGAGAAGTTGCACAATTTCCATTTTTGGAGATACTCAAAACTCATCTGGAAAGGCTGAACTTCAGTGCTAGTCCTGTTTTCTTCATGGAATAAGATGATCAGGGATAGTACTAGATGACATCCAGAGGTTCTCATTCGCCTGAATCAGGGATTTTTTTGGTATTTCCACCTTCATCAGCTCAACTCTTGAACTCACACATAGGATGGATTGCATGTGACACAACACTGTGTTCAACTACCATGAGTAGTTCTAGGGATGCATGTGGTCTACCGTATTTTGTAAACCTTCATCCTTACAGAAATAAATTGGGGTTTACTATTGTTCTTTTCCCTGAATAGTCTTTCTGGTTGATAACCATAAAGTACAATTATATCCATTGATTAGGGCTAAAACCAGTTTCCTAGAGACTGATCAACATTCTGTATTAATGAGCTAAAGAGTCTTTTGTTCAGCACTGCATCAAGTCAAAGTTCCTTGTGGGCCAAGGAAAAAGAAGGAGTGAGCATGTGTCTTCATCTCTTCACACTCTTTGGCAACTGCTGTGCTGGGCAGGTTTGGCACCTTGGTGTGATCAAGTGCCTTTGTTTGTAATACCTGCCTGGATCAGAAAGGTCATGCTAGGGCAGATATCCATAGCTTGGCTGTTTGTTAGCTCACTTAGAGTGTGGTTTGTGTCCGAGCTGCTCTTAGCTAAAGCCAGTGCAAAAGGTCATGGTGCTGTTGGACTGCATTTAATTTTCTGTTATAGATACAGCTTTTGTGTCTGCCCCATTTTCTTTGTGCATTATCTGGGAGATGGAGTAAAGGCTTGGGGGGGAATATTTTCGGGGGAATACTGCTGGGATTGGAAGAAGAGAACATTCTTGACACTTTTACTGTGCTTTCTGTTCATGCCATTAAACTGTGTGAATAATGTCACTTTACTGAATTTTTTCACTTAAGTTTTACTGAGGACTTTTTAATGCTTGCCAAATTGCTATGTACCTCTCACTACTGAAAGTAAGATAAGTGCATGATAATATAGTTCAGCTTCACTTGTTTTCCATCCAGTTGTGAGAAAGGAAAAAAGGCACCAAAATTATTTCTTGATGTCTTCTTCCATTTTAGCAAGTACATTTCGGTAGTATTTCATTCTGGTCTATTTTGTTTCATCCCTTTGAAAATGATGATGAGGTAGAAAATAATCCTGTGAAAATGAGTAACAATAAAATAATAGTGATTCCAGATGTCTTTTGGAAGATGGCATCTACATTTGTAGGTTAGTTTTGATTCCACTGATAGTTTCTGTTGGCATTTTCTTGTTTCCCTTAAAGGGAGATCCCTTTACAGTATCATGACCCTGAACTATCTTGGGTGATTATCTTTTTGGGAAGGTGCTTCATGTGCCAAGAAAGTTCCCAGAGACATCACATGTACAGTTACTCAACAAATGGGTTAGTCAGGGTGGGTGTTTTTTTCAAGTGATTCCTACTTTTTAAAGCTATTTTGGACTAGTATGACTGAAGCATGAGAAGGTGGAGCGACTTCCTTACAGTCATATTCTGAGTCAGTGGCTCGGTACTCCAGGCTTCCCATATTTTTATTCCAACCATCGAGAAGACCACATGGCTTCCTCCTGGCGTGCTTTGAGGTTTCACAGCTGAGAGGTGCAGGCTGTAAAGGTTTTTGCTGCTAACATGTGAGCAGCTGATTTTAGATCAGAAGTTCTTTATGTAGGAGGACAGGATCCATCCAGCAGCAGTTGGTTTCTTGTCCATTCAATCCACCTCCTGTCTGTGGAGCTCCACTCAGACATTTTCCTACAGCACTATCACTCACCACACAGTCTCTGCTTACCATGGGAGACAGGAAAATCACCGTGGTTTCTGTTCCCAGAGCTCTCTGTCAACCTTCTGTAGTTTTGGCTTGAGGTTCATAGACTCTTACTCTTCTCATCGCTTCAACTTTCGAATGAAACTTCCTCCCTCTTTTCTCTCATCCACACCAAAACCCAAAGCAAAGAATCAGCTGAAATGGCCAATTTTTGCTGTCTTTCAGACGGAAACCATGCAAAACCACAGAGTTTGGCCTGGTGTCTGCCGGAAACTATAAATAGGGCTGCTCAACTGAAACTCATCCCTGTTTTACTCAAGCCACAACCCAAAGTTGTGAGACAGTCTCCGAACCCGGGTGGATGTTTTGGAGTGTGTTGACCAAGTATGGTGGCTACAAGAAATTCAAAATTCTGCTGAGTTACCTGCTTGGTTTGGGGTTTCATTGCTGAAGTTCTGTATTTCTTTCTTTACAATCAAATGCTCTCAAGCTTATTTCTAGGTGCCTCCTGGCCCTTCTTCAGATTAGGAAGAGAGCCCTGGAATATTGACTACTGCTTCTCAGCATCACAGATTCTCAGGCTGGTCAGTGAAGGGGTTCTAATTCTTCCTCAATTTTCCAAGATGCGTTGAAATCAAAGGGTGAATTTGTATTTGTGCATTTTTACTCTGAACAAAACATGGTTTGTTCAAATCCCAATAATCTGAGGACCTAATCCAATACTCTCAGCATGGTAGAAGGGCTATTGAAGGAAAACAGGCTCTTCCCTTCTGTTTAAAGCAAAATAGAGAGCAATAATAAACGCAAAAGGCCCAAACAAAAGTAAGTATTCAGAGTCTAACTCTGCACCAGTTATCTCTTAGCCTAAGACTCTGCACTGAACTTCTAATATGTTCTAAAGAAGAAGTTAGGCTATAACAGATCAATACCTTTCACATAAAGCAAGTAAAACACTTTTTGACCCAGCAATGAAATAACTTGGTACACTTAAATTTGTCCATCCTTAGAGACCAAATTATTTCATTGTATCTGGCCGTATGTTTCTGTCTTTTTCTCCTCCAGACTTTACAGCTAGGGTAGGCTACCATTTCTATTGAGTTATATCATGAGACAAGATGCCTTTCCAAATATTTTCCTCAGCTGATAGTTTAGATTTTCAGTTTATTCACCTGAGATAACAATGTATTCTTGTGTTAGCAGAGCTGTCACACTTAATTTGATAATTTAGAATTTCTTCTTTGGTTTAGTGGATGAGGTGGTTTTGCAAGGCAATGTAATGTAATGAGTTTATCTGCCTGAAAGGTGTCACCCAGAATCTCAGAGAGATCTATCTTTATATATTACTAGTTCAGCCTTGACTCTGGAAGCAGACTTAGGTCACAGTGCATTCAAACCACTCCAGTGCTGGGCATGTAAACAGGGAGCAGGAAGGCAGCTCCCAATCCAGCTGTCATGCAGGCATGCCAGAGAAATTAATCACAGGAATAACTGTGCTTATTGCCTCCCAGCCATGAAATACCACAACAAGGACCCCTTGTGAGACTGTAAATACTGCATCTTCCATCAGCAATGAGGGTGACACTGCCCAAAACAGAATGTCTGTCTCCAGCTCTCCGTTCAGAGGATGAGGCAGGGTTCCTCCTCCCTCATGCCTCTAGGCAGGACACTGAAGTGATGCTTTGTTGTGCTGCTCTTGTTTCCTAGGAGTCAGTCTTCAACCTCAGCTCTGATTTGTGAGAGAGCTGAGCATTCGCAGCTGCAAGTGAATATCAGCAGCTGCACTTTGAAGGTAGGAAAGTGCCAGGCCACAGGATGTTACAAATGAGAAATCCCCAGGTTAATGGATGTTTTTTCTTAGTTAATTCACTCTCTACCCCCTTTCTTGGTCTTTAATAGAGAGGGAATATGATTTCCTCATCTTCCGGGGATTGTGAGGGATTTGAGAACAACAGCAGAGCTGTGAGAACATTTAACGTTCTAGAGGCATTGGCTACACCATAGTGAAAGCTACATCTAATCTAAGAGGATTCATGATTTGGGAAAAAAAAAAGGACACCTTAATTTTCAATTTTGTTTAGATGTAAAAAAAAAAGAGGGTTTTTTGTTTTGTTTTGTTTTTTTTTTTAAACATGGGAATGGGCCTGTGGAAATATTTTCATTTTTACTTTCCAGAAGCCTTTTCTTTTGTATCTACTCCTAACTTTCCTTCTGTAACCTATTTTTAGATGAATTATGTCTCTCTCTGTCTTCCCCAATTTTTTTCTTCCAAGTAGTATTCCAGGCTCTTTTCCTTCAGGCTAGACCCAGGTTGTTGCGGGCATTCTCCCCTCCAGTACCTGGGCATCAAAGGTAGGAAGGATGCAAGAGAATGTCTCCCCCTAATTTCATTTCAGTTTCTGGCTCTGGCTGAAATTGTAGGAAAAGTCTCTCTGAGCCCTTGACTGGGGCACAGCAGGGCACATAAAGCACTGCCAAGCCTCTATTAGGCCTGTACACGTGGTAGTTTATCAAACCCTCATAACCTAGCCCCATGTAGACATGATTTTTTGTTTTCTTAACAGCACTGGGCAAGTCCTTGAGCAAGATGAAGCCCTGTTGACAAATCTGAGCACCTATAGTCTAGCGACACAAAAGGTGTCTTGGGGAGCCACACAGAGAAATCAGTGTTTTGCCTTGCCCCACTCTCAGAAACTGGTGATATTTTTCCAAATAAATAGTGTATGTGTATCTATCTATAGATAGCCAGATAAAACAAACAAAAAATCTTGGCCTAAAGCGAGCACACAGAAAGGGAAATTTCAGTCTAAATGAAAAAAAAATGGCAAAGGGCAATTAAATCCTATGGCAGGTTGGGCTGAACTGTACTTTATCTACTCTGTGCTTCTGTTGTTTTTATTCAATTTAACTGTCTAGACTAGCCTTTCCTTCTGTACTGAGCAGCTCTTTAAAGGAATACTGAAGTCTTCTGAACATGTAGTACAAAAATGGAATATTAAAGAAAAGGGCATTTTAAGGTGACTGTTTAAATAGGGTGTCCCTCTGGATTGTCCTGTTACCTCTATTGCCACTACATCCTTTCTCTCTTTGCTCACTATGAAATAGATTGAAAGGGTGCTGATGGGTCACATGATCCCAGCCCAATCAATTAGCAGCTTTTAACAATGACTCATTATTTTTTCTGTAATATAAAACAAAATTACACAGTGAAAGGCCTATCACGGCCTTTTAGAAAAACTCCAGAGATCCATTTTCCATTTGTGGTTTCCCTTTTTAATCTTTCTCCAAAGCCCAAAGAACAGATCTTGATGAGATGATGCAGTGTGGGCATGCAGCAGGCTTTTCCTCACATTACTCCTCACCTCATCTGCAAGTACCATTCCAGGCCATGCATCTGATTCCCACTCCTTGTCCTGAAACAGCTGGGTTGACCAACACACCTCAGCTTTTGAACAGACAGTGAAAACAAATCCATGTCAGTGAGAGGACTTTTGTAAGCAGCAATCATCCTTTGCATGAATCTGCAGAATCCCAAATGTTTGTTTTCATTATGTATTTTGGGATCTATTAATTCATGTCATATCTGTATCTGACTTATGCTTTCAGATGCAAAGAATCTGCAGAAAAGCTGCGCTGAAATAAGCTCTTCCCATTTCATGTTGTGTTGATAACATCCCATTTTGATTCAAAAAGACTTGAAAAGAGGCTTTCTTGATTGTCACTTTGTATTAGTCTAACTTCAAGTCTGGTAACATAGGTTACATGATATTTTCAGCCCTGGAACCATGCTACAAAGTAACATGAAAGAAAAACCTCCAAAACGCCCCAAAGCAAAACAAATAAACAAACAAACACACAAAACCAAACAAAAATCTCCTCTCTCAATAAACCAAAGATTGCACTATAATAAAAAGGAGCAAGTTGGCATTTTCTAGTGGGGCCAGCTGCCTTCTGGATGACTAAACACAGGAAAAAGTTTTCCTTTCCCACACCTCCTCCAAGACTTCTATAATTCTTACTCACTAGCTTACCTTTATTTTTGTAGACACACTAAAATCCATTGAATACAATGGGTGGAATAGAGAAAGCTTTGTAGGTAGTGGTAGGCTTCAGATATATTTTCCCATGTGAAGAAGGGAAAATGTAGTCTTGAGAGCAGAGGAGCTTATAGAGCTTACTTTGTACAGGATAAGGGAGGCCTGAATGCTGAGCACTCTGCTTGCTGAAGGTATCTGGCCTGAAATCCACACAGAATCATAGAATTATAGAATGGTCTGGGTTGGGAAGGACCTTAAAGACCATCTTGTTTCCACCCTCCTGCCACGGATGGGGAGCATCTCCCACTAGACCAGGTTGCTCAGAGCTTTGTCCAACCTGGCCTTGAGCCCTGCCAGGGGTGGGGCATCCACAGCTTCTCCGTGCAGCATGAGTGAAGGAAAATACTGTCTGAGCCTTCCCTCATCCTTTCTCTCTCCCCATACTTTTTCAGTGTGTTGCCCTGCCTGCATGGCCCATTATGGTCCCACATGATTTGAGTGTCTGCTTCAATCTAATGAAGAAAGTTTCTCCCTGAGCTGCACCATCAATCACATCCTCCTGGAAATTATATATACTTTATATTCTGCATGAGAAGCAGGGAATTAATAACTCCTTGGTTCATTTATTAAAATATTTATTCTCAAATTCTTTCTACCATCTCTTCTTCTCAGATACGGCAGTGAGTGATGAAAATATCTGTCCTGCGCTGAGGACTTTCGCAAATAATACAGAAACCTACATTGTAATAAAATATTGTTTCCTGTGGTGAAGACTCCTGAAGCTCAAAGCAGCACACACCTTTTCAGCTGCCATTAGTGTGCATACAGAGGTGACTAATTATACACTAACAAGAATTTTTTTGCCTGAATCTATAAGCACACAATCTGAACCTGATTATTTCTGCTATCTGGTGCTGCTTTCCCTCATCTGGAGTGTGAGCTGCTGATTACAGGAACATAGGTCTAAAATAATGAGAACATCTTTTCACTCAAAGGCTGATCTTGGTGGCCACCTTCCTTGGCTTCACAGATGAACAAAGTTTTCTATTCAATATGGGGATACTTTACACAGATGAAGAAAAACTGCTGTGTCCTCAAGGTGATGTGTATTACTTGCTAAACATGTAGGTGATGAGCTTGGAGGAAAATAGGTATCAAAGAGAAAACACAGGCAGTGACTCAGGCTGAGATGGGGGTGTTGCATGGCAGGAATACTCTGTGCTGTTTGGAGTGAAAATGCAAAGCATTTTGTCTCTCAAAAACCTCAGGCTCATTAAGCTGCTCAGGAGAGATCATAAAGCTGCCTCTGTTCAAAGCAAGAGCCTTGTGGCTTTATGAGAGGGGTCAGTTTGGTGTTTTCCAAGGTGTGGATTTGTAAGGACAAAGTATTTGACTCCTGCCTCAGGTAAAAGGCTTGTGCCTTGCTGGTGATACTCAGGGCTCAGCTGTTCCCATGACTTCTTCACAGTCTATCCACCAGGCTGAAATGCACTTTGCCCAGCACTTCAGGATCTCAGCTAGAGCAGGATAACTGATTAACCTCCACAACTCTCTTCCTGTAGGTCTGTACAGTGGATTTTTATATTATCCAATCACCTAAAGGGGTGAAAGAGGCTTTTTCCTCTGAGTGTCTGACTTTGTTTCTTTACCTGGCTCTTTAGCCTTAGCTCAGTAGGATTACTTGATAATGTTTGATTGAATGGACACTTTAAACAGGAATCTCTGGAAAATATCTTGTGGGCAGTGTTTTTGCCAGCAAATTGTGTCCCTTTTGAACATAAGCTTTTAAGAACAGAGATGATGATGTCATTTTCCTACATACACGTTGTTAGATATCTGTTGATATCTTAGCTGTCTGCCCTCTACTCTCTTCATAGCCTTTGCCGCAAAATGGGAATTTCTGGGTGTGATTCACTTTACCCTAGCATAGCTGTCTGTGGTTAGAGAAATTGCTCCCTAAACACGCTGATTGTTTTCCAGAGTTTAGAGAAGGAGAGTAGGATGAGTCTCCCTAGATGACTACACAGGCAGATATCTAGGGTCAAGTGAAACCCACACAGGCTGTCCTTTCATTTGTACTGAATTTGGCACATCAGAGCTGTGTTTTGCCAGCTGGACTCCAAGACACTGCCACCTGGAGCTCATCAACTCTGACAATGATGCTAGGAGAAACAGACACGGGGAAAATGAGGTCCTCTCCAACTCTGAATTTGTGAGATATGCTTTTGTCTGAGTGATTCATCTCTCACTTGTAATAGTTCTTAGTGTTGCTAACATTGCAGATACTGCTAAAGTTGGTTCAGATCCTGGAGTGCTGGGGAGATCAGCCTCTTAGGGCTAATGCTGTCCATGACCTGCTGTAGATGGTTCTTTATTAGCAGGTGAAGGTGGGCTTGATGTGGGGACACTAAGGCTCCCAGCATGGTTAGTAAAGGTGATTAGTTAAAGAAGGTGTAGCAAGAGTGGGAGATGCCTCTATGATAATTAAGTGCTACAATGCCCTAGAGAGGCGGCTCTAAAGATAGCCATCCTTCTCACCCTTTTACCCTAGGGCAGCTCATCTGCTTCCTCGCAGTAAAAGAAAAGAGATGTGAGGTCCTGATGGTTTAGTTCCCAGGTGCATGAGCTCAGGCCTCTCTTGTGTGCAGCTACTGGTGGTTATTGCTTCTCCTTTCACTGTCTGCTTTTCCACTTTGAAGAGATGTTGGAAATTCCTCTGGCTGCCCTGGAAGACTCAAGCCCCTGCCCAGGGAGCTCAGAGACCTTGGCACAGAGCCCAAGACCCCTGTGCCTTTGATTTCGCCCTTGGAAAAAACAATTACCAACATTATATAAAGAATTACAAGCCACGAAAGTTTAAGTAGAACGATAGAGAATTTATCACAGGGTGAAAAATAAATTTAGTCATGTTTTTAGAATGGGGTTCAGGGGGCAAGATGGAGGAATCTGGGCATGTCCAACCTTTCTCCTTCTTCTTTGTAGCCTCCATCTTCTGCTGTGATGTCGGCACTTTTAGACTGGTTTAGAGTAGAAGCTCGCTGTCTAACATAGGTGATAGGTATTGGAAAGTAATTGTAAATATTGTACACATAGTTTTTAGTATAAAAAGATAACACTGCCCCGGGAGCAGGTGGAGTGCTTGGACTGTCTTGCTGAGTGGACATCAGCAGGTCAGGAGAAATAATTTTATAGATAAGGAGCAATAAACAACCTTGAGACCGAGAACTGAAGAGCTCTGACTCCTTCTTCAAGTGCTGGGCTGGGAAAAGAGACTTTCTGACATATCTTGGGGTCACTCTGACCAGCAAGAGTACCAAGAAAGAGACATTTCTCTGTGATAGCACAGGCCCTGCCCAGAGAAAATGAGCACCATCTTTCAGTAAGTATTTTATTTCTGGGGTTTTAAACATCTATTGAAATTGTCTAATGATGTTTCCTTTTAGTTTTTTTCAGTTTTTTAAAAGATGTCCCTTCATATTTAGAACATAACATTTCAGAAAGAGAAGGGCTGTTCCCCAGGAAGAGCTGCCAGCAGGACTTTCTACACCTTCAAGAAATAATGAATTCAATCCAATATGTGTTCATGGCATAGGGTGTTTTATTATCCCTTTGTGTATTTGGAGCCTGTGTATTAATCATCACCTAGAAGCAAGAAGAAAATTGTTAGAGTCTCTTGAGGTGAAGGCTGTATGGAAAGTAGTTGAGGGCTTTGTGGTATATTGTAGTGGTTTGGAAGCGGAATTAACGTGCATTCTTTTTTTTTTTTTTTTTTTTCCTGCAGCACAACGAGCCCTGGCTACAGAAATGGATTTCTTGCTGTAGAAAAAGAATTTATGTATTTCCTACCAGATCAAAGTGAAGAGAGCTGTAATTTTTCATCCTCTTGGCATGGTGATACAGGATTAAGTGCATTTCATCTATGTAATTTGTGGATTCTGGTGGGCTTTTTATTCAAATTCTAAGGCATTTATCTTAACACTGATATGCACTTTTTTAATAGTGGAAGTCACAGCTCTGACCTGGCAATTTTATTTTTTTTCCCCTGTGGTCCAAGGATGATCTTTAATCTCATCCATGTACCTGCAAGAAGACATCTAGCCTGCATGTGAGACAGTGTGGAAATTCTGACACCTACATACTCACATGAAGAGCTATGCTTTTGCCTCCTGGGTTGTCAAAGGGAGAAGACAAAAAGCAGAAAAACTGCAAAAGAAAAAAAATAAGCTTGGTATGTTATTTCAGAACATGAAATGTAACACAGAAGTGGCAGGCCAAATAAACTGTTCTTCTAGCCCTGCATACTGGTTCCAATGCTGATTAGAACTGGAAATTTAGAGAGGACTATTAGAAAAGAAGAGCAATAATAGTACTTCCCCCTGATACTTTCTCATTTTTTTAAGTTTTCTGGGCCAGACCAAGTTTTATTAACCTTCAGTGGACTTCTCTAATCTCTTCAGTCTCCCTTGAAACTTATATACAATTTCTGTCTACAACATCCTTTGTCAAGGAATTCTGCTTGTGAAGAATTACTTTCTTTTGTTTATTTGATGCCTCCTGGTTCTACTATTAAATTTTGGCATAAGTGTGAAGGTACAGGCCCAACATGCTTAGTTTTGCCTGAAAGGACAATTCAGAATGCCAATCCAGGGACATTTTCACCAATCAAATTCCAGGAGAACTTGCAATTTTCTTTTATTCCCAAAATAAGTTTTGGTGCGCCGTTCTGGCCCATTCCATCACAGAGCAAACCCAACTCAAGCCTAATTACTCACATTTACCCCTTTTGCTTGCATGTTGTGGTAGCCGCTTACACAAATCAGGCCTAAACTCTTGTTTGCTTAGCTCAGAAAGCTGTGTTAACATGACATCAATCTAATGTCATTGACTGCCTGAGGAAAAAGAACCCACAAGTGAAGCCAAACATGCTGCTTGATTGACTGATGGCAATAAAACCCTCGCATGGGGCTACCACAAAGCTCAGATGGTTTGGCGAGGCCCTCTCGGCTGTATTGTTTCATATTTCTCTCCACTTGTCTGAGAGCAGACAATTTAATGAGCACCCAGTCAAAAGTGCCTTCTGCAGAGAGTGGCCCTTTCCCTCCCCATGCTTCCATGTTGGGTTTTGCCATACAAGAACAGCCCAGACATTTGCTAACAGGGTGATCATCGTGGCAACAGAGCATGGGAAACCAGAACAGCAAATTAGGTCACAACTTCTCAATAATCTTTCTCTTTCATCAGCCCTAATGCTCTTTTTCATAACTTAAGTTGTAAGCTGGAAGAGAAAGAAAATATGTCCTCCTGGCAGCCTGGATAGCACTTAGGCTAATGAAGCTTCCTTCCTTCTTATGGCCTATAGACATCACAACAATTTAAATTATTGGTAAGGTAATTTTAGTTCATGGTCACAAGTATGCAGACAGATTGATTCATGCAAGTTAGGAATGCAGTAATTAGTTTTTGTAAAGGAGTTAATGACCTGCATTCCTAAACATGTAAAGCTCAGGGAGGATATTTGATTTATTGTCTGAAAACGGAAGGTCTTTGGTCATTAAAAGGATGTGAGAAAGCCATCAAATCGAGTCTTCTTGGCTGCTTGTGGGTCACATTTCCAAAAGTATTTGGATGGCTAAAGGTGCTGGCAAAAAAAATTCCACCTCAAGGTTTTTTCTCTGTTTTTGACACTCAGAGGTACTGTACAATTGGTGCTGCCATGCTCTGGAAGGAGGCAACTGGCTGAAAGGCTGCAGGGCTGGAAGCTGAGCTGTGGTTTCTCTTTCCAGGCACTGATACTGTCCTGCAGTGTTATAATAGCTATAAGCTAATCACACCCCATCCTGCACCTCATTGCTGCCCATTTGTAAACAAGGTACAGTTCTGAGCACTTGCAGAAAGGCCTCTAGGATCAGTGAATGATAAAAAGGGACCATTTTCATTCTAGGGCAAGACTCAGGTTCATTGCCCAAGCCTTGCTATTTCTGCTGACCTTGCCCAAGATATGCTGAATTGTGAGTTACTGCTAACTGTGATAAGGCTTCTCTGGTGTGAACAAATATTCATTAGGAACTTAACTGAAGCAATTGCTTCAGTTTAACCAGCTTAACAGTGATCCACTGAATGCAGATTAGGCTACAGATCCTGCAGTATGGCTCATATCAATACTGGAGATACGCCCATTATGAACCCCCCAATCTGTTAGTTCTTCTCCCCTATCTGTGGAAAGTATTTTTATTTTGAAAAATAATGATCATAGAACCTGGGTTTTTTTAGGATGGGTCCATTCCTTGGGATCAGTTAGGAGCTCTTGCAAAGAAATTCCTTCTGTTGCAGAAAACTTGTGTTGCAGGTATGCCAACTGAACCAGCACATATGGCGTGGGAGTTAGGGGTTGCCATCATGGAGATGTTCAGATGGCTGACAGATCAGGGAAGTTTTAAACTTTTACCTTTACTAAATCCATTCCTTAAGGACAACCTTTGTGCTCACAGCTGATAATTTCAACTTCACCGCTGTGTTCAGCAGACACACTGTGAGCCAGCTGTGGGCACTGTGTGCTGCAGGGGTTGCTGCCTCACAGCTGGCACTGATGGTGGTGGTCTTCAGTGGTCCCTGTTTGCCAATGTTTGGTGATCAGGACCAAAAGCTCATTTATGAGAGGAGCCAGAACTGGGCTTGTCATTCTTCTTTTCTCTGTTTATTTTTTTTATTTGCTTATGCCTCATGGTTTTATGCTGTTTCCTGCCTTCAGTAACGAAGAACTCACCTTCTCCCAGTATCACTTAATGTGGTTTTTGCTTTGCAAGTCATCCTTCTCACATGGTATTCAGGTTGTCCTGGCCATTTGCAGTCCCATGTGCTTATCTTACTTTCTGTCTGGCAATTTTTGTTAGCTCAATGCCATCTACTTGCAACTTCACCCATCTTTGGTAGTCATGTTGCTCACATACTTATACAAAATGCTTACAGATGACATCTTGCTGTGCCTTGAGTGTTGCAAAATACTTATATTCTGTTGTTAGCTACACCATCCTTGCACATATTTAAAATGAAAGCAGGCATATTAATTCTATTCTGACTAATACAACTATGATTTCTTGGTCTTGCAGACCTCTGTTTTGCTACACCTGCATATTTGCAATGTCACCCACCCTTCTGACCTATCTTTCTGTGGAACAGCATGGTTGTAGCCTTAACTCTCTTGCTGTAGAAAGCTGGTAGCCACACTGTGTTGTGCCTTTGTAAACAGATAGATTTTTTTGGCTTCTCCATGGCTATTTTTGCAGATATTGAATCTTCAATAGCCTGCTGGGGAAGAAAAGAAACTATATTCAATTACTAATAAGGTTCTTCACAACTCTACCTCAAGGATACAGAATGCTTTTTACTCTCCTGAGAAAGCAATTTTGCCAAAAGTAAGGTCAAGGATTGGGCCTCATGTCTGTCAGTATGTTATAGTATCATTTGTAGAAATAATGCTTGGATTAACTGGCAAGTTCGCTGCTTTGCCTTTGAACTCATCCTGTCACTTTGATTTGGGAAGCTGCATTCCTTGGTGGATAGAAAGAATGAGAATGAGATTTTCCTCAGCTTTGTCCCCAGGTCTACCACCATTCCCCCTCGTAACCCTGAACAAGCCCCTGTGGACCTTATTAAAATACTGGAATAACAGCCAGACAGGAAAAAAAAAAGTTTTGTAGAAAACATAATTTTATTTTGTTATGGCTAGTGGTCCTTGGGACAATTGCAGGAGAAGTCCTTGATCCTGAGTGAACACAGCTATCCCAGTGCTCAGGACAAGGAGTATGGGCGTTTCTCTGGTGCCCCCTGCTCCTTGGCAGGTCTCCCTGGCAGGACCACACTCCAGGGATTTTGGGATGTGAAAGGGTGTGCTGCCCACGCTAGGTGTTTGTTCTCCCACAGCAGGTGAGCCTGGTCTTCACGCAGCCTTTGAACCACTCTTACTCTTGGCTTGCTCATACCCTCAGTTTACTCATGAAAGGGGAAACGTGGCATCTGCCCCACAGAAAATGCTTAGGTAAAAAAGGCAGCTCTTTTTGGTATTGGTGTAATCATTCTCTGAGGTCAGGCTGGATGATGGGATGGCTGAAATGCTAACTAACTTGTTGCTAGTGTCCTCATGCCTCCTAACTGATGAGCTTTTTTGACAAAACTGATTGTTTTGTCATCATCTGGAGGATTCAAGCAAGCCTTCCTCACCCAAGATTTTCCATTTATCTTCTTGGATAGTGAGGGAAAGTACCTTGAAATAGGAGCTGGCAAAGTAACTGATGGAGTCAAAAGCAATAAGGGTGCTTTGACCTAAGGGAAGCAAAGTGAAAATGTTACCTCATGGATCCTACAGAGAACTTGGACAAACTTAATGTGGTAGCAAGGGTATTTGTCCAATTTAACAAAATGTCATCCTTTGCATTTCACCAAGTGGTGCACCACCTGCTGAGCCCATGAAATGCTCGTGAGCTGTCCCTGTGATTTGGGCCTCATCTTATAACTCTACTGCAGTTTAGTGAATTAGCCATTTAACTACATAAATATTAAAAATATTCAATTAACTTTGCTTGGATCTGTCTGGCACTAAGAAAGGAAAAATTCTAGGGTTTGAAATATATGACTTGGCATGATTATGTGGTGAAATGAATAATATTTTAACGAGTGATTTGTAATTATTTAATAATTAAAGAGCTCTTATGAATATTCTTGAACACCCTGTGGGAAAAAATAAATTGTATGCTGATTTCATCAAGCATTCAAATCTAATCAGAATTTATTTTTATAGCATCATTTTAAACACAGTCTACAAGAACATTGCTACAATAATGCAGATGGAACAGAGAAGTGTTGCCCTGTAACAGCTCTGCTTTTTAAGTATAAGCTCCTGATTTTTCCACACAAAGAATTTTTCTGCACTAATGAATTGCACCTGGACTCTATCCCAAGACCTGCAGCAGCTAGTCAGGTTTCATCAGTAGTTCAGTGACAGGTTGAGGGTGCATCAGTTTTGGTTTGTAAACAGATGAATGGTAGACACTTGCTGCAAGGGAGATTGGTCCCATTCCTCCCTGCCTGGAAACAAAGACAAAGAGAGACCAAAAAGGCAAAGAGAATATGCAAAAAGGGAACTCTTTCACTCCTGACACGAAATCTTTCAGTCTCAGATTAGTCTCTGGAAATCCAATTTCCTTTAATTTCTCTTTCCATGGTATGTATATTGCAGCTTTGGGCAGATTTTAATAAGATTATATTTTCTCTGTCTAATCCTGGAAATATTTTTCCCACAGGTATAGCAGAGGTTCAAGCATAAGGTAAATTATGTGAACCATAAATCATCCCAGATTTTTCTTAACTTGAATATTAAGGATCAGGCAAATTTTTATGTGAAACAAACAGTTTTATGTTTCATCCAACAGATCTGAAAAGGAATAACAGAGGCCTTTGGATGAAGATTGTCAGAGATTCTTCAATCCATTTTTAAAAGAATCACCCCTATAGGCCAAGAAATCAATCCAGAATCTTACACAACAATTTGCTATTAATTTCTGAAAGCAGTTTGGTACACTCATATTTGATGGGATGGAAGAAGCACCAGATGGGGGCTCTCTTCCTCATGGATGTCAATACAGTTATTACTTGTGAGGATATAATTGTCCTGTAGCGTTGCATGAATAATTCATTTTTAATTCCGTATTAGATTAATTTCATCTCATCCTCTCTTTGTGAATTGTCCTCCAATAAGTTGTAATTTTCTTGAATATATTCATTATTCAGAATTGACTATAGAACTCATGAGTCATTCATTTCAGATAGGTGACATTCAAAATTTGAGACTTTCAGGGTGGACCTACAGGTCATTTTTGTGCCGTTACACAGGCAAAATATACAGAACCAAGGTTCTACTTCCAACATGTATTTACAAACCTGGAATTCACTTGCTTTTACTATTCTGCAGTGCTAACTCTGAATTCACCATCTCAGCAATATCTCCAGCAGGTTCATTGGCTGGAATATTTGAAAGTAGGAAGAAGTGCTGAACAAATTAAATAAAAGAATCTTGAAGAAAATATTCATACAGCTTTTATAACACTAAGTGACCTGACATTTTGCCAGAGATTAAATAGAGATTAAATTACCCATCATTCAACTTCTCATTTGAATTTTTTTCCTCAACTTTCTTTCCTTATATAAATCAAATATTGTTGATCAGAGTTTACCACTTTAACTATTTTTCCCCTAAAACTCCTATCTTCCCCCATTTTCACCTCACAAAACCACAGAAAGATTAAAGCCACAATTTTTTGATAACTCCTTAATTTTGCTGAGACTGAAAAGAATTTCCATGTTTACCGAGGGAAAGAGTTCACTTGGAAAAAAACCCCATTTTTTATACTAGATTTTTGTATCAGTTGAATCATAGAGTTCTTTCGGCTGATGTTTGCATTTCCAGTCATGAAATGCTTGTCTTATGGAAATTTCCCCCATCCAGAACTGGGTTTCCTTCTGTTGCTCAGAAAAAAAGAGCAAAATCCTGAACAATGGGATCCTACCAGCTATTTGGGGGTTGTAAATTGGGCCTGTAGTAATTACATGGGTTTTCTACACAGCCAGTAGAGAATGGGAGGTATATCCAGAGTGTCATATACCCACTGTAATAAAGGCATTGAGGGGACCTAGGAAGAAGCTGCTGTCATTAGAGGGCCCTACTCAACAGCACAGCCTAGGTCTCATCACCTTGTTGGCAGGTAAATTTGGGCAAAATGAAGGTTACAGTGAAAAGAAATATAAAAAGACAGGTGAGCAGAAATGGATAGATCGGAAGAACTTGTCTGGAAAGGATGTACTTACAGTGTTTCTTCCTTATGTCCCCATGTAGTTTGGGAATGGAATAGAGAGGGACAGCTCTCCCCTCTGACTCTCTCCAAACAAACTGAGTCCTCAGGAGTCTGGTTTTGTATTTAGTCTGCTTTCATCCATGCCTTGAAGCAAGAGCATGCATCATGTTGATATTTAGGCTCAGAGGAGAACTCTTCATCATCCTGAGGGATTTAAATGTTGTATCCTATTGTAGATGTGACTCAAGAGCACTATGGCACCTCAAGGCAAACATTTATGGAAACATTTGTGTTTGGCTTCCAAAAGATGGAGCAAGTAGTTTTGGTACAGGGTTTCAAGTTACAGGGGTCATCTGATATAATCTGAGCAGAGAGCAAGGTGAAGTCAGAATGTCTTTAGCAATTGTGTCCTGTGAGGATGAAACAGGCTTCACTGTTCACAAGAGGATTGATAAATCACAGAAAAAGGCTGTAAGTAGGCATCATGCTGTGTGTCATGTGGGAAGCAAAGGGAGAAACCCCTCAACTATAACCCATTCCTTCTGTGTCCTGTTACAGTAAAGAATCCCCAGGAAGCTCCTTGGCTTCCCTTCACTGATGCATTATATGTGCCCTATTTTACTGCATGAGGAAGGCAAACCCCATGCTCAAAACCCTTGACAAAATGAGGTTGACTGGATGATATGAGAAAGGAATAAAAGCTCCAGAAGTTAGAAGTTCCAGACAGGCATTGGTTTGTTAATACCTGAGTGTGTCCTGTGGCTGCATAGAGTGCAACTAACCTCACCAGCAATATTGAGCTTAATATCAAGTTTTTTAGGTCAACACTGATACACAAAATGAGAAGTAGAAAAGAAGGAAAAAAACCAGACAGGTACAAGGAAAACAACTGAGTGAAGTAGAGAATAAATTATGAAAATATTTTTTTGAAGATTTGAAGGAGCCCATGCTTCAGCCTGTGTTCATGTTATTCTCTTTTGAGCAAGCAGCAGTGGCCTTTGTAACTATTCAAGTCTTTCTGACACATATTTTGTCATTCTGTTTTGTGGAAGAGTCCTGATGAGTTGTGTTAGAAATTACACCATGTGCATGGATTAAGTCTGCCAAAGATTAAGAACCAAGCATTGCAATTTTTGGCTGTGGAGTTCTCAACACCAGAAAAAAAAAAAATGGAATAAACACAGAAGCAAAGTCTCACTGATCTTACCAGAAAATAGAATATTGTCTGTCTATTATCTTTTAGGATTAAAGTGAGTTTAGCATTTCACATATATACAGTAAAGTAAAAGTACAAAATGAAGGGCAAATGCTAGATATTCGAGATCTCACGTTTTCCCCTGTCTTATAGAAAAAAGTTAAATTGTGCAAAGCATCAGCATATTAAGAGCACTCATTTAAGAGTCAGATGCCATTTAGGTTATAAGCAGAATTAGTTTGCTGCTGTCATTACAGGGTCCAGTGGGTGCAGTTCTGCTTCAGCAATCCATCTCAATGTGTGGTGCAATGCATCACAATTGGTGGATTCTGCTTTGGATCTGCCTTCCAGAGATACACCAGCATTTTTGGCAGGCCAGCTCTGAAAGGTGGGCAGTCCTTTGTGCATTCCCAAGACTTGGTGGCAAGTGGTTTGTCAGGCCTGGAGTGTAGCGCATCAGTCTGTCTCTGCTGTGAAAGGCTTGTCTCTGCAATAGTATTGGGGATTTCGGGCTGGTGCACACTGTTGCTCTAGGGAAGGAGAACAAAACTGTTCTGTCAGACCTGAATTAAGATGGATTTTTGTTGAAAGTTCTTGGAATTGATTTCTTTCCAGTTTCCTTATTGGTAAGAGACATCACAGTTGGGTTCAACTTACAAAATATCATTGATTTCTCTCCCCAAACCACGGATGATTCAGCTTGTAATTTCCTACAATTATAGAGCAGGTCTCCTTAGAAACTGCTTGTATCCATTCAAAGTTTCGTCTTGTGGAAACCACATTTCCCCTCTCTTTGGCCAGATATGCTTGACACAAGACTAGAAAAAAAAAGTGGAAGAAAGCACAATAAACATTTTCCTGCTCCCATTCCCTCCTTTCTGCTTCCTAAAAGGAGATTTGCAACATTGCAACTTCATTTGTGTCTGAGTGCCTTGGCATCTTGGGCCATCCCAAGTGCTGGGTTGGCCATGGGTGGGCCTGCTCGTGGCTCTGCCAGCGTGTTGCAAAGCCTTTCTTCTCTAGGAGAGGCCAGGGTGCAACACAGAGGTCATGGTTTATCCACCCTGACACAGCATAGTGCCACCAAAGGCTAGTCAAACTAAGCTGATTTCACAATTGGCTCTGGCTTGGTTGCTGTCCTGTGTTTCTTCTCACACACAGCTTCAACAACGCACATAAGTCTCCACTTTCTCTTTGCATCCCCTGTGACCCTCAAGGGAACGGTTGTTCTTGCAGGGAGTCCTTGCCATGGAAATTGCTTGGCTTCTGGGTTTGACAGGGAGTCTCAGATAAACCACAGGATCTCATTTAGACAGATAAATCATAGGACCTGATGACAGTTTGAAGAGCTTTGCAAGAGGGAATCTTGTGCTGGGACAAGGTCACACACAGAGTGTTTCTGAAGTCTGCTCTACCCTCAGTACTTTTCTGAAAAGGTCAAGATAACATTAAATTGCTTTTACATTTGGAAAAAACTCCTCAGATCTTCTGCCTTAGTAGCTGAAAAATGGGTTTGTGTTGGCAATGGAGACAAAAACAGACCCAGTTTGCCCATATCTGCTCCTCACTGTGCAGTGAGAATCCCACAGACTGATCTGAATTCAACCATTATGGTGGCTGTAGATTGACACTTCAGTTAAGGATGTTAAAATCACATCTGTTATGTGGAAAACTTTAATCCATACCAGTAAAGAGATAGAGAAGGCGTAAGAGACATGAAAGAAAGTGGTGCCTCTATTAGACAGAAAGTTGCAACAATGTATACGTGTGTTCTTACATATACATTTGTGGATGTGTATGTACACATATATGCACTCACATACACATGTGGCTAACAGCTATGTGGAGGTATTAAAAATATGCAAAGAATGTTAAAACCCACCATATTACTAATAAACTGAGAGGGATCTAAGAAAGGATATGGTAAAAAGGAGATAGATGCCAGTTTTGTGGATGTGTGCTCTTCTTCCCTTTTATTCCTTCATCCTTTTTGTGTAGAGAGAAAAATCTTGTTCCTTGAGGTGTTTAAATTATGACAGTTTTTACCAGCATGGTTCGTTTCCTCTGAAAATAAACTCATTTCCAATATTATACTTGAAATCTGTTGTACAAAGATTTTTTCCTCAAATGGTTGGGATCTGGTCTTCCCAACATCTTTTCTTACATTGCTTCAAGTCTCTTTGTGTATCAGGCCCTTAGACTGAACAATTAATTGTGAAATCATAGGGGTCTGGAGGCCAATTGCCTGTCTCAGAAAGGGAGGCAGTGTGGGACACAGCCCAGTATTTCAATCAGCACTGCAAAACCTTTTGGCCCAGCTAGGCAGATGTGCACATGGGGATTTAATTTCTGTAATTTTGTGTGTGTACTGTGGTGTGGAGAGGTGCCTGCTTATCACTGTGTCAGCTGGAGGGCAACACCTAGAAAATATTTTGCATAAAATGTCCCTTTGGGGGAGGATTTTCACCTAATGCCAATATTGAGGTCTGCTGGTAAAACAATGTTATGGGACAGAGCTGAAAAGCTTTTCAAGCTCTATTAAATTTACATAGGCTCTACCCATTTTTAATCCTGTTCAAACATCCTTGTGTACAGCAAATAACTTCCACTATCCCTTAAAAAGCAGTCAAAGTACAGTGCACATTTGCACTGATGTACTTATTTAAAATCCAAATATTTGGTAAAGGGGCTGAAATTGCCTCCATCCTTCCTCTATACAATACAGACTACAAATACACCACTAGGCCCAGAGAAATATTTTCCTTAAAATTACTTGACTCCTAATTGTAGATGGGATGTGTTTTGGGGATGGCATACTTTTTACAGACACCACAGACAGGAATCCAGATCTTCCCTAAGTGCAGTGTGGGTGATTTTCAAGAGCTTGCTCAGCAATCATTGGGATCTGTCCAGCAGTTTTGGAGGCAGTCCATTCTGGGGCACAAGCATGGTAGATGTCTCTTACAGAGAGCACAGGGTATGAGATCTAAAATCACACCAGTAAACTCCTAGATCAGCTACCTGATTTATTCTCTGCAAAACTACACTTGGCTTCAAAAAGCTGCTTTGTTTTCCAAGTAATACAGTGCAAGATATGTTCTGTCTTTTGCGATGAACATCAGTGGATGAGGATTATTATGCTAATTCTGGAGAACAAGGGAAAATAAGTGACCAGTGTTTTCTACCCACTCTTCAGTCTCACCACAACATTTTTGTAAAAGACGTCATTTCGGAGTGCTAGCCATTTGCTGAACAGCAACCTTCCCACTGCAGCTACTGTGCTGATACATTTCATCACCTCTTTTTGTGTTTTTTTTTTCCCTAGAATAATTATGAATTTAGTGTGATCATCCCAAATGCATCCAATATCTGGTACTATTCACTGCACACTTCTGACAAATAATCTTTGGCTTGTGGGCTCTATGCAAACATCCATATTCCAAATATTCATGGAGACGCATAAGCCATGCTACATGTGTCTTTCTCCTGACTCAGTGCAATTAATTTTCAGCAGTAGAGTTTCAGATTGTGAATTAAAATTTGGGTTCTATTATTATCTTACAGTACTAACTGGAAAGTTACAGTTTCACTTACTAACTTGGAACTATGTTTGTGCTAAAGTGGTACAGAAAGTTACAGGGGTTCAGAGATCCCTTTGAAAAATAGGATTTTTAGATTTCCAAGATTTTCAATAGACTTCACAACCCACAACCCCCTGATGAAAGTCAGTGGGACATTGTAATTCCATTTCATTAGGACTTAAATTAAATGTTCTGCCTCTGCCTTATTAGCACAGTTGAAACTGGCTTGTTTGAATCACAGAACAATTTCAGAGGATTTTCCTGGATCTGTTATTTCTACCTACATGAAGATAACTGTTTGCAGCCTGGTTTACATAGCATGGACATGTTGTCTGCCGGATGTTAGGATGCATGATGCTACTCATGTGCACTCCAGCTCTCAGCATCCCTAAGCATCCATGCAGAGACAGACTTTGAAGGCTGGGCAGGGATTTAATAGGGAGAATCAGAGCAGGTGGATGCATTGCAAAACAGCAAAGACATGGTCATCTGAAAGAAACAGCAGGGCCATGGCTGAGGCTGTGCAAAACACACATCAATTTCCAGGCTCTCTGTCACACTTTCTGTCTCCTTCTCCTCTAGCCCTGTGTTGCTGAGATATTTGTCAACAGAATGGAAATGATACTGTTCCCAAGGAGAAATTGAATTTAATATTAATGCTATCTCCTGTGGAAAAGCAAGAGTGAGTCAGAGCTGAGTAGAGTTTGTTTTATATATGAAGTCTTTCATTCTGGAGAGTAACTCAGAGCACAGAGCTGTGAATTTAATGCTACCAGCTTGGGAAGCTGGTAGGCAAACACAGCAGGCTTTGTGCATTAAGCAGCAATGTGCATTGCTGTGGTCATTAGAAACAGTTTCACACTAACAAAGAAATAGAGGTAAAACGCTCATCAAAGTCTTTCTCAGTAGGCAGTATTTGATAAGTTCTACAAGAAGCTTTGAATACACACTGGGCTGAAAATGTTTAGTATCACCTTGCTTTAAATGGGCTCTGCTTTATCTCTGTCTTTCCAGCCTTCTTTATATTTTACATTTTATTTATCTTCCTCCTCAAAGTGAAACTCTCATCAGCAGTGATTCCAAAGTTCATGCTGCCCTTATTTCCAAACAAAGTAATTAAGCACAATTTAAAATGCAAGGATTCAGTAATACAAAGCTCAAAAAAAGAAGTTTTGTCTGTTTTAGAAGTAAACTCCACCTTTCCTTTGAGTGCCTTTTCTGTTATTTCTCATCAGCTGTGTCCTATGTCCTGTCATGTCCTGATAACATGCCTTAGTAGATGCTGTTGTAAGTAGCTGGTGCTACTCTGCACTTTAATTTCCTGTGGGAAAGGAGATTAGCTGCTGAAGGAACCCTGCACAGCTCTGACACTGCTCTATGGATGTCCTGGCAAATGGAAGGCCGTGGTTACTTCAGTTCTGCTCTGAGATGCTGCATTCCCTGTTTGTGGCCAGGGAAGGAAGGCATAAGAGGAAGGAGGAGAGAAAGGATAGCAGAGCTGGAGAAAAGTGTGGTGTTTTGTTGATGCTTGCAGGATCCAAGGCAGATGGTCAGTCACAGATGGATGCCTTGGGCTGGCAGGTCAGCCACAACAGCTATTGCTCTGGTTGCTGGCTCCCTTCCCCAGTTAACTGTGCGGCCGGGTCAGCTCTCTCTCTCTCCTTTCTACAGATTTTTGCCAGTCTGGACAGCTAGCTGTGGATGGCTCCTGATATCTCAGCCTTTTGGCTGCAGCACAGTCAGTCTCAAGATGGCTGAAAAGCTGAGTGCAAGATGGAGAGAAAGGGCAGACAATGAAAGAGGAGCTTTGAGGGAAGGGGACACAGAGGATTGCACGTTTCTGGGTCCTTGCCCATGCAATGGATGTGACTGGGAAAGGTGCCAGTGGGCATCTCATGGAGCCATTGTGATTCCTCATGTCCAGTGAGGCTGTGTTCCTGCAGCGTAGCAGATGCAGGTTGGCCTGTGTCCTTTTTCCCTTCCTCCAAGTCCTTTTTCCCTCCCTCATCCACTTGTCTTTTTTTTTTTTTTTTTTCCTGAGGAGGCAAAAATGGGCACAGGCTCATCCTTTCATTTTCCTATCTCAATACTTCTGGTGCATTTTTTTATAAACCCATTTCTGACTCCAAGAGAACTCTACACATTCTTTGGGCTTTTCCAGCTGGAGGATTTTATTGGTGTAGTTCAGTATCCTTCTCTTCCTTTTTGCATCTTTACCATTTATGCTCAGTGTTCAAGACTAATAGAATATTTATAAATCTGGTGTGCACTTCCCAAGCTTCTATTCCCAACTAGTGTAAGGTAGCAAAGATTCAGTCATTACTGTGCTTGACCATGGGGACTCAACAACTGAATTTAAGGAATCCTCAGCTTTACTAACATTAATAAAAATTGACAAAAATACTTTACTGCTTCCTTTCTTCCCCATCCTTGGGCTCTTAGTCCCCAGAAAGTGAAGAGCTGCACTGGCATGTCACAACATGTTGAGTTTTTGAGCTGCTGTTTTTCAGGCTGTTGCCATCTGCCACTCAAAAGCAGTAACATTTTTGGAGGTAACAAAGGGGGTCTCTAACAAGTGCATCATAAAAGCGTGCTCTTAGTGGTCTTAAATGCTTAAAATATTCCAAAGTATCTCTCAGTCTGTAGTTTACTTCCTTACCTTTATTCCATGCTTCATTTAATAAAATCCCCTGCAAGAGAACAGAGGAATTTAAAAAACAAAAAAAGAAACAAGCCCTTTCAAAGCCATGTGAAATTACTTCTGAATCAGATGCAAATTCAGTCCCATTGTTCACAAATTGCTATGTGCAGCCTTTCTGTGACAGATCCTAAGGCAAGGGCGGAAGTGTTATCTCTACAGCACCATGAAGCTTTATGACAGCAAACCTGCAAGGGATACACAGTGCCACCGATCCAAGCTCAGCTTCCAGTGGCAGAGCTCACTGGGAAGTGCCTGCTGGCAGCAACATCAGAGCCAGTAACCTAAAGGAATTGGAGCCTGGAGGAGAAAGCTGGGGTTGGAGCAGGTGATGAGGGGAAGCTTATAGGCATGGGGGAATGCTGCTGCTTTCACTGCTCCCAGGAGTAGGGCCACAGTGCCAGGACTCTGACTGCCAACAGAAAGCTCAGCAGCTCCAGTTTTTAACTGTGAACAATACCTTCATACTCCATCATTCATTCTTGGCAAAGGCCAGCCAAATTTACAACCTTCTGCTGCTGTAACCAGAGCTGTTGTGTCTGTGGTTAAGCTTTCCTGTGCTGCTGGACCCTTCTCCTGAACCAGCTCTTCAGCACTTTCAGGGGTATGTGGCCTTGTGATTGGGACAGCAGCAATGGACTGACTGCATGTGTCTTCATCTCACAGCAGAATTATTTTCATCTCCCCCACCTGTCATCCAGGTCACATTACCCAAGAATAAATCAGTTTTTTACCTCTCTTTTCTGGATCATGCCTACAAGAGATCCCCTGGGACAGTCTCAGCTAGAAACAGCATCTCAGTGCAAAGTGTTCAGCTGGGTATGAATCAAATGTACAGACATCCCAGAGATCCCAAGGAAAGAGAACTGCTAGCTCCTCTCTGGCTATCACTTTCAGCGGGAGTCTCTATTTCTGGTGGATATAAAATTAAAGTGTTATAAACATGTATTATTTCTGTTTGTCCTATCAACACCCAGGAATAAGTGTATATTAAGTCCTTCCAGGTGCATATGGTATTGTCCATGTTAACCATTACAATGTGTTCTTTCTTAAAAACACCACCAAAAAAAAAAAAAAAGAATCCAGGCAGTTGTTTTGACCTGTGTGTTGATAAGAGTGATAGGAGAGAAGACAGATTTGAGATAGAAACAGCCCAGAAATGGGCTGTTACAAAAGACAGCATAAAACTGTTCCCATCTGTCCATGGCAATGATTTAGACTGTGATTTTTAAAGGCACACCTGATGTAGTGAGGTGTCTGATGCCAGAATGCTTTGTCAGGTTCCCAGACTTTAATGTGGGATGAAAAGCACCACTGGGTGGCCCACATCTGAAATATTTAGCTGCTAACTTTCTAGGCGTTTTGTTGACTGGCTTTATTTATTTTTGAAGGAAAATTACTTGAATAAGACCTGTGTTTTTATGTTCTCTCTGCTCTCCCAATCAGCTACACCTGTAGAAGTAATGTTTCAGTGTATTTGGTCCCATTTCAGACTCTTCCATGAGGGTCAGTATGTCTACTTAAGCCTGGAAGATACCTAGATGAGGAAACAGGTTATTCTCCTCCTCCCTTCTCTGAAGAACTTTCATCTCTTTAACAACAACTTAAAAACCAGGTTCCTACATGAAACAAGCAAGGAACAAATAAGACTCTTCATTTAACTTCTCTAGCCTTAGACAGGGCAGCAGTGATCACATTCTGTGTATGGGCTTCTTGAAAAACACATCAGCCTAACTAATGCTCTTGAAAAATACAAAGGAACCCTACTCTTTGGACAGGTTTCAAACCTTCTTTCAGGTTTAGGATGTGCCCTCAATGGACTAATTCCCAGAGAAATAGAGAGAAGAGGATGGGGTACAGATGTTCCTGGCAGAAGTGCAGCACTTAAGCAACACAAAACCAGCACTGCTGATGCCTTTCCTCGCTGCTGTTGTTGAACTATGAAAAAAACATATTTAAGGGTTGCCCTAGAAGGCAGTTTTTCTGCAAACTGTACTGGCCTACAGTTAGTCATAAAGGTTCCATCTATGCTGTTTTTCAGAGGAAAATTGAGTTTCCCCAGGGAAGCCTTTGACTTGGAAAGTGTAATCTTAGTTTTGAAGGCAAAATAGGGTATGATATCCTATTATTCCACTATCCTCCCAACCCACCTGCCCTATTTCTCTCAAAAAATATGTAGGCTTGAGTCAAAGAAGAGGCCCATCTGTTTTAAATTGAATAAAAAATATTTTCCAAAAGGAATAAATAAATTCTTACAAGTTCAATTAATTTTGTATTTTCTAACTCCACTTCCTTGCCCTGAATTAAGACAGCTATGAACATGTGCAGGAATTCATTCAAGCAATGTATTAACAACCTAATAAAAATATTTACTTGCATTGACTTTGATTCAATTAGAGATTTATTCTAATTATCCAGTAGAAATTAACTAGCTTGCCTTATTAGACACTAAACACAATAAATTCAATCATTCATTCAATCAACTTGAATAACTCACAGGGGGAAATTGTGCAATGAACCAAATACCCTATTCAGCCTGGTAAGGGGTGCAGTCTGCTCAGTGCCTTGCAGGATGACGCCTTCTGTGTGCTCCCCTTCCTGTGGGTTTGCCCTGCAGCTCCCAGCCCCTGCAGGGATCACAGAGACATGAAGGGATAATGAAGTCTCTATCTATACAATTATAATGAATTGCTAAAAGTATTAGAGGTGCTGTAAATAAATCATTATATCAGGCTCATTTAGCCCGATTCCTACTCTCAGATGGCTTGTAAAAGAGTCCTGTCTCTAAAAGTCAGCCATTCCTTTGCAATCAGATTTATCACTAATCAAAAATGGAAGGTATCCTGCCAGCTTTCAATTGCACTTGGAAATATCATGTTAAGCTCAAGGCTCAAAGCTGAATTGATTCATTTATTCGAATTTTAAAACCACCCATCTGCAAATATTTAAATGCCCTAACTATTAATTAAAATTTACAATGACCATGCAGTGAGGTACAGTGTGCACATTAACCCAGACATCACAGCACTAGAAGAGCTCCTTTTCACCTCCCGTCTCCTGGCAACACACCTTCCAACTTCCTCAAAAGCTCCATTCAGTAAGGAGATAACAGCAATTGCATCTCTGCAAGATGCAGGTGTCCCTTTTCATAGAGCTTGAGGGGATGACCAGTCTTGCAGGGACTGTGCAGACAGACCTGCAGCAAGAGCTCCTGGGGCAGAGCTCTCTTGTGACATGACTTTGCACTCCAGGCCACAGGGGACTTGCTCCTGGCTCAGGACTCTCTTAAAAGGCATCTCCCTTGTCTGCCTTGCTGCCTTGTTTGCAGCCCCAGACTGTATGGTTGCCCCTGATGCCTGGCTCCCCACTGAGTTGTGCTTGCTGCTGACCTGCTCAGTTTCATCTCCTTTGGGTGTCAAATAACTTGCATGGGTAGAGAAAGAGGGATTTGCTATCCTGGAAGGTCTCAGGCCACTTCAAATTCAGGACCAAATGCTTATGCAGAGGTGAGTACAATCCCTATTCCCCACTGCCAAGTACACCCACAAAATCCCAGCTTAGTAAATTCATCTTCTGCCAATGTGTGCTTGGCCAGGATACCAAACAACATTCTGTGTGGGTAGATGTAAATAAAATCCCTTTATCATTGCAATCTAGCCATCTCTTGGCAGCCATGGCAACTGAATAACAGCACTGAGATTTTGTCATCAGTGATACAGCATGAAAGTTTATATGACACAGGATATGTTTACACCAAGTTCCCTACAAGAAAGGCAAAAGGTAATATTGTATCTACCTAGAGCTACAGTAAAATCAGGTACGAAGAAGAGAAAATATCTGGATATGACCAGATTATATTTGGTAGTTTAATCCCTTTCCTATCTCATAAATATATTTAGGTGTCAAAATAGTATTTGAAATTGTTCCTCAGTGAAATCCATTTCAATGAGCAGCATTCTGCTAATCTGTATATAATGACCAGCATTCCATGACTCTGTACACACAGTCTTCAAAGCTGCTTTGGAAATACTAAAGTGTTTTCCACTACCATGCCATCCCATGAAATACTGATATGAGATATACTTCACATGTCAGTCTTGGTCCCTCAGGGGACGACTACTGAGGGGGAGTAACATATGCCTAGGGACAAGGAATTTGTGAGAGTAAGAAGTATTATGTGAAGCAAAAGTGCACTTTATACAAGGCAGCAACCTAACTCCAGTTTCCATCCAAATATCTTCAGAGGTCTGCTCTTTAGGAAAGTACAGTCTTAGCTATTAGCTAGACACTGGTAATATTTTTAAAAAAGTCTCTTTTTTTTCTGTTGCCCAAAATAGAATACATTTCACAGAAAGGAATAACTTAAACAAACATTCCCTCTTTCTGATTATAATAGGCATATATAAAAGTGAATATAAAATTAAAATATTACTGCAATCTCAAGCTGAAATTTTGTCAAGCATAGAATAATAGTTTTGCAATTTAATTTTGCTACTTCATTGCATCATGTTGTTTGGTAGAGTCCAGTAAGTCATGAGTATGACTATTCAGAATATGGAACTAATTAATGTAGTAATTAGGTGGCATCATGCTAAAGATATCAGTGAAGTGTTCACTGTATGCTAATGTTTATACTCACCTGTAGTAGTGTGGTCCAAGAAAACTTCTCTGAGCAAAACCATGTTGGACCTTTTGCTGTAGGGTGGGAACACAGCTCTGTCCCTTCTGATATACCAACTACAGACTAGGAAATATCTTGCCTCTGGCAAGAGAAGGTCTCCTCAGCTGAGTAAAACAGGAGTTCCCAAGGTGCTCAGCAACATCCTTTTAATTATTTCCCCAGTCTCTTGGTCTCAAATGTAAATCTCGGTGTAGCTCCCACACCATAAGGATGAGGTGCAAATTGATCATGAGGGAAGATGCTGCTACATGAAGAAACTAAAAAAATGCACCTGAGCCAGAGTACAAAAGTGAAAGAAGTTCAGCTCTCCATTGCACGGCCAGGACCTCACACAAATTCATGCTGCTAAATTCCATGATAATTTCTGGAACATCTCATGAATAAAATCTCCCCTAAAAGCTGATGGCAAATGCAAATCTATCAAATGCACAAAGCCTTACTCCCTGCTGTGTCATAGTCAGTTACACCTCTCTGACATCACTATTACAGCAATAAACCAGATCCATCATATTTGTATGAAAACCAATAACATACATTGGAAATAAGGAATTTAACAGAATGATATGTTTCAACAAAACAACTGTTTCAGTTCAGCAGAAGCAGCAGGAAATAATTCAGTTTTATTTTAGAAAACTCTTCCTATTTCTATTAAAAAACATTTTAAAAACTCATAACAGTTTGAGTAAATGTAAAGGGAACTCTTTAGTCAGAACTCAGAAAATGAGAAAATGGATGATTAAAGTTATAGAACCTATAAACTTGGCCTCCTTGAAGTTACCAAAGCTAGCAGAGAGTCTGACGATAAAAGGGATAATTTAGAAGACTAAGAAAATGTGGTAGCATAAAAAGCAGGGACAAAAGCTACATTAAAGCAGTTATCACTCAACTTGCTGCTGTGCAACACATTAATATATCACAAACGTTACCTGCAGTTTTGTGAACTTAACAAAAACAAGAGGAGGTAATTCTGAAACATTCAGATCAAATTGATACATCAGAGATTTGGATATTTAATCTGGGCTTTACTTTAAAACCAGAAACAATGCTGTGGGGTCCAGGATGATCTATGATTTCAGCAGTGAGTGTTATACAAAAGGCTGGATGCTGACCTTGTGCCACATGCACAGCCTGTCCTACAGCAGTGGCCTCCTACCACATCTGGTAAATCACATCTGCGCCATAGGCTTGAGGCTGCACAGCCACCCCTCAGCTGGCAGCTCAGGGCCTGGTGCTGGCCATGTTGTCATGGCAGACACGCAGGATAAGTGTGTTAAAAGGCCTTAAAGTTAGGTGTGACTGAGTCTGACTTGTAACCAGCTGTTGGACTCTGGCTACCTCTGTAGTCAATGGGACAAGCTATAGACTGGGACTGTGGGCATAATGGCCAGATTGTGACATCCTTTCTCACATCCACTGAGTTCTTACCTCTGCTGCTTGCAAAGAGTCTGGCAGCCTTGTCTGCTACTCCTCTATTATAATATTCATTGTTCTCCTGACAATGAAGGATATCTGAACAACCACCACCTCAGGCTGGCTTTGGTACAAAGGCAAGTGGTCTGAACATGGTCCATATCCATGCTGCTAAATTAGAAAAGGTTCTGGTGCCCAGCTGCTGTATCTCAAGCCAAATAGGGTGGACAATGTCCACAGTGCCTTGCACAGGACCCTACAGAGCAGCCTTGTTTGGGAGAGAGCTGGCTGAGACAAATCATCAGATGAGCCATTGTGATGATCAAAGATATGATGCTTGACCTTGTTCCCTGATAACACAGACCCATAAAATCTAATCAGTTATGCAACACAGCATACAGACTGATGTAATACTCCCTGTAGGAAAAAGAAGAGGAAAAGTCAGATATACCTGAGAAGGTCAAAGTCTGCATTCTAACAGTTTACAGTATTTATTAACACCTCTAAAAATATTGAGAGATTCTCACGCAGTCAAGATAGTTTCAGTAGCGCTTACATTATGAAAGACGTCTCTCAAGCTTTACAGAAAACCATGACCTTGCCTTGCAGACTTCTACTTTTTTGTGCTAATGGACAGATACTTTTTAATTCCACCTGCTCCCTTTTACAGGAGTCTATGCTTGCTATACTGCAAAAGAGCTAATGAAGGCATTCTTATAACTAATTCTGGGCTAAAGGGATGAACCAGATGACTCAGAGGCTTTGCTTGCTGCAATTTTGTTAAGCTCATCAATGGCAACATCTGTTTCTTGAGTGTGTGAAGCAGGAAATATTTTCTTTCCTTTTTTAGTTATCAGAATTATTTAACAGAGGAGGGATGAGGTAGAGAGTTGGCTCCACGGTGCCACAGCTACAATATTACTGGCACTTCAATTACTTCATCCGAAGATTGTTCATGGCTTTATGCTGGACATCAGTGAAGGCCAGGCCACTGTGGGTATATCTGCAGGAAAACAGCGATAGTTCCACCAACACCTTCCATGTGCTGAATCTTCATCCAGCATGGAAGTGGTCTATCTCCCAGTCTGAGGAACAGGAAAATTCTCCTGCAGTTTTAACTGTGAATTGACACACAAGTTATATCCTTTACTCAAACCATATCCACCTTTACCTGCTTTGGAGAAGAGGGTACAAGACAGTGAGGATGCTGAGGCGAGTGCTATTAGACTTGAAAGCAGCATTGCACAGGCTCTCCTTCAGTGACAGCCATGGAGATCTAGTCCCAGTCCTGCCCTGAGTGTCTAATACAGACAACTCCGCCAGTCCTCAAGCAAGAGGCAGACAGAGAACTCCTTTCTTATAAAGAAAGAAAATGTTGATGCAAACAGTTCCAGTGTGACTACTCAAGGAATAGCTCACCTGTGTGAGAAGGGAATCCCTAATTCTACCACATACTGAAAACAAACAGGTAAACAGGACTCCTTTCCAGAAGTATTTGGACCACTCTGCCCATGAGCACTTGCACTCTCTCAGCTCTTCTCACTGTATGGATGGCAGTGGTACATTGAGCACCAAGGCAAGGTCCCTTAGTCTGCTCTTGTCTGTTTACATTAAGTACAGGAACCACACTAAAAGGAGCTCTAGAAAGTCTTTGAGAGGTAGAAGGGCTTGTCTGGGAGAGCTGAGGATGGAGAGGCAAGCGTAAATCAAAAAAAATCACTGACTTTACGAAAATCCAATCACAGAGCCTCCTGTGTCAAGGGGGAGAATAGATAAGCTGGTGTTAGAGGCATGACCAAGAGATGCAGAGATCTAGCAGATATGCAAAATGATTTTGTTCCTCGTTAGGCAGTCCCAGGGTGTCTTTTGTCACACATACATGGGCCAACCCCCAAATTATGAGGCACGATTTCTATTCTTTGCTCTTTTGAAATTCATCCAGAATCCACACTCTCACCCCAGTGCCACAAGAATGTCAGAATCTGTTCTAGGTAGTTGATATTGAGAGTAGAGCTGACAGAATGGGCTCTAAACCTTATTTACCCTTCTCTCACCCATGCCAAAGCAGTGCCACACAGTAAGACTAGACAAATTCCTCCTGATACTAGCTGTAATGAGAAACAAGAAGTAATGAGGTGATTTATTATCCCCTGTCTCTCCCAAAGACCTCAACATGCTGGCTCTGTCCTGTACTCTCCTGCAGCTGATTTCAGAGGGACAGAACTCCACTCAATCTTTTTCTGCAACGAAATGTCCTGCTTGTTGCCCAAGACAAAGAAATGAGGAGGCAAGGCAAATTGCCAAGTTCTCAGAACTTTCATAAAAGCAATATATGTGCTTACTGTTCTTCTAGATTAGAAAAATTGGAAAGGGGAAGAGAGAACAGTAAATTGCACAGAGCATTTTATGGAATGGAAAATGCAGCACGACTGCTGCAGTGAAGTTGGTTTAGCCCATAAACATGTCATGGCTTGATGGAGAACACCACAGTCACTCAAACGAGACAAGATTCCCCAAGAGTACTTTTCACTGAGTTCAGCATGATTTACCAAATGGAGAATGAAGAGCTGTGGATTGGCCTCAGTGGTTAACTATCCCCTGGCTTCAGACACTCCATCTCTTGACTGCTGTAAGTCTTCTGCACTCCCAAGTGCCCCAAAGTCTTTGGAATAAGAGTCTTGTTGTGCCAAACATTGTACAAATAGAAATGAACAAACAGACCTTGTCCTGAAGACATCATGAGGCTATCTTCAGATTTTTACTATGCTTTTAAAAATGTGCCTGAACAGAATCTAAGGAAGGGATGAGATACTTAATTTAGAACTTATTCAGGATAGATTAGATTCTTAGGCTTTCATGCTAGCATGCTTTCTTCACCCTTGATCCTCTTGATTTCTTTGAGGCACCTGGTGAAACAAAGGTGTAATGGATCCAAACTATGCTGCTGAAAGGTAGGCACCAGTGTCCCTGGTGATATTGCTGGTACTGCTGAGCATGCAAGCAATTGCAGGATATCCAGGCTGGTCTCGCTGGGTAGGCAACTCTCTAAAAGAGTGTTGTTGGTACAGCCATGGTATAGTGCAAAGTTTAATTAGTGTTTTTTCTGTCTCACACTGGGTGGGACAACAAAAACAGGGTGAGCAATTCAGGCTGCCTCCAGCCCACAGCCGCCAGGGTCAAACCTCTTATACCACTGATGGAAAAAAAGTCACTGTAAGTCAGGCTACAGTACGTCATTTATCAGCCTAATTCAGTGGCTGCTTGAAGTCACAAAAAATGTCTCCTGTGTTCGGTGGGTTAGCTTTTGTAAACCCTGCAGGGTCTGATGATGCTGAAAGTGGCCCACAGTTCCTCGCTGAACTGAGGCAGCGCTAGTGTCACACCAGCTTATAATCAAAAACAGTGCTGATAGGCCCAGTGGCCTTCTTCATTAGAAATAAAAGTTCCACAATATGAATCTGGGAATCCAAACGATTTTTCATGTACTGATTAAGTTACAATGAAAAGAAGCAAAGATAACAAGCTTGAATTTCAAAATAACTCACAGAAAAAATCCATCAGTTCTTCTCTCAATACAGAGGAATATTCTGGGAGACATCCTAAAAATGAAGCTGGCATTCTGTTTGCCTCACTACAATGTTTGTCTCATGCTAGTTTGCAGCAAGATAATGCAGTATTTAAGTAAAAGCTAGATTAGGATATCTCCGTTAATAACGTAGGAAATAATTTTTTAGCCTCTTAGGGCTGCTTTTTTCCCCTGAAACTCTCTCAGGCTCAGGTTGGGTGAGGGTCTGAGCAACCTGGTATAGTTAGTTGAGGATGTCCCTGCTTATTGCAGAGGGGTCCTTTCCAACCCACACAATTCTGTGGCTCTATGACTGTATGTCATGTGCAGCCTGACACCTGATGCTGTTTCTTGCTCTGCAGCAAGGACGTGAAGGAGAAGCCACATATTCCCTGGTTATGGCTTCCTTAACCCAGCCATACAGTTCATCTGTGTTTGGGGTCTACTTCGACAGGCTGGGCTGTAAGACACACCTGAAATGTGCCACAAGGGCTTGGGAGGACAATTCTGAGCCACCACTGAGCAGGCTTGGTCAGAGTGACCAGTCCAGCACAGCATCAGCAGACGTCCTGGCTCGGTCCCAGCAGAGCTGTGGCTCCATCAGGCTGGTGCGGTGCCCAGAGTAATTAGATCTGCCTCTAGAGAAGAATAAGGAGCTTGGACTGACTGACAGGGGAATGTAATCATATTAGCTCTTCTGGAGCTAATTCAGGGACCACAGCATTAGGCTGAATTGCATAGCCTAGATATTTCAGAAGTTACTCATTTTGAATTATCTTTGATAAGAACTCCCAAGGGAGAGATTTAGTGCTGAAGTTGTAGGTTCCATCCAGCTCTCCCTCCTGCCTCTGTTAGCAATGCCTCCTGTGGTGTTTTCCCTTCTAGCCCCAAAACCTATAGTGCAACCACATGAGCCTTACAACCCCTCCAAGCTCCAGTCTCCATCAGGAGGGATGACTCATTCAGAGGGCATCTGACACACCTTGCCATTCAACCCTGGAAAAGAGCTTACTCCAGCCATTTTCAGGATTGCAGAATGGGGAGGCACACCATTAAAGAAATTAAAATGAATGGTGTCAAGCACAAAGGAATCAGGTTAGGTTAATGATATTGGAAGGTCATTATTAATTTTTGCTGCCTTTTCAGAGTTCCTTTTTTTTTCCCCAAAGCAGCTTCGATACGTTACTGTGATAAGCACAGCATAAATGTTCAGTCAGACAGCCAGACACTGTACCTTCACCTTATTATGTGTGACTGAGACTGCAAACAGCTCAGCTCAATCTCAGAGATATTAAATTAGAGCTGAATCTCACTCCATCTCCCATGCAAAATAAGCTGAGCTAAATCTGAGGTAATGCCCATATCAAGAGACATTACAAACCATATTCTGTTGGGTGAAGATTTATTTTTAGCTTTTCCACTGAATATTTCTGGTTGTATGAACAATAGGAAAGAAGAGAAATTCTCAGCATTAGAAATGCATCGAATCTGTACATGCATTATATAGCAGCTAGGGTTTCTGTCTTTAAGACAGGACCAGATAATGATTCTTGCATAATGTAACTATATGACAACTAAAAAGAAGCTCTGGCTTGAAATGGAGAGCAGAGAATATTACAGAATCACAATAATAAGGTCATTTGAAAATGAGGGCAAGTAAGTAAGCAACTAAAGGAAAGAAAATTAGATATAATGAAAGGAAAGGAAACATTCATTATGGAGTGGGTGCAAAGCAAGGAATAAGTTAGATTCCTAAATGAAATCAGCACATACAGGCAATTTTCTCTCTCTGCAGGGTTGAAAAGGCTTCTCCCCTTCTCCATGCTGTTACTGCAGTTCTTAGGGGCATAAAAGGACCTTGTGTCACAAGCACAAGTCATGAGCATCATCATTGTCATGACAATGAAATTGGTTTAGGCCATCTCAAATGGTTTAGTGATCATGTTCTGGCTACCCCTGCAATAACAAACAGAGCAGAGACAGGTTATAGACTAATGTGCTGTCCTAGGACTACTCAAACTGTCTATTGCCAAAATCTCTTTGGCATATTTGTGTCTTTTTGTTCTACTATTTTCTCAGACATTTTATGGACCCAGATGGGGTGAGGGACAGCCTGAACATGTGCATGCCTTTCTGATGAGCAAGGGGAAATGTTTGCTAGGTGGAGATGAATTGCGCTGCCTACTTGGCCTCAGGACGAGTGTGTTCCTCAGTCTGTTTTATTTGGTAGAGCAAAATGAAGCCTTTGAGAGTCATAGAGGTCAAGCAAGGTATCAGAAGACAGGAAAAAAAAGACAATTGTAGTTATTCTTCTTAAACAATGAAATGTAGTTATTCTTCTTGATCAGTCAACAGCAGTTCCTGTAAAAAAATCCAGAACAAACTAATCCAGGACTGCACTATGTATAAGGATCTGAAGGGTAACAAGAAGATAAATAGTCCACTGGGATTCATCACAACCAGACTGCATCATACCAATTCAGCTTCTGTCTATAAAAACATCTTACAGTGGAAGCAGTTAATTCAACATATTTTTATCTGAACACCGTCTCATATAACTTTCTCATTAAAAAATCTACATGACTGTCCATCCTCCATTGGACTATCCATTAGCAGAAAATGCTCAATAACTGCATTCTTGAGGGGCATCTTCTGATTTGGTTTCATTCCAAAGGAAAGCAGGGCATGCACCTCAAGATTGCTCTGCAATACAAAAGAAAATATTTTATGTGAGGATAAAGTCAACCACTTCAAAATATTCTTGTAAAAAGTGAAATACTAAAGTACATGTATACTGCTTGGCATCATAAGCTGAAACATAGTTTCCATTAAAAATGGGAGCCGTCAGATCAGGCTTTACATGCAGAAGAACAACTTCCAAGGCATACTGTTTTGTTCCATTTTTTGTAAGAACTCAGTTGAAGCTGTCTGCTCAGTTCTGGGTATCAAAAAGAGAAACCAGAGACAGTCTAGAGGAAAGTGTTATTGAAAGTATGGCCTCTTGGGAAAGATTAAAGGACTTGAGATTGTTTAACTTAAAAACTGACTGAGGACATGGCAACAGACCACAGATGTTTTTAGAGGGAAGAAAATAATCTGTTCCTTCTTCCCATAATGGATAGCACAAAAAATAATAGCAGGAAAAGTCTCCTAAATCTATGCATAGGGAACAACTTGCACAGATTTCCTATGGAAATATGGCAGTGTCTATCAAGGAGGACCAGTAGAAATTAGACAAGGAGGAGGGATAAATGATCCTTCCTTAGGCTACATGGGCAGAGTAAGGCAGCTTCTGAATATCCTTCCCAATCCAGTTTTCCTATGACTGTGCTCACTCCTCCTGACTTAGTGGAATGTTATTTTTCCCAAATGTCCTTGTTTCAAGCCATGAAGGGCAGAATGGTTTTTGTCACAGAACAGCTTAGGATGTTTTCCCGGGTTACACTCTGAAGCTGTTAAGGTAAAATCGTCTCTAGGAATCCATCTTGCACATCTGACTTCTGTGGAGGTCCCACTCCTCTTGCCACTGCTGTGGGATGGAAGAGATGTTTTCTTTCTCTTCAGATCATGATTTCAAATAAATGTGGTTGTGCTCAGCTAGGAGAGATCATGGAAGTGCAGATCACATGCAAAAATAGAATTTTAGATGCCTTGGAAAATGTGTTGCATGTTTATTTGGGCCTTTTGAGGAAGTGTTGAGGAGATTGTGGTGAAGACTGGAATCTGCATATGCTGTTGTCAAGCTGCTGTGCTTCTGTCAAGTGCCTTCAACAGAAGAACATAAGGTCAGGAGAGAGCAAAAAAAGTGGAGGTAACTGTAATCACCAGTTACAGTGGCATTTCCTCAGGGCAAATAAAACAAGCACCTGTCCCCTGACTGCAGTCCTCATATAGAACAGGATATTATCTGGATTAATCTAGTACTAAACAGCACAATCTTTACACACAAATCCAGCGCATATGCATACTCCAAGGGGGAAAGGTGGGTTACTGTGGATCTCCATGGTTCTACCTTCCTCTCTGATATGGTGCAAGTGGCAATAAAGGGATGTCTTTTCTGAAGCCTGCTGCAGGAGGACATGGGCTTGAGCAGATGCTTAGAAGCTCAGAGCACTTTGCCCCTTGCAGAATGAATGCCAGACTTCTCACACATCACAGGGTAGCTGCTCTTCAGGAAAAACATGACATTTTGCACCAAGTCAAGAGAAACACAATGACCTAAGCAGTGCTGTATTACTGTGTTGATGACTAGATGTGCAGTGACATTTCAAAAATGAGCACTGGCTTTTTTGTGCTCTACAAACTCCAAAGCTGATTCTTTAAAGCCTCCATGCATGGAATTCACATTGACTTGTGTATATGGAGGACTAGCAAGGTCAGGCCCTGAATATTAAATAATCACTTGTCATTCCTGATGTTGCTGCTCAGAGATGGTGTAATATTATTTTGTTTAGGCAGAAACTATTCAAAACTTTTTCATACTCTGGGTTTTACTGAACTGAGAAGACTAATATTTATAAAGCAATTCCTCCAGAAAGGAAGCCCTAAGTCTTTTTCACCCCTCAAGAAATCCCCCAAATCTGAAACAAACATAACACTGGCAAAATCTACCAACAAAGTAGTCACTGAAACAAATAGTCAGTGTTAAAAACAGTATGAGGCCATTCCAAAACAATTTCTTTTTAGGCAGTCTAGACAGTGTGGTGGCAATAACATGGAGAATTTAGCTTTCCCAAGCTACAACATCCATTTATTTTTTAGCAGCCAAAAAACTCTATAGGAAAGGAGAACATACAGCCAAGTTTTATTTTGTCAGTGCTGTTAATTTTTTATACACAGTGAAATAAATTGTGAAGCCGTAGGTGTTAGTGAAGCCTGAATACAATGAACTGGAGAGATGGAGAAACTGCATCTCCTGGCCTCCAGGACTCTGCAGCTTAACTCTGTGATCCACACACTGAAGCCAGACTGAAATCAGCTTCTGCTGAAGGCAAGGTTTTGCTTGTCCCTAGAGGATAAACTCCAGCAACTGTAATGGTCTGAACTGTTTATTTGCTCCCCAGGGAAAATATATTGAGAACCTGTAGCTGTGGCATGACTCATCTACTCACAATGCATGAGGGGATGGAAATTCCTCTGTTCCATGAAAATAGAACACGTCCTCTAAGTATCTGGAAAACGGCGGTTTTCCATCAGGCAAAGTTTTGCTTCCGTAAACCAGAATGAATAAAAATAGACATGCAGGGGCAAGAATGAATGCTGATTTCTAGAAAACTGGGGGACTGCAAATCTAATTTACTGAAAGATAATGCACAGAAAGAAACAGTACATCTTTATGTAGTGGTTGATACACCTATTAAACTGATTTTTAATTTTTTTTTAAAATTAGACCTTAACACATGAAAACAGTCAATAGGGTAAATTCTTATTAGTTGGAAACTTCATCACTAAAAGAGGAATAGTCAATCAGTAGAAACACTACAGGACTAGACATCATTACATGAATGGCAGATGGCCTGAGCAGCCTTGCAAACTTTATGAAAGTTGTTTTCCATTTGAATGAAAATGAAGAGAAAATGTAATGAAATGAGGTTGCTCTTTCACAATCCATGGGTTGTATCCAGCTCTTGCTGAAGTTGATGATGGTTTTGTTCCATGTATAGCAGCCACCTGCTGTAAATGGTTAGCTGAATTTCAATTTTTGCTATATGTTAGAGAAGAATCTGGGAAGAATGTGGCTCAAGGCTTTCTTTAGAGCAAGGCATTCAGTCTAACTTCCCAGCCCTACAAAAAACACAGATAATTCATATTTCTGGAGTTTTATTTCCTTCAGGGTGATGATACATCTGCTACTACATGCTTGTTCAGCACTTTGTTACCCTGGTTTGGCTGGTGTCCCTGGGCAGTGCCCTCTGACAGATGGCATTAGTAATATTAATGATGAGAAAGAAAGATCACTATTGGAATTAGCTTCCTGCTCTGTGGAGAGCCTGAAGGTGTGTGAAGGGCTGGAAGGGGATAGAGGGTACTCTCCTTCCTCTGGAAGGATTAAGGCTGCTGAGGAGGATAAAACCTGCCATGTGCTGTGCATGGCCCATAAGTCCAGAGAGTTTTAGGTCATGTCCATTACAAGCACCACATTTATTTTTGTTGTGTAGCAACAGCAGCAGCAGTAGTCGTAATAGAAGCAGCCATAGTTGTAGTAGTAGTTATAATAACAAATTGTTATAACAAATTAACTGATTGCCCTTTTTCAAGGGAGTTATTATCATTTGGGCATAGAAAAAGGAGATCTGTGGGGAGTATGGGGCCTTCTAGCTCTATCATACTAATTGCCCCTATTAGTGCTCTTATTAATCTGTTTGGTTATTTCATTAATCTGCTTGGCTACAGCTAGAGTTAATGTTTAAGGCGGTTTTTCTGTTGTGTAGTTTCCCTGGCTGGGACTCCTCCAGTTTCTGGAGCATTACCTCAAAGAAGCTTTTGCAGCCACTTTGAGAATACCTCCAGTGAGGTATGCATAATATGCTATTTACTGAGAAATTCCTAAAGAAAACACTTGCCCTTTAAAATAACCTTTACTACACCTAGGCAAATAGATTTAGAAACATTAGAGCCAGAGCATTTTTATCTACATGAAAAGATTACTTTTTTCCTTTTTTTAACAACCAACAGCTGTGCTTCTTGGATAAGCCTCTGCAGAAGAAAACATGTCCATAGCTGTCACAGCTATTTTAAAAGGCTATTGCCAATACCTAACATTGCCGCTTTCTTCTCAGTGTTTTCGAACTTCAAAATAAAATGATTTCTTTTGTAAATATCCTCTGAACTGCAAAACAAACCCTTCAAGATTCCCTCCCTAATTTTCTGTACAGAGGCAAGGTGAGCAAACATGGGGCTCTCTAAACCAGAAACTTTTTCATTTGTATGAATGTGGAGCGTCCTCTTATTTGAAACTCAAAGACTTTGGTGGTCTGAGTTCTTTTGCTAAACACATTTGCTTTCCTGGAAGGCAGTATGGAATTTCACATAGGTTTTGCTGAGGAAGAAGAATGATTGCACTGTAGACATTTAAGCTTTGTATATATTTTGGAAGATCATAGCCATCACATTTAATCATTGATTTTCACTTCATTCCCTGATGTCAGTTCCCAAGAAGATTCTGACAAGGAGGCCAGCAAGAACAAGCCATTATTTCGCTCTCAAGGAAGCTGAACACATTAGAAATACTGGCACCATCATCAGCATTGATTGCACTGACTGGTAGCACTGGGGTGAGATAAATCCATACCACAGCTGATAAGGGACACCATTCACCTTGAGGAAAGTCATTTAAACTCCTCTTCTGCCAGGCTGTTTGCATGGGAATGGTACTGCAGACTGCCCAGTGGAGCTTATGTGGTCCATGCACCCCTACTTTGCTCCAAACCCTGCTCTCTCCCATTCAGGAATGCTGCCACTCAGGCCCTGCCTTTGCTCCTCAGAAAAGAGGAGCTTCACCCATCCTGTTTCATTGTGACATCTACACAGCTGACCATTTGGTCAAACTTCATGTTAGAAAACCTCTGTAAGTGTAGCTTGAAGCTATCATAGAAGCATGGTAGATGCAGGGAATGTCCAAGGGACATAAACCATAGAGGCTGGTTGTGCTTTAGCAACATGCCACGCTGGAAATGGCACTGACCGAACTATTGGTGGTATATTGTGCTTATTTGCGGTTGGCTGCCTCATCAATTTTCATTTGGGAACTGAAATGGAATTTGGGGGTGGATATGGTATTAATTAGGAAGCAAACTGGCTGCAATATGCTTGGAGATAAAAAATCTTTTCTGGTGGGAATCTGGTTTTGTATCCTGTCCAAGTTGTTAAAGATGCATTTTGCTGCAAAAGATATTTTTATGCAGTACTGTTAGCTCTCACTGGAGAACAAGTGAATTAAACATGAAGATGATTAGAATAATGAGAAAAAAAATTGAAAGAAGACTTTCTGGTTACAACAGATTCTTAAGAATTAAGCTTTTATTGGTAATGCCTGCTAATTACCCCATGGATAGCTCCCACATCTATGTAAGTAGTTCGGCAGTTCTCATCATAGTGGCACTTTACATTATTCGTTTGGCCACTCTGAAAGGAGCATGAGATCATTATAAAACATTCACAAAGGCATGGATAGCTACAACATCTGTCCTATAGCTCATAAGTGCTATTGAAGCACGTCTCACATACCAGCAGTATATAATGGTACGCAGTTTTTAATAGTTAGGCAAGAGTTTGATGGTAAATTCTCATTAAGGCTGTGTGGTAATGATCAACCTCAGACACCAAAACTGAGTTTCTTCAAGCTTTTCAGGTGTTCCTTTTCCTTCCCAATTGCAGACCACAACTTCCTGCAACTGAACTGGCCCTGCATGGGGTTTCTTGCTCTACTAGGCTCTGAGTGTAAATCAGGGCAACACAACTATAGCAGCAAGGCCAGAAAAGAGAAGTAAAAGATTTGAAGGATGCTTGCTGATTACAGTCTGATGTAAATCAATGGAAAACATCACAGGAAAGGAATCAGGGAAAGGGGGGTGGAATGCTATTTGGGAGCATACTGTTTGGAAAAGACAGGGTAAAGGATGTGCTAGGAGACTGAAGTTCATCAGAGGGCTTGTAAAACACAGGAAAGACTAGATTATAGGGATGAAAAGCAGGATGTGACTGAATGGTATGAAAAGGCTGAGTAGAAACTGTAGTGTGCAACTCTAGCCATCAACAGGATTGAAAGCTGCAAGCAGTCCAGGAATTTTAATTCAAGGAGTGAAAGACTAGAGACAGGCTGACTGTCAACATGAAAACTGAAGTCTGATCTCCCAAAGAAGGGAAATGAAGGAGGGGATTGGGAATTCATGAAGAAAGAAGTCAAACTCACCAGAAGATATAAAAGGGACAAGTAATTGGATTTCCAAAGACAAGGAAGATAAAAAGTGAGTAGAGATAGACTTGAGAGGAGAAGGCAGTAAGAGTGGGAGTCTGACATCTGCAGCAGCTTTGAGAATCAGAAAACAAGTGCCTTGAGCCAGGGCTCAGCAAGACCCAGAAATGCAAGAGGCAAGGAAAGAGGGGTCAAAAAGGTTTCTTTGTGGGAAACCTGGCAAAAATCACATAGATGGATTAGTGGTGGTCCAAACATCTGTGTGGTACCAGACAACTGTGAGAAAGAGACTGCAGCCCAGCAGAGGAGCTAATTTGGGACATACCATCATGATGTGAATCCAGTTGCTTTGTGGGGAGTGTTGTGGAAAGAACAGTTTCATGTTTCCTTTACCAAACTGTATACTCCTAAGATCATCCAGGGCCTGAAAAACTGTGACTGGGACTTGTGCCTGGTGATTTGGGGAGAAAGAGGTGTCTTAAATAAGAATTTTCATATTAAAAATATATAAATCTTTTCTATTAAAACTATAGTTTTTGCATGACAAAAAATATTTGAGGGGGAGAGAGCAAGTGATCAAAAAGGACAACAATTTTCCTGTACTGATGGAAAATGTTGGGCTTTTCTGGAAGCTCAAATCACAACTCTCTCAAAAGAGCCTCACAAAGAGGAGTTATTTCTTACCCTGATGTGCTCAGCTGGACAGCTTGCTTTTAGCCACAGCATTAAAATTAGAAGTCAGAAAACTCAAGGACAAGCTTTTGTTTTTATCTAAGCTTTAAATTATTAAAAACTTTAAGGACACACTTTAGGAAGGATCCATGGTTGGAAAGCTAGTGGAAAATATTTAGCACATCTGCAAAGAAGCTCTACTTATTTACACGGAAGACCTCTTCTGCACCAGCCCACAAAATGCTCAAAGATGCAGTGCCACCTTTTGGACAAACTGATGTCATGTTAGGTCAGGCATGGAGTTGAAAGAAGGAGAGAGAAATAGCAGGTGACATTCAGATCCTGGCCAGAATTGGCTCCCCAAGAAATTATCAGTAGCAAAGTATCAGGAGAAGATAATTGGAAGCAGTACTCAGAAATGGCTGTCTGGTTTTTCTTTAAGAAAGGCTTTATTTCCCAATTTATTTGAAAATTATTTTAAGGTCAATGGAGTCCGCAACTGTTAAAAAAAAAAAAAAAGAAAACAAAAAAGGAAAATAAAAGACAAGCAAAAAATAACAGAAAAAAAGGCAAGAAAAAAAGCATACTGTGGTTATAGAGAACTGGAATTTGGGTATTAACTCTGGGCCTGGTCAGTTGTTATGTCAGAGAAGCAGCACCAAATTCTCCAGGGCCTGCAAATCTACAGTCATGATCTCCACGATTTAGAGAAGAGCATTCAAACAAATATGTGTGCCATCATCCAGAGCCAAGGAGACTGCTGCTGTAGTCTTGGAGATTTAAGGGCTAACAGCACAGAATCTGTATGTAGTTCTTGCCTAGCAAAAAAATACTTTAAATGATATATCACTCATCTTCAGTGAACTGTAAAGTCTTTGTATTACCTGCACTGGCCAAGGCATCAACAAATAAAAAGGAACCTAACCATACAGAAAGGTGAACTGATTAGTCTGGAAATCACATATCCACCCACTGGTACTGTTCTGCTGTGCTTTCAGAGCATCCTTTAGGTAATCTCTGTAGGTCAACTATTTCCTTGAAAACACTAGAGGGATATTGTGCAAATAAAGTGGAAGTATCATGAAAAAAAGCCTCAAACCCTAGTCTCTTCACCTTTCTGCAGTGTAAGTCTTTTGGATCCTTGTACCCAGGCCAAATCTGACAATGAGGTCTTAAATAATTTCCTTCATTTCTTCTCCCTTTACCATAACAGCAGCAGTGGACATTGCAGCCCTTGCTTGGTAGCCTGTCACAAAATTATATCCATGTGTAGAACAGTCATTAGGGTATCCTAGTATTTTCTTGGAAATGCTGTAATAAGGACTTACAATCTGAAGGAGATCAATATTCTGCTACAGGCTTCTGCTACTGTCATGTCTAATAGCTACCAAGGGGATGGCAGGCTAAAATTACCACAGCATCTTTAAGATTTCTCTGTTTTGTCACTGCTAGCACCTTCTTCACCCTCCACCTTATCTCCTAGGGACAAGACACGGAGTTCAGGGATCTGGTGACCCTTCTCATTTTGTGTGAAATTACTGGCAGGTATCTTGGTGGGCCTGGAACCCATCACATATTTAATCTGACTCTCTCCTTTGTGCCAGCACAGGGATTGCTATTAGAATCCTCTGTCTACCTCCTTTTCTTCTCATCAACTTGGCTGATTTCAGTGGCAGATTATTTCTCCAGAAGGTTGAGTTACAGAGTGTGTATGCACTGCTTTCTAGTAGGTGAGAGGTGCTTTCAAGAGGGACACGAAGTCCTTATTCCCAGTGGCATACCTGTGCTAAGGCATCTTTCCTCTTCCCAGTGTTTCACTTTGACAATATGTATTACAAAGCATCCTGTCTCTATGTGCCAGCCTGTTCCAGTAATGCTGTGGATTGAGTATGATTTAATCTACAACTAAAACACAAATATAATGAAAAAAATGCATTTCAACTGACAGACATTCTTTTAGTTCAATCCCAAGTGAGATATTTTGGTTTAGTTTTGTGCATTTCCCTCATGCTTTAAAAAATAAAATGTAGCTAAAGTTAGTCTTGAAATACCATTAGAAGAATACTATGTATATTATATATAGCATACTACATGCTTCCAAATTTTGAAATATTTTGATTGCTCCAGTATTAAAAAATAATATATTAGAATTTCATTACACACACACACACACACACACAAAATCTATTTGTTCTCATCTGTAAATATTTGTGCATTTTGTCAAAAAATTCAAGTCTCATCAGTCCAAATCATGTTTTTCCTTAGTGAATAACATCTCATTCTAATCACATCTTCTATTTCAGGTTTGCATTATAAATAAAATTGTGTTTGCTTTCAATTTACAATGCATCTAATACATAGGAGAAAACATAAAAGAAATAAGGGCAGACCTCTTATAGAAAATTATACTAGAAGTGTATATTGTACTCAAATTTAGTTCAAATGCTTCTACTTCACCTTTTGTGTGGTGAGGGCCTGCACCAGCCAATGGCAAATGGCTCTTTATGTTTTTGTGCTCTGTACTCACCTGTTCTTGTGCCACTACTGTACTGTGATGTTTTGCACTTCTGTTGGCTTTTTGAAAATCCGTGCTGTGTCGAGTGTCTGACAATATAACAAGACAGATAAACCAAAAGAAAAGTGATAGTGTGTAACTCTGCACACACCCAGCAGCTGCTGTGTCTATGATTCTGCAAGCTGAAAAGAGGTGGCTGGGGAATGCAAAGCTGAGGACCTGACTCCAACTCTCCTCTTACACCAGCAGGCACCATAAAATTCAGATGCAGTAGAACAGAATGTCAATTCATTGTCTATCTTGTCATGGGAAAACTTAAACCTGCTAACGGGAGCAAAGCTTCCTTGACGTTTTCCCCAGATAATCAAGTTTGGTAGAATCTAAAATGCTTTAAAAGGAGGACATGAGTTTTTGAAGAGATGGAGGAGCTTTGGGGAAAATCTCATTCATAAAGTAGTCTCCAAAAAATAAGATGCAGGAAATTAGGAGTTATCCCTATTAAAAATACAGAGTAAAGTAGCTGCCATGCATAAGAATAAGGTGATGGGTTAAACCTGAGGTCATGATGCAATTATTTTTCCTGAAGTACTAAGCATCTCCAAATCATCATCCAATATTCATGCCAATATGCTGCAATTAGAGACATGACTAAGTAGCAATACACAGACAGTATTGAGGGAGGAAAAAACTGCAGACACTTCTGCAGAAACCTTCCTTTCACAAGTGCAATGAGCAGGTCTTCTCGTAAGCGCATCAATTTCAATTAGGATACGAAGTTAAATTTTCAAGTACACAGGCAGAGGTTGTTTTCTCTTGAGAGGACTGATATTGCTTAAGCAAAACAAACCTTCTCCAGGATGAACATAGCTGAAATGGGCAGCTTTTGAGGTAATAGATTGTCCTATGTATTAGAAACTGAACCAGTATAATTGCTTTAAAAATATCACTCTGTTGTTACTCTATTACCTCTATTACGCATGAAAATGCGTTTGTGTCTTTCTCTGGTGACAGAAATACTGTGTTTTTCCATGGTTATTGGTGAGCCACAAATCAACCCATTATGTCTGTCATCTCACATGAATGCCACTAGAAATCAAATGATGCACCCACACCTGGCATGAGTGACATGAAGTGACAGTGCATGCTGCGTCTGTAGAATGCAGGTGACGCCCCCCCACTTCCCATGGAGATTTTCAGTATTTCAGTGGGAGTGGCCTTATCGAAAAGAGTTGGTTGTTCTAAGAAGCACTTAATCTTGGTGTAAAAGGGTGAAATTTCTCACACTTTGAGGGATTTGCAGCCAATTGCATTACAACTGAGCCAAAGTTATTTTCCAAATTCAAGTCTGGTAGGAAATTTTCTTTGTTTACCGATCTGATTTTGGGGGAGAGAGAGTTTATTGATCCAACAACACAACAGATTTTGCAGATTCTGTCTGCTGTGTCCTGAAGAAAATAACACTGAAACATTACCGGAAGGTTGTGGTAAAACTCCTGGGACCAAATTCCTCAAATCTTCCTGCCTTGCCCGTAGCAGTTAATTTTGTCATTTGGATCTGCTGGGATGCATCGCTTGAGCAGGAACTAGAGGTCAGTGGACACCAGGAAGTGGTGCCTAGGAAGGGAGTGCTGCCACTTTTGCTTGCGCAGTTCCTGCAGTATTGTTGTGTGTGTGGAAATACTCTGTGTCTGGAAGGTTTGAGGTTTGTTTACACGAGAGGCAGTCAGCAGAGAGCAACTGGTGCAGCGGGGCCAGTTACAGCTGGCCTTGGAGAGAGGCAGGAGGCAGATGCTCTGCTGGTGGGGTGCTCAGTGCAACCGGTGTGTGTCCTTCCCTATTCCTAATTGGCAGCACTGGAGCATCCATATTAATAGCCGGCTGCCAATGTTCCTAAGAAAATCCATGAGAGTTGCCTTACATATTCATACCTGCTCTGTATGTGCAACTGTGGCACTGAAGTAGGAAAAGAGAGTGAACAAAATGAATGTGGGCCTGTCATGCAAATGTGCTTTCTGGAAGTAGAGATTAGCTTATATCTTATTCATCAGCAGGAAGTTGAACACAAGATGGAGGAAGGATGTTCGTATCCAGATCTTCTCTGTCTGGCATTGCAGGCTTTATAGAGATTTTTTCAGGTGAAAAAATGCTGAAAAATAAACATTCATGTGGTATCAGGCAGCATTTATGATGCAAAAGAGACTATATTTTGACAATACCAATATTTTCCATAATTGGTAAGACTGCAAAAGTATGTACTTGACTGAACTCTTGAGTGGCAAGTATTTTACTTGTAGTAAACAAGATCATCAGAGAGGCATTCGCAGGATGAGACCAAATCAGTGAGTGAGCAGCAGATGGGGCTTGAGATTCAAAAATGAAGAGCACGGGTGACTTCATCTCCTAAATCTATTATTGATTAAACCATGAACAGTCAAGACTCTCATTTCACTCACGTTTAGTGCAGCAGCTCTTGGCTGCCAAGCTTAGGGAGCGAGCAACCTAGCAGGAATTAGAAAAGAGCTGGATAACAAAGTATATGCAGACGAAGTCCAACCATGCCATTGTTATTAATATTAACTCATGCCTTGCTGAGGCAATTTTTACAGATACTAAAATCAGAGAATAAAAAGATCTATGGCAGCACCAGTAGCAGCACACATACACAAGTGCCACAAACCCCTTGTAAGCGAGTAACTGATCCCTTGAGTACTGCTATCTGCAACATCTCCTTTTACTCCTTCTTATTGCAACTCTGTTTCTCATCCCTGTAGTGGCTGTAGCACATCTACAGAGGAACAGGCAGCTCTGCCTTATCAGAAAGTGATGCTTTGATTTTGTTTTTCTCCCTCAGCACCTAGTCCAAAGTAACAGACTTTCTTTCCTATCATGTTGGCTTCTATTTTTTTTTTTTTTTTGACACAGTTGGTTTTTTGGGGGACTCTTAAATTTTGTCTCCAATCTCTTCTTTTTTTTTTTTTTTTCCATTACAGGATCCTTTCTTTTTCTCAGCTTCTCTTTTAACAAAATCTAGACACTTTCCTTGGGATCTTAACCCAGGGACAGTGTAATGACTGCTTGACTCTATAAGGCAAAGGGCCTAACCTGTTAATAGGGTTGTCGCTCAGTCTTTCCTACTTCCTATTCTACCATGTGAACACAGAAATTTGACCCAACAAAGCCACTGAATAGCCAAAGAAAGTGCATAGGATTGAATTCTTATTATTCTGGGTTCCTTCTTCCTGAATGATAAGGTTCCTGCTGACTATGAGGAGGGATTTCCCTAAGGGCAGTCAGTAGCACCACTGACTTTTGAATTGCAAAATGCTACATCCCTCTCATCCTGAAAATGTGCTGTTCTCTTACCTGCAAATTGTGGACTGAATCTGAGCTCCTCAGGGATGGCACTTCTGCTCCTTTACCTAACAGTGAGTGTAGAGCGCGTCTTGGGAAAGGTGTTGAACTGTGACAACCTCTGTCCTCTGGCTCAAAAAAGCCCCCTCAAAAGCCTGGCTCCACCTTCTTTATTCTCCCCATCAAGCATTTATCCACTCGGATAAGATTCTCCTTAGCCTTTTCTTCTCCAGAGGATTAACTGTCCCAGCTCTCTCAGGCTCTTATTGTCTCAAAATTCTCCAGCTGCTTAACCGTCTTCACAGCTTCTTCATGGAGTCTCTCCAGCACGTCCATGTCTCTATTGTGCTGAGGAGCCCATCACTGGACACAGTACTCAGCTGTGGCCTCACCAGGGCTGTGCAGTAGGACAGAGGTCACCTCCCTTGGCCTTCTGGCAATGCTTTTGCTCATGCAAGGAGATTGTTGGCTTTCCTCGCTGTGAGGGCACATGACAGCTCATAGCTGTCTTACCATTCACCAAGACCCCAAAGTCCTTCTCTGCAGAGCTGCTTTCCAGTCAGCTGTTCACCAGTGTGTACTGGTGCCTGGGATTATTTCTAATTGTTCCATTGCCTTGACATTTTCCCTTGTGGAACTCCATGAAGTTCCTGCCAGCCCATTTCTCCGGCCTGTCAAGGTCCCTCTGGACAGAAGCATGAGCTTCTGCTGTGTCAGCCACTTCTCCAAGTTTTGTAGCATCTGTGAACGTGCTGAGGGTGCACTCTCTCCCATCATCTGGTCCCTAATGAAGATGTTGAGCAGCTCTTGGCTCTGCACCAATCCCTTGGACACACCACTAGTGTCTGGCCTCCAACAGGAGCACATGCTCCTGGTCACGGCCCTCTGGGTCTGTCTGCACTATCCATTTTTCTGCATATACTTTGTCAGCTATGTCTATTTTAAGCCCAAGTAGACTTTAAATGCAGTTTCCAGAGGGAAGGTCCTATCTGGAGCTGGAGAGCCACTGGCTGTGCATATTGCATGGGGAAGTTGATGCAGTCAACCACTGGAGTGCTTTTGATTCTGTGATAAATAAGACAGCCAAGGCCCTTTTCAGCTTCCAACAGCACTTAATCCAAACAGAGCATGACCTGATCTACCTGCAAACAGTTGTCATCATATTCTGTGCTCTGTTTTGCCTCAAGGGATGGTTACATCTAGCTCCCTGCTAGACACACTCTGCCATGTTGATTCTGCTCCACTTCTTAAGAGGTCAGGTCTTTAGGCAAGCACTAATAATTGCCAGTGGTGTCCAGAGATTTATAGGTTTGTTCTATATCCTGTAGGCTTCAATCTTTTGCACTTGTTCAGAAACCCCTGGGATGGCTAGATGAGCTGGTTTGTTTTTTGCCTTGGGCTCTTTTTTCTCTCCCATCCAAATTTATTAACATGATTTTCAATTACTTTTAGAACCCTGATAGTAATTTATTTTTAATTATATACACTATGTAGCTGTAACTTGCTAAATAATCAGGTCAGTTTAAGGTCTCTCTCTGAAAACGAGTATTACAAGGAAAGGCTCTCAATCTAGTTCTATTATTGCTATTAATTCTAATTAAAATAATACTTAGTACTTATCTAGCAGTTTTATGTCTGGAGTATTTTGTAAACATTTACTGATTCATTTTCATATAATTATTGCAAGATAGGCAGGAAATAACAGTAAAAAATCTGTAGCACAGAGCAAAAAGAAGAAAATCACTTATCTACAATAAAAGGAGTTCATGAGTGTGTATTACCCAAAGACTCATTTTCCTGGAATTCTATATAGTTCCCTGCACATGCAGGAGGACCACTGTACAGCAGCAGAAACCATACATCCTTGGCAGCACATAAGCAAATGCAAATTCTCAGCAGGGACTAGAGAGCAGAGAAGTTCACATCATCAGGTTCACTTTGAAAAGAAGAAATTTAACCAACCTAGCATTAGGACTTAGAGAAACAATAGGTCTCCCCATCTTGATTCAGCGCCACAAAAAGAATTGGATTCCTCAGCATATGGTTAAACACCAAGGGAAAAGGACTAAACAGACAAGATTGGATTGAAAAGAAGAGAATAGATCTGAAATTCAAATTAGGGAAGCAATGCTGAGTCCTTGGCCCCGTTACCAGATTTGACATTGACAGAGATTAGTCTTGGCACCATCAGTAATGAGAGAGTTGGGGTGCTTTTTAAGCTAAATTTGCTGCCAATATCTAAAAGATTTGCCATCCACGGATGAGCACATTGTGTCAGAAGGCCAAGAGCTATTAATACAGTCACCACATAATGAGTGGGGAAGACCAAAGGAGCTGCTTGTGTAAGATTAAAGGCAGTTCCAAGTCAACACCATTTCTGCAGTGTTACAGTTCTGTGGATCAGCTACAGCTGAAGTCTGGAACTCCACTGCAAAACATCAGTGATGCAAAACCACTGATAAGCACATTTGCCAAAAGACTCCCAGGAGGCACATGCAAATTATTTCCTTAGGAAAAAAAAAAAAGAAAAAAGAAATTGATGGCTTTGTTCCTTGGGAAAGAATGATGCCAGTATGACAGTTCCAGGCATGAGATGGTTACACAGTCTGATCACCAGCCACTAGAAGAGACAAAGAAGAAGCTACTGCCAAGTGCTTCTAAGAGCTGTGTCATTAGTGGGCCATGGGCTGAAGGCTTCCCAGGACTTTTTCTGTAAATGGGAAAAGTGTATGTATGTTGCTTGCAAATGGCTCCATGAAGTCAAAGAAAGCATGAAGCAGCATGAAGGCAGAGAAATTCTTACCCAGGACTGGCCAGTTTTCAAAGGTGTAATGACAGCAGATGTTGCCAGGTAAAGGATAGGCTGGGTATGTGCAAGAAAGGGTGTTGTTCAGGGCAGCTATTCCTGATATCATGAAATTGACTGATACTGAAACAAGACAGAAGTATATGGCACAAATTACAGGTTGTGAGTGGGCAGGAAATAGTGCAAGGGGTATGCAGACAATAGAAAGGAATGTAAGCAGCACAGTGCAGTCTCAACATATTGTCTCCACACACACCAAATGAGTAAACCTTCTTTACTTTTACAGACTATTGTGACCATATTTAGACAGGACCTAGGATAAGAAAGGAGCATTTTCAGCTGGAAAACAGTAAAAACAACTTGATGACTAAAGCCCTGAAGAGTCCAGTTCATTGTCTTCTACTCTGGTGGGCACTTGCAGTGAGACCCTGGCTTGAACAGAGTGTAGGTTCCTACCCTGTGTCATCAGAAAACCTAGAAATCTCAGGAAATACCAGCTCAGCACATTATTTTTCCATTTTCCTTTCTTAAGGAGCTGTGCATCGTTGCGAATTTTCTATCCCTGGTTGTGGATGCCCCAACACACTAAGTGCACTAAGTGTTAAAGGCAAGGTTGAATGGGGCATTGAGCAGCCTGATCTATTGAAAGATGTCCCTGCACATGGCAGGGGGTTGGATCTAGATGACCTTTAAGGTCTCTTCCAACCTGAACCATTCTATGATTCTATGATATCTGCTTCACCCTGAATGAGTAGTTCAGAAGTCTGGCATTTGCAGAAAAGACACTTCATTCATTTCACAAGCACAATGTTGTTATGGCAGGGGAGCAAATCACTGGAACCTTTAATAAGAATCTGTGGCAGTCACAGCAAGGTAATCAATATAGAAGCTTAGCCTACATGAATTTCTGGGTTAGCGTCCATGGAAACCAAAATCTGCTGGAGCACAATGTATACTATTCAAAGCACTGAGTCATCTTTCACTCAAGATGTCTCCATGTGGTGTGCAGTGTGGATGAAAAGGTCATCTCCTTCCTGTCCCCAGTGCTCTGCTCTGTCACATTTCCTTCAGTTTCATAGTTAGGTGAGGAGCTGCACTGGCCTGCAATAGGCCCTGCTAAGTTCTTCTGTCCTAAGTCTTCATGGTTAGTAGTACGCTGTGACCCAGGGACAGCATTTCCTACATTTATTCTACATGGACATAGCCAACACCCTTCCCGCTTCTCATGGGTACTGGGCCAGAACTGGTTACACAGACTCCTGCTCTCCTTCCAATTCACTAAGTTCACTGCCAGCCTCAAAAAGGATATTGCTTGATAGCTTACTGAGTAATTGAAGATTTAAGGTAAATGCTTTGATCCCATAGGAAAACTTCAGCCACTGCCTCACTTCATGTGCTCCACACAAACCAGTCTGTATGTGGGTGTCTTTACAGCCAAGTGCAGGTTGGGGTTCCTCAGCCTCCGTGAGTGCCACATGGCACGGGCTGGAGCAATGCCTGCTGTTCAGTTTGACTGTTCAGGTTGACTTGTAACACTCTGAAAATGATCTGCAAATATCTGTTTTTAAGGGGTGATGGGTGGAGCTTTTCAGGGTCTTACCTGACAGACTGGGCCCCATATGCTGCAGCCTTTCTGATCAAGCAGACTGTGCTGGAGAGGGTCACAGGCCACTCACTGTGTGACTGCTGAAATAAGTAGCACACTGCCCCTAGGATATGTGAAAGCAATGATGGGGAAACTATAGCATGACAAATCTCCACCATTATCTAGTCAGTGAAAAACACAGTGCCCTTGCTGAAAAGAATTTAAGAAATAAACTGGCAGCGGTCATCTTTGGGGGTTAAGGGTTGGACTTGATGATCATGGAGGTAATTTCCAACCTTAACGATTCTGTGACAAGACAATTGATGCCAAAAAGGGTAGTACATCCTTGAGGAATCTGGCCATAGATGATCAGTGCTGAGGCAGGGACACACCTGAGGGACTGCAGCCGTGAGCAACCCGTACTGGGACAAGAACATCTAGAAGGACTGTGGCTGGGTGGCAATGTGGTGGGGAAGAGGGGAGAGAGATGTTTCTCTGTGGTTTAAAAAACTAGTTTTTATCTTCTTTTCATTAATACTCAGAGAAGTTAGTGGATTTTTTTGTTGATTGGCAAGAAATTACATAAAGTATGGTTCCCCAAAGTAAGGCTTTTCTGCCCGTGGTAAATTCCCTTACTGCATATGGGTTGTCAGGGTTGTCAGTGGTATCCAAAGTAAAACAGAGATGATAATAGTAAGGATAATGACAACACTAAAATAGATTCTGGATTCAGAATAACCAAGACAAGACTGAAGGACACATGGTAGGATAACCCCCCCTTCCCATAAATTTCAATAAACCTTATATATATATATATATATATTTATCTCATATAATTTCAAATATATATAGATACATTTATATGTATACTTGAACACGTGTGTCTTATAGTATTTATATATATATAGTAACTTCTATTATACATTAGCATGGTTTATTATATATTAGCATTTTTATACATAGATTTTATATACAAATTTGAAATAGTGCACATAAAAATAATCTGATCCATATGTACTATACATATATACTAGATACAATATAACAAATCATAAACAATCAAAAGATTAAGCCATATACTTTATGGGTTAATATACTGCTGCTCAGCCATCCAGTCTGTATCTCTGACAGACTGACTTTCTACATTAAAATTCAGATTATTTTGAACTTTAAGTCTATATTAACAAAAAGTTGAGAGACTCCTGAAATTTCATGGAGGATTATTGTTTGTTTCTTTTTAAGAAAAAACAAAGCTTTATTAAATGTGTTTTTCTATATACATACATGCATTATCCTGGGGGGAAAAAAAGGAAGGTGCTTTAAAATTGGTTTTATGAACATGAAGGGTGGAAAATGTCGTTCCCTGTTTCTATCGGCAGGTTTTGTTCTTCAGCAGTCACCATTTCTGCTGATTTCTTGGCTTGGGAACTGTGGGAGAGCTCCTGTCCAGAGCCTGTTGATGAGAAGAAATGGAGTCCTGGGGACTGCAGGAGCCTTTGGGCTGGCCCCATGCAGGAGACCAGCAATGGACCAGCCATAAAATGAACCCCTTTCATGAGAAAAATTTATACTTAAGAAAAACTGATTGAAATGTCTGCTTAAATACATATGAGGACGTTTTGCCTTGCTATGTAGTGTGATGCCATTTTTTCTTTGTAATATTTCTGTTCACTTTTCACAACCTAACGTAATATAATTCCTAATCATGTCAGCTTGACACCACATCCAAATTTATGGCTAGGTGTACCTTTCACTAAGTCAACCCCCTGCTGGCATGCCAGTGGCCATGAAAAGAAAGTGTTCTCTTTCACTGCAGAAAAAAAGCAAAGGTGTCTGCAAAAGAATAAACGATCTACTTATCAAACTGCATTTTAAATCTGTACTTTTAATGTGATGGGGTATTTTAAGTGACTTATTTTCCTTTTACTCTCTCTTGCTAATTGGTTGTTCAGGTACCAAAAAGAAAAAAAAGGAAATTAAGTAAAAGAAAGGAGAAGTGCTGATTGGAGAATAGATTTGATTTCTCACAGCACAGCCATGCTGTGGTTAGTTATCTACCTGCCCAAAGGCATGCAAAATCCATTCAAACATCCACTGGCCACAGGGAACCTTTCAGACCTGTTTATAAGCAAAACAAGTACATCCTCACTGCTGCCCATTTGGTGCTGGGTGAAATGTTATGATAGTCAGACAGACTTAAAAGGAATGGCTGGAGAGGTAAAGTGGAGAGCTGTGTAGTAAAAAGAGAGTCATATTCAAGCTGTTTACAGCTACATTGGTTGAGGATTTGGTTTTCCTTTTAATGCCGTTTTTTACTGAAATGCTACAGTGAAAAAAGCTGTGAAGAGCTAGGGCAGCTCTATGTGACATCTCATTTTACTTCTGGATACCAAGAGAGATTAATGTATGTGGGCCCCCAGCATTCTCATTTCTACTGCCATTCCTCCAAAATTGAAATATCATGTACAACAACTTATTCTTTATGGCCTAATTTCCTTCTTCCCAAGCAGCCTATCACAAACAAATGGACAAAACCAATTCCACAATAAAACTCTATGTGTATTATATCACAGCCATATTATTCTGAATTTTTGCTGTGTTTGCCTAAGGATCAATGGATAATTGAAACACAGCAGGAAATATTTTGTTTGCTTCTTAAGGAAAACCAGAACCACCCAATTGATAATAAAAAATCAGTATGTGCTGTTCTGTGAATGCATTCTAGCATGCCAATTAAGTATTGAGTAAATAATAAACATCTCAAAGCAAACCTTTTACAGCCCAAATAACAGAATGAGTTACAAAAAGCTCTTTTATAATAGGAAAAAGTGCTCCATTATCACCAGAAGCTACATGGAATAACCAATGTTACAATTCGATTTCTGGTGCTTTCTCAGCAGTCCCAGTGGAATATTGAGTATTGTTTGGAAGGAAGGAATTCCCTCCTTTGAGAGTGTGGAAACCAGCATTTTCAAGACTCCTCAAATTCTGATGCTGTATGAACACAGGAAAACAGAAAATACTCTCTGCATCCATCAAAGATGGTGGTGTTTGTCTTCTTTTTAATTAAGGGGCCTTGAGAACTATTTTACTTCATAAAGGTATCCAGCAAATGAATACTTTCCATAATCAGAGTACAAAAGACACTGATTGTCCAGCTGGCAGAGTAGCTGCCCTTTAATTAGTCCAGCCTGCAAGGTGGATGGTGCTCTGTGCCCCTGTCTGCTGCCCTGGGAAGCATTGCTCGTGCTGAAGTCAATGCTGCTAATGACATCTGCTGAGCCAGGTTTCATCTCTCAAGGACAGCTTGTTTTTTGTGGAAACACACCAACCTTTCAGGCTGCCTTGGGACAAGATCTCTCTTTCAGTGAAGCTTGAGCCTTACAAGCCAGAGATCCCAGCTCATGGGGACAAAATCTTTTGGGTTTCCAGAGCTTGTACCTCCCTATGAATGCTTTCCTTGGGAAGATGCCTGCAGCACTCAGGTTTGCAGTTTGGCTATAGGATGTTATTAGTGGACAGAATCACAGACAACACAAGTTGTCTCCTGGGGGCTTTTGGTTGACCAGGAATGGCTTCCCTGGGTTGTGCCATGTACCACTAATCAAGAAGAAAGACACAGAGACGTAATGTAGAAATTAGTTGATGCCTGTGAGGAGAGAAGAATATGACTAATTATTGCTAAGCCACCTGCCACTACAGCCAGATTGGAACATCCCCACTGCTCACCACTAATTTTAGCAGCCAATTGCTAGGTGTGAAGGCTTTCTGCCAGCAATGCAAATGCCTGGCACAAAAGGGTTCCTTCTCCATAGCATATCCCATGACTTGAGCTCTTGTAGATGAACTGGCCTCAAACTATCAGTCCAGGTGCTGCTAGCAGGGTAGGAGGTGTACAGGTCATCCATCCCATTTGCCTGGCTTTTGGGAAGGAGTTTTGAAAGCTGTTTGAAACTGACCTGGAGACATGACTTTGCCCTGCAGTGCCAGCACTGACCCTGTTATATATACGTACCTGCAGTAGGCTGTGTTGCAGAAAACTGTTTTTTAATAGTGTTTACCTCTATAGGTTGTGAATGCTTGACAAAGACTGCCACATTTTTCCAGATGGGGAGACTGAGGCAGGGATACAGTAGCAGCTACTTTTGTTCATCAAGAAGGCAGTAGTAGAGGCTGAAAACAGACCCAGGAAATTTGCAAAATCCCTCCTGCATGCACTTTCCCCTAGTATCTGTACATGCTTTCTTCTTCATTTCTTCTGGAAAGTAATTTGATCTAAGAGAAAAGAAATGAAAAATCTCACCTGAATAATTTTCAAAGCTAGTTATGTTGTTTACACTAACTCTAGACCTATGAAGCTCAGTGATCAGTGTGGCTACCCCAGGTATATTGCTCTTCAGCTTTTGGCTGGTTTGTCCTAGGATGTAAGTGGTTCTCCTGCCTGTAGCAACTGTATTTGTAATGCTTTGATATATCCCATTTTCTAGGGTCCTCATGGTCTTCAAACAAATTGCCTCTTCCTTCTCTGCTTGCTGAAAAATGAAGCCTTTAGTCCTCCTCCCAGGATCAACATGTGTCTGGGATTCCCTGAACGCACTGAATAAATCACACTGATTTCTCCAGTGTTTTTGAGCACCTGTCTTTTTAATGTGATTGCTATTCTGATGCATGGAAAAATCTGCCAGCTCAACATTAGCCTCCTGGTTTTTTTTTTTCCTTTTAAATCAGACTGGCTACATGTCAATCTGGAGAGCATGCTGTTTGCCTGCCACTGTGAAATATTTAATTTGCTATCTTCCTTCTCCTCTCTCCATTTATAAATGGACACACAGACAAATAGGCAGGAAGTCCTTCACTTGCTAAAGCAGAAATACGTAGGACTGTATGGGAAAAGACTGTAATATTTCATATTTCGAATACCTTACATTTTGGATTTCCTGCTTAAAATCCCTTTGAAGTTAATTTTAATTGGATTAGATGTGGAAATTAATTATCAGCAGTTAGAGACAGCTTTACCTCCTCCGAGCCTTGCTCAGATGTTAATGAATTAAGGACAGTTTGTATCTAATTTGGATTAGGTGACTAAACAACTCAAGAAAAAGCATTTCTATATATAGTGTCTCATTTTGTCACTGCTGGGGGATGGCTGAGGTTTAAGGACTTGTGCAGTGAGGATGCTCACTTTTGCAGCATGGAGTCATTAGGGTTTGCTCTGAGTGGGTTTTCTTGCCATGGTGCTGGAAACAGTTGATCTCTGTCTCTCCCTCAACACACAGGCAGCTGCACCAAGTCACTCAGAGGAACAGCCAAAAAGCACAGACAGCATGTACCAGGGTAGATGGGCATATTAACATGGTAAATACACTCAACCATAATGAATGGTTCACTGCTGGTGGGTTAAACAACCCACCTCCTTGCTGAAGGATTTTATTTGACAGCAAGGTTATAGCGAAACACAGAAATCCAATATCCCTTCTATAAAATACAGATGGAGAAAAAAATTATGTGGACTAAAATTATGACTTCATATCACATTTATTCTGTCCTTTGCTCGGATTGGTAGGCTGTGTTTCAAAGCTTTATAATTGATATTGCTCATAACACTAGGGGAAAAGAGAAGGAGGGCAGGCTATAAACCAAGAGATTGGAGCTGGAAGACAAGCACATTGTAAAGCGACAATGGGGAACAAGGAGGTTCAGGGATCACTAGATGGCAGTCATCTCTCCAGCAAGGATAACTGAGAAAGGGAGAAATGAGCTTGTGGGCACACAAAAGCAGCATGGAGGAAAGCAGCTGTAATGCCATAAAATTCCAGAAACTGTGTCAAATTTGCTTTGCTGTGCACCAGGAATCCCAGGGCTGGCAATGCTCTCTCTCAAAAGTGGTCTCAATGTGTCAATAGATTTACTGACATGAGGAGAGCAGGTGGGATTGATCTGTACACACACAAAGCAAGAAGAGAAATGAATTCAATTTAAAAGAAAAAAGCTTAGAAAGAAAATTACATTGCCAAGTCTTTTAGTCTTGTATTGGGATTTGAAAATGTGTGAGTTCAAACCTGAGACCAAATTAATTTTTAGATACAGATTGCACGCCTTAATGTTACTTAGTTGTACTGTACCAGTGCAGGAATGCCATATCTTTCAACAAGACTGAAAACAGTAAAATATCTGACTGTCTTCAGAGCTTATTAATGCTGTTTATTATTCCTATTGCACTGTTCATGGTGCATATGCCTGTGCAAACTTCAGCAGAAAAAGAGAGGTATCTCCAGTCCTCAAGCCAATACTCAGGAATACATTAAAACAACCTGAATTTGGGATAATTTCAGCATCTCCCTTCCATGGTTATGTTAAAGGAAGACAGAGATTCGGAAGCTGAGCAGCATAGATCAAACAATAGGTATGGATAATTCACTTGCTCTTTTCCAATTCATAGGCGACTCTATTCCACACTAGCACTCATTCAGAAACATGGCAAACATGGGTCAGTTCTCCATATAGTTTACTGGAATAATTGCTAACTTTAAGGGACCCAGGATTGATTATGTGAGTTCCTATATACCAAGAAAGACCATAGAATTACATGGAATAACATGCTCTTGCATCTGTATTGCACATTTGTTGTTGGGGCTATATTTTTAAACTTGTGCTGTCATAATTTCAAGTAGATGACCACAATGAGAACAGGAAATTGTTAACATTAGTCCTGTAATCTTTTTCTGACTGTTAAGTCAAACTTGTCTTTGTGGGAATGGAAATCCATATTTTTAGAAAGACATCTAGATTTGCTTGATAATTTGGAATGATGGAGAAGTAACTGTTTTGTCTGGTCATTTGCCTCTTCAGCATTACTGCAACAGGCGTCACTTTGAGACAGTGATTTAGAGGTGCAACACTTAAAACCTTGGAGGAAGAGTACACTTCCCTGAGAACACGTCCCCTTCTTCTTATCTTAGAAACAGAGTAAAACTTCTTCACTTGCAAAATTTGACGCCTCTTTCTCATTTTTTCAGATGGGCATCCCTTTCTTGGTCCTGAAGTTAGCCTCCAGTGTGCTTTAATGCCATATACTTAACATTCAGTCCTTGGTTCCTTTCTACACTTAACTAGATGGCTCTTCTATACTTCCTCCTTGCAATATAGCTCATTGCATTTGAGTAAGTCTAAAAGCTTCTCAACAAACTCCAAAGATGGCATACCTTCAGCCTGTCATGCTGAAATGCATTTTCCAGGCTTCATATCAATCATGTTTTTCTCTGAACTCTTTTTTTTTTTTTACATCACTTTTTTCAAAAACAGTAACAATGAGATTAGACCAGATAGCCATGACATTTTTTCCCAATGCTAGAGAAAGGGGAAGCTTCCTACACACATATGTAAGAAATGTATCAGTGTCCCCACAAGCAGACAGCCCCACAGGAGTTGGGAGTAACTGCTGAGAGATAAAGATGAGTTGTTTATCTAATAACATATCCAAGGTCTTCTCCAAGTCATTGCTTTGCAGGACAATTGTCTAGTCCATTTGGTCCACGTTCTTTATTTCTAGAGGGATGACTTTACATTTGGCCTCAATAAACAATTTGAGAACTTTCAGCACACACACAAAAAAATGCTGATTCAATAAACTCAGAGGGACATGATGGGGACACACATATTGCACACGATGAAACTTACACCTGAAGATTTGTCTGACATCTTGTCTGTACTCCCAGGCAAGCTGCTTTAAGAATTCTTTTATTCTCATAAAGAGTCCTCTGTGCATTGTAGGCAGACAAGCCTTGCTTTTACAATCTCATAGAAACAGGGAACTCATACATCATTCTAAGAAGAAAAAATTGTTCCCAGTGTTTCTGAAAAAAAATTACTTTAGAAAGGCAAAAAGGAAGGAAACTATTTGACTCATTTGGTTCATCTGGACTCTGCATGAATGTTTCCCTCAAAGTCTTGAGATATTCAGTGGAATTGAAATTTTTTGTGCGACTACATCAGTATTTCAATTCAGATCAACAGCACACATTTGAAGCAAATTTCCTTGATGTGCCAGTCACCCACTTGGAATCTTATTTCAAAATAGTCTTGGATCATGTTCTTCATCAACAAAGCTAAAGTACTGGAAGGACTCCTGTGGTGCTCCAGTCACTAATGTGCCTTAAATCTGCAGTTAGCCCATAGTCAAACCACTGAAATTAAGGGTAGTATGGGACTGGGTACATCAGCGACAACAGTTTTGCTCTATCTGATCCTATTGAACAAACGGCTTTACAATACAACATAGCTGGTGCACTCCTGCCAACCTAACAAAAGCACATGTTTAAATGCACACCATTTCTCAAGCAACATCCTTGCTAGCCTTCATGATAATTACTTATTATATAAACTTTTTTCCATCAATTCTGTTACCAGCTCCAGGCAGAATTCTTAGTTTTCACAAAGGCAGGTTCCCTGCAGTCTGATCTGACCTTTACAGATATCAATTTAGAGTCATCAGCTTGGGCTTTCTAAGAACAAAGCAGAGGACCTGATAGAACTTGAAGAATCTGGACTCCTAGATGTTGCTCACTGATTTCTGATGCAGTTTCATCATGCTCCATTGATTCACAACCCACAGAGGAGTATGAAGGTCTCATTATTTTCAAGGGATCCAAATCAGCCTGCTTTCATTATCTAGCAGTGGACATCTAAAGCTGAACTATTCCCAGGAGGCTCCTTCTGTAGCCAATGGAGAGAGATGGGCCACCAAAAATCATTTTAAATGAGACATTAAAAACTCATCTTAGGATAGGATTTGCCCCCCAACAGAGATACCTTTTTTACTACCCAAAAAAGACCCAAAAGTAACTATGCTGGATTTATTAATTTTGGTTTTACATGCAGATGAATCCTATCTGTGAACTGAAAGAGATGGAAAATGAAGATTTTTAAGAAGTAGAAAATTGAAATTTACATTTTCTACTAAAGCCGTTATAAGTCTCAGCATAACAAAATAAAAATGTCCACAATTATGAAAATTTCCTCAAAGGGACAGGACAGGGACAAAATTTGCTGTTACATGGAAGAATTTAACTGAGATGAAAGTATTGTCCACAGCCAGAATAATATGCATACAATAAACAGTTATCAGTTAAGAGCTCCACTCTCCAGGCTTTTTGTAGAAAAAAATTATCTAGCACTGCTGCTCAGCATCATTGTCTTAAGCGAAGTTTCACCTTGCTGGACTCATGTAATATCAGTGAATTCTTTTATCTTTTTCCCCTTTCATGGTGGGGATAAGGCATTTGTCATTAATTTTCATGGTAGTGTATCATCTATTTCACACCTTATAGTTCTTACTTTTGCCTGCACTGCTGCCTTACTTAGCAATAGAAAAGTACCTCTATCCCCTTCCTTTTATTCATTTATTTCCATTATGAAGTAATGAAGATAATTCATGTCAGCGGACTGGAATTTGTGGATGTCATCACAATTTATTAAAATTGCTAAATCCTGTCACTTGCTCTCCATTACTCTGCAATACAGTTGGTATATGAATTGACACACTACCAAAGTTAGATGAGAACATTTACGTTTTCTCCATTGCGGCAGCGCACAAGCGAAGCCCGGCGAAGCCTCCACAGCAGGGAGAAAGGCGCGGCCTGCAGCCTGGTTGGGCCGACTGGCGTGGCCACTGCGGCCCGGGTCCACTCTGGGGATGACCGGGGCGACCAGCCGGCTTCCCAAGACCTCCTCTGCGTCAGAGGCAGAGGAAGGCGTCTTGGTTAGGCAAAAGTTCCGCGAGCAGCAGCAGCGATAAGTCGGCGAGGAGAAGAAGAGGCGTGAAGCAGGCAGTATTCTGCAGCGGGGGTGGGTTTATTGGAAGGTAGGGGAGCAACCGGATCAGAAGAGGACTGCAGAAAACTGCCCAAATCCCACCCCTCGGGTGAGGCAGTTATAGAAGCCCTGAGGGGAGGAACGAACCACAAAGACCCAATAGCATAACATAATACAATGAAAGACACAACCGGCTAGCAAATCATACTATGACATGGGAGTGGCTTCCCACCCTGATCCAATCACTCTCTGCCCCTGGAAGAAGCTTCTAGGGCTGGGGAGTGGACAGAGAGTGACGGACAGGGGGGTTGCTGGGGAAACAGAGGAGGGGAGAACTAAAATGATGACATAATTGGGGAGGGGTTACATAGACAGACACAAAAACTGAAACAAAATGGCGGGAGTTGCCATGGTACCCTTGTGATGGACACTTAACTGTCAGCTAAAGGAGGGGGAGGGAGCCCTGAAGCAGCACTTTGGCGGCCATCTTGATCTCTAACTTAATAACTTATAAACCTATAAAACAACTTATAAACAGATTCAAACTCATTCAAACAACAATACAAACCCGCACCACAACACTCCATAGAGAAACATCCCTCTGCTTTATTGGCCCAGCTTAGTGATATGCTTTCCATACTGTACTTAGCTATCAGTCCTTTGCAACCAGTATAAATTCTAGGTCTCTCTCTTCCACATATTTCCTTCTTCCTTGATTCTTTGACTTTTGTCCTCCTGTAAGTCATATAGAAATCAGCAGAGTTTGTATAGCAGCTCACGGCACTTTAAACCCTTATCACTGCACTTAGCAAACAACTGTGCTTTTGCTGGTTGGTGCTATGGATCACTAAAACAAGATGGATAAAGGCCTTGTGAAAGAAAGTATATAGGCTTTTTGACCAACCTCTTTTTAATGCAATTGTTTTTACAAGACTTCTTCCAAAGATGGGCCTCAGAATGAAGTTTTATCTCCCGGGCATGTGGAAGAAAGGCTTGTAATAGCTCTGAGCCGTGCATCACACTTAAATCCTGCTCATACATCTTGCTATTAAAGGCTTGAGTGACACTTAATTTCCATCTCTATCTAGCTGTTCCCTTGGCTCCTTTCTCTTTCCTTTATTTCTTATGACTTTCAGTCCTTTGTTTCCTTTCAGGACTTCCTTCCTAAATTCAATATATTTCTTCCTGACCTACTTCTCATGATATTATCAGGTTAGAAGCGCATTTCTTTCTTATAGGCATTTTATTTAGACCATAGAACATAAAAATCTTCTTATGTCATTGTTTCAGGTGTTTTTACGTTCTGATTACTGTAATTAAGAAAATTAGTTTTTCTCATTTTCAATGAGAAATTTTTTCAATTTTCAATTTTTTTTCATTTTCAATGCAGTGTTTGGTTACGAGTTTTTAAAAATTATTTTTCATATCCCATCTGGTATTGTTCCAAGCTGGCATTTTATTTCAAGAAGACTATGGTTTTGAGACAGGTTTCTTTGGCCATGCATCCAGTGACTCCCCTTCACAGTTTTAAGACAGAATTGCTCCTTGTGCCAGCTTAGGTGAAGTATTCTGTATTCTGCATTCTGCTGCATTCTTGTGTTTTTTGTGGAGTCCTACAACAAAGACAACTTTTCCCTTTTCTTTTGCTGATGATCAAACTAGGAAGTAATAGTAAAGGCTAATCCACGCCCAAAGACGGAGTCAACATTTTGTTGTTGTTGTTGAGGGTGATTTTGGTTGGTTTTTTGTAAAGAGCAGGGGGGAACATATGGTGCTCCCTGACTTGCTCAGTCCCCAGACATATGGATGCCTTCTAGCCACCCCAGTGGCAGAGTGGACTGGGAACAGACTTAGTGCCAATGCCATAGGCACATTTGAATGCACACTGCTATGGGAGGAGCCCTGTGGGCTACCCAGGTTAGCACTTCCAATAAAAAGCTGTCTTGAGGTGCCCCCCAGAAGATCACAGAGAAGTGTCCAAAAGATTAAATGTGTGGCATATTTGTTGCTGTCATCTTTTGTAGATTTTTGTCCTTAAGCTGAAAGGTTTTGGCAAGCTGTGTGCTCAGTGTTAAACTCTGACTCTGAGTAACCAATAATGAACTATTTGCTGTCACCAAAGATTAATTTATAAGTGTAATAATAGTTATATGCTTACTATTAAATATTTCTAAATGGAACGTGTACATATGGAACAAAGTCAATTTTGTGACATCTCTTAACTCTGGTCCAGTTTCATTAACTTTTATTTTCTTCACCTGTTCCCTCTGTCATTACTGTCAGCCTTGGGGCAGGCATTTTTGAAACATTCATTTTAATTACAGCACAATAAGAATGAAGCCCCTTGTGATATTTATCAGCAGAATTCTCAAGAAATTTTTAATATATTGAAAATAAATCGTGTTTATAGCACACTGCTTTCCCAGCTGTAGAAGAGTTTAATGGTTCATATATCATCCATTTACCACCTTTTTAACATTTAAACAGAGCCTGGAATTTACACCCTTTGATGACTCACCAGTCCCTGCTGCTCAGATGTAATCCTCATTCAATAAGGAGCGGAAGTCCTGAGTGAACACAACTTATGCTGCAGTGCTGACTGGGGTGGCAGAGCTCAGCAAAGTGGGTTAATAAATTCCAGCATGATCTATTCCTAGCAACAGACATGGTCTCTCCAGAACCAGCTGTATCTGATCAATACATACACAAGGCCAGATAATAGAGAAAGCGGCACTGCTGGGTGCTGAGTGAAACAGCTCATTGCAAAAGTTTATGGTAGACTTTTAATGGCCCCTTAACACTTGAGAAATGCAACCTTTATTCAATGAATGATTAACCATTTGCTGGGCTTGGGGAAATTGAACAAACTATTTGTAGAACCTCTGACATGTGAAAGGGTTGAACATAATAGCCAAATCCTTGGCCTCACAGCTCTGCAGTTGATGTTTTTTGCAATTAAACACACAGGTTGATTCTGCCATTGTTTGTGGGCTTTAGCCATAACTGAGATCAGGCCATGCCTTGGCATTTCACTGACCTCACGGGCATCTCCAGTATCTCCTTTACTGCTCTGCATGATCCCACTGCTTTGGCACCCACAGTGTGTCACAGTTGTTTGTTTAGGAGGTGTGAGCAGGTGTGGTAGCAATAGTCTGTAGGCTGATGAAAGGATTCCCACTATTAAGTCTGTTGCCAGCCCAATCTGGCATTGGGGGTGTCTGCAGTTCCCCCCAGCCTGGAGGCAATTGTGTGACTCCTTGCATGCGTGAAACTCAGCTGTTCAGAATTACTGGCACTGAGATATGTAACTGGTGCAGCTTAAGGGACCCAATTTCAGCAAGGTTATACCGATTTATCCCTCTTTATGATCTGGCCATACATATTTATTTTAAATGCTGTCAGATTCAAGGTATCTTATATGCCTGTGTGGCCTACATTGCCTTTAGGATGAAATAGTGTATCAAGTGACACAAACCTCCGTACTGGTATACAGTATTTATGTGAGGTGTTGTCTCCCTCAAATGGATGTCTGGCTATAGAAAGGCAAGAAAGGGGAAGATGCCAGTTAGCCATAGTCAGAACTTCATCCTCCAAATCCCACTCCAGGGCTACTCAGTGGTGCCAATGTAGGATCACAGAATTTATTTAATGTGTATATTTACACACACACACACACCTGCATATATATATATATATATATATATATATTTATATATACACATATACACGAGCAGGTGTTATTATATCCTGTTTTCCATTTCCCTGCCCACAGCCTTGTCCATTTAAACACAGCCTTGTTGGGTCCAGGGCTCTCAGCAAACAGCCATGTACATGCTGTGTGCTCACACAATAGATTTCTAATCTCAGATGGCCCTTAAGCTTAAACTGCCACAAATATCAACACTTGATTTCAACTAATAGATATCAATTAGTGTGGAGTGCTGTAACGTCCTGGAAAACACTTGTGTTTATTTGTGAAAGCAGTCTTTCAGAAAGGCTCCAGGACTACACACATGGTTGCAACTATGGGAATATGCTGCAAGTAAATAACTTTTTTTAGCTATTTTAGTTAGGATTCACATAATCAAAAAAATTAGGAACATAGTCTGTGGTGTTCATTTGTATTCTCTCCATAGGAAGCAAAGACAGACAGACATTCTCAGAGGCTGATTCATCTTAGGTGTCAAAGATCCCCTAACAGATGGCTCCACAGATCTGCTCTCCAGACAGTTCAGAAAACAGAATCCTTTCCTCAGTAAAAACATGCCTTGAAAGAGAAAATAAACTACTCTTTCAGGAACAACTTGTGTTCTCTTCTCCTACAAACCTATATGAGGTCTACTTGTATCGCCTCCGTATCTGTGTTCCACATTCCTTTGCACTTTACTCTGTCTCACACCATCAGAAGACTGCTGTAAAGATTACCGCTACCTGTGTTAGAATTGAAATAAAACCAGTAAGAGAGACATCCTCTACATATCATAGATTTTGAAAAATGCTAACACAGTAGCATTTGTTTCCAGTACTTGTTCCTTAGCCCACAGACCCAGTCTCAAGTCTTCAAAGTTGTCCTTTCTGCAGGTCCATTTTGTGGTAAACCCTACAGGGTACCCAAGTGCTGACCATCCTACTTGAAGTCAAAAGGAGCTGAAACTTGTAAGAGAGTAATCACATTGAATCTGTATATTAAATTATTTTATCTTTATGGCTGGTTTTTTTTTTAATATCAGTTTAACCTATTCCAGTTAAAATATTTTTAATTTCCTTCTGCTGGAGACAATTATCAGTGTGCAAAGAGCAAGCAATGCATTTTTTCAGATTAAACAGAGAAAGCAGAATGAATCACTGCTTCAAACAGTCTTTTTTTTTTTTTTTTTTGAAGGAGAGCCAAGAGGGACATTGATTTAAAGAGTTAAGTAATTGGCACTTTGAGTTTGAATCTCACATACAGGAAAAAAAAGTTCAAGAGAACAGAATATTAATCAGACTTGATCCAGAGTGAAAAGGTACAGCAGAACTTCTGAAAAGCCATGTAAAATAAAGGTTAATCCCAAAAATATTTAGCCTGCCAAACGAAACCAGTTCCTGCCTCTGGACAAAATGAAAAAAAAAAAAACCAGGAGTTTGGTTGGGTTTTTTTTTATTGATTTGGTTTTGTAGTCTGGGGTTTTTGTTGGTTTTTTTTTTTTTTTCTGACCTTTTTTCCTGTTTATTTGTTTTCCATTTTATTCAGGTTAAAAAGAAGTTTGGCACGCTGGATGAAATTTACCTGAGAAACTTCCTTGTGTATTACAGGTTCTACCTTTGCAAAGTTTGCATCTACATTAACCTCCAGTAAAAGGTCCAGATTAGTTCATTGTAACAAGTGTCTTTGTTTTATTCAAATGTGGTTGGATCAGGTATGTGAATAATGACAAGCAGGCCAATTTCTAGGATTGAAGGCTCTGGTCTCTGCTGTGCTAGCAATTACTGACCTTCAAGATGTGCTAAAACAGCACAACATGTGTTTATCAAGCTCCATGAAGAGGGAAGAAGCATTTCAGTCATGTAGATCAACAACACAAATACAAATCAAGCATGCCAACAAGTTTTCCCCACCTTAAAAAAAACAAAAGGAAAGGGAAGGGAGAGAGTGTCAATAGCAGTGGAGTCTCTCCACAAAAGCAGAGCAAGAAAGAGTGTAGGCTAGCTTACATTAGGGAGGAAAATGTAGATTCTTAAGGTGAAAACCACTTTTTTTTCACTAGGTTTTTTATTGATCATATTCAATTGAACCAACCAGCTAAGAAATTGGTTGTAAAGATTCAACCTGGCTGTTCTGCTCTTGGCTGCTGAGCTGTGGTATTACTCACATCTTTGAAGTTAGTTGGATAAGACCTTTGTTATCAGAGCTATGCTAAGACTGCATTTGCTACTTTCTTCTTTCATAACTTTATTTTTGCCTTTGTAACCCAAGACTTAATTTTTTTCCTTGGGGGAGTAAATATGGAAGGTGGATACTGAAAGCTTATCTTCTGTGAGGATGAAATTTTACAATAATACCTGAAATACCCTGCTCCTCCAGTGGCCACCAGTCATGTACCACAGCTGTGGAAAAACCCCACTCCAGGCAGAGATCAAAGGAACACCAGCATAGAAACTCTGTCACCCCCACAGATTAGTTCCACAGCCATCACTGTGCCAGGGAAGAGGCAAAAATGCAAAATCCTCACTTCTGATAGTAATATACACACATATTTATTTCTGGGAAACAGACAGATGACTATTTCAGATGGGAATAGCGAAATACATATTTTTTATTCCTTTTGTAAAGCAGTGAGATACTTAATATCAACAAAGAGAACCTGGACCACTGGCTGTAGATGTATAAAGTGATGAGACTGTAAAAACACTGTTTTCAAAGCAGGATACTGGATAAATCCTCTGAGATATGGTGACTGTCCAAAAGATTGAACAGAGAAGACAGGAAATAAATTTTTCAATGTTTCTGAAGGATAATGTGCTGAAAAACTTACTTTAGGTCTGTCAATTTAATGCTTACCCAGGGCAAAATCTTAGGAAAGAAAAAGAGGATGTGCTCAATAAAGAATTAAGGGTGAACAGCATAATTAATACCAGACAACACGGCTTAATGAAAGATTAAAGTTTGAATAGGTAGGAATTGCATTTATGGTGGGATTTCCAGTCTGACAAAGTGTGCATTTGTTAAGAGAGCAGAGTTATACAAGGCCATATGCCTTTCTTATATAAAAATAAAGAACTACTCAAACTTCAAAGTCTAGATAAGAAATTTGAGAATTTGCTACAGAGACTTTAAAATAAAATACTAAATGGAAATCATCTTTCAAAAATAACATTTCTGTTCGGGTTTCTTACCCAAATATAGTTCAAGGGAGTTCATGGATTGGGAGGGAAGGAAAGAGAAGTTGGTGGTAAAGACTGTGGTTGGCGCTAACTGAATGAGAGATAAAGATAGCTCCTAGAGAGAGGTCCAGGCAGCAGGAAAAGCTGGCTTGCCTTCTTTTAATTAAGGAGCTAAGTGCAAAGATCAAACAGCTAGGAACAGGGAATAGGGGCTCAACGTGAAATAAAAAAAATGAATTAATGTTGGCAAGAAATAAACCCACTCTTTTTAATGAGAGCAGATCAGAGAGAGTTCAGATGAAATCCCTAGAATGGTTTGAAATTTGGAAAGTCTTTAATGAGAGACTGAAGAACCTCAGGTGAATTTTCTCATTTCAAGCTTCCATTTCTACCCAGTGACAGTCACAGTGAAAGCTCTCACCTCTACTAACAGCGTCAGCATCAGCTGAGTGCCTGCCCAAGGCTGCTACAGCATCCAGTCCTGCTCAGAGCAGGGTCACTGATGGCAGGTTGCTCAGGACAGTCCAGGGATGTGAACTCAGCAGCCTCTCTGGGCAACCTGTGACACAGCCTGATAAGCTATTAAAAAAAAAAAAAAGCTTGTGTCTTGAAATAGAATTTTCTGTGTTTTAACTTGTGCCCATTGTCCTGCTGTTGGGCACCTGAATTAATGTCCTTCACTTCCACCCTTCCCAATATTTATTCACATGTATGAGACCCCGCTGAGCCTTATATTCTGCAGGCCAAACAGTCTCAGCTCTCACAGTCTGCTCTCATATCAAAGATGCTCCTGTCCCCTCACTACCTTCATGGCCCTTTGCTGGACTCACTCCAGTGTGTCCATATCTTTCTCACACTGGGGAGCCAAACACTGGACCTAGCACTCCTGATGGGTCTCACTGGGCTGATCAGAAGGGAATTATCACATCCCTTGATCCACTGGCAATGCTCTTCCTAATGCAGCCCCATGCCAAGATGGAAAAGGATGGGATAAATAGGGGACACGGACAGGAGTCAAGAAAATATATTGGTCTGTCAGAAAGGAAACAGAAATGATTGCAAAAGAATAAATGTTACATTGAAGCAGCAAATAGCAATAGTATTGTTTCCATTTTTAATTCCAGAGGATATAGCAGAAAAAGAGTTTGTTGAAGCAGTCAAGGGTACTAAGAAAGAATACATGGATTACAAGAAAAGGGGAATGACTGAAGGCAATGAGGAATAATAGTTAGAGAGGGAGTGAAATGGATTTCTGCCAGACAGTTTGTATTCCAGGAGCAAAAGTAGAGAAAACAAATATCTGGAGGTGTGAAGGAGCCAATGTGAGTGAGCCACTAGAATCATAGAGCCATGGAATGGTTTGGGTTGGAAGGGACCCTAAAGATCATCAGTTCCAAACACTTGCCATGGGCAGGGACATCTTCCATTAGAACAGGTTGCTCAGAGCTCCAAAGACTATGATGGGGGGCAGAGTCATGGCATGTAACAGAGTCATGGCCACAGCAGTAACATCCAGCTCCTGGAACAGAAATGCCACGTTACCTTCTCATTTCACACGAATTTCTATTCTTTTGCATAAAACAGAAGAGTCAACATAGCCTGGGTGCTGAGAACTGCTCTAAAGAACCCGGTGGTTAAAATGTTCTCCAAGACAGGAGACAGGGATTTGAATTTCTTGATACAGAAGCGTGAACTGAACATTGATGAATACCATAAAATGTAAGTTATGGATTAACTCCCTTTCTAGTAGTTTATAATATTCTGCCTTAGTGTCTGAGTAGTGGGGCACATGCCAAAAAGAAGATACAGTTACACCAAATCCCCTTGCATCAAAGGCTTTCTTCAAATATGGATTATTTTTAAAATAAAAGCTGAACAAAACCTGTAAATTGAACGAAGCAGTCCAAATTCTGCACATTAAGAAAAATAAGAGTCTCAGGAGCAGAAAACCATAATTTACCAAGCAAATGCTTAAGAAAATTCATTAACAGTCTTATGAAACTTGGTAAGTTTCATAAAGTCAGGGAGATATTTTTAAAAGTAGGATAGATAAACCCCTGGAACAACTCTTGGCTACATAACAGAGAATCAGGCTTGTAAGTCCTTAAATAAATGTTACATTTCTTCATAGGAAGGTAGTTTCTGATTTAGGCAGACCATAAAATCTAAACATAGGACTCTTGCTGTCAAGTTATATTGGAATTCAGAATAGTTGATCATAATGATTCAGTCAGTTTGTTAAAATGAATTTGACTCAGCAATAAAAAAGCAAGGGGATTTCCTCTTGCAACTTCCAGACACACGCAACTCCCTGCTGGAAGTTTTTTTTTCTAAAATAAACAAGGAGATCATCAGTGCAAATTATTTTGCAACAAAAACAATTTAAAAACAAAACGAAACAAAACCACCAAACTCTCCATCTACTGTTATGCAGAAATAAAATCTGGTTTTATGCAATAGTACAAAGACAATTCGTTTGGTTTGTGTAAGTCATAACTAGAGAAACTACTTGAGTTTGAAAACCTTTATCAAATGTTTATTCTAGCAAGTAGATAGAAAAGATGCCCAGCTATCAGTTCCTAACTCTCGACAAACCTGAAGCTGTTTTCCCTCTCTTCCACCAGGTAATTTCATTATTATGCCCTCAAAGAGATGTCATAACATCCTTTTGCTCTCAACCTTACAGTTTGGGCAGGGTATGTATGTATGGAGGTGGTAATTCTGAGATACTGGAAGCTTTCCAACAGGATAAGAACTGCTTTTTTCCAGACATCCTGCTAACATCAATTTGTGGATGGATGTAACTTCTTATCATCTCCATTGCAGGGCATGGCTGTCAAAGACACTTCCTGGGCCACTGTTCATATAGATTTGTTTGCTCTGTTCAGAAAGATAGGGGAGGGAAGATTCTGATATTTCTCCATTAAAAGGGCTGGAATGGTTAATGTCTGAAATAGTTTGTAGACAGCATTTCAAAAAGGAGATTGAAAGGCTGGATAAAGGGACGCACTTTGAAGACAGCCAAAAGGAAGCAAGAAAGCTTAATGGAAGAGGTTATTCAAGGTGACCTGCCATCACTGCTCCTGAATGTGAAAGTAGGTTAATAAAAAGTTCTTTTTCATTGGATACAGAAACATAGCAGCACAGACTGAACTTCAGCTTGTTGGGGACAATGGTGACTTCCCCTCCCACTCAGCCTTTGGGTTCACTGCTTCAAAATGACCACCTACAAGTGTGAGTCCCATTAGAGTACAACACCAGGGTCTGACTACAGCAAAGACATTTCCTTTGAAAAATATGTATATGCATGTATATATTGCCCACTCTGCAGATGTTTAGCCCCAGGCCTAATATCTACCAAAAGGAGGCCAGGTGAGGGATTTCTTGGAGGGAGAGGTAAATTTAATTTCCAAAGAAGAAGTCCAAATGCACAGCCAAATGCCACTTGCTATACAGATCACTGTGTAGGTATGGAAAGATCTTCCCAGGAATTTTTACCTAAAGAAAGGCTAAGCCAGAAAATACTGCTAAATCTCCAGCATTCCCTATGAACATCAGCTAGCTAGCAGTATGAGAGATCTGAGTAATTGTTTGAGCCAAAGACTGCTACAGAATGTCCCACAGGGGACAGCAAACATCGCAACATCAAAAAAACCTTCAGGTGACTCATTATGAAGTTTCCATATTGCAAGGGTGATGGAAAAATATCATGGTATGCCTGCATGCTGAACAAAATTGTTCTGGAGACCTTTAACTTGGCCTAAGACATACTTGCAAATGTCACAGATATTTTTTCTTTTCATGGTTTATGTAATATGTGCTGTGAACTCTTCTTTTACATTAGAAGTACCTTGGTCATATATGATGACTTTTAGAAAGTATTTAAAGGTTGTCATCTGTCTCAGAGACAGGGAGACACAAATTAAATTCCACTGGACTAGAGGGACAAAGAAAAGCAGGAAACTGAAGCTAATGGAGTAGTGCTCCCCACTCCTGTAACAGAAGTTACCATGGTAAAACAGACAAAGAGAAAAGACACTGCATTATATCACAAAAGATGTGAAGAGATCAAATACATTTCAGTTCTATTTCAAGCTTTATTTCTTTCTTTCATGTTATGTATTATTCTAAGAACTTATTTAAAAGATACTGTCTACAATGCACATTTTTCTTCTTGAGTGTCTGCTACTGAGTACAAGAGAAAAATAATTTCACAAAACTTCCACAAGAACAAACAGAAAACAAACAAACGAAAAAAACCCCAGCAACATTCCTCCTTCTCTTCCCAAAAACCCCCTCTCTACCTGCTTTTTTAGGTTGTCTCTGAAATGGCTTTTTTTCTGGGTAAAGAGCAGCAAGTAAACACAGATATTACTGCAGTTTCCGCAGTCACTTGTGTCTTCTTTTCCAGAGATCATGAAGACTGGGATAATTACATTCTCTATGAGGCAAAACAATTTATGAAAAAAAAATTACACATATTCTTATTAAAAATTTAATAGGACTTTCATAATCAGCTGTTTCAAATACGTATGCATGAATAATGACAGCTAGAAACCAGTCTCTGCAGATTGCTCATGAAGAGGGTGTGCAGCTGAAGTCAGGGCAAGAAAAGAATCACAATAAAGAGCAGTTTCTTGGAGCTTTTATGAAGTCAGGCCAGATAAAAGTGAATATTTCTACAATACCCTGTAACAAGAGGGAGAAAAAAGAATTAAAATTTATCTTTTACAACAAAAACAAAATTCAAAGTCAACTTCTCAAGGATTAATTCCACTGGAAAATAAAGTCTTCCCTTTCTTCCAACAGGTTTTAGTTTTTAATTATGTAAAGCCTTCATGAAGGGATTTCTATATTTTTATAAATTTAATCCACAAAATGTCCTAATTATCTGCAGACATATTAGTACCTCTTTGAACAATATATTGACATAGCAGGCTGAAATGTGTTTTCAGAACAACAGAAAAACAAGGCTTAAAATACACCCATCCATATTTCTTTTACAGTTCATATGTAAATACATTATTGTTATTATACCAATAACAAAGGATCCAATGTGTTGAAGTCCTTCAGCTGTCCACAGCTTATAAAACATAGGAGAACTGTGGACTGCAAAAAATAGCCATTTCTGCCCCTCCAGGGAATTGCCTTTATCTACACATTGTCATTTCTTGAGTGAAATTGAGTAAATTTTTAATAAAAATTTTATTTCTCATAAAACTGAAAAGACAACTCATGGGACGCCAACAATATTATTTAGATACTGTCTTCAGAATAAAGCCCTGCTGTAAAAATACTAACAGAACTGTTGGAGTAGCAAATGATTAAGAAAGTCTCATATCTAGATCTGTGGGAGAAGGGTTAGAAGCAAGGGGTTTTTAAAAGTTTGATTATTTCAAATTCTTTTTCGTAAAATGCAAGGTCTCAAAAAAAAATAGTTACGTCAAACCCATCTCCTAAGGAACAAAAAATCTTTGTCAGTTCCTGAATTTGCTTCAAAAGTTTCCAACCCTGGGAAAAAAGGCTCTGCAGACATAGTTGTATCAGAATTGAGAACTAGAGTAGGGATCCCCTTTCAGAAAGGAGCACAGATGCAGTGAGTCTTAAGAAAAGGACATTTTAAAGCAGAGGGCCTGATTTCTCTGATTCAGTAGTGGTGTTTTACTGACAGCCTCCACTGATATGCATAGTCTCCCTTTTAGTTCATGAAAAATAGTTGGAGGAACACAGCCCACAACAGTATCCCTTTCACTTAAGAACACTGAAAGTTTACTAAGTCACCTCCTGCACTCCCAGCCACATTTCTCAGCTGTTCAGCTTTATCTAGGCACAGTCTATGAGGCAGAGAACATGGCTGTAGTGAAGTTTTAGCCTAAATATCAAGGCACTCCCAGAAGATGACTTCAATGCCATCATCAGCTCTTCTTACCTGCAATTCTTTACAAAAATCATGTTTCAGATTAGATATGTGCCATTGCATGACCCCCAAACACAGAGTTGGAATGCATTTCTTTTAAGATCCCTTCTCATATTGTTTCAAAATTAAACTACAAAAAATGTCATCATGAAATGTCAAATTCAAAACTAAATTAATACTGACATTGGTCCTAAAAAGAAAAAATCCATTATTCCCACCTTGCTACTCCTTTATTCCAAGTAGTTTGACTCCTGTATAAAAATAAAAAATGCATTAGTACAGTACAATGTAAAATGTGCAATACAATCACATATTCATGCAAGGAATTATGGTTATCTAGTTGTGTGGTGCTTTCTTGATTATTTGAAGTCATTTTGAAATTCCACTTAAAATAACAACAAATCCTTCCCCAAGATTCCAGTCCTAGAAAGAAACATCTTTGATTGGAACTCTAAATAAATAGCAGGATGTATTGACTGAAGAGATAAACATATCTTTCTTCTGCTGAGAAAAAAAAATCCACAAGTATTTCAAATATCTTCAGATTCTTCAATCCTTAACCCCACATAATTTGAAAGAGTGAGAAGTTTCTTCTGTTCCTGCCCAGACTGCCACTATTTTCATTTAGGATTCTCAAAGCAAAGAATGATTGAGCTCAAGATCAAGGCAGGGGAAACAAATCTGCACATGATGTCTGACAGCCTTGCCAGAGCTAAGTCACTAAACTGAGCTATAGCCTGCCTGGACTGCTCATCTGAGGTCCCTTTATTGATGCTGATACTTCTGCTAAGTAGTTTCTATATTTTCTACCAGGAAAGACAAGCATGTTACTTTCAGTAAAAAGAAAAAAACCCAACAAGCAAGAAAACAACCAGCTTTAGGAAAAAAATTAATAAGCTTTTCAACTCAGATTGTACATAGATGAACCAAGTTAAAGCTAAGTTAGCAAATCACATTATTCATTTAAACAAATGTAACTATTGTGGATTGCATTCTGGAACCTTCTTAAACAAATAATCTTTTCTCAATATTCCCATGTTAAGTAAAAGCCTTTTGCTTGTTCTGGGAAAGCAGCATTTTCAGTGCAACTTGATCCTTCTGAAAGTATATTAAAGACAGATTGTTTACAAAAACCTGTGACATGCATGCTGGCCTTGTGACTTCAGGGGCCTTTGAGCTGTGGCTTTTTTTGCTGTGCAACAGTAAACTTCATGACTTGTTCCCTCTTCAACCGGTCACAAACAGCACAAATCAAGTGCTGGTTGAGACTCCAAAGAAACTTTCCCATGGGTCATGCTGCAAGAACTAAACAAAATGCAGACTCACAAACCATGTTTATTCAAAATAGTTTTATCCGTAAATCATATTTCCTCAAAACAATTTTATCCAACATCTTATTGAGTTCCTGTTCTGCACATGGGAAAGGAAGAGAATGGGGTTTCCTGTCCCACTACACGTGTGTATTCAGGCCATAGTTGCTTTGCACAGCAAATATCTAGAATTATGCATCCACTGAAAGAGCAGAGTCAGCACTCAAGGGAGCGTTTCTCATTCTTATGCATCACACTGGATATAGTGGAGACATGAGACAGGAAGATGTAATATGTCACTTTGCCTTCTGGATTCTGGGTTTGCTATGGCTCAGAGAGTTTCAGCCAGACAACAAACATTTCATTAAAGAGGAGACCTATAAATTTCATATGTTCACAATGTGACCTCCCCCACTTACAGAATAAACAAAAGGGTACTCGACAGTGTCCCATTTTCATGCAAAACATTAACAAGGTCTCTGTTACAGGCTTGCCATGAATTAGCTTTTGGTCTCTGCAAATCCTTACATATTTGGATATGGGCAAATCTCACGAGGCATTGAATAACAAAATGTGCAACTGTTTAAAAGTTATTCTTTTGTAACAACAAAAGTGCTTTACTGATCATTTGTGCCAAAACAGTGAACAAATACTGTCTCAGTTCTAAGTCCCAGATGAATCACGATTAAATTAGGAAGCAATTCTTTACTGTGAGGGTGGTGAAGCACTGGAGCAGGTTGCCCAGAAAAGCTGCGGACGCCCCATCCCTGGAAGTGCTGAAGGCCAAGTTGGCTGGAGCTCTGAGCAACCTGATCTCGTGGAAGGTGTCCCTGCCTGTAGCAGGCAGGTTGGAACTAGATGATCTTTAAGGTCCCTTCCCCAAACCACTCTGTGATTCCATTATATGATCTTATTTATTAAACTTGGATATTGAAAGGACAACGGTAATTTTCTTATCCTCTCATCTTGAAAGGTTTATCCTTATGCCAAAGGCAGTGCAAAGGGCATTAGAACTTTCTTGATAGCATACAGCAAGACTCTGGGCTTTCTCAAGGGTGCAGTACCTCACAGATAGAAGGGGAACTTCATTATGTTGCTTCACCACTAAAAACGGAAACTACAAAGCCACCCAGAGAGTGCCCTGGCATTTATAATCAAAAAAGCAGGAAAAATTACAGTCATGAAGATCCTTCTTGATATAACAGCTTATAAATATTCCTAATAAAACACAAAATGTCTGAAGGGGATTTGAATTAATGAAAACTAATTTCCTATTGCTTAGGGGACAATTGGACAATGTAACTGCTCTCCTGCCCTCTTCCCAGACATACACAATATATTCAGCCTCCTCCCCTTTTCTCCATGTCATTTGTGATATCCATGTCCCTTTTTGAATCCCCTGGCCCCCAGGAAACCAGGGCAGAGTTGCAGCTGCTCTGGAGCTGTGCCCACGCTGATCCGCCAGAGGGCTGCAGTCAAACAATGCAGAGAATGCACCACCCCTCAGAGTGGGCACTGTTTTAGGCTGTCTCCTATGCTAGTCACTGCTTTTCACAAAACACACAGAAATTTAATTATCTCTGAGACTTATAATCCCTTTCAAATTTAGCTAAGATTGGCCAGCAGCTGGGAAATCTTATTACATGCACACAGACAGCGTCATCGTACAAACTTCATTTCTTTAGGAAACCAAGCTAATAGAACCAACAGTGAAAAATAGAGTAGGTACATCAACACTAGAGCACAACATTCAGTTTCTGTTAAGTGTGAAGTTGTCATGACTGTAAAGAGTGCAAACGAGGAAAAGAATACAAGAGGGAAAGAAAACAAATATTTCCTCTTTGGTGCCACTGCACAGATGGAATAGGCTCAAAAATTACCTTCAGGTCTTTACTTTGGGAACTTTTTTACCTTCTTTTAATCTTAGTATATAGTCTGACCTGTTTCAGTCAGCTTCCTTGTAATGTAAAATGCCAGGCTGCAGACTACATGACCCGTAAGCCCTGCCTGGAGTTCAGTTCTTTTTTTTTTCAATCCCAAAGGAAAGGAGAAGAATCTTGGTATAACCAAAGACACTAATATTGCTGCCTCTAGCCTATCTTTTGAGAGATTATTTTTCTTTCTTGTACTTCTTACCAATACCCATTTTTTTAATTCCTATCCATTATGACATATTCTTTCATATTTTAATATTTTCCTTCTCTGTTTAGTCTTCAAATCTCATGTTATAACATAAAGGAAAAATAGATCTAGCATCACCCAGCAGAAGGCAGGCTCTTTGGGAGTCATTAAGTAAATAACAGAGTGGGACATTTATCACTTCCATACATGGGGTTTTATTGCATTTGTATTGATGAATTATTTGAATTTATATATTAAAAAAAACTCCTCACATAGTCATCTGTTGTTAAAACTGTGCCTGGTCTGAGCACACTCATTTGGTGGTACCAACACTCACCCTGTGAAAGAGAGTGTGTGCATCTGGCTAAAGGCAAACCCCTGCCACCTCTGCAGACAATGGCAAGGTTTCCAGGGGGGAAGGCAGGTGCTCTGATGGGGATACTCGAGTAAGATGTTGGGGATCTTGGCTGTGTCACACATTTTCCTTGGAGTTTATCAGGAAACAGTACACAAATGGGGATAAAAGACTCAAAGTGCCCTTGTTGTCTTTGTTAACCAGGCACTCTCCAGCAGACTTTATCTTTTGCATTTTCTTTGCATCAGGTGGCTGTGTCCTGCCTGCAGTCTCTAATTCTGCTATCTGCAGACATGCTGTCCTTCAGGAGGTGGCTCAGGCCTGCCATACACTGTGCTCTCTTACTCACACTCTTTAACTAGCCTGGACATGTGTAACTTGGCTTCCATCAGCTTCTGGACTGCCTGACATGCTTTGTGTTTCAGATCAGCAAAGCTGCTAATGTCTGCTCACAGACCTGATGGGAGCTTGAGCTGGCAGGTCCTGTCTCCTCTCACCAAGACCAAGAACCACTACAAGGCTCCTGGGCCCTAGGCTTGTCCAAAGCTTGTAGTGATGAAGACAACCTTTTCCCACTTCCAGTACATGGAAAATTCCAGTAGCTAGAATATCTGCTTTTCAACCATGCCTTGACTTTGGAGATGCTTGAACCGAACTCTTCCTGGTATTCACTTGTTAACATACACACCCTCACCAACAAATCCAATTCAAGCTTTTATATTTTATAAACACGTTTCTCTACACTGTCACACACACTAAATTCTCTTAGACTCTCATAATTTTGCTTCTCAGTCTTCCTAACTCTACCATTCCTGTCCCAGGGTCCTTTCATCAACAGAATTTCAGCCTAGTGGAAAATTTCATGATGGGGAATACATATAATTACTTTTTTTTTTTTACACTGAAAAGTGCAATTCTAAACAACAGTCACATTATTGTCTCATTAGGACAGTTGAAAAAATGAATTTATGTTTAATAGATTACAGCCAAGATATCTTTTCTTCAAAGAATCCTTACAAATACTGATTTTAAATGAAATGTAGTTGAGCCTTCTTTGAAATAATTTTATATAGGTAAAAAATGAACAGCTGTACCTGGAAAGATATAGGTAGATAGATAGCTACAGATATAGAGAAGGGATTTTTTTCCTCCACTTCAATTCCATATTAAAATATTTATAGCATATCCAAGCACTTTTCATTTAAAGACTTTTAAAAAATCCCTAATGATTTCACTATCCTTGTTCTGAACTTAAGGAAGTACCTTGGATGTGGCTCCTTGCAGTGAGTACCTCACAAAGTCACTGAGTTCTGCTGCAACAGCAGCTGTTTCTCCCTCCTGTCATTTGAAAAGCTAATATTTTAAACAGAATTTCTTCTTGAAAGGTATTAAGGACAGCCAGCCAGGGCTGTAAGTTCTGTCAGGCAGGCTAAACACACACAGACACACAACAGTGTCTGGAGAAAAATTCAACATTTGAACAATCTCATTGCTTCTCCATTCTGTACCAAAAAACTTACCAAGGTGCCATTATTGAGGTAGTCCAGTATATCCAGGGTGGTAGATGTTATTAGGCTGTGTTTTGTTCTGGAGTCGGTCCAGGAAAGCATTATTTACCCTTAAAGTACAATAAAAAATGAATAATGATGGAAGACAGCTGAGAAGTTCACAAACTACTGAAATTCAACATTCTGTGAGTGGCTCTCCCTTCCCATCTGTTCAGTGCCCATTTTCCTGTATTTTTCAAGCCTGTGCTGCATAACCATGGATGGGCATGAGATCAGGTGGACTTAATTTTCAATTCACCAGATGCATCCTTATCCTGGGATCAGCCTGTTGGGATTAAGAGGCACACCTTGGCTGCTGTTCATAATGCACCAAAATTTTCCATAGAAAGATGACCTGTGTACCACCACCCACCTTTTTAGGGAGGTTACATATTTTGACAAGTCACCTTAGGTAATTTTTCAGCCTTCAGTGCAGAAGGCAAATTTCTAGAAGTACTGATTTCCTAATAAAAACTGGAAGAACACACTTAAGCTTGGAGACAATTTATGCAGCTGACAACTTTCTCTTCCATCCAGCTGTGATTCTAGCATTTTCTTGCACTGCTCTATCAATCTGGAAACCATGGACACATACACAGTTTTCCTCAATCTGTTTTAAATATTTTCACATTGGGATTGTTCAGCATGGAGAAGAGAAGCCTGTGGGATGACTTTATAGCAGCCTTTCAGTATCTAAAGTAGGCTACAAAAGAAATGGAGAGGGACTTTTTACAAGGGCATGTGATAAAGGACAAGGGAGAATGGCTTTAGACTGAAAGGGGGTAGATTTAGATTGGATATTAGGAAGAAATTCTTCACTATGAGGCTGCTGAGGCACTGGCACAAGTTGCCCAGAGAAGCTGTGGATGCCCCATCCCTGGCAGTGTTCCAGGCCAGGCTGGATGGGGTTTTGAGCAACCTGGTGTAGTAGAAGGTGTCCCTGCCCATGTCAGGGAGCTTGGAGCTAGATGACCTTTAAGGTCCCTTCCAACCCAAATCATTCTGTGATTCTCTGGAAAACTGTGTATTATTCTCCTTGATTACTGCTTAGGACTGACATACATGCTTAGACATGACTGTTGTTGTAATGTTTTACAATGTGTTGGTAAGAATGAGATAAAAAGGAAAATACTGGGTTATTTCTCTCTATGTGTATGAGATGGACTGAATCAAAAATCCTTCATTAACTTCAACGGTAATTTTTTCAATGTCTTTGCTAGAGAAAAAAAAGAAATGAAAGCAGTCTGAAGAGTGGCTGCTTACAGAAGTAGGCAATTTTTTTATATTTACATAATTATTTAAAAAAATAACAATTAATAAACAAATGTTGTTTTTACTTTTGAGCCTGAGCATTGTTTCTTTTTATCAGCAGAACACAAGGCTGAATAAAGCTGTGCTTCAGGATAATGAAAAGTCAGTTAAATGACAGAAGTGGAAGATGAGAAGTGTGGAGCACAGAGAGCAGTGGGGCAGAGCCTGGGGCACAAAGAAATGCAGCTGCAGAAGGCCTTGCTGCACTGCAGGTTCCATTTGAATCGATACCAAGTCCCAGCTCTGCCTGCTGACCTCAGAGACAGTCAGCCACAAGATGCACCATGGACAAAGTAGACTTTTCTAAAAGAAATAAAAATACAGATATAAAAATATATAGATATGTAGGTTCATATACAGATACACAGATAAAGTGTGTATCATCCGTAACACTATTAATTGCTTCTACTCTATGCTGTGTCCTATGCTGATAGGACAAATAAAGTGAGAAAGGCACTCTGGGTCATTCTGCATGCAGCACGCAGCTGTAATCATGGATATTAGTGCCTCATTTGAAAGCAAAGCTAAACCAGAGATGAGGTCAGGGATCCTCATTGCAATAGTGTTCTGAAGCATGAGTGCCTGCAATTTTGAGGCCCTTTCCAGGTGGAAATTCAATTCCAGTGTATTTTGCATTTTTTTTGCAACTTACCTCCTCTGTTCATTTTTTAGTGTTCTTGTCCTGGTTTCCTCCTCCTGCTTTTGTTTAAATTCCAATAATTCAGCCTGGCAATGATAAAAGTGAAAAACAAATAAACAAATAAACTAACTTACTTTTAATTAACATACTTATGCTGCAAACCCTAATAATTCCATATCATAACATCAGCTAAAGTCAGAACTTCTCTCAGCAGTATTTCCCTTATGTGACAGCACTATGTTAAAAACAGAGCTGGTTTTTCTGTTCGGCATGTGGATAACTTTTAGTTTGTGCCTTGAAAAGTGGTAAGTTACAGGATTCTGACATTTACTGTCCTACATTTAAGGGGAATGCCAGACACCAGTCTGCTTCCCCTTGTCCCAAAACACAGATTTGAATTTCCCAGTGGGTCAGAGGGGGATGAAAGTTAAAGTGAGGAGCAGACACAGCTGTCATGCGCACAGAGTAAGAAGGAGAAATGTCCTTCACCTCCTGCCTCTGCAGAGCGAAGCAGAAGATGAGATCTGGGCCATGTGATGTGGTGGGTCACCTCCAGCTCCCTGGGGCTCCCTTCAGGGTGAGGAGGGAAAATGGAGCTTGTTGAAAATGGTGTGGTGGGAACATATACAAGCCCCCAGCATTGCAGCAGACTACCAGCCTTATGTAGTATTAAGGTGTATAAACAGTGTCAAAGCGAATTCTTTTCAGAGGAGAGTTTGCTCATGCAATTTTAGCCAAAACTGTGAAGGAAACACAGCTGGCATGACTCTGGTCTGTATGTGTGCTTGTTTGTCCAGCTCCTTCTGCCTGCAACCCACCTAAGAGGTTGCAGATCTTTCTGCAAAGGAGATTTGGGTTTGCAGAGCAAGGGGGAAGGCATAGGAACAGACCCATCTTTTATATTTTCCATAGCAACTGCACAGCAGTAGGAATAGAATCTAAAATAAAATGATGTACTTAGATAAAAGCTTCAATAACTGAATGAAACCACATGACCACTTTTTTTTTTAAAATCAATTTAAGTGGAACATTAAGTAAAAACTATGCAATAAATGTATGGAGAAAATCAATAACTGAGAATGTGTTGTGTATCAATATTTGTCTAGCCCTAAAAGAAGAAACAGGATTAAGAAATAAAAAAGCCAACCTCAATTTTCACTATTTTAAATAACTATTCAACCTGAAAATTAAAACTCAGTATCTGACTTTCCAATATGCCGACTCCTCTCTTGGAGTAATGTTCTGAAATATATTGTGTGTACATGATGCAGTGTTCAAAGTGTACTGAAAATTTCTAAATCAAGCAATACATACTAAAACCTGCTCTGAAGAAAAAAAGGGAAGTGACAATACATACACATTTTATAGCTACACTGTGCTAGGAGGTACACACAAGACAGAATTCACAATTACTTTAATAAATATTAGTTTGAAGTAGAAACGAGCCAACATATATCTGAGGGACAATTATTGGAGCCCTTAAAATCCATATTATTTACAGTGGGTTTGTAAGTAGTCCATTACTCTGCACAATAGGTAGCAGCAACTGTAAAGGCAAGGAGACCTTGGAACCACATAGCAAACAAGAGCAGCCTTAGAAGCAGCCAACACCTCCTTAGCAACCCATGGAAATTGCTGAAGAGTCTACAGGTCTACACAAGTCCCTTAAACCAAACACATGAATTCGGGGCTTGCTAATTTACACCTGTAGTCATTTTCTCTTTGGAAGTATCTATGTACAGACTACAACAGGAATCAGCCTTACACCCATCCAGGCTGGCTTTCAAAAATTTTTCCTATGTATAGGTTCTGGGAATAAGCATATACCTGATGGGATAGCAATGAAGAGACTCTCTTTTGCCCCACCTTTTTTCCCCAGTATTATAGTTACTAGAATACTATGAAATGAGGACACATCCCTAACATGTAAAGAAAGATATCAGTGACAGGGAATGAGCAACTTCTCTGGTTCTGGAAGAAACTCAGTGTATGGAATTTGTTGTGCTAAAATTCTCCCGCCGTGGAAGTAGCTTAACATAAATTTGGATGTTAGTAACAGCAGAGGCACAGCAAGTGGCTCAGGACTTGCTCACATATTTTCAAGTGATTTGCTAGATTTTCAAGTGCTGCCCTCCCTGTACTTTCACAGTCAAACCTGTAGCCAAGACAGGTAACTTTGCAGAGTGCCATCACCTTTGGTAGGTGGACTTAATGTGGATATGGTACCCAAATCTATACCAGAGGGACTACACATTTCAGGCAATGCATGATGCATATGCAGAATATGGAGTTCAAGGTTGCATTTATGGTATGCCTGCTTTTTAGACAATTCAAAACTCTTTAGTTAGGTAGTCAGCAAGGGCACAGAGAGGCATGCTATAATTAAGAGGAAATCTGAGCGTTTCCACATTCCCATTTGAAAAAGCAGGGCCCATGGCCCTCAATTTTCTAGAAAGAGACAATTCAGAAAGATCATCCTTAATTCCTCAGTAAGACTTCTGCCTGCAAGAGAGTAAACTGCTTTCCTTAGCCTATGAAATCGGTTGCCATGGTCAAAAAGGCCTCTGCACAATTATTCAACTGAAGAGGTGAAAAGGAGCTCATTTTCCAGATGCAAACAGCCTTGAACTCAGAAGATAATTGCCCTGTCCCTGTTCAAATTTTACAGCTTGACTCATCTCTCTCACAATATTTGAAAACAGTGACTGAATCACTTTTGCTAAAGAGAAGCTCTGTGCGTAGGCTACAAGTAATCAGTGTATTTAATAGGTTTCACAGCATGCAAAAATGATACAATATGTAAACTGTTAATGTATAATTACCTTCCTCTGTTGTTCTTGCCTCATTTCCTCTAATCTTCTGTTTTCATCCTCTCGAAGAGCTTGCTTATAAGCATGGCTTCTTTTCTATTGTTCAGCAGAAAATAAAAATATATTAGTATGGTGAGAGCAGGGCCAAACTCCCAAACCTTATTCTCAAATTGTTATATGGGTAATTAACAAACACAAATGGTCGAATGATTCCAGTTATTTAAGAAACAGATTAATCTCAAGACTAGAATTTAAACAAGAAGTGGCCTAGAGCCTCTCAGTCATTCAGTTTGGTTGAATGTCCACCTGTGCATCACACCCAGGTAGTCACAGCAAGTGCTATTCTCTGTCCCAGTGACAACCATAAAGATATCCTGAGCAGTCAGAAAACACAGTCAGCATATATGCTAGTGAGATGGGGTATTCTGGGAAGAAAGAAAAGTAATGAAAATATTACCAAGATTAAAAAGCAGAATGGAGGCCTTGTAACAGAGGGAACACAAGATTTTTCTTGTGGAGGTAGGGCAACAGGAGAGATCAAACCTGCTATTATTTGTGAGGCATCAAGAAAATTGAAAATGTGAACTACACATCATGAATAATGTAATAACTGTGCAATAGGTTTTCATTACAATAACTAGCCTTGGTCTTTCACAAGTTGCAAGTGTTTGCAAAAAGCCAACCTACAATTAGGGTCTTAGAGGATCCTTAGGATGTAGACTGGAGCTTCTACTCTGAAGTCTTTGAGCAGAGATGTAGGGTAGCACACTAAAAAATGAGCCAGTATAATTTAATACAAGAATTGTGCAGGTTTGACTTAAGTGAGGGATTTGTTACAGGTCTACAGACTATTTCCAAAATTTGATATATGCACGCAGAACAACACCATTAAGACAACAGGCACATAATTTGCTAAAAAGACTGAATAGAGAAAGCAATTATTAATAGCTCAATTTTGAGCTGGGAGAAGTTGCTACATGTGTCCAGGGAGACTCATTCTCAGTCCGATATTATTCATTACTCTCCGTAATGGCTTGGAGAATTGTGTGGAGTATATGTTAATCAAGTTGGAAGACAATAAAAATCTACACAGGATTGGTCACACTTTGAGAGACAGGATTAAAATTAATTATGAGCTTCATTAAATAAGCAGGCCCAAAAAGTCATCAATGACAGAGACACCCAAAAGAAGTCAAATTTGTTCATGGACGTGAAGTAACATTTGGCAAGGATAGTTGAGCTAGGTGTGCTAAATTATTACCACTATCCAAGAAATGATGTGAGGGGAAAAAAATTTGATCTTCATCACATTGTCCCAGACTGTTTTCAGAACAAGCTTTTCAAATTTAAACAAATCACATACATGCATGTATATTCCCCCTTTTAGCATGCATGTTAGGCATGTCCTAACCTTATCACACTTTGCTATTTGAAATACATTGTTCCTGAATCTTTTAATTACTCCACACAAAGGACACATTCAAGGTAACATCCAAATTAGAGTCCTAGTCCTAGTTACTGGTTTAGCATTTTGGCGCTATACCAAGTTTATTTAGATAAGAACTCACTGGTTATGTCCTTTGGATTCCTGGCTCAGAGGCTGTGTCTATGCCTATAGACTGGACCTCATCCAAGCTGGTTGGGAATACTTCACTACCTGCATTGCTGCATTACAAACAAGTGATTATTTGATTCACAAAGCTACAGAAATGCAGCCACACAAAAGACAAGTATAATGTCAGCTAGTACTAAAGGACAGTACAGATAAATGATGTATTTTATCTGCTTGGACGCTAGCAGAGTGAAAGATGAACTATGGGATGTAATTTGACACAACTCTTTGAGAAACCTGTCAAAACATGGAATGAGAAAGCCACATATAGGTAGGCAAAGCAGAGGGCCATGGCTAAAAGTAGGACCTGTACAACTGAAATAGTTCAGTGCTCCTTCAGCAATTCACCCACTTTGGTATGGATGCGAAGACAGCACACCAAAATGCTGAAATCCAAGTCAGTCATGGGGACATGAGCTCACTCGTCTTCACAGTTCAATGCTCACATCGTACAAAAGCTGCAAAGCTAGGCCTTCCCTACCAAAGAGCAAACTCCCATTGTTTGAAGTCTTGGATGCTTCAAGAGGGAGGGAAAAGTGATTTCAAGACATCTTTTGTCCCTTTCCATATCCCTTCATCTTGGTTGTTCACTCAGGACTACAAAATACATTCTGAAAGTCACTCTCCTACAACTGACTTCTGTCCAGCAGTGCTGGGCAGAAATTGGCACTTTCTAGCTACACATCTGCTCACAATTGTTAAAATGTCTTTAGGGCTTTCATAGATACAAGACATCCTGAAGAATTAAAGGGGAATGGAACCTATTTTCAATATCAACTTTACTTTTCATGCAATGAAAACCAGGAAGAGATACTAGAGGCAAGACAAATGTGTCCTAAATCCTGTTGGCAGAAATTTCTATAAAGGGAGGATTTTTTCCCATTTCTAAGGCATCCAAGGAAATATGGAGGCAAATCTTCCTGTTACCCAACAGGTGGTGCTTGAGGCTGTATACAACAGAGGGCTGCCCCGATCAGACACTTCCATACTTCTGCTCAGTTGCTTCCAATGTTAATTTCTGTCTGCTTGGCTCCCTGTTCTCTGTCCTTCCCAATTACAAACGTCCCTACAGGAGAAATACTTCTCTTTCAGGGTTAATACTCCTCACTGAAATCTTCTACCTTAGTAGAAAAGCTTGGTTTAGACATGAAGAGACTAATTGTATGTAGAAAAGTCTCTCAGAGTCAATAAGAATAATGAAATGGAAGCAATACTTTATCTATTTCCCAATCACACTGATACTTACCAGACTACTTCAAAGTGGGACAAAGATCCCAAGCAGTGTATGAAATCACTTTTAGGATGCAGTGAGAAATAAACTTCTCTTTTGACTGGATTTTTTAATGCAGTAAAGCATCTACTGACATTAATTTACTGAGATTTCCTAAAAGCTTACCACCAGTGGATGGGTACAGGGCATACTTAATATTCTCATCTAACCTTAGAATATAAATCTGATTCTCATTTATCAGAAAGAGATCTGTGAGCAGTCCTCTACTATGTGGAACACCCTGCCAGTGTGGAAGAGACAAGGTAGGCAGACTCATTCACCCAGAAAGGCTCCTTGGTACTCACTGAGTTACGTCTCAGCAATTAAGCTCAATTAGGATATTCCAACATTACACTATTGACAGCACCTGGAAAGCTGATAGAAAATGCAGCACACGCTATGGTTTTGCTTACCCATGCTGTAGATTCTGGGCCAGGATTAGCAATCTGACAGGAATCACTCTTTGGCAAACCCACATCCAATCTGTTCAGTAATTCATTGGTTTTGCTATGAAGAAATTCAATCCAAATAGAATTGTTAGTGCTTCCATAAAAATAAACACAGCTTTTTATTCCACCCTTGGAATACAGCCTAGACATTTTATCATGTGTCTGCTGAAAAACATCACAGGTAGAAAAAAAAAGGTTATGGAAACAGACAAATGGGACAGAGGATACAGAACGCACACTGTGGATAAGACATTTGCTGGGATGATTTTTTAAGCAAACAATTATGGTCATTTGCATATTTGGGGTGTACAGTGGCTATGCTTTCCTTATTGTAAAGCTCCTGTACAACAGACTTACATATCACTGGACTTCATGAGGATGCCAACTGCTTCACGGAATTGTTGCAAATGCTTCTACGAGATCTATAAATCTCAGCTAAGTACTTTAAAAGATTATTTTCAGGAATTTTCCTTCACAGTTAATACAATGCAGCCTTACAACAGATTACTTTATCAAGCAGAAAGGCTTTTAAGCATTTTGTAACAAGAAAAAAATGCTTGTCTTTAGTTAATGCACAACATTTTCATTTCTTATTCTGGCAAGGGCAATTTTCTTTCTCCAGCTGCATGCCTAACGAACCTAGAATTTCAAAGTAGCATCACTTTGCTCACAGTTTCTACCAAGTACAATTAAACTAGGTCACAAACAAAAACAAAGGATGGGAGTTTGTGTTCTGGGTGAGGAATCAGTTTCTTAACCTGCACTCCCAGGCACATACATTGAAGTCTTTTCTCACTCAAAGGAACAGAGTTAGAGTAAAGAGGCAATTTTATTTCTTTGGAAAACATGAAAGCACTGGAGTGAGAGTAGAAAAAGTGCTTCAAGAGATATTGAACGCAAAGATTTACTCTTCTCACAGGGCACCCAGCTAGCTCTGTGTAGGGGAAGATGCCACTACCAAAGACTTAAACTTAGAGAAAAAGCATTGGCTGTTGAAGACTGATTTTGATTAACAGCTGAAACAGACTACCAAGTGGGTTTTATATTTCACTCCATGATCTAAAACTGTGAGTAAATACTTTATTGGTAAAATGTCCTGCTGGTCACTGAGGAGTGATATATTGAGAAGTTGGGAAAAGGAACAAGAAACCACAAGTTCTTCTCTGCTAGTCTACACAATACAAAACCATGTTACCACTTGCTCAAATTCAAGCAAGTCAGGCTTTTAGAGTCTCACCATTCCCAGTTCACTCCCTTTCCTCCATTACCTGGGTAGTTAACAGACAATGCACAATAAGGAAAGAACCAGATGAAACACTGTTTTCCCTGATCTACAAAGTACTTGTAGTTAAAGGCTGAACAAATTAATAGTCTTCTTATACAAGTGTTAAGCACTCAAAATTTTCCATGAAAGATGACTTATTAAGTGGTAAGATTGCACAGAATAATTTTGGGAACATAAAGATTTAAATTGCAGATTTTGTGTTTCTCTACCTATGCTAAAACTGATCAAATAACAATTTATTTCTACACCAGGAAGACTAAGAACTCCTACAGAAAATCTGGAGTATATTTGAGAAGGTTGAAGCTCTGCGAAAAAATATGAGGCAACTTGGTGCTATACCTAGTTGCTCTAATTCCTTATTGATGACAAGAGAATTAAATGGAGTATGCAGAATTTCTCATTATTTGCATAAAAATGTGGTGGAGGCCATTGAATTTTGCAGATCAGCAGACTGATAGGTGAACAGCTTACTGAGTTTTAGTATCAGAAAAGATGATTACAAGAGTGGAAGCAAATAAAGTTCCACAATGAGACTATGCACTGCCTTTGAACAGAGAAACACCTGACTTCACCCAATTAAGTAATACATTAATGAAGTGTTCCTATCACAAGAATGGGACTCAGATTTCTGAGTTTTCTGATGGAAGACAAGTCAGATTTTATATATGTGTGTGTCACCTCTGTGTAAACCTAGCAATGCACCTAGGGTTGCCAGACAAATTCTGAATGGTATTTTTCATAATACTAAACCTGCAGTCATAACAATGCAGAGTGTAGCTTAAACCAGGCTGCACGAAAAGAGAGAATTCAGGGAGACGACTGTTCAATTAATGTTCTGGAAAGGAAAGCAGTATCTCCAGAAGGAAACCAGCATATCAGTACACAGACTGTTGCTGGAGCAACATCTCATTCACTTGCTAAAACTTCAAGGGCTAATCAAAAATGCTAAAATGTGTTCCTCTAAACTTAGTCACATTAAGGAAAGAAGGGCATGAGATGAAGAAATTTACTCGAATACAGAAGAATCCTGATACCCTTCAAATACAGCTAGGCAAAAGGAGATACAAGATTTAGACTAACCAAGAAGGCACCCTCCTAATAGGCTGCTAGCCTGAGCTCTGACTACCCCTAAGCATCAGTTTGAAGAGAACCACTGACTCTCTGGTTAAGCTGGAGTCATTTTATGAGGGTATTTTGTCTTGGTAGCCCTGTCTCCCATTACAACATTGGGAAAAAACCTTTTGCTGTGCTAATTAAAACAGCTTCCTCCCATACTGGCGTGTTTAATAGCACCAAGCACTACTCTTAGCATGGCAACTCAGCATCTACAGTGTGGTAACTATTCCTGGAATAGTTTTGACCTGTCCCAAACAGCACTTTTGCAAATAACTCCTGGGTTCTGTCCAGGAATGAATATCAACTGCAGCTCCCAACAGGCATTTTGATGCTACCACACCATTTTGGGAGGTAAAAAAGTTTTCTAGCAATGGAAGCAGGCACTCTCAGGCCTGTTAGCCTCAGAAATGACAGTGATTGACAGTGTTAAATTTATCAGTACAGATGTACAGGTGGGGGAGTGAAGCACAATACTAGATTTGGGGTCTGAATAACTCTTAAGAGCTGTCAGGGGAAAATACTAACTCTGCTGCCAGGGCCATTGAGTAACGTGCTAGAATGGGCTAGTGCATGACAGTGGAAATCAATCCATGTTGCAGATGCTCTCTGTGGGTCCTTGGATATATGGCTTTACATTCCACAGCTACTCTTCAGGCAGAGGCCTTCTTTTTAAAAAAAGCTGCTATGCAAAACCCTTTATTTGAAGCTCAACAAGTACATGTAAAGTGCAGAAAGATGAATTTGCTAGGTGTTCCACTGAGAAAGGTGTAATTCAGGCAGCCTGCACTCACACGCTGCTTGTGAGCCCACATGCATTTCTTACTGTTTGGGATTAATTGCTGCCCACATTCCAACTAGGGTGAGATGAGGGGATGGTTATAAAAGCCAGAGTGGGCTAAGGTTCCTCTGGCCTGTGTAGGAGTTCACATGATCCAACAGGATCACCAGCCCTGACAGCTGAGAAGCAGACAGCTCCACAGCTTACTCCAGAATGCAAACGCGAAAGATCTGAAGACCCACAACGATCTCATTGCAAGATCTAAGGTTGAAATTTCTCTGCAGAACAAGGTATTCAATTTTGTGTGTCTACTGCTTTTAACTACTGCTACATCCACAAGGATAACAAAAGTCTTTAAAAGGATTCATCCTTAGGGACATGAATGAGGATATGGACTCAGGACCCAGCATTTTCCTCCATCTGGGAGTTGCACAGCACCACTTGCTAAGCTTTTCATTTGAGACTGTATTCCTCTCAGAACAAAGACAGAAAGAAAATATTTTTTCTGCCTACAAATAAAGTTCTCAGCTTCAAGTCTGTTTTACCAACTAACATTAAAAATGCATTAATTAAAATAGTTCTTGTAATCTTCATTAGCTCTCCCCAATGGAACCAGTGGCAGTTAATTCTTTTGCCTCAATTGATGGATATTGAAATGCCAGTATACCAAAAAATATACTGGCTTTTATGCCAGTATGTTTGAAAAAAAAAAAAAGGTAGCACAATACTTTTGTATGTATCATAAATCTATTTATTTCTCTTGACAATTTGTAAAATATAATGGCCAATTCTTACTACTATTGGAAACAAGACAGCTCATGAACTTCTTGTTTTCTCAAGCTGCAGGATCTCCACCACTACAATTCTGCTCTAATGAACATCCACAAGTATGCTAAGACCATTCAAAAATAGTAATAAAAAATCAAAATAAAGAACTCCAAAGCAGGTCATGGCAAAGAGTAGACAACTTGAGTAGCCACTAAGACCACAGAAGCATTTAGTGCTGAATGACTTGAACTCATCAGCTTCCAGATTAATTGCGTGTAAGCAATGCTGAAGTAACTCTTCAACATTTCCTTCCGATTCATCTAGAAAACTAAGAAGCAGGCATACTGCATATATAATGCTAGTTTCACACATCTACCCAGAATTTTCATGATAATTTTTAAAAATAGCAGGACTCGCCCTCTCTGAAAAGAAAAACAATCCAACAACAAAAACTCAACCTCAAATTTAATTCACGACATCTTTTTGCAGCACCAGCAATTATATGTACAACTTCTTCTCACTCCAACATACCTAACTGGCTAAGCATAACAACTTCCTCAACTTTTGCAGAAATTAAGATCAGTTGCATAACTCTGCAAAGGCTTACCCAGAAGAAATGCTGCCCTTCATTTCAGTAAAGTCCATGGTGGGTGTGTTTTCACTGGTGCCCTTGCTCCTTCCCCAGTGAGAGCTCTGCCTTGCGCATGGCCATGGGCATCTTGGTCAGGCATTTGCTGTGACCCACAAGGTAGGATGGCTGGTACTGGGGCCACTGGCCTAACAAAACCAAATGTTAAAATAGGAGAAGCTCCCCAACACTTTCTTGGTTGGAAGATGGAGAAAGAGAAAGTCCGTCCAAAGGGAGGTGTAGTTGGGACTTTTGCTACTGAAAATAATTTGGTAAAGTGGGAATGAAGCTGGAGGGCCAATAATACTGTTTGTGAAAATAATCCCACCAAAGAGACATGGCTTTTGCTAGTACACAGTTACATATGCTTCCTCTCACATCCCCTCCTCCTCGCAGAGGTGTACTACAACCAGTTTACTCAGTTTAAATAAATTCAGAATGTTACAAGTAACTGCCCCGTTTCCCGTAGCTGGACCATGATAAGGGACAAGGTAGTAAAAACATTTCTGTTTGTCAGCAAAAAACATGCCTTTAACTCCACAGGGATCATGGTTCTCCTGTACCTCAATTCTTATCCTGAGCTGCAGGACAGAGTCTACTTTTTGGGTAAGAATAATAAGCAAACATCAGCCATGTCCAAAATTGCCAGTATGAATTAATGTTCATTTCTGTAGTGTGTGTAGGTGGGGGACTCACCTTTTGTTGGAGGCTATATGGTAAAAAATTACATGAAGTTGTTAACACATCAAATTCATGTATGATGTTGATTGCTCTTCTGCAATGCCCTTTACTACGAAGAAAGGCCATTCTCTAGATATTTAGTCCACCTGTTTTCCAACAGAAATCCTCTCAGTAGCCACACACCAAGCTTAATACAGTATTCACAGACTTCACTAGCAGTAACGCAAGATCATAGTACAGATGACTTGGACAAACCTAATGATAGTTATCAAACTCTGCTGTCTTTGGCTAGGAGGATTTCTTGTCTGCAAGCTCTTGAGCATTTGTTCCTGAGTTTGAAAATAAGAACAAAAAAAGTGGCACTAGTTCATCTTAGGTATAAGGCTTCAAGAAAGTATAAAAATAGGTTGTTTAAAGAAAAATAAAAAGCAACCTTCTCAGCAGAATTATTTTCATCATTTTCTACCCACACTCAAAACTAATCTATCCTCTCAACCCACCTGCTTTTTTGTTTCCCTGACTGGATGCAATAACACAGCTCGGCTATTCGTTCCTCCCACCAAGTCATCCAGTATTCCTGGATGCTATTTTAGATGTAAGCTTCATTTATTATCTGAAGTAATAAGCATAAATCCAGTTTTAAGGAAAATGCAGTTTCGTATAAGTCTATTGCATTCCATTCTGCGTGCTCCATCTGCATGTGCAATCTGCTTCTATATTTTCAGCCAGCTTGCATGGGCAGATTAATGCGCACAATTAGAAGGCAACCTCACAGGCGTTCAATAAACTGCTTTCATTATTACACTCAAGAGAGCCCCTTTGGATGTCTATAAAAGCCTAGTTTTCTGCCTGTTAGCTAAATAATTGACAATGCTTAAAATAATCAGGAGCAAATGAACAAAACGAAGACAATTGTGGCAAAAAGAAGCAAACAAAGGATTCTCAAGGCTGCAAATGCTTTTTGTGCGAGCCCTCTTTCATTCTCTTTAGCAACCTGTATTAAAAGTCTGGTCAGGTTTACACTTGCACTTCTGTGGGGAAAATTTGTTGCCAGCCCGCTGTTTGAACCACACATCATAGGGGACTGAAAACTGGCAAGGACACTAGCATTTATCCTGTAAAAATTGATAAATAAATAAAAATTCTGTTTTGATTCAGGTTTTATTCTCCTGGATTTTATGACTTTTGAGAAAGCTGCTTTGGCAGGCAAGTGTATATCAGCTTGGTTTGGTGAACCTCCTGCACTGTGTTTGGAATATGCACTCAGAGACACTCTGGCAAATTCTGTTTCCAGCTCCAAATTCTGAGCAGAATATATTGAGTGCGCACATGTATCCGAGTGCAGCTGTGCCAGGAATTTTTACAGGAATACAACCTTCACAAAAACAGAGGCATGAATATGTAGCAAAGTAGTATTAGAAAGTAACCCTATTTTTTAGACTACTTTTTCCATCACATAAATAGATAGACGGCTATTAGAAAAACAGTGTAGATGGCTATTAGAAAAACAGTGGACCCCATCCAACACTACAATTTCTGGGAAGTCGAATACAAATATAATAAAAGCATCTAGCTAGAGATCTGGGCCAAAACAGCATGGTAAGACACCCTACAGCTCAGACACATCCACACAGCCTGCACAGCAAGCCTCTGAAACAGCCTGTCATTACATATCCATCCTCATTACTGTTTAAATTACAAATGTGCTGTGCTAACTAAAGAGGGAATGTCCTGAAAAGTTCTGTTCTTTGTGTCCTTTAGGAAAGATGTGCACTTAGTTGTTCCCTCCCATGGATTAGCAATTGCAAAGTATGGACTACACAAGCCTCCATGACCTTCTAATGCACTCTGACAGAAACACAATCAGGTCAATAATACAAAACACATCCAGGTTACCCTGACTCAGAAGGAAGGAGTCAATTTCATGTGTAAGTAGTTTCTGGTAAAAAGTCAACCCCCCATTTTTTAAATCTGGTATCTGCAGGGACAGAACCACAGCAACACTGTCACCAACAAATCTCTCATGTGCTTCTCTTCTGTAAGCACAATCTACAGCAATCGTGCTATGCAGCAATTTCTCCACCCCAAAGTCTGCTCCTGTGTGCTCTTAAGACTTTTAATACACAGCTATTTCAGGAGACACCTTGTGAGTTTTTCTGTTTTAGTCGCTGAACAAAGACTGAGTCCACCAGGGTCAGAGGAGGGGCTGATCCCAAAATTGTGAGGCTTGCAGACTTTTTCATGGCAGCCTGCATGCCTGTCTAGACTACATTCTCACAAGACACAAACACATATTCAAGCAACTGTGGTAACAGATACAGCTGACTTTCAAGGACCTGTTGCACACAAAGAAGCTATCAAGGCTTTCAAGAGATGGGAAATAACTACATTCTGTAGACAGCACAAAAGGTTACAGACAATCTTTCTTTTTAGCACTCACTTCATGTTAGAACCTTTGAAAGGGGATTTCAGTGGGAAGTTCTTGTTTTTTAATAGTAACAGGAATTTAATCAGAAAAACGAAATTCTGGGCAGCATCATACTTTATTGTCAGAGCATGTTAATGACATGAGAATCTTAAGTGCCTTTCCTTATCAAATAGAAGCGGCACTTCATGCAAGAGAGGTACTGATTGGGCTGTACCCCTTGGAGGCTGATACAGCTGAAGGTAGTGATCAATTTTACAACGTTTCCCAGTTAATGAGACTGCTGGTAGGCATTGATCTCCTCAGGAAAATTGTGATGCTGCAGCTACAGATCTTACAGAGGACAGACTAACAAGGGAGCTTATCTTTTGAAATGGCTCTATAGGCCACAACTTTGCAGAGGTCACTGCTTTATATGCAGCCCATGACCTTCCTTCCCTCCATTCCCAGCAAGGAGAGGAGATCAAAATACCCTAGCACAGACAGTGAGGAAAGGGGCACAACCTCATATTTGTTCTCCTCACCTTTAGACAAAGGGCCTTAGAGGAGGGAAGTAATGAGTCACTCATTTTTGCATGGCAGGCAAAAGCACATCTCTAAATACCAACCACCTCTATGCGAACATGTCACTAATAACCAGCAGTACTTCAATTGAGTTACTTCACAAAATCTGAAATGTCACACAGCTTTTCATTACTCTTGGATGCTGGGCTCCTTAATGCCAACAACTCTTAGCAATGCATGCTCAACAACCTCCAGCAGTACACCCTCCTCACCCTCCTCTTCCTGTGCCCATCAGAGAATTCCTTCAGGCCAGGGAAGGCACTGCTGTCACTGTGTCTGCAGAGGAATACATTCTGCACAGCTAGCTCAGTGTCCAGCTGCAGGCTGAGCCCTAGGGGCCTGGAGCCTGAGCCCCAGGCAAAGGGCCATGAACTGCCAAGCCTCTGCATAAAACAGGGCCTGAGGACCTGCCACTTGGCCAGGGGAATGGACAGTGGGAAAAACAACAGAAATGGACAACTCCCAGGCTTCCCTGTGCTTAGACTGGGAAGGGATAAAAGCCCAGGGGTTCCTTTGTTTACGGTGCCTCCTTGGAAGCACCAGCTCAAGCTGCTATTTTATTATTCAGTTATTGCATCATGATTAAATTATTTTAAGTATCTTGACGTCTGAGAGTCTGCAGTGGGAAACCTGGGGTTGAAATGGGAGAGAAACCTGGTTTGAATGTGATGTGATGGTGTGAGTGGGGGGGTGGGGTGTCTGCAAAGGGGCCTCAGTCTCAGTTAAGGTGGAGTGACTGACAGAGTGGCTCCTGGATGGTCTGATAGGAAAGTTTTCTTAATACTGCAGCATGCAAGGGCTTTGCTTTGCCAAAATTGCATTCACTGGAGGTAGGTTTTCAGCTCACTTCCTCCAGGTGAAGGATCTACAGGGCCCTCCTGGTGTATGTTCAATACATAGTACACACAAATAATGTTCTAATAGTTAAACTCAAGCAGTGGAGTTTGAGACACTGTAGTGATGAGTCCATCTTCACTTTCAGTTGCATCAGAGATGATGCCAGCTGAATGCTCACAAGGCTTTCCTTAATCAGTGGGCAGGATGGCTGCCAGGAGCTGCCCAGGCAGCCAGAGCTCCTGCACCACCTGGGGACTACCTGGCTGCCCACATGGAGTCATTTGGGTTGGAAAAGACCTCTACGATCATCAAGTCCAGCCATTAATGCAGCACTGCCAAGTCCATAACTCAACCATTTCCCTAAGCAACCATTCCCTAAGTACATGTTTTTAAATACCACCAGGGATGTGACTCAACCACTTCCCTGGGCGGCCTGTTTTGATGCTTGGCCACCCTTTTGGTGAAGGAATTTTTCACTTGTGGCTGTTTCCTGTTTTCAGAGGGTTTGGGCCTGCTTTTGCAAAACCAAATTTACTTTTAATGGAAAAGAGCACTCAACAGCAGAATTCATTTCACGCTAAGCAAAAAAAGGTACAGGCAAGGAAGGGGAAGGAAGGGAAGAGATATGTGTCATTCATAACTGAATATGCCTTAAGATAAAAAATCAGATTAAATGGGAAGACAAGAACCCTGACAATCCCCTGAGGAAAAGCAACACCCATAACTGAGGACCTTGCACTGCAAAGATCTGATGTGTCTGCTGTTGATTTAGGCTCAAAGAGAATCAAAGTGTCTAGTCTGTCAGAAACAGGCAAAGATCTAAAGTTGTGCAGTCTTCAGAATTCCTGAGGAATCAAGGTGTGTGTGTGTAGGCATCCACACCAGAATAAACAGCAAGCCAAACACCAATATCTAGAGACAAATACTGGCAACATACGAAGGGAAAGAGCTATGCCTAAAGCCAAATGGGAAGAAACAAAAGGAAAAATACAAGAAAAGCTGGAGTCAGTGACAAAGCACTAAAATGTCTGTACCTCAGAGAACAGAGTCCGGGCAAATGATGAAGGAACTGGAGCCACTAGCATGGGACAGAAGTGATTTCTTTAAAGGTCACAGAGGAGGAAAAAGCAATCAATCAGGCTAAGAATACAGGTGAGTAATTTCAGAAGCCAAAGATAGAAAAGGTAAAGGTGACTAAACAGCATTGTGTGTTAATTATGTGATAGAATCAGTTTGGATCAATTAAGAACAAATAAATGTGGTGGAGTGAATAGGCAAGGCAGGAACTTCACTGCCAGTGGAATTAATTATATCAGGACTTAGGCAGTATCTAAATCTGATATTAAGAAGGTATTCTTGGGAAATAGGTCTTTACAACGTATCTCCACATTTAAGCAGGACTATGCTAAATAGAGGAAGTCCTCATTATTTACATGTGGGCTAAACTTCTTTACTAATCAACAAAATAAATTGGTGGAGATGTAATTTGGATTTTGTTTTGATAATTAGTCTTGGATTGAAGGATTGCATATTGATTCAGTTAGAGAACAAAAGCACAAAGTCATTTTATAATTCACAACTTTCATTTCAAAGTGTATGTTTTAGGAAGCTAAGAGAGGTGTACAAGACAAAATTTCTCATAGAATAAGGTGTAGAGGAGGCTTGGATATTTCACAGAATCACAAAATAATTGAGGTTGCTGGATGTCATGTTGTCCTACCCTCTGCTCAAACAGGGCCACCTTGAGACAGCTGCCCAGAACTTTTGAATATGTTCAAAGATGGAGAATCCACAACCTGCCTGGGTAACCTGTGCTCATGTTCAGCCACTCTCAGAGTAAAAAAAGGGTTCAGTAGGAACTTCCCATGGACCAGTTTGTGCCCATTTTCTTGAAATGGCAAGTTTCAAGTCAAAAATTGAAAAAATAGCAACAGAAGCCAAATCCTTCCTGAGCCCCAAACCAAGGAAAAAATGCCAACAAATAAGATAATATTAAATAACAATTAAAAATCCAAACAAACAAAACAAAAGGACAAGTAGATAAGGAATTTTAGGTAATAGGTTTCAAATTTTACTTACTACTTTTGATCTTCAAGAAACATCTCTCTTCTTTGCATTTCTTCTTGTCTTTTTTTAACTTCAAGTCTCTCTGCCTAGAGCATTAAAACCAGGAAAAAATACTCGAGGTTTCCAAAAAACCAAAGCCAAACATCAATTATTTAAATTCCAATATTTCAATATTTTTGTTTTTAAAAGATCTATAGCAGTTGGGTACAGAAGTGACCCAATCTCAAATTTAAAGTTATTCAGTCATGAACAAATATCTCGTAGTCAAGAGACCTGTTTAAATTAGAAAATGACATGGTGCTCCTAGTACCCATGTACCCAAAAGGCCTTGTGAGCCTTCAGAGCCATCATGTCACAGCCCTGCTGGGGGACATCTCAGGGTGCAGCTGATGCAACCTTGGTCCTTGCAAGAAGGCAGAAGACCTAAACCACTGCACCAAAGCAGATGATAGTCCCGTGGCACTGACAGTGCAGCGATGTGACCCCATGCAGCTCACAGAGCTGCCCTGCGGGAGAGTTAGGTACTGGCCAGCTGAATACTTGCTACAATGAATGAATGTGGGAGACATTTGTACTTAAACAGCATTCTTCTGCCTGAGATACCATATCTGGTGCAAGAGCCAACCAAATCCTTGACACATAAAACTCCTCTGTAAATCTGGATACCACACAAATTATTAAGTCCTTTAATAAAAAATTGCACATAATTTCCAGTGGAAGTATCACCTAAGCTGCCCAAATCCCAAATTCAAGTAGAATAATACAGTAAAATAAAGCAAAGCTAAAGAACTTGGTGCAACAGCAGCAACATGCAATTCAAACTAAATTCCAATGAAAAGGAGGCCAGCCAAATTTTTGTTTTGGCTCACAGGATGCAGTTAGGTCCAGTGGGAAGAGCAGTTAAAAGGCAGTTCAGCGTATGAAAAGCACAAATTAGAAGTTCCAGCCTGAGATTTCAGCCTGCTGTATTTTGAACTCCCACACTGCAGTTGGTGGGGGGATGCTCCAGTAAGAGCTCCCAAGCAATGATCACAACAACCCTCATGTGGAGCAAAACACAGTCTCGGACTGTCACTCTGCTCATTGCCCACCCTCAAAAGGAAAAAAGGTAATTGCTCAGTAACCCAGCAACCAGACATTGCTCTGAACAAAGTGCCCTGGAAATTTCAGACAATACCTTGCAGAGATGGGAAGGGGGGTGTAGGTGAAAATGGCCCCTGTGGCCAGAACCCCAAATCAGAGAGAGAACAGCACCTGAGCAGAGGTACTGTGCAAGGACAAGGAGAACAAGGAAGGGGAAACATCTAAGTGGGTAAGGGGTGTTAAGAACAGGGCTGAAATCCCCAGTTCCATAATCTTCTTTCTGTCCTGCAATGAAAAAGCATTTCAGAAACATTACAATTCTGCTGGCAGTTACTCAATCACTTTGCCTTTGGCAATTTCAGGATGCATATTTTTTAATTGGATAAAGAATGACTGTCTGAAAGAGATTTGCAAAATAAGTGCAAATTCCTCCTTTGCATGCACAGGATTAAGAAAAAAAATCCTTTCAGATGTCTGCAGATAGGAAAAGAGCCACTATGTTGTGTGATGATAAAAACTGCTGGAAGGCAAAAGAATTAGAAGCCGTTATTTGGAAAAAGGCAGTGAGAAATAAACAAAAGGAGGACGGGGAATCTCTGAATAAGATGTCCTGTTCACTCACTTGACGTGCAGAGACAGTGATAGAATGTGTGACATACTGATGCAATTGAAAAATTTAACCAAACTGTAGTAAGGAACATCACTACACATTATGGATGATTTTAGAGTGTTCAGGGGATATATTGTTTGCTCCTAACCTAGACACAGAGGACGTGTTAGGCAAAAAAGCTCATTTGTGCAGCTTCACAGTTTACAGGAAAAGAAAGGAAAGAGGCAGAAAAGAAATCTTATGGCTTGTGTTATTATCAAAGGTGATTCTGATACCCTTGAGACACCAGCCACAGCTCACAGGCTTTTCCCCAACACTGCCCAATACCACAAGCTGATGCCTTCACCTCTCAAAAAGCACTGGATGTGGGATCCACCATCATATTGCAAGGCTCCTGAAAGTTCAAAAAAAAAAATTTCAAAAAGTTCCAAAAAAATCCAAATCTCACAGGACCTGTTGTGGTCTAACTCCTAGCTAGTGACATCTAGAGAACAGTAATATTAACTTTGAGAAATATAAACCTTCAGTACAAACCCTGTCTCCCACTAGATGAAAAAATAAAGGAATATCCTGCAGCTATTCTACCACCAGAATGGTACCTGAAGAAAACTGCAGCATCTTGAAATTACTCACTTGTGGCTGGCGTGACTATTTTTTACTCTGGAAGTTTACCCTAGGACATCTGCTTAAGGATGCATACAAGTGACAGGCGACAGGACGGGCACACTCTCCAACTAATGACAATCTATCAATAGACAATGCCAAAGCACTCCACATTTGGCACCATGTTCAAAAAGCCAAGAGTGGAACAGCTGTGATATTGAAGGTAAACACGTTGAAAAATGTTAGCAGAAGGCCTGTAAAGCGCCCAGTTTTAACAAATTCCTGAAAAAAGGCCGCTCATGCTGATTAACACAGTCAAATTAAAGAGCACATGATTTGATAGAGAATAAAACAAAATTATAGCTTATCCTAAATAAGACACTTTCTGAAGATGGCAGGACTGTTTACTACATAATGTAAGGGAAAAAATGTTGCATGCAGCATAATTAACAGTGAGTCTTTTCATTTCAAATTGTTTGAATCTTCTAACAGTCAGTCAAGACCTAAACTATAAAAGGAAATGCTAAAGGCAGGGTAACAGCAACAGAAATTCAGTCACAGGAAACAGAAATATCCATTGTGCTGAAGTCATCCAATTTTACGTGCAACACAAATGAGAAAAGTTTAAAAACCAAGAAGCCAAGTATCAGCTTGCTTAAAATAAGCTGCTTGCTTATTTTTTGAGGAATTTTGACAGTCCTTTCACCCAATAGACACAAAGGAAATGATGATCCAGTCTGGTCAAACACTGCGATGTAAGGGGCTGCACAAAAAATACCAACTCCAGACATCTACTACTAATAAGAAAATAATAAAAAAACTAACTCTCATGTACTTAAACACTTTCTGTGGATTAGACAATTAGACACACATCTCAGCATCTGGGAAAAATACAGAAAAGGAGAATTCCCTGCTCATGTTAAAAAGTCTTTTCTGAATTATTTCAGAAATAATACTGAGCACTCATCACGAGCTTCGCATACCCAAACTCAGGCAGCCCCCAGTTACCCCACGAACAAACCCAACAGTCCCAGGACAAGCTGCCTGTCTTGAAGTGCACGGGAGACCTGAGTATTTGCTCACACAAGGTGGCCCTCTGGAGCACAGAATGAAGACTCTTTCCTCTCTCTGGAAGCTAGAGAGAGACAAGGTAGATGCCAAGCTGGTCTTCCAGCAGCTAATAACCCCGTGGTTAATTAAAGAATGACAGAGAGAGGCAGGTGGACTCATACAGATAGTGAGGCAAACCCTCCATATTTGGGTACTGCTTGGGCAGACTCACAGGTTTCGCTTGTTCACAAAGATAATGGGAAAGTGAATGCTGCTTTTCTCTGCAAAACCAGCATTAGAACACTAACATAAACAGATCCTAAGCTCACAAGCAGCACTGGCTTACAGTACATCAAGCTTACAATCAAGGAAGAACTGAGCTGAGTATCAGCACCCGTTCTAGTCATCACACATTAGTCTGTAGGGTTTCACCATTCATGTCTGCTGGCAAAGAAGCTTTCCAGCTGTGAAAGTTCCAGGGCTCCTGCTGATAAAGCTAGCTAGCTATTATCTCTTCTCAGACTGTCACACAATTTGTTTTTTATTGAATGAATAATAACCTTGAGCAAAAGAAGGGCTGGCCAGCAAGAAAAGACAGCCTGTGAACTTGTAGAAAGACATGCTCTCAGCCAATGCCCTACAGGTGCAGTTGAATACAAATCTATCACTTCAAATAAAAAGCTTCTTTCCTTTGGTAAACAGAGCCCAACACTGGTTGTACAGCACCACTAGGATCCATGTCATTCTCGGGTCTTGGGAGCCTTTCATCTGTAGACAGGGTGAGATAGCCAAATTGGCACTTTCCAGTGGCTTTTCAGCATGCTCTTCCTAAACACAAGGTTGAATATTTAATACCTAATCATCTTCCAAGAAGAAATCTCCATCAGCTCAATCACTATTGTGGAAAACAGTCTGAATAAACAAATTCAAACTAAGAGTTCCTTTTCACACACCTCTGTTTAGTGTGATTGCTTTGTGGGTATATGTTTATTTAGTCAAATTAGTCTGTTTGGCAAAGATATTTGCTGCAATGTTGCATCCTCCTTCAGCAAAAACAGATACTTACAGTTTTACTATCTACAACATCTATAAAGATTTTATAACCTGTGGGAGTGAAGGTAAGGAAATTAAAGAGCATGAAAACAAACCTGATACATCAATATATTTTCCAGGTGTAACTAGAAATTATAGCAGTCTTGAAACATTTTTCTTGTCCAATGCCCACAGGCAAACAACATATATTAAATAATTAATCTACTCTCTTCCACTGCTATCATCACTGTGTCTGGAGCTACACATGAGATGGTAACAGCTAACATTTTCAGGAAATAGTATTTATTGTCCCTGTAAACTATTGTGTATACGCTTATCCCCGAAGTATAATACTAACCACTGAGAGACCAGGAGCAGACTAACCCTCACCTAGAAGCAAATAGTTATTTTTTGTTACAGTGTGAAGCAGTGTCCTGTCTTGGCTTTCCCACTTCCCCTGTCCCCTCTCCCTGCCTCCTGCTGAGAGCTGTCCATCAATCTCAGAAGGTCAGCAAGGCCGTCGTCTGATAGGTCAAGTTCAAAAGATGCCTCTCAGCCCTGGGGACAATTGGGCCATCCAGGTGTCATTTGTCTCCTGAGCCCCCCCGCGCTACCTGGTTGGTAGCTCACCTACCCCTTCCCTCCCCCTTGCCCTGAGCTTAAAAAGACACTGGACCATGCGGTCGGGATCCGGTCGGGGTTGTCGCTACATTCAGAGGCCTGCGTGCCCAGGAATAAACTCTGGACTATGACCCCCTAGCCGGATCCATCTCCTTTTTTCCTCTTCGCCTCGCCTAAAGCTTCTTCCTCAGAGGTCGAGCCTGAGTTCTGTTGCCTGGACTTGTTCCAAGAGCCTAGCTGCCGCATACAACTAACCAAAGGTATCTCTGGGGTGTAACACCACGGCTGCCGCCTTTGGTCAGGCAGCGAGGGCCAGACAAGCCCAGGCACGTTCAACCCGGTAATATTGGGATCATATTCCAATAATTTTTGTTTATGCATGCCCTTGCACGCCAACCAGTATCGATGACTTTTTAATTAACTCTCAACATTCAGTTTCTGCACTGAAAATCATTTTTTCTGTTGTGGAGACAAAACTTTCAAACCTGAAATCTCCCTTTCTCTCCTTGTTAATGAGCACATCAGTATCATGCTCCCTCTCCTTTCATTTTTCATTTAAATTCCATACTGCATTCTCAAGCCAGTACTTCTTGGTTACCACCAAGGAGACACAAATGAACTTTTACAAAGGGTTGCACAGCACAAAGAAGGAGATGCTTTATGAGAGTAACTGGAGAAAGCAAAAAAATTAAAAATAATAAAAGAAAATTTTCCAGTGAGCTATCATTGGTGTCAATATATGCAGAGTATTAGAAGGAAGTGTGATCCGACCTATTAGCAAGACACTTGGATGTGCGGGCCATAGAAGGGCTGGAGGGGCAGCTGAATTTCAGGGTGCTCTCATCACAATGCAGGTAGACTACACTGACTTTTCCATGATTTGGATTTCTTTTCCATCCTGACAGGCTGGATTTTCTAGTATTCTTCCCATGTGCACAGGCAATTATGGATTTCTATAAGGTCTTTGTGCCAACTGCTACAATCCAATCTTTGAGAGGGAGCTCATGCCAAAGTGAACCATATAACCTGCACACAATTTACTCCTGACCTCCCTTTCTGCTAACTCTGCTAGATAGATGCAACTGAAAGTCTGGAGTTTCTGGTGAACCAAAGGAAAACTCAAGCCCCCAGAAACCCTGGGCAGGCATCCTTCAGTCAGCTACGAAGAGAAGGAAAACTAAATTTCCTAATTCCTCAATACCATCCAGGGCTACTTAATTTAATTAGCCAGCTCCATGTAGCTCAGCAAAATCAAACATCAAGACATGAACTGTTATATGGGCTTCAAGTCTGCAGTAACTAGACTTACCTTTTCTCTCTGAATTGCTTTCTTTTTCAAGATTTCAGCTTCTTCAGCTGCCTTTTTTGCTTTTACGTACTCTTCTCTTTTGTGCTGTGTGACATAAACATAGGAAGTTATTTTACGTATTTATGTATACAAGGAACACATAAGGTAACTTGACTCCTATAGTGCACATCTTTCAAATCTAAAATGTGTTAGGGGAAAGTTTCTGGATTTTTTTTTTTACTTAAAATAAGACTGAATAAGGCAGGCTGTGCAACAGCTACTGCAATATTGGCTTTAAGAAGACTGAAAAATCTAGGACTGATAAATGGGCATCCATGCAAGGACTCACACAGCTGATTGATAACTTGCAAGCATTTATACCTCTTGTAACAGGAACAACATTTCCACATAAGCACGGCACAGGGTGGTACATTGATCAATTAGTCCAAGCATAAGCAGCATGCTGGAAGATACAGCAAGGCATTTAACCGGCTTTACAACTGTTCTAGCTGTTATTTGAGATATCATCTGTGATACAGATTGTTACATATTTATGGAAAGATTTCTCATTTTCTTTGGTGCAGAACATTAGTATCTGATTTTCTGCTGCTTCCTTCAGGTTTCATGACTTTCTCCTGTCAAGCAGCTGTGAGTTCATTTTATAGTCATACAAAACACTACAGGAAAAGCTTTCTTTTGAGTTCTAAAAATAAACAAACACATTTATTCTTACTGACCTTTTTCTGGTATTTAGATTGCATGAGAATCATTTGTTGATTTTGTCGTACTCGAGCCTCTGATTCGTTTCCACCTTAAAAAAACCCAAAAATATAAATGGCACTTTGTATGAGCATTTTAACATGCAAATGCCAGTCATTTCAGAATACAGCAATACAACAGATTGGATGTATGCATATACAGGAAATTTTTCATAACTACAGTAGCTGTCTGACATTAAAGAGAACAGATAGGAGACCTTTTTGATCATTTTTTTCATCCATCAAAAGCACTTGCCTATTATTTACAGAGCACCCACTGTATCATCCACTCTACCAACAAATATGTCCCTACAACATATGATCAGTTTACTGAGGAACTATTCCATTTTCAGAAAATCAGTCATGCTTTGCAGGTGAGTTTTCATTTTCACATCCAGCTATCCCCACCTTTGCTCAGTTTGTCACACACATACAGCCAGAAATTCTATTGCTAAAAAGCTTATCTTTTATAAAATTTAGGATCTTGGACTCTGCCAGCTCCAATGGGATGCTATCATTTTAATATTTTCTAAGTAATGTCTTGGGGTTCAGGGAAGAATCCCCTTTCTGAAATGGAAGTAAAAGCCTTTCCCACAGACCTCACATTCATATCCAGGTAGTAGAAATCATCCTTTTCCAAAGCCACGGATTCTCTTTTGTGAACATCTAAAGCTCTGGCCATAATGTTCAGCCTTCAGTAAAAAGAAACAAAATCCCCACAAACAAAGAAGCCAACCACACAAAGAAAGTGATACTTGGTCTCAAGGGATTGAGGGAGTGACTTTGATTCTATTACTCTGCTTTATTTCCCAAAGTATTTTCTTGCTGTAGGAAGGGAATTAATTCATCCCCTTCAGTTGTTGCAAAAAATAATGACAGCCCTCACTCCATTTTGAGGATGGGGGCTGTATTTCCCCAATTTATTGTTTTCATGAGAAATTTCCCTCTATGTGCCTCCCTAATTCTATCGAAGCAGCTGGACCAATCTGTGCTACCTTAGGTGCCTGATATTCTGGGCTGTATCAAAAGCAGCCTGGGCAGCCAGTCAAGGGAATGTGATTCTGCCCCTCTGCTCTGCTCTGGTGAGACCCCACCTGCAGTGCTGCACCCAGCTCTGGAGTCCCCAATAGAAGAAGGACATGGACCTGCTGGATTGAGTCCATGGGAAGGCCTCAAAAATGATCAGAGAGCTACAGCACCTCTCCTGAGAAGAAAGACAGAGAGCCAGGACTGCTCCCCCAGGAGAGGAGAAGGCTCCAGGGAGACCTCCTAGCAGCCTTTCAGTACCTGAAAGGGCCTAGAAGACAGCTGGAGAGGGAATTTTTGCAAGAGCATATAGTGGTAGGACAAGAAGGAATGGCTTTAAACTGAAAGAGGAGAGATTTAGATTGAATATAATAAAAACATGTTTCACTGTGAGGTGCTGAGGCACTGGCACAGATTGCCCAGAGAAGCAGTGGATGTCCCATCTCTGGAAGTGTTCAAGGCCAGGTTGGATTGTGCCTTGAGCAACCTGGTCTAGTGGAAGGTGTCCCTGCCCATGGTAGGGTGGTTAAAACTAAAAGATATTTAAGTTGCCTTCAGACCCAAACCATTCTATGAATTGCAAGACCTTTCAGAAATGTAAGAAATATTAGGAGGGATCACTCTTGTCTAAAGGTAGCTCTCTCCATTTACTAATGGAAGGTAACTAATCTTTAGGTGCTTTTGTGACATTCGGTGAATGGGAGATCAATACCCTAAGCGTGGCAACATTTCTAGGGACACAAATAAATCCCTAAGATAAGTTGTCCAGAGAGAATGGCCATACAGTACACAAGCAATAAGCTTAGAGTAGCAATAAGCATACAGCTGGCATTGTAGAGTGTCTCTTCCCCAGGTTTGGAAAATAAAACTACTGCTAAACAGGTTTTGAAACCTCTTAAATGCCTAATCTTTCTCCTTTTTTAGCCTTTTAATAGCAAAATTTCTTTTGTGCACGGTAGTTTTTTTGCTGGTACTAGTGGATGTTGTCTCGGAACAAACATTTTTCTGATCATTATTAGAAATTGCCTATAGCCTTTCAAACAGGTTTAATTCATTCAAGTTGCCTTGGCTGTGATGTGTCAAATGCTTCACTGAAGTCAGAGGGTGTTGTGATCATATATAATAATACCAGAAAAGAGACTGTTGCATTTATCAGGCATGATTTGTTGCTCTACTTGCTGCTTATGGAGGAGAGTAGAACTTGTATCCTTCATTGCTCTCATCTCTCCATGATGCCTGAAAGTTTGCCAGTCAAATATTACAGAGCTGAAATCCAGAATACTTATTTCCCTGTGGAAACCACAAGCGTTAAAAAACTTAAGAAACTTTATTTAGAGATTTTACTTAGTGATTTGGACTAGATGTGTAGTCCCTTAAAATCACTCTGAGAAAATAACACATGATACTTTTTTCTCCTAATGAGCACCTACAGGGATGAAATTAGATATGCCATTTCAGCTCCAAATTTGTTCCTGTGGGAGTGATATGTTCTAATAATCTTTGCACCTCAGTTCTTTTCAGAGGCATTGAACACAGTACCTGTGTCTCAGCCTCCAGGAGTCTAAGTGGCAGCTAGAGAGTGACTAATGACATCACATTTTCTTACTTTATTTTTTTTCCCCCTCTTAAGTTTCTTCTTTGCCCAGAAGGATTTTAAATGCAGTGGGGCCAGAAGTTAGGACTCCTAACACTCAGTCCCTGCAGCTTTAAGGACACCCTCAGTCACACAGCCAGCCAGCACACACCAAATATGCCAAATTTCTTTTTCCAGATTTCACTTTCTTCAGCAAAAAGCTCTATGGTCTTTTTGTGACAGAAGTATGTCTTCTAAAAACTATCCACAAGCAAGAAGCAGATGTTACATGTGAACTCACAAAGACTATGTCTGGCCACACAACTGCACGATTTGAATACAGGGCATCGCCACCACTGCAAACAACTGTGACTCAGCTGCAGGGCAGAACATGTGGGACCAGGATCACCTTGAGCCAAAAATCAGCTCTGGGTTGGAATCAGTTCAAATTACTCTATCTCCCACCTGCTGTCTATTTTTATACACTGTACACCACCACAAACTTATCTTGTGTAGCCTGGCAGAGAAAGAACTTAATTTGCAGGTCAAAGCAGACCACATCCTGCACTGTGCATCCCAAATTCTCCTACAAAAGCCAACGTAAAGAAGGACAGGTCTTCTTTTCTAAAACTTTTTAAAACTAAGTCTGAAATATCACTGAATTTAGTACTTTATAGTGGTTACAATTTAAGCTATCTCCTACACTTCCTCTTACCCATCTAGAAAACATCTTGCTTATCTTAGCAACCACATCAGTTATGTTCAGGGTGTCTTAAGTTTTTGCAGCTTTTTACCCTGTTTTTCATTTACTTGTCTGTTATCTTCAAAAAACTGGTAATACAGGGCTTCACACACATTTAGCCTGCAAATTATGAAGCTGCAGGGATCACTTTTGCCTCTTCAGGAGCAACAGCCAGGAAAGCACACACAGACACAGAGGAGTTTTCTTATGGGTAACTGGAGGGTCTCCAACATGCTGTCCATCTGCACACTAATGACAAATGTGGGCCCCTCAGAGACATCAACCACAGACAGTGTAAACAGCAGGAGGGTCAATCCACCTGTTTTCCCCAAATGGTAGTACAGATTTTCTACTCTGCCCTTGACAGATTTCTTGAGTGACAATCTGTGCTGGTTTTTTTTCAGAAACATCTTCTTTGCCATGATCATCAAGAAGCACAGAGCACATACAATAGACTCATGTCAGCCCTTATTGAAACTGAATCTCTTTTAATAAGTAGAGAGAAAAAGTTAAAATGTCTCATGTCTTGGAAAATTAAATTTTGCAATTCTCAATTGCTGATTTCCATGTCTTACCCAGTCTCTGTGGCATCAGCATAATTGGCCCTGGCCTGTGTTCTTTCTTCCATTGCTCCAGGTCTTCGAGCTCTTTCTTAGCAACTGAGCAGGTATAAAAAGAAATAAATATATGGAAGTTAGAGGAATACTAACAAGCAGCCATTACTGCTAATTGCATGTAATCCTGAAGACCATCCAGGAACCAGCTTGCTTCTCAAGAGATGCAGACACCTCCACAAGAGGCTACACAGTCACTGCAATAATTAGTTAATAGGGCAAACATTTTCCCTAACTTGAGACTGTAATGGTGGGCAATCCTAGGACTCAACCCCAAAAGTAAAGCCAAAACCAGCTAGGAGACTGCTAATAGACTGCTTTTTAACCCCTGGGAACCTATAGGTAAGTGCCACAGTATTTATTCCTTCAGGTAAAGCAGAAGTTGTTACGATGAAGATGTTATTACTGCATAGAGGCAAATCCTTGTGGTGTAATGCTCCTCAGCAGGGAAAAGAAAAGCAATTTTCCCTCCCAACCACATGCTCCCTAAATAAAAACAGGAGGAATGCATGAATCAGCTTCAAATTAAGACACTTCAACACAGGCACCCACATGTGAGATGGGCAGCAAGCTCCCAGTGCAGTCAGTGCAAGTCAATACAGCCGGGGTGCAGCCATATGCTCCAGGATGGCTGATTTAACTTCTCTCTTTGTCCACTGACAGAGGGAAAAGCACAACAATTCCTTTAAATAGCAAGGCCAACAAAGCCTGTGGGAAGAGGAGCTGTGTTTTACCCTAGCATTTCAGTTGCTCTAGGAGCTTATTTCACCCTTACTAACTGTGCATCCTAATGGCTGGCTATGGCTATTGGAGGCTAACACCAGCCCTCCCCTAAGAGGACAAAGCCAGTATTTGGGTAAACCTCTAAAGAGACCCAAAAGCTTTTTATATCACCTTTAAAACAAGCATTTAAGTAGAGACTGCATCCAGTGAGGTCCTATTTCTGCCAGCATCCAAGACAGAAATACTTGACATGCTTCAGACCTTCCACACTGGCACCACAAAGTGCAAACAGATCTTTATTAGAGCAGCAGTACCTTTGCTGTTAACATCATAGTCAGGTCTAAGATGATCTGCAGCTATTCTTCCTTCAAAAATATTATAGTTTGGTTCATGATAAGTCCATTTTCTTTCTTGCAACCAAAGGAAACCCAACCCATACCAGCCTACTGGTAAAGCATTTCAGCCAAATTCACAATGTTTGAGAAGAAAGGATTTGGTTGCACTGCTTCCTCAAGGACTCACGACATGAGAAGCACTGACTCACACTCCTTCAGCTTTCATGTCTTGCATAAATCAATGCCCAGGTGCGTAGAACTGCTGTGCTCAGTCAGTCACCTCTGTATATAGAATTTATTTCACATCTGACTCTGGCTGTAACTTTGCCAATAAAAGCCTTCAACATATGCCTGATCTTTCTGGTAGAGATTCAGGGTTCTCCTGCTTAGCTACTTTCACCAGCAAGACTCAAAGCTAAGCAAAAATGAACATATATCCACAAATACTTTCCACCTAAAATTACTTTTATCAGCTTCAGTAGAAGAACCACCTACACTCAAATGCATGTTCAAGAACCAACAGTGTCTGCAGTTGCTTTTGTTTCCACATGGGAGTATTTTCAAAAATATTTCTTATTTATATTTTTTGTTCTTCCTCCTCCTAACCTTGAGACTGTTCAAGGTTCCCCAATATGAATTCAATCCTGTAAAAGCTGGATAGAGCTAATTCCAACATAGTTTTGCAGAAGCCGTCTTGAACAACTCCCACACTGAAATTACCAAAACCCTTCCAACAAGATTTATTCTGCATGAAGTAAAGCCAGATGATGAGTCACTCTTAAGAAAAGCTATATGATCATGGAGGATGCTCATAGCATTGGCATTACTGTTATATCTGTACATATAAAAGCATTGTAAAAATGAGGATAAAAATTGCAAGAGCAATAAAATGCTAAAATGCCAAAGTTATTCAAGTAGAAATAATGTATTATAATATTAGACAACTCAACTTACTTTGCTGCAACTGTTTTCTTCTGGTTTCATTTGGAGTTACCAAGACATATGAGCCAACACTAAAATGAAAGAATACACTCTTATTTTTCCTGTTCACACAAAATCAGAACTAGAAAGTGTTCCTTCATCACTAAAGTCAGTTTTCTGCTGTTGTAGCAAACAACTTCATAGAAAAACTAGTATTTATTCTGATTCAGCTCTTTAGGAATTTTTGGTAAGTACTCTAAGGAGTTCTTGTTATATTTGTAATTGGCAGGAGATACCAAGGGTAATATTTTCAGGAATTTTTAGATAGCCTTTGCTGCTCTTATTCAGGTCTTACTCTAGACTGCTGACCTCAGATCTCATGCATTTCAAATCAAATCACTTCCTTGAATCACAATGTCCCATGTGGAAGACCACTGTTTACTGGGAAGAGCACTGGTGCTGGCAGTCCCAACCCTTACCTTGTGGGCTCCAAGTGCCTTGTGGACTTAAAGCAGTCTGCCCAAAAGTTGTCCAAGGAGTGTGCAAAGTCACACTGTTTGTGATGGACCCAGGTGACTTACTCTCAGCCTGAGCCTCAGTTTCCTTGTCAGCCTTTCATTTTCAGCACTAGGAATTCCTTGGGCATATTCATCTTGCTGTCACGCCTAAGGTGCGACTCACTGAATCAGGACAAGGGGCCTGTTTTGCCCGACTTAATTCAAAATGCAGTTGCTGTCTCAAGGAGCTATCAATCTAATGTGACAGCAAAGAGGCAAGCCAGGGTTCAGAGTGTATTAAGAGACTCGAGCTGATCAAAAGAGTGATGAAAACTTGTCAGTTCCACTTGGAGAAGACAAAGGGCTTTATCTCCATGGTGTATTGTGTGAGTAGGAGTTTACACAGCTCCCACTTATCAGAAGCTGTGCTATGGGGATGCAGGTTTACCAGAAATGCACTAAGCAGCAGGTGGCCCCACACATGAGTCTTGGCAGGGTTTTATATGCATGTGTGGGCACAAATATTTCATCTGGCTTCATTGTAGGGAAAGCACAAGAAGAACAGCTAGCAAAGAATAATAAGGGTTGAAGGCTGAGCCTCTTCAGGAAGGGCCACAGGGAGCGGCTAGAGGACAAACTAGTAAGCAGAGAGAGAAGTTGGCAGTGGAAAAGTAATGAAACAATAAGGCCCAAGACTAAGGCTTAAAAGGGGAATGAAAATCATGCAAAGAGATCAAAGTGCCCAAAGCTGCCTGCTGCCGTATCACTGTAATTCAGGATTTGGTAAGAGAGTATTTATATCCAATTACCTCTTTCTCTTTGAAGACTTATTCAGGGAGGATGTGGATTAATTTATGAGATTAAACTAGTAAAGATAGAGCCGTGAGCTTTAATAGTGCCATTTAATATGATCTTTTCTGTTGGCATACTCTGGTGCCCCCGAGACGGTGAGACTGTTCTGCACATCTCCCAGACCCTCCAAGGCTGGAGTGAAAAGGGCAGCAATGTCCCAGTGGTGTTCACCACACAACTGCAAACAGTACTTAAAAGAAGCTTTGACAACACATCTCCCTTATAGCATAACACTCCCAATCAATGATGTTGTTTCAGATTTTTCTCCATTTGATTGAGTGGTAGCACCTCCAATTTATCCCAAAGTGCCTTTAACAAGCTGCTACACAATGTATCTCTTTCAAGACTTTTTTATAGCTTTTGTTTTTGTTTCAGATATTAAGATCATATTTCTCTCAAGTTCATACACAAAAATTATTAAGTACCTTTTAAATTCCCCTCCCTTCCCTTTGGCAGTGATAAAAGTGGCTGAAATTGTGGGTTGCAATGCTACATATCTTCCTCTCCCAAAAATCAATCAGTGCATCTAGATATCACGCTGCTTCACAGCACTAGAGGGCAGAAGAGTTTTTATACCATGTACTTTGATGACTTCAAACAGCATTTGTCTGGTTGATTTGTTTTAAGTTATAATCAATTTTTTAAAAAAAGACCTTGGCTTGTCTGAACATGTATGAGAAATCACGGTATCAAGTCTAGCCCTTTTGCCATGAATCATTTCCTTTATATGCTTCTGCGTTTTGGCTGGAAGGCTCACACCCCAGGAAGCCAGGTGGGGGCCTCTCTTCTGGTACCTGACAGTGGCCTCATCTTCAGCACCTCAGAAGGACTGCACATGAAATACAGCAAAGATCAATCAGTTTACCAAAGAGGTAGAGGTGACAGTACATTTACCATCTGTTTCCAGCAGATTAAGAGTTGTTGTGTTTAAAACAGTATTTAAAAGAAAAGTTCATTTCAATTTACTGAAATAAAGGCAAAGAAAGTGAGGATGCCAAGTCTTCAGTGGGGGCAGGATGGGGAGAACAGGACACCAACTTTACTTTGTCTTTTATCTAATGCTTTGTTTTACTTATTATTAGAAATAATAAGGAAAAAAAGGGCACGGGGGAGCATTATTGAGTTTATCTAAATTTATAGTATTCACCTTGGTCTCTGGAAAGATATGCCAGAGTGTGGGTTTGGGTACTGGGATCAGGAATGGCCTTAAGCTGAAGGAGGGCAGGTTTAGGTTAGATACTTTACTGGGAGGGTGGTGAAGCACTGGCACAAGTTGCCCAGAGATGTTATGGATTCCCTGTCCTTGATTTGTTTAAGACCAGGCTGGATGGGGCTCTGAATAGCCTGGCCTAGTGGAAGGATTCCTGCCCATGGCAGGGGAGCTGGAACTATATGACTTTAAGGTCTCCTAAAGAATCATTCCATGATTCTCTGATCAGGGGGAAGGAGGAGTAAGTACACGGTAAATTTCTTGTGTGAGGAGTGAAAGTCAGGATCCAAACTGGTTCCTTGCCTTTTAACCCTACAGGAGGGGAAGCCAAATGAGCTGTTGCCTGAGAAACTCCACCTGCCCTACCAGTTCTAAAATCGGCACCTAATATTCCTTATTTTCTTGAGATTCTCTTTTTGAAGGAAAGAAAGCTAATGCAAAAACCCACCACCTGCTTCCAACTTGTGTTTTTATCCAGTTTGCAGGATACTTTATGTCATTTCTTTGTTCAGGCAAAACCTCTGATCCAGTTAAGCCTATAAAACCTGCTACAGCCTGTCAATTTAATATTCCAGTCAGTTTCTGGGTTGCCACAGTAGCCATAAGTCTGGAGCAAATTATCCTCCTTACCTGGGGAGCAATTAAGGAAATGTGAAGATTTGAAGCTATCAGTGGTCTGCAGAATTTTGTGCTTTATACCAATATATGAAGTGCTTCAAAATCCACAGACAGAAAAGATTATAAAGAATTTAAATTTACAGTTTCCCTAATAATGGTTCTAATTGTTATAAGACTTAAGCCTATCTTTGAGGTAGAGTTGTTTTATAAATACAAATACAGAAGTCACTGGAAGGGGGAGAAAGCACATCTTACCCCAGTTATAGCTCTTCAAAAAAGACAAATCATCTTCTGCCTTTATGGATCATATTAATCTTGATGAGTGTTTTTTGTTTTATTTTCTCTGCAGAAAATGGGAATGTATTGACTCATTACACAGACTGAACAGATATTAATGAGAGTAAGAAAGTTGTAACCCAATAAGAGGATGTATCTATATTGAAAAAAAAAAAAAAAGGAACCTCCTATGATTTTTCAAGCAGATACACATAATATACCACAGCTGTGGGACTCTAAATGCCTATGTAGCAATATATCATTGTGGTTTAACCCCAGTCAGTAACTGGGTACCACGCGGCTGCTCGCTCATTCAGCCCCCATGGCCTGGGATGGAGAATTAGAAGGGTTAAAGTGAGAAAACTCATGGGTTGAGATAAAGACAGTTTAACAGGTAAAGCAAAAGCTGCACACACAAGTAAAGCAGGAATGGATTCACCACTTCCCATGGTCAGGCAGGTGTTCAGCCATCCCCAGGAAAGCAGGGCTCCACCACACGTAATGGTGACTTGGGAAGCCAAACACCATCCCTTTGTACATCTCTTCTTCTAGTTCCCTCAGCTATGTACGCTGAGGGGATGCCATATGTTATGGGATACACCTCTGCCAGCTGGGGTCAGCTGTCCCACAGCTCCCACAACTCCCTGTGCACCCCCAGCCCGCTCTCTGGTGGGGTGGTGTGGGAGGCAGAAAAGGCCCCGACTGAGTGTCAGCCCTGCTCAGCAGTAACAAAACATCTCTGTGACATCAATGCACTTTTTAGCCACAAATCCAAACCATAGCCCCAGAGCAGCTACTATGAAGAAAATAAGCCCTACTGCAGCCAAAACCAGCACATACAGAGAGAGATATAAAACATTTCAGTCAGGAGAAACATGCAATAACACCATAGATAATCTGTAACGATAGTTTACACTTTGAGTGATCAGTATTAGGAACACCATGTCTGAAAACTTGAATTTTGAATATGTGTAAGTCTACTCTTCTAACTAGCTCAAGGACACCTCTTCAGTGCTTTAAAGGCATTGATGATAGCAATTTTTGTTCTACTTCCTTTCAAGTTTGTATAAAATCGTTTATTTCTAAAATTGAAAAAACCCATGAGGACTGCTGCTCACTGGTAATAGGTTTTGCAGAGTTGTGCTCTTCAGTTTTTCCTGGGGTCCACTCCAGCCATCTACCACAGGAGAGATATTCAAATGAAGTGTGAAATAGTTTAAAGAGTTAGAAAAGGAATGGATGTTATAAACTGCATCCAATTCCCCTGTGTTTTATACCATGGGTGCATTGGTACACAAATGTCACAGAGCTGAAAGCCAAATGTCTTGCTCTGCTGGGCAGAGTACTCTGCATAACAGACAGAAAATAAGGAGAATGAAGTTGGAGAGCAACAAAAATGACAAAAGCTTGAGAAGGAGGCACAGCCAGATTCAGTCGGAGGAGGGACCTAGGGTGAGATACTGCATTAGATAGTATGTTAAGACTGAATTTAAAAGAGATCAAACTGCCAAAGCAAACTCTTGAATTTCCTTCAAAGATACACTAAGCTGAACTTTGCATTCCTTTTTCAGGAATTGTTTTAAGAGCTGTCAAGTCCACACCACCACAAAGTATTGTTTTCACCAAAGCTCCCATGCCTGATGGAGCAGCCACATGCTGCTGAGCAGCACAGAAGCTGCCAAATTAAAGGGTTACAAGATGCCAAATCCCAGCAAGCAGATAACTGTCCTGTAGGTATCCCTATTTTGCAATGCACACAAAGCCAGATGCTAATGATAATTGACAGCCACAATTCTAGACCTCAGCTGAGCAATATGCTCTGTGTCCCAACAGAGCCATAAGCAGATCTCGAGGAGAGTGCACAAACCTTACATGCAGGCCTGGGACTCTGGCTTTCCATCTTTATCAGTGACATCATCTTACCAGTTTGCAGCTCAGAGACAAAAGTGATTTACTGGGGCTTAGCATTACACACCATCTGATTTATCCTCACTGCACATGTGCTTTTAACACAAGAGGCAGAAAATGAACTACATTAGCAGGAAATGTTTATCATCAAAAGTCTACCTCCATGGATTTTGTCCTGTGTTTGCCACAGGCCAGGAATGCACTTAATTAACACAGTTCAAAAGATGTCTGGAAGATTATTAAACCAGGGTAACTCACTTCTGTATCTGGTCCCTTTCATTAAAACAGACAACATTTTTGGCATTGTGAGGATTAAAGCAAAGAGTTAAATCCTGAAGGAGTGAACTTGCAAGGGGGAAGAGTGAGAAGGGAGAGGGCAGCAGAGAGCAGCCCAGGAGAAAGTAAGAAGCAGAAATCTGCAGGAAAGAAACAGACCTGAGGTTCTGCTGTTATCCACATGCTTGTAGCGAAACTCCTGAAGTTAAAATTTGGCTAAAAGACTAAAACTGAAACTTGGAACTGAACTTCCAACAGTTTAGATGAGGCTCAGACTCAGCAGCTTGTTGTGGTCTTACCACATCAGAAAGAAGAGCAGGTGCTTCAGCCGTACGCTGTTTGGGACAATCTCAACCAACTTCTGAAGATCCAAGGAAATTGCCACCCTGACAGATCAAATCAGGGAGCCAAGGGGTAGCTCTCAGCCCAAACTTGGCTCACAGCACAGCTTCCTCTCCGCTGGAAACACTAACATGCCATTAGTCAGATAACACTAGAGGGGCAGAGCTCACTGTAGCAGGGCTGTAGATCAGCATCAGACCCAGCTAAGTCTAGAAAAGTCAGACATGGCCCTGCTTATGCCGTCCCCGCTGCTAGAGCAGCTCAGTTCTCTCAGTGCAGCACAGGATCAGGATGTAGAGAGAGGGATGTAGGCATGTAGGGAGCATGCCAGAGCCAGCTGGAGCACCTGGTAATCACTCACCCTGAGGAGCACAGAGCATCATACATGGGCAGGCCAGGCGCTGGCCTTGGCAGCACCAAGTGCTGAGCTGAGCTCTCCCCTGCAGGGCCGTGCATGTGCTGCATGTCAGGCTTGCCAGTGTGCCTGCAGAGCTCAGCAGGTCAGATGCTGTGTCACATGAACACTGAGATTTGAGCTAGTGGCATGTTCATCTCTGCTTCCCTGCCTCTTTTCTTTACAACAATGTATTTCCTCCTCCGCTGTCTCTGCATCAGAGAATTTGTCCTTTCATTGCCCCTGCCCAAATGCAGCATCCTCCCATACATTCCTTATGCATCACCTTGCCACAGCTCCTCATCAAGACAACATATCAGGGCTTGTGCAAAGCAAGCTCTTCCAAAAAAGCCTTCTAATACAGAATATGGAAGGACTTCCTTCCCTCCCTCAAGTTTATATGGCACAGTAACCCCGCCCCAATCCAGACTGACAGTACATTTGTTGTCTTACACAGACCCTGACACCAATCCTGTGCCTGGAGAAAACGCTGGCTACTGACCATGGTAAAGCTGGGCGTCTCTGAAGTGCTCCACTGGGCTGTAAACATCAGTACATCAGCTTGAAAGACAGAGGGTTGGGAGACTTCTCCTGTGCAGCAAGTGGAGAGCTAAACTCTGAACAGATTTTCCATAACTCAAATTAACTGTCTTGCACTCCTAGCAGTAGCTGGGCAGGGGGCAAAACAAGTATTTTGCTAAAAATCCGCCTACAGTTTTGTAGACTGTCCTAGGTTACAATATAAAGATGTATTCCGTTCCCATCCTCAAAAGCTGCTGAAACTGTTAGCGTGCGGAGACATATAATCACACAGGCAATTATATGTAGGTGCTTTTATTAAGAGCTCTGGGAATCAGGGGCGCTTTCGCCTCAGATCTGATCCCCATACATTGAAGAGGAACGTGTTTTTATATTCTATCATTATATAACTTACATGTTAATTATTAAACTTATATTGTTCTATTGTATACATAGATTTTTAGCTAAACATAGCTCTCTTAAGTTCCCAGTGTAGTTTCTCATGATTCTTCCTATGATTATATAATAATTATATTTAATTACTAAACAATCATCACATCTAACAATTATATCATTTATCATACTGCTTACGTGAATGCACTGATCTGAGAAAACACAAAGCCTAACATTTTCAGAATCTATCTTTAGCATTTTCCAAGGTCCCACTATCAAAACCAGGAGGGGCATTGTTTTTTCCTTGTTTCCTGTTAATGGGCCCATCAATGCCTTGCTGCATGACTCAGAGACAACTCCTTCCAGGAGCCAGTTCTCTTTACTGGACCCACCACGTCACTCACCGCATGACATCAGCACATTGTGAGATGCTCCGCCCAGGGGGAGGAGCTAATTATCCCCACCTGGATATAGTCTGGGGCTGGGAAGGAACAAGCCTTTCCCACTGGATCTTCAGAGGAGGACTGCACCAGAACCATGTTTGCTACTCCAGGAGGACTGCAGCCACCAATCCAACTGGACTGCTACTGACACCCTGACCAACAGGGTGTCAGGTTATATTCTAATTCTGTCAGTGATTTTCTTTTGTATTATTGCATGTATTTTGGTTTTTGGTTTTTTTTCTTTTTTTCTTTTTCCTTTCCCTAATAAGTTGCATTTCTGACTTGGAGTCTCTCACTGGGTTTGCTCTCAAACCAGAACATTGACTAACTTTTTTTTTTTTTATTTTAAAGAAACTTTAGTTCATGAAAGAAAAAAAAATCAGAACTGCTAAGTATAGCCTGTCAGCAATAGGATGAGGGTCTTATAACACCATAGATATTTTGGTTTGGTTTTTGTTGTTTTGTTTTTTCTAAATTCAGGATTAAGATTGGAAAAGAAAGGAAAGAAAGTTCTGATAGATTTGGCTCCAGTGGTCAAAGAATACAATTTCTTGAGTCAAGCATTCTAGCAAGTCTGCTCTCCTTTCAAACAAAATGATGAGGGACTGTTACCAGCTGTGCAGCAATATATCTTCAGGCTTTATTATTTTGAATTTCAGTTTTTAATGGATTTTACCAGAGCCAATATTATTCTTGGCAGCTTTAAAGGCGCTAAAGGCAGACTGCTGAATGGGGGCAGCAGTTTCTTTTTCAGGCACTAGCTATAGTTCACCCTCTAATTTCCCCACTTTTCTCCACCTTTCTTCTGTACAGACTTTTGTTTCTGAATAGGTATGAACAAGGGCAATTTGGGAATTTGCTTTCTGCAAGTTAATTTCATGGCACTTAGCAGACAGAGTGAAGCCACTTAAATGCAAGCTTATTATTAAAAGCAGTTTCAAGCTCTTGTCATCCTGGTGACTTTTTTCTCCATGGCCTGAAACGACATTCTATGTATAACTGGATGGGGATGTACAAAGTGTGGCTTCAGTTTTGCATTTGAACAAGGACTTTTCTTAATTGGGACCATTTTATTGTCACTTCTCACCCCTGACATATCATATAAGGGCTTTTCCAAACCAAAACTATCTTAACTCTAATACCAGCTGCCTACCTTGTTTTTTTAATAGTCTGGTTTGAATATCCAGTGCTGAACAGGACTGCAACATGCGACATCCCACGCATATTTCCTGTGCCTAATCTAAACAAAAGGTCACCTGATCTGACCCTAAGGTCTTCCTGAGATGTTTTCCCACTCCCAATTTTTCTCACAGCCTGAGACAGAGAGTTTGCATTGAAACAATTCACACAGAGCCTTCAAAAGAGACTCCAACTCCTGCTTTGCTGGCAGCAAAACCATACCCCTGTCTGTTTTCAAAAAATAGCAAGCAGAAGCTGGAATAGAGACACTACTTGGCACAGAGGTATCCTGTTTGGGCCCCTCATGTTCCCTCTGCTATGCATATTGCAGAAATCCTTTAGTAATGTTAGTCTGTGCTTTTTTCCTCCTACCGCCACCCTGTAACTGCAGCTCTCCAGCTGCTCTTGTTATCCCAGAACCTGAAAACCTGAACCTGAGGTATTTTAGTTTTAAAGGTCATATTAAAAGGGGTTGGAAGCGAAAAAGCTGAGTCAGATTTATCCCTGCTAAAATGATATTTTAATCTGAAATCTTTCTTGAAATGTAGCTTGAGAAAATGAACAAAGTAATAATTAATGAAACAATTTTTTTGAAGAATGAAGATCTCCACTGTTCTGTTTCAGTATTTCAGATGCTACCTTCTCCTTTAAACTGCAATTTCCTTAACTAACGCAGTTTAAGTTGCTTCATCCCATTCAAACTGCCAGGTAGCATCCCCCTTCTAAAGGGAAGGATGCAAACCCCACTCTCATTCGCTTCATTTCTTATTAGAGTATTAGTTTCCCACTCATATTACATGGTTTCTATTCCAACCTGCCTTTCCCTCATCCCTCTTCTCATTAACTGAATACTAATGCAGACTTTAATTTGTACATTTGATATTTAGGAACTAATTCTTTGTTAGTACTTTATGAAGACACAGAGAGAATATTTTCACATAGCAGAAGATAGTGCTCCGTCTTTGCAGTGGATGCACAACAGCTTTATGTCTGCAAGAATCATGTAAGATGAAAGAGGGAACAGGGATTTGTGTGATTATGTGCTCTGGCCTTAAATTCTGCAGGGAGCTCTGGCAAACCAATTGATTAATTATTCACCTAACCTTTACCAGGGGGTTCATATGCCAGAAAAACTGGGTAAACATGGTTATGCCAATGGGAATCTCCCACTGGTCCTGCTGCCCCCTCCTCCCCCTGAAAAAACCCGAACGACAACAAATGCACACATCACAGCTACATAAACAAACTGGGGCTGTCCTTGCTGTACTGTGGATACCTGGCACTGTGACACCAGGCAAGACAGATAACTTTTTTTCATATTTGGAAGTAGCAGAAAATAGACAGCAACTAAGGAATTGTTGTTTGCTCTCCTGAAAGTCAGTCATTAAAGTGCTGATGGATTTTAAAAGGACTCAGCTTTTAAGTCCCTGTATCATTGCTACCCAATGGAGAAGCATTCACAGGTTTCAGTGGAAAGCTGCTGATCTCTGCTCACCATCAGCTGCCTGACACCTCCTCCAGAGGTGGCTCCACCTTCTTCACCCAGAAAGAAGGGAAAGGAAACTGAAACAGTTTGCAGTTTTGCCAGCTGCCCTTTGAAAGACGGAAGAAGCAAGCTAAGCAAAATCAGCACATAACAATAATAATAATAATCTTAGCATTACGTGCACTGTTACTAGGAACTCAGAAAAAGCACATATCGTGAAAAGGAATAAACACTTAGCTATGGTCATCTAAGTATATTTATATTAAACATACATGCATAAAACACAAACACATAGCTTTCAGTTTCTATTCTGTATTATATCTGCAAGACACAGCTTATACAAGTTATCTCAGGATTGTCACTGGAAAGCAAGAGAGGGACTAAGCATAGATTCCAATAAAGCACCAAATGCTGAAGCTTTACTTTTAGTTTTGTGAGCATGAATTTCCTGGAAGCTGTTCTGTGTCCTTGACTGCATTCAGAGCAGTGTTGGAATGCAGCCTATATCCATCTCTTAAGCCAAAGTAAGTATTTTTAGACTTTCCAGGATGAAATATTAGGAGGCACAGAAAACAGGGAGCTAGAACCAGATTTGAAATTTCACTTTGAAAAAAGATGCCAAGAAACTTTGAAAAAAGATGCCAGACACCACGTATGCCAGTATCCAAGGTACAGAACTGGCCACTGCTATGGCACAGGGTGTAAGCCATGCTGTCGAGAAGCCTGCCAGAACAACTTCGGTTCCATGTAGGAAGCTCCAAGGAGATGACAACATGCTGCTTGTATGCTCAGCCACATTCAGGCTCTCTGTAAAGTATTTTTACCTTTAAAGGTATATACCTCGAGTAAGCTGGAAAATGGGCACCCAGTGCAGGTAGTAATCTGCATTGATAATCTTAGTCAGGCTCCTCGTTACTTACTACTGCTTTTGCTGTTGTTGGTGCGCTGATGCTTGGCCTCCTTGTTTCTCTTCAGATGCTGTCAGCTTCTGGGTGTTTTCACCCTTCTCCGTTTCCTTGTTGCCATGAGGGTTACCCTGAGAGGAAGACGGAGTATTGAAGGCAGTAGCTGTCCTGTACCTGCTGCCTTCCCTCCATCCTCCAACCCCAGACATGGTTTTTCAAGTACCTTGCCTTGGCAGAAACCAGTATTGCTGCTATAGCTAGGGGAACACTCAAAACTTTGGAGCTGCCAGAAATCAGTTTCAGTTCCTGGTAAACTCCTCCCCTTCCTGAACTTTGGGCTGGCAGGCGTGCCAATACATATTCTGGTTTCTGAGGCATCCACCAGCTGAAGCTCAAGTTTCATCATCTCAATCACAGCACCCAGGCAGACAGAGGTCGCAGGGTGGCAGCAAAGCTGATCTGCACTAATAAACCAGGTGACAACAGTTTGTGCAGAAGTATGGGGAGGTCTGACATTTTTCTGATAATTTCTGACATATATTTCTGATATATTTCTGACATTTTTTTAACCCAGCACTTCCCTATCACAGAGGGAATAACTCTTGGGGGTGTTGTTACCTACCCCTGAAGGTGAAAGTAATGCAGGTTCTTGTTAATAAATCTCTTGAGGCAGATTAGAGTGAAAAAAACACGGAATGATCAGTTTTTGCAAATATGTGTGTGTATATTTATATATATATGAACAATTTGGTTGCAATGGAAAGCAGCTATATAGCCATTTTGGTTATTATTATCTATAGTATTATGCCAATATGAAAGCATAAAGATATCACTTAAAATGTGCAAGGGGAAAAAAAAGGGAAGAAAGAGAAAGAAAGGGTAAGAGTAGGAAGAAACATAACTACCACCCCTGGATTTACAATGAGACTTGAGTGTTGCTGTTGGTCAAAGTGATGATTGAAGCTCTTGATCTATCTATCTGTGTGGGGTGTGTGTAAGAGCAGGCAATTTGGCATGGTGGAAAGCACCACCCTCTTATCAGCCACAAGGCCCAGCTTGTAGAATCTGGCTGTTATAAGTTCATCCCTTCTGTCTTTTGCAGACCAGAGGTTTGTCATTACACACCCAAAAATTCATCTCATTCTTGGTGAGTTGCAAACCTGGTCTCAGCAAAGCACCCTTCACAAATGGGCATTTGCTTCGAGTCGTAGTCCAGTCTCTCACAAGGGGGTTTTTGGTTTCTATTTTGCAGGAGTGTACAAGGAAAGATGAAACTAAAAACTAACCTTCAGATAAATCTTAAGGCAATGGTCCTGAAAAATTCCAATTTGGCTTTTCAATTCTGCTCAATCAGAAAACTGCTTCGACTTTCCTAATTCTACCTGAACAGAGGACAAATACATGATCTACTTACTGAGAATGGAGATCCTTTGAGTGATCACATCTAACCAGTGGTGGTGTATCTATGGGATCTGCAGGGCTGGAGATCACCAGCAACATTTTAAATATCCTTAGCAAATAAAAGATGTTTGTCAACTTCTAACTCAAGCAAAAAAGAACTAGCAATGCTACTCCAGGTTAATGCAGCAGAACTAAGGAGATTCAGCTCCACTCGTGCAGATGTCATCACTTTTTGTCCTCAGCTGGTCGAGCTACACTAGAAACACGCCACTGGCCACGTTTCCTGACTGCCTGGGCCACCTAGGTCTTACAGCACTCTCCACACATGCAGGGGAAGGAGTAAAGTAAAGTGCCATATGGAAAGCCACAGGCTGCATGGTGGTTGTAATGCTCCTTGGGACCGTGCCAGCAGCAGCTCACCTCCCAGAGCTTCCATATCCACCTCCTAGGACCCATCTCCTAGGGCTGCCTCAAGAAGGCAGCACCAATGGTCTCTCCTCCCCCCGTCCCTCCTAACGTGCTCTGCAGCAGAGATGATCTTCATTTGTACACAAACCATTCTGCAGACTTGGGAGTGCAAGGGCAGTGTGTTGTAAAGGGATGAACTGGTGCATAGTCCCTTGCACCACTTCCCTTCACAAATGTATATACGTGTTTAATGTACAGAGTGCTGGCAAATGAAAGCAAGCACAAAGCTTACTCCCTTCCATAGAACTGGAAGATCGATACAGGAGATGCAGGAGCACTAGAAGTAGCACAGAAATTATAGCCAAAGTAATGTCTGAGGACTGCAAAGATTTGTGGGATAACAGCTGTGCCTACAGACACCCTATCTGGTAAAAATCCAGCTTTGACATCTGGAGTGTTCTTATCCACGCAGATTGATGTCTTAATAACCCATATTTAATTACAAAAATTGATTATAATTAATGGGGCCACTGCTGCTGTGTCTTCAGTCCTATAATGTTATGTAAAATTCAGATCTAGTGTCGTATTCCTGTTGAAATTTAGAAACTTTTGGCTGAAAACAGTAACTGCAGAATCTAAATATTTATATCTGTATTGCTCAAAAAAGAGGGATGTGAAATGAACCCAAGTGCTAGAAGCTTGATCACTTTTGTTGCTTCCATGCTCATTTATTTCATAGCTCTGTTGTGGTCAATCCAAACTAACTCTATCCAGGACAACATCCAGGTCTGTCTCTAAGGGTGGTTCATGCCAGACATGACCCTCAGAAAGTCAGTATTAACTAGTGTACCAGACTTACCTTGTCCACTCTAAACATCTCTTCATCACTATCCCAGAAATCTCAAACCCACCCCACAGGCTCTGTGTGATATCCAGTGTGTCATTCATCCGCCCTTCAGTTTCATGCTGCTAAAACACAACATTTCACAGGCTGCAACCCAGCTCTTACACTGCTTCAGATGCAATGAGCTGAAATATGCCCAAAATAATAATCAAGTTCTAGCATCATGGCAGTACCACCTAAGGCTCTCAGGATGCTTGGAGTTTGTTAAGGACATGCATATTGCCTCCACTAGGATCCACTCAGCCACTTAGCTACTTCTAGCCCACTGGAGGCTAGTCTTGGGCAGCATATGTATGAGTCTGTACTAGCTGTGTTTAGGAAAAAGGATCAGCCTCCAGCCCTGTTTTATTCAGTGTCACAGATGTTAAACAGACGCTAAAACATCAGAATGCCAATGCATTCAGTCTCCTGAAACACCACCAAATCTCAACCTTCCCAAATCCTCCATAAGGATTTTAATTCAGTACTTACATTTTTCTAGATCCACCAAATACTGACTGCCAATTCTATCTAGGGGCTATATTTATAGTTGTTGCACATCCCTAACTGGATCTGAGGCTGTGATGCACTGGCCCTTGCTATCAAGTGAGCACTCACACAGTTGGTGGCTCCCTCCCTCCCCACCAGTAGGATAGGGGAGAAAACAGGAAAAGGAGTGAGAAAATCCATGTGTCAAAATAAAGCTTTTTTTGTCTGTAAAGTTCTGATGCCTCCAGCTATTAAAAGCAATTTTTTTTATTTTATTTTTTGGGAGACAGAAAATTATCTTTCTTTTGCTCTGAGAAAATTCCTCAGTGGACATGTGAAATATTAAGAATCGTCATATTCTCTCCCTCACCTGTGTTTCTCATGAAATTGCAATAATAAAACAAAATAACTTCTCTGGAGGAACTTTTTGTACTGAACCTTTATTTCCAACTCTGCTGCATCATGAACTATACCAAAAATGAGAGGTATCAGAGACTTTGTCTCTCTGTAAAGGATCTGGGTCAGCCAAGTCATCATTTCTTTGGGAATATTAAATAGGATAAAACTCTCTTCTTTGAAAGAAATAGTATTAAAATCCCCATAAAATTAAACCAATGTAATGTTTCCTATCTTTCCTTTCCTGAAGACAGCTGTTCATTCTTCACTATTTCACTGTTGGTGTATGGCATTTTAAGGTTTTGAATTTTTAAGGGGTTTTTTTCCACAACCACAGACATGTTTCATTAAAAACTAAGATTTTTTTTTAATTTAATCCAAGGATACTAGAAGCATAAAGCCTGAAGAAGAACAGTACAATGAAGGAGACCTTTGAAGGGACAGCCAGGTGAGCTTTTGTACCACCCACTTTCTATTTTCCTCAGAAGCCAGGAAATTGTATCAAAAGGCCTTGATTGCTGGAGAAATGTTTCTTCCTTTGTCATCAGCATTACAACACTTAGTCCAGCAGCCAAATGTGATGCTCAAGGGTTCACATACAAAGCTTTTTTCCCTGGATATTTTGGCTAAGTAGGTAAGACACACAGCTGAATATATTACAGAGCATATTAAGTAATTGATCATTGGGAACATATCTCTAAATTTTAGAGCAATGGCAAATGATGGCAAATATCCCCAGAGGAATATCTATAATTAGAAAGGCTTATCGAGTTGTTACACCATGATGGCAAAATAAGAATTGAATTTTTAGAGGTGCATTTTACTTTACCAGTGTTTTTTCTGGATGAGTACTCTACTTTCCTGTACAATTAGGCTGATTGCTTTCTGCAGGGTTGATAGAACTAATTGTTACGGCTGAGGATGCTGCAGAAAAGAAATTTCTATGATCTCTGGAGAGGAGCCCCAGGAGGAGGGTAAAATGTCAACATTTGGTTAAGATTTATTCTTGTTTAGTTTGAGGACTGGAATTTGTCAGGTTCAGCAGAAAGAATGCCATTAGCTTTGACAAGTACGTGTGTGTGGATGTGTTGGGTAATCTATTTAGGAGATGTAAAATGCTGCACACACTTCCCATTTTATTGCAAAAAGCTGAAATTGACGGTACCTGTCAAAAAGTATCATCTTCCACCCTCTAAAAGAAAACTGACCCTTGCTTTCTCTACAGTATTACAGCATTACAGCAGGTCCACCTCTCCTTTAGCTAATGCTGCTTCAGCAAATGGAACTGGCCATTGAAAATATAATTAACCTGGTGTCCAGAATTTGCTGTATTGAGGTCCAGTGCCTGAAGATTATTGCTACATTTTAGGAGCAGCTCTTTAGCCTGGAGGGTGTTATGCATATCTATATTGCTATATAGATAACACTAAATAATAAAGCAGGGCTGGGCTGTTTTAAAGGTCTGATGTTATAAAAACAATCAGAACTACAAATGAATGATTTATATAATTCAAAATACCTGCAAAAAAATCTATTAGAAAAGGCAAAATTAACTGGTAAACTGCACAAATGGTATCAGAAACCAGGATCTCTAAGAGCTATTGCTCCAGCTCTATGTCCAGAAGGAAAAAGTCCTTGAGAAGTCTGGCAGTATTAAAATAGCATTTGCTATATTCTTGAATAGATCTTCCTTCTTAACATCTTTTAAAGCACAGATTTACTTATTCACAAAAGATACATGAGCTTTTTGGCATATATACCGTCTTCTACAAGGAATAATTATACTCTTTGAATTTCTAAAGGCCATGATTAGTTCCAGGTTAGGATTTTATATAATATACTACCTTGTGGTACCTAGTCAACCAAAGGTGTCATACAGACAATTATAGTGTCTAGAAAGAACATTACATTCTTCATTGTGTTGTTTCCAAATACGTTACCTAAAGAAATTAGTAGAAGTCCACAGATCATGGTTTCTTTTAACTTTTATAGTATATTGTGGTAATTAAATATACAAATGCTTGTAGGAGAATTAACTCTTACAACTTCTAATTGTGGCTGAGAGGATTTGTTCTTCATTCATTTGTATGCACATGACAATTCAGCAAGGCTCAAGTACTGACTTTTCCAGTTTTATATTATATGCCTCATGATTTCCTTGATAACTTTCAATTATACTCTCTTCTCTGCCTGACCTCAGAAACTCTTAATCTTTAGGATGAAACTTTGGTCACAGCCATTCTAATTTCACTGATCGGGTGCTACATTTACAGGTTCTTTGGAAATTTTTAGTGGTAAAAATCGCAAACACACACAGGATCCGTGTTATCAATTTCACAATATTTAACCTTGTTTAACCATTTCTAGATTCTCCTTCATTCCTGACAGAGACTCTTGCCAGCGTGAATCCTGACTGCAACATGGAACACTGTAGCACAGACTGGTTAGGGAAATAATTTATAGGAAAAGTATGCAGACAATTAACTTCAATGGCATAACAAATCTGGACAACATTGCTACACATTAATAGTGACAATATGCTGGAACACACCAGTGTTTAGGATTGAATTAAATAGTAATGGACAGATTGTCTCCACCAGCACCATCCTGTGCATAAAGTAGTACACAGCTGTGGCACGCTGAGAGGAGCTTCGGGAGAGAACCATAACCACAGACCCAGCTGCTTTCATTCCTCCCCTCCTGGCTTCCAAGGAAAACAAACTACACTGTTTCACTCCTGGCAGAAGATACATTTTCCTTACGTTGATTATCTGGTTTGCTCCGTGTAATCGGTAGGCTTCCTGCGGCTCTCTGTCCAGAAAGCAGCAGCAGTGGTGTGGCTGGTGATGTGAAAAAGATGTTTTGAGCGCTGTTCTCCATCTCAGAGTGTGCCTGGATGTATTTGTATGGACCATATTATGACCCAGTGTCTTTAGGAGTCCAATTTTGCTTGGACCCTTACAATGACATAAAATATTTCCTGAGTTCATAGATTATAATTTCCTTACAAAGGTGATCAAGCAGCTGACAGGGGCAGATGCTTTTCTGGATTTGATACTTATAGAGGAGGAAGAACTTGGCTGCTGTGAGCAGGAGACAGTAGTATTTGGGCAAAATAGCTTTCGGTTAATGAGAACAGAATCTGTCCTGTTAAGGGGTCTCAGAGATCAGGTTCTCTAAGGAAGAGACCCTAATTTAGGTCTCTAATTTAGGGTCTCTAAGGAAGAGACTCTAAATTCCAAAACTTTCCATTTATTGTTTTTAATCTGGGTTTGCTAATCAAGAAAGTAGAAAGTGACATACTAGTCTGCATCAGTTCTATGCAAATAAATGAATAAAAAAAGATTAGTTGGGGACATTTTTATTGATTCTAAGATAAGTTTTAAGTTTCTAATAAATCCAGTTCCACTGAAGGTTTAAAGAATTAATCATGCATGATTGCATGTTATATGTCCAATGAAGAAGTAAAAATGAATGCGTTTCTTGACGAATGGATCATCATGCAACTTCCAATGGCTTCTGCTCAGTAGAAAGTTAAATTTATACATCTTTCTAAGGTTAATGAAATGCTGTATGTGGTCAGCTCTCCTCTGCGGTGCTTTAAAAAGATACTTAAGAGATGCTCAGAAGAGCAATCGTCATTTGAAATAGGAGGTAAGGAGAGTCATTCTTTTTGTCCAGTCACACCGCTTAGCAACCCGCAGATGATCCCATTCCACCGCCAGCACTACCAGGCAGGAGGGAAGGGGAAGCAGCACAAGGGAAGAGCCGCTTCACTGCTGTACGGGCACAGGGCCGAGCATTTTACTGATTGTGGTGTGGGACGAAAGGCGGTGGCCAACCTCTGCACAGGGAGGCATCGGATGAGGAGCGCTTCCAGAAGGGTGAGCTACGATCCAAAGTGGCGGCATTTGCAGAGAATCAAAGTATAAACACAGCGAAACATATACAGACATCAACTGAGGCGCAAGCCAGCATGTAAATTTTAAAACGCATTTTAGCGGGTTTTTTCCCAGATTAATTACGCTTTATACTTTTCTTTACATATATTCCCCCCCCCCTCCCCTTTCTGAAATCCTGTATTCTGAAGATGGGCATTAATAATTTCCGTGTGGCCTGAATGTTTTTCCCCGTCCTGATCCCATTTGTAAATGCGCTGATTATCCCTGATGCCCGCATTGATTATCCCTTATCGCTCCGTTTCCCGCTTCTCCCGGGCTGCAGCGCGCCTGCCTTGGCCGCGCGGGAGGAGGCCCTTCGCGCTCCGTCCTGCCGTGCTGTTTGTTCCTCCAGCCGACCCGTAGTGTTCGCTCCTCCTCGCGCCATCATGGAGGGCGCCGCGGCCTCCGCGGAGGGCCTGCGCTACGCCGAGTACGCCCGGGCCCCTACGGGCGCCGGCAAGGGCCAAGCCGAGCTGGACCGGGGGCTGGTGAGCGCGTGGGGGGATCCCCATCCCCGGGGCCGTGAGGCCGCTACTGCCCTGTCCGCAGCCCGGGCCTTCACACGTGTGATGGGGGACGTGTGTGAGAGGGGCGGGGGCCGGGGCGCGGGACAGGCGTGCTGCGCTCCCCTCGGGACGGGCGGGGGGCCGGGGCAGAGGGGCCTGGGCTGGTGCCGCAGGTGCAGGTGCAGCGTGGGCAGCGGGCATGGCCTCAGCCCTCAGGGGAGGGCACACCCGGGATCCGTGAGTGCTCGTGGTCCCAGGGAACAGCGGAAGGCAGAGGGTCGTCAGTCGGAAAGTTCTAATAGTGCGTTACACGATTGATGTGGAAATGTTGGCTCTGGTCTACTGTGTAAGCACACGGCAGCGGGTTTTGGATACAGGAGTAGGGTGAAAGGCAAGAGAGAAAAGTAGATGTGAATTAATGACGAATAGAAAGAGAAAAAGAAAGAGAGGGAAAGTGAGAGAGTAAAGGAGATTACTCCTTTACGGTCCTGGTTCCAGCCTCAGTCCTGCTGATGAAATGTCCCTGGGCGTGCCTGGGGATGCTTTTCTATGGATAAGTTTTCCCTGCCAGGAAGACAGGTTTCTCTTTCTGCGCAATTCTGTAAACAGGCTGGAGGGCTTGGGGGGAGGTCTTTGGTGGTCTTGATCCCCCCCTGCTACAGTCCGTACCCAGTGCTTGGCCTCATCCTTGCACTGCAGTGTGCTGTGTGTACCTCCAGGAGCTGGAGCAGGGAAAAGCGCTGCCCTGCCTCTGCATGACCCCCTTCTCCAGCCGCATCTTGTTCTTTCTCACGATGTGTTAATGCCAACGATCCTTGGTTATTCCCAGTAGGTCTTGTCTGTCACCACTGAGAGTCATTGGTTGGCTCCATAGCCAGTGTGTGTTTGGAAGATACACATTAGTCCCTTATATGCTGGGATTCCATGACAGGGTACATGGGAACACTTCAGCCCCAGCACTCACAAACGAGTCCAAAAATTCCGTTCCCTGCCGTGAAAAGGTGATACCTGATGTGTTTTCACCCACTGTGCAAATGTTATTACCACAGGCAGGTTTGAGTGTTGGAGGTTTTGTAGAGCTCTGTTTCAGAAAAGTAATTCTCGTCTGGTACTTGGTGCTGTGAGTAAGGCTGGGTGGAGGCAGAGTGTCTGCAAAGTTTCCTGTGCTCTATCGTGCTCTAAAGGAAAGGATGCTGGGATTTTATCCCACTTCTTCATTCCTATCACTTCAACTAGTTCAGGGAACAGTGAGTCCCCACTGGAAAAGAGAATTGGGAAAAACACATGGCTTAAAGCCCCAGATGGTGAAGTTTTCACATTTTTTAAATGGCTTAAAAGTCTTACTTGCCTAACCTAATTGTGCATGTGAAGTTGTCTCTACAATATTTCTACTTTTTGAAAACACAGTTTTAAAAATCACAGTTCTCTAAGTTATTTATTCATTGTTACTACAGTCTAGGACTTTTTTTTTCCCCAAAGAGTCTTCCTGTGTATTTAACAGCAAGTGTGTAATCTTAAAAAGCTGACTCTGAAACTCATTATTGTCATAGCCATTCTCCCTGTGGAATGCTAGCAGGGAATTCCTAGAATTTTGTTGAGTCTGGGCCTTCTTACCCATCTGGGATAAAAGTTGCATTTGGAGTTAGCATGGATTGCTTTGTTGTTGTGTGTATTGTCACGTTATTACTGAGGTCTGGAGACTGAGGTGGGTCTGAAGAGGAAAGAAATCTGAATGCCTACAGTTTTCTATTGGAATCTGAAATCTGGATGTCTACAGTTTTCTATTGGAATTTATTCCTTAGTCCAGGGTATTAGCTGAAAGTCACTTAATCATGGTCACATTTACTCTTGTAGTTCTTTTACAAAAGCATTTGGAGCAATGGGAGAGCAGCAGTGGAAGCTGAGGAGTCTTTTCTCAAAGATCACCCACAGGAGCCTTTGTTAATTAGTGCATACTCAAGAAGATTCATTTGAATACCTTATGGTAATTGTTCTATTAGTGAATCTTGCTCTAGTTCCATTTCCTATGAAAAACCATCCAGAACTGTAGTTGTAGCTCTATATACAAACTAAAAAGGTTACTGGAAATTAAAGGACGCAAAATGAGGTGAGAATTGTGTCAGTATGGAGAACAGCATCTAGCTGAAATTACTTTTAATTCCCTGCTGGAAAACAAATTAAATTTCATAGGAAGGTTAAGACTAGAGGGAGAATACTAGATTATGAAATCAAATTGGTTGAATAGAGTTTATAATGTAATCCCACTTCACAATGGTTTTGCCTCCATATAGTGTTACGAAGGTGGCTTCCTCTAGAGCAGTATTCCAATAAACTGTAGCTACTCTTCTGAGGAACAGAAACCTTATTCTATCTTCCATACCAAGCAATCATTTATATTTCCAGTCAAGAATTTTTATTTAAGGGAATATCTATTTTCAGAAATATTTTTGTACACTTAGTTAATATACTTTTGTATCCTGCTTCTTAGCAGTGTACAGAACTAAAAAAAACCCCACAACAAACAAACCAAACCTTAAAAATGTTTAGTTAAGCAATTTATGCTTGTGTGTATTTAGTTGAATGTAGGTGCCTACTTCCTATTTTTCTGGTCTACGATTAAGCGTGGATTAATTGCAAAATACCATTCAACCCATGAAAACAATTATTATTTTCTCTGTGCTTTTTATTCTGTTCTGCTCTGCTCACTGTAGGTTTCTGAGGAAAAAGACTGTTGGACTCCTTCTGTGTGTGTGAAACTTAGAGCAAAATATTTTTCTTTTAACTGAGAACAGTGTTCCACTAGTTGTAGTAGAAGAACCACTATAAAATCCAAATCATATGTAGGCAGATAGGTTTTAACATTTGGAAAGCATTAGCATTTGCAGCCCATTGTCAGATGTAGGAGTGTTCTGCTGAAGTTTTAAAATGATGCATTTGAAATTCTCCTTTTGTTTATAGATTCAACTTTTTTCTACTTCATAGAAGAAGAAGAAGCTCTAATGCTAAGAACACCATATGTAATTTTATTTTTTTTAGTATGTTTAAGTTAGAAGGGCACCATGGATTGGGGATTTGCCAAAATAATATCTCATCCTCCCCTCTTTCTTCTGCTAAAAAATTAAGGCTACTGGAGAATTAAATATTAAAGGAATAGGCAGAAATTCTCTGTTTTCTAACATACTGGGTGTTAATACGCTTTATGCTCTTTTGTTTGCCAAATGCTTAGGTAAATCAGGTTTTGGCAGTTGCCTTTCTAATGCTTGTGTTTTCTTATACTAACTTCAGAAAAGGATTAAGAAAATTCAGGTTTTACAGATTTAGCATAACTTTTTCATTAGTTTCCTTTAGCTGGGTTTGTTACTGAAGACTGAATTACATAGTAAAATTAAAATACCGAGATCAGCAGAATAGCATGGGGTTGATGACTGACCTTTGGGAGCTGATTCATTGAATAAAGAAAGGGACAGATGTTAGTTTTTAATATTTTATTTCTTTATTTTTCCCTCTTGGATTGTAACATAATGATTTCATTTAAAATCCACATCTTGGAAGTTTCTTAACAGCATTTTTGGAGGGGGGAGAAGGTCAATTCTGTCATAATTGAAAGTCAGTATGTATGTATTTATTTATTTATCCCTTATGAAATGCAATTTCACGCAATAGGAGACAAAAATGGTCATGTTGGTAGTTGTATTAGCATGCTGTAAATGAACTGCTGCCTTCCACAGAGAGAGCGAGTTGCTTTCATTTAATATTGACGTGAAAGGAGTGCATTTAATTAAAGCTTTGGACTTTACATTTCAAAGCACCAGGCTAACCTTGACGGATTCTTTTAAATATTCCATGCTCTCTCAACTCAGCTGAGTTACTTTAAATAACTCAGCTGAGTTGAGAGAGCGTGGAAAAGGAAACTGAGTCAAGTTGGACTGGAAGAATTTACTGGTTAGTACTTGAAGTTGCCACTGCTTTTATGATAGTCTGTGTCAAGAAAAAGGCCAAACTTGCAATCTCACACTGATCCAAATTCCGTCTTTATCACATGTGTATAGTTAGGATACATTCACACCATAACATTCAAGATGCTTTGTTGTGTCAAGTTATCACTTTTTTGCTAATATGTGGCAAGTGACTCTTCTCTAACGTGCTCATAATGCAAATAAGGTGACTTACCATAAACCAGTATTTCTCAGATTTTCTGTTGCCTGTACCTCACTTAAATGTATGGACACTCGTTCCTCTCTGGCTTGAGCTTTGTACCAGTTTTACCAAGTTTTCTGTCTTGTCTTTATTTCCCCTTGATCCTGCATCCTGATCCTATTCAAGGGCTGCTACCATGGTTTGTTTTTACCTGCTGTACTGCGGGCTGCAGTAGCTTTCCACTGACTGCTGGTGCTTTCCACTGAGATTGGACAAATGCATTCCAGCGGATATGGCCGACTCTGTCAAAGGGCCTCAAGGGTCTCTGCATTGTTCTCCCAGATTACTGTGCAAAATCACTTCAGCTACTTCTGCACTGAACTGACAGAATCCTGGTGTTAATAGTCTGGTCTCTGTGCTTGGTCTTCCCTGTGGTGAGGTGTCTGCTGCTAATGCCTTGTTGGAACCTGCATGTCTTGTAAACTGCTGACTTAAACCACCTTTTTGGTGGCAAAGCAAGTATAACTTAATTTGGACAATCAAAGGCTAATAATTTTTTTTTTGCCAGCGTGATCTATTTCACACATTGTTGAGCTCTTAATTGACTGTAACCACTTAGTAAAAGATTCTTGCTGTCAGTCTGAATAAGTCAAGGAAACTCTTGAATATTAATCCATGGTCACAAACCACAAGACAGAATAATATAGAATTCCTATAGGGTTAGGATATTTCCAGAAAGGTGGCTGTTTGTGGTTTGTGTCTAAGTGGAGGAATTTTTTTTGAATGTTTGAATATTGAGAGCCTGGGAAAACTGATTTGTGAGAAGAAGTGAAAAGAGTTTTAGTTTAGTGAGACGATGAACTGTATGCTTCACAATTTTACATCATCTGCCATTTAAGATAACATCCTTAAACATTTTCATGGGGAAAAGACGAGAGGAAATTTTGTAGAACTGAAAGGAACAACAGACATAAAACTACTATATTATTTTTACATTCAGAAATTAATGCTACTATTGAGACTGAAGACCACACTGAAATGGAAGAGTTAAATTACAAAAATGTAATATACAGGCAAATATCTAAGGCAAAAATTCCCCCTCCGGTAGGTGGGAGGTAGGTATTTAGTTAAAATCTGCAGCATCCACATGCTAGATCCAGAGGAATACAGCTACTTCTACCAGTGACCTCAGAGGAGGCTGGGACTTCTGTCCTGAGCTCCGTGCTACAGGCAGCAGTCATAGCCGCTCGGCCTCAGAGCCAAAGCTGTAGGAGCCACTGGGCATGAGGGCAGCTCCTGCATCTTATACAGCTGCCTCTTTCTGGGCAAGTTGCCAACCCATGATCTAAGTCCTACTAAGCCAGCTCTAGGAAGGCTTTGAAAACAGTATTTCTAAACTCTTCCTCTGCTCCCACAGGCTAGAAATGAGGGTGGGTACAACTGAAAACAAAGTAATTTAGCCCCAGAAATCTTAGTGGTAAAGGCACCTGGGTTCCAGATCCAGTTCCTAGGGCATTCACATTGAAGTTGGAGCTTTAGGTCCTTCTGTCAGAATTGCTTGTATACAAGATATAAACCAGTTACGGGATAACTGTGGAAGTCATATATAGAAAAGACAGTCTGGTGATAAAAGCTTTTTCACTGTCATTATGTTTTGAATTCAAGGTAAACCTAATCTGATTTCTCAGGTTTCCCGGGGGGAAATTCAAGGCATTATTGAACTGTCGTATGATAAGACAGGTGATACCACAGATGACTATTTCCTTTGTTTCAAAGATTGCAGGGAGGCTTTTCAGAAGTGGAGAGCTTGTTACCCTTCCTGATTTCTGCAAACATGTGAGAAGGCAGTCCTTTCTTCAAGGTTTACTTCATATCTTTCTTCAGCTTCTTGGTCAACACAGGAATACTTCTTACCCTTCTTGAAGTGCCTGACTTTTTCAAGCACTGTGTAGGAAAATACATACACCTGATATGAGAGTTATGAGTTAGTTCTTCACGTTTTTGTAGTAAACTGATACTTTGTTATGTAGAACTAGACTGCACAGGTAATTTCAAATAATCCTGTATAGTTATGTGCCTTGTGTTTTTATCAGTGCATACTATATGAGCTGATTTCACTGTGTGTTCACTGATTTGCTGGTGGGTAGTTCAAGTTAAACCTGATACAATGGTGAGGGTTAATGGGGCTGAACTATAAAATCCAACAGCCTGGGGAATACAGAACTTACTTTCATCGCTTTCGTAGCTTGTAAATGAAATGTCCACATCAGGCATCAGAAATGCTCCTTGTTAAAGTAAAAGGTGTGTATATATCAAATTAGAATTCACATGTTATTCTGATTCCTGTTTTTCTGCGTTAGGCCAGGACTATGATAGCACTTGGACTTGGCATTGCAACTGTTGCATTTGCAGGTAAGGTAAATTACCCGCAGAACTCTCACTTTGTGAGCTGAAGTTTGCAAACGGGTTAATGAAGTTTTTATGAATATAAATAATGGAAAGTGGAAAGGTTGCTCAAGAGAACTGTGGAAAATTGTGTCCACCTATAGAAGTCATCAGAATTGTGTCCACCTTCAAAGTAATAAATTCCAAAATTCTTTTTGAAAATGGTGGAGAAAGCTGGACAATGTAATTTCATGGACAGCAGCTAAAATGCTCCATCTGCTTTTTGTCTGCAAAATGAAAGGTGAAAAGTTTATTTACTTAATAACATATTGCGGTGTAGAGGCTCTTTAGTACAGAAGAGTGCAACAAGATGCTGTGATGATAAGTTGATGCTCAACAAATTGAAATAGAGGAAAATAAAAGGTTTTAGTGACTAGTGATTTATCATACTAACTGTTTCCATACTACATTTTTTATTGCATGAACTTTTTGCATCTGGACTGTTTGTTATTCTGAAAAATAAGTTGTAGTTTGAAGACAGGGTATGAGTTTAACATTAAATAGTGGTTAGCAGAAAGCATTAAGAGAATGAGGTAATGGTACATCACAACATTTCAACAGAGATAGTCTGATGTGGTTTTGACTTCTGTGTTACCATAGGCACAGGCTTAGATCACTAAAACTTACAGACATGATATGTGTTGTAAGAATGAGTGCAAGTTGCTATTTGAATGAAGCAGAGCCACATTTTATAAATAGTTTTTCCATTGTGTGTAGTATTAAGTTACGTTGCTAAAGAATAGTTAAAACAGTAACTGGGGAGAGAGGATTTACATGGAAAACCCTCCAGTAACATGGCATAATTCTTGATTCCGGTGTTGATAGAGCTGCTTTGTTCTTCTGGGAACACAGCCTTACAGGAATCCCTCTAGTCTTTCTTGGCTATAGACACTCAGTGCTAGTGGGGAGTTGAATGGCTCTGAATCCCAGAAGATCGTCTTTTTCTAACGAAATTAAAAATTCAGTATTTACAAGGTGTGTAATAAAGCATACAGTATCACAGCAAGAAACGTGTAATACATGGATTTCTTTTTTTGAAGACATAACCTTTGAAGAGTATTTAATAAATAATGTATACCCAAAGATAATGTTTCAAACCACCCTTTTTCTTAAAGTTCACAAGGCAGGTATCTTCATTTATCATATTGAAATGTATTTAAATCTATTTATTTAGTGAGTTAAATAGCGAGTAAACACAATGGGTCTTTGCAGTCCGTGACTAAGTTTTTAGATGCAGTGTACTAAAATTCTTCTCCCTCTCCCAATAGTTTGGTGTTTTTTAAAAACAAAATTCTTTCTGCTGTAAACTGATGAGCATAAATTGGAGCTTGTTTGTGGGGTGTTTTTTGCATTTTAGTGAATATTTCATTTAACCTTCATCTTTATTAGGTCGTTACGCTTTCCATGTTTGGAAACCATTGGAGCAGGCAATTACAGAAGCAGCAAAGAGGATTTCAACTTCTGTAAGTTTAGATACTACTTTATGCTAAATTTATGATTTTGTATTTCAAGTATTCAGAAAGGAGATATTTTATGTTAAATAAAGTGCCAGGTAGATATTTTTTCCCCAGGATAGGGCTGCTCCCTGCTGTGTAAGTTCTGGCACGTTGTCTTCTATATTTTAAATCCCTATGGATAAAGCTGTATCAAAAGATGTTCATGAGTTTGATAAGCAGTTGCAGTTTTTTCTACTGATGTTCTTGTTTTGGAACCCTTACTAGTAAGTGTAAAGATAAATTGTTCAAGTACATGGTGAGAAAGTCACTAATTCCTAAATATTGCAAAGTGATGACATGCAGTTTCATTTCCAGCAGCTAAAAGTGAAAGAATTTAGTCTTTTAGACACAGTGTTAAAAATCAAGAAGACAAATTGATGAACTTCTGGGATGGGTTGCCATGGAGATGGGAGAGCTTGTGTGCTGGTTTACATAGGCGTTGTCTTTTTTTTCTTCCTCAGCTAATTTGAACTTTTAACCAGGTTTTTGTTCTTTGTTTTTTTCCTGCTGGTTAAAAAATACAATAATGAGGTCAAAAAATCAAGAAGTAGTGTGTTGTGCGGGATGCATATGCAGGGAATATTTGAGAGCATTTACTTACTGCTTCAGTGGCTATGTTTTCCTCTGGTAAATAAATACATGTGTTCCATTCCTGTTTGATTGAAGTAATTCCCAATGAGCTAGATGTCTGCTTGTAGCAGAATGTTCCTTCAGAGTTCATAGTCTGTGTACACTTACCCACAGCAAAAGAATGCTATTCCCTTCATGATGCTGATGGGTGAGCATGTTCAGGGAGTAATTGTTGCAGATTATTATTTCCTGAAAAATATACTAAAGGTAGGTTTTTAAAAAACATGATATTAGCATTGTACCTACTAATGTTAGGCCAGTTGCAGCACAGAGCCTGTCTAGACAGACACTGAGGTCCAAATTCATTTGCCATCTGTACTTGGTGTTCCTGTGCTGAAGGTGCAAGCTTGGTCAAGGCAAGCTTCCTGAGGAGAAGATTCAGCTGTCCTCTTGGGGCTGGTCACATTTGTGTTTGCTTGCCATGTGTTTCAGCCAGAAACAGTGCTCCTAGAAAACTTTTTTTGCTCTCTGTCGCTCTTATTGCATTGCTGTTGTGAGACCACTGTCAATTTTTTCTTTTCCTATTTCAAAAAAAAAAAATTTGAGATATTCCCCTATTGCCTGCCAAAACAACAGAGGGGACTTTAGGTACTGTGAATTAAATTGCTTTCACATGATACAGATACAGGCTGACTTGCAGACTTGCTAGATGTAGCTGGCAGTACATGTGGCTTCAGAGTATGGAGTGCTTCAGTCTTCACCCTCCCTCCCTCCCTAGCTGTTTTACTCCAGCCATTCTTTTTCTATCCATTTGTAGATACCAGCTAGAGAATCTAAATTCAGATACATTCACATAAGAAAGCATGCAGTGACTCTTTTTAACACATTGAAATGTGACATGCTACTGCATGGAGAGGTGTCTGTTCCTAGGAAACTGCACTCCTCAATACTGACTGAGCCAAGCTCATTACAGACCTATCTCATTTTTACCTCAGTGACTTTGAGTCCTGCAGAATTCATGAACAGCCATAAAGAGCAAACCAGGAGCTTCTGCATTCTAAATGTTCTTAGTCCCTGGAGCAATATCCTCTGTCTGGTTTCACATCCTCCCTTTCTGCCCAGAATTGTGTGTTGATTTCCAGTAGGGTATTTCTTCTGCTGTTCTATTTCTGTACTTGAAAGTACAAGTTTTCTGTGTAAGATGAGATCTACTGGAGACAGTAAAAACTCTCTTCCTGTTTGCCATTTACTGTGTGTATTTTCTGGCTTTATATTTGTGAGAGGATAGTGATAATATCTTTCTTCTACAACCATGGTCCAAATTGAAGATCCTTGTATAATTCTTGGCCAAGATTATTTGATTTTTACTACTCTACAGCTACTACTTTCTCAGTTTATATTTTAATTTTTTTACTTCTCCCCTTAACAATGGATTATTTTCTTTAAAACAGTAGAGAAAAGATTAAATGCAAAAGTCCTATGTAAGTGCTTATTCTCCAAAGTGCTTATTTTAGTAATTTCACATGCCTTTGTGGGATATGAAGCTGCTGTGTATAATGTGTGAATTAGCACTTTCACCACGTTTCTTGACAGCTTATTGCCCTTTACACTGTACTGACAAAGGTTACCAAGAAGTTGGTACTTCTACCCATGCTTCCTGGAAAAAAAAAATCTCATGACCTTCAGTGTCTGGGCTCAGCGTTACTTTGCTGGGTTTCTATGGTGAAGGCACCTAGCTTGGTCCCTATAATTTTCAGTGCTTATTCTAGCTTTGTAGAATGAAACCTTGTCCCTCATGGCCTTCTTTTCCTTGAGAGTCTGTGAACAGCTGACAGTTGAAAAGCTAGCTGCCTCCCTCTGTAAGCCCCCACTCTTCCTCCTCCATTTACAATGTTTCCCCTGCTCTGTTTGCGCTAGAAATCACAGTTGATGTTGATCCCTCCCAATTACACAAGGTAATACAGATGCAGTTTATTCTTTCTGTCTGCTCACTAATAAATTATTTGGGACAGGTCAAGCTGAGCAATTTTGAAGTGATAATTTAAAATGCTGCTTGCTGTATCTTGAGGATTTTACACTTCCTATTTACTTATGTAAATAAGTAACATATACAGTCAACAACTGCACTCATCTTTTAGTCAGAAATAGTAAGCAGAGGCAAGTAAAAGCTTTATTTTGAATTTTTAGATCTCATATAAGACAGTCACTTTATATTTAAGAATATGTATTTGTAAATGCTTCTGTAATTTAGTCTTGAAGTTTTCTACTATCTTTCTTTCAGTGGAGAAAGTCACTGGAGGAAACATTGTATTTCCACTCTGTGGCAAGTCATAATGCTTGCTCCCACAGAAATGGTTTATTAGTTTGTGTGTAGTTTTGTCAGTGGTCTCAGAGAGACTGTTTTGTCTCTGTGTGTAGTGAGAAGAGTGTTGCCTGTAGAAGTTGCATAGCTCTAAGTAGTCATTTGGCTTTTCTTCCTCAGAATTAGTGCCATTAGTTGTACTATTAATATTTCCTTAAAGTGTGAAATAAAGAAGCAAGTATTTCGGTAGCATTCATTACCTTTCTTTGTGGAATCAATGATATTGAGGATTGAATGACAGACAGATAGAAGATATTGAAGACAGACGCAGAAATTCTAGGCCAAATAAACAATCAAAATACTCAAATCCCACAATCATGAAACTCTCTGTTCCACAAGAAAATGATGTCTTCTGTAGCACATCATTAGGTTTTCTCACTGTATTTCCTTTATTGGATCTGATTCTGCTCAGACTCATGGAGTTCTGAATTGAGAGGTAAGGGTAGCAACTGTCTGTCTTGTCCTTAATTGAAAATAAAGCTTCTAGAGAACAATGCAGTCCATTTTATAAGATTTTTTTCCTAACTGAAGTTAAGGAAGTTAAAGTTGATATTAGCAAAATTCTACGTTATATCACAGCTTCTAATAGTTTGTGGTTGTAGTTTGTTTTTTGTGTTCGGTTTTTTTCCTCTGGTGTTTGTTCCCTTTCTGGTGGAGGACTGTGTTGGTCCTGGTACAGCAACATACAGTTTTCAGAAAAATTCACTACTCCATGTAATGTAATGTATGGTCTCAGTTTTGGTGTTTTCGCTCTCTTAACTGGCATAGAAACAGTGATTATGCTTCTGATTATGTGCTATGAAAAAAAAACTATCTTGAACATGTCATGGTTCCTGTGCATTGGATTTTCTTATCTGGTTGCTTTTGTGGAGATTTGCAAGACTGAATAGACATTTGCAGAGCAAGTGCAGCCATTTTCTGTCCCTCCCTATGCCCCAAACCTATTAATAGCATTTGTTCAGAAAGGAGGACTTAGATAAATTGCTAAATGGTAATAATGTGCAAGGAAATTAAGTAAATTAAATGATACCTCCTCCCCTTCCCCCAAATAGTACAAAGAAATTAAGAGCTCATTTCAATGATTTTTCCAGTACAAAATTTTCTTTGCAATTGCTGGAGCTAATAAATAATCAAGTGACTAGAGCTGCCTGCTCATCAAGGAGTTCTCATAACAGAAAAATATCTTTCCAGCCATTACTTAGAATTTACAACTAGGAAAAAATGTTTTAGTTTGAGTAGCGTGCAAAAATTCTTTCATTAGGGAACTAGATATTTGCCTACATGTTGCCTAAAATGAAGTCTCAGTATTTTTTCCTCTTTTTTCTAACCAACAGGAAAAATGCTTTTATGTGTAATTTCCTTTTGCTTTAAATTCTGCTTAGGATGGAGATCCTAATTTAAGAATTGATTATTGTTTCTACATCCTTCACTTATGAGAAGAAAATATTTTTTCATGAAGACCAATTGAACAAACTGTTTGTGTGTGAAAAGACATTATTTTTTCATTCTTTTTGGAGGTGAACCGAGGCTTCCTAAGGTTAGAACAGTGTCAAGGAAGTAGGCTTTAAAAACATGAAAAAATATTTCTGAATGTAAGCTTGTAGCCATCCCTCCCTAGTCTCTGATTTTAAATAGTATTTTAGATGAAATCTACCAAGAACAGAGACAAGCTGTGTTAAATTCAAATGCTGCTCTTCTCTACATTAATAGCAAGCTAGTGTTCTCCTGCATTAGAGTTCTATGTCAGAGTTGAAGGGCAGAGAAGAATTCAGGAAACCACCTGCACCTAGACTGCTTTGGGAGCAAATGTTTCTGGAAAAACTTTCAGAGAGCATTAAAGTATGCTTTTCTCTTTTGCTTGTAGTAATTGTTGGCATTGTTGCAAATTTCTGTGCAGTTCTGCTCTTCAAGGGTGTTCATTAAATTATTGACATCATTTCCCTTCAGAGAACCAGAGAAGCGCTGTGTGTTCCATTAATGTTGCACCCTCTAACCTGTCAGTCCATGTGCACTTTTCCAGACCTGGTTGGTGTTACCCTGTAGTTACAGAAGTGGCTCCTCCACAGATTCTCGTTGTTGGCATGGCATGTCCACAGTTCCTTCAGCTTTGATACCTTTAGTGTTACAGTAGTGGTTACTTTGTTCATGGTTTGGGGTGGGAGAAGGAAAATGAAATTCGTTTTGGGCAACAACAGCACACTAAAAAAATCTCTTCTGTGTTTGTGTGTGACATTCTGGTAGCAATAGGTGAAGTATTTCTGAACCTTGCTTTTGGGTGAGTATCTCTCCTAAGCTTAAAGGCTTTTCTTAGATATCATAGGCAGAGCCCTTTAAATGCTATATAATGGTTTTGAAATTATATAAGAGAGCTTGTGTAGACATAAGGCAAAATTCTCACTGAATATGAATGGCTTTATTTAGTGAGAAGAGTGTTTTTTCAAGGGCCAGGCGCATTTTACTTGGGGCTAAAGGGAATACTTAAAAATAGTCTCAGCTCTCAGGCCAGACTTCCCTTTGATAGCAACAAAAGAAGCTTATTTTCCCTCAGTTGATAGGTTTTGCACTGAGGAAAAGACTTTAGTCTTGTTGAGTGATTTCTGTGTGCCAGTTCGCCAAGGCTTGGAGCTATATCTGCCACCTCTGGGACTTACAGAAACATTCACATTGTGATCACTGCTAACCGTCAGTGATGGTTCCACAGGTTTTTTTCATAATTTAAAATAGATTTATGGTTGACAAATATGCATTCAACCCATTCTCTATGACAGTAGCTGTAATGATTTGCTCTCATCTCCATCTCCTTTTTAATGTTCTTCTCCCACTGTTTTTTCTTCCCTTCTTAAAACAGTGGATAAAGTTTCATATGACAATGAGTTTAAAAAGTTAACCACAGGTCCTGTTTCTAATAGTTGTCAGTCATTGGTTTTGAAGGAAGGATGTAAAGATGTAAAGACTTAGGATTTCCCTATATATTCCATTATTTGCCAATGTTCTCCAGCTTAGTGGTTTCCTAAAACAGGTTGTAACTTTATGCTTAAGCCTTCTTTATTTCCCTTGTTTCTTTCTGTTTATTTTTCTTGGTTCTTATTTTTCTTTTTTTTCTTGTTTCTTTCTCAGGATTCCTTCAAAGAACTCATGATACACTTTTTTGAAGTAACATTCCTTCACATCAAATCTATTCTTATATCAATTGGGTTTTTTTTACCAACTTGCTTTGTAGAAATGTCTGTAGTGATTGTCCCTAACATCCATGGATGCCAAAATATTGTCACTTTTGGCATTTGTCATTGTGATGGTACCAGTGCTGTTCTCAACAATTATCCTTCTTTCCCTCCCATGCCCTCCCCAACACATGCACTGTACCATCCTATGCTAGTATGTACTTTGATTCTGGACTTTTCTCCTGGAGGCAGGATTTCAGTGGTTGTAGCTATTAATATCTCTTATTAACAGTAGAAGATTGTGAAAACATAGGAAGGTTTTTTAAGTTGTTTTTTGTATGTGTTATCACTCAGGAGAAGTCCTTTCATATTATCTGGTCTCCAGTCATTCCATGCCTTTGAAATAAATTATAGATGGATGTAATGCTCTGAATGAGGTCATATAACTACAGTTTAGTTCCTGGCACTTTGTACATGAACTAATTATTGCTTTTTTTCCCTTTCTTCTTTGTAGAGTCTTTCATCATACTATAAGGGAGGATTTGAACAGAAAATGAGTAGGCGAGAAGCAAGTCTTATTTTAGGTGTAAGGTAGGTGTGTTGCATCAATATGTTTTTACTTCAGCAAGTATTGAATGAAGCAGATGCATGTTGCAAGAATGTGGAATACTCTTGCCAAAGCCATAGCTTTTTTTGTAAAAGACTTCTAATCGCTTATAAATTATTCTAGTACTCTGCTTAAACTAAAAAGCAAACAATAACGTGCTCAGAAAAAATGTGAATTTGTTTGGCTTGAAGGCAAGGAAATTTGAAGTAAACCCCTCTTTTCACAGTTGCTTCTTTGAGCAGACCTGCGTGATCTTCTGTAATATTCAATGGCCACTTTTCCCCAGTTATGGTTTAGAATCATCTGAGGTTCTAAATGTGGTATAACAGCTTTCCTTTTTAGTATTAAAAACAGCTGTACAAATCAAAATATAGATGATTGTTATTTGTGGTTGTATGATAAATCATTTTGGTTTTGTATCTATATAATCCAAGACCGTTCACCCTCTCTTTGTTTCTTTCTACGTCACTTTCTGTTCAATTGAAGTACTCTTTTCTTATGCAGTTCTGTGAACTATTTTTGCAACATACCCTAATTTCACTGTGACAGAATAATAATTAGAGAGGTTGTTTACCTCGGGAATTTAGTTGGGCTGATACCTTGCATTCAAGCTGTATCTACAGAAAGATTAATTAATTGAATCATCGCTGATTAAGAAGTCACCTGAAGTGGAAAACACTGATTCATTTCTGCATACTAACAAATTATAAAAAACTGAACCATTCAAACTGTCCTTTTGCATACAAGAGTTTTACTGTGTTGGCATATTGCATCCATAAGTGGTTATTTGTCTGGTAAGGTACATATTTTGTATTTAATTTAGGCCAAATACATATTTTATGTATGTCATTGAAGTAAACAATATTATGTAGGTAGCACCTGTAAATCAATGTGTCCCTGAATGTAACACATTGAACAGCTTTGCAAAAAATAACACATACAGGCGTTATTTTCAGGCCCCAGTAGAAAGAAAAAATATTTATAGCTGCTATAAAAATATTTACAGTAGAACAAAATGTGATAATATTAAATATTTGTTGTTTTGTCACTGGTCATAAAGATATTTATTTTCTTGGAGGAAAAATTGTGTTTTCTGCATTTAATGCTAGAATAACCAACCAGATAGACCCTAGAACTGCTGGGGCTATCTTCTTTTCTCCCCTCAAATTTTTTATTTTAAATGAAGGGATGTATTACATTCTACAAAAACCTGAAAGATACTTGTATGTGTCACATACACAAGCTTTTGAAAAATGTCATTCTCTTTGCCTTATGTGCCTTTGTTGTTGTTGCTTCCTCAGAGATGCAGTTTATGTTTTGTCCACAAGATGGTGAAAATCTCAAGTTTCAATTATTTTTGAAGCCAGTATAAGCTGTTAATTTTTAGCCTGAGTGCTCTGGCATTTCTTGTAAGCACTTCAATTTGTTTTTGCAGTCCATCTGCTGGCAAGGACAAAATCAGAACAGCGCATAGGAAAATCATGATTTTGAATCATCCTGATAAAGGTAAATAATTATTACTTTTCTTAACTAGGTCTGGAAGGGAAGAGGCTTAAATGAGTTCCTTTAAATTTTCTGACTGTGTAAATAACCACATCAGCTGCAAATGTTTGTTGTTTATTGACTTGAGCTTCTGTGTGTCATCTCAGATAAACTGAGCTTTATGAACCAGTTTTACTCATTTTTATTTAAAGTTGTTTTCTGTACTTGTGCTGCTTCAGTTAAGACTATGAGCTTGGGGACCAGTTTTCCACACTTGGCAAAAACTTCTTGAAAAATAAGGGAAAATAAGCTATAAAAATTTTACGTTAAAATAAAATTCCTGTTTTGAACTGTAATGGACCAGTTGCATGCATGAAAGTAATTTTCTCTGGGGAAATGGTTTGCAGTTACTAAGTACATCATTGATGAATTTCAGCCTTTATGGAATTCACTTGGAAAGAATGTAAAGCTGGGCATTCTTGCTTTACTGGCCGGGTTTTTAATGTAAATTTATCTTAGAGAAAGGCTATTATTATAACTTTAACTACACTACAGCTGGTTCAGAAAGAAAGCCCATATGTTCATTGCTGTCTCTGCTTTAAAATAACAGATGGTGAAGAGCTGCACTGTATTTCAGAAGTCAAAAGGGGAAATCAGAGGGTTTTTATTTCTTTTTGACAGAATTATAGGCTCCCTACCAGCACCCCATTTTAAGAAAATGAAAAGTGTGTCCGCTGGCCATGGGAAGTGTTTAGTTGATGCTTTTCTCTCTTCATCCCTCAGTTTAGTGTAAAAGCTGTCCTGTTTGTTTGATTTCAAACTTTCCTTTTTTACTCTTTTTTGTAATGTGTAAGTTGCACAGACCTAGAAAGGAAATTCACTTCTTTGTTTCTAATATATTACAGTGGTCAAAAGTCTCTTAATCACCAGAGTTCCTATTAGGTCAAGTTTTCTTAGTAATGAACTTCTACATTTGTTGTAGCTGTATGTGGACACGTGAGCCAAAAAGAATTGTGAATCTCCATGTGGATATTAAGTGTATGTGAAGAGATGCTTCCTGTTAGGAAGATCCTAACAACCCTAACAAAGATTTTAGTGCTGCACTCTGAGAGTTTTAATGCCCCTGCAGCTGGGCACAGTGTAGGTCTGGATGGATGTAGTGAGCCCTTCTGTGTGATAGTGAGACACCGAGCGTTTTCTCAGTGGGAGCGCCAGTTGTAGGGATTTGTGCTTCTCAATGCCCCTGAAGCTCTTCTGGCATGGCTGTAGAAAAAAAACCTTAATATCTTCAGCTGCAGAGTGAGGGCCTGAAGTAATCTGGAACATGTGGCATCACAGAGAGGCTTGTTTGCTTGTATATGGATCAATTCTGGCTGTTGGTAGCACAGATGTTCATTTAAAAATAATATTCAATGGTATAATGTAATTTTGAAATAATATTTTACCACCTGGAGATGATAGAAGAAAGAGCAGTAATTGCAGATTTTAAGTTACATGTGTTCTGAGATCCAAACTGTTGCAGAGAGAAATATTAGAAATAAATAAGAAATACATAGAAATTTGCATGAAAACATCCCCAGAGAGTACTACTGAAATGGCTGCTTGTTAATCTTTACAGTTCAGTTTTAAAGTTTTTATATTGATACATTGTATGTTAAGTTATCAGTTACAAATTTTTTATGAAAGAACATTTCCTCACAGAAAAAAAAAAGAGAAACCTTTTGGACTTGCCTTAATTATAAACAAACACTTAGGCAATCATGAGATTGAATTTCCTCTCATTGGAGGGCTACAAAATTAATACAGCACTTAAGGATGTAAATGTAGTGAAAACACTTCCAACAGATTTGAATTTACTTTAAGATGCTATATTCTAGACAAGTAGAAAATCAAGGTACATTTAAAAATTACTTGGAATACATTGTTTATTGCAGGTTTTAGTCTTTACTGTTTGTTTGATCCTCTTATCTCCTCTGTGAAAGAAGCAGTAGTCAGTGTAGTAATGCTATTCCTTGCTACAAAGCTACTTGATTTCAGAAAAGAAAAAAATTTTTTTTCAATAGTCAATTCGTCACTCATCCCTTGCCCTGCCTCACTTTCCTCCAGTTTTCCTCCAGTGTGGCTTACTTATTAGAATTAAAACACTCAAACAAGACCAAACCATGGAAAAGAACTTTTTTTTTTTCTGGTTATTATACTACACTATGAAATTACTTTATACTGATTTGGATTCCTGCAGCAATGGCTTAAAGAAGTCTTTAAGCAAGCCTCACCTTTTCATTTGCATGTGTCTACAACTAGCTCTGCATGTTTCTTCTATCATTGTTTTTTCTGATTAATAGAATGAAGGAAATGGTGAATGAAAAGAATTAGGTTGAACAAATGCCTTGGAAAAGGCTATGCAGTGCACAATACTGCTGGAATCACATTTTCACATTAAAATATAGGTGTATTATAGTAAGTGGTAAGTTACTGATACAGACCTTGCAGTGTTGTTTTTGGTGACTGTGGGCAGATGGCTGGCACTCAAAGGGAGACTGAAAAAAGCCCAGACACAAAAAGCCTGCTGAACTGTAATCAGATGGTTAGATGGAGCGTAGAGCAATGGCAGTGTTCAGCACTAGGAGTTAGAAGGTGTACCATGTTTAAATAGCTTTATTGTGATGGGTTCTGGCTGGTAACTCTGGGCATCTCACACAGGAGATGCTTGCACAATAATTCTTCATCAAAGTTATTTTAAAATTTTCCTCTCAGTTTTTAGTATGAGTGGAAGTAATTGCTGTTAGGTTTGAATGACTGTTCAGGACAGCTGACCTTGCGTACATTTGCAGTAGCATCCCACTGCAGATCTAAATCACAGGATGTAAGTGATTTCAGAGTTCAGTCTTCTCTCTGAGAGAAGTTGTTCTGTGTTATTCTACAGTGATTTCAGTTTTGATGACATTTCTCATGTTTCCTTATCCATTAGTTTACTTCTTGTCAATGTCAGTTGTATCAAAAGGATCTGTGTAGGAAAGAGATAATAAAAATGAATAATAAAGAGATGCTGCAAGTGAGGTAGTTTGGTACTTAATACTAATGTGTAAACAGTATTCCTTTCCCCTTTCTCTTCTCAGGTGGATCACCTTACTTAGCAACCAAAATAAACGAAGCAAAAGACTTGTTGGAATCCAGTGCCAAAAACTGAAACCTGAAGCCTTGGGTCATAGGAGATTCAGCAGATACATTGTACAATAACTTTCATGTCTGCTTGTTCTGCACAGTTTCTTAACATTGATTGTTCATATTTACGTGATTAAAATGTTAAGATTATTTAAAATGTTAAGATTATTTAAAAGGAAACTGAAATCTTTTACTGTTATGTAAAGTTATGTACAGTTATGCCCCTGCAAGGACCAGGGAGTTAGAATGATGATCCTTGTGGATTCCTTCCAGCTCAAGATGTTCTATGATTCTGTCCCAATCATTTAGTGTATTCTTACTGAATTATAATCCCTTACAAGCTTGAAACAGTTCTTTTAACTGTGTTTTTTTCAGAAGTACTTTTTTGTTTCTTTTGTTAAATTTTGGATCTTTTAAAATAAAAATTTTAAAACAGTCTTTAATATAGGGTTGTTTCTTCATTAGTAAAGAAACAACCCTGTCTTTAGGGTCACCATAAAATCTGTGAGAGTGCATTGAGTCACAGGACATATGACAGACCCCAGTTGGCAAATTTTCATCACCACCTTATGCTTGAGTCTGTTCATTTGTGAAGTAATGGCGTTTGTTCGTGGGTGCAGTTTGAGAGCTGCAACTCAGGACAAAATGACTGATAGGACTACAGACAGCAGCTTCCACTAGGTGTGTTTTTGAGGCTTGGAGCTATGAAGGAAGATTCTTGGGTTTGGTTACTTCTTTAATGTCTTAAAGGATCTCTGAAATTGTCAAGTAATTATTTAGACATGCTTTTATTTCAAGTCACAGAGTATGTTTAATCTCTAGCAGTTGGGGTAAACATGGGGTTTTCTGCAAGGGTTTTCATGGCAGTGGGATTGAGGGAGGTAGGTCCATGTGGCATGGTTTAGATGGATTTTCCAGGCTGCTGCTTGTCTAGGTTAGCCAAGTCGTGTGAGCAGAGTGCAGGACTAATAACAGCAGGGAACAAAGAGGAGAGTACCTGCTTTGCACATGGCTCCAGGAGCACTTCCTGGGTTAGTTCTTCAGTAATGCTCATGTTTCTGCATTATGCTTCATATCCCAGAGCATACATACCTCCCTCCTTATGTAGCATCCTAGCAATCTAGTGCTGGCTTTGGAGAATCCTGAAGTCATGGATCTCAGACTTCAGAGAGAGCAAGTTCTAATTGACAGCTCAGGCTGGGTGCTTCTTGGGGCACTTGGCTGCTGCAGATTGCTACCACTCAGTTGTCTGCAGTTGAGTTAAATCTCCTAAGCACAGACAGTCTAGTGCATTCAGTGCAAGACTGAAAAACCTCTAGTGTCCATTCAAACTCTATCATTAGAGGTACAACCAACAGCTTACTGAAGTGCTACAAATGCAAAATTTAGATACTCCATTTTATAGGTTATTTAGCCAGAGGTAACTGGCTAAGAGCAGTTAATATGAGGTTGGATGCTTTAATTATTTATTCACCAGAACATGCATTTGTAGTTCATCCAGTGGTGGATGTTCAGATAATGTGGATTTTTCCTTGAAAGGAAGAAAAAGTATGAATTTTTTTTATCAGGTTCCTCACACTTTGTCACAATTCCCTTACTTTCATTAAAGGGAGATGAAAAATTTTAAGTCGATCCTAAAAGAAAAGAATAATTCTAAGTACTTTAGAGACTGTGTTGCAATTATAGTGGCAAGACATGGCACAATGTCACTGGATAAAGCAAAAAAGACTGCCAGGAGAAACCTGCCTGGGAATAGCATACGCTATACACCTACTACAGTTGCTTCATATAACTAGTGCTCTAATACAAGAGTCTTGAATGAACATAGTTTATTCCTATGCAGTAGCTTTAATTGATTCCTGTTAAAGGAGTAGCCATCAATTAATGCACATTTAGGGTTAGTCATTCTTTTCACTGGTGTATCAGTCTGTATTGGCAAAAAACAGAACCATGACAGTTCCCATGTTGGAAGGAGACAAGTGAAATGGTGGTGTTCCTAATTTTCTGAAGTGGAATCTGTAAGTGATATGAGTCATTGTGCAAAATCAAAATTGATGTGAATGGCAGGTGGTAAAAACATTCTGCTTAATGATTTTGAACTGACTAGCTGTTGTTTTCATATAGCTACCATATTTTTCCTGGATAAAATGTGTTGCAGAGAGCTGTTCTAAAGTATCAGTTAAAACAGATGCATTAAAGATGGCTTCTTGCTCTGTTCTTAAAAATTAACTTCCCATGTATTTGTAAGAAGTAGAGGGTTTGTTTTTTTCTGTGAGATTCTATTGTTGATAATTTCCTTCCTGATATAATTATTTATATCTGATTATTTTGAATGAAACACTTTTTTCTGCCTTTCAGTTATGAGAGAAATTGTCCTTAACAAAAAGAAATAAAACTGAGTTCTGGTTGTGCTTTCTCCATTTTTTTTTCAGAACAGACTATTGACTGCTTAAAAATTTTGATGAATTAACAAATTAATTAAAAATTCAGCAGATTAACTGGCTCGTCTTATCTGTGGAAAATGCTGTAAAATGAATGAAGCTAATGAGGAGCAGTTGTAAAAGCATCACACATACAATAGCATATTTTTTCTTGTCTATTTACCTGCACAACTTGCTTTACCTACTAAGTGATGTTTAGAAGGATGAATATAGGACAAGGAAAGGCAAATCATGGAAGTGCTGCTCGATTTGTTGTTGTTGATAGGCAGCATGGCAGGCTGAGGAATGTCTTTGGATACTGCCTTGCAAAACAGCACCTGGATTGATGTTCAACTGAGCTGGGAAGAACAGGATGCTACTATTTTTAAAAACATAGCCTGGTAATTTAATCTTAAAAATATTCAGCCTCTTGAGACTATTTTCTTTACTTGTCAAATGGGTAGGTGTTTTTGTGTAAGGAAAGTGCATAGAGGTTGATTTATTCTGGTGCAATTTCTGTCCATCTGTCGTACAAGCAGACTCATTTTTCATGTGTTGCTTTAATGTTCTGAAAATGTTCATCTGTAACTTCTTAGCTTGGGGATTCCTAGGTGTTTTTCTACTTGGGTGATAACCAGTCCCAGATATCCTCTACAGCTTCAGAAGTCAGACAGGACTGAGTGCATTTATATGGCATTGCTGTGGGTGATTCCCAGTTTATTTAATGAAGCGGTTCTTGCTCATCTGCCTGATTTTTACTCTTAGTCCGTGGAAGTTTTACCTAATATTTCATTCTTTACCCTTCATACAGCAGAGTTAGGGATAGGTCTACAAAAACACCCAGTGAAATCTGGTTACCTGCCTGTGCATGAGTGCCACTTGCAAAACTTTTCCTGGCTTAGGATGGGACTGGGATAAAATTTAGACACAGTTCACGAAACCTTTGCCTGATTTTCTAGGTAGTTTTAAAGGTAAAAAGTTACTGTCCTGTGTGCTTGGATTTTTGCTTCTGTATAGGTGTAAAATTACTTTCTTCTTGCAAGGTCTTTGCTCAGTTCAACACTTTTCTCATCCTTAAACCAGCAGATTGGGTGTCTGGTGTCTTCAGTTCCCTAAAAAGCCTGATCTGCTGTCTGTGTTTGTAGGGTGCCTTATAAGCCTGGGTGTGAAAATCACAGTATCTGACCTGCTACTCAGGTGAGACTGGTGATGAAGCTGGGCTGAGGAGGCGACAGCACTTGCTCTGCTTCCTGCTGCAGCTGTGCCTTGCTGCAAAATGTAAGGCTCATAAAGCCTGTGAGATTCCTGTGCCTGAGTACTGAGCTCAGGTCAGCTTCAAACTGTGAAATGATGCCTGAACAACTTAAGGAAATTCACCAGTTGAGGTATTACTGGCTTCTTAGGAGACTCATTTCCCACAGGTTGGCCTTTTGGGTTTTTCCTTTAATTCTGACTCTTCTATGAGCATCTGTATGCTGGTCTGACTTTGGCAAGCAGTACGGTAGACTGGCGCTAAATGGCCAGCTAAACTTTCCTGGATTTTTAATTGAATTACGACAAAACAAATGTTTTCCATAGGTCATGAACAGCAGGTTTTTGTGTGTAGATGGCAAAGCCATATTAATGAATTTGGATCACCACCAGCACAATCTTGGGACTTTTGAACTTTGTCATTTCAGCAAACAACAGGTTGTATGTACATGTATGTGTAAGCGCACACATGTTTATACACATACACAGAGCTTTTCTGGATCCTGTGTGGAATTTTCCATCTGCTCTGGGTGGGGCACGCTTTTAAAAAAGGATACTTTTCTTGACTTTTTTTGTTTGTTTGTTTGTTTACTAAATTTTCCAAATCAGATCAAGGTAGCAAAAATAATGCCAAAATAAATTAGAGGTCTTTAATTATGTGCATAAATAGGAAGACAATTAAAAAAAAATCAACACACACCACCCAAATATCTCCAATTTTTGCATTTTATTGAGTTTATTCTTAGTGCTGCTTTCATATACATAAATACATGCAGTGTAGTTATGAGTCTTTAAAAAAAATAGTGTTCTTCTGTCATCATGCTTTATTTGCCTAAGATCCTTGTACCCAACTTTTTTTAAATGAGGCAAAAAAAAAAATTACAGGTTTTTGGGATGTTGCCCAAATAATGTTTTCTGTTTGAAAATGATTAAAATTTAAGCTACATTTAAAATATACTTTTGTATTTTACTCTGGGGGCATTGAGGAGAGAATTCTAAATCATCATTTGATGTCTTACTGATTGTTAATGGTCAATGAACCATGGATACTCGTGAATACTTGAATTGTCAGCCTAGTTAGCAATACATCTACTTCCTTTATTATTAGGGAATTGCAAAACTATACTTAGAATGAGAAATATCATTTTGACAATGGTACCATAATCAGATCACCATTAAGATTTTTCAAGAGGTAGTTATGGAACAAAGAGTAATTGCTCTACAGCTTCATATGACATTAAAGCATGTGCTATTGCAATTTCCTTATTTATATACTAGCTTATACAAGGAGAGGTTCATTAGCTGGATTTTTTTAAATACAGCAAATATTGCAACTCATAAAATCTAATTTAAAATAGTGGCAAATTTCTCCAAAATTACTGTATGATGTAAATATTACATAAAGCATGGTTCTGAATACAGTGATTCCTCCTGACTGTTGGATTTGTTCTGAGCAACTTGAGCGTTCCTTACATCTGGCGGATGAGTGAACAGTTTGTAGTGCAAGGAACAGTAGAGGTCCTAAACATTCCAGTGTGTGCAATTTGAGTAATACAATGTTAGGAAGAAATTCTTCACTATGGGGGTAGTGAGGCACTGATGCAGGTTGTTGAGAGTAGTTGTGGATGCCCCATTCCTGGAATTGTTCAAAGCCAGGCTAGGCTGGGGCCTGAGCAACCTGGTCCAGTGGAACCAGACCTAGACCATGGCAGGGGTGTTGGACTAGAGGATCTTTGATGTCCCTTTCAACCTAAACCATTCTGTGATTCTGTAATATAATGAGAGAAGCATAAACAAAATTCTAGTGAAAAACTCAATAGACAGATAAATTGTTGGCATGACTGGGAGCAGGTGGAAGTGGTTAAGGGGGTTGCTCTGTGGAAAGGTTTGTCCTGGGTGGTTTCCTGTTCAACAGACTTCTCAGTGACCTGGAGAAGGAGACTCACTCTGTCTCATCAAGTTTACCAATGATGCCAAATTATGTGAACCACTCTTTACACTGAAGGGAAGAGCTGACATTCAGGGAGACCTGGAGAGGCTGCAGGAATGGGGTGGCTGGAACCCTTCATGAAATTCCACCAAGGTGGGTGCAGAGCCAGGTGCCTGGGAAGGAAGTTCCCCTTGAAGTTCTAGGGACTGGGGAATCCCAGGGTGGGGAGCAATTCAGCTGAAAGGGGCCTGGGGCACAGCAAGAACAAGAGCTGGTGGCATGTCCTGGCAGCAGAGAGGGACAGCAGCCTCCCAGCTGTGTGAACGAGAGCTTGGTCACCAAATCAGCAGAAACAGCTCTTCTCAGCCAACCACACCATGCTGTGGCATCCAGTCTGGAGACCTCTGAACAGGGTGGACATTGGCCAACCACAGCAGGTCCAGCAAAGGCCACACCAGTGTTTGGGGGCTGGAGCACTTGCCCTGTGAGGAGGGCTGAGGGTGTAGGTCTTGTTCATCCTGAAGAAGGAAAGTGCTGCTGGGGGACCTCAGAGCAGCCCTCAGCATCATAAGGTCATAAAGAACATGGGTCCAGGCTCTCCACAGTCATGCATGGTTGAGAAAAAAGGGGCACAAGTTGAAAAGAGAAGTTGGACATAAATAATACTGTTTTACCCTGCAATCCAGCAGTGCCACAGGTTGCCAAGAGAGGTTGTGCATTCTCGATCCTTGGGAGTTATTCAAGATCCACTGTTCTGACCCTGCATGTGGCCTTGCTTTGAGCAGGTAAGACCAAGGACCTCCTGAAGTCCCTCCCGACCTGAATTGTCCTATGCAATAAGATCCAGTGGGAGGGACAGATGTCAGGGCTATAATAACAAAGGAACCACATTCAGGGAAATATCCTGCAGTAGTTCTATGCATGGCTTTTGTTTGCTTGCTTTTTATGAAGTCTGAAGTACAGCTGAACTTAGAATCATATTTAAAATAGGATCAAGAGCTTCACAGTACAAAATATTTTTATACCGCTCTGTGTTGGTGTCCTGGAGCAAACGCTTCCAGGGACTCTGGGTCCAGTCTTGGTGCTGCTGGTCCAGTCAGTCCTTTGTTCTTAATACTGGATGGTGGGAAGCTTTCTAGTCTCTACTGAGCCAGGAACAAAGATGTTCTGCCTTGCAAAGCTGCCAGTGCTGTGAACAGACAGAAATACCTCCCAAAATCATCCACACCTGGTTACCGTGTTCAACAGTGGGCCAGCCTGTAATTGTTTCGTGCTTCCCACACTGGCATCAGTGGGAATTTCTGTGGCAGGAACCAGTGCAGGGGACAAATTGATCACCTAAGAGAGGCTTAAAGATCTGAGTGCTGAGATACTGACAGCAGGTCAGGTTTCTTGAATTAAGTAGAGGACTGCCAGATTCCGATTTAGGTTTATTTTACTCGCAGCTGGGGGAGAAGCAGTGTGATTCCTATTTGAGTTTAAAAAGTCCTTTGCAAGCTCTGATTTGTTATGTTTCTTCTGATCCCAATGAGTTATTTAACCACCAGTCCCCATCACTCTCAGCACCACATGGGTACCTTTTCAGCAGGGGCTTGAATACCTGGCAATCCCAGAGCAAGCTGGGATCCAGGGGCTGTGCCACAAAGCAACATTGCAATTTCCTTATGTTCTCAGTTGGCATCTTCCCTACATTGTTATTACACAATTAAATATTTCCATGTTGGGTGAGTTGGCGTTGGTCTTTTCCACCATTGCCATCATTAAGATACAATCCTGCAGATATTTCCAGGGCTCCTGCCTTCCCTTCAAGCCATTTTCTCAATAACTGTGAAAGTGCCCTCACTATCTGTCTTTTTCTTTATGCAACCACTCTAGCTCCTGTCTTCAATAATTCATGATCTCGCAGGAGGTGCACCAAAATGATTTTAGCTACCTCCAACTTTTTTGGGCAGAAGGATAATAAAAATGATTTCACAGTAACTAAAGTAAGTCAGTTCATTGGTGAAAGCACTTAAATATAACTTATTAGCTATTCAGGAGGAAGGTTTTACTAAAGGTACAATGCTTTTATGTATTGAAGTGCAGCTCAGCTCCTGAAAAATGACTACGTAAATAAGCACTTGTCACATCTTATTTTTGTTGATTTTTTTTTCTTCTCCTTCTAAATTTGTTTTTTATGGTTAACTCTATTGCTGTCATGATTTTAACTGTGAAGTTGCTGGATCTTACTCCTAGTGGAATTAATTGCCTGTGAGTTACACTTACGTATTGCCACCGACGAGCTGCTGTTACAGGCATTCTTACAAGACAGAAGTGTGACCCATGGCACAATATGACACAGAAACTTTTGGAATATGAAATTTGAGATAAAAAGATAAGGTTGTGGTCCAGTTTTATAAGTCTGGGGTAAAAAGATTAGAGAATACTGAGGTAAATCCACAAAATGTTTTAAACTCCTAATTTTCACTAGTCCTGACAATGTGCCAGTATGTCCAGTGGGGGATCCAGAGTCACTTTTGCTCCAACAGCATCCATGGGTAATCTAATTTCCTAATTTCTTGATGTCTGGTCATAGGGGCTATTAGCACTAATAGACTTAATTCTAGCACTATGCAGAGGCACAACATAGTCCTGAGGAGCCAGAGGTTAAATCAAGAAAAAAGTATTAACTGCAGTACTTCCCAAAACTGTGGTGAAGAAACAGCTGGGGAGGTGTTTCTAGAGTACAAGTCTGACTGCAGACATCATAATTCAAGTTACTCAAATGTTTGGCTCCTTTTATCTGTTTGAGATCTTGCTGTTTGCACCTTGGTACTCATATACAAAGAATACTTGATAGCACAATCACAAAAGCAATAAACAGCCTCACAAAGACATAGATCTAAGGTGACTCCTTCAAGAGGAACCTTACTATAAGTGCTATTTCAATGTCACGTATCATAATTGCATCTAATATTAGAGACTGACTTAATGCAACACAATGTCAATGACAACATGAAGGCAATCATGACCAGAGAAGATAACGGAAAACTGTTTGGGGGGATGGAAGGAAGGATTACACTGCAGTGAAAGCTTCTGTAGACATTACAAACCTTTTTCAGCAACACATAGAGGAATTGTTTTCTCTCCTAAACTTCTGGAAACTTTCTTCCTGTTTCCATTTTGATCCTGGAATCTGCCTGGAATCTCTAAATGTGATTTGGGGTTGGGGTTTCTTGTCCCCTTTCTCAAACTTGTGAGTCTATCTTCAGTGCTAAGCACTGAAGTTACATACGTGAAGCTGCTTGGCAAGCTGCATAGACTATCAGCTGCTGAGAATTAAATACATACATATGAAAGAATTTCTTCCCCTCAGCAGCACATATCCTCCCACCCCCAAAAGGATATGGTTTAAAAGGCGTGAAGCTAGACTATTTTGGCTCTGTCAAAGTCTGAAGACAGAATGAAAATGCCACACATCTTCCTAAATGACTGAGAGTCTCTACTAGATTGTGGGTGTATGTAGCAGCAGCGTGACCTGCTTATACCAACTTAAAAGCATGTAGCCACAGAAGGCCCCTGTGGCTTGCATGTGATTTCTTCTTGCAGTAGTGCTTGTGATGGGGCTGTAATTTCTCTGAATTGGAATGACATTAGCTGCACAGCGCAGTCTCTGGCTTGCCCTGATGTGAATGCATAGGTGCACACAGAGGTGCTGGAGTGGAGCTGCCTTTGGCAGTGGCACGTTTAGAGCTGCTTAAGGCCAGGCACACACAAGCATCCTCCATGTGCTTCAGGTTGAGCTGGCCTTCAGGTTCATAGAAGGGAACTGTAGACTATCCTGAGCTGGAAGGGATCCACAAGGATCAATGAGTCCGACTCTTCTTCCCTTGTCTCCTCTTCTCACCAGAGGAATGGATTTATTTATGTCTATAAATAAGCTGAAATTCTGTGACAAAACTAGAGATAGCACCTTACAGAATCCATATAACCAAAGCAAATGAAAAACCTTTGCAGACATTAATGCAGCAGCAGATGAGGGCTTAGGTTTTGAAACACAGAAGCTTGCTTGGGCCTTTTCTACTCATTTAAACAGCTTCCCCCTCCTCCTCCCCCCCCCCCTCTGCCAAAAAAAAAAAAAAAAAACCAAGCAAAACAAACAACCCAAAACAAACCCTAAAAGCAACCAACCCAGAGGTTCAGAGGCCATCAGTTGTGCTCTAGTCTCACTGGTTTGCCATGAAAGCCATGTTGCTGGACCTGAAGCTGAGAAAAACTTTAAAAGCAACACCATTGGGGTCTAACAACACCTGAAGTATCAAGATCTCCTACAATAGAATGATTTTTCTTTTCCAGTGGGCTGCCATTCTTATAATGCTTTGAATGTCAGCAGTGATAACTATTTCTAATTAGTCCTTCCAGTTCTGTGAGGAAGGAAGAAATCCATAATACAAAACAAATTCTAATGAGGGAGGGAAGTCTCCTCCTAACAGTGCTCCAAGAGCTACAGAGATTTGCCCCATGGCAAAAGTCTGACACTTTAGCTTAACACTTGAGGTGACCCTACAGAATATAAATCAGCTTCTGCTGCTTCAGCATTAGCTGCTGAGCAGCCAGCACATGGCAAAGTTGACCTCTTTACTCAGGCTGGCTTGAAGCTTAGTTGAAAAAAGACCCAGGTTTTGTTGGATTGAGAGTGCAGGTGGGAAGCACTTGTAAGTTGGTTCTACATTGTGAAAAGTCCTCTTTCAAAAGCCTGTCCATGGATGACAAGAAAAAGCAGAGTCAAGATGTCCTTGGTGTCTGGCGAGCTCCTGCTTTGGATGTCCCTGGGTGAGGCTGCTGAACTCATAAGTGACATTAGACTCATAAATGACATTAGAGCCCTGAAAGTGAGTCTACTCCTACAAGCTTGTGTTACCAATAGCCTTTAGTAAATGTGCAAGCGTAGTCTTTTACTGTCCAATTTGAAAAATTGAGAACATGACAACTCTAAAGCTATTAATTATACCAATGGCTACTCTGTGGTTCCAGACCAAAGAAGAAAAGCCATAGTAAGTAATGACTTACAGGTTACTAAAGGGGTGGAGTTGAGAGGCTGGGGGACATTATACCATTTCCCAAAATGCAGCAAAAAGAATGAACATAAAAGCTTTCAAATTTTTGAATGACTCAGTGTTTCAGAAAAATGTGGAGGAGAAAATGATTTCATAAAAGACAAAGGCACTGTTTCAATTAAATAACTCATCCATGCCTGGAAAAGCCAACCTCAGATTCACATTTTCCTCTGCTGTGTCCCTCCAGCAGAGGTTGCTAATGATTCTGATAGCAAGTTATTTCAGTCAGTAATGGTAAACTGAAGAATACAGGGCTTTTTCCACTGACCTTTGTGCCTGCTTTTGTACCCCTGCTTGCACTTGTGCAAAAGCACTGAACAAGTATAAATGCTCTTCATATCTGATACCTGGTAGCCTGTAGCTATACCAAGGCAGCCTGGTAAAAATGAGGCTGCCTCACATTTGTTGCTTTATGAAATACTCCCCTTTTATTTTTAGTTTTTCTGCAACCAGCAAATTGCTGATGCTGCTGACTGGCAGGCAAGATTGCCTGATCCTCATTGCTGCAGTTTTGCTACCAATGCCCAGGGCTGAAGAGAATTTTTAACAGCATGAAAGACAAGCTGAATATGACGAGGCAGTGGATACGAGTTTGTGGAGTTTTTTCCTGAGGACTTTGTTTCGGTTTCTTTCATGTAATTTATTATTTTAGGCTTTTGAATAAGTAAAAAATAAGTGTTTTTTGTTTTGATTTTTCTTTTAAAGAGAAATTATCTTCCTGCTTCTAAGCTGATTGACATGGTGGTCATGATTGACATCATCCAAGGAAGATGTCTCTTCAGTTTTCTTTTCTTTAGCAGCCTGTCGGACACCCTTGTGGAGGTTCAGAACTCTTCTGTTTCCAGCAAAGTGGAGAAACAACAGCTGCATTTATCTGAAAATCCTAATAACCTGCTCCAAGCCATGGCATTTCCTATATTTCACATCATTTGAATGTGGATAATGAAATTCAGCAGCCATCATTCTTCATGTTTAAAAAGTGTATGTGAGCAGGTAAGCATTTTAAACAAGTAATGCTGTGCCAAAGTAATCTCTGCCATAATACCCTCAAATTCCCTGGAGTTATAGTAGGGATTAATTTGCTTCATGATGTTTGAAAACTGGAGGAAAAATGAATTAAAGCTTTCTACCAGAAATTCCAATCAACATTAAAGAGTTGAATGTATACTACTAAACATAAATTTAAAAAACCAAACCCAAACCTGCTCTTACCTGCTCAAAGGCTTAAATGGATGTTTTCCATCTATTTTTCTTCTCTGTGAGTGGCTTTGCTTAGTGAAAGTTTCAGTAGCACAAATAGATTAGAAGAATGAACTTTTGAGCTAGGCACAAGTGTTAAGAGGAAAGAATTGGTTTTATTCCCATGTGAACATTTGCATGAACTGTGCATAATCTGTGACACAGTGGAAATAGAAGAGGTCAGCTCAAGTATTCTGCAGTAACTGCTACAGCAACTACGGAGTAAGAAGGAATGCTAGCAAAATAAGTAGGAAAAAAGGAAATTGCAGACTGTTTATAAGTATATCTTTAAGAGCACTGATAAAAAGTAGTTTGTGAACTTGAATTATTCACTGTTAATTACTCGCTGAGATTTGGCCCACTAAAATGGTTTAAGATGAAGAACTGATAACAGCGTTGTAAAACTTATAATGTCATTTGTAACTTATTTCAATCAAAATGAAAGTATTTTGAATCTTTCTAAACATGTCAGTTATGAATCTGTGTCCAATTCCCTGATAGTAAGAGATCAGTGGGAAGCCTTGATGATTAAGCTATTTGATGAGTACAATACAATTCAGCAAAACAGTTGCAATGTTTATAAAGACAACAAGATTTAGTTTCTGGCCTGATGCTGTGATAGAGAAGGTACAATCTTCTGTATTGTCCATCTCCTACAGTTTCCTTTTTCATAATCATTATTGAAAAAATTACTGGGAATTGCTTCAGTATCATCCTTCTTGGGTTGGGTTTTACCAGTCTGCTGAAAATGTCCACTGAAGTAAGAGGTTTCTCTAAAGACTTTTGACCTTTAAGGTGAAATAACCTCATCCATAATCTTCAGTGCAAATTTTTATAGCTGCTAAGCAATTTTCCAAGGCAGCTGGCCATTTTTATATCTTGAAAAACTGGTAATGATACAAACTGTTGATTATGGTTTACAATGGCAATAAACCTCTCAGTATTGGTTATTACCAAAATAAATTGCCATTCTGTTAAATGTTAAATAACAAGTCATAAACTGCTGAAAACAACCAATTTCTTGTGGATTACTGGCTAAATAAATTTTAGTAGGAAGTGCAGATCATGAAGTTGTGATCAGCAGATCAGGCCTAATGAAATTTTATATATTTTAAAAACTGAAGGATCCTCAAAATATGATGCAGATTGTAACACCCATTAAACAAGAAAAAAATTAAGTCTCCTGGTAGTTTTGGGATTTTTGTGTGAGACTATTTTTGTCTTCTGACACCAGCTCTTGCAATTTTCCATTGTTTCTTTAAGTGTTGAAAAACCCAATCAATGCCAACACGCTGAGCCCACCGAGAAGGCAGAGAGGAGCTTGTTCAAATACTAAGCACCTACATGAGATCTCTGCTCAGAATCAGAGCAGTTAGAATCTGCTTTGGACTAATTACTACTGCTCATCTCAAAAGCAAAAATGCCATCAAACATTCGTAGCTCAGGTGCCATCTTCCCAAGAGTGAGTGGCAGATCTTCACCATAGCAACGAGTGTTATCTCCTAAGAATAACATTAACCTCCCTTGTTACTAGTTTTAAATCCTTGGGTATAAACAGCAGTTGCAAGGTATGTGTGCCTTGACTGTGCATTTTCATTGCTTAGTGCGTACTGGGTGTGCACTAGCTGCTGTAAGACTTAAAAAGACATCACCAGAAGAGGAAGTAATTAAAGGGATGGAAATACAGCCATTAATAATCCAGTCCTGGAAACATGATCAGGGAGAGATCTCCTGTTCATGCTCATAAAAATCAGACCTCTCCACAGAAAAGCCTGGCACAAAGCGCTCTTCAGCAGCAGCATCCTCCCCCTCCATCCACATGTTGATTTCAAATCAGTCAGGGAGAGGTGGGAGAAGAGAGCAAAAGGAGGAGGGGAGGGAGGGTTGTTTCTATTTCTCTCCTTTTTTCTTCTGCACTTCCCTTCCTGCATACTTTTTTTCTCAGGCAGGGTTGAAATCCAGGAAACTGGTACCAAATATTTTAGCTATTTTAAATTGCTGCATTATGCATTTTTTCGGAATGTCACCAAAGCTTTTTCCAGTAAAGAAGATGAAATTCCCCTCATAATAGCCCTGTAGGATACAGTGATATCCTGGGAGTGCCATAAAAATGCCATTAAGAGACATTTCATTTTGCCTTCTGGGGGCTCTACACTTATCTATTTTGACTTAAACTCTTTCTTCCATTTCTGCAAGAGAGGAACATGACACAGGAGTTGCACAAAATGAGCTCAGATCAGGGAAGACAGATTGTAAATCGAGACTTGCCAGAGCTAAATCATGTTCTCTCTCTTGATCTCTTATCTGATAACTTTTATCCAAAAGGTATTGAGGAAGTTAATTGCAACTGCTAAGATGAATCTTTAGGAAATATCATTCTCCAGGGCCTTCTTTTCCCTGCTCTCCAGATCCCATGTTGAATTTTTTTCAAGGCCTCAGATATGAAATGGTTATCTTGTGAATTTTAACATCCTTATCCTTTCCTACAGAACTGTTCAGATGAAGTAAAAAAAAAAACTGTGGCTTTTTATTTGCAAGGTTTAGGAATCCAGAGAAGCAGTGCATGAGGGGGAAAGGCAGTGACTTTCTGAATTCAAATGCTTGCTCTACTTGACAAGCTAAAGACAAAGGTAAAAAAAGAATGTTTTCTTTTTAGAGACTGAAGTACTATAGACAGTCTTGGATTAGAAGCAGGCTGAAATTCCTGTTGTAAACATCTAATTACCTTGTGTGGCATGACTTCTAGATACACTATCTTGCAAAGATAGTGAAGTTGTGAGTACACGCTAAGACAGCTTTACGCTTTACACAAGAACATTATCTATCCTTTATTACAGAGTTTTCCTTCTGGTGTTTTTCTTTTTGCTGAGCATGGCAGAACAGAGATTCATTGTGAAATCTAGCAAAAGAAGTGAGCTTTGAATTTACTCAGTATCTCAAGAGCTGTTCTAAGACTAAGATTAAAGGCCACTAAACAAATTCAGGCTCCATTTGTTTGGAAATGACTTAATGGCAAATATATTTATATTATCCAGTGACTAGGGTTTTTTATTGCACTAAATATTTTATTCATTCAAAGCAATAATGACTTGGGTTGTGTGTTTCTTTATGTGCAAGTGCAATCAAGACAAAAACCCCAAATCACAAAAAAGTGGTTTTTACAGAGTTATCTTGCCCTGCATTTTGGGCAGTAGAAAGGGGGGCCTCTCTGTGAGGAAAGCCCTGGACAGGTGTTAACATGATACCGTTTTTCTAACCCTTATTTCTCCATACGTTTTGAAGGAGGTAGATGTTCAAAGGTGGAGCTGCTGAGCCAAGTATATTTTCCTCTACATTTGCAGCTAGACAATGAAAGAGGGTGACTGTGACACACAGGACAGGAACTGAAATATATACTCAGGACCACTACCCAGTTATTCTCATTTTTTGAAGCCAACAGAAACCTCAGTAATGGCCTTGCTGTGGAAAGGGAGTTTTGAATGGCAGTTTGTTTTATGACTCTTAATTAATTTCTCCTTCAGTTGTTGGTCTCATGGCTGATTCCTCCTTCCCTCTCCCACTCACACTGTGTGGCGTCATCCTGCAACAGCTTTCCTTGCATTTCACTGTACGCAGCCTCATAAGTCTCACTGTGAAATGCTTTGGCACATAGGCAGCGAGGAAAAATCTGTGTAACAAGCCTGATGTCTTAGAAATATTTTGTGTGCTCCTCTGCAGAGGATAGAAAGTGTAAAAACACAGGGGAAGGTATTCTGTGGAAAAAATGTATTACTGTATGTCACATGAATGCTGTTTGAGAGCTACAAATTCCTGCACAAAAAATAATAAAATGTAATGAACAAATGAACACCTCTCCTCTGGAAACCTACATAAGAAAATATAGCTCAGCTTCCACTTGGGTTGAAGCTTGGTAGGAAAAGTTCAGGAGGAGGGGAGAAAGAGAGGAGCCCCAAGACCCTTCCAAGCAGATGGCATGTTCCTTTCTCCTTCTCACTCTTATACAGTGTGTGACACAGGTATCGCACAGGTATCCCTGCAAACCCTGAGCCCACACTTGAAGGCTGCACCAAGTGGTGATGGACATGCACCTGGCTGTCCCTTTCCCAGGCTTTGCTAGGAAAAAGGAGATGCAGCTGAGGTTGAAATGAGGTGGGATGATAGGGAAAACAATGTGGTGTGGCCAGTGGAAGAAGACCTGGGCTGCCCCTGAAGTGCCCTGAATCTCTCAGCTGGTGTGCACACATCTCGCTCTCCCACAGAATGATGGGAAGGGAGGTCAAAAGAGCTCACTTGGAAACAACTGCCAAGGATAGCAAATTTTTACAAATTAACATGCCTTTTGGGAAGGAGGAAGGCAGTGCAATTTTGATGAGAAAGGCTGCTTTCCGTTTGGGCTTAATCATGCAAGGTGCTGAGTGCCTTCAGTCCTCATTCGCTTTGATAGGAGCTGACTGTCCTCATGCTACCTGGCAGGCATGGTTGCTAGGTCAGTTCCTATTCCCCTCTCCCCCACAGCCTGTCACTTCACTTCCTAAAGAATGTCTTATTTGATGTCATATGTAGCACAGGGAATTAATGAGGTTTTCTTTCACAGGCTTCTCATTTATCCCTAGAAAATCAAAGGGACAGATGTTTTTCTCTGCTTGAAAGTAAACCTCTAAGAAGATGACAGAAAAGAGGTGGATGAATGCTTGTAGCATCCCTGTCCCGGGGATGCAGAGTGGGCTTGGACCTACTTTGGGTCTGTGAAAAGAAGGAGCAACTCTTTGGTGCCTGACTGTCCTCATGAGCTATGGTTCTCCTTTCTTGTTTCAGGATTTCTAACCCTCAGGGACCACCTCTGACCACTTCATTCCTCGAGAAATGGATGCAAGGCACGCTTAATGTCAATGACATCTTAATCATCTGGTCTTTGAAAAGGGAAAAGGCCAAGACAAATACTTCTGTTAGCAGGAGAGTCATAGTATTTGGTAAACATGGACTGCATGCATCTAGTTGAGATGCCTCTGTGCTGAACTGTGCAATTCACAAAATGCAAATGGGGTGCTTATCAGATGGATTATTTTCTGAAAGCACAGGCAAAATTACAGTAATTACTTTTCCTCCTGCTACATTATCTGTATTCCCAAGAAACTTTATAACTTCATGCAGAAAATAAATAAATAAATATTTACTTAAAAGATCAGAATAGCTGAGTAAAGGTTCCCTTCACTTCTCACAAAATCAGCATTTTTCTTGAACAAAAAGCTGTTCTCGGCAGCCTGAGATTTTCATGGGGGCAGGTACTGTCAATGAAAACTTTTTCCAAGGAAATCACTAGATATTAATCTGGATTTTCAAGAAGCTACAATTTTCTTAAATTCCCACCTCTTTGACATGCCCTTGGGTGAGAAATGAGTTCCTACTATTCCTCCTTCAGCAACTGAGTGCTTCAGCCCAGCTTTTTAGATATAACCACCAAGATTATTGCCTGAGAAGAATCAATATTAAGGACCCACCTTTTTAATGTGAGATAAAGATTAATCTACTTTGTCACACCACTTAGACTCTTTTAACATGGATTTGATTATATCGTGATTTTCAAAGAATAAATCTAAAGGACTAGTTAAAAAAAATCTGCCATGGTTTGTTCAGCCCATCAAAGTAGACTATGGTATAATTCTAATAATTCTAACACCAACTGGTTCTACATCATCATAGGGCTCTGAAGACAAGTAATAAGCAAGCTTTACAACACTCCTCCAGCCATCCCAAATGCAAGCATTTTAACATGGTTTATTTGTTTTTTTATTCTAACATATGAAAAGCAAAAATTTTCTTGAGCACTTGTACCCTTTGGTGCTCTAGAGTAAGAGTGCCCATAGTCTTTCACGGTTTTGTCCTCAAAATTTCCTCATGAGGTAGAAAGTGCTGTTTTGTAATAACTGAGAAACTGAAGTGCAGAAAAGTTAGAAGACTTTTCCCATGGCCACCTGGGAAAGTCAAAAGGAGTCAAGAGCTCAAGCTATGAATTCAGCTGGGACCTTCTTACTTCCTTTCAAGCCTGCATGTAAGAAAAATGGTTCATATCTCTGAGCTGGGAATAGTGCAGTGTCCCCACGGGGTACATCTGGATCTAAGACAACCTGTCTGACTGTACTCTGAAACAGCCTCAGCATGTTCAGCCTGTTCATCACAGTCTTCACCATGAGCTGTGAGGATGGGAGCAAGCAGCTGGGTGGTGCTACACACTTGAGCAAAAGACCAGGACATCAATCCCTTTAGTGATAGCACCAGGGTCTGAGAGCTAAGTCCAGTTCCTAGGACACTGCTTCAGCCTCTGAACTAACCTTCTTCCTGTAAAATACAGGTAATATTCAGGTGCTTTGTAGCTGGGCAGAGACCTTGTGACATGAGCAACATCATGCCAAAAACACCCATTTGATTCTGATTAAGAAATCAACACAAAGATTCAACCTCATTCAGCTCAGCCCATGCCCTAAGCACATGGAGGTGGTAAGAGAGACATTGCTGTTCTGTAACACATAAGTGCAAATAGTTGGGAAATAGCTCAAAAGATACCAAGTAATTAATTGAGCATCATGACTGCACCACTGCATAAACTCCTTGAAAGAGCAGCAAAGGGTGAAAATTGCTGATGGCAATTTCCACAGTAGAGTAATTTAGCTCAGAGGCAAAGAGAGTGGTGAAGGAGAGAGAGAATATATATGTCAGCGTGGGAGAGGGTGGACTGGTACAAGAAGGAGTGCATTAGAGTATGTGTGAGTGTGGAGGAGTGAGTTTCTCAAAATTAGGGCAAATTCTGCATTCATAGTAGGCCTTGCAGAGAAGCTGCCTGTGTGCATGTGTATACGTATATACAGGTTTGAGCTTGGCCATCTTGGGGTCATTACTGTTTTTTAAGACATTTTTCTAGAATATATTTCCAGTTCTTGCAAGTGTAGGGAAAAAAAACCAACCTTGAAGGTGGAATTGAAAGTCAGCTGAAAATGCAAAACTTAGAAGATGTACCAGTGATTTGGAAAGTATATAAAAGCAGCAAGACTTTCTTTTTTCAGAAAGTGAAAAGATGGAGAAGGGGAGATGTCAAGGGAGGAATGTTGTTGTAGTTGCCTCTCGGAAAGATGTTGGCAGTGTTTATCAAAAGAGGAAATGTAGGGTGGGTGGGCATTCCACCTCCATCTCTGGGCAAAGGAAAACATGTAGAGGGTTCTGTGCCACTGACAATAGGGAGTAGGAGTTTAATTGCAGAGATTCATCCTTCCTCTTTCACCATACGAGTGCCATCATGTAGGCAAAAAGAAGATGCTGTTTTCTGTTACCCAGAGTCATTGGATGTAGAGAGGAGAACACCTAGAAATCAAAGGTTAAACCAGTGAGAAATTCTTTTCAACAGCAACTCCATAAAAAATGCCTCTTTATTGAGATGGGCAGTGAAGTATATCCAAGTTCTCTACGCACACTGCTTCTTTCCAAAATGTAAGGCAGGAAAACAGAGTCAGATGTTTAGGCTCCGGTTCCTACTCATTGCTGGTTTCCCTGGTAATCCACTCTAGCAGTATTCCAGCTTTGAGGCTCCTAAGCACAAATTTTTGGGCTCATTTCCAGTCACTTACCTTTCCAGTGGGAACAGTCTATTTCTTACTTCACCCACTTAGGCACAGCAATTTATACTTCTGATTCATGCTGTGGAGGACTGAGGGGAAGATTTTATAGTGGTAATACCAATTGTCCCCTATCCCACAGTAACTTTAAAGTACTTAGCGAAACCTCAGGAGGTGTAGAAATGCATGACAGGAAAATAAAGTGTTCATGTAAGTAAAAGAATTGTCTCTTACATATCCCTTAAACCCCAAAAGTCATGTTCACACAGCCAAAGTTTCTTCTAATTAAGAAAACACCTCACAAGACAAGGATTTCACCTTGAAAAAATATTTCAGAGATATTCTCAGTGGTCATTGATCATAATAAGTAATTGATCTCTTGGTCAGAAGCTAAAAGACTTTGCTCTGATCACATTAACCTAAGGATGAATCTAAGTGTACATTCAGTTGTTTGTATTTCCTTTTCCCTTGCAGTGATTCAGTGCAGCATTGGCTGAGGATAAACAACATTCATTAGAACAGTTTAGATGGATTAGCTACATTCTTCACACTTTCCACACTTAAAAACTTCTAGCACCAGTAGTTCCTACAGCCAGTCCTAGGATCACATAAAGGATTAAGAAAGCCCATTATTCCTTGATTTTGTCCTTTAGTGTTACATCTATAATGGAAATGGATTACAATCCTGAGATTTGGGCTGTCTGCATGCTGACCTTACAGGGCACAGCCAAATTATTGGAGATGAATGTTTCTCTCAAGATGCTGTTTTCTATTATGTTCTTCTTTAGGAGTGGAAACCACCTGGGATTGACTGTTCAAATTGAACTTGATTTCTAGAAGATTTTCAGCTTTACTGCGTGCATGTGGCAATAATTACTTGCAAAATAAGGGCTGAGTGGATTGTGTTTTACCAAATGATTTAGGTATTTGTGATTGATTTCCACCTGTTTAAGTTTTGATTGCAAAATCACTCTATGGAGAAAAAATATAGATAAGTGTCAATATTGCATAACTGAGGTAAACATCTCTTGGTCTCCCAAAAGCTGCTTAACTGGTTTCCACTGTTCAAATGTACTCTTGACTGTGGACTATGACAAACTTTCCATATGGATTTTTAAATTCAAATCATTAGGCCACAATCTCTTTGGAATAATTTAAGGAATAATTTAATGGTAATGAAGTTAAAGATAGCACTCAAAATAACCCCTTTAAGATGCCAAATCATTAATAAACACTTGCATAAATTCCACTTCCAAATAAAACCTTTTAAGAGATTCTGAAAATTTTTGCATGCTAGAATCCAAATACATTCTTGCACAGAATGAGACTCTATAAAATAAAATAGTGATCGAAAAGTCAGCAAGACCCATAGGCCAAAAGCTACAGGTTCCTCAGACAAAGTTTTTGGCTGTGGATGGAATTAGTTTTTTTACTAGACTGGAAAGTTAAGTGGAAATTGCAGGTCTCAATGTTGACCTTGGCTCTGGCAGGCAGATATGGTCCATGTTAGCCTAAGCTGTATCCCACACAGATGAACTTGTAGGTGTCTGCATGTCTGCTCTCGTACATGCAGGCAGTGGAGTTTGGGGAGCCCCCAGCTGGCTGGATATAAAAGTACTCTTCTCCAAAACAAGCATCTACGTCTGGGAAGCTGAACAGCACTGCAAACTCTCTCAGCCTAACTTAGTGGCTTGCTTTTCTACTGCCTGTAAAGGGAACATAAGCACTCTGCTCACACATCAACCTTCAGGAGCATAAACTAGAGCCTCATCCTTTGCAGAACCTACATGTCTCTGAGCTAGGTAGGCAAAGGCTTCTGTTGTGTCTCTATGACTCCCTCCTTGTAGACATTGTGTGTTTGGACATCACCTGAAAGACATTGCAGTGTGAGAAAAACTGGCTGCTGTGCCATGCAGTTCCCATGGCCTGGCTGTTTCTGCACTAGGGAACATTGGACATTGAGGTTCAGCTCCCCAGATTCCCTTCCAAGGAGGAGGGAACATGCAGACCTGCAAGCCTCCAGCCTTTGTCTCAAGGGTCTCTGTGTTTCTGTTTGGTTTATGCAGGACAAGCTACTTGGTGCATGTTGCTGAGCTGGACCAGTGGGCATTTCATGGAGTAGCTCCAAGTCAGTCCTTCAGGAGAGAGCTAAGGACTTTGGAGAACACCATGTCATGAACACAGTTCTGAGCTTCTCCCTCGGAAGGGCTTAATGAATTTCTTCCATGGGTCTCTCAGCCTACTCTTTCAATTTCCATGGCTTAACTGAGAAATTGGCTTCTCTGTTTATGGCAGTGGAGAAGAATTCCAACTTCTCTGGGGTCTAAGGTCTGAGCCTCATATGTGGTCGTACTGAATCCTTTCAGAGCTGTTTGTTTTACAATTGGATCTATATTGGTACTTTAAAAAGGAAATATTCCAAACATCTTGTACAGGATCACTAAACAACTATTTTAGAAATTATTTTCTTTTAAGATGCATTTACAATGTGGCTAGATAGATAGATAAACAGATAGATAGATAGATAGATAGATAGATAGATAGATAGATAGATAGATAGATAGATAGATAGATAGATAGATAGATAGATAGATAGATAGATAGATACATTTTTTTCCCCTACATGTCTGGGATTAGAAGAAGTATGAGAAGTTATGTAATGTTTAAAATTCCATCACATTCCCCTAACTGGTGATAAATATGGATTTTGATGTTAGGGATATGGTCGTCTATTAATCTGATCAGCATTTTTCTGTTTTTAAAGTTAGTCCCTTTAGAAATATTCCTGTAACTCCTTGGACATAATTTTTTTTTTTTCCTCAGAGATCCTGAGATGATATTGAGTTGCTTGGGAAATTGGATTTGTCAGCTTTATTTCTGGTGGCTGTCTACATTAATTTTATAATTAAAACCCAAAGATGTGTGTCTAATATGTGTAAATCTACAAAAAGCAGAAAGAGGAAGAAGTGTGCTAAAGCCCATAAAAAAGAAATAGTTTGACACATGTCAGTGCTACGTTTCAGTGCAAGAAAGGAAATATTTTTTTGGCAGAGAACTCAGAGATTATGTAGGAAAAAAACTTGTGAATCTGAAAATTAGTCTGTGAAGTGTTTGTAGTCACAGTCAGTTTTTGCTAAAACATTCAAATACAAATTATTGGATTGCAGATTTGGTATGCACTACAAGTTTTGCTCATTTATACACAGATCATATATGTTCACAGATCATTTTGTATACAAGGCTGGGATATGGAAGGAGAAAAAAGTTGATTCAGGGAGCTCCTCTCCTACCCACATCCTCTCAACTTCATTTTTCCCTGATTCTGATCATTCAAGAAACCTTAAGCAAGGGGAAACACACATTTCCCCGTCCTCTCCTCTGTTCTATGACGCTGTTCTAATGCTTGGCATTATTACTCACCACACATATTATAGTAAACTATTTACTTTGTCTGCAGCATCACGACCTTTGTGTGGCTTGCCTCCTTTGTGGATGATGTGAATAAGTCACTGCCTGTGTGTGCCAGCAGTGGCAGTGTTGTCTGCTGACTGGTATCTTCGAGAAGTGATGTTGCTTTTGAGGGTAGCAACACCAAGGAGATGCTCTGCAGGCTTAGGAGCACCCCAGGAAACAGCAATTACAGTTCCTACCACTGAAAACCTTCCTCAAGTGGCAACATTTTCCAGATGTTTCCTTGTTGCACTGAAATCAGAAGGCTGGAGGGAGGCTAGCCTTTCCAGTGAGGTCTAGCATTTCCAGTGAACCACAGCTGAAGTTGGATCCATAAACTCAGCACCCCCTTAACGAGGAGGCAGTGCAGGATTGTGGATGAGCGCTAGATCTGTCTGCTTGAGAGCTAAACTGGGATGAGATAAAGTGACTGCCAAGAAACATTCTCCAGCTCTCTGTGCTGTGAATAAAGTCATCACTGGCTGGATGTTGTAACCCTTGGTTTTCCAGCAGCTACCTGCAGTGAGGACCAAGTGCGCTTTCCCCATGTTTCTTCCTCCTGAGCTGACTGCAGTCTCACATCTCTTGTCATGATGCCTGAAAAACAGTGTCCCTGGTGATAGCTGGAGGCTGGTTCTTGTTTACCAGCATAACTGGGCTGAGAAAGTGAGGTCCAGTCCTGTTTACATGGGACTTGCTGGCTGAAGGCTGGATTCTGCCCCTACCTGCCAGATGTCAGATGGAGGCTTTGTAGCTGCTTTTCCAGTCATATGGCACAAGCCTTGAGTCACAGTTGCTCTCCTGAATTTAGATACTGTGGGAGTAGTGTCAGTTCCTGAAGCTAGGTACTGGTAATCCATGGTCTCAATTAGACACTACAGATTAGACTTCTCGTTTCTCATATTTGAATGAAAATTTAAGTGGTAGCTTTTGGTCCATCAGGATGAAATTACCCTGAGTAGGCAGCCTTTCATCTTTCAAGGCTAGTTAATATTATCCATTTATATAAATCTTCATGGGTCCTCAATTGCATTTGCTCATTCCTTTCTTCTTTGTAAACTGGACAGATTGTAATTTACATGTAAATTTTCCCCTACATATGAGATTATTGTTAGATATATTTTATTTTGTGGCTTGGTAGACATATTTCTTTGCAATTCACCCCTACCTGCATGACTTACACTAAAATAAATATAAATCACATAATGAGCAAACTGAAAGACCTGATGCACTGAGGAAAGAAGAAGCCATATGATCTGGAGGCCTCTCACACACATGCACAAATCCATGTCAATCTGCAGACAGAAAGAGAAGGCATAAAGGCTGGATTAAGAAGACCTTAAGAAAGGTCTCTTTAGAATCCCAAGAAGAATGTCCTACCCACCCATGTGCTACACTTCAAGACCTGTGTTTCTTCTGTTTCCTTATGTTACTCAGAATGTGAGTGACACTCAGAATTTGAATTCAGAGGACTGTAGCTCTCAATCAATTCTACACAAAGGTCTGGGGACTGTCTGAAACCCCAGAGTTAAGAGTACTGAGAAGCCGTGTGTGCACCTACAGCTGCAGGAAGGGGATCAGTCGAGTAGGTGTCCTTGGAACTTGTTGGATGGATGCAACCTTGCATGAAGTGATGGCAGCTGGGACACTGGGACATTTTGCCTATCCAGTAGATCAGCAGATGAAATACTCAGCTGGACAAGGACAAGGACAAGGAAAAATTAGGCTCTGCACTCTGGACCATAGCATGAAGTGGTGAGTGCATCCAGAGACAGGATATTCTGCAGAGTTAGTTGAGTGGCTGACATCCCTCACATCTTTGGCTCTATGTCCACATGACAGTGAAAGTCCTGGTTTTGATGGCTTTTAAAAGCAAATTCTTGGTAGAAAACAAGCATTGCGTGGTTAGGGTTTGGAGTGTTGCTGACTAGCTTTGGTATTGGGTTTGGTCACAAGATTCCCTTTTTCTCTGTTTGCTTGGTGACACCTCTCAGACACCCACTAGCTAAAAAAAAAAGTGAAGACTTGGGTCTTAGCCGAAGTCAGTATGTTGCCATGTAATATAACTGTGATTTGAGAGAACATTTTAGCAGTGAGTTATGCTCTATGTCGTGGCACAAAGTAGTGATTTCTCAACACCTCTGCTGGGAGAAGAGCCTTGGTACTCCTGCATAGCTTTAAACTTGTGCTCTTCCTGCCTAGCTGCAAAAGCGAGACTTTATGTATCCAGAGCTATTTTCTTTGTTACTTAGTTCTTAATGTAAGCTGCTACACTGCGTTCTTGTGGGATTTTGTGTGGCTTTTTTTGCCAGCCTAAACATTCTCATTTGGTTTGTTTCACAATGCATCAAATAAAGAGAGTTAATGAAAACCTTACTTTAGATCAGTTACACAGAAGAACAGTAGCATTGATCAGGGGTTTGCCTGCAAGGACCTTTCTATAACCTTCCCAAAGTCTTGAATTCCTCACATGACTTAATCTCTGGAACACCTTTTGTTTTCTTCTGAACGTGGTTGCATGTGTGGTTTGGGGAACATGAAACAAGTGTGGGCCAAATGGGTCTGGGAGATGACACCTTATTCTGGTTATTTCTGGAAACGTTTTTGCTGCTCCTTCTCCTTTGGAAATTGTAAATAAAGTAATTTCAAGGCTTGTAGCAAATTTAGGAAGAAGTTGTCCAAGTTCTTTCTCCAATTTGGATCCACCCACTATTGCTGCAGATCACCCATAGTTTCCTGTTGATGGTACAGCTTGTTAAATGCCTGAAAAAAGGCTTGAACTACCTCTAAATTAACTTTTCCAAAGAGGACAGCCCAGATTGTATCATATTGCTCAACCTGGAAGCAGCAAGTAGAGTGGATTGAGCTGGGCAGAGGCTATACAGTCACAGCCGTGATGTCTCCTGTGGCCAAATTAGCCTGCTCACTGCTTGTGGGGATGTGTACTGTGTGACAGTCACATCTCTAGCTGCCCATTGATTAGGCCTCTTTCCCCAGACCCATCCAGATCACCCTCTGGTGTCTTTCTCAATGCTGCATATGACAGAAATCTCAGCATTCTTGGAAGAAAGACAAAAATTTAAGGTCTCAATCGCAAACATATACAGATTTCCTGATCGCATGACCAGTGTACGTCACTGAACTTCTGACCATCTGCCCAGGATTTATTCCTGTAAATAAAAAGCTCTGCACTGCAGAAAAGTAACAATTCTGTGTGACTGCCCAGTTCCATTTCACCTGGGCACAGACTTTCACACTCTTCTTTGCACATTTGAACTGCAGAGACCACAAATATCAAACAAAGGCTGCAAATCCTGCATTGCTCCTGTTCCTGACTGTAAACCTCTGAAACAGTGGGGATTTCAGCCTCCACACTGAAATCTCTTAAAAGGGGAAGACTAATAAAGTACTCACAAAGGATAATACTCTTTTTGCATTGCTTCTCCATTTCCCTGTACTAACATTTTTTAGGAGCATCTCATGGCTATAAACTGGGAGGGGTTTTCTTTAGACTTAAAAATCCCATCTCAAAACATTCTGTGTAGATATAACATGAGCTCTTCTCTGTCTTTTCTAATAGGATGAATCTTTTTGCCAGCTATGTACTTCCAAATCTTCTTGCTGACTGTGAAGACTGAGGGAGAAGAATGGGGTCACCAGGATATATTTGTGCTTCAAGAAAGCCTGCCTTCCCCTCCTCTGTCATTGGATAATTTCCTTAAAACGGTGGTTTATCCATTTTACAGATCAGAGATTCAAATCCAGCCCTGAAACTAAAGTTTTAACTAGCAGAAGTTCTATGGACTCAAATCAGGGTCAAATGTGCATTCTGCAGATGTCCCCTTCCTCTGCAGTTGGGATAGATGAAGTAAGGAGTTCATAGGGATGGAAATGAAATGGCAGGTGATTTCTGTAGACCTCTGCTGGGACAATAATAGATGTCTTCCCTGTGCTGCCCTGTGGACAAATAAAACACCCGTTTCCAGAGCTGTCAGTCAAGAACTTCTCAGGGTAGGAAATGTGTTTTAGAAAACTTGGGCTGTTGAGACACCATCTGGCTTCTTTCTCTGTCAGTGTGCTTTACTGCGCAAAACGGGCTTCAGTACCGCCCTGCAAAGCAGCTCCTGCCTTGCAATTCTTTATTGGACAAATCAGCCTTGGACAGGTGGCATGATGCTTACCCACAGCTGTTCTTCTTCTCAAGAAAAAAGTGTATTTTCCACCCTGATGAGACTTTAGCGCTTTTTTGTCTCCATCTAACCAAGGTAACAAGTTCAACCAAGGTGACAGCCAGTCAGAGTGAAGGGGTGGAAATGACACCCTGGAATGAGTTCTGATTACCTGGCAAATGCCTGCTTTCCATGAGTAACATATATTCTGACTAAACTTCAAGGACAAGGAAAATGTTTTAGCTACATCACCATCAACCAGTGAGCTGGTAGAGCTAGAGATGCAGATTTTTCTTGCAGGAAAGGGCTCCTCTGCAATTGGAAGTAAGCATTATCTGAGTTTATTTTTGGGATATAGCCAACTACAGAGTAATTTTAGATGGTTCCTCTTTACAGAGTCTCAGTCACAACACCTGAGGCAGCTGACTCCATGGGCAGAACTAGCTGAGGAAATGCACAAACTCTCATAAATTCAATACCACCATAGTTTACAATGATTTTTACTATGAAATTTTATCTCTTCTTCTTCCTTGTTCCCCCTCTTCGTTTATAAGTCTTCTGGGATGCCCTGGGATTTGCGTGGGTTTTTTTGATGGAACGCCAGGTTCTAACAAAATCCCTCCAGTCTCTATTTTTAATCCTATTTTATGGTCTTCTGTTGCTTCACTCACATTTCCTCTCACAAGCGTACCATGTCTTCCCCCTGTGAAATGCAAGTCAGCTTTTAACGTCAGCAATCAGATCTGCAGAGTGTACAAGTTTTCCAGCCTCCTCCCCAGACACAACCAGGCTAATCAGTTGGATTCAGCAAGGAGCAGTGATAAAAACAGAAATGCACCAGAGGGTTAATTTTTAAATACAACAACTCTAATATGGGAACTGATTTTTCTGTGGAAAGTTAAAAAAAAAAAGAAAAAGTGAGGGAAAACTTACCTAGTTAAGTGTATATTATATTATACTGAGCTATTTCAGAGCAACTGCTTGAGATTTTTCTGGCCTTAAATCCTGGAGCAGCCCTTTAAATTCATAGCCTATATTCTTCCAAATTAGCTGGTCTTTGCAGGCAAGCCCTCAGCTACCTTATTCTAAAGTTCTAAAATAGACAAACCAGTGTCAACGCCAATGCCCAAGGGCCTAACTCAGCCAGCTTTCCACATTAAAGGCATTATGCCTCGTCTGCATCAGACTTTTAAAATGTATCAGCTAATATGTGCTAATGACACGCATTTAAACCCTAGTCTAGACAAAGCCTGTGCGATTGCCCTCTGAATGCTTGATGCGATCCGAACACCCTGACAGCAAATCTGATTGCCCCATTTTAATCATGAAAGGCTATAAACATCTGAGAGTTACCCAGACCTACCCCATAGCGAAGAACGGGGCTGTGCATGGGATCTAAGCCTCAAAATATCCTCATGGGGTGAGACCTTTGGCCTTGCACAAGCAAGCCTGTCAGTGGGGATAAAAAAGCCAGGCTTTAGCAGACAGAAACGTATCTATGCAGAGGAATCTATTATACCAGGATGAAGAAAACGACCCAACAGCAATTCACTTGTGCTACTGCTTTGACATTGGTGATCAGCTCACAGTCTGACAGCAATAGGAGGCAAAGAGTTGAATTGGAGCAGAGATGTGGCTGTGTGTCTGTATGCTATAAATGGATCAGTTTAATTCAAGTAACAGTTTTTCTCCACACATTTTAAAGCAAGTTTTGAAATATTGGAAAGGATATTAAAAAAAAGGATGCAATGATTCGAGAAAGGGAAGATAAATGCTTTATTGCAAAACACTTAAAAACTCAATCTGTTTAGCTTATGAGAAAGAATACTGAGAAGTAAATAGACTACAATATATAAATATCTTCATGGGGAGAAAATATGCAGTACTAAAGGAATATTTAATCCTGCAGAGAAAAGCAAACCTGGCTAGAAGAAGCCAGAAAAAATGAAGTTAGGAAGTTAGGATCCAATTTTGACAGCACTAATCTCTTTTAAGAAACTATCAAGCAAAAAATATCTTTTTAATCAGTTGATAACCTTGATTATGGCTGGATGCTTTTATGGCAGGTGTATTTTAATCCACCTTATGCTATTGGGATCACTACAGAATTAACAGTGACATGGCTAAGGCATGAGCAGTCCAAGGCAATGCTTTTTTTAGGCTTCAATGTTATGTGTATAAAAGTACATAAATTGGCAAGAAGTACTTACCAACCAGAAGTCTGAGCAAATGGTTGTAATATGTCTGTGTTATGATTACAGGAATGCTGTCTGCTAGGTTTAAAGAAATATATACCTTTTTCTTCTTGCTGCCCCACAGATATCGCCTTTGAAAGGGCATCTGACATTGGAGTCAGCTTATTAAACCTGAAAGGCACAGTGTTACCCAGTGTGAGGCAGAATACTTAATCAAAGATACTCCTGAGCATATCTATTTGATTTTGCTTACAAATTCAATGTAATGGGTTTATAAAGTCAGAGTATCTGTACCTTGTAAGCATAATTTCCTGATCTGGCTGTTTTTTCAGTTGACTTACTTGGTATTGAAACATTCAGTTTTAACTCAGTAAACACATAGTCAGTTTTTGCTGTCCAAGCAGTCGCACACAGAACCAGAAAGAATTTGATGCTGTTTCTACTTTCTTTTTGAGGGAAAAGTTAGAGCAAAAGAGCTGCAGAACTTGGCAGGATAACCAGAGTGACAAGTCAAGGGACAACTTATACCTTTTCACAAAAAAAAAAAAATATCCCAATAAAAGTCTTACACTTTTAATGCTGAACACTGAGATGCATTTAAATGGAAAAAGTGGACATCAGTTCTACGTCAGACCTGGCTAATTACTTGGTTAGAGGGACCAAAAGAATATCCAAATCCGACATTCTCCTTTCCCTCCTCTCAAAAAATCTCCTTCCCCAAATCTGCTCATATCATCCTAGAACATTTTTGTCATACTAACACTGACTGTCAAAGCCATTCTGATTTTAAATAAAACAATGCTTGCAAGACCAGAATTTTTACTTAAACAAACCACCCAGAATGCTCTTACAACCAATTTTCTAGCTTTAGATTCCATAGCATTTGTTGCACATCATGTGTAGCTAAATGTAGCATAGCTTGATACAGGATTTTCTCTAAATCTCAGTATAGCTGTTCCTTAAGTGAATGTGATGCTCTGGTAGTCCTGAACATGCAAGTTTTGCCCTAAACACACACACTTCAATAAACAATTGACTCCACTATGTATGAGGAGGTATTAAGAATTTCCTTTTCAGTGATGGGGATAATGCAGTCTTCATCAAACATGATCAAACATAAAACATCTCTTGTTGGCAGAAAATGCAGCTTAACAGAGAGGTTACACTTATCCCCCTTGAATGTGCAAGGTTAAATGCACATTTGTCCAGGAGGTTTTGCACAGTGTATCTCTTAATCCTTCTAGTGGGAATCAGATACCGTGCAGTAAGAGGCTGGCCCCTCTAAGCTGATGAAAGTCACCCCTTGCAGATACCAGTCCAAGACAGTTCAAAGCTGAAGATGGTCTGAAAAGTCTCTCCTGGGAGAACAGGAGTTCAGGCCAACCTAACTTAAAACTCAGTGCAAAATGCCCTCAGCATGTTTGGGCAGTTAGAAATCAAATCTTCTCCTGCTTCATCAGTCCCTGTTTGAGAAGAGGGGGCACTGCTATAACTTTCTTCCATAACTTGCAGTTGCATGCCAGGCTGTTGCTCAGTCTCATCTCTTGAGCTCATGGTTAGCCTGATGTGATACCTCTTTGGCCCTTCCCCCTCCCCCTTGTTGTGAGATTTCGTAACTGGGTTTGAGTCTTTGCCAAATGGCCATCATCCTTCAACCTGACTCAGCTGCAGAAACTTGCTTTAGGTCTTGTGGGGACCTATGAGGATCATCTAATTCAATTGCCTGACCACATCAGGGCTGACAGAAAGTTAAATCACATCATTAAAGGCACTGTGCAATGTCCTCAAACACTGACAGCCTTGGGGCATTGATCACCTCTCTGGCCAAACACATCCCAGTGTTTGGCCACTACCTCAGTAAAGAAATGCTCCCTAATGTCCAGTCTAGGTGGCTTTCCTGTATAAAAAAATCCTATATCAAATCCTGTATCAAAAGTGGCTTTCTCATTATTAATCTCATTGCATTAACTGCAGAACTCCCAGCTGGATATCCCAAGAGTCATCATAGGGACATTTCAGGACCTAAATGATGGAGCTCAACTTTTTAATCCAATTTGCCCCAAAGTACACAAAGTTAAAGTTAGTCCTTGGGCCTGACCTGATAACCATTGAGGATCTCCCTGGATTTCAAGTTTTCAACTGATACATTACAATATTACAGGATGACTACATGCTACTCATACTCAAAGTTTAGATCTTTGGCAGTATCTAAAAGCCAGTTAAGGAGGTCCCCTTTTAGCTGATACTATACAAGGGCTAAAAAGGTACCAGTCTAAAGCTCTGATGGTCTAGACAGACATGAAAAACCCATGAAGAAAAGGAAGAAGAAAAATACATTCAAAACAAATATAGTGATTAGGTTACAAGGCTCTGTTAAAAAAAAAAGTTTTCTGACTTTCTGGAATTGGAGTTGTTCTATGAGAAAGACAATGATCGAAAGGGAAAAAAAGGAGGAAGGACAAGGAAAGGAAGGACAGAATATAATGAATAAGTATGGCATGGAGTATGCTGAGGTGAAAGTTTTCTCACCCAGCCTAAGTGGCATCCATACACATTTATGTTACAGTACCTAAATACAAGCTGTCAGACCTAACACATTTATGTCAGAATTATTCATGAAATTGAATGATCTCAAGAGAGGAAAGAGTTATTACTTGGATTAAACTAGTTAATTTTCATTAACATAACTGGCATATAATTACTAGTTTCACCCAAGTAGCTTATCACAGGCTCTATAGCAACCATAATTGAGATGTACTTGATTTTTTAAATTTTGTGTGTACTGCCTGAAAGCATAATTTTTTCCCCATAATAGACCTGCTAAGCCTCTTTCTTTTCCCCTTTTGTACACAATTAACATTTCACTTAATATTTTTATATTCCAGGTAGATGCCAGAAGAGAAACAGATCTTAAAGTACCAATCACCAAAAGCCATGTTGGAGAGTTCCTTCACTCCTAAATGCATTTGACACTAATTGCTGTTTATTGAAGGACCTGAGTGAAAGCTCACTCTGACATGTATCTGGAGACTCCCTGCATCTGTTTCAGCTTTCTCTATTTCCCACTGTTGGTGCTCCACTTCACAGGACCAGCTCTCTGGTGGCTGGCTCCTCTGCCTGCACAGGGGTGTGGCCAAGACGGGGCTGCTGTTTCTTACCCACAGCAGTTCTTACCCAGCACAACAATGAAAACAGGAAATTTGAACATGTTCATTTTTCACCTATCTGTTCATTGAAAAATAAAATCAAAGGTCCATGTTGCTACTTCCTCTACCAATATTTTAATCTCAGCTAATATTGCAAGCTCTTTTTTGGTTTATGATTCACCTAACAAAGTTATCTGCAATTAATAGTTCAGGTAGGGGAAACATCTTCCAGAAATCTCTTGCTGGATCAATTAAAATTCAATAACATCAGAAGAAATACTTATGCAAACAATATGGTAGAAGTCATATTTATTGATAAAAATTAATATATCTGCTATAAAATTTGTAACAGTAATGCAACTGAATATTTATTTTGATGCATAAACCTGAATGTTACATACCAAATACAATACAGTAACACTGGTTTCTTCCTTATTTACATGTTTATGAAAATTGATATGCAATCCATGTTAAAAGAACTTGTAATGGAGAATAGTTACATTAGAAAAATAATATTCTTGATAAAGCATTCTTGAGGACTCCAATCACATTTTCAGGCCTCTTTCAATAAGGCAAAAATCCCTGGTACAGCATATAACTTAATTTACAAAATACAATAACTTCAGACACATCTTCAAGTTTTCTTTTGGTATGCTTTTCCTCACTGTAAAATTATTCAATTCTCTTACTAAACAGAAAGAACTTTCTATAACAAAACTTAATGAGTTCTATTACATATCACATAGAGATCGCTGTAGCTTAGCGACCATAGCCGGGCAATCTTTCCCCTTAACTGTTTGCTCAATGAGCTTTTCTTAGATGTAGGACATGTAGTATTTTGAAATCATTATGACTGTGGTATCTTTCTTCAGTTTTCATAGGAAACAATCTGTCACATTTTGAAACTTTTTTTGAAATTTTATTTTATTTTAGGAACTGGTGCACAACTACATTTCCACTCACAAGAGAACGTCACAAATGTAACTAAAATTAGGCTTGGATAACTTTGAAAACATACTACTATGTGCCCAAACCCAAATTTCTTTAATACTTTATGACCCTGCCATGCTCTAGGAACTCTTCTTCTGCATAGCTTCATTACTAGTCACAGTCAGACAGTTTTAATTCCTTCAAAGGCACAAAACTTCCACCTCTTTTCCAGTGTTGCTCCTACACCAGTGAATTCTTGTTTAAACATGCGTGGCAGTCTCATCAAAAGCATTTCTATCTCATTTGCAGAGATCTAAGAAAGAAAAAAAGGTAAAATTGAAGTGAGAAAGCTGCCCTGTAGCTTGTAAAGAGGAAACACTGAGAACAGATGTAATAGAGGTGCGGGGGGAGACAAATCCAGGCCATATGAAAACAGCCAACCTTTATTGTTTTTTAACCTTAGCCTGATATGACTTTCTAGACTCCAAAGCATGTGCAGATTCCTTGAAGGAATGATTTTGCTCTTGTAGATGCCTGTAAAGCATCCCCCTGTGAAGCAATGACAAGTGCCATGCTGCGGCTGTGGCCACAGAATGATATGAAGTCCATCTAAAAACTACAGTCATGGGTGCTCTTGTGAGGAGGAGGAAGCAGATGGGACCTTATTCTTCTTCTCAGCCTACGTGGTTTTGAATGCTTCTCCCAGCTCCATCAGCTTTCCTCTTTCAAAAAGACTTTAATCAGCTCCCTGTTGTTACTGAAGGCTGACTATCCATGGAGCCGCCTTCCCTCAGTCTTACCCAGTTCAGCAGCCCCAGATAATTAAGCAGTAAAGCTCCCAGTTCTGCTTTGCTCAGGATGTTTTTATCATTTTGAAACCTCAATGACTGCTCACCTTCCTAATAGGCAAGATGCTCTCATTACAGAAAACACTCACAAAGGCAACCTTTCTGGTATAATCAGTAGGGAAGTCAAGAAATGAACAATCATGGAATATGAGCCATTTTATCCTACTGCTTCTAAAGCGGTGGTCATGAAAGGAACAGCAAAGAAATCCATGGGTGCTGCCTGTTATCCACAGGTATCTCCATGGTTTGAAAGGCTTATCTGGAAATAATGGTATTTCTGCTTACTCATACTAGTTGAAACCTTCCATGGAGAAACCTTTCCTTTTTAAAACAGTATATAAACATCAAATGTGCTAATTATACTTCGCTACACCCAAGGGGGGTATGAAAATATCTATTGCCTCTTATTTTTCTGTAGAGGTTACTGCAGCAGAAAGATTAAATGATTTGTTAAAGGTGGCACCAAAACTCAGTGTTGGAGGCAGTCAAAAGCCTCAGCGTGATCCAATCCATCTTTTAAGTACTCACATGGCAGCAGAGGGTGTCTGGTTACTTTTGTGCAATGTATCTCAGCTCTGTACTCAGCCCTCAGCCCACACGGGTATGCTGACCTTATCATTCCTGTTCAGGCGAGGAATGACAGGCTAACCATGGAAAGTAATTGAAATTCATCTCTGAGATTGCATCTCTGGATCGCGCTATTAAAAAGTAATTTGTTTCTACAAGCAGTTGCTTCCAAAATAAACCAACGAGGTCAAATCTTGCAGCCCGTGTTTATTATGCAGTAGGTAGGTCCAGAGGTAGCTGCAGAGACGGCAGACAATGCTCCTTCCTTGAGGGCTCTGTTTGCAAGTCAAGAGCTTGACCCTGGCAGCCTCACAGAAGCCCACAAGTTACTCACGTGAGCAAAAACTCAAGGGCAGAGCCCATGGCCATGCACAAGAAGGGACCACAGGGTGAGAATGCTGAAGAGCTCACTAGGGAGAAGCGCTGAGCAGCAGGGGTGGAGGCCAGAGAGTCCATATTTTGGAATGATTGCTGTCATCACTCCAGAGATACAGAGCTGGAGAGGTAATCCAGGGGGAAAAGCAGTTGAAACTTAGACAAATGCCATGTTAAGGAAGGACTTGAAAGATAATTGAGGAGATTGGACAGACTGGGACAAGACTAAGCAAAGTGCACATGTGGCAAGGGCACAAAGAAGCAGAAAAATGGCTGGAGGTGTGAAGCTCTGGATTCATCAGGTCTTGATAAAAGCAGATATTAAAAAAAAAATTGAAATTCACCAGTTTCTCACCTCTTTCTCCCATCTCCATCTCCTACTCCCTTTTTATTGTGGGTGGCAGTGGGCTGTAAAGCTCTAGTAAACCTGAGTTGCCATGGCCTGAAGGCAGTGCCTAACAAATTCATCATCCTTCCTCACTCATCAATGCAGCCTGTTGTAATTCCAGTGAACTTCTAGTTCAGGGTCTCCTCTGCTTTTAGTTCTACACTTTTTCATAGAAACAGAGGAAGGATCCAGGATCATCCAGAAGCATGAAGCAGCTCACCAAAGCAGTGAGAAGCTGATCTTAGCTATGGGCTGAGGGGGCTGCTCAGGAACAAAACATTACCAGGATCAAAGGAGTTGTGTTGCAAGATCTGAGAAAGCACCATCATCCAAGTATTGGCAGACATGGGACAGAGTTGTGGCTGGCCACAGCGTGACCCCTGCATCTGCTAAGCTGCTGTTTAGCACTTGGAGTACCATTCACCTGATCATTTCACACTTGAGCTTCTCACCTTCTGACTTGCTTAATATTCAGTGCAGAGGAATAAGCCCATCTGGGGGCTTGATTTCATCTCATTCTACAGCAGATATTAAAAAGTAAGTCAAGAATCTTATCCTTCAGGTATTTATTGATTGTACACTGTATGAACTGATGCATGAAACACTTTGCACACTGTTTTGTGCTGGCCTCACTGTTGTCTTGGCCACAGCTTCACTGAAATTAATACACCCAATTCCTTTACATGGCTGTGTCTGCTCCCACATGGAGACAGAGGACATGAAACATGGTCCATTCCTGCGATCATAAAGGTCCAGTGTGACACGCAACTTACAGCTTTTCAGAGAACAAAGGGCCATCTCCAAAAACTGCACAGTTTGATGGCCATGGCCACACCTGCCTCTTATTCTGCTTTTTTTCCCTGCAGCTATATTTCAGAATAATGTGTCATAAAATCAGCTGCTAGTCTTTGCCATTTAGAGCTCTGCTCTTCTGTGCCACAAAGGATAGCTAAGCAGTTTGAGGCAAAGACCTCAACACAAGCACGTGCACTGTAATTTGCAAATGAATAAAGACTGCAAACCCCCAAGCCCCATATCCCATTATCTTTCTAATGGAAATGCATGAAGAGTTTAACCTGCAGTAAAGAATAATACAATATTTCTAAAGAGAAAATAGATTTTGATTAATTTTTTTTACCCTAGAGTCCAACTGCTGCATATAAGACCAAAGATACTCTATATTGGCTCCAAAAGGGTGGACGTGAAGAAATGTGGATATGATACCTGTATTAAAAACAAACAGACACAAAGTGTTAAAATTACTTCAGACACTGTATCATTAAAATAGGCAAAATAATTCTGAAGAGTCTGTTCTGAGGTTTTTCAGTATGAATTATGACTCTTATTTTCCTTGCACAACCCAATAAACAAAACAGCACATTTTTAATACAGTCATAGTAATGTGCTAAATACAATAGCTCATCTTCAGGAATGACAGCAGTTAGCAAGTAAGTGACCAAGATAATACACTGATGAATAAAAGAATTTCTAAACAAAGCCTTGCTGGGAGCATTTCAACTACTAATTTTATGCATGATTTACCAATATAAAATTGTGGATATCGTAATAGTAAAATTATTGTTTTTTTCCCCTTCACTGGATTCTCTGTTGTGAAAACGTTTCATACAATTGTGTCAGAACCCTCACTCCCTCAAAATTTTCTAGTAATTATGCAGATGCTGGTTATGAAAAGTATTTAATCCATATTACCCCTAACTGCTGCTGAAGAAAACACAAATGCTTTATGACACATTTGCTTATTTATTTTTTCTTAAGAGAGAATATGTTCTGTCTATCTTCATTGTTGTTTCAGGATGATTATAAAAGGTATAGGAATTAAAAGTGGCTTAGGAGTCAGGATCTAAGTCTAGAGGTCTTTTTTGCAGTGAAAATCAAGTGACAGCATTAATAATGATGACCAGAGAAAACAAGATTTGGGGCATCAGTATTGCTATTAAAAGCACTACCCAATTTCTCTTCTTCTAAGCAAACAGTGAAAATACAAAATGGCATGTGTGTTACTGGCTGTTTGGGGAGAGCTGAACTGTAAGAATCAGAACAAATATTTTCAACTCTCTTTGGATGGGCTTCTTAGCTGAACCACCCTAGGGGAAGTTTCTTATACTTGAATCATAAACACCAGGATTAAAAATGCTTACAAATGACAAAAATGGGTCACTGTATCTTGTGTACTGCAGGCCATATTGCTTTCTTGATGCTGAATGAATTAGGATAATCTTGGATTTCGTTTTTCCCTGAGTACTGGCCATGGTTGAAACTGATAAGCAATATTTAACGCATTTTAGAATGGCTTTGCAAAGAACACCTTTTTTCCTCCTCCACTTTTCAAACAGCATTTACAAACTTCTGGTCCTGCATATGAAGTGGCATGTAATAAATTTTTTACTATGGCATGTCCTAGCAGCAGTGACCTTCTTTGTGCTGCGGGTGACTACAGGTAACCACACAAGAGCTCTAGAAGCAGAAGTCAAGATCATCACACTTGGATGAGATGACTGGAAATCCAATTTGTACTCAAATCACATTTTACCAGTGTCATTGCATCTGTTATGTGGTTCCTGAGGCTTTTCAATTCAGGACATTCAAAGCCAGATCTTTCATATAAGGTAAATAATAAGTAATTTGTCAATATTTTGTAGTTATTGACTGGAATTCCATGATAACTTTTTTTTTCTTTTATGCTTTTTTCCTCTTAGACAACACTGCATTTTTTTAAATACAGAAAAACTTCGTGAATGGAGGGAAGGCCCATTTTTCCCTTGCCTCATCTGATCATGTCTCAGAGGAAGAGATAACATGAAATCCATATTGAGGAATTTTTAATCTTTGAACTGTAACAGTGTGTCAGTTGTGGGGGTATTATGACCAGTAATATCTTAACTGAGGTTATTCTGTTTATCTGAGTGTGCCACTGAACAGCAGATGTACAGGACCCACTTTGGGACACTGCCACTGTTTGTTACAGTCAAATAGTGAGTGACCTAGAAAAAAAGTTTGTTATTCTGTTCTTCAAATCCCATGCTTGCTGTCTTTCTCACAGAATGAACTTTGAAAAGATCAAGTATTGCCCCTGCAATTAAAAGTTTTAGATTCAATTATAAAAAGCAGAATTCAATCAAGTCATACATTTCTGTAGATTCCACTGTTTTGCATCTCACTAATCACAGGGAGTTTGTGTACTAAGCACTTTAAACTTTTAGCTACATTCTTAACTTTTAAATGACCTCTTTGGTCTGAACTGAATTTGTGAATTGCTGAATCTGTGCCTTAGCAATAGGATAGCAATCTTCCTGGTGCCTAGGTGATGAAAATGAGTTGCATTTAAACAAACCAAGGTAGTTTTGGAACTACCATTTATCAGGATACCACTGATTTGTGAAAAGACCAAACCAAAGAAATTAAGCCTGTTCTTTCAGGTCAGCATTTCTGTTGCCATGCCACAGGGTATGCTTTGGAACTGTGGGCCTCCATGGTCCCTGAAAACCTACCCCACTGAAACCAAATGCAAAATATGTGTGGGTCTAAACATGGGGCATGTTCCCTCCAAGGGCGGCGTGGGTACAGCCAGTTCTGTGTGGCTAAATGCCAGTTAGCTGGCCCACTGCCTATAAGCTTTAGCTTTAGGCACTATTTAAGAGTTTATTTAAAAAATTTTATTCTAGGTAAAGGGTATGACAGTCCTTGTGGTATTCTTTATAAATATTCATATTGCTAATTCCCTTACCTAATGTCAAAGGCATAAATCTGGCTTGCTTAATACATGTAGTAGATGTATTTTTTGCTTGGTAGTTTACTAATATTATTTCCATCCCCTTCTCCTTCACCACTTTTTCTAATAATCGTATAACAAGCTATACAACTCTGGCCTGCTAAATCTTGATGTAAATAAAGTCATCATACATTCATGCTGCAAGTCTAAACGCAGATTCTGCAATTTTTTTCATACCTGAAATCCTTTCAATGAACTGCAGAAATTTTCAGAATGGTAAAGTTCAGTTGCATTTTAGGATTTTTTCTTACTAAAAGCCATTCTGAACCCAGATAAAAAAAATTCTTTTTTTTTTTCCTTTTTACTTGTATTAGCACAAAGATATGTGTAAACATATATGCAAAACAGAAACCTGTTAGAAGGTATTTTGTTCTCAAAAATCTTCTTTGGGGTTATCTTACCTATTAATAGTGCCTCTTTCTCTGATTTTAGACCTGGGCTTCGTTTCTCTGAGTTTTTTTCTCTGTCCTGGTTGACCAATGCTACTGTCAATACATTGATTTCCTATAAAGTTTAAAAAAACAAACAGGTGGTCATGTAGATTTAATTTATCTCAATTAAACTTGTCTGCTTCCTTTTAACTATATAAAAAAATCATTACTTTAATTCACATCTAAAGACAAGACAATTATAAATAATCAATTTGTTTGCAGAATATTAAGACACATTTGGAACTACCTTTATGCCAAGTGCTGCCATGAAGAGAAATTTTGCTTGAGGAATAAGTAATAACTTTGTTGCTAGTGCTTCTTCATTATAACAGCTGGAGAGATTGTGCCATAAAGAGTGGGAATGGTCAGAAAATTCACATTTTGTAGCTATTAAAGCTGTAAACCAAGACCGCCTCCAGGGAACATGGACGGAGACATTCAGCTACAGCCATAAGAGTAAATTCAGCAGTCACTAACAACATTTCTAGCTACTAGAGCACAACCCTCTGCCCTGTTACACTCTTCAACCTGTGCCTGGCATCTGGCATGGCACTGGCTCATCCCAAACAACTCTCAGGCATGTTTTGGGGGTCAGCACCCCCATTTCAGGAAGACTATTCCTAACAGGTGGTTTGCACAAAGCCATCTTATTTTAAGGACTGAAAGAGCACCAACCTGAAGGGCAAACAAGTCAAGGCTCCTGCTTGGAGCTCTTTTTTTTCTGGAATCAGGTGGTCTGAACCACTTAAATTTCATCTGAGAGATCACATAGCAGATGCTCCATCAGAAGTAGCCAGGCAGTTGTGTGACTGGGCATAGATGAAGGAAATAAATTATTTCCAAGGCATGCAAGTGACCTCAGAGTATATTGCACGATATTCAAGCACACCCATGGGCTGTTTCCATGGAGCAGCCAATGTGCAATGACTCGTTCCTCGGTGAGGCCGTGACTCACGCTGCTGCATCTGCTCTGGGAAATGCTCAGCAGGTCCATGCAAAACCTTGGAGGCAGAGAGCATGGTGCTGTAGACACGGTGCTGTGAGGTGGGACTGGGAAGGAATGGTGCTCTTGTTCTATTTGAGGGAGTCAAGGTAAGCTGCTGAAGGTTGTGTGGGACTGGGCAGCCTTAAATGGAAGCAAATATGTACTATTTGGTATAATGATGTGGCTCATTTAGGACATACCCATGGTGTGATGCCTTGCTCCAAAACTTTTGGTAAGGATTTTTGGCAATAAAAGAGGGACACTGGGCTTGGGTTGCTCTGAAGCATTTCTGAAGGTGTGAATAATCCATGCTAAAAAAAGGCATAAACTCCAAAGTATGTTAAATGTGCCTCTTTATGGATGACTAAAGGCTTCACAGTCTGTGAGACTGGTAAAAAGAGTCACACACTTCCTCATTTTTAATTGAAAAAGGAAAAAAAAATGACAAACAGCATAAGCCAAAACCCCTCAGTGACATAGTTTGTGCTCTTCATAGGCCTGCTCCAAGGGGCAGCTGCCTGGTGGCTCAGATGCATTGTGGCTACCAGTGCTCCTTCGTGTCACAAAGAAGAACAAGCTGCCATGGGTCAGCCAAGGAACTCTGCGCGCACGTAAGTGACATACATGCACATGTGCATCCCCAGCCCCAGAAACAAAGGGCTCTGACAGGCCCTGGCCCACCCCAAACGAGGTGTGATGTCCATTGGGTGATCTGGGCTTTGTCACAGTTGTAATGGCCAGCTGAGGTGTTTCTCCTAGCCACAGATCTATGTGGAGTTGTGCACATGTCAGCCTTTGCTGGCTTTTTAGTTAGTAGAGATCAAATAACTTTTCAGTTGTGTATTTTAGTTTAGGGAGTCTGCAGTTCAAGAGTTGGCAGTGATCCCCTCTGAAACAAGGGTGCTCCTGGGTGCTCTGGCAGCTCCATCACCTTGGCATTCCCACTCCTGTAGTGTTGTAATGCACAAGACACACTGTAGCAGCAGCAGCATGCTCTAAATTGTCCAGCACCGTTGATTCCCCTCCTGACAGAGCCAAAGGCTAATGCAAATTCTGATCTCCTGCTGGCCATGACATCCAAAAGCAGTGAAAGGAAACCCAGCCAAGAAACTGAAATAAAAGGTGTTTACATGACTTTCTCCAAGTGGCCAGTAATAACAAGGGGGTTACAGATCAGAACAGAGCTGGATGACAGATTTTGTGATACTGCAGCAGAAAAGCAGAGCAGCATATGCCACCAGAGCTTGTATAGGTTAAAATGCAACTTGGACTTCATCAGTGATGGAAAAGCCGTCTAAAAATAGCAGTTCCTGAGGGGGGAAGGTGGGAGCAGAGAGATGTGTATTTGATATAACAGGCCTCAAACACAGCACACTCGCAGCTTCAGGTGGGATTAGAAGTTTTGTCAAGCAGCGATGCAGAGTAAGAAACTATAATCCCATTGGGAGCAAGGAACAGATGGATTCTCATTTAATGCCTAGATTTGAGCCTGTGCAGAACGTTTTGTATGATTTATAGGACAGTGTAAATGAATGCTAAAGGAAGTCACATCAAGTCTTACCTAGCTGTATGTTGGAACAGAGGATAAAAGAGTAAAAATTTTTTTATGAGGAAGCCTGAGGAAATGAGTGGCAAAGATAGATATCCAGCAAACCACTGGCTTTAGAAGAAAGTTGCAGGTTCTTGGAGGCTTTAAAATGAGAGGTTTCTGCCATTCAATGCTTCCTATCTCACAGAAGATAATAAATTAGATCCCTCTGATGTATTCAGCTGCCAAAAGAAGTTTGCACAGGCCATGAGAAAATACAGGGTGTACATAGTCACATAAAGTAAATCAGAATGCAGTAGCAATGCTGCTGGGAATTAATAGTGGTTTAAGAGAAATGGCATAATTGGGTCTAAAAAATGGGTGTGAAATTCACCCAGAAACTGGGCTAATTATAGCATAAGTGAAAACCTTAAGAATCTGACAGCATACTGCAGATACAAATCTGGTACCTATGAAACCTTTACAATAAATCCTCATGCAGTTAATTTACACTTTTTTAGAGGCACTACTTATGTCAACCCACAGAAACAAGACTTTTAAGAGTACAAAGGTAAATGAGGCAATAAATAATTGGAAAAAAACAGTCAGGTCACCTCTCTGACGTGAGAAAAAGCTACTGATCACCAGATGCCTGAGGAAAATTATTTAATATATGCTGCATTACAGTATTTCCTTTCTTTCCTGGAGACCATTCTTTATTTGGCAAATTATATTTTCTGAGGCCCTAAGCAGTCTCCTTCAGCAGGTTTCATTATAAAAGGAATATTTTGCTACCATCTGTCAGTTACTGCATTAAAGGACAAGAACACAGCTGAGCATGTGCAAACTGGTACTTATTAGAAATGAAATGACCTTGCAAGAGCTAAACACCGTGTGTGAAAGGCTTAATCCAGGTTAAATCACACCTGGAGATCTTTAGGGACCTGGTCCTATTTATTATTCACAAATTGTGTCAAGCATTGGAAAACAAGGGGGACCAATTTGATGACGACAGCTCCAGAGCTGCTCAGTATGAATGCAACCATTCTCTGTGATGCTCTCACCATAGCCAGCTTGGAGCTTTTTCTTGCAAATGACACTTTAATCCATCAGCAGATGATGAAAAGACATGAATTTGCCTCATGGGATTGAAATCCCTATGGTTCTGTAGAATATCCCTTGGGACCAGCATTTTCGTTCAGGGCTCCCTGCATTTGAACCAGGGAGGGAGAAACAGACAGAGAGTCTTACTGGAAAACTTTCAGGAAAAACTTGTTGGATGAAACAGAGGACATCAAATAAAAATTTTATCCCACGGGCTATTAATTTCCACAAGCAGATCTCTGACACCACCATTGACACAGAGCTGATAGCTGTGGAGACTCATACATGGCAGTTTTGCACATGGATGTATAAAGCCTGGCTGTAAGGTGGGAGAAGAGTTTGCTTTTCATCATTCACTCAAGTATCTTGGCTTCTTTTGGAAGAGGCACAGGCAAATATATTGCTCCAAAAGTTGCCTGGTCTCACTGGCCAGAGAGCAGCTGTGTCTAACACTGGACACACAGCAAATGAGACAGTGACTTTTAAGAGAAATGCACTTGCCGGAGAAAGACACAGAGCTCCTGAAGAGTAGAAGAGAGGTGGTGATATTCTACAGAAGATAGTCACAGATCCTATAAGAAAAAAAGGCTAGCTCTGCACTCCAGGGCTCTAGCAGATCAGAAAACTCCAGATATTTAGGCTTGATGACTTGAGTCTTTCGCTCCTTTATTGGTTTCTTTTTTCCCCTATGGAAAACTAAGATATTAAATAAAAAGTTCTCAATCTAGATGGCATTAATCCTCTTCAGGTCAGTCTTGAACTAGTGCAAAAAAAAGTAATATAAAATATTTGTTCTTGCCTGAAAATATATGCTAGCCAGCATCCCTAAAAATGGGGGGACTGAGGACTTGATATTCTCCATAACCACTGAGCAAGAGTTGAGCAGGGCTTGCACAGTAGCTGCCCCACCTGGAAACCCCTCTGGCCAGAGTGTAGTTCTATACCTTCTGTTGTTCAGGACTCTGCTTTGAAAGGCAGATATAGGATTTAGTGAACGGGACATTGAAGATACCTGACATGTGCCCAGGATGCAGTGACATTTAAAGAGATGAAATATTCCCTCCACTCTCTGGGTAATCCAAGTATTTGATAATTATCTTTGAATCTAGGGGGAATGATGACTGCTTGCATACTGTCTTCAAAGACCTCATTTTCTTTGTTGTAGTTTATGGAATTCTGAAAAATTGTGTGGTGAGGGATTAAAAATAATATTGTGTCTTCTGAAAGGCCCAGTAAAAATCCCATAAACCTACCAGCCTCTGGAAAAGTTTGCATTTTTATTATACATACAAAGCCAATTGTCTGTGGCATTAAAACAGTGGCAGAAAAAGGAAAGACTTGATGTTTGTCACAGCAGGCAAAACAGAGCAACTGCTGAATGTTGTTAGATGTCAGGGATACACAACACTCTCTCATCAGCCAGGGGATTTATGAGAGAAAATGAGTAGGAGGAGAAAAAAACTATATATCTGAAACATAAGCAAAAATCTTGCAGGCTATTAACAGCAGGCCAGAGAGATGCTGTAGGCTTGGAAATAAAAGGTAATTTTAAAATTCTGGTAGAAGAAAGAGCCACACACACATGATACCAAATCCACAGCCTATAAGGTATCGAAAGGCATATGTGAGCCTGCTCTGAGCACACAGAATTGGGCTTGGACTTCAGGTGAGTTTGCCCAAACTGCTTATTGAGGACCAGGCAGGTTTGACTGCAAACTTGGGTAGAAACTGGTCTGCAGCATGAAGAACTGTATATATTTAATTTATCTGTATTTATCTGTGAACTTCCTGTAGTCTGGTATAGATGGGTTTGCTTTGCTAGTCTTTCTTTAAATGTACTTCAGAACTACATCTGAAAATTTAATCTTGCAGTTTTAACCTGAGTGGAGCATAATTCAATAACCAATCAAGTGAATGGAAGCGTTGCAATACTTTCAATGCACATCAAGTCGGACATCTTAAATTTATGGGGACATGCAAGGTTGAGGTACAGGACAACTACTGACAGCTTAGCATGGTTGTCAGTTGAGAATGGGCTACTGTCCTTGTCTATGTTCTTATCCATGGTGAATTCAAAATTATTCAATCCAAGTTGAACTAAGCTACAGTGAAAGAGCTCATTTAAATTTAACTTAAATCAAATTTCCTTGCAAATGTGGCAATGTATGAGTACACTCACAGGCAGTGATTGTGACTCAGATGATCACAGCATCACAAAATCAGGCAGATGACCTTGGGAGATCTCTAGTCCAACCTTCTGCTCAGAGCAGGATCTGCTGCAGTGGTAAGGTGCATGGATGTGCAACAGAAAGGCAGCAATCCAATGGCTCAGCAATTTCTCTGCAACATCCCAGTCCTGCACCCTTATCAACAGAGGGGTGCCTCTGTCCCCTGCAGAAGGGATTTTCCAACCACCATCACTCGCTCCATCCTTGTGATACTTGTGATTCAAGTCTTGTTTCCACAAGCACCAAGGAGTACAGAGGCACCATTACAGATGGGGAAAATGTGATAACCTAATCAGAGAAAGCAGAGTCCCCTGATCCAGCTCCTGCCAGGGCTGTCACAGGAAAGTATCAGCCCCAGGGGCCAAACATGACATCAGTCCACTTCTCTGAAACATCCTACAGACTGAGGGAGCATTGTCTGTAGAAACACAGGACTTGTTATGGGATGTAGGAGCAGAGCATTGTGGGGTTGTACAAAACCTAGCTGAGGTCCTTAGCAGGGGAAGAAGTACCAGGAAAAGAAGGGATCATGGCAGTTTGGGAGGGGATAAAAGGGATGGTTGCATGTAACCAGGTTACTGGTCTACACTTCTCTGGCCCTGATCAGTGTATAAAACCCACTAAACTAACTTCTCTTTTCCTGGCTGAGGGACTCTGTTATGTGTGCATGGGGGGCTGTGAGGGCATCTGAGCAGAGCAGCTGGAGTGGGATCAGCAATCAGAGAGCCACTGCAGTGTGGAGTGCTGCAGTTAGAGAGACCTGGCCATCCAAGCCACCAACTGGGGACACCACGGAGTCTGGGGAATGGCTAAATGACTACTTTGTGTGTGTGTGTGTGTGTGTGTGTGTGTGTGTGTGTGTGGAGGAGCCAGTTATGGGACAGTCTGAGAGTCAAAGTGCAGTTTCTGGAGGGATTCACATTATGTTTATGTGTCAGTTTGCAGATGAATTTCCCACGAATGGAGCTTTACCTGTTTGTGTACCTCAGTGCTGTTCATGGTTATGAATGCTGAGTTTGTGCTGATCTGTGGGGCTGGCCATGTGTATATAGATAGACATACAAGATGCATGTGTGGCAGATGTGTGTTCTTCCACATGCCTGTGAGGAATATGTGCTCTGTGTAGCTGCAGGTTCATTCCATGGAGCTATGACCACCTTGCCTCTGTCAGGCTGCCAGGATTCAGTATCTCCCAAAACCAGTAATACTTGGTTTGGGCCAAATGTCTTTAATTCTTTCTTTAATGGAACTTGTTCCTCTTCATCAGCTACACACTGTGTTATGTGATGTGATGTGTGAAAATTTGGTTGAGTGTCTGAACTCTGAAAGTAACTTAAAACTGTCCTAACTTTAAAAAATATAATGTGTTTTACATAGCTCTTCTCTCAGTCTGTCCTCTTCAGTGACTGTTTCTGACTCTCTGCTGACTACTCCTCTAAAAATACTCTGACTAGAAAATTGCTCACAATTTTGATTAATATCATTCTTTTGTTGCTTCAAGTGAATTATCTTGTGCTGCTGAATTAACTACTTCCTAGAAAGCTTATATTTTATGTGGTCCTGGCTCCTCACAGCCTAAGAATTGATTTTAGAAAAGTGCCTAGCACTAAGTTAAATGGACTTGTGACACACTCTCTACATGCAGAGAGGTTTCTTGGCCTTTTCTATTTGTACTGGGATAACTCAGTTTAAAAAAACTTGGTAAAAATTTGCAGTGGTGCATCACATATGAAAAGAATAATGCAAGGAATGAGGCATCCAACCATCTGCCCAAAACCAGAGGTCTCACAAGTGCCTAGTGCCACTGTTAGCACCAGGTCAAAAATTCATTAAAAAACCCCTTTGCTTTTCAGTGGTTTTTTCCAGGGTCTTACAAGATCCTTTTCCTTCTACTACCTACCTAGTGATGCAGAAGGACATATTTGCCATATGCTGCACTGCTGGTGAATATGATTGGTCTATCATTAGAAATTATAGACACCAGGTTTCATCATTTCATTCAAATCAAGCCTGAACTTGGTAACTTATTTTGTTCTATGCAAGAAGTCAGCATTGGTTTTGTCAGAAACACCACATTGCAATTAGTTTTAAAGGACACTCATATAGAAATTTACTTTTCAAATACACTAATATAGTATTTACTGTTAATGTAAATTTAAGAGTCCACTGGTATTAACAAATAAACAGTTGAAAACTTGAAAAGTTATCTGGCATTAAAATTATAGGAACAGCAATGTAGACAAATTAGAGCTGTGAATGTAAGACCTTGTGAATGAAAACTTCAAATGGATGGATCTAAAGTTTGTTTATCTGATTTATCCCACATAATAGAAGCATTTTCAGGAGTGAAGATTAATTGTATTATGGTGCTTTTGACATCCTATTTTTCTGATCCATTTGCCAGAGAGATGCTTTCAGCTTTTTCATTATAAAGCTCTTACTATCGTAACTTTCACCTGCTGAGTTTTAGGCAACTAGCAATAATCTGAAAATGCTTTCCTCATTGAAATTATCTCTTTATATTTTTTCATTGTATTTGAGCCCATTTATTTTACGGGAATGTACATATGCAAAATATGGATGACTAATAGGAAAGTTACTTCATGCTCATTTTCAAAAGTATGATCAGGTGGCTTCATTTTCTAAAGCTGGATTTATGTGTAGGTTCCTGATGACTTAACACAGATGTTTTATGTGATGTGAAGGTGGTTGTTTTGCAAGATAAAAGGTAATTGTCATTTTGCACACTTTGTTTTAGGGAATTGCAGCAAACCAATGGCTGCCTGAATGAAAGCATCACTTGCCCACCAGCTCTGCTGAAGTCAATGAGGAGGAGGTACTTCATGTTTACTTGAGATTGAGAATTTGTGAAAACCCTTTGTAACGGTCTTTAGCACAAATATCGCTCTTGCAATCTCCTCTAGAATTATGCAATTTCAAAAGAAAAGCTAAAAAGAGAGAAAGAGGAAAAAAAAGGCAGTTTGTTTCCCTTCTGAGACTTGTAGAAGTTTTGAAAATGACTTTGTTGAAATAAAAACAAGTAATAGTCAAGGAAAAACAACCTTATATGTCTTATGAGAGTGAATGATTTTCTTCATGGTTTTGAATTTGAAAGATATTAACTTTAGGAATCTCCACATCTGAAAATGGAAAAAGTACTTAAACACTTCGGAGTTCTTATTCCTTTGGAGTGGATCTTGATCGGAATGACAAACACTTTCTGAGGTTCCTTAGAGTGACTTGGGAATATTGTTTGATGAGAAGCTCAACAAGACCCAGCAATGTGAGCTTGCAGCCCAGAAAACCAATAGTATCCTGGGTTGCATCAGAAGTAGAGTGTCCAGCAGGGTGAGGGAGGGGATCCTGCCCCTCTGCTGTGCTGTGGTGAGACCCCACCCGCAGTGCTGCACCCAGCTCTGGGGCTCCTAATGTAGGAAGGACAGGGAGCGGCTGCAGCAACGTCAGAGGAGGGTCATGAAGATGATAAAAGGGCTGGAGCAACTCTCCTGTGAGGACAGGACAGTTGCGGTTGTTCAGCCTGGAGAAGAGAAGGTTCCAAGGAGAGACCTTAGAGTATCTTCACACACCTAAAGGGGGCCACAAGGGAGATGGAGAGGGACTTTTTACAAAGCCATGTTAGAACAGGACAATAGAAATGGCTTTACACTGACAGGGCAGGTTTAGATCAGTTTTAAGGAAGAAATTCTTTACTGTGAGGGTGGTGAGACACTGGCATAGGTTGCCCAGAGAAGTTGTGAATGCCTCATTCCTGGAAGTGTTCCAGGCCAGGTTGGATAGGGCTTTGAGCAGCCTGGTGTAGTGAAAGTTGTCTCTGCCCATGGCAGGGGATTGGAAATAGATGATCCTTAAAGCCCTTACAAAACCATTCCATGAAGAGTGGCTCTTGGGAATATTGAAGTTCCTTTCTCACTTCTGGCACTATTTTTCCTGTCTATTCCTTGAAAGCCGGTTGGAAGGCGCGTGAGTGTGGCGCACAACCCCCAGGACTGCAGTAGCAGGTTTGCGGCTGCAGCAGAGGTGGCCCATCATCCTTCAGGTGGTTGCGGGGAGGCTGAGTGCTCTGACAAGCCAATCTGCCTTGCACACTGTGTGGGTTAAGCCCACAGCTGCATATGTATAAGGCTGACTGTTATTCCTTACTAGAAATGACAGGATGTCTCCTGTATATGTGTGCAGTATAAATACTCGGGGAAAATGCTTTGGGATGAAAGGCTGCATATAATGATCAGATATTATTAAAATGTCAGGTAGCTCTGGGCACTGAAGATCTGTCTCCCTGTGGAGCTCATATGAAATTTAAAGTAAAAAAACTTTTGTGATTTGCTGAGTGGGTGGCTGAATGGGTTTTATCATTGTGTCTCAGAGTTCTCTTTCTCCTCCCTCAGATGATCAGAATTCACTGCAATCAAAAGCCAAGTCCCTCTGACACTCTTAATTAGGGACATGAGAAGTGGTGTGATTTCTTGCTGCACATTATCAAAGGGGTTATTGCTAGACCCCAGATCCACTTCAGGCAGCACGTTCTGTGTCAGAACATACCTTTGCCTGCTCCCTGTTTTCTCCCTGTAGGGTTCAGTCATGGCTGGAATCTCAGAGACTCTGATTTAGCCAGCAGAGACATCTGTACCATGCTAATGAAACTCTCGCTGTCTTCTGAAATGGCAAACCAGGGCTGGGGTTGCAAAGGGGGGAACCTGGGGAGATTTGATCCACCAGTGTAAAAGAACTTCTGAAGGCTGAGTGGGCTCTTTGATAACATCCTAAACAGCCTGTTAAACTCTTGCTACTTGCTACTTTTCAGGCCTCGTGGTATTGAATTCAGGAGGTGGTCATTCCTCATGCCTGTCGCAGTAAGTAGGAAAGCTGCTGAGCTGTGAACGGTCAGAGCTGCTTGAATCTATCATGCTCCATGTGCCTTAAATTGAAGGAAATGAGAAGAAATGAGTGATGGAAGGGCTACAAATAAATATCTGGAATGGAAAAGGTGGGGAGTAGAAAGAGGCCCAGCTACTCCTCACCCCCTGGTACTGGCCCCACCAGGACAGAAGAACCTGAATATAGACAGTAAATGTGCCTCTCTAAAGCCCCCCTGACAGCTCCAATCCAATCAGGGTAAGGCTCCTTGCACCTTCTCCTAATGACACAGCACACCCATGATGAGAAACCAAGGAGCTGTCCTCATCCTTGCACTCTCCATTATTCCTGCCTGCTCTCTTTACACACTTGCAGAAGGGAGAAGTTACAACAAAGGGGCTGGAGGATGTCCATAGTTCGTGCTCTTTTCTTCTGAGGTGTGGCAGAGAGACAAACCCCAACTTCTGGCACTCTCTGCAGGGAATGTCAGCCTTGAGCTCATGGATATGGAGAGGCCACCAGGACTCTTTCTTCATCCTCTAACGCACCCAGGTGTCATCACCTCATTTTCTGCAGTGCCCAATCCCATCCATGTGCTCCAGAAATGCCTGCTGCAAAGACCAGAGGACCTCATTGTGGGGAGACCAAGGAAGGCACTCAGTGACTAACATCAGTTTGCTGAAGCAAAGTTTCACAGCTTACAAAGCTGGGAAGCTCAGACAGGAGAGAAACAGAAAATTCCTGACATATGCAAGCCCTGCACTGGGGTTTTCTGGCCTGTAACTTAAGACTCAAATTGCTCTTATGTAAGCCATATTGAGCACATTTTTTATTGCAAGCCTGTGCTGTTCTGTGAAGAGCCAGCCTTTTGAAGAGTGGGATGACCAGGAAATGACTGTAGCATGAACAAGGAAGTGAAGCAGAAGAATCAGCAATCACTTGGGATCTTCATCACTAAAGATGACCAACTTCTGTCCCACACTCCCAAACTACTGGGATGATTTTGCACTCTTCTAGCTCCTACTCCTCTCCCTGTGTTCAAGGTCCTTTCTATCTCACCTGGCTCAATGTGATGCTGCCACACTAAGTGGAGTTGCCACACAAATGGCATGTGTGTACTAACACATACACTAATATGCGTATGTGTTCACACAACTTCAATATTCCCAAAAACATTCACAGCAGGCACCTTTGGATGCCTAAATTAAAGCTCTGCATAGGGAAGTACAAGAAGTGAACTCTGATGAGTTTGATGGAATTACAAACTTTTCCAAAAGTTGAATAGGGTTAACTTTTTAAATCTTTGCCTGACTTGTGGCAAAAGTAAGCCTCACTTAAGAACCATCTTTTCTTTGATGAAGATCATCAGTGATTAACCTACCCTGTGAAAAGAGAAATCTAGGGCGTACTTAGGAATGTGATCACTGTCAGTGTAGCATAAAGTGAGCAATGCAGTGATATATTCCCCCTCCTCAGAGTCAGGGATCATCTGTAAACTGCTTCAAAAGCAAATACAAAAGACAAAAATTAAAGGAAGAATCAACATTAAATGAAAGATCCTTGGTTCAACTCAAGAAATGGTCTGACAACAGCTTGAAGCATTCAAATTGAAAAATGCATCCCTACTTAATATTATTGATTTTCTGTCTGGAGAAAAACCCACAGAACATTGTGTCCAAGCTGTGGGAGATGCTAACTGAAGGCAGACAGGTGAATGCGGTCAAAGTCGGTACTTCGTTGAAAAAACAAAACTCAAACAGAACAAAAAGGTGGTCAAAAAACCCCTTGTGGTGAAGTCAGTTTCACTCTCTGAAATATATTAATTTTATTAAGTCTTGGTGATAATGAGGTAACCCTTTAAAGTCTTTTGGCAAAATTCTGACTTTTTAACCAGATGGGAATTTCTTTAGTCACTTCAACAATGTCAGGACTTTGCCATAAAATTGCAATCAGAATTCAAAATGCTTCTGTGATCATTAACCATGTTTTGCTTTGGTCTGAATGTGGCAAATTGATACTCTTGATTACAATTTTACAGCACTTTTACAAAGGGTAGGAGTTATTCACAGTTGCCATCTAAGGAAGGCAGATAGCTGACAAAGGAGAGCACCAAACTCCTAGAAGATCACTGAGTAACTCTAAAATGAGACTTGTATAAAAAAAAATCTTCCTTGCTCCATTTACAGTAGAGGGATACCATGGACGTTAACATTCTGACCTCCAAACCAGGGATGTATTCACTGTATTTGCATGCAGTGCCATATCTATACTGCATTCAGCAACGAGCAAAAGGAGATCTTTGATCAAAACACAAAATTAATTTATGTACTAGGGGTTTCACAGAAAGCCACCGTACTTATGGGAAGAGTAGGAGAATAAATTGTCTTTGTAGAGTTAGTCACAGAACATGTGATTAGCATTTTCAGTTTGCAAAATGGTCTCTACTCAAGCACAGCTCCCAAGCAAGATTATTTTTTTCATGTTGGGAATATTCAGGTCCCCAGAGTCTGGGAACGTCCTTGAAGAGGATTATATCTGAAATTATGATTGTCCCTTGGTCATTATTTTCACTTCAGTTAAGACAGAGATGTGAATGAAATACCATTATATGCAGCAATGAAGAGGAAATGAAAAGGGGGTCAGATTAGAAGCAAGGACTGATCTCTTCCAAAGCACAGGACTGATGGAAGTGAGCACTCAGTGACAGCAACTCTGGTAGTGCTGGCTGTTGAAGTCTCTGTTAACACCAGACCAGAATCTTGGGCTTTGTGTACTGCCTAAGCCCGACATTTGGCCTTTCCTGACACAGAGCATAGCTGGGAAATGTCAACAGCCATAACAAATATTACTGCATGTACCTGGCAAATCACTCATGAAACACCCTTATGACTCTGTAGGGAACCTTGTAAGATGGTTTTGCTTTCTGGAAATAACAGATGTACTGGCAATACACTAAAATTTTGGTCTACCCCACCGCCGCAGACTTTGTGCGAGCTGACATGCAGGGAATGTGACATTGCAATTGCTCCAGTCCCTTAGTCAACTTAGTTAATTTTCTTGTGAAAACAAGAGAAAAAAAAAGTGAAGGTCAGTTTGTAGGTTGGGCACCTACAAATTACTTCAGGAGGGAAGTTTTTTCTTCTTCCAGAGTTGTCCAGATCCTTGTCTCCCTTTCAGGATGGTCTCACATTATAAGTATGTAGAAGACCAGGATAGATCTAAGTATATATATTTTCATCAAAATCTGCTTTTGCTAAGAAAGATATTTCCACGTTTTATTTTAAATAACATCATTTTTTAATGTAAAAGATGATGCAGACTAGTGCAACCAGGAGAAATCCTGAGTGAAGAAAGTAATCTTTAAGGTTACAGTATGGTCTTTCTTGATGTATATGCACTGTGCCTAAAGTTTCTTCTGTCCTTTCTAGGAGCCTGGTTTTCTGCAAAGTAATCTAAATATGCCACGGTGTGAAGATAAGATTGTGTGTTCAGTGTACAGGCATACGTTGCCATTTTTCCTTACCAACACCTCCCACTATTACTTGGCATGTAGAAGTATTTAATTTGCTGAATTCAACCTGTCATCTGTAACAAATATGTCCTAATCCAATTATATGCATCACAGTTCACTAAGAACCACGTAGGAGCCACCAAGCCTTCTTCTCTTTGATCATCCCTGATTTGCACAGTGGCCAGGGGCAAAACCCATGGAGTCTGCTGAGAATATATGTGGAGACAACCTGCAAGGCACAACACCTGCGTGCTACATATTTGATACAAATGACAATTGTTTAAAAGGCACTTCAGCTTCCATTTTACAAAGTTCATTATCGTAGCAAATGTTTTAACATCAGTTCTTTCCCTCTATTTCTCTATTTTCATTTATACTGCTGTGCTTTTTCTGATTCCATGGTGGTATTATTGTTGAATACATGGCTGCAACTGTGACTCAATAATTGTAACTATCTGGTTTTCCTCTTTGCCGTTAATCTAGGTGTTGACTTCTTTTCTTAAGCGTCATATATTGCTATGAGATCAGCAGGGGTAAACCTCATGAAAAAGAGGGGCAGAAAATACAGTTTGTATCCTATAGAAAATTCAGGCATTTGAGAGCTTGTACAATTACAAACTGGATCAAAATATTACATTTTGAAAAATTTACTATTGACCAAAGATTCTGAAATATTTTGTTTTAGATATCTGGGAATTGTGCACCAAAACACTCTCTTTGCACAATTAAAATGTTTCCTTTTAATGCTATTTAAACCTCTATATTATATAAATATAAAACTTTCAACACTTCTGTTTATGCAGTTACATATGAGCCAAAATGGTACAGCTTGAAGCTTTCAGGTAATTTCCCTTTAAAACATTTCAATACCACAAAACATTGTTTCACCTACATTTTTGATGAGGAAGCAAGTTCTTTTAGAGAGTTTATAAGACTTACATGTAGCTATTCCTTCAGGATTTCCTTTGGGAAACCTGCAATCAGCTATTTATTGTGCAATGACCATTTTTTAGCTAGCATATGTGAGTATTTCAAGATCATCATTGGATTAATGTCTTTTTGGTTTGCAAACAGAATCTTTCAAAGGGGCAATGGGATGCTGTGCAGACAGACTGCAGCTGCAGATTTGTTGGAGCTATCAGACAATATTGAATGTCTCCTGTCCAAACGCTGAGAGCTACGAGGCTCTATCGACTTCACTGCGGAAACGGATCACAATGAATGAGATTTAGGAAAGGATTATAAAAAAGAGGACAACATTTCCTTATCAAAAAAACAGCTCACAAAACTTGAGCATTCCATTCAGGTTTAAAATAAAACTGTTTTCCTGACTGTGCTATTAGACAACACATGGACTAAAGTAGATGTTAAAATATATTAGTGTTTAAACTGTTGCTAGTTCACTTGGCCAGGAGGAAGATATCATATATAACTGGTTTTAATATTCATATGTTTATGACAAAGACTGCACGGTTTGAATGACAAACATAGCAGGAAACTTTCCCTTTTTTTTTCTCTTCCCCCCTTATGGAAATTGCTGTTTTGATGGCAATCGTTAAGGAAATAGAAGCTTTTTGTTTTTGGCAGCAGGTTTTTAAAACCATGACCTTAAGAGTCCTTTAATGTTTTTGGACTAAATAATGATTCAGTGAATTAATTTAGTCCTCTTGTGAAAATTAACTGTTTCAAAATTATGCACATAAACAAACCACCTCACTCAGAACTGAAATACAGCCAGGCTTGCCCAGCTGCAAGGTGGCAGACACAGAGACAAATGGTGTAACTTTGTAGCTTGACTAATCCTGGACAGGACACTAAGGAAAAGCATTTCTTTTGCAGTCGTTTCCATGGTATCTTTAACACCCACATTCAGCAAGTAGGACACTGGTTGTTAAAGTCTCATCCAAATAAATCCTACAAAGTAAATTGCATGGAACCCAATTTATCTACCTTGAATGAAGTTTGCTGGGATTTGAACCTGTGGCTTCTAGAAAAAAACCCAGGCACTTCAAACTTATTGTGCAAATCATTCAGCCATTCTATCAGCTTAGAGACATACACAGTAAATTTGAGACCATACACATACATGTACTAAATCTACACATAGACAGATGTACCTACATTTGCTTGAGATTCATCATGCCCATTGATTTCTGCTAATTCCTTGGCGCTTTTTAACTGCAAAGAGTGAAAAAAACCAAAACAGAACAAAACAAGGACATTACTTCAGTATTTCACACAGTTATCTTTGATTTATTTGAAGGAGTGTTTTATAAAGCTTCCAATGAGAAAAACAGATGGAGCATATAATTCTAATGAGTTTTTGCTCAAACCATTTTGAAACCAACATACTTAAGGCTTGATAGGTTGGCAAAAAAAGAAAAACAATAGGATTGGGTCATTATTTTTTAAATAATAAGATTAGAAAGTAGTTTCAAGGCATAAAAGGTACACAGATTTCTCTCTCAAGAATAATAAACAATTTAATTTCCCACTGTTGTTGCTATTAATTTAAAATTTACAATTTCTGCAAGTTGCCACTAGCTAAATAGTGTTTTGCCAATGATTACTTTTGCATGATATATTTTGAGGTAAGATGCTGAAGTGCTACTATACATTGTCTTCCTGACAACGTACCTAGATAACTGACATGGCTCCTGGGTGTGATGGAAAAGGAGGGGAAGTGAAGAACAGCTCTTTTATTTAACCAGTGGCAGGAAGAACTGAGGGGACATTGCAAATATATGACCTGAACAAAAACTTCTTTTTCCCTCCTGAATTAGCTTTTAGGGGAAAATCCAGGATTACATTGGGAATTGTAAAAATCACTCTCAGGAGATTTAAGGAAAGTCCTAGCTCACATCTTGAGCCACGGTGAAATATGCTGTCATTCATCCTGTGATTGAGCAAACAGAACAAAGAGGAGACACCACAGCTCTCCTGAGCCTATAAGCCATGGAGGTTTGTACACTTAAATGAAGCTCATAGAATCATTTGCTCTTTAGGTTAAGCTCTAAAAAGACATGCTTTTATTGTGATTTAATTCACAACAGATACCATGTGGAGGAGGGGGATGGAGGGAGAGGAGAGGGAGGAGGAACAATAAACACAACTTTCCTCTGAATTCCTTTTTTGTTGCCAAAGAAACAGGGTTTGATGTAACTGTTGATTCTACAGCTCTGGCTCTGATTGGCAACAGTTCTAAAATCCCGATGAAACAGAACACTAATATGTATTGATTAGTGTCTGACTCAGAAGTGTTGGTGGACTACAATTCTAGGGGTTTGGTTACCTCCATCATACTTTTGTTACGTGGCAAAACCAGCTGAACTGAGTGTGATTCAGCTCCCAGCTGTTCAGTTTCCAATCTGACACATAGGGTAAGCAGGCCACGGTCTGTTTGTACCTTATTATGCAGGGCTGTGAACTGCACCAATTCAGGAGCAAGCCACTAAACCAGTCCTCTGGGAGAGGGAAGTGGGCAACACTTCCTGATAAAGTAGTACAAAGGATATCTGTGGACTACAAAATCATCAGGTCTCCTGGTTCAATTCACTGAAGCTCATCTTTCAAAAGCCTCAAGAAGTCTGAAATTTATACTGACAGCAGGGTGGTGCATTTCCAATGAATGTTAAAAAGAACCATCCTGTGAAACCACTCCACCACTCCACTGTGAGGACAGCTGGTAGGAATGAACTGAGATGGCTGCTTCCAGACTAGCACCAGAATGAAGTATTTATGGATCGCAGTGTGACCGGAAGAGCTGTTTCCTGATTCTGCCGATTCTTCATTATAGAAATTCACCCATTATAAGCAGTCCTGTTGGGTTCAGCTGAGTTACTCATCTGAGTATGAGGTCAGGAGAGCATTCTCAGTTTTGTAAAACTGTTCTGCCTGATGATGAGACTGTGCTGAGTGCTCGAGGAATGCAGTTCAGTGCTTACGCTTTGCCTTTCCCTTTCTAGGTTTATAAAATGCTGTCACCCCTTGGTGACTGTGCTCCCGGGCAAAGTGCTCTTCTGGTGACATGCCACACCCCCATCAGCCACACGTGGGTTTGATGGGAGACTGGGCTCAGCCTGCAGCCCACTTTGGTCTTGCCAAGGTTTCCCTCCATTATCACCCTGGCACTACTTCATCAGTTGATATAATGCACAGAGGATGCCTGAGCCTCTCCATCTTTTTTATTGCACACTTTTATATGCTCTGAAAAGGATGCCAGAGCTTAGGCGAGAAGGTGTTTGCATCCCTGCCAAGACTAGGACCTCTGCAGCTGAGATAATGGTGGAAAACTTAAGGGTAGAAAGTGTGCAGCTGCATTCCCATAGGTTAAAGGGGTGAAGTCCCTTTTTGTACAATATATTTTTTTCTAAATTATTATTTAAGTTATATTCTTCTCTCACATGTTAAATAGAGAAATGATGGAATAGGAAGCTTAGAAAAATGTACAATATTGAAAAAACAGGACTTGCCTTGCCCCCTATTCTGACTCCAGGGTAAATCAGGGGCAAGTGTGATGTTAGCAGTGGATGGTGTGCTGAGGCAACACACAGAGCTAGTGCCAGCAACAACCAGGGGCCTGCCTGGAAGGAGAAGGGATGAGGAATCAAAAGTACTTGATAATCTAATGCTGTGGTGGGGTAGGCCTGACTCAAACCAGCGGCCGTGAATCCCTCAGACAACCAGAGCTGAAGGGCGTGTGCCAGATGTGATTCAGAAGCCTTCTGACTACAGCAAGGCAATATGGTGCACCAGCAATTGGGACTTCCCCCAGCAGGACATCCCAGCCTGGATGTGGCTGGGAGCATGGAGCAGTCATGCTTGGATGGAACTGCACCCGCCATGTAAATATGCCCTGAGTGAGGCAGGGCAGGATTCCTGTGCCAACTTGGGATGAAAAGGCAATTTTTAGCAAACTTATCACAAAGCCAAGCCATAAAGTCAAGGCAGGAGTCCTGTGCTATTTATTTTTGAAAGAAATGCTCTATTTTCTTGGCTTGGCTGCATGATTTTCAATACCCATTGTGGATAAAACACACAGATAAGGTTGGTGCTTGTAAAGGAAAGCTGTGAGTCTTGGCAAGTGGGGGTCATTACTGCAAAGGCTTCTGCTGTTCTGGAAACTTTTGGAACTCGTTCAGGGTTCTTGGAGGAGCACACTGGCTGCCTAGCGCTCTTCAGGAATTCTGGCTACTTACAGTCTTGGCCTCAGGCGCGTTTCAGAACTAATTCTCAAGAGAAATGCAGATCTAGCCTGCCTTTCTTCCAGCTACTGTTTCGCCTGTCTGCCTAGCATGAGTGCACATTTGATTCACAATTAGCAGCAGTCTGCAGAGATTCAGCAGTCTGCCCTGGTGGTCCCTACTGGGCCTCACATTGCAAGGTCTTCCTATATGTTTTTGTAGCATATAATTGCTACAAAGATATAAAATAACTTTGCGCAATTTTTGTTTTTCTTTTTTTTTAAAAGCACTTTATAATGTGAAAATGGAAATGAGATCCAATTAACTCAAGAAACCTGGTGGAATCTGTGTTTCTAAAGATTCTGTCATTCCAAATCCATTCTTTCTCATGGCATTTTCTGTATTACAGTCTTGCCTCAGCTTTCATTTAGGTTATCTCTGTGACCATAGCTGCAAAGAACATAAAAGCTTCCAGAATCTAAATTACTAGTTTGTAGAATATATTTGCCATCAGATATGTTCAAAGATAAATGTTAAATGTGGAACAATGTCCTAGCTTTCATAATGAACATAAAAAATCAGAAATAAACATAATTTACTTTTCCTAATGTGTACATTAAATGTATACATCTGTCTGCAGACATATTCAGACATACATGAAAAATCTTGAACATTAGAATCATCAGCATTCTGCATCTCTGCCACTTAAGCAATTCAGATCCTCCAGACCTTAAACTGCAAATACTTCACCAAGCCATGAAATATTTTAGCTGAAAGTTTATATAGAAAGGGTTAAAATAAGTTCTGAAAGCAGAGACTGTGTCGTTGCCACACAAGTGGGAATTTTCAATTTCAGTGTGTCCAAGCCACATGTTTTCTACAGAAAACACTTATTTGTGCACACTGTGCTTGCACACAATGCACTGTTTCTTGTCTAGATTTACAGATTTAGGGCCAGACTTGCTTTTTGCTGTGTAGCTATCCATCTTACCATCCTTATAAAACAATACTGTCAAATGCTTCTCTGTGTCATAGTACACCTTAGTATCAAAGAAGGTGGGATAATCAGATTTACAGAGATTTGATTCTCACTGGTTAAATAAGTGCAGTGATAACTACTTTTTTAATACCATTATGATAATGCTACTGTAAGTTTTTTATATACTCATACTTGTGTGAATTACACAGGAGATACCAAAATGTTTTTTTCAATACTATTCTTGAAAGGAAGAGCTGTTTTGGCTCAGCTATATTTAACCCCCCCCAATATTTTTTTTAAATTCAGAGCAAAACCACTTATCACTGATACCTATGTAGAATACATAAGAGGAAATACTACTCAAGACATGAAATCCAATATTGGATATTATTAAGTAAGGGTCCATTTTCACTCTATTATCTGAAACTCTGTTAGCCTAATCAGAGCAGACAGACAGGACACATAAGGTTAGGTCTTGCTCACAACATATTCTGTGGTCAGACTCCTACAGATTTTGGAGGTAAAGCCATGAGACTTTCAGAGCTAATGGTTTTGCCTTCCTTCCCCTTAGCATGCCTAAGCCAGCGTTTTTCTCCTGCCAAAATCACTCACCTGTTCCTGCAGGACTTTGAGCATTGCTTGTGTATGCGTTTGCTCTTCCTTTGCTTGCTCCAGTTCAGACTTTTTGTTATTTAATTCTTCCTGTATGCTCAGCAATTGCTGCACAAACAAAAGAAGTTTCTGGTTAGCCTCGTCCGGATCCAAAGCAGTTTAAAATCCCCAGTTTGACAAATCCTAATTTCAAACAATGTTTTGCAGTCTGCTCCTACATTTATTATTGTTGCATAATCTGCTGTGTCTAAATGGACCAGAGGTAAATTGTTTTCATCTGCATCTCCTTCTGCGGCAGTGCACCACGAGTAATGCATCTGTTAATGTGCATTAAGCTATTTGTTACATTAAAGCAGAAACTCCTGGTACAGTATGTCACCCACAGAATGACTGTCACATTCGTCTGAACCAAAATCTTATTTGTAGAAGTATATGGGGTGGTTTTAATAAGACTGGGGTAAACACTATGGTACATAAATAATTTAAAAGCACAGCCCTTTAATATAATTAGTCATTGGCCCACAGCCATTTTCATTCTATGTAAAGCAATATTCTGGAAAGCTTTCAGACTGACTTGCCAAGAAGACAAAAGCTTTCCCCTTTTTTAAATTTTTTTTTGTCTTGTGCTGCGATATTTTATTAGATCAGGAAGACTGATGCCCTACAATCAATATTTTAGCCAGGGAGACTGCTGATCTACTGTCAAAACAAAAAGCTATGACCAAAATTCTATTTTTATGAAGAGAATTCTGAGATGAAGGTGCATATTTGAAAGCCCACGTCCGCTGGTGTTGGCTAGCTTTAGATTCTGTATAGATTTATTGTGACTGTCAGGAGCAGGTCAGTAGATTTAATTCTGAAATACTTATATGTTTTTGCATATAAGATTTTGATTTTTGAAGAATGTTAGACAATGATGAAGAGCAAGAGCAGACAAACAGGTTAAGAAAAGAGTTTATGTGTTTCCTCTCAGTGAATAAGAAAGGAAACTGTGATTTTCTGGGGCAACATATTGCTTTTAAAGGAGTAATTGAACTACTAATTGCTTTACTAACATGCATTACTGATTTAACCATGTACCTACATCTAAAGCTTAGTTTATGGTTGTGCTTAGGGCTGGTGGCTGACTCAAACTGATGATGCAGGTGTTCAGCCTCTTGGTAAGTTACAGACAGCAAACCTAGAAAAAAAAGTCTTGGCCTTGTTCCACTGCACTGGAAGTCCCAGGCATCAAAGGACATGGTGTCAGCATTGTTTTCAGAGTGACTTGGAAACAGATTTCAGGGACTGGTGGAGTTATTGGTAGTGTGTTTCTGTTGTAAGTGAACATCAGTATGATGGATTAATTCAGCCACTGAAGTAAAAATACACGTGGGTATATGTCTGATTATATCTCACACACTCTACAGTCCAGCAGAGTTGGTTAGCTTTTTGATGGATCATGCCGCCTGGACTGCTCCCTGGGAGCCCTCAAGAGACATTCTGGTATGTGTTTTCACTCTACCACAGCACAAGATCATTTTGAATCTCAAGATTTTTCTATGAAATAAATAGGTCTCTTCCACTGAGGCTCATACCCAACCAGCTCTTCTGTGGGAAACTCTGCTTTGGCATTTCTCCAACAGGGATGTGTTCACCTTGCCTGTTGGATACTACCTCCCACATTTCCAGAAGATAAACTGGATTTGTGTGCACTGCCATGGGTCACACACTGATTCCCATGCAGGTTCCCATGCAGAAGGGACCATCTCATCACCCCATGTACACTTAGGTTATAACATACCTTTAAGGTTCACCTAGGATAGCTCTAGCTGATGCCTGCAATTTAGAGAGAATGGACTCTAGTCCTCAGAAGAGAAGCAGAGAACACAAGACACCAGAAAGATGCCATAAGCCCTCTCAATGGTCACTAGCTGAAGCATTGTGATAAGCAGATTGTCACCTACCTAATAGCAGCTGGTGAGATTTCCTCTCCTTTGCAGCTGCAACCTGTTTGACCTCACACACCTGAACATACCATGAGAAAGGAGTCTTTGGCCCCATTTCAGAATCTTCTCTGAGCAGTTATGTCTCACCAGTGTGGCCAGACTCCATCTTGGTTGAGAGAATTTTACTCCAGCTTCTGGTAAAAGCCCTACAGGCCATCCTTTTGAACAACACAAAATCACATCTGGAAGATCACAAGTGAGTTTTCATTTCGTCCTGATCCTGAATAATCTTTCACTAGTGAGCAACTGTTACAAAGAGGAAACCAAGACTGACTCTTGGGTTGAACTTGTCTACACAACTGAACTTAAACCTTCTTCTCTATCCCACCCACCCTCTCCCCGTGGTTCTTCCATGGCCATGTTTCACTTATTGTGGATCAGCTCACAAACTTCCACTGTTTTGTTTTCACATCTCCCACTGTGATCTCCCACTGTGAATTAGTCTAATTATATATCTCTTCTTTTGACCCTGACTTTTCCTGTTTTGTGTTTAAGGCAATTTTTCCAAAACTGTCTGAGCATGGGAGGAATTGGTGTGGAAGACACTGAGAGCATGAGAGAAAGAGAGAGGGAGATGTGATGTTCTGCATCTTTGTACTTGGCTCTGGACCAGCGAGGAATAGAAATCCCAGGAAAATATTCAACATTCTCAGTTTCCCTGGGGTAAAAGAGTGTGCATTCTATTTGGAATATGAACTACAAAGCGCCTGATATGAGATAAAACCTTCTAGCAGTCTTAGTGGTCAAACTGTCAACTATTGAAGATTTACTGTGTGTGTATAGGCTCCAAAGACAGTAAATGTGTCCTATTTTCACAGGCATGCAAAGCAGAGTAACTAAGATATCCTATTCCCATTCATACATAAGGTTTTTCATTCACAGGACTGGAAACTTCCCATTCAACCTCCAGAGATGTCAAAATTATTTAAAAGTTGGAGCCATCCCTTGGGGGTTTAACTTTCTTTTTCTCTCCTTCATATTTATCTCTAAAAGCTGCAAAATCTGCTAATTTTGCATGGGTCAGGTTTGCATATTTCTTTTTCTTGCGTGGTTGATGCTGCAACCAAGAAGTTGTAACAAGGAGTTATACCTGTCAAACAGAATATTTTTCTCCTTTAGTCTCATTTTGGAAATAAAGAAATAAATGTGATTGAAAAAAATATCAGCTTAAGACAGATGAATAGCCTGAAAAATTTCACCACAAACACGTGATGTTTGGCAAAGTTAGAAGCAAATCGGAAAAGGATCTTACACTGTCAGAAATGAGACAAGTTTCATAACAGGGACTGCTGTCACACCTGCTTATAAACAGACAGGTTTTCCATAAAGATTATAAAGAATGATGCCAAGATGTAGGTATTAATTATTCAGAATTACTTTGTTTTTCATACATAAATCTACCTATTAAAAATTGATCCTATAGATATTTCTTTCGCCCTTCAAATTTCTTGCAACTATATACCACAATCAATCAAAATAAAAAAATATCCTTGGTTTCAATAATTATGCTGTCTGATACTGTTCCACCAACTTTGCCATCTCACACAGCCTTCCTGCCAGAGTTTCCCTGTGTAGGAAACCGACCTACTACACTGATGGTCACCACAGCTATACAAGTGTCTGTTCTTTCAATCTTGTCTCACATCTCTGGCCATTCCCTTTAAGCCCTGATGCTCCCAGCTTTGTGACACAGCATTCAGATAGAAGTTAACCAGTTTTATCAGGCAAAGAATTGATTTCATGGCTATACAGCCAGGAAATACCTGGCTCATATTTCTGTTTTATTCCATGTCCCCAGTGTGCAATTCTTTGGGTCTGTGTGTTATGGAAGTGTCTTTTCCCTGAACCAAAAAGCAAGTGTCAGGAAGCGGAAAAGCACATCACAGAGCTCATCACAGCTCTGATGATCCTGAAGACAGACACCTGCAGAGCTCCACCAGTAGCAGCCTGGAAGCTCAGCTGGTCTATATGCAACCAAAAGCATTTGTCACCATGGCTGCCAGCTTGACCCTAGGAGATGGAGCTGTGTAGTAGGGACCAGATCAGACTGGCAGACATCACTAATATCCTCTTAGTGGTATTTCCAGAGAGGAGATGGGAAAGCCAGAAAGAATTAACATCCTCGTTGCCTGTCCAGAGATCAATCAATGCATTTTAGACCGCCTCAAAAAATGCAAGACATTGCTGCCAGCGGCAATTCTGGAACTGGTCTGCATAGAAATGGTAGATATCACTGTTCTTTCTTTAGTGAGGACCAAATCCTTTGTGTACATAATAAGTAGGTAGCTAATTTCAATATGTGGGGTGAAAGAGGGTGTGTGTTTTATTTTGATTTTTTTCCCCCCACATTCTCACTCCAATGCTGAATCTCTGCCAGAGACAGTTCAGTACCACCCATATTGCATAGATCTCAAAAGCACAGACAGAAAATTACCATCTTAAACCAATCTTCACAGCTTCTGAAACATTAAATATAGATGGCATTATTGAAGCCAGCTGAATTACTCAGGCTGTGTACAATGCAGTGCCAGTGTGGCCAAGAATGCTAACAACTGAGCAGCACACACTGCCTCAGAATATATGGGGAGTCCTAAAGGGAAACTAATAGCTTGCTGCTGTGTAGCACTGTGCAGCCATGAAATACTCCCTCTCTTTCCTCTCCTCCTCCTTGCCCACAGTTCTTCATTGCTCCCCAAAAGGCAGCGTGGATTTGAATATAAAATATGGACATACCTAGAAGTGTGGTCGCATCCCAAGCCCAGTTGGACAGACAAGGATTCCATAAGGAAAGCATGATTTCCAGCATGAAACCAACAAGTTTTCATGTAAAGAAAAAGGAGGCAGATCAGAAGCGACCGCAGGGCCTGAGGCTGTACTTAGGATGCTGTAAGGCTGACAGAATAATGGAAAAGTGAAAGCAGCATTTGACACAAGTTTAGCAGTTATACTGCTGAATGGTCCTGCCCCTGCTGTTTTGTTTATGATCTTCTCTACAGCTGCTTGAAATGAAGTATGAAAAGGTTACAAAGATCTTAAAGAAAGGGCAGTAAGGAGGAGCAGACAAAAGAACATCTCTGGGGTGGGAGCACTGATGTTGATCACAGGTTGTGCAGGCAGTTTCAGCAAATCCAGTCTGTTCAGCCACAGGAAGGAGGCAAACTCTCCCATTTATGGAGTAGATACAGGATGTCCAGAGATGACCTCTGTTAAAGGTCTCTGAAATCAGTGTATCAGTCAAACAGGGATGCTCTTACTTACACAGCTTAACTGAGCCAACTCAGTTGAATGGTCGTTTTCAACACTCAGTGAACTCAGGCAAACTGGATTCTCCTGCTCATATATTGCGTAGGAGAAACATATCCATATTACTCTCCACTTATTATCTATAGCAAATAAATGCCTATACAAGAACAATAGATTCATTAAGTGCCTAAAAAGAAGGGAGAACTTATGTGTCTCAAACAGGCAGGCTGTGTCCCAATTAATGCTACTTTTTTTCAGCCCAAAAGACACCAAGGCATAGATGTAAAACAGGAACCCTGGGAAGCAGAACTCACTTGTGCGAAACACTTGCCCCAAAACTACATGAGAATCAGAGACCTGAAAAGTATGAAACCACAGGCATTCAAATGACTGCAGAGTTCACCTAAAAATTAAAGCACTCACTTATGATAGCAATTTATGATGTTTTATTATATTTTTCCTTTTTTTCCCAAGTAAAACCTTGTTCCATCTTTTCTAAGTTCATCTTATATAAAGAAAAAGAAGTTAAGAGTTTGCCAAATGGAAAATGAGAAAAATCGCAAGGAAATTAATGTTTTGATATTCTTAGAAGATGTTAACAAATACAGAGGGGAAGGGTGGTAAATGTTTCCTTTCAGAATCTTCCTTAGGTAGGAGGAAAAGAAAAAAATGAATTAAAATGAAATCAACCATTTGCAAAATAAAAATACAAATCCCTCTCCCAGTACTCCCATGGCCTGTCTGGAAGAGTGTCTTTCTCTTTTTGCAAGACAAGATTTCATATCACAAATGGCCAGCACATGGCAGGCTTGAATAATGAGAAAGTGACTTCCCAGCTGAGCAAATATGCATTAGTAACAAGACGCTGATGAGGCCTGACAAATCACCAAGGAAACAGGAGAATGTGAAAGACAAGTCAAAGAAGCTTTAGAAATGAGCCCTCAAGGAAGTTAGCCATGTTGCAGCAAGGCATTATTAAAATAAAGAGTATGGCTGTGGGTTTGGGCTTTTTAAGGGATTAAAAAGAACCACAGTGTAATAGTGCAACATTTCCCATCCCTGCCTGCTCTCAGGGACTGGCTGTGTCCCTGGCTGTATGGATGGCATTATTTGGATGGAAAATAGGATTTCCAATGATGAAAGAGGGCTGGGAAAGAGCTGCATGTGGATGAACAGCCCAGCTCCTGCTTGATGGGCATTCACCTGCACAGTGAGTTTCCCTGGCTCTCTAGCCAGAGGCAAAGACCATGCTGAACATGTTTGCTCTGCAGGTTAACCACCTCAGAGGGGGCTGAGGAGCTGGACACACACCTGATGGGGAAATGTGGCATGTGGTGGCACTAAAGAACAAATCTGTCCAGCTGCTTCCTTAGGGAGGTGATGCCATGTTTCCCTTCTCCTGCTATTAGACAGACTCCAGAGGTCCTGCTGCAGCTCTACAGTGCTCACAGTAGTTGCAGGCAGGCATGTATTCTAAGAAATAAAGCAAAATAGAAGACAGATGGACACAGACACACTGAAACTACCTAGAGGGAGGTTATGGAGGTGGTGGTTTTCTTGAGTAAAAGTTGAGGACAAATAGACAGCAGGTCTATTTGGTTTTTTTTTATTACACAGCAGGAATTTTTTTTTTTTATAACACAGTAGGAAAATATTCCACAGTGAGGGTAGCCAACCTCTTGAGCAACGGCTCAGAGAAGCTGTGGAGTCTCCATCCTTGGGGGTACTGAGATCATAGCTGGACAAGGTCCTGAACAAAACTGAGATGACTCCAGAGATGCCCCTGTTTTGAGGAGAGGTGTACCTGACCTTCAGATGTACCTTCTGACTTCAGTTTTTATGGGATTCTAGAGAAGAGCTGATAGATATCAGAGAAGTAGCTCTCAATTTTTTTTTTTTTTTTTTTTGTGAGGCTTAGCAATTCAGCCACATCAGCTACAAGAGGTAGTGTTAAGGGCTGGGCAGCAGAGGAAAGGAGAACATGAGTGATGTGATGAACAGTTTAAGAGACAGTCTACAGCTTTCCTCTGCCAAGTAATTTTCGAGTAGACCTGTTACTCATCAAGAAAGACAAGTTGTCCTCAGTCAGCTATGGACTTTTGCAGCAAATGAAGAAAAGACCAAGTCCTTAGGGACGTTACAGCATGAATCCTTCATCTCAGAATTTAAATATACTAACAAGAACTTAGCTCTATGGCATCAGGGATCCCTCTCTGGGATATGGGTTTCACAGCAAATTAAGCAAGGTCCTTTATTTTCATGATGGCCTGTGAAGGGGAGAAGCCTGACAAAAGCCCACTGTACCTCATCAATAAAGCTCCCTCCTTTCTTTGCTAAATGAGGTGATTGGGATAGCACATAGCCCTGACTTTACTGACAGTAGGTGAGTAGATCCTGATCCTGATCAAAGAAAGAGGGCTGATCTCAAACGAGTATCATGTTCCCCCTGCCCTCATATCTGTCCTACAAGGCAACAAGTTGGCACCTTGCAAGATGCACAGTCAAAGAAAGATGTGATCATCTAGACATAACAACAGCATCTTCTCCAGCCTTTCACCTGCACTGGCCATTGTGGGTAACTCCTCACCAGCTAATGGCACTTGAGCAGTGTGATCCCATCTTTTCTTCCATGGGACTGAAAATGAGCATGATACAGCATGCCTTTTCTCAACAAAGCAAAACAGATCTTCTAAATTTTGATTTCCCATTCAAGAAAAAAATATTTTACTTATTTTGATGGGGAATAAAAATTTAATTAGAAGAACAATATTATGGAAGAGAATCAATTTACCCAGTGTAATTTCCACTGAAACACAATTCCTTGTAATGGAAACAGAGTTCTTAGCACTGATAGCATCAAACACAATTGGAAATTCTAATCAGCAAGCCAATGCTAGTATTTAGGATCTTTTTAAAAATTCATGTAAGATCACTGGACTGTAAAACTTAAAAGATTTGTCCTTTACCACCACCAGACTACACAAGCATGTTAATGAACACACTAGTTGATTTATTTAATATTGTAAATAAAATGTGTGCACCCAATTATTTCTCTATGAAGGGTTTATTCTTGCTGCCAATCTCAGTCTAGCTTTACCAGCACCAGCAGGAAAAAAGATGCTACTCTCTTCCATCTTACAACCAGAACAGCTGTTGGGAATATGGTGCCTAAAGTATCTGTGGGACCTTATTTACACTCCCCTAATATTATTGAAGTGGTGGTTGCAGAAGTGGGAAATCAAACACTACTTTCAATAAAGAAAGGCTGTTAAACAGAGAAGAGAAGTCATTTGGCTTGTCTGAGATCTGGTAAATAAATAGCACTTAATTGCCAGCTGCTCCTTTTATTTTTTTTTAATATAATCAAAAGAGTAAGTGTTTTCTGGAAGTTTAAACACGGATTGGACTGTAAAGAGCTCTGAAAAGCCCAGATGAGATAAGACAACACTTATGGGAACATTTGTCTCTCTCCTGGGAGATCATATATTTCTTAACCGGTTTTCAAATATCAGCCACTGGGTGAGTAGGAACAGGCATAGATGCGAACATCTGGATGTTGGGTCCAGCCCCTCAAATTTAACTTGTACCCCTTCCCTCTAAGGTTATCAGTACTGTCATTACTACTCCAGTGTCATTTTTACAGGAAAAAAAAAGAAAAAGATCTAACTGGAATTCATACTGCAATTAAAAACATTTCCAACATAATTATTCTGGTCTGTTTATTTACCAGGTAAAGTGCAAATAAAAGGGATTTTTTTAATCTCTTTTATTTATTCTTCTTTAATGCTGCTTTGGAGAAGAACGAGTTTATACTTGTGCATTAGTACATTGGTTGGGTTGTATGCTGAATATGTGTTTGGTGAGCAAGAGGTAGATGAAATAAAAAAAGGCTACAAATCTCCTCTGCACTTAGGCTATATTAATAAATATAGCCATAACATGCTCCATCTATTCAACAATGATCTTAATTTCAGCACTAAACTGCTACTAGAACCTGTATATTTAAAGGTATATCATTGTTATAATGGCCATGGCACTTACACAGCACCAGATTCAGCAATTTTCAGCCACCAGCATCTGCGTCTGTGGCTTCTGACATTTCAGAACGTTTGTATGTGAGAGAAAGGAGTGGCTGTGACAGTTAACAACACATGTGAAGGATCTGAGACCTGCAGACCTCAATGCCAGCTGAGCCTTATTGGGACTTAATAGGTGGTAGATTGGTTAAAAGATTGATGAGGAAAAAAAGCCTCATGATGCCCTGCCCTCCTGTCTGTTACAATCTCCTGCACAGAAATGTCCTTTTTGTCCCTGCTCCCACTGAAGGAGTGTGGACCATGGGACTATTCAGTTCTACTACTTGTATGAGAAAAATCTATGAAAAAAGGTGAAGGAAAGACCTGAGAAATGACATCTTTTCTTGTAGAAAAAACTGCTAGCTCCATCTGAAAATGGATTGGCTCTGCTCTAATGGCTGGGGATGGTAGAAATCCAATTAATTTCAAAGGCAGCATAGTGAAGCCAACACTAGTTACCTTTGGATTTTTTACTCAGAAGAATTACTATATTTTACAGGTACATGGTCTTGCTGAAAAAGCTGATAGATGCCTCTTGTGACACCTCAATTAGATAAGAGTGTTGTAATCTGTCTCCCAGTGATGGTACTGTGGAAAATGTGTGCTCCCCACAGTCTGCACCACCAAGGATGTACCCTGACCACCCTCCTTTGAGGGAGCAAGGAGTGTAAAGAGGGAGCTGCAATGCACTCCAACAGCAATTCCTACCCTCCCAAGCACAAAAGTGAGGCATATCACAGACAAAACAGTCCTACCCTGCATGAACACTGAAAGCCTGAAATGAGGCGTAGGGCTGGATATTAGGAAAAATTTCTCCACCAAAAGGGTTGTCAAATTTTGGAACTTGATGAGGCAAAAAAGCTGTCCAGGGAAGTGGTGGAGTCACCATCCCTGGAGGTGTTTAAAAGATATGTAGATGCCGTGCTTAGGGACATGGCTTAGTGGTGGATTGGGCGGTATTGGGTTAATTGTTGGATTTGTTGATTTTAAAAGTCCTTTATCACCAAAATAATTCTGTGATTTTATGATTGCTAGTCATCTGGCATTTATCAGAGCTCTTTAAAGAGATGTATCAGTCTCAGATGCATATGCTATTTATTTTACATGTTAAATGATTAGTAAACTGCAAAAGAGACTCCTCAGTAGGTAGGAAATGTCAGGAGCAATGTGGCCTTTGCAGAAAGACCTTGAGCTGCATATTGAACAGCAAGGACAGGGAGGTACTGAACAGGTGATGATTGACTGTGTACTCTCTGCCTGCGGCACCAAATGGGGAAGAGTCTCTGAGGTATACAAAGCAAAACACACAGGCTGTGGTTCTGGCAGCTCCTGACTTCTGAGTGTTCAGGTTCACAATCTGCATTGCAATTCACATTAAATTGGTACTGTCCAGGGAGAAAAAGAAGAGAAGACAAAAGTGGACTCTTATCACACTGCATCAGAGAGACACCCATGTGGGTCATCAGCAGGGCCAGAATATGTTCAATCTCCTGCTGAGACACGCTGAGCTGAGTTGGTGGCACTCCCAGCAGTGTGTCAGCCTTTCTGTCAGCCCTACACCCACCACACACGACTGTTCCCTTTGTTCTGGCTTTCCAGCCTGAGCACTAATTTCAAGAGAGGCACTGCGGCGCATCCCCTGCTGCTGCAATAACCCCATGGCTGGGCTTTAATGCACCCCTGCCAGCAAAGGGGAGCCTGCGCTGTCACTCTGTGTTAGGAGTATGATCCCAAGCCCAGCCAGTGATTCAGGCCCCTCAGGGGATGGGAGCAATGAGGTGCCTCTTAATCGGCACATCTCAGCATGTGCAATAGCAGAACTGTAGGCACTAGTATACGTTTCCTGGACATAACATTTATGGAGCACGGTTTAAATGGGGATTTGTGGATGACACCCTTGCCTGCAGGAGCTAAATTCAGCCCATAGTGCTCGGGGAGTTATGAGAGGAAAGAACATTATCTTACATTTACATGATGCAGTGAAGCACCATGCAAAATATCCATCCCATTGGCAAATGTACCAGTTCAGGAATCAGCACAGCTGTACAAGCATGGCCCCACACCTTGGCCAGTTAAGCCTGACAAAAAAAGGTAGAGCTAACTTGTTAAATTAGAATCATGCTAAAGGGCATGTGCTCTGTAGGCACAGGATTAACCTGAGGCTTAAAACATTGCACTGATGTGGAAGTGGTTCATGAACAATCCTGGATGACCAGTAAAAATCTAAAATTTACTCGAAGACATGCTAATGAGTGTCATCTTTGTGGAAAACTGACATTTTTTCAAAGGCTTGCTAAGACTATCACTTTCAGACAGATTGTATAAAGGATCTGGGAACCACATCATTAATTCAATAGAGACTCACTGTCAAATTCTGAGCCTTGGTTTCAAAGCAAGGTGGCAAATAAAGGTGGCAAGAGCATTTCTTCAAAAATTATATTTGATGGACAATATACAACGAAAGTATATTTTTCATGTTTTGTTCTTGGAATGGCTGAAAGATTATGTTGATGATTTTTTTCAAAAGAATTCTGCTTGCCATTCCACATGTAATATGCTAAAACTAAATGGTTAAAATTTGGAGAAATTATATACCCACTGAAAACTGAGGCTTATAATTTCAACCATTAAGCAACACTTCTAGGTGATATTTTCTGCATTACCTATAGTCATGTATCTGATGAAACATTTCAGACAGAGAGGCAAGATTAAAAAAATTCTTACAGCTGTGCTGTGAAGTGCTGCAAAAATAGTTACAACTAAAACATCCTTTCTTGTGATCACAGAGTTTTTTTAGAGCATACCAAACACTGCTGGAAAAAGAGCCATTCAAAAAGCGATCGTCTTGGTATGTGTGTTCTCATATAGAAATAAATTGAAGGCAATACCACCTATGCAGCAGTGACAAGTTAATTCAATTTCCATCTCAAAATCAGGTAAAGTGTATCTCATTTGTTACCATGGATACAAGACATTATTTCCATTTGTTTGAGATCTCACAGTGGGTATGAAATTAAACTGTGACACAGTTTTATGGAGGAAGTTGACTAAAACCCATAAGTTCAATGTCATTAGTCCAAAGGATTTTCTTTTTTTAGACACAGCAAATAAGGAGGTTGCTACTACTGCCCATAAGGTACACTTCATAAGCAAACATCTGTGTGATTTTCCTGATGCTACTTTAGATCAGTGGGAGTGATGGAAGAGAAAATAAACATTCATTTCATCAGTCCTGCAAACACAGGGAAGAATCCTGAAAAACATCCAGATGGTAGAAGTACATTAAAAATACATTGGTGGTGTGTTATTTGCTATTGTTTGGCACCAAATATGTTTACAAAAAATGTCTTGATTCTGAAAATGCATCTAATTTTTCTCAGATAAATCTGCTTTTCAGGCTGCAGCTCAAATCGCTTGTTCTCTAGTTTTCAGAGTCAGAAGAAGTGTATGAAAGAGTAGGGGAGAATGAGGAGAAAAGAAGAAGGAGAAATATGTTTTTCAATGCTGACATATATGAAGGGTTCAGGAATTCAGTGGCATTCAGTTTACCTTGTCTGAAATTAATTTTAATATATACAAAAGGATAAAAGGGAATACAGGTCTTCTTGTTAAATTATTTATACTCAAGTCCTGGATATATATTTAATATTTCATAGTGAGACTGATTTCCATAGATGCTGAGCACCTGCTACACTGGCAGATTTCAGCTGAGGTTGTCATCTCTCAACACTGACAAAACCAAGCTGAGATAAAACTGAGTCTACCTAAATCAAAGGTTTATTTCTACATATTCATGCATTAACTACATGAAAATCACAAAGGTTATGGAATGTCATGAGTGTGGCTAATTACTGAAATCCAAAACCATCATCCAGCTCCTTAATTGACTGATAATTTCCCACCAAATATTCTGAACTTCACCTCCTTTGCTTCTGTGTTGCTGCTCTCCTCAGCATATTGTCAGACTGGATTATCTGCAGTGTCTTCTCCAGCTCCTTGGGCCATCTCTAATTATATCCCATTGGGAGCAAGTAGGTCTGACCCTGAGATGGCAAACTAGAAAAATTGAGAACCTCACAGCAAAACTGTCACGCACACAGGAACTTTCAGAGGAGTAGGGACTGCAGTGTCCATGGCCAGCTGAACAGAGAGATAAGTCAGTAACTCTGTGTTATTGATTTGCATTATTAGCATTTGCTTGAAGTTCAATAAAAATCTATTTATATTCTACAGACTTGATTATACTTCATCCAGACCCCAGACAGAAAATTATAATAATGCCAAATGGGTGCTAGGGCTCCAGAATTTTTATTTAGTCGTATTTTATACCTCTTTTTCACTATTTTTAATGGAGAATTAGCACCAGGATTAAATACAGTACAATCTTTACATATGGTGTTAAATTTATTAAAACCAGTGATATTTAAGAACCCATTTATATAAGGATAAGATCATGAACAGACCTCAAGCTTATCTAAAGTATATAGAAACCTTAAGTACTTCTGAGTAATGACTTAATTTGAAGTCTGGGAAAGATTTCATTCCTGAATTATCGATTACTTATTTTCAACTTTTAAAGTATTTTGGTTAGAATTATTCCACCATACAATAAATCACCCTGATTTTGTAAAAATTTCCAGGCTTAAAGGGGCTTGTGTTGATATCAATGTGTGTAAGATTGCCTTGTGCTCTGTTATTGGGTGTTAGCTGGGATTGGCAGACTCGCTGGATTCGATGGGCACCAGGACAGCTGTGCAATTCCTAACCCAACCAGGCAGCTCGTATGTAAATGAGTATCTCCTGGGTTTTACCATACAAAAGCAGCTTAGTACAGTCTGGAAGTGGGTACAACTTGTCTCCTCCTAGAATCGAATAACCAGGGGTGACAGAGGGGTGTGAGCGGTGCTACAGACGAAGGAAGCAAACTTAACCTCCGCAGTGCCAGGCTGAGAAGCTCCACTCCAGCTGGGAGCACAGCCCAGCTCTGTGTTGAGCCACTGCCCTTGAGGTGTGTCACCTACCAGCTGAACACCAGTGCCTGGGCAGGGAAGATGCTGCACGCAGGCATGCTGGGTGAGGGCTGCTCGTGAGTCAGTGCACACGTCACACAACACAATGGCAGCAGGCTGGATGTGCTTGCCAAGACTTACCCAGCACAGTGTCAGCAGCACACTAACAAATAAGCGATAATAATTATGATAAACTGACACCCTTTGCCCCTGCAGGGAGACAGTGCAGTTTCTCGTTGACTGGTGTCAGAGAAAAAGCTTTTTTGCTGCACTAAACCACTTAAAAACTGTCTGAATGAAAAGGTTATATCCATGGGTCAGCATAAATGATAATAGCTCAGGAAATAGCACTGATGTTGCTAACAATTTGCAAGTTAAGGAGAGTAGTCTGGACATGCTGATGTCTCAGTCATTCTCAAACAACAGCAGAAAAAAAGATGCAGATGAATGCAAATGAAAATACCACAGAGCATTGATTATGATACATTAGACAATTTTAAAAACATTTCTGTGCAATACCAGGGCCAGTTGGATTAAGTGGGAAGAGAAACAGAGCAATTTGCTCATAACTAGCAAATGCATAAAGAATTTTCTTGAATGATCAATGGGTTTGCAGTCTATGAATTCCTAAAATGACTATGCCTAAATATATCCCCAAACTCTTCTCCCTTTTCCCTGTGATTTTCTGAAAAGAAATCAGGACCTTAATGAATAGTCTTGAGTAGAGCAGAGCCCCATGGTACCACTATTCTAAAATAGAAGACCTTTTCTTCCTCAGTAATACCTGCTGCATGCCTTGCATTGTCTGCTGTAGGAACTGCAGCTGCTGGTCCTTCGTAAGGCTCTCTTCTGTTCGAAAGAGCTGTCCTTTCTCCTGCTTCAGGAGCTCCACTTCATTCCTGTAAGCATCCAGCTGCCATCGGAGACTATCGTTCTCCTCCTTTAGCGCATATGCTTGGGCGGCTAGGGCTAAGAGAAAATGAAAATGTGAAAAAAAATCAGTGAAATGGGTTATTTCTTTTCAAATAATACAGAGGACATTGTCTGGAGAGATGACAATACAGCTGAACGCCAGTGAGACATTTCGGAGCTGAGACAAGACCGAGCAGAGCTGAAAATGATTAGGTTCTGGCAAGGATTGTTGCTGGAAGGTTATTTCCTGGGATGGAAGAAGCCATAAAGTGACCCTGGATAATTCAAATGCTACTTGCAATCTGGATGCTAAATTTAGGCTTATATTTTAGGAAGAAACCGGCATGCAGTCCAAGGGCAAGGCACTCACCAACTTTACAATGTTTTCCCAGTGATGTTATAGGAACTGATACAGACATTTAGTATTTATACTTGCACAGTGGCCAGATGTCCCGATCAGGTCTGTGCTAAGGAATTTTCCCAATGCAGAGTTGTTGGATTTAGTCCCATGTGAGAGGAAACACAGAAATTTCTCTCCAGCCTTGCTATGAACTACTTCACAGCAACAGTTATGAGGAACCATTTAGACAGAAAAATGATGTAATAGAAAAAAAATATATAAAATTTAAATGCTGAAAAAAGTGTTGGCACCACAAGAGCATTACTACATTAAAGGCATTGAAAGACACTTAAGTCATTTCCTTAGGAAGCTCCATTTGGCCCCTTTTCAGTTTAGAATGGCATTTTTATTATCATAACTGATAGCAGGTGTTTGTGAAGAAATCGATTAGTATGCAGGGATGGAAATTACATTTGCCAAATGACTTGCACAGTTTGCAATATAAGCTAAAATTTGTGTAGCAAAAGGCAGAAGGCTATAAAGCATGTAGTAGAAACATTATTTAAATAAATTATCTGAACATAAATACATATAGGGAAAGGTGGCATTCATTAATTAGGGATGTGGCTATCATCCTATAGAAGAACCCCCTCCTGGTATTATTTATATTTGGCAGGAGCAGTGGTCATTTGGCATAGCGAACTGCCATACCATGCTATTTTCTTTCTTGGAACCTGGTGACACAACAACATTACAAAGCAGCTGTAATTAAAAAACAACAATCTACTAAGGCCGGTTTTATCAACATTTGGTAACTGAACCACATAACTGATTTACATTCCTGATTAAATGATTTCAGGCTCGGTATCACAGAATTCTTTTTTGCCCACCTACAACAGCAGTATGGTTAAACTCCAAATTATATGAAATTGCATATTAAGTCCATTTAATACTAGGCACCTCTTGACTAGACCTTCTGTAGATAGAGTCCCCTGTTCCCCATGATAACATGATTCAGCACATTTGTGAAATTATACCAGCAATTAGGTAGAATGTCACAATATTTCATTAGCAATAAAAATGTTTTATCTTCGGTAGGACAAATCTACCTTAATTTCAGATAATTTTTGCTAATTTCAAAGTAGTGTAAATGCATTATTCAAAATAAAGTACAGTCAGCTACTATTCAAATACAGACTTGGACTGGTTACTGTGCTTAATTTGGATATTTTACAGAATGTCTGCAAGATTTAGCAAGAGTTACAGTATTGTTACATCAAATTAAATTGTTCTGAAAAGCATGCAATCATTCTTCCATGACAAAATTTACCCTCAAGAAACTGCACTGATGAGTCCAATGGGCAAATAAGAGGATGAAGTATTTTTTTCAGTTTTTATTTTTGTAAAAGCCAACAAACTATAATAAAAGAAAGGATTAAAAAATAAACATGAGGCCAAGCAAACAAAAACATCAGTCCAAAAAAAGTCTCAAGTCAAAATTAAATAGTTTATGTTAGAATGAACCTCTAAAGATTATTTAGTACAACCTGTGCAATTGTCTCACCATCCTGATCCTAAAATATTTCTTCCTTACATCCAATCTAAATCTACCCTCTTTAAGTTTATAACTGTTTCCCCTTGTCTTGTCACTGCAGCCCCTGGTGAAAAGTCTCTCTGTCATCTGTACCCTCTTACTTCTACCAATTAGAGCCTCACAAAATTTATGCCTTTTGTTTTGTTTTTTTTTTTTCTTTTAATGTAACACTAAATTCCAGCAAGCAACTGCCTGCCCTTCAGCTCCCTGAGAACAGGAACAGAGACCATCAGAGATGTACTCAAGTTTCCACAGCGACTCGGGAGCATCAGTTCACCTGCTGCTCATCATCTATTCCAGCTCTCAAAAAACTTCTGAGAGCTGCTGCACAAGTGGGGGTGTGAGGCCTGTGTATTCCCTCACTGAAATGTGGGCTCTGACCCAGATTGAGCTGAGGCTTATTTGGAAAGGCTGCTTGACTGTTTTCTGTGCCTCACTACAGCCTAATTGGAGAACTTCTCCTTTCTGTACTCCTAGGTGAGTTCAGGTTATTAAGTGGGGCTACAGACAGCAAGAGATGTCTGCTACAGGGTCAGCAAAATAGGAGAAATGAAAAGGGCCACAACACCTGACAAAAGCAAGTAACTTTTATGTGATGAACCTATAAGAGTTTAAAAAATAACTAATCCCAATGAAACAAGTCACAAAACATAGGAGCAATGAAGGTAATTGTCCATTTACCCTGTAGGAATGCAATGCAGGTTTTTACTGTTCAAAAACAGAGATGCACCTTTGAATGCTATTATGTCCTTACTTAAATAATTATATGTAAAATGTAATATCAAAACCTGTATAACAATAATTACATTGCAGTGTTACCAAGAAGTTCCATTTGAAGTTGGCCCTGCTCTTTTCTGCACACCAGAAGACAAAGGCTGTGCCTGGAAGATGTTGCAATCTATTTTAAGACAAAATGAAAACATCCCAAACCACCTAAAATGAGATAATAAGAATACAGGAGAGATACATTTCTGATAGGCAGGATTCCCTCAGGTGTACAGAGCCTTATCAACCTTATTATACACTTGGGTGATCACCCTAATCACTCAGAGCAAATAGCAACAGTGTCCAAGGCAGAAATATGTTCTTAAATAAGGAAGATGCAACACATGTACTAACAGTGTAACAGTATTAAAGGTACACTAGCTTTTAAATGAATTAATTAAAGAGTCCATAAATTATATGACATTAACTAATTTTTATATACTTTGCTATTTAATTTAAAGCTGAAAATAGTTGGTTCCTAATATGTATGAACAGAATGGTCAACAGAAAAGGAGAATAAGACAAAAGGAAGACATCTGACAGACCTCAGGGTGTCCAGCTCATTCAATACTGTGCAACTGTTTTAAACAAAATCAGACACATTCTTTGTGTTGACCTAACATAACTATAATTTTAAGATATTTATGTTTTAGTGAACCAAGATTAAAATAACTCTGAATTCATATCAATGTCCCTTTTTATTCCAAGCAAAACATCTATTCTATTCTAAAAACATCCTATAATTTCTTTAAAATTACATTTCATTTACAACCATTATATATAATGATATGTGATTTATTATATAGGATATAGAGAAAGGCACTTGATTGAATATTAAATTAAACATAGAGGACAATTTTGGGGGAAAGAGGATCTGTATTTTAAAAAGTAATTTTTTTCAAGTTTTGCATAAATTTTTGCTAAGAGTTCATTGACAAAGCTGATGAATGTAGTTTTAGTTGAAAAAAATTTTGTTCTTCTCATCTCAAGAAATTTTACATTTGGTAGTTCAGATACTCATCTACAAAATCCCTCTCTGAGGCACACTAAAAAAAATCTTTGGATAAAAGACAGTGAATGCTGAAAACATTTACAGAAGAACTATATACAAGGAATATATATCAAAAGAAAACTGACAACAATCCCCTATTTGCTGCCTGTGCTGCAAATAGAAGAAAATATTCCTACCTAAACAAACACAGCTGGAAAACAGCTCAATATTCTCTTTACAGCATTTTCACTGAGGGATGCAAAATGATACCTGCCAGCCTCAGAGAAGCAGCTGAAAGAAGATTAGACATATATACGTGGGGGAAACCTTTGCACTGATATTTCAAAGACTTCCAAGAGGTTAGTGTGATTTCTTTGTGCTGAGGCAGAAGTGCTGTATTCAATTTGGCACAGCCTCAGCGGCAAAATAGACTCCATTTAGTGGATCCAGACTAGATCCAAATCAAAAAGGCACCCTCTTTAATACAAGAAATGACTGGCTGATTAGAAATCCACTGAAATCTAAGGACATATTCATTGATGGATGTCTCAGAAGAAGCAAGCAATTTATTTTTCTAGGGTGTCTACCTTGGATAGTTAGGAGAGTGTCTTCTTTCTGACCTGCACTGATCTTTCCACTTTCAGCTGGTACCCAGTGACTGCATTTAACTTAATACATATCAATGCCCATAGGAGTCAAAGCAGAGGAAGTCCTCACAGATGATACAGGGTAATTGTAGTCTTTCATGACCCACATCATGTCATAGTGGCCAGGAAATAAAGCTAACACCCCACATCTCCAAATGTATTTCTTTATTGAGGAAATTAGGGAGAATTCATAATTTTCTATCATTTCTACTAGTGCACACCTGCCTTGTGGATTTCTCATGAGTTGACGCCCTAATAACATTACAGTTAATGCTAATGACAGTCTACTAATTTGCATACTGAGGACACACTGAGTTGAAAAGCATAAACAGTACGTTATCTCAAGAGCCTGAAGAAATCTGAAAGTAGTATCTGAAAAACAAATGACAAACACTAAAAATAATAACAGAAAACCTGCCTGTAAATGTAAAGATTTTCCATACATCCTCCTAGCAGAACTTCTACAGTTTATATTTCCAATAGATTCTTCTATATTTGTTCAGAAATAGATCATAAAACTCAGAATTTCTGTGATGTTTGTCCAGACTTTGGTCTAACCAGCAGAATTTTTCAGTTTTTGAACTGTAGCTGATGTATTGATATAGTGAGGCAGATGAAAACAGAGAAATAGCCTACTCCCAAACCTTCTTGCTATCTGAGTTCTACTAAAACAATTATCCTGATTTCCTGACTTGAAAATGAGGGTTTAAATGATATAATGTTCCTTTTGATAACAGCAAAAAGAGAAGCATCAAAACATGTCAAAATAATGGATATTAAGGTAATTTGTTTCATCACTCCCATTGCAGAGCATTTGCAATGTCAAAAAAGCCATCTTGCAAGACACAGCGACTTCTTCAAAGAGTTTTCAGCTTGAGAGACTGAACAAATGTGACTGAAGAAAAATAAGGACACAAAGTTCACAACTATAAATACAAACAATAGAAGTTATCCCTGGCCTCTAGCTAGCCTGCTTGTTTTTCAAATAGGTGAACTGTGAAGCAATACAAGCAGGGGAAAATCAGCAAGGAAAAATGTTTCTGGAGGATCTGGAAGGACATGAGCTGTGTTTTCGTGCTGCTGAAAACAGGGTAAGTTTTACAGTAATGGCATTTTTCATTAGTGAGGAAGATAGTCTTTGCAGAAGTACAGTTTGGATGGTCTTAGGAGATACAGCAGGTGGCAGCCCTGCTCATGGCAGGGAAATTGTAACTAGAGGATCATTAAGGTCCTTTCCAGTCTAAACCATTCTGTAATTCTATTATAACTAGATAGGACCACTGGACCTCATTCAGTTTTACCATCTAAAACTGTGCTTGATGCTCCAGCTCACTGCAAATTTCATTTTGCGCTGGAGTCTGAGACTCCCATTATGATCACTCATTGGCAGGGTGTGTGTGTCAGTCAGTAGCCCCACACTTTGGGATGTGTGGGAAGGTCAAGTTTGGAGGAGCTGTGCAAGGTGCTGGGAAGGAGGGCACAGCCCTCATTGCAGATGGCAAGCTGTATTACCTCTGAGGTGAAGAGACACACAGAGCAGCTTGACAGGTGATAACCAACATCTCGAGCACCAAGCTACCCTTCTCTCTGTATTCTACAAGAAGTTTTCTGGAAGAGGAAGGCTTGACAAGTACACCATGGTCACTTTGAGTCATCTTCTTGAGCCCACTTCACAACATCTGAATCCTGAGTCATCCAATGTCTAAAGAAGTTTCGGTCCATAGTCTTGAGTTCCCAGAGGACACTTGCTTTTCTTTATGGACACTTACCAAATACCTGATCACCAGCGTAGTG